>NW_026555304.1:2581666-3872500 GCF_021234165.1 Pteronotus mesoamericanus
ATCCCCTACTCTCAGTGTGTTGCTGTCTATATCTTTTTTGAAGTCATCCAACAATTTCCTTATAAACTTGGGGGCTCCTATATTGGGAGCATATAAGTTTACAATGCTGATGTCTTCTTGATAGATTCCTCTTTTAAGTATTATAAAGTGCCCTTCTGGGTCTCTCCTTATGGCCCCTGTTTTGAAATCTACTTTGTCTGATACAAGTATGGCAACCCCGGCCTTTTTATCATGCCCATTTGCTTAGAATATTTTGTTCCATCCCTTTACTTTGAATCTGTGTAGGTCTCTTGCTCTGAGGTGGGTCTCTTGTAGGTAGCATATGTGTGGGTCATGTTTTCTTATCCATTCAGCTACCCTGTGTCTTTTGATTGGGGCATTTAGTCCAGTCACATTGAGAGATATTACTGATAGAAACTTACTCATCTGTTCTCTTTGTACCTGTGTTCCTCTCTCTCTCATTCTTTTCTTCATCTGCTTAAACCAGTCCCCTTAGCATATCTTGGAGTACTGGTTTGGTAGAGATGTATTCTTTTAGTCTTCTCTTCTGGGAAACTCTGTATTTCCCCTTGTATTTTAATGGAGAACCTAGCTGGGTAGAGCAGACTTGGATGTAGGCCCTTGCTTTTCAGGACTTGGAATATTTGTTGCCATTCCCTTCTGGCTTGTCGTGTTTCTGTTGAGAAGTCAGCTCCTAGGCGTATCGGGGCCCCCATGTATATTACTTTCTCCTTCTCCCTTGCTGCCTGGAGGATTCTCTTTGTCTTTGACATTTGCCATTGTAATGAGGATGTGTCTTGGAGTGGACCTCTTTGAGTCCCTCTTGAGTGGGGTCCTCTGTGCCTCCTGGATCCATGAGAGCCTTTCTCTCCTCAAATTAGGGAAATTTTCCATCATTACTTTTTCAAGGAGGTTTTCTATCCCTTGCTCCTCTTTTTCTCCTTCTGGTATCCCTATTATATGGATATTATTGCGTTTCAGGTTGTCCTGCATTTCCCTAAATGCCTCTTCATTCTTTTTGAGCCGTTTTTCCATTTCTTTTTCTTTCTGGGAGCTTCTGTGTACCTTATCCTACATCTCGCTGATTTGATCCTCAGCCTCATCCAGCCTGCTGTGGATTCCTCCACTGGGTTCTCAATTCAGAAATGGTATTCTTCATATCCTCTTCTGTCTTCTTGATAGTTTCTATGTCCTTTTCCAGGCTGATATAGTTTGCTGCAAGATCCTGATAGTTTCTCTGCAGTTTCTCATAGTTCTGTTTGAGCTGGCTAAGCTCATTGAGCTTCCTTAGAACCATTGTTTTGAATTCAGTATCTGATAGTTCCCTTGCCTCTATTTCATTGAGCTCTCTCTGTGGGGAGTCCCCTTTTCCACTCACTTGGGGGGAACTTCTTTTTCTTCCCATTTTTGTGAGAGTCTGTTAACTATTATTGTCCTTTACTTTTCTTTCTATGCCTGCCTCTGATGATGTCAGTTGTTGACCCTATATGACCTTGGATTATTTGTTTGAGCCTTCCAGGAGTCTACTGTCTGTGTCCGACTCCTGCTTGTAGTAGCTCTGTGACCCCATCGGTCAGGGCTGGGCTATTTTTGGGGATCTCTCTGCACTCTCACGCTGGCTCCTTGAGCGCGCTCCTGGCGTGGCAGGATCCCCCGCCTGCCTGGGCTCTCATGTGCTTGCCCCAGAGCAGGGGGCTTATTCGCGACCTCGTGCGTACTCATCTGGGCCCCCTGGCCTGCCAACTCCACAGCACTGCTCAATTTATGGTCTTCTATTGTGTGTTTTCCCTGCTTTTGGCTCTTTGGGTGCATTGCTTAACTTCGCCAAATGGAGACTACGGAAATGGGAGAAAGTCAGCTGCAGGACTCTCCGGTTAATCCTGTTTCTGGTCTCTCCTCCAGGGACTCTGGGCAGCTCTACTAATTTTGTGGGCCGCTTCGCAATCACGGGCAGGCAGGTAATTTATGCCTGCCCTTGCTGCTCTGTGCATCCCTCGCAGGTCATATCAGTGCCAATCTGTGGGAGGCCTTTCTGGCTGGTGCAAGCGTTCACTAGCCCGCGCCGGTGACACACAGGCTCGCCAACCCTCGCTGGTCACTCGGCGCAAGTGTGTGTGCCTGCACTGGGTGTTTGGGGGCTATCTATGTGTGCTTTTGGCTTTTGGCTCTTTGGGGGTGTGGCCTCTTCCCGCGCAATGGAGACTACAGCAAGGAGAAGGAGTCAGGACTCCCCGGTTCCTCCTCCTATTCTCTCCCCAACACCTCCATTTCTAGTCTCTCCTCAGGGGTCTCTGGGCAGTTCCCTGAACTCTTCGCCCAGGGATCCACCACCTGTGCGGCCTGTGTTTCAATCGCAGGCAGTCTGGTTCCTGCGCGCCCCTCTTCTGCCTCTTTGGGGTCTTGCCTTTCCAGCCCACAATGGAGACTACAGAACGGGGAGTGAATCGGGGCTCCCTGGTTCCTCCGTCTGTTCTTTCCCCAATGCCTCTGTCTCCAGACTCTCCTCAAGTCTCTCCCAGCCTGTCTGCACTCAGCCCCGCAGTTCACAAGCATACAAGCTGTGTGCTGAGTGCACAAAAGCAGGTTAATTGATTCCCTTATACCTGAGAGAGATGGTAGCTGCAGAGTGGGAGGAGCGCCATCACCCAGGCTCCACCAGCCACCATGTCAGTTCTCTTCACAAAGTTTTCCTCACCATTCTTTTCCCAGGCACCAGCCCACCCTGCTGCTGCCTCTACCCAGAGATCAAGGAGGGTGGCTGCCACTGCAACTTTTGCGTTGGCCCTTTAAATGTGTCTTTGCATCCCCAGCCACCTGTGTCTGGCAGAGAGCGCCCCTAAGCTTTTTGGGGCTGCGTTTTGTCTATTTTCTTGGTTTTAGCTGCCGTAGTTTAGGGGTCCCTGTTTATGATTCAGACCCTGTTCTTCTCGGGGGATGCTAACTGGCCTTTTCATTGTCCCTCTTGTGCCAGTGCCCGTGGGCACCCAGCCCGCCTTCTTGAGCCTCCACCGAACTTCTCACCCATTGGGATGTGTGAGAGTCAAATCCACTGTCCGCTGCACCAAAGCTCCTCTCCCATTATTGTTCCACTGCTTTCCAGGTGATTACTCCACTATTTAGTTGCAATTCCAGTTTGGTCTTGGGTGGAGGTCAGTGTGACTCCCATTACTCCTCCGCCATCTTCTCTCTCCTTTCCAAATATTTTTAAAATACTTCATGATGAATAAAATTTCTGATGGCAAAAATAAAGTTAATTTCAACTGGTAAGAACCACTCAACTCTTAATAAGTAATAAATGTACATTCCTTCATCTTATTCTAAATTTAAATGTATAAATTTATGAGGTGTAAGAATACAGTATTTTTTTTCCTGAGACAACATATGTTAAGATAAGCTAACATTGTATTTTAAACCTAAACTATTGCAAAATGCAATATTATTTTTCACTTTTCAATGTTGCATTAGAGTTCACAATTTTATTTTATCCAACATCTTTCTATGGAATAATTCTGTAACTCCATGCAAGTCACATCATTTCAAATATATAGAAAGATACAAAAATATATTGTTATTCTTTATTATTTTAAGGCGCCTTTCAAACTGAACAATTTTTCCCCTCAATTTAACTTTTTTTCTCCCACACTTTGGTCTGTTTTCTTAAATTAAAGCACACAGTATAATTTTAAAATAAATGTGACAAAACTATTGCAGTGATTATTAATATCTGAAGTTAACCCGCTGTGGTAGAAGAATAGGATTGGGGAGGAATTTAGTATCATGCACAAAGAAAAGGAGTTGAGTAACTAAGGTAGGAATAAGGTGAAGTTGTGCATCCTCAGACACCCAGTTTTGTGTTTTGGCTCTGAATTCTAGTGTCTTCTGGGTCTCTTAGATATGATTTTCGAAAACTGAAATTTGAGTTGCTTAACTCATATGACTGCCCTTGAGCTAATCAACTGTAGCCAGGAAAGACTTAGAGGCACATTTGTTCATAAACATTTGAATTCAGTTATTGGGAAACTACTTAGTATTTACAACACCTAGATGGTGTTGACATACCAAATAACAATAACAACAAAATAATAGATCTAAAACTAGTGAGACTATTTAGAATAAGATGTTGCTTCCAATCCTCTTTATCTAGATTAATTACTAAAATCAGCAAATGCAAGTTGTGGTTTTTTTCATTTTTTTAATTAATTTATTTTTTCAAATACATTCGTCTCTGCCTTCCCCCCAGCACTTTCTCTTACCCCCTCCCCCCTCTCCCTCCCTCAATCCTTCTCCTTTAGTTTTGTCCAGGAGACCTTGCTATATATTCCTTGACTTTCCCCTTCCCTTCCTTTTCCCCCACCCACCCCTCCTTCCCTCTTTTCTCTGTTGATTTCCTTTCCTTTCATTGTTGCTGATCTTATTTTCCTTGCATCTTTGTATTGCTGGTTAGGTTCCGCTTATAGGTGAGATCATATGGTATTTGTCTTTTGCCCCCTGGCTTATTTTGATTACCATAATGCTCTCTAGTTCCATCCATGTTGTCGCGAAGGGTAATAGTTCTTTTTTTCTTTCTGCTGCATAGTATTCCATTGTGTAAATGTACCATAATTTTTTGATCCACTCATCTATTGAAGGGCATTTAGGCTGCTTCCAGCATTTGGCTATTGTAAATTGTGCTGCTATGAACATTGAGGTGCATAGGTTCTTTTGCATGGGTGTTTTGGGATTATTAAGGTCCAGGAGGGGAATCACTGGATTAAAAGGCAGTTCAATTTTCAGCTTTTTGAGGAAACTCCACACTGCTTTCCACAATGGCTGCACCAGTCTGCATTCCCACCAACTATGTACTAGGGTTCCCTTTTCTCCACAGCCTCTCTAGCACCTGTTGTTTGTTGATCTGTTTATGATGGCCATTCTGACTGATGTGAGGTGACATCTCATTGTGGTTTTGATCTGCATTTCTCTGATGGCTAGTGATGCCAAGCATCCTTTCAAATGTCTCTGGGCCCTCTGTATCGCTTCCTTTGAAAAGCATCTGCCCATGTCCTTTGCCCATGTTTTGATTGGATAATTTGTCTTCTTGGCGTAGAGTCGAGTGTGCTATTAATTAGTTCATTATAGCCAGCAGTGTGAACAAGAAGACCTTTGGTTATATCCCATTAGGTGTTAAGAGATTATAAGAACTATGACAACACTTTGGACCAAAGGAAGTTTTCAGGCTTCAACCCTGACAGATACTACTTGTTACCATCAGTTAATTAGTATATGACAGTGGCTCACAATGTCTATGACATTAAAGTAGGATCTGCAGGCAAAGACCAATAAAATTCTGTTGGAGAGTGGTGAACTTTAGCATGTGTGCACTTTTTAACTATCTTTTATATAATTTCCCAAGAGCAATTTCTCAATAACAAAATAATCACATCTATCATTTATTGAACACTTACTCTATATTAATCTCAGATCTGCTTGACATGAATTCACATATTTTGTATTCAGACAACCCTGTGAAGTAAATATTATTATGACCATCATCCTCTTCTAGATTGGGTAATGCAGAAATGGGGAAATTAAGAAACCTATCCAAGATTACAATTTAGCAATGACTTTAATCCAGTCAATTTACCCAAGGATAAATTTTCTTACCAAAGAAAATAAAAATGTCATAATAGGAGACAGAAAGGACATTACCTAATGAGTAAAGTACCAATTCAATAAGAGGATATAACCCATAAACAATAATAAACCCAATAGGAACATTTAAATATATACAAACAAATATTGATGGACATAAATGGATAGATCGTCAGTAAAGCAGTCATGATAGGGACTTTTAACACCTCACTGATATGTCTGGATAGATTTTCCAGACAGAAATTCAACAGGGAAACAGAGACCTGAAATAACACACTCTACCAGATAGATTTATTTGATATTTACAGAGCATTTAATAATAAAGAGGCAGATTATACAATCTTTTCAAGTGCACATGGAACATTTTTCCAAGGTAGACCAAAGTTAGGCAACAAGTCTCAAAAATGTAAAATGATTGCAATCACATCAAGTATCTTCTCTGTCCAAATAGTATGAAACTAGAAATCAACTATAAGAGGGAAAATAAAAAACACACAAAGACATGGAGGTAAAATAACATGTTACTAAACAATGAGTGGGTTAACAATTTGATCAAAAAATAAATTCAAAGATATCTTGAGACAAGTGAAAATGAAAACACAACAACATAAAATTCATGGGATGTAATAAAAGAAGTCCTAAGAAGGAAATTCATAGCCATACAGGCCTACCTCAAGAAACAAGAAAACTCTCAAATATACAATAAAATCCTATACCTAAAAGAACTGGAAAAAGAACAACAAACAATGCCCAACATATTTACAAGAAAGAAAATAATAAATATCAAAGTGGAAATAAACAAAATCAAGAATAAAAAAATACAAAATTTCAATGACACCAGGAGCTAGTTGTTTGAAAAGATAAGCAAAATAGATAAATCTTTGACCACACTCATCAAGACAAAAGGAAACAGAATCTATATAAGTAAAATCAGATAGAAAAGATGAGAAGTAACAACACTACCACAGAAATACCAACGCTTGTACGAAAATATCACAAACTATTCCCATAAATTGGACAAACTACAAGAAATGGATCTATCCTTAGAAACATAATCTTCTAAAATTGAATTAGGAGAAACAGAAAATCTGAATGGACTGATTACATCCAAAGAAACTGAAGCAGTAATAAAAAGAAATCTCTTTATATTTGGAGATCAAACACTTCTCCAAGGTATCATTGGCAAATATCTTTTCCCATACAGTTGGTTCCCTTTCCATTTTGTTGATTTACTTTTAACCATGCAGAAGATTTTAGCTGGATGTAGTCTCATTTATTTATTCTTTCCTTTATATACCTTGTTGTAGGGGATGTATCAGTGAAAATATTGTGGGATATCTGAAATTTTCCTCCCAATGTTTTTTTAAAGACTCTTATGGTGTCATAACTTATATTTAATTCTTTTATCCATCTTGAGTTTATTTTGGTGTATGGTGTAAGTTGCTGGCCTAGTTTCATTTTTTCACATACACTTTTGCACCATTTATTGTGCACCATTTATTGAAGCTAATTTTTACTCCAATTTATGTTCCTGTCCCTTAGTCAAATACTAACTGAACTGACATGAGTTTATTTCTGGGCTCTCTTTTCTGTTCTATTGGTCTATGTGTCTGTTCATATGTCAGTACCATACTGTTTTGATTACAGTGGCATTGTAATATAGTTTGATATCTGGTATTGTGATCTCTCCCACTTTGTTCTTCTTTCTCAAAATTTCTGACACAATTCAGACTCATTTATGGTTCCATATAAATTTTTCAAATATTTGTTATATACATGTGAAGTGTTTCATTGTCATTTTGATAGAGATTGTGTTGAATCTATATAAAGAACTCACACAACTCCACACCAGGAAGACAAATAATCCAATTAAAAAATGGGCAAAGGACCTGAACAGATACTTCTCCAAGGAGGACATACATAGGGCCCAGAGACATGTGAAAGAATGTTCAGCATCAGGATCCATCAGAGAGATGAAAATTAAAACCACAATGGTACATTTACACAATGGATTACTACGCAGCAGAAAGAAAAAAAAGAACTACTAAACTTTGCGACAGCATGGATGGAACTAGAGAGCATTATGCTAAGCGAAATAAGCCAGGGGGTGAAAGACAAATAGCATATGACCTCACCTATAAGTGAAACCTAACCAACAATACAAAAATGAAAGGAAAATAAGACCAGCAACACTGAAAGGAAAAGAAACCAACGGAGACAAGAGGTGGGGTGGGCGGAGGAAAACGAAGGGAAGAGGAAAGTCAAGGAACATATAGCAAGGTCTCATAGACAAAACCAAAGGGGAAGGATTGAGGGAGGGAGGGGGGAGGGGGCAGGGGAAGGTGGTGGGGGGAAGGCAGAGACAAATGTATTTGAAAAAATAAAGAAAATAAATTTAAAAAAATAAAGAATAAAAAAAAGAAACTGCAATGGATACTATTCCACACTCGTGAGAACGGTCATGATAAATAAATCAAAAAACAACAAGTGCTGGAGAGGCTGTGGAGAAAAGGGAACCCAGTTCACTGTTGGTAGGAATACAAACTGGTGCAGGCACTTTGGAAAACAGGATGGAATTTCCTCAAAAATCTAAAGCTGGAACTGCATTTCCATCCAGTGGTCCAACTGCTGGGACTATACCCTAAGAATCCTGAATTACCAATTCAAAAGAATCTATGTGCCTCATAGTTCATAGCAGTGTTATCTACAATAGCCAAGAGCTGGAAATAGTCTAAGTTCCCATCAGTAAATAAGGGGATCAAATAAAACAAAACAAAACAAAACAAAACATTGTGGTACATTTACGGAATGGAATACTATGCAGCAGAAAGAAGGAACTCCTACTCTTCATGAAAGCATGAATGGAACTGAAAAGCATTATGTTAAGTGAAATAAGTCAGGCAGTGAAAGACAAATAGTATATGATCTCACCTATAAGTGGACCTAATAAACAAAGCAAACAAAGGAGCACAATACAACCAGAGACTTGGAAATAAAGCATAAACTGACAATAACCAGAGAGGAAGGATAAGGGGGATAATGGACAAAAAAATTGGGAAGGAAAAAACAAAGGAACATGAATAAAGAACTCATGGGCATGGACAATGGGGGGATTAATTGCGGGAGTGGGGGTGATGGGATAGGGGTGAGCAATGGAGAAAAAGGCAGGACAACTGTAACTGAACAGCAATAAATTTTTTTAAAATAGAAAATTTTAAGGAATCTCTACAAACAAAAATCCTAGACCAGGAGTCTTCACAGGTTAATTTTACCAAACACTCAAAAAAGAACTAATACCTATCCTTCTCAAACTATTCTTATACATTCAAGAAGAGGGAATACCTCCCAGATCATTTTATGAGGTAGCTTTCTCCTGATTTCAAGAACAGATAAAGACATTACACTATAAAGAAAGAAAATTATGGACCAATATTCCTGATGAACATTGATGCAAATATCTTCAACAAAAATATGAACAAACCCAATTCAGTAGTACGATAAAAATTGTCCTTATTGGGAGTCAAACTCATAACCTTGGTGTACTGGGATGATGCTCTAACCAACTGAGCTATCCAGCCAGGGCCACATCCAACAGTGTTTTATTGTGTCAATATACAATTCATGCACCTCCTTGGTTAAACTTATTTCCAAGTATTTTATTCTTTTTGTTGTTATTGTACAATAAATGGAATTTTTTTCCCTCAAAAAAAAATCATACACCTAGATCAAGTAGGATTTATTCTTAAGATGGAAACTTAGTACAATATCTGCTCATTCATAAACATGATACACCACATAAACACAATGAATGATAAAAATCATATTATCATATTAACAGATGTAGAAAAAGAGTTTGACAAAATTCCACACCATTTTATGATAAAAATTCTCAGCAACATGGGAATTAAAGAAACATACCTCAACATAATAGAGGCCATGTTACCCACAGACAACATCATACACAATGAAAAAAAACTAAAAGTGTTTCCCTGAAGATTAACAACAAGACAGGGATATCCAATTTCACCACTTTTATTCAACATAGAACTAGAAGTCTTTGCCACAGCAATCAGAAAAGAAGAAATAAAAGGCATCCAAATTAAAAAGGAAAATGGAAAACTGTCTCTTTTTGCAGAGGACATTATACTGTATATACAGAACACTGAAGATCCCACCAAAACTCTACTAGAACTGGTAAATGAATTCTGTAAAGCAGTTGGGTACAAAATTAATTTTCAGAAATAAGTTGCACTTTAAAAACCAATAATCAACTATCAGCAATGGAAACTAAGGAAACAATCTCTTTACAATTACATCAAAAATAGAAAAATAGAAAAATAAAATATCTAAGAATAAATTTAACCAAAAGAGTAAAGACCTATACTAGGAAAAATAAAAGACACTGAAGAAAAAAACTGAAGAAGATAACAAATAAATGGAAACATATACTGTGTTCATGTTTAGGAAGAATTAACATCATTAAAATTTCTGTACTATCCTAAGAAATCTATAAATCCAACAAAATTTCTATCAATACTAAAGACATTTTTCACAGAATTAAAACAAATAATTCCAAAATTTATATTAAACCAAAAAAAAAAAAACCCACAAATAGCCACAGGGATTTTGGAAAAAAAAAGATCCAGTAGGAAGTATATCACTACCTGGAATCAAACTCTATTACAAGGCTCTATAGCTATTAAACAGTCTGGTACTGGAATAAAAATAGACACATAAATTATTTGGACAGAATAAAGAACCCAGAAATAAACCCATTAGTATGTGGTCAGTTAATATTTGACAAAGGAGAGAAACATACAATGGAGTAAAGACAGTCTATTTAATAAATGGTGTTGGAAAATTTGGACAGATAAGATACAAGCAAAAAAAATTAAATGACCACTTTCTTAAACCACATTAAAGAATGAACTTCAGGAGAATCAAGATGGCGGAGGAGTGAGTGGAAGTCACACTGACATCCTCCCAGGATAATCCTGGAATTATAACTAAATTGTGGAGAAATCACCTGGAACAAACAACTGAATAATTAACAGGACAGGACAGTCATAACCTCGGACAGACAGAAGAATCAGCTTTAGCACAACCTAACTGGTAAGGAGTGCAGTAGAGACTAGAGAAAGCTGACAAGGTGACCATGGGTGGCAGCACTAGATGGATATTGAAACAGCAAATTGGATCCCCCTGAGAAGAGAGGGGTCTAAACCATAAGAGAAGATCCCCAGCCTGCAACACCAGAGCCTACGAAATACACAAACAGTCAGCTGTCAAAAGCAGCAGGGATGTTCTCTGCCAGAGATACAAAGAGCTGTTTAATGGACCAATGTGTAAATTGTTATTTACAGCCACTTATCCTGGTCTCTGACAAAGGTGGGGGCAGAGTGGGCTAGAGATGCTGGAGGAGACACTGAGGAATAAGATTTTGGGAAGAGAACGGAGAGAGTAGCTGGCAGGATCCTGGTGCTGATTCATCCCTCATGTGGCAGCAGCTGTCTGGCTCAGGCCAAGCATGCACCTGAACAGCAGCAGTGTGAAAGAACACAATAACCTGGGCCCCGGAAGGGACTCTGCCCCACCCTGTGGTGTCTCTAAACCAGCCTGCTGAGTGCAGAGTGACTACATTAACAACTAAAGGAGACAAAAACAGACAATACATTTCTGTAAGTCTCAAACAGACTGCCTAAAGTCACACAAGGTCAACATCTGACATTATCAGAGGCAGATCCAGAAAGAAAAAAACAGTGGTCTCCTACCAACGAAGTTAACACCACAAAGTGAGAAATCAAAGCAGATCTATTTAAGGGAAGCAAAAAAGAAGAACCTCACAAATAATGGGAAGAAAAAGAAACACTCCCCAGTTGAATGGAAAGGAGGAATATAAGAAGAAAGAGAACTAAATGAAACAGACACAACTATAAGATATTGAGTTCCAAAAAATGGTTCTAAGGAAGCTCATTGATCTCAGTAAGCTCAGAGAGAACTACAAAAAACTACAGGGAAACTACAAGGAACTTACTGCAAACTATATCAGTATGAAAAAGAACATAGAAACTATCAATAAGAGACAAGAGGAAATGAAGAATACAATTACTGATTTGAAGAATACAGTAGAAAGAATCAAAACCAGGCTAGATGAAGCACAGGATCAAATCAGTGATCTGGAGGATAAGGTAGACAAAAGCTCCCAAAAAGAACAAGAAAATGAAGAAAGACTCAAAAAGAATGAAAAGGTGTTGGAAATGCACGACAAACTGAAACTGAATAATGTCCGTATAATAGGGATACCAGAAGGAGAAGAAAAGGAGCAAGGTATAGAGAAAGTGTTTTAAAAAGTAACTATGGAAAACTTCCCTAATTGGAGGAAAAAGTCACACAAGTCCAGGAAGCACAGGGCGTCCCATTCAAGAGGAATCCAGTGAGGTTCACTCCAAGATACATCATCATTAAAATGGCAAATATCAAAGACAGAGAATCCTAAACCAAGCAAGGAAGAAAGAGATACTAACATTTAAGGGAGCCCCAATACAGCTAGCAGCTGACTTCTCTACAGAAACACTACAAGCCAGAAAGGAATGGCAAGAAATATTCCAAGTCATGAAAATCAAAGGCCTGCAACCAAGACTACTCTATCCAGCAAGGCTCTCAGTTAAAATGGAAGGTGAAATAAGGAGTTTCCCAAACAAAAGGTTAAAAGAATACACATCCACCAAATCAGCACTGCAAAATATGCTAAAGGCACTGCTTTAAGAAGATAAAGAAAAAGAATCTATGAATACCTAGTTCCTTTCACAGGCACCAACACTTGCTATTCTCAATATTTTTAATAATTAATCTGATTGTTACAATGATGTTTTATTTTAATTTTTACTTTATTATTTGTTGAAGCTAAACCCGTTTTTGTATATTTCTTGCTTATTTCTATTATTTTTCAAAAGTTTAAAATTACTTTTTGGTATTCTTTATCCTTTTTTGATATAATGTTCATAGAATTTTTACCCTAAAAAAAAGCAAATTATTAATCCTTTCATAGATGTGTTGCAAATACTTTCTTATTCTGTTATTTGTCCTTTAACATTTTTTACATGAATATTACTGTATAGTCTTAAATGTTTAATATAGTCATATTGTCAATATATTACTTTATAGCTTCTGGGTTTGAACATGTTACTTCTGGGTATTCAAAACCAAAAAATATTGTTTTGAATTTTCTCAGAAAACCCCTTAGATTTTACATATTGACTTTTAACTCACCGGAATATTTATTTTTTATTAATTTATTTAGTTTTTCAAATATATTTGTCTCTGTCTTCCCCTCACCACATTCCCTTGTCCTCTCTTCCCTCCCTCCTTCAATCTTTACCCTTTGATTTTGTCCATGAGACCTTGTTATATGTTCCTTGACTTTCCCCTGCCCTTCCTTTCCCCCTACCCTCCCCCCTTCCCTCTTGTCTCTGTTTGTTTCTTTTCCTTTCAGTGTTGCTGGTCTTATTTTCCTTGCATCTTTGTATTGTTGGTTACATTTTGCTTATAGATGAGATCATATGGTATTTGTCTTCTGCCCCTTGGCTTATTACACTTAATATAGTGTGTGAAAGAGGGCTCTATATTTGTTTAATTTCAGGTAATAGTGTACCGTGCACCTTATTTGTTGAATAAGCCTTATTTTCCCCATGGATTTGAAATATCAATTTAATTATATATTACATTGTTAGACATTACATTTGTTTCTAGAATGTTCATTTTATTTCATTGATCTACTTGAATATTTCTGTGCTGGTGTCATGTTGTTTTGATTGCTGAGACTTCATAATAGATTTAATTTTTTAAAATATTTTATAATGGATCTTGAAATTCAAAAATAAATAAAATCAATCTACATTTAAAAAAAAGAATGAGAGAAGGAACTCCTATCTTTTGTGAAAACATGGATGGAACTGGAGAATGTTGTGCTAGGTGAAATAACCCTGCCGTTGAAAGACTAATATCTTATGATCTCATCTGTAAGTGGAATCTGTTCAACAAAATAAACCACAGGCAAGGAAACGTGAGGCAGCCTGAAAGAGATCAGAAGGGAAGAGGAAGGAAAACAATGGTGGAAAGACGGAGAAGGAACTAAAGAAAGAACATGTATAAATGATGCATGGACAGCGAGGTGGAAATTGATTGTTGGAGAGGGGGATGGGGTGGGATGGGTGGAGGAAGACAAAGGGAGAAAAATTGAGACAACAGTAATAGAATAAACATGATTTAAAAAAATTGATCAGCAATATGGCAGAAGAGTGAGTGG
Source organism: Pteronotus mesoamericanus (assembly GCF_021234165.1). Taxonomy (NCBI): domain Eukaryota; kingdom Metazoa; phylum Chordata; class Mammalia; order Chiroptera; family Mormoopidae; genus Pteronotus; species Pteronotus mesoamericanus. The sequence goes on from NW_026555304.1 coordinate 2,595,600, forward strand.
AAGTCATACTGATCTCCTTCGAGGATCAAACTGGAATTGTAATGAAATTGTGGAGAAATCACCTGGAAAACAATGGGAAAATAGTGAGAGAGGAGCCTTAAAACCTTGGACAGACAGTAGAATTGGCTTTCACACAACCACACAGGTAAGATGTACAGTAGAGGATTCAGAAGGTGGGCTGGGTACCCATGGGTGGCATCACCAGAGGGATATTGATATGGCCAGTAGGATCTCCATAGGAAGAGCAGGGTCTGAATCATAAGCAGGGACCTGTAGCCTATAGCACCAGAACCCAAAAAAGCACACCACTGCAAAAAGCAGAGTGGTGCTCTCTGCCACAGACATGCAGCTGGAGACACAAAGAGACATTTAAAAGGCCAATGAAAAAATTTGCAGTGACAGCCACTTACCTTGGTCCCTGTGCAAAGGCGGAGGCAGAGTGGGCTGGAACCACCTGAGGACAGACTGGTGAGGAAAGCTTTGGGGAGAGAACTGAGACAATGACCACCAGGATACCACAGCTGGCTCATCTCCCACTCTGCAGCTTCCATCTTGCTCAGGCATAAAGGACACAATAACCTAACCCTCAGGACGCTGTGCCCTAGCCAAGAGTAGCACACAAGTCTTGGTACTGAGTGCAAGGTGGCCAGCAGAGAGCAGATCCCTGGCTAAAGAGGACACATAGCCATCTAGAGATGCTTGAGAAGAGACTGAAGGTGGAGGCATTTGAGAGAGAATGGAGGGATTAGACAGGAGGTTCCTGGTGTTGACTCCTTCCCATTACACAGTCTCCATCTTGCTCAGGCAGACCACTCCCATGAATGGCAGCAGTCTGAAAGGACCCAATAGCCCTACCTTAAGGAGGCACTGCCCTGCCCTGTGGTGTCAAAGCCTGACAGCTGAGGGCAGAGTGACTAGATTAACAATTGCAGGAGACAGACACAGACAGTGGATTTCTGGAAGTCTCAAACAGACTGCCTAATGTCAGACGAGGTCAACATCTGACATTATCAGAAGCAGACTAAGAAAGAAAAAAAAAAAAGAGCCTTCCACTACCAAAAAAGTTCACACCGTAGGGGTAATCAGGCACATCAATTTAAAAAGGAAAAGCAAAAAGGTAAAGTCTCACAAATAATAGGAAGGAAAGGAAACACCCCCCAAAGGGAAAGGAAGAATCCCCACAAGGAGATCTAAAAAAAATAGAGCAAGTAAACTATCATACATTGAATTCAAAACAGTATTTCTTAGGAAGCTCAAAGAGCTCAGCAAGCTCGAAGAGAATTATGAAAAACTACAGGGAAACTGTAAGGAACTTACTACAACCTATATCAAAATAAAAAAGGACATAGATACTATCAATAAGAGACAAGAGGAAATGAAGAATACAATTTTTGAATTGAAGAGCACAGTAGAAGGAATCAAAAGCAGGCTAGATGAAGCTGAGGACCGAATCAGCAAGCTGGAGGATAAGGTAAAAAAAAAAAAAGCTCCCAGAAAAAGCAAGAAAATGAAAAAAAGACTCAAAAGGAATGAAGAGGCATCTAAGGAAATACAGGACAACCTGAAATGTAACAATATCTGTATAATAGGGACACCAGAAGGAGAAGAGGAGCAAGGGATAGAGAATCTGTTTGAAAAAGTAATGATGGAAAACTTCCTGAATTGAAGGAGAGAAAAAGTCTCACAAGTCCAGGAAGCACAGAGGGCCCTATTCAAGAGGAACCCAATGTGACCCACTCCAAGACACATCATCACAAAAATGGAAAATATCAGAGACAAAGAAACAATCCTAAAGGCAGAAAGGGAGTAACAGGTAGTAACATACAAGGGAGCTCCTATAAGGCTAGCAGCTAACTTCTCAACAGAAAGGAATGACAAGAAATATTCTAAGTAATGAAAAACAAAGGCCTGCAACCATGACTGCTCTACCCAACAAGGCTCTCAATTAAAATGGCAGGTGAAGTAAGAAGGAGAAATATGAAGGCAAAAAGAATACATCTCCACCAAACCAGCACTATAAGATATGCAAAAGGGACTGGTTGAAGAAGATGAACAAAAAGAATGAGAAATAGAAGAACACAGATACAAAGGGAAAGAATGAATAAGTACCTATCAATAATACCTTTAAATGTAAATTGACTAAATGTCCCAATAAAAAGACACAGGATAGCTGAATGGATAAGAAAACATGGCCCATACATATGCTGCCTACAAGAGACCTATTTCACAGCAAAGGACCTACAAAGACTGAAAGGAAAGAAATGGAAAAAAATATTCCAAGAAAGTGGACAGGAAAAAAAATCAAGGGTAGCAATACTTATATCAGACAAAATAGATTTCAAAACAAAGGTAATAAAAAGAAACCTGGAAGGACACTTTATAATCCTGAAAGGAAGAATCCATCGAGAAGACATAAACATTGTAAACATATATGCACTCAACTTAGGAGCAAACAAATCTATAAGAAAAATCATAGACAACTTAAAGAGAGAAATAGACAGCAATATAATGAGAGTAGGGGATTTTAACACCCTGCTGTCAAAAATGGATAGATCTGCCAAACAAAACATCAACAAGGATATAGTGGAACTGAACCACACATCAGATCAAGTTGACTTAACTGATATATATAGAACCTTCTTTCCCAAGAAGCAAAACACAAATTCTTTTCAAATGCACACTGAACATTTTCAAAGATAGAACACATGATAGGACACAAAACAAGCCTCAACAAATTCAGGAGAATTGAAATAATTACAAGCATTTTCTTAGACCACAGGGCTTGAAACTAGTAAACATCTCAAGGAAAAATCTTAAAAACATTTAAACTCATGAAGATCAATAATGAGATAAGAGAAGAAATAAAAAAAAAAAAACTTTTGGGAAAGAAATGAAAATAAACACACAGCAGCCCAAAACCTATGGGATATAGCAAAGGCAGTCCTGAGAGGGAAGTTCATAGTAATGCAGGCCTACCTCAAAAAGATAGAAACATTTCAATTAAATGACCTAACCCTACAACTACAAGAACTGAAAAAAACTAAAACAAACAAACACCAGAGCAAGTAAAAGAAAGGAAATAATCAAGATCCAAGCTGAATTGAACGACATAAAGACTAAAAGAACAATTCAAAGGATGAACTTATCCAGGTGCTGGTTCTTCAAAAAGATAAACAAGATTGACAAGACTATAAGCAGACTCATGAAGGAAAAAAATGAAGAGAATCCAAATAAATATCAGAAATGAAAGAGAAGTAACAACTGATATCACAGCGATTCATAGGATTGTAAGACTTCAATAAGATTCATAAGACTGTAATATGAGTAATCATCTTGCTCATATAATTACTATGAGCAATTATATGCCAAGAAATTTGAAAACCTTGGTGAAATCGACAATTTCTAGAAAAGTGTAACCTTCCAACACTGACTGAAGAAGAAGAAGAAAGCCTGAAGGGACCAATGACAGCTGGTGAAATTGAAGAAGTAATCAAAAAACTCCTGGCACATAAAAGTCTTGGACCAGATGGTTTCACAAGATAATTGTATAAAACATTTAAGGAAGAGCTAACCCCTGTCCTTCTTAGATACTCCAAAAAAATCCATGAAGAGGTAAGACTCCCAAACTCTTTTTAAGAGACCGTCATCTCCCTAATCACATAACCAGATGTAGACACAACAAAGAAAGAAAACTACAGGCCAATATCGCTGATGAACATAGACTCTAAAATCCTCAACAAAATATTGGCAAACTGCATCCAGAAATACATTAAAGGGGTCATCTACCATAATCAAGTAGGATTTATTCCAGTAATGCAAGGATGTTACAATGGTCACAAACCAATAAAGGTAACACATCACATAAACAAAAGCAAAGACAAAAACAACATGATCATAACAATAGATGTGGAAAATAGGAGATTGAAGATGGCAGAGGAATGAATGGGAGTCACGCTGACCTCCTCGCAAAGCCAAACTGGAATTGCAACTAAATAACAGAGTAATCACTTGGAAAGCAGTGGAGAGATAGCGGGAGAGGAGCCTTGGTGCTGCGGACAGTGGATTCTACTCTCACACATCCCAATGGGTGAGAAGTGCGGTGGAGGCTCGAGAGGCTGGGCTGGGTACCCACAGGCACTGGCACCAGAGGGACATTGAAACGGCCAGTTAGCTTCCCCCAAGAAGAATGGGGTCTGAATCATAAACAGGAACCCCTAAACTACAGCAGCCAAAGCCAAGAAAATACAGACAAAACGCAGCCCCAAAAAGCTTAGGGGCGCTCTCTGCCAGACACAGGTGGTTGGGGATGCAAAGACACATTTAAAGGGTCAACGCAAAAGTTGCAGTGGCAGCCACCCTCCTTGATCTCTGGGTAGAGGCAGCAGCAGGGTGGGCTGGTGCCTGGGAAAAGAATGGTGAGGAAAACTTTGTGAAGAGAACTGACACGGCATCCGGTGGAGCCCCGGTGATGGCGCGCCTCCCACTCTGCAGCTACCATCTGACTCAGGTATAAGGGAATCAATTAACCTGCCTTTTGTGTGCTCACCACACAGCTTGTATGCATGTGAGCTGTGGGGCTGAGTGCAGACTGGCTGGGAGAGCCTTGAGGAGAGACTGGAGACAGAGGCATTGGGGAAAGAACAGGAGGAGAAACCAGGGAGTCCCAACTCCCTCCCCGTTCTGTAGTCTCCATTGTGGGCTGGAAAGGCTTGCCCCCAAAGAGGCAGTAGTGGGGCAAACAGGAACCAGACTGCCTGAGATTGAAACACAGTCTACACAAGTGGTGGATCCTTGGCCGAAGGAGTAACAGAACTCCCCAGACACCCCTAGGAGAGACTAGAAATGGAGGCATTGGGGAAAGATCGGGAGGAGGAACCGGGGAGTCCCAACTCCTTCTCCTTGCCGTAGTCTCCATTGCTCGGGAAGAGGCCACACCCCCAAAGAGCCAAAAGCCGAAAAGCACACACAGACACCCCCAAAACACCCAGTGCAGGCACGCACACTTGCGCCGAGTGACCGGCGAGGGTTGGCGAGCGTGTGTGGGACCCGCGCAGGCTGGCAAATGCTTGTACCGGCCGGCAAGGCCTCCCACAGATTGGCACAGATACGGCCTGAGAGGGAGTGCACACAGCAGCAAGGGCAGGTGTAAATTGACCCGCCCGCCCCCGATTGCAGACCGACCCACAAAATTAGGAGACATGCCCAGATTCCCTGGAGGAGAGACCAGAGACAGGATTAACCGGAGAGTCCTGGAGCTGACTTCCTCCCATTTCCGAAGTCCCCATTTGGCGAAGGTAGGCAACGCACCCAAAGAGCCAAAAGCAGGGAAAATACACAATAGAAAACCATAAACTGACCAGTGCTGCGGAGCTCGCAGGACAGGGGGGCGAGATGAGTATGCGCGAGGTCGCGAATAAGCTCCCTGGTCTAGGGCAAGCACATGAGAGCCCAGGCAGGTGGGGGATCCTGCCACGCTGGGAGCACACTCAAGGGGCCAGCGTGAGAGTGCAGAGAGATCCCAAAAATTAGCCCAGCCCTGACCGATGGGGTCACAGAGCTGCTCCAAGCAGGAGTCAGACACAGACAGTAGACTCCTGGAAGGCTCAAACACATAATCCAAGGTCATATAGGGTCAACAACTGACATCATCAGAGGCAGGCCCAGAAAGAAAAGTAAAGGACAATAATAGTTAACAGATTCTCACAAAAATGGGAAGAAAAAGAAGTTCCCCTCAAATGAGTGGAAAAGGGGACTCCCCAAAGAGAGAGCTCAATGAAATAGAGGCAAGGGAACTATCAGATACTGAATTCAAAACAATGGTTCTAAGGAAGCTCAATGAGCTCAGCCAGCTCAAAGATAACTATGAGAAACTGCAGAGAAACTATCAGGATCTTACAGCAAACTATATCAACCTAGAAAAGGACATAGAAACTATCAAGAGGACACAAGAGGATATGAAGAATACCATTTCTGAATTGAATAACCCAGTGAAGGAATCCAAAGCAGGCTGGCTGAAGCCAAGGATTGAATCAGTGAGATGGAGGATAAGGTACATGGAAGCTCCCAGAGAGAAGAAGAAATGGAAAAATGGCTCAAAAGAATGAAGAATGAAGAATTTCCCTGCATTTAGGGAAATGCAGGACAACCTGAAACGCAATAATATCCATATAATAGGGATAGCAGAAGGAGAAAAAGAGGAGCAAGGGATAGAGAACCTCCTTGAAAAAAGTAATGATGGAAAATTTTCCTAATTTGAGGAGAGAAAGGCTCTCATGGATCCAGGAGGCACAGAGGACCCCATTCAAGAGGGACTCAAAGGGGTCCACTCCAAGACACATCATCATTACAATGGCAAATGTCAAAGACAAAGAGAGAATCCTCAAGGCAGCAAGGGAGAAGGAGAAAGTAACCTACAAGGGGCCCCGATATGCCTAGGAGCTGACTTCTAAACAGAAACACTACAAGCCAGAAGGGAATGGCAACAAATATTCCAAGTCCTGAAAAGCAAGGGCCTACAGCCAAGGCTGCTCTACCCAGCTAGGTTCTCCATTAAAATACAAGGGGAAATACGGAGTTTCCCAGATGATAAAAGACTAAAAGAATACATCTCTACCAAACCAGCACTCCAAGATATGCTAAGGGGACTGGTTTAAGCAGATGAAGGAAAAGAATGAGAGAGAGAGGAACACAGGTACAAAGAGAACAGATGAGTAAGTTTCTATCAGTAATATCTCTCAATGTGACTGGACTAAATGCCCCAATCAAAAGACACAGGGTAGCTGAATGGATAAGAAAACATGACCCACACATATGCTACCTACAAGAGACCCACCTCAGAGCAAGAGACCTACACAGCTTGAAAGTAAAGGGATGGAACAAAATATTCCAAGCAAATGGGCATGATAAAAAGGTCGGGGTTGCCATACTTCTTTCAGACAAAGTAGATTTCAAAACAAAGGCCATAATGAGAGATCCAGAGGGGCACTGTATAATACTTAAAGGAGGAATCTATCAAGAAGACATCAACATTGTAAAATTACATGCTCCCAATATAGGAGCCCCCAAGTTTATAAGGAAATTGTTGGATGACTTCAAAAAAGATATAGACAGATACACATTGAGAGTAGGGGATTTCAATACCCCAGTATCAAAAATGGACAGATCTTTCAAAAAAAACATTAATAAACATATTGTGGTGCTGAATGACACACTAAATCAAAGAGACTTAACTGACATATATAGAATCTTACATCCCAAAGAAGAAAAATACACATTCTTTTCAAATACTCATGGCAGTTTTTCAAAGATAGACCACATGATAGGACACAAAACAAACCTCAGGAAATTCAGGAAAATTAAAAATAATACCAAACTATTTCTCAGACCACGAGGCTTTGAAACTCGAAATCAACCTCAAAGATAAACTTCAAAAACTTGCAAACTCATGGAGACTGAAGAGTAGACTATTAAACAATAAATGGGTCAATAATGAGATAAGAGAAGAAATCAATAAATTTCTGGAAACAAATGAAAATGAACAGACAACAGTCCAAACCCTATGGGACACAGCAAAGGCGGTCCCAAGAGGGAAGTTCATAGCAATACAGGCTTACCTATAAAAGATAGATACATTTCAAATAAAAGACCTAACACTACAACTTCAAGAACTGGAGAAACAACAAATAAATCCCAGAGCAAGTAGAAGGAAAGAAATAGTCAAGATTAGAGCAGAACTGAATGACATAGAAACAAAAAAAAAAGAATTCAAAGCATCAACCAATCCGGAAGCTGGTTCTTTGAAAAGATAAATAAAATTGGCAAGGCTTTAAGCAGACTCATCAAGATAAAAAGGGAGACAACCCAAATTAAGGATATCAGAAATGAAAGAGGAGAAATAACAACTGATACCACAGAAATACGAAGGATCGTCAGAAACTACTATGAACAGTTATATGGCAAGAAATTTGAAAATCTTTTTTTTTTAATTTTTTATTTTTAAATCATGTTTTCTATTACAGCTGTCTCAATTTTTCCCCCTTTGCCTTCCTCCACCCATCCCACCCCTCTCCCCTCCCACAATCAATTCTCACTCTGTTATCCGTGTCCATGGGTCATTCATATGTGTTGTTTGTTTACTCCCTTCTCCTTCTTTCCACCGTTGTCTTCCTTCCCCATCCATTCTGGTCACTTTCAGTCTGCTGCATGTTTCCATGCCTGTGCTTTATTTTGTTCATTAGTTTATTTTGTTGAATAGATTCCACTTATAGGTGCAATCATACAGTATTTGTCTTACACCAACTGGCTTATTTCACTTAGCATAATATTCTCCAGTTCCATCCATGTTGTTGCAAAAAGTAGGAGTTCCTTCTTTCTTTTTTTTTAAATGCAGAAATTTGAAAATCTTGATGAAATGGACTAACTTTTAGAAAAGTATAATCTTCCAACACTGAAGGAGGAAGGAACAGAAAGCTTGAAAGGACCAATAACAGCTAGGGAAATTGAAACAGTCACCAAGAAACTCCCAGCACACAAAAGCCCAGGGCCCGACAGTTCCACAGGAGAATTTTACAAAACATAAAAGGAAGATCTAACTCCAGTCCTTCTCAGACTATTCCAAAAAATCCAAGAGGAGGGAAGACTCCCAGACTCTTTCTATGAGGCCAGCATCACCCTGATCCCAAAACCAGATAAAGACCCTACAAAGAAAGAAAACTACAGGCCAATTTCCCTGATGAACATCCATGCTAAAAACTTCAACAAAATATTGGCAAACCGCATCTAGCAATACATTCAAAAGATTATCCACCACGATCAAGTGGGATTCATGCCAGGCATGCAGGGATGGTTCAATATACGCAAATAAGTAAACGTGATACATCACATAAATAAAAGAAAAGACAAAAACCACATGATCATCTCGATAGAGGCAGAAAAAACATTCGATGAGGTACAGCACCCATTTATGATCAAAGCACTCAGCAAAATGGGAAGAAATGGGGCATTCCTCAACGTAATAAAGCCCATATATTAAAAACCTACAGCCAACATCATACTGAAAGGGCAAAAACTGAAAGCTTTCCCACTAAGATCAGGAACACGACAAGGATGTCCGCTCTCATCACTTCTTTTCAACATCGTATTGGAAGTCCTAGCCACAGCGTTCAGACAAGAGAAAGAGATAAAAGGCATCCAAATAGAAAAAGAGGAAGTAAAGCTATCATTGTTTGCACAAGACATGATTGTGTGCATGGAGAACCCTGTAGACTCTACCAAAAAACTTCTGAACCTAATAAGTGAATTTGGCAAAACAGCAGGATACAAAGTCAACATTCAGAAATCAAAGGCATTTTTGTACACCAACAATGCAATAGAAGAAGAAGAAATCAGAGAAAAAATACCATTTGATATAGCAAGAAGAAAAATAAAGTACCTAGGCATAAATTGAACCAAAGACATAAAAGACCTGTACACAGAAAACTATACAACATTAAAAAAAGAAATTAAGGAAGACACAAATAAATGGAAGCATATATCGTGCTCATGGATTGGAAGAACTAATATCATCAAAATGTCCATACTACCCAAAGCAATTTATACATTCAACGCAATCCCTAATAAGATACCAATGACGTATTTCACAGAAATAGAAGAGACATTTCAAAAATATATATGGAACCATAAATGACCCCGAATAGCTGTAGCAATTTTGAGAAAGAAACACAAAGTAGGAGGGATCACAATACTGGACATCAAACTCTACTACAAAGCCACTATACTCAAAACAATCTGGTACTGGCACAAGAACAGACATAGACCAGTGGAACAGAATAGAAAACCCAGAAATAAGCCCAGGTCTCTATGGGCATCTAATATTTGACAAAGGGGGAGGAAGCATAAAGTGGAGCAATAATAGCCTCTTCAAAAAATGGCGTTGGGAGAGCTGGAGAGCCACATCCAAAAATTTGAAATTGGATCATCAGCTGACACCATACACAAAAATAAACTCAAGGTGGATAAAAGACTTAAATACAAGTCGCAACACCATCAAAGTCCTAGAGGAGAATATTGGCAGGAAACTCTCAGATATCCCACGCAGCAATTTTTTCACTGATATGTCGTCTAAATCAAGGGACATAAAGGAAAGAATAAACAAGTGGGACCTCATCAAAATTAGAAGCTTCTGCACGGCAAAGAAAACATCAGCACAATGAATAGGGAGCCAACCCTATGGGAAAATATATTCGCTAATGATACATCAGATAGAGGTTTGATCTCCAAGATATATAAAGAACTCACTCAACTCCACTCCAAGAAGACAAACGACCCAATCAAAAAATGGGCAAAGGACCTGGGCAAATGCTTTTCCAAGGAGGAGATACAGAGGGTCCAGAGACATTTGAAAGGATGCTCAGCATCATTAGCCATCAGAGAAATGCAGATCAAAACCACAATGAGGTATCACCTCACACCAGTCAGAATGGCCATCATAAAGAGATCAACAAACAACAGGTGCTGGTGAGGCTGTGGAGAAAAGGGAACCCTAGTCCACTGTTGGTGGGAATGCAGACTGGTGCAGCCACTGTGGAAAGCAGTGAGGAATTTCCTCCAAAAGCTGAAAATGGAACTGCCTGTTGATCCAGTGATTCCCCTGCTGGGACTATACCCTAAGAATCCCAAAGCACCAATACAAAAGAACCGATGCACCCCAATGTTCATAGCAACACAATTTACAATAGCCAAATGTTGCAAGCAACTTAAGTGCCTATCAGTAGATGATTCGATCAAAGAGTTATGGTACATATACACAATGGAATGCTATGCAGCAGAAATAAAAAAAGAACTACTAAACTTCGCGACAGCATGGATGGCACTGGAGAGCATTATGCTAAGCGAATAAAGCCAAGGGGGCGAAAGACAAATACCATATGATCTCACCTATAAGCAGAACCTAACCAACAATACAAAGATGCAAAGAAAATATGACCAGCAACACTGAAAGGAAAAGAAATCAACAAAGACAAAAGGGAAGGGTTGGGGGACAGGGTAAGGGAAGGGAAGGGGAAAGTCAAGGAATATATAGCAAGGACTCATGGACAAAACCAAAGGCGAAGAGCTGAGGGAGGGAAGGAGGGAGGGGGCAAGGGAAAGTGGTGGGAGAGAGGCAGAGACAAATGTATTTTAAAAAAATAATAAAATAAAAGAGAGCTAGAAAAAAAAGATGTGGAAAATACATTTGATAAGGAATAGCACCTATTTATGATAAAAACTCTCAGCAAAGTGGTAATAAGGGGGCAGTCCGCAACGTAACAAAGGCTGTATATGAAAAACCTACAGGCAACATCACATCCAACAGGCAAAAACTAAAAGCTTCCCACCAAGATTGGGAACAAGACAAGGATGTCTGTTTTCACCACTTGTATTCAACATAGTCTTGGAAGTCCTAGCTACAGTGGTCAGACAAGGAAGAGAAATAAAAGACATTCATATTGGAAAGAAGGAAGTCATACTATGATTGTTTGCAGATAACAAGATAGTGTAAATAGAAAACCCCATAGGCTCCACCAAAAAAACTACTCAACCTAATAAGTGAATTTTGCAAAACAGCAGAATACAAAGTCAATATTCACAAATAGAAGGCACTTTTGTACACCAACAATAAAATAGGGAAGCAGAAATCAGGGGGAAAAAAAAACCATTAGTTATACCAAAAAGAAAAATAAGTTACCTAGGAATAAATTTAACCAAGGAGGTAAAAGACCTGTATGCAGAAAACTATACAACACTGAATAAAGAAATTAAGGAAGACACAAGTAAATGGAAGCATATACCATGTTTATGAATTGGAAGAATTAACATCATCAAAATGTCCATACTACACAAAGCAATTAATAGATTCAATGCAATCCCTATTAAAATACCAATGATGCGTTTCAGAGACATAGAACAGACATTACAATAACTTATATGGAACCATCAACGACCCTGAATATCTGCAACAATTTTGAGAAAGAAAAGCAAAGCAGGAGAGATCACAAGATCGGACAAAAAACTGTATTACAATGCCACTGTAATCAAAATAGTCTTGTACTAGCACAACAACAGACACATAGAGCACTGGAACAGAATAAATAGTCCAGGAATAAACCCATGTCTCTATGATCAATTAATATTGGACAAAGTGAATGGAAACATAAATTGGACTAAAGATAGCCTCTTCAATAAATATCTGTGTTGCTATTTGGGCTTCTGTGAGAGCTGGACAGCTACATGGAAGAAATTGAAATTTGACTCCCAACTTACATGATACAGAAAAATAAACTCAAGATGGATAAAGACTTAATATAAGAAGCAGGACCATAGAAGTCCTAGAGGAGAACACAAGGAGGAAATTCTCAGATATGCCACGCAGCAATATTTTCATAGATAAGTCCCCTAAAGCAAGGGACATAAAGGAAAAAACAAACAAGTGGGACTTTATCAAAATAAGAAGCTATTGCACAGCTAAAGAAAACATCAGAAAAATGAAAAAGGAACCAACTGTGTGGGAAAATATATTTGCCAATGATACCTCAGGTAGGGGTTTGAACTCCAAAATGTATAAAGAACTCACATGACTGCACTCCAAGACAAACAATCCAATTAAAAAATGGCAAAGGACCTGAGCAGAGACTTCTCCAAGGATGAGGTACAGAGGGGCCAGAGATATATGAAAGGATGCTCAGTATTACTAGCCATTGGAGAAATGCAAAATAAAACCACAATGAGATACCACTTCACACCAGTCAGAATACCCATCATAACAACAAACAGGTGCTGGCAAGGCTGTGAAGAAAAGGGAACCCTATTCAACTGTTGGTAAGAATGCAGACTGGTGCAGCCACTGTGGAAAACAGGTTGGGATTTCTTCAAAAAGATAAAAATGGACTGCCTTTTGACCTAGTGATTCCACTGCTAGGATTATACCCTAAGAATCCAAATCACCAATTCAAAAAGAAGTTATGCACCCCTATGTTCATAGCAGCACAATTGACAATAGCCATCTGCTGGAAGCAACCTAAGTGCCCATCAGTAAATGAGTGTATCAAAAAACTATTGTACATTTACACAATGGAATACTACACAGCAGAAAGAAAAAAAACTACTACCCTTAATGACAGCATGGATGGAACTAGACAGCATTATGCTAAGTGAAATAAGCCAGGGGGCGAAGGACAAATACCATATGATCTCACCTATAAGTGGAACCTAACCGACAAAACCCACAAGCAAGGAAAATATAACCAGCAACATTGAAAGAAAAAAGAAACCAACAGAATCAAGATGCAAGGAGGTGGGGCTGGGAAATGGAAGGAAGGGAAGGGTCAAGAAACACATATAAAGGACCCATGGACAAAGCCAAAGGACCCATGGACAAAAGGAAAGGATTGAGGGAGGGAGGTGAGACAGAGGGGCAGCAGAAAATTGTGGTGGGAAGATGAAGACAAATACATTCGAACAGTCAAAATTTTTTTAAAAAATTGCAGAAAATAAAAACAAAACAATAGAGTTATTTAAATAAATATATAAAGAAAAATAATTTTAAAAAAGAATTAACTTCAAATAGATAAGACTTAAATGTAACACTCAAACAAATGATATTCCTAGAAGAAACACAGGCAGTACACTCTGTGATATTTCTTTAAACAATATTTTAAAAATATACCTCTTCAGTCTAGAGAAACAATGGAAGAATAAACAAATGGGACTTTGTTAAATGAAAATGTTTTTTACTATCAACAACATCAAAAAAATAAAAAAAGGAAACTTTCTAAATTGGGGAAGATATTCTCCAATAATATATTTGATAATGGTTTAATATCAAAAACTTATAAAGTTCTTATAAAACTCAACATCAAAAAAAAACCTGATTTAAAATGATCAGAGGACCTGAATAGATTCTTTTCCAAAGAAGATATACAAATAGCTAACAGACATATCAAAGGATGTTCAACATCACTAATCATGAGAGAGATGCAAATTAAAACAAAAATGAGAAATCACTTCACACATATCAGAATGACTATCATTAATCTACAAACAACAAGTGTTGATGAGGATGTGGAGAAATGGAATCCCTCAAGCACTATTGATAGAAATTCAGATTAGTACAGCTGCTATGAAAAACTTCATGGAGATCTCTCAAAAATTTAAAAATGGAATTGCCTTCTGACCCAGTGATTCCAGCTTTGGAGACTTATCTGAAGAAATCCAAAGCACTAACTTGAAAAAATATACATGCACCCCTATATTCATTGCAACATAATTTTCAATAGTCAAGATTTGAAGCAATCCAAGTATCCATCAATAGGCAAATGCATAAAAAAGTGGAATAAAAAATATTCCATATATATAATGGAATATTACTCCATCATAAAAAAGAATGAAATCTTACTATTTGTGAAAGCATGGATGTATCTAGAAGGTATTATGCTAAGTGAAATAAATAAGACAGAGAAAGACAAATACCACATGATTTCACTTATATGTGAAATCTAAGAACAGCATAAACAAACAAATAAAATAGAACGAGATCCATAGATACAGAAATTAAACTGATGGTTGCCAGAGAAGAGGAAGACAGAGGGGCTAGGTGAAAGAGGTACAAATTTGTAGCCACAAAATAGTCACAGGAATGTAAAAGTACAATACAGAATAGATAATATAGTGAACGATATAATAACTACATACAGTGCCAGGTGGGTACTAGAAGTATAGGGGGAATACTTTGTAAGTTATGTGATTTTCTAACCTCTATTCTGTACACCTGAAACTAATGCAAAATAATGTTGAATGTAAACTGTAATTTAAAAAAATTAAAAAATGGATGAGAGGAGAGAAGATGTCAGTGATGTAGGCAGGAGCTGAGCCCACTTGCTTACTCATTCAACTGGGACACTTAGCCAGTTTTCCAAAGAACAAAGTGAACAGCCAACAGGATATCAGCTGATAAAAATTTTGGAAGCCAAAGTGTGCAAAGGACACTTAAAAATGGGCAGTAAGGGGGTTTTAGAGGCCAACAGGGAAGATCCCCAGGCCTGACACCAGAGGCTGCAGCTGCCATGGGTACATTGGAGAAGAGCCAGGTCAGTGATGTTAGTCTAGAAGTGCCCTCCCCTCCCAGGGCAGGGAAGTCCCAGACCCTCACCAGGAGAGACCAGGATGCACAAAGTCACTGTGGGATCGGGGGAGACAGGAAGTAACCCACAGCCAGTGGCTACCCAGGCTGGGGCAGCTGTTGCTAGTTAATATAGTGCCAGAGAATTTGGGGAAACCTGGTAATATCCGTAGCTGGGAGAAGAGGTGGTCTGCAAACGGCAAGATAGACTCTGACTTACCGGAAAGTTGAACTATGTGGAAAGCTGGCTGGTGGCTCAGAACAACAGGGACACCCAAAGAGATACTTTTCTTTTCAAAAGGGGAAATGAGGTGCAATGTGCAAAGAACTCACATGCACGACAGCCAGACCAAAAAAATAAAGGAGAGTGGGCTCCTTTTGCTCCCACTCAGTGCACCTCACAGATTGATCAAAGTGGGGCATGGCAAGGTGGCTTAACAGCAGCAGCCTGTTGCAAATGCACTGAGTGGATATGGTAGACAAATGGACAAATTCCTAAAGAACATAATCTTCCAAAACTAAATCAAGAAGCAGAAAGCCTGAACAGACCGATAACAGCTAGTGAAATTGAAGCAGTAATCAAAACATTCCTGGCACACAAGGTCACTGGATCAGATTGTTTCACAGAGGATTTTACAAAACATTTAAGGAAGAGCTAACCCCATCCTTCTCAGACTATTACAAAAGAAATCCAAGAAGAGGGAAGACTCTCAAACTCTTTTTTTGAGGTCAGCATCATCCTAATCACAAAACCAGATGTAAACACAGCATAGAAAGAAAACAAGTCAATATCTCTGATGAACATAGATGCTAAAATCCTCAACAAAATATTGGCAAACTACATCCAGCAATACATTAAAAAGATCATATATCATGATCAAATGGGATTCATCCCAGGAATACAAGAATGGTACAATATTGGCAAACTGATAAATGTAATACTTCACATAAACAGAAGGAAAGACAAAAAACACATGATCATATTAATAGATGCACAGAAAGCACTTAATAAGGTACAGCAAAAGTTTATGATAAAAAAACACTCAGCAAAATAGGAGAAGGAGCATACCTCAACTTAATGAAGGCCATATACGAGAAATCTACAGCCAACATCTTACTCAATGGGAATAAAGTAAAATACTTCCCACTAAGATCAGAAACTAGACAAGGTTGTCTGCTTTAACCACTTCTATTAAACATAATATTGGAATGAGAGAGGTGGAGGGAGGAAAATGGGGGGAAAAAGAACGGTCGTCAAGAAACATTTATAAAGGACCCATGGACTAAGCCAAAGAAGGGAGGAATTGAAGGTGGGAGGTGGGGATGGGTGGAGCAGAAGAAAGTAGTGGTGGAAAAATGGAGAAAACTGTACCTGAACAATAAAAATAAATAAATTTAAAAAAAGAATAAAAATTTTGGAAGTTCTAGCCACAGCAATGAAACAAGAAAAAGAAATAAAAGGCATTGAATTGGAAAGAAGGAAGTAAAACTCTCATTGTTTGCAGATGACATGAGAGTGTACAAAGAAACCCTATAAACTCCTCCCAAAACTCCTCAATCTATTAAGGGCATTTTGTGAAAGAGTGGGATACAAAGTCAATATTCAGAAATTGAAGGCATTTTTGTATACAGGGAAAAAAATCCCATGAGCTTTAGCAATAAGAAAAATAAAGTACCTAGAAATAAAACTAACCAAGGAGGTAAAAGACCTGTATTCAGAAAATTACACAACACTTGAAGAAATGAATTAAGGAAGACACAAATAAATGAAATCTTATACCGTGTTCATGGATTTGAAGAATTAATATCATCAAAATGTCCATACAACTCAAAGTAATTTATACATTGCATGCAATCTCTATTAAAATACCAATGACATATTTCATAGATATAGAACAAACATTTCAAAAATGTATATAGAACCATAAATGACCCTGAATAATCTCAGCAATTTTGAGAAGGAAGAATAAAGCAGGAGGGATCACAATATCTGATAGCAAACTATATTTCAAGTTGTAAACAAAATACTCTGGAACTGGCATAAGAATAGACACATAGACCAATGGAATATAAGAGAGAGTCTAGGAATAAATCTGTGTTTCTGTAGTCAATTAATTTTTGATAAAAGGGGCAGGAGCATAAAATGGAGTAAAAATAGCCTATTCAACAAATGGTGTTGAGAGAGCTGGACAGCTACATGCAAAAAATTGAAATTCAACCACCAACTACCACCATACAAAAAAAATAAAATCAAGATGGATAAAAGACTTAAATATAAAGTCATGACACCATAAAAGTTCTAGAGGAGAACACAGACAAGAAAATCTCAGATATTGTACACAGTACTATTTTCACCAATATGTTCCTTAGAGAAAGGGACAAAAAGAAAAGAATAAACAAATAGGACTTCATCAAAATAGAAAGCTCTGCATTGCTAAAGAAACGATCAGCAAAATAAAAAGAGAACTGACTGTATGGGAAAATATGTTTGCCAATAATATCTTGGACAAGAAATTGATCTCCAAAATATATAAAGAACTCACATGACTGTCCTCCAGGAAGACAGACAACTCAATTAAAAAATGGGCAAGGACCAAAACAGACACATCTCCAAAGAGGACATAAGAGGGCCCAGAGACAAATAAAAGGATGCTCAACATCACTAACCATCAGAGAAAAGCAAATTAAAACCACAATGAGATACCACTTCACACAGGTGAGAATGGCTATCATAAACATATCAATAAGGGGTATTCAAGGTGGTGGAGGAGTGAGTGAAAGTCACACTGACCTCCTTCCAGGACCAATCTGCAATTACAATTAAATTGTGGAGAAATCACCCGGAAAACAAATGAACAATAGTGAGAGAGGAGCTTTAAAACCTTGAACTGACAAAAGAATCAGCTTTAACACAACCTAACTGATAAGGAGTGCAGTAGAGACTCAAGAAGGCAGGCAAGGCACCCATGGGCAGCAGCACCAGAGGGATCTTGAAATGGTGAATTAGATGTCCCCCTAAGAAGAGCATGATCTAAACCATAAGTGGGGATCTCCAGCCTGCAGCACCAGACCCAAAAAGCACACAAACACAGCCAGCTGCAAAAAATGTAGCAGTGCTCTCTGCCAGAGAGCAGGTTGCTGGATATGCAAGGAGCTGTTTAAGGGACCAAAGCAAAAATTTGTAGTGGCAACTACTTACCTGGCCTACAGTGGAGGCAGGAGCAGAGTGGGCTGGAGGTGCCTGAGGAGATACTGGAGAAGGAGGCTTTGGGGAGAGATTGAGAAAGTGGCCAGTGGGGTCCCGGTGCTGACTTACTTCCCATTCTGCAGCTGCCATCTTTCTTAGGTGGACCACTCCCCCAAGAGGCATTGGCATGAAAGGACATAATAGCCCCATTGCCAGGAGGCTTGGCCCCGGCCTGGTGTTTTGCAGGCCTGTGTACTTAACACAGAGCAGCAGTCACAGATAGTAGATCCCTGGCTAAAGAGGATGCAGAGTGGTCTAGAGATGCTTGAGGAAAGTCTGGAGATGGAGGCATTGAGGAGAGAACTGAGGGAGTAGCTAGGGGGAATCCCAGTGCTGACTCCTCCCACACAGGGCTACAGCCCTCTTGCTCAGGCAGACAATTCCCCTGAGTGTCAGTGGCATAAAGGACCCAATGGCCCTGCCCACAGGAGGGACTCTGTCCAGCTCTGACTGCTGAGGGCAGAGTGACTAAATTAACAAGTGGAGGAGACAAATACAGATAGTAGATACCCGGAAGTCTCTTAAAGGCTGCCTAAGGTCAGAGGGGGTCAACAGCTGACATCATCAGGGGCAGATGGAAGAAAGAAAGAAAGAAAGAAAGAAAGAAAGAAAGAAAGAAAGAAAGAAAGAAAGAAAGAAAGAAAGAAAGAAAGAAAGAAAGAAAGAAAGAAAGAAAGAAAGAAAGAAAGAAAGAAAGAGAAAGAGAAAGAGAGAAAGAGAGAAAGAAGAAAGAAAGAAAGAAAGAGAGAGAGAGAGAGAGAAAGAAACAATCTCCTACCACACAAGTTCACACCACAAAGTCAGGAAGTCAAGAAAGATCAATTTAAGAAGCAGAAGCATAAAAGAAGAGTCTCACAAATAATGGGAAGACAAAGAAACACCCCACAATTGAAGGGAAAGAAGGAATCCCCAGAGAGAGAACTAAATGAAATAGAGGGAAGTCAACTATCAGATATTGAGTTCAAAATAAGACTTCTGAGGAAGCTCAGTGAACTCAGTGAGCTCAAAGAGAATTACCCAAAACTGCAGGGAAACTATGAGAGAGTTATTACACACTATATCAGCATGAAAAACTTTCTACACACATAGAAACTATCAGTAAGAGGCACGAGGAAAAGAAGAATACTATTTCTGAATGGAGTAACTCAGTAGAAGGAATCAAAAGCCGGCTTGATGAAGAAGAGGATCAAATCAGTGAGCTGGAGGACAAGGTAGAAAAAAGCTCCCAGAAAGAGCAAGAAAATGAAAAAGGACACACAAAAACTGAAGAGGAATTCAGGGAAATGCAGGAACACCTGAAACATAATAATATCCATGTAATAAGAATACCAGAAGGAGAAGAAGAACAAAGGATAGAGCACCTGTTTGAAAGAGTAATATGGAAAACTTACCTAATTGGAGGAGAGAAAATCATGCAAGTCCAGGAAGCACAGAGAGGAAACCAATGAGGCCCACTCCAAGATGCATCATCATGAAAATGGCAAATATCAAAGACAAACAGAGATTCCTAAAGGCAGCAAGGGAGAAATAGGTAGTGACATACAAGGGAGCCCTGATAAGGCTTGCTGGTGACTTCCCAACAGAAACACTACAAGCCAGAAGGGAATGGCAAGAAATATTCCAAGTCATGAAAAGCAAAGGCCTGCAACCAAGACTGCTCTACCCAGCAAGGCTCTCAATTAAAATGGAAGACAAATTAAGGAATCTCCCAGACAAAAGAAGGTTAAGAAATATACCTACACCAAGCCAGTACTACAGGATATGCTAAAGGGGCTGCTTTAAGAAGATGAAGAAAAAGAGTGTGAGAGGATCACAGGGACATGGGGAAGAAAAACAAATAGCTAGGTCATACACAGGGCCCAGAGACATATGAAAGGATGCTCAGCATCACTAGCCATCAGAGAAATGCAAATTAAAACCACAATGAGATATCACTTCACAATGGTCAGGATGGTCATCATAAATAAATCAAGAAAAAAACAGGTGCTGGCAAGGTTGTGCAGAAAAGGGAACCTTAGAACCCTGTTGGTGGGAATGCTGACTCGTGCAGCCCCTGTGGAAAACAATGTGGAATTTCTTCAAAAAGCTAAAAATGGAACTGCCTTTTGACCCAGTAGTTCCATTGCTGAGATTATATCCTAAGAATCCCAAAACACCAGTTCAAAAGAACCTATGCACCCCGATATTTATAACAGCACAATTTACAATAGCCAAGTGCTGGAAGCAACCTAAGTGCCCAACAGTAAATGAATGGATCAAAAAACTATGGTACATTTACATAATGGAATACTATGCAGCAGAAAGAAAGAAGGAACTCCTACACATCATTACAGCATGGATTGCACCAAGAGCTTTATGCTAAGCAAAATAAAGCAGGTGGTGAAAGACAAATACTGTATGATCTCACCTATACCTGGAGCCTATCAATAAAACAAACAAGCAAGATAAATATAACTAGCAACATTGAAGAAAAAAACAAACTGACAGTAACCAGAAGGGAGGGGCAGAGGGTGATGGGGTAATGGGGAAAGAAGGGGAAGACTTCATGAATCTTTCCAGGAAGAAAAAAGAAAAAGAAAAAGAAATCTCAGTGTTCACGTCTAGAAAGGGTACCTAGTGACATCTCTTTGGTATCTATTGAGCACCTTCTGCTATGACATATGTATTATTGTGTTCAAACTTTTAGTATATACAAATTAGTTTGGGTAGAGCAGATATTTTCAGATTTAGATTCAAAGCCTGGTTTAATATGATTTAAAAAGAAATTAAATACTTTGCTGAAATGAAAGTATAATGTGCTTCTACAATGAAGCACTTCCCCAATGTACAAAACTTAAATGAACTCCAAAGATCAAAAATTCGGTGATAAAATAATGACAGAGAAAATTAAAAACTGTATGAAAGTAGTAATGTTTTGAAATTGTTGAGCTAATTTACGATAGAGGGGTAAATATACTGAAAGTGGATAATGCAGCCTAATTAAGTGTCTGAACCTCCTGCAAGACTGTGAGTCAACAGTCTTTGGTTCAATATACAAAGACTAAACCCCTTGAATAGTTGTATCTAGAACTCTTTTTTATTGTTGTTAACTTATGTTTGTCTCCAGTTTCCCCCCACCATTACTCTTCCCTTGCTCTACCAACTCCTACCACCCACATTAAATACTACCCACCATCTGTCTTTGTCCATGGATCCTTTATACATGTTCATTTTAACACCCTTCCCCTTCTTTCCTCCGTTATCCCCCCACCATGCCTCTCCTCTGGTTACTGTCAATGGGTCCTTTTCTTTTCATTTCTTTAATTGTTGTTCAAGTATGATTATCTCAATATTCCTGCCACCACTTTCCCCTACCTCCCACCCTCAATCCTTCCCACCCTCTGTTTTTTTCCATGGGTCTTTTATTCATGTTCCTTGATGACCCTTCCCCTTCTTTCACCTGTTACCTCCCTCCCCCAAAATCTCTGGTTACTGTCAGTTTGTTCTTTATTTCAATATCTCTGGTTATATATAATGCTCACTTGTTTGTTTTGTTGATAGGGTCCCAGTGATAGGTGAGATCATACGGTATTTGTATTTCACCGCCTGGCTTATTTCACTTAGCATAATTCTCTCCAGATTCATCGATGCTGTAGTGAAGGGTATTAGCTCCTTCTTTCTTTCTGCTGAGTAGTATTCTTGTGTAAATGTACAACAGTTTTTGGTCCACTCATTTATGATAGGAATTTAGGCTTCTTCCAACACTTGGCTATTGTAAATTGTGCTCCTATGAACATTGGGGTGAGTAGTTTCTTTTAAATTGGTATTTCAGGATACTTGGGGTATAATCCCAGTAGTGGAATTGCTGGGTCAAAAGGCAGTTCCATTTTTAGCTTTCTGAGGAAATTATGAACTGTTTTCCACAGTGACTACACCAGTCTGCTTTCTCACCAACAGTGTACTAGAGCTCCCTTTTCTCCACAACCTCGTCAGCATTTGCTGTTTGTTGATTTATTTATGATGGCCATGCTGAGTGCTGTGAGGTGGTATCTCATTGTGGTTTTAATTTGCATCTCTCTGATGACTAGTGATGCTGAGCATCCTTTCATATGTCTCTGGGCCTTCTGTATGATCTTCTTGGAGAACTGTCTGTTCAGGATTTTTCCCATCTTTTAATTGAATCGTTATTCTTCCTGAGGTGGAGTTGTGTGAGTTCTTTATATATTTTGGATATCAGACTTATGTCTCAGGTAACATTGGCAAATATATTTTTTCCATATGGTTGCTTCACTTTTCATTTTGCTGATGTTTTCTTTGGCTGTGCAGAAGATCTTTTTTTTAATGAACTCATTTGTCTATTCTTTCCCCTATGTCCCTTGCTGTAGGATTCAGATCATTGTATATGTTGCACAGAGTATCTGAGATTCTCCTGTCTAGGATTTTTATGGTGTCCCAACTTATATTTAAGTCTTTTATATATCTTGAGTTTATTTGTATATGGTGTAAGTTAGAGGTCATTTCGTTTTTTTGCTGATGGCTATCGAGGTTTCCCAACACCACTTGTTGAAGGGGCAATAATTGCTCCATTTTATGCTTCTGCCCTCTTTGTTGAGTATTAATTAACCATAGAGACAGAGGTTTATTTCTGGTCTCCCTGTTCTGTTCCATTGATCTATGAGTCTATTTTATGCCAGTATCAGACCGTTTTGATTACAGTGCCCAGGTAATAAAATTTGATATCAAGTATTGTGATGCCTCTTACTTTGTTCATTCTCAAGATTGCTGAGGCTATTAGCGGTCATTTATGGCTCAATATAAATTTTTGAAAAGTTTGTTCTATACCTTTGAAATGTGTAATTGGCATTTTAATAAGGATTGCATTGTATCTATAAATTTCTTTGGCTAATATGAACAGTTAGATTATGTTAATTCTTCCAAATGATGAACATGGTATATGCTTCCATTTATTTGTGCCTTCCTTCAGTGTTCTGTAATTTTCTAAGCACAGGTCTTTTACCTCCTAGGTTATATTTATTCCTATGTACTTTATTGTTCTTCTTGCTATAGCATATGGGGTATTTACCTGATTTGTGTTTCTGGTTTTTCATTTTTTTGTATACAAAATGCCTTCAATTTCTGAATATTGACTTTGTATCCTACTGTTTTGCCACATTCACCTATTAGGTCATATAGTTTTTTGATGGGGTCTATAGGGTTTTCTATATACAATATCATGTCATCTGTGAAGAATGACAATTTTCCTTCCTCTTTTCCAACTTGAGGCCTTTTATTTCTTTAACTTCACTGACCACTGTGGCAAGGATTTTGAATACTGTTGAATGTAAGTGGCAATAGCAGACACTCATGCCTTCTTCCTTATCTTAGTGGGAAATCTTTTAGTTTTTGCCCATTGAGTATGATGTTGGCTGCAGGTTTTTCATATATGACATTTATTATGTTGAAGTATGCTCCCTCTACTCCAACTTTGGTGAGTGTATTTATCATAAATAGGTGCTGTACCTTATCAAATGCTTTTTCTGTATTTATTGATGTGATCATGTGTTTGTTTTTTTTGCCTTTCCTTTTGTTTATGTGATGTATTATGTTTATTGATCTATAAACATTGTACCATCCTTGCAACATTGGGATGAATCACTTGATCATGCTGTATATTTTTAATGTATTACTGGATTCAGATGGCCAATATTTTGTTAAGGTTTTTAACATCTATGTTCACTGATTATAGTGGCCTTATATTTTTTTTTCCTCTGTTGTGTCTTTATTTGGTTTTGTGATTAGGATGTTGCTGGCTTCTCAAAAGAGTTTGGGAGTTTTTTCTCCTCTTGGATTTTTTGAAAAGTCTGAGAAGCATATGGGTTAGCTCTTACTTAAATGTTTTGTAAATTCTCCTGTGAAATTGTCCAATCCAGGGATCTAGTGTGATAGGAGTCTTTTTTTTTATTATTACTTCAATTTCAATAGCTGTTATTGGTCTAGACATGCTTTATAGTTCTCATTGATTCAGTTTTGGAAGATTATGTTTTTTGTAAATATGTCCATTTCACCCAGGTTTTCAAATTTCTTGGCATATAATTGTTTCTAGTAATTTCTTACAAACCTTTGTATTTCAGTGGTATCAATTGTAATCTCTCCTCTTTAATTTCTGTTTTTAATTATTTGGGTCATTTCTCCTTTTTTCTTTTTTTAATGTAATAGATTTTATTCCTATATCTTTTCATTTTTAATTTATAAATCATATTTATCCTATTACAGTTGTCTCCATGTTTCCCCCTTTAACCCCCCTCCACCAATGCCACCCCCACCCCCACTCCCACAGTAAATTCCCACTCTGTTGTCTATGTCTACGGGTCACTCATACTTTTTCTTTATCTAGCCCCTTCCTCTTCTTTCCACCATTGTCTTCTTTCCCCATCCTCTCTGGTCACTTTTGCTCTACTCCATGTTTCCATGCCTGTAGTTTATTTTGTTCATTAGTTTATTGTGATGAATAGATTCTACTTATAGGAGAGATCATATGGTATTTGTGTTCCATCAACTGGCTTATTTAACTTATCTTAATATTCTCCAGTTCCATCCATGTTGTCACAAAAAGTAAGAGTTCTATCTCTCTTTCTTTCTTTCTTTCTTCAGATTGATTTTACTTGATTTTTAAATGTCAAAGTTAATTATAAAATATTTTAAAAATTTAAAACCCTTAAAAAGTCTCAGCAATTAAACCAACATGACACCAGCATGGAAATAATCAAGTAAATCAATGAAATATAATGAACATTCTAGAGACAAATGTACTTATCTGTCTAACAATATAACATATGATTCAGTTGATATTTCAAGTCAATGGGGAAAATAAGGCTTAATCAACAAATAAGGTGCATGGACCACTATTACTTGAAAGAAAACAAATATGCAGCCCTGTTTCAAACATTATATAACAAATTATTCAGGTGAGTTAAAAATCAATATGTAGAATCTAAGGACTTTAGAAGAAAATAGAACTAATATTTTTCATGACCTGAAGTAAGAGATTCAAATCCAGAAACTATAAAGAAAATATTGACAGTATGACTATATTAAACATTTAACTATATAGTAGTATACATATTAAAAAAGTTAAAGGACAAGGAATAGAATAAGAAAGTATTTGCAACACATTTAAACATGGTTAATAGGGGTTTTTTTATTTTTTATTTTTTGGGAAAAAAGTTCTACAAACCTTTAAACAATAAATGGATAAAGAATACCAAAAAGTTATTTAAAGCTTTTTAAAAAATAAATAGGCAAGAAATATACTAAAACAGGTTTAGTTTCAACAAATAGTAAAGGACAATTAAATAACAGCATTGTCACAATCAGATTAATGAGTATTAAAAATATTGGTAATATCAAGTATTGGCAACTCTGAAAAGAACTGGGTATTCACAGAAACTTTTTCTTCATCTTAAAGCAGTCCTTTTAGCATATTTTGCAGTGCTGGTTTGGTGGAGGTATATTCTTTTAGCTTTCTTTTGTCTGGGAAACTCCTTGTTTTGCCTTCCATTTTAATTGAGAGAGCCTTGCTGGGTAGAGCAGTCTTGGTTGCAGGCCTTTCCTTTTCATGATTTGGAATATTTCTTGCCATTCCCTTCTGGTTTGCAGTGTTTCTGTTGAGAAGTCACCTGCTAGCTGTATTGAGGCTCCCTTATATGTTACTACCTCTTTCTCCCTTGCTTGCTTTAGGATTCTCTGTTTGTCTTTGATATTTGTCATGTTAATGATGATTTGTCTTGGAGTGGGCCTCATTGGGTTCCTCTTGAAAGGGACCCTCTGTGCTTCCTGAACTTGTGTGACTTTTTCTATCCTCAAATGAGGGAAGTTTTCCATCATTACCTTTTCAAACAGGCTCTCGATCCCTTTCTCATCCTCCTTTCCTTCCGGAATCCCTATTATATGGATATTATTACATTTCAGGTTGTCCTGCATTTCCCTCAATGCCTCTTCATTCTTTTTGAGTCTTTTTTCATTTTCTTGCTCTTTCTGGGAGCTTTTTTCTACCTTGTCCTCCAGTTCGCTGATTCAATCCTCAGCTTCATCTAGCCTGGTTTTGATTCCTTCTACTGTGTTCTTCAATTCAGAAATTATATTCCTCATTTCCTCTTGTCTCTTATTGATAGTTTCTATGTCGTTTTTTATGCTGGTATAGTTTGCAGTAAGTTCTTTTTAGTTTCCTTGTAGTTTTTTGTAATTCTCTGTGAGCTCACTGAGCTCACTGAAATTCCTTAGAACCATTATTTGGGACTCAATATCTGATAGTTGACTTGCTTCTATTTCATTTAATTTTCTTTGTGGGATTCCTCCTCTCCCTTCAAGTGGAGCATATTTCTTTGTCTTCTCATTATCTGTGAGACTCCTCTTTTGCTTCTGATTCTAAAGTTGATCTGTCTTGATTTCTTGACTTTGTGGTGTGAATTTCTATGGTTAGAGACTACACTTCTTTCTTTCTGGATCTGCCTCTGATGATGTCAGATGTTAACCCTGTCTGACCTTAGGCAGTCTGTTCGAGACCTCCAGTAATATACTATTTGTGGCTGTCTCCTTCAGCTGTTAATCTAGTCTGGATTCAGCAGGCTGCCTTAGACAGCTCATTGTGGGGTGGGGTTCCTCCTCGGGGGTTGGTATTGGGTCTTCTCATGGTGCTGCTGTATGGGGGAGGAGTCCGCACTTGGATCCTGCTGGCTAGTCTCTCTGTTCTCTCCCCAAAGCCTCCATCTCCCATCTCTTTTCAAGTGTCATCAGACCTCTCTGCACCCCCTTTAGCCAGGGATCTACTGTCTCTGGATGCCACTCTGCATTCAGCAAGCAGCTTAGACAACACTGGGTGGGGTGGAATCTCCCTGGGGGTGGAGCTATTGGGTCCTTTGACCCTGGTGACACTCAGGGGTGTGGTCTCTGCCTCAGGAAGATGGGTGCTGCCGCATGGGGGATGAGTCAGCATTGAGATCCCGCTGGCTACTCTCCCAGTTCTCTCCCCAAAGCTTCCTTCCCCAGTCTCTCCTCAGGCATCTCTAGCCCACTCTGCCCCCCGCCTTTGCCAGAGACCAGGGTAGGTGGCTACAAATAAAAATTTTGCATTGGCCCTTTAATAGGCTCTTTGCACCTCCAGCCACCTGTCTCTGGTGGAGAGCAACCCTCCTGCTTTTCACAGCTGGCTGTATTCTGTGTACTTTTTGGACTCTGGTGCTATAGGCTAGAGATCTCCACTTTTGGTTTAGACTCCACTCTTCTCAGGAGGATCCAACTGACCATTTCAATATCCTTCTGGTGTTGCCACCCATGGATGCCCCGCCCGCCTTCTGAGGTCTGTACCACACTCTTTACCAGTTGGATTGTGCTAAAGTCAATTCTTCTGTCTCCGATGTTACAAGGCACCCTCTCTCACCATTTTTTAGTTGTTTGTTCCAGGTGATTTCTCCACAATTTAGTTGTAATTCCAGGTTGCTCATAGGAGGAAGTCAATGTGACTTCCACTCACTCTTCTGCCATCTCAATCTCCTCCTTTTTTCTTGATGAGTCTGGTTAAAGGCTTGTCTGTTATTTTTTCAAAGAACCAGCTCCTAGATTTGTTGATCCTTTGAATTGTTCTTTTAGTCTCTATGTCATTCAATTCTGCTCCAATCCTTTTTAAAAAAATTATTTATTTATTTTTCCAAATACATTTGTCTCTGCCTTCCCCCCACCACTTTCCCTGCCCCTTCCTCCCTCTCCCTCCCTCAGTTCTTCCCCACTTTGGCTTTGTCTATGAGTCCTTGCTATATGTCCCTTGACTTGCCCCTTCCCTTACTTTCCCCCGCCTACCCCTCCCTCCTTCTCTCTAGTTTCTGTTGGTTTCTTTTTCTTTCAGTGTTGCTGGTCTTATTTTCCTTGTATCTTTGTTTTGTTGGTTAGGTCCTGCTTATAGGTGAGATCATATGGTATTTGTCTTTCACCCCCTCGCTTATTTTGCTTATCTGCTCCAATCTTGATTATTTTGTTCCTTCTTCTTGTTCCAGACTTTGTTTGTTATTGTTCCTTCTTTTCTTGTAGATTTAAGGTTAAGTTGTGTAGTTGAAATGTTTCTCTTTTTAGGTATTCTGGTATTGCTAGGAACTTCCCTCTCTGTACTACCTTCACTGTGTCCCTTTAGTTTTGAACTGTTGTATGTTCATTTTCATTTGCTTCCAGAAACTTTTTTATTTTTTCTCTTATCTCATTATTGACCCATTCATTGTTTAGTAGTATGCTATTCAGTTTCTGTGAGTTTGAATATTTTTTAGTTTTTTCTTGAGATTGGTTTCTAATGTCAAACTCTTGTGGTCCATGAAAATGTTTGTTATGATTTGAATTTTCTTGATTTTGTTGAGGCTCATATTGTTTCCCCTCATGTGGTCTATCTTTGAAAATGTTCCATATGCACTTGAAAAGAATTTGTATTTTGCTTCTTTGGGATGAAAGGTTATGGATAGATAGATAGATAGATAGATTATATTATATAGATATAAAATCTATATAATATTATATATTATATATAATATATAATTTATATATATATATATATATATAAAATCAGTTAAGTCCATTGATTCTAATTCATTATTCAGATCCACAATATCCTTGTGAAGATTTTGTTTGGAAGATCTATCCATTGTTGTCAGTAGGGTGTTAAAATCCCCTACTATCAGTGTGTTGCTGTCCATATGTTTCTTGAATTTGTCCAAGATTTTCCTTATATATTTGGGTGTTGCTTTGTAGGGTGCATGTAGTTTTACAATGTTTATGTCTTCTTTATGGATTCTTCTTTGGAATATTATGAAGTATCCTTCTTTGCCTCCTTTTATGGACTTTGTTTTAAAATCTATTTTCTCTGATATAAGTATTGCTACCCCAGCTCTTGTTTCCTCCTGTGTTCTTGGAATATTTTTTTCCAACACTTACTTTCAGGCTGTGTAGTTGTTCTCTTCCAAGGTGTGTGTCTTGTAGGAAGTATATGTGTGTGTCCTGTATTCTTATCCATTTAGCTATCCTCTGTCCTTTGATTAGAGCATTTATTCCACTTATATATAAGGTTATTATTGGGAGGTACTTATTCATTTTCCTCCTTTGTGTCTGTGTCCTTCTCTCTCACTCTTTGTCTTCCTCTTCATATAGGAGTCCCTTTTGCATCTCTTGCAATGCTGGGATGTACTCTTTTAGCCTTGTTTTGTCTGGGAAAATCCTTATTTCTCCATCAATTTTAATTGAGAACCATGCTGGGTAGAGTAGCCTTGGTTGTCAGCCTTTACTGTTCATTACTTGGAATATTTCTTGCCATTCCCTTTAGGCTTGTAGTGTTTCTCTTGAGAAATCAGCTATTAGCCTTATGGGAGCTCCATTGTATGTTACCTCCTGTTTTTACCTTGCTGCCTTTAAGGTTATAACTTTGTCTTTAAAATTTGGCATTTTAATTATAATGTGCCTTGGAACAGCACTCATGTTTCATCTTCATTGGTACCATCTGTGCTTCTATAACTTGAGTGGTTTTTCCTCTCTCCAGTTTTGGAAAGTTTTCTGTCATTTTTTCAAACAGGTTTTCTATCACTTTTTCCTTTTTTTCCCTTTTTGGTATTCCTAGAAATCAAATGTTGTGGAGTTTTATGTTGCCCGGCAGTTCCCTCAAGCTCTCTTCTTATTATTTGTGTCTTTCTTTCATGTAACTGCTCTGCATGGGTATTTCTTTCTACTTTGTCTTCCAGCTCACTAATATGGTCCTCTGCTTCACGCACCCTGCTTGTGATTCCTCCTAATGTATGTTTTTATTTCAGGTATTTTATTTTTCATTTCTTCCATTTTCATACTGTCATAGTTCCCACTTACTTCCTTGTAGTTGTTGGTGAGTTCCTTGAGCATCCTTATTACCATTCTTTTCAATCTATATCTGATAGTTTGCTTGTCTCCATTTCATTTAGCTCTTTTACTGGAAAATCTTCCATTCCTTTCATTTGTGGATTCTTTCTTTGTATCCCCATTTTAGGTGATTGTTTTTGTTTATTTGTGGGGTTATAGATGTTTTGTTTTGTCAGCTTTCTTCATAGGATGAACTTCTGTGGTAGGGGTTCTGTGGGACTCAGTGGTGCAGTTCTTTGATCTCCTTGTATGAATGTTCTAGAGTTTCCCTTTCCTACATTTGTGTAGGTTTTCTTGTTGTACTTGGGTGTTACCTGTTGGTGGCTCCTTTATTGATGGGTTCTCCCCTCTAGTGGGTTGAATGGTATTCACAACTCCCACCTTCTATTGTATGCTGTTGTACAGGTATTGGTTAACTCAGCACTATTACCAGGCAACCAAACCTACACAAAAAGATTGCTAGTAGGCCTAGCACATCAGCAGTCTCTATCACTATTGAACTAAGATTAATAAAGGTGAAGAGATATTGTGCATATTATAACATATGACAAAGAGAATATGAGATGACTAAAAGAAGAGATAATCTGTAGTAAGAGAGAGGAGAATTGATAAGAGTTGGGGTTGAACCGATGTGAAGAAAGGGAGAGAGCAAAATTTACAATGTTAGTAAAACACAAAGGGTGATGGGAACAATGGGGGTAAGAAGAGGAGAGGGTATACTATGAGGTTTGAAGTAAAATTGAAAAAGTACTGGATCAACATGAGCATTATTGCAGAAAAACCACAGAAATGTCAATAGCGGTGACTGCTGAATGAAGTTTAACAAAGGTGCAACAGGAATAAGAATATTGTAGAAAAGTAAAAAGAATATGAGATGCCTACAGTAAAGAAAAGTGATTATGAGAGGATGGAGGAAGCAAACTAATAAGAGTAAGGAGTAAAACCCAGGTTGTGAGAGGAGGAATAAAGAAAAGAAAAAGAAAAAAAGGGAAAGAGAAAACAATGAAATAAAATTCTTTACTCAACTGATTATAGGCAGGGAAAAGGCAAAATGGAGTAAAACAACAGGAAAGTATTCTATGGGATTTAAAGTACAAACAAGTAGTGAACAAATAGAAGTTTTTTTGGAGAGTACAGCAATAACCATGATATTTCACCAAACAAGCCACTGTTTATAGAATGTGAAAAAGAAAAAAGACTCTTAGTAGAAGAGAAGTAGAATGTGAGGTGACTTATGAAAGAAGAACTCTTATGAGAGGTCAGATGAGGAGAAATAGTGAGAGTAAGGGATTGAAAATTGGTGAGGGAGAAAATAAACTTAACCACAACAGTAATAAAGCTCAGTAAAATGATGAAATGGATTAAGACTAGGGACGGGTGCTGTGTGGGATTTGAATCACAATAGTATGCTAATAAATATGTAATCTGAATAAAAAAGTAGAAGACCAAGAGGAGTGTGTTATTTGGAATATGAGTGAAGTGAAAGAAGAAAAATTAAAATGCAATATAAAAGAGAGGAAAATCAAACAATAAAGACAAACAAAACAAAAAAACTATATAAATGGAAAGAAGAGAAATAAAACATGCAAGTTTTGAAAAATAGGAAAGTGAAATTTGTCTCAGCTGTTGGTGTCCTTCTGACTTCTTTCTGTATCTGTGCCTTTTTTTTTTCCACAACTCCAAGGTCTTATAGTCTTACTCTTGAAAAAATTATAATAAAATCTCTCCTGCTGATTTTACACCTGCCCAGTTTTGCAAGTGTTCTTGGATCCTGCAGAGTGGGACTGAGCTCCCTTCTTTCCTTTCTTGTGTGTCCACAAGGATGAGGGCTCAGTCTGGGCTATGATAATGACAGGTTCTGCCTTCCAACCCACACCCTCAGAGCACTGTACATCTTGCACTGTCTACTCTGCACATTTGTGCCAGACCAGCACCGATAATCCACCTTGTTTTGTGACCCTTTGATCAGTCTATGAGGTTCATTGAGTGAGAGCAAATCATGACCCCCTCCCTCTTTGTTGGCCTCGCCACTGTGTGCATGTGAGGTCCCTACACCAAGGCTCAGCTCCTCTATTAAAAGAAGTCTCTGGGAGCCAATGCCTCTCTGAACCCCTGCTGCCCCACTTAGATCAATCTTTGAGGCACTCTTAGTGTGAGTAAATCACACTCCCACTCCTCCCCCATCGCTAGACCATCTGCTGCAAGCAAGTTGCCTGCATGTGTGAGGTCCCTGCACAGCTGCAAAGTTTTCTTGTTGTATTTTGTTTCTTTGAGAAAAGTCCCCTTGGGTACCACCTGACACTCTTAAGAAGCACTCAGTTTTCCACACAGTCCAACTCTCTGACAAGCCCACAGTCTATCTAAGTCACAGCCAGTCACTGCCCATCTCTAGGTGTCACCTGGCTCCCCAATTTCTCTCATACTGTCCAGCTGGCGAACTTTGCTCCAGTCGGGGTATGACACTGGCTGTGTGCCACTTACTGCCTTTTTATCTTCCCAGCAACTTTACTCATCCAGGTGTCTGCTGGACATGGTCTGAGACTTCCCCACTCTGGGATGGAAGGGAGCAGCTTGGTTGCTATCACTGACCTGGCTCTCCTCCAGTGCTCTCATGGCAGCTTCAATCTCAGGTACACGGCCTGAGGACCTTCCTGTGGGCCTACAAAATCTCCTTACCCCCTGTTTTTAAGAAACCTGGGCACACATTGGTTTCCAAACTTCACATCAGCTGGGATTCTGTATGCTGTTCACTCCATTCTTTGGAAGATCAGCTAGCTGTCCCAGTTGGGAGCATGAGCAAGCGGGCTCAGCTCCCACCTACACTGCCACCATCTTCCTCTTCTTAAAATTTGTTTGGCTTTAGTTGATTTAGTTTTTTGTTTGTTTATAAAAAATGTATTATGTGTTTTAACAATTAATAATTTATCTGAAATTTATATAGCAAATTATTTTTTAGCTCTGATAGTTTTAATATTTTGACTTCAATGTGTTAAATGTAACGATATTTCCATATTAATTATATTTTGATATATTGACATATTTTGATATATTCATTTTAATCTATGTTTTGATACATGTGAAGTAACAAAAACTCAGTCTCTCCAAATAATTAGATGATTTCCCAACACCATTAATGAAACAATCCAATTCCCTTTAGTTTTCTTTATTACACAGATGCATATATCAGGTGGGGGGTGGGGAGAGAGAGGTTGACTCATATTTCTTTTCTTCTGTCTGTTGCAGCCAACGGTGGAACAACAATGTTTAAATATAACTGTTAAATAAGAAAAAATCTCATTTATCATAGCAACAAGAAAAACAAAGTACCTAGGAATAAATTTAAATAGGATGTTAAAGACCTGTACTTGGAAACTATAGAACACTGCAGAAAAAATCTACAACATACAAATAAATGGAAACATATACCATGTTCATGGATTAGAAGAATTGACATCATTAAAATGTTCATACTACCCAAAGCAATCTATAGATTTAATGTGTTGAAAAACACTCAGCTTGGTTTCAGGAGCTGTAACTCTGCCAACAGGCTGGAGAGCCCCAAGGCTGAAATAATCAAGAGGACTTGGAGAAACAGGCTCCTGAGGCAACATGACTTGTTCTTCCAGGCAGGGGCATAGCCCCTGCCCCTTCACTTTGCCTTGGGATGGTCCTTGCCAATGAAGGGTAAGATCCCTCAGGGGAGGAGCAACCTAAGACAGGCACTGGCTGATAAAGGCAGCAGATAAGAAATTGGGTGACACAGAGAATGGGCAAAAAGGCCCCCACACTTCTCTGCT
Source organism: Pteronotus mesoamericanus (assembly GCF_021234165.1). NCBI lineage: Eukaryota > Metazoa > Chordata > Mammalia > Chiroptera > Mormoopidae > Pteronotus > Pteronotus mesoamericanus. The sequence continues at coordinate 2,629,693 of NW_026555304.1, forward strand.
TGGCTTGGACACGGGCAGAGTCCTCATTGCAGCCAAGAAGCAGTCTACTTATCTTTTGGTAGCTCCCTCTTCCCACCTGGCTCAGGCTTGAAACATTGCAGGAAAAACAGTCCTAAATCAGACCTAGAGGTTGCTAGGGTAATCAGGCCTAAAAGTAAATTCTTCAGAATGTGCTCTGTTCCTCCCTCAGATCTCTGGTCAGCTCATGCTGTGAAGGACCTTCACATTATTCACACCTCTTATCTTTTATCATTAAGGTGCTTGCCCTTATCTTCTTCTCTTTTGTTTAGACTGGTCTCCTCTCAGACCCATGTTAACCAGTGAATTCATGTCACTTGTTTTCTTAAAGGTATCTATTCTCTATGAAACTTAACATGCTAATGTAATGAATGAATGCATGCATGCATTCCTGTTACCTAGCCCACTGTTAAGTTTTTCAATAAAAGCCTTGGAACCAAGGGCGATGGGGCCTTCTTCATTAGGGGGATGTGCCTTGGTCTTCCCCACTGGAGGGATGTACCACGGCCTTATCCAGTGAGAGGGAGTGCCCCTGTCTGCGCTCCTGGCACAGAGAAATGTTTGAGACTTTTTGTGTTTTATCCCCCTTATCTGTGACAACCCCGGGACAGGCTTTGCAGGTTTCAGAGCCCTGATCCCACCTCATCTGGACCCAGCTGGTTTCCCTCAGGTTTCAGGGAGCACTACACTCTCTGCAGCACTATCCCACGGTGGTGTGCCCCTCTAACCACTGTGCAGTGTGACATTAATGCAATTCCTACTAAAAGACCAATGGCATATTTCACAGATCTAGAACAAATATTCCACAAATATATATGGAACCAGAAAAGACCCTGAATAGCCTCAGAAATCCTGAGAAAGAAGAACAAAGTTGGAGAGATCACAATGACTGATAAACCTTGCTACAAGGCCATTGTAATCAAGACAGTCCTGTGCTGACATAAGAACAGGCACATAGATCAATGGGACAGAATAGAGAGCACAAATATAAACCCACGTCTCTAGGGTCAATCAGTATTTGACAAAGAGGCCACAAGCATATAATGGAATAAAAACAGCCTCTCAATAAAAGATATTGGGAGAACTGGACTGGTACATGCAGAAAGAAATAAAGAGAAAGAAGAAAGAAAGAAAGAAAGAAAGAAAGAAAGAAAGAAAGAAAGAAAGAAAGAAAGAAAGAAAGAAAGAAAGAAAGAAAGAAGGGAGGGTGGGTGGGAGGAAAGGAAGGAAGGAAGGAAGGAAGGAAGGAAGGAAGGAAGGAAGGAAGGAAGGAAGGAAGGAAGGAAGGAAGGGAGAGAAAGAAAGAGAGAGAGAAAGAAAGAAAGAAACTAGACCACCAACTTCCACCATACACCAGAAAAAACTCAAAATGGATAAAGGACTTAAGTATTATTCATGACACCATAAAAGTCCTAGCAGAAAACATAAGCAGTAAAATTTCAGACATCCCATGTAGCAATATTTTTGCTGATATATCTCCCAAGGGAAGGAAATAAAGGAAAAATAATGAAATGGGACTCATCCAATTAAAAAGTTTCTAGACAGCTACAGAAACCATCATCAAAATGAAAAGGGAACTGACTGTGTAGGGGAACATATTTGCAAATGGTACACAGCACAAAGGTTTAATCTACAAAATATATAAAGAACTCATATAATTAAACACCAGCAAGACACACAATCCAATTTTAAAATGGGCAAAGGACCTGGATAGATACTCCTCCAAGGAGGACATAAAAATGGCCCATAGACATATGAAAAAAAGCTCAACAACAATGACCATCAGAGAGATGCAAATTTTAACCACAATGAGATACCACTTTACACCAGTCAGTATGGCTATCATTAATTAATCAATGAACAACAAGTGCTGGCAAGGATGTGGAGAAAACAGAACCCTAGTGCACTTATTGTGGGAATGCATACTCATGCAGCCACTGTGAAAACAGTATGGAATTTCCTTAAAAAATTAAAAATTGGCTGCTTTATGATCCAGCAATTCCACTCCTTGAAGTATACCCTAACAATCCTGAAACATGAATTCAAAAGAACTTATGCACCCTATGTTCAGAGCAGCACAATTTAAAATAGCTATGTGTTGAAAACAGCCCTAATGCCCATCAGCAGATGAGTGGATTAAAAATTGTAGTACATTTACACAGTGGAATGCTACAAAGCAAAAAGAAAGAAATCCTACCTTTGCGACAGCATGACTGGAACTGGAGACATGATGCTACATGAAGTAAGCCAGTCAGTTGGTGAAAGACAAATACCATATGACCTCACTTATAACTGGAATCTGAAGAACAAAATTAACTAATGAGAAAAATAGAACTTGAGAAATGGAAATGTGGACCAGACCAATAGCAGTAGGAGGGGAGGTTGGAAGGGGGTATGTTGGGAGAAAGGGGAAAGGATTAATCAAAGAATATATATGAATGATTCATGGAAATGGACCACAGAGAGGGGATTGACTATGGTCAAGAGGTCTGGGTGGGTGGAGGGAGGCAAAAGGGAAAAAAACTGGAGCAACTTCAATTTAATAAAGAAATCAACAGAGACAAGAGGGAAGGAGGGAAGGGGGGTCGGGGAAAAGGAAGGAAAGGGGAAAGTCAAGGAACATATAGCAAGGACTCATGGACAAAACCAAAGGGGAAGAGCTGAGGGAGGGAAGGAGGGAGAGGTCAAGGGAAAGTGGTGGGGGGTAGGCAGAGACAAATATATTTGAAAAAATAAATTAAAATAAAATTTAAAAAAATTTAAATACACACACAAGAAAGAAAGTATAGGCTTTAGCTCATTCTATAAGACTAGTATAACTTGTATGCCAAAACAAGACAAGGATTGTACAAAACAGGAAAATTATTGCTAAAATTAAATTATAAATATAGATCCATAAATTCAAACTGAATCCAGCATGTATTAAAAATTAAACCAAAAAATAAAAAATAAAAAATAAAATAAAAACATAATAGAACTAGAGGAACATATTACCAAACTTTTAGGGGAGGTATATTTATAGGAGAATTTTCCTTTCTAAATAATGCAAAGAACAAAGTAAAACTTTTGTAAGTTGTTTTAAAAAGTATATGTTAATAAAGACATGGATATATTTATTTGTTAATTAGTCAACTAGAACGCTCATCGTTTATACATATTAATTTTCTTAGAGATATATTGATTTTTAAGTTGACCATTCCTCTTATTGTTCACATGGCTGTGAATATATTTTGACAATCTTCCCATACCTCCCCCCACCAAAAAAAAAACAATAAAAACATTTTATTTATTTATTTAAAAAAAATTTTTTTCAAATACATTTGTTTCCATATACCTGCCACAACTTTCCCCTGCCCCACCCATCCCCACCTCCCTGCCTCAATCCTTGCCAACCTTGGCTTCATCCATGTGTCCTTCACAGCTGTTCCTTGATCTGACCCTTCCCCTTCTCTTCCCCGCTACCCCACTCCCTCCTTCTCTCCCATCCCTGTTGGTTTCTCCTTTCTTTCAATGTTGCTGGTCATATTTTCCTTGCCTGCTTGCTTTGCTGCTTAGGTTCCACTTATAGGAGAGATCATATGGTATTTCTCTTCCACCACGTGGTTTGTCTCGCATAGTATGATGCTCTCCAGTTCCATCCATGCTGTCACAAAGGGTAGTAGCTCTTTCTTTCTGCTGTGTAGTATTCCATTATGTAAATGTACCATACCTTTTTTATCCACTAATTTACCAATGGACAATTAGGTTGATTCCAGCACTTGTCTACTGTAAACTATGCTGCTATGAACATTGGGGTGCATAGGTTCTTCTGAATTGATGTTTTGGGATTCCTAGGGTATAATCCAGCAGTGCAATAGCTGGGTCAGATGGCAGTTCAATTTTCAACTTTTAGCTTTTTGAGGAAATTCCAAAGTCTTTTCCACAGTGGCTGCACCAGTCTGCATTCCCAACAAGAGTGTACTAGTGTTCCCTTTTCTCCACAACCTCACCAGCACTTGTTGTTTGTTGATCTGTTTATGATGGCCATTCTGACCAGTGTGAAGTGGTATTTCACTGTGGTTTTAATTTGCATTTGTCTGGTGGCTAGTGATGATGAGCAACCTATCACATGTCTCTGGACCCTGTGTATGTCCTCCTTGAAGAAGTGTCTGTTAGGGTCCTTTGAGCATTTTTTAATTGTTTGTCTTCCTGGAGTAGAGTCATGGGAATTCTTTATATATTTATAGATCAAACTCTTGTCCAAGGTATCATTGGCAAATATATTTTCCCATATGGTTGGCTCCCTTTTTATTTTGCTGATGTTTTCTTTAGCCATGCAGAAGCTTCTTATTTTGATAAAGTCCCAATTGTTTATTCTTTCCTTTATAGCCCTGGCTATAGGGAGCATATCAGTGAAAATATTGCTACATGGAATTAACTGAGATTTTCCTGCCTATGTTCTCCTCTAGGACTTTTATGGTGTTGTGACTTACATTTAAGTATTTTACCCATCTTGAGCTTGTTTTTGTGTATTTTAAGTGGGTGGCTGAGTTTCATTATTTTTCATGTAGCTGTCCAGCTCTCCCAACACCATTTATTGAAAAGGTTATTTTTACTCCATTTTATGTTTCTTTGTTGAATATTAACTGACTGTAGTGGTGACAAAGAGGCCACAAGCATATCCTTTTGTTGAATATTAATTGACCATATAGACATGGGTTTATTTCTGGGCTCTGTATTCTGTTCCATTGATCTGTGTCTGTTGTTATGCCAGTACCAGACTATTTTTATTACAGTGGCCTTGTAGTAGAGTTTTATGTAAGATATTGTGATCTCTCCTATTTCATTCTTCCTTCTCAAAATTTCTGCGGCCCAACGTGTTTATGGTTCCACACAAATTTTTGAAATATTTGTTCTATCTATGAAGACGTCACTATTTAGCATATAATAATAATGTGTTACTTTTTAAAATTATTTTTTTCTGGAGCATTATCATTAATTGTTTTTTAACTTGCATTTGTTTGCAATGTATTTTCCTATATCTTGTCTACACTGAATTTGTATTTTTCATCAATGAATTTTCCAGTGCTTGTCTACTTTGAGTTCTTTTTTTATACAAATGGAAACATTGTTTCATTCACTAACATTTTATTATAATGATCTCTTTTCTAACTTATTTCTTGTTTTTGAATGTATTATCATCATACTTTTAATTTTCTTGGTTTTATGTCAATGTTTTTATCTGACCTCTGACTGTTTGAGTTATACTTTTTATCCTTATATTTAAAGTGAAATATTTCAAAGCATAAATGTGGCTTTTCTGACTATAATACTTTTTTATCAATAACCATTTTTAATATTTTTAATAATCTACAATTTTACTCCTTGTGTCTTCTTTTGTCTCAACAGATATTTGACTTGTTTTTGTATGTTTTGGGTTTTCAAATAATTGAATACAAATTTTTCTAATTAACTTTTATGAGTTTTTACAAACTGTGGTCATAAAATAAATGTACATATTTTTGTTTATGGATTTTTTCAGTTTATGTACCCTAACAGATGATGTGTTTTTAAATGTTTTAACACTCTTGAAATGAATGTGTGTGTGCGTGTGTGTATATATATACACAAATATATATATATATGTAATACCCAAAGTTTAGTGATTTACATGAAGCCTATCAGTTGTATTATTCAAACATTTTCTTTACATATATATTTCTTTGAGTATATGCCTTACTATTGTTTTTGAATAACCTTTTTTCTTTTTTCTTTCTTCTTTTTTATTTAAAAAAATTTTTTTAATTTATTTTTCAAATACATTTGTCTCTGCCTACCCCCCACCACTTTCCCTTGCCCCCTACCTCTTTCCCTCCATCAACTCTTCCCCATATTTCTTTGAGTATATGCCTTACTATTATTTTTTTAATAACCTTTTTTCTTTTTTTCTTTCTTCTTTTTTATTTATTTAAAAAAATTTTTTAATTTATTTTTTCAAATACATTTGTCTCTGCCTACCCCCCACCACTTTCCCTTGACCCCTCCCTCTTTCCCTCCTTCAGCTCTTCCCCTTTGGTTTTGTCCATGAGTCCTTGTTATATGTTTCTTGACTCTCCCCTTCCCTTCATTTTCCATGCCCACCCTCCTTTCTTCCCTCTTGTCTCTGTTGATTTCTTTTCCTTTTAGTGTTGCTGGTCTTATTTTTCTTGCATCTTCGTATTGTTCGTTAGGTTCCATTTATAGGTTAGATCATATGGTATTTGTCTTTCACTCCCTGGCTTATTTCACTTAGCATAATGCTCTCCAGTTCCATCCATGCTGTTGTGAAGTTTAGTAGTTCTTTTTTTCTTTCTCCTGTGTACTATTCCATTGTGTATATGTACCATGACTTTTTGATCCAATCATCTACTGATGGGCATATAGGTTGCTTCCAACACTTGGCTATTGTCAATTGTGCTGCTATGAACATTGGGGTGCATAGATTCTTTGTATTGGCGTTTCGGGATTCTTAGGGAATAGTCCCAGCAGGGGAATCACTGGATCAAAAGGCAGTTCCATTTTCAGCTTTTTTAGGGAATTTCACACTGCTTTCCACAATGGCTGCACCAGTCTGAATTCCCACCAACAGTGTACTAAGGTTCCCTTTTCTCCACAGCCTCACCAGCACCTGTTGTTTGTTGATCTCTTTATGATAGTCATTCTGACCGGTGTGAGGTGGTACCTCATGGTGGTTTTGATCTGCATTTCTCTGATGACTAGTGATGCTGAGCATCCTTTCAAATGCCTCTGGACCCTCTGTATCTCCTCCTTGGAAGAGCATCTGCCCAGGTCCTTTGCCCATTTTTTGATTGGATCATTTGTCTTCTTGGTGTGGAGTTGAGTGAGTTCTTTATATATCTTGGAGATCAAACATCAATCCGATTGGCTCCCTTTTCATTCTGCTGATATTTTATTTAGCTGTGCAGAAGCTTCTTATTTTGATGAGGTCCCTCTTGTTTATTCTTTCCTTTATGTCCCTTGCTGTAGGAGACATCGGTGAAAAAAATGCTGCGTGAGATATCTGAGAGTTTCCTGCCCATTTTCTCCTCTAGGACCTTTATGGTGTAGTGACTTACATTTAAGTCTTTTATACAGCTTGAGTTTATTTTTCTGTATGGTGTCAGCTGATGATCCAATTTCAATTTTTTGCATATAGCGGTCCAGCTTCCCAACACCTTTTGTTGAAGAGGCTATTATTGCTCCATTTTATGCTTCTGCCCCCTTTTTCAAATATTAGATGCCCATAGTGACCTGGGCTTATTTCTGGACTTTCTATTCTGTTCCCTTGGATCTGTTCTTCTGCCAGTACCAGATTGTTTTGAGTATAGTGACTTTATAGTAGAGCTTGATGTCTGGTATTGTGATCCCACCCACTTTGTATTTCTTTCTCAAAATTGCTGCAGCTATTCAGGGTCATTTATGGTGCCATACAAATTTTTGAAATGTCTCTTCTGTTTCTGTGAAACACGTCATGGCTATCTTAATAGGGATTGTTTTGAATCTATAAATTGCTTTGGGTAGTATGGACATTTTGATGATATTAGTTCTTCCAATCCATGAGCACAGTATAACCTTCCATTTATTTGTGTCTTCCTTAATTTCTTTCTTCAATGTCTTAGTTTTCTGTTTACAGGTCTTTTACCTCTTTGTTTAAATTTATTCTAGGATACTCTACTTTTCTTCTTGCTATATTGAATGGTAATTTTTCTAATTTCTTCTTCTTCTATTTCTTTGCTGGTGTCCAAAAATGCCTTTGATTGCTGAATGTTGACTTTGTATCCTGCTGTTTTGCCAAATTCACTTATTAGGTTGAGGATTTTTTTGGTACAGACTACAAGATTCTCTATGTACATTATCATGTCATCGGCAAACAATGATAGCTTTACTTCCTCCTTTCCTATTTGAATGCCTTTTATTTCTTTTTCTTTTCTGACCGCTGTGGCTAGGACTTCCAATACAATGTTGAAAAGAAGCGGTGGATGTGGACATCCTTGTCGTGTTCCCAATCTTAGTGGGAAAGCTTTCAGTTTATGTCCATTGAGTATGATGTTGGCTGTAGGTTTTTCATATATGGCCTTTTTTACATTGAGGAATGCCCTATTTATTCCCGTTTTGGTGAGTGTTTTGATCATAAATGGGTGCTGTACCTTATCGAAAGCTTTTTCTGCGTCTATTTAGATGATCATGTGGTTTTTGTCTTTTCTATTATTTATGTGATGTATCATGTTTATTGACTTGCATATATCGAACCACCCCTGCATTCCTTGGATGAATCCCACTTGATCGAGGTGGATAATCTTTTTAATGTATTGCTGGACGTGAAATGCCAATATTTTATTGAGGATTTTGGCATCTATATTCATCAGCAAAATTGGCCTGTAGTTTTCTTATTGTATGGTCTTTTTCTGGTTTTGGGATAAGGATGATGCTGGCCTCATAGAAAGAGACTGGTAGTCTTCCCTCCTCTTGGATTCTTTGGAATAGTCTGAGAAGGAGAGGGGTTAGCTCTTCCTTAAGTGTTTTGTAAAATTCTCCTGTGAAACCATCCAGCCCTGGGCTTTTGTGTGCCGGCAGTTTCTTGATTACTCCTTCAATTTCCCCAGCAGTTATCGGTCTGTTCAAACTTTCTGTTTCTTCAGTGTTGGAAGATTATACTTTACCAGAAATTTGTCTGTTTCATTGAGGTTTTCAGATTTCTTGGCATATAATTGTTCATAGTAGTTTCTGACAATCCTTTGTATTTCTTTGGTATCAGTTGTTACTTCTCCTCTTTCATTTCTGATATTATTTATTTGGGTCCTCTCCCCTTTTGTCTTGATGAGTCTGCTTAAAGGCTTGTCAATTTTATTTATCTTTTCAAAGAACCAGCTTCTGGATTGGTTGATCTTTTGAAATGTTCTTTTTCTTTCTATTTCATTCAGTTCTGCTCTAATCTTGATTATTTCCTTCCTTCTACCTGCTCAGGGATTTATTTGTTGTTGTTTCTCCAATTTTTGAAGCTGTAGTGTTAGGTCTTTTATTTGAAATGTTTCTATCTTTTTTAGGAAGGCTTCTATTGCTATGAACTTCCCTCTCAGGACTGCTTTTGTTGTGTCCCTTAGGTTTTAGACTGCTGTCTGTTCATTTTCACTTGTTTTCAGAAACTTTTTGATTTCTTCTCTTATCTCATTATTGACCCATTCATTGTTTAATAGTCTACTGTTCAGTCTCCATGAGTTTGCAAGTTTTTGAAGTTTCTCTTTGAGGTTGATTTCCTGTTTCAAACCCTTGTGGTCCAAGAAAAAGTTTGGTATTATTTCAATTTTCCTGAATTTGCTGAGGTTTGCTTTGTGTCCTATCATGTGGTCTATCTTTGAAAAACTGCCATGAGCATTTGAAAAGAATGTGTATTTTTCTTCTTTGGGATGTAAGGTTCTATATATGTCAGTTAAGTCTCTTTGATTCAGTGTGTCATTCAGCTGCACAATATCTTTATTGATATTATGTTTGGAAGATCTGTTCATTTTTGACAGTGGGGTGTTGAAATCCCCTACTATCAGTGTGTTGCTGTCTATATCTTTTTTGAAGTCATCCAACAATTTCCTTATAAACTTGGGGGCTCCTATATTGGGAGCATATAAGTTTACAATGCTGATGTCTTCTTGATAAATTCCTCCTTTAAGTATTAGAAAGAGCCCCTCTGGGTCTCTTTTTATGGCCTTTGCAAATCTACTTTGTCTGATTCAAGTATGGCAACCCCAGCCTTTTTCTCTTGCCTATTTGCTTGGAATATTTTGTTCCATCCCTTTACTTTCAGTCTGTGTAGGTCTCTGGCTCTAAGGTGGGCCTCTTGTAGGCAGTATATGCACAGGTCATGTTTTCTTATCCATTCAGCTACCCTGTGTCTTTTGATTGGGGCATTTAGGCCCTTCACGTTGAGAGATATTACTGATAGAAACTACTCATGTTTTCTCTCTGTACCTGTGTTCCTCTCCCTCTCATTTTTTTCCTTCATCTGCTTAAACCAGTCCCCTGAGCATATCTCAGAGTGCTGGTTTGGTAGAGATGTATTCTTTTAGTCTTCTCTTGTCTGGGAACCTCCGTATTTCCCCTTCTATTTTAATGGAGAGCCTTGCTGGGTAGAGCAGCCTTGACTGTAGGTCCTTGCTTTTCATGGCTTGGAATATTTGTTGCCATTCCCTTCTGTCTTGTAGTGTTTTTGTTCAGAAGTCAGCTCCTAGGCGTATCGGGGAGCCCTTGTATATTACTTTCTCCTTCTCCCTTGCTGCCTTGAGGATTCTCTCTTTGTCTTTGACATTTGCCATTTTAATGATGATGTGTCTTGGAGGGGACCTCCTTGAGTCCCTCTTGAGTGGGGTCCTCTGTGCCTCCTGGATCCATGAGAGCCTTTCTCTCCTCCAATTAGGGAAATTTTCCATCATTACTTTTTCGAGGAGGTTCTCTATCCATTGCTCCCTCTTCTCCTTCTGGTATCCCTATTATATGGATATTGTTGAGTTTCAGGTTGTCCTGCATTTCCGTAAATGCCTCTTCATTCTTTTTGAGACGTTTTTCCATGTGTTGCTCTTTCTGGGAGCTTTTTTCTACCTTGTCTTCCATCTCACTGATTCGATCCTTGGCTTTATCCAGCCTGCTTTGGGTCTATCTACTGTGTTCTTCAATTCAGAAATGGTATTCTTCATATCCTCTTGTGTCTTCTTGATAGTTTCTTTGTCCTTTTCCAGGTTGATATAGTTTGTTGTAAGATCCTGATAGTTTCTCTACAGTTTCTCAGAGTTCTCTTAAAGCTGGCTGAGCTCATTGAGCTTCCTTAGAACTATTGTCTTGAATTCAATATCCGATAGTTCCCTTGCCTCTATTTCATTTAGCTCTCTCTGTTGGGAGTCCCCTTTCCACTCATTTGGGGGAAACTTCTTTTTCTTCCCATTTTTGTAAGAGTCTATTAGATAATTTACTTACTTATTTATTTATTTATTTTTGCTTCTTCCTTGATTGGGTCATCTAGATTTCCTGACTTTGTGGATTAAACTTCTATGGTAGGAGGTGGTTCTTTTTATTTATTTGTTTGTTTGTTTGTTTTTCCCAATTTTCTTTCTCTTCCTGCCTTTGATGATGTCAGTTGTTGACCCTATATGACCTTGGGTCGTTTGTTTGAGCCTTCCAGGAGTCTACTGTCTGTGTCTGACTCTTGCTTGGGGCAGCCCTGTGACCCCTTTGCTCAGGGATGGACTATTTCTTTGGATCGCTCTGCTCACTCACGCCAGCTCCTTGAGCATGTTCCCAGGCGCAGCAGGATCCCTGACCCACCTAGGCTCGCACGTGCTTGCCCCAGACCAGGGGACTTATTTGCGACCTCAGGTACTCGTCTGGCCCCCCTGACAGGTGGGCACCCTGGCACAGTCAGATTAGGTTCTTCTATTGTTTGTTTTCCCTTCTTTTGGCTCTTTTGGTGTGTTACTTGCCCTTGCCAAATGGAGACTACGGAAATGGGAGGAAGTCAGCTCCAGGACTCTCAGGTTAATCCTGTCTCTGGTCTCTCCTCCAGGTTCTCTGGGCAGCTCTGTGACTCCTTCATCCTGAGATCTAGTAATAATGTGAGCCACTCCACAATCGCGGGCCGCGTGGGTCAATTTATGCCTGCCCTTGCCACTCTGCACACTCCCTCAGAGGCCATATGGGTGCCAATCTGTGGGAGGCCCGCTCGGGTCACACACACTCTCGCCAACCCTTGCCGGCCACTCGGAGCAAGTGTGCGTGCCTAAACTGGGTGGTTTTGGGGTATCTATGTGTGCTTTTCGGCTTTTGGCTCTTTGGGGGTTTGGCCTCTTCCCACACAATGGAGATTAAGGAATAGGGAAGGAGTCAGGACTCCCTGGTTCCTCCTCCCATTCTTTCCTCAATGCCTCCATTTCCAGTCTCTCCTCAGGGTTCTCGAGGCAGTTCCATCACCCCTTCGGCCAAGGATGCACCCCCTGTGCAGACTGTGTTTTAATCGCAGGCAGTCTGGTTCATGTGCGCCCCGCTTCTGCCTCTTTGGGGTTGCGCCTTTCCAGCCCACAGTGGAGACTACAGAACGGGGAGGGAGTTGGGACTCCCCGGTTCCTCCTCCTGTTCTTTCCCAATGCCTCCATCTCCAGTCTTTCCTCAAAGCTCTCCCAGCCAGTCTGCACTCAGCCCCCCTGCTCACATGCACAAGCTGTGTGCGGAGTGCACAAAAGGCAGGTTAGTTGATTCTCTTATGCCTGAGCGAGATGGTAGCTGCAGAGTGGGAGGTGTGTTATCCCCGGGGCTCCACTGGCAGCTGTCTCAGTTCTCTTCACAAAGTTTTCCTCACAAGTCTTTTCCCAGGAACCAGCCCACACTGCTGCCACCTCTACCCAGAGATCAAGGAGGGTGGCTGCCACTGCAATTTTTGCACTGGCCCTTTAAATGTCTCTTTGCATCCCCAGCCACCTGTCTCTGGCAGAGAGCACCCCTAAGCTTTTTGGGGTGCGTTTTGTCTATATTATCGTGGCTTTAGCTGCTGTAGTTTAGGGGTCCCTGTTTATGATTCAGACCCCGTTCTTCTCGGGGGGAGCTAACTGGCCATTTCAATGTCCCTCTGGTGCTAGTGTCCATGGGCACCAAGCCTACCCTCTCCAGCCTCCACCGCACTGTGTGAGAGTCTAATCTACTGTCTGTGGCTCCAAGGCTCTGTTTTTATATATTTTATGATCTTTAAAAACCAAATAAAAATCAATGTTTCTTTTGAATTCTCTGTATTTCTGTTTTTATTTATTTTGCCAGTTTTATTGAGATATGATGTATAATAATGTGTAAGTTTAAGACACACAACATGTTGATTTGATTCATTTAAATATTTCAAAACAATTATCACCAAAACATTGGCTAACACCTCCATGTCATAATATAATCAGCATATTTATTTCTGGTAAGACCATTTAAGAACTACTCTGTTAATAACTTTCATGTATATAATATAATAATATTAGCTATAATTACCATGCTGCTTGTTAGATTCCCAAAACTTATTCCTCATATTATAATCAGAAGTTTCTACTAACAAACATCACCCCATTTCCTCCACCTCTCCTCCTCAGCAATCACTGATCTGCTTTCTCTTTCTGCAAGTTAGACTTTTTTAAGATTCCACAGATAAGTGATATCATACAATATTTGTCTTTGTCTGATTTATTTTACTTATTATAAAGTCCTCAAGGTCAACCCAAATTGCCACAAATTGCAGGATTGACCTCTTTATCAAGGCTGAATAATATTTCATTGGGTGTGTATATGTATAACACATCATCATTTTACATTGACAGAAACTTATGTCAGTCCATATCTTGGCTATTGTAAATAATTCTGCAATGGACATAGGGGTGCAGATGTCTCCTTACACTTTAGTTTTCATTTCCTTTCAATGTATGCACAGAAGTGGGATTGCTGGATCATACGGTAATTTATTTTTAATTTTTAGTGGACTTCCAAACTGTTTTCCACAGTGACTGACCCAATATACATTCCTAGTAATAGTGCATTAAGGTTTCTTCTCTACATCCTCATCAATTCTTGCTATTACTTGAATTTTTAATGATAACCATTCTAATAGGTGTGAAGTTATGTTTTATTTTGCTGTTGATTTGCATTTCCTTAATGATTAAGTATGTCAAACACCCTTTCATGTAACTTTTGTTCATTTGTATGTGTTCTTTGGAAAAATGTCTATTCAGTTTGCCCTTTTTTAAATCATGTTCTTTGTTTACTTGTTATTAAGTTATATAAGTTCCTTTTATAATTTTATTTACTTATTCTTAGAGAAGAGAAGAAATAGAGGGAAAGAAACATCAATATGTGGTTGCCTCTCACACGTCCCCCTGGTGAGGACATAGCTAGCAACCCGAGCATGTGCCCTAGATTGAGAATCTAACTGACAACCCTCCAGTTCACAAGTCAATGCTTCATCCACAAAGCACTGGTAGGATCATGAGTTCTTTACATATTTTGGATGTATCTCTTATCAGATACATGATTTAATTTTTTTTTCATTCCACGGGTTGCCTTTTCATTTTTTTTTATTGTTTCTTTTGCTGTTCCAGAAACCCTTTAGTGTGGTGTAAGAACATTTATTAATTTTTACTTTTGTTGCTTGAGTTCTTGGTGCCATATTTAGGAAATTACTTTCAAGACCAATGTCAAATAGCTTTTTCTCTTTTTATGTCTTTATTTTTAAATTATGTTTATTCTATTACAGTTTTCTCAATTTTCCCCCTTTCCCTTCCACCCTGCCCCCCCGTCAATTACCACCCTTTCACCCATGTCCATGAGTCATTCATACATGTTCTCTGTTTAGTCCCTTCTCTTCATTCCACCATTGTCCTCCTTCTCCATCCCCTCTGATCACCTTCAGTCTGCTGCATGTTCCTTTGCCTGTGGTTTATTTTGTTCATTAGTTTACTGTGTTGAATAGATTTCACTTATGGGTGAGATCATATGGTATTTGTCTTTCACCAACTGGCTTATTTCACTTAGCATAACATTCTCCAGTTCCATCCATGTTGTCACAAAAAGTAGGATATCTTTCTTTCTTTCTTTCTTTCTTTCTTTCTTTCTTTCTTCTTTCTTTCTTTCTTTCTTTCTTTCTTTCTTTCTTTCTTTCTTTCTTTTTTGTAAATGCAGATTGATTTCATTTTTTTAAATGTCAAGATCCATTACAAAATATTAAAATATTTAAATCCATTATAAAGTCTCAGCAATTAAAACAACATGACATCAGTACAGAAATAATCAACTAGAACAATGAAATAAAATGAACATAAAACAAATATATATATATATTTGTTTCTAGATATATAAAATCTGTCTAACAATGTAACATATGATAAAATTGATATTTCAAATCAATGGGGAAAATAAGACATTCAAAAACTAAGGTGCATGGGCCAGTATTACTTAAAATTAAAAAAAATATATAAAGCCCTGTTTCACAGACTATATGACAGATATTCAGGTGAGTTAAAAGTAAATATGTAAAATCTAAGGAGTTTCCTGAAAAAATTCAAAATAATAATTCTCTTACCCAGAAGTAATAGAATAACATATTCAAATCCAGAAACTATAAAGTAAAATATTGACAATATGACCATATTAAACATTTAAAACTATACAGTAATATATCTATAAAGAAAGTTAAAGGAGAAGTAAAAAAATAGAAAAATATTTCAACACATCTGTAATAGTGTACCTAGTTATTTTTTCCTTAAGGCTTAAATTCTACAAACATTTAATCAAAAAATGGATTAAGAATACTAAAAAAATAATTTAAAGCTTTTGAAATATAATAGAAATAGATAAAGATATACAAAAACAAGTACAGTTTCAACAAATAATAAAGTAACACTTAAAATAACACATCATTGTCACAATCAGATTACTAAGTATTAAAAATATTGGTAATATCAAGTGTTGGTGACTGTGAAAGGAACTGAATTTTCATAGACTCTTTTTCTTTATATTCTTAAAGAAGTCCCTTTAGCATATTTTGGAATGCTGGTTTGGTGGAGATGTATTCTTTTAGACTTCTTTTGTCTGGGAAACTCCTTATTTCACCCTCCATTTTAACTGAGAGCCTTGTTGGGTAGAGCAGTCTTGGTTGCAGGCCTTTGCTTTTCATGACTTGGAATATTTCTTGCTATTCCCTTCTGGCTTGCAGTGTTTCTGTTGAGAAGTCACCTGCTAGCTGTATTGAGGCTCCCTTATATGTTACTACCTCTTTCTCCCTTGCTTGCTTTAGAATTCTCTGTTTGTCTTTGATATTTGTCATGTTAATGATGATTTGTCTTGGAGTGGGCCTCATTGGGTTCCTCTTGAAAGGGACCCTCTGTGCTTCCTGAACTTGTGTGACTTTTTCTATCCTCAAATGAGGGAAGTTTTCCATCATTACCTTTTCAAACAGGCTCTCGATCCCTTTCTCATCCTCCTCTCCTTCTGGAATCCCTATTGTATAGATATTATTACATTTCAGGTTGTCCTGCATTTCCCTCAATGCCTCTTCATTCTTTTTTAGTCTTTTTTCATTTTCTTGCTCTTTCTGGGAGCTTTTTTCTACCTTGTCCTCCAGCTCGCTGATTCAGTCCTCAGCTTCATCTAACCTGCTTTTGATTCCTTCTACTGTGTTCTTTAATTCAGAAATTATATTCCTCATTTCCTCTTGTCTCTTATTGATAGTTTCTATGTCATTTTTCATGCTGGTATAGTTTGTGGTAAGTTCTTTGTAGTTTCCCTGTAGTTTCTGGTAATTCTCTCTGAGGACCATTGGTTTGTACTCAAAGTCTGATACTATACTTGCTTCTATTTCATTTAGTTCTCTTTCTATGGATTCCTGCTTTCCCTTTGAATGAGTAGTATTTCTTCATCTTCCCATCCTTTGTGAAGCTCTGCTTTTTTGCTCCTTCTTCTTCAGTTGATCTGTCTTGATTTTCTGACTTTGTGGCATGAACTCCTATGGCAGGAGACTGCTGGGTTTTTGTTTTGGGTTTTATTTCTCTCTTTCGGGATATGCCTCTGATGATATAGATCTTGATTTCGTCTGACTTTAAGCAATCTGTCTAAGACTTTCAGGAATCTACTGTTTGTGGCTGTCTCTTTCAGCTATTAATTATTCCCTCTGCAATCAGCTGACTGGTTTAGAGACACCACAGGGTAGGACAGAGTCCGTCTTGGGGGTGGGGTTATTGCATCTTTTCGTGCTGCTGTTGCTCAGGGGAGTGGTCTGTCTGAGCCAGAGAGCTGCTTCTATGTAGGAGAGGAATCAGCACCAGGATCCTGCCAGCTACTCTCTCCATTCTTTCCCCAAAGCCTCCATCTCCAGTCCTTCCTCAAGTGTCTCTAGACCATTCTGTACCCCCCTTTAGCCAGGGATTCACTATCTGTGGATCCCACTCTGCACTCACAAGCCAGCTTAGGAACACCACAGGACAGGGACAAGACCCTTCTGAAGGCAGGGGTTATTGGACCCTCTCACTTTGTTGCTCATCAAGGTAGTGGTCTGCCTGAGCAGTATGGCTACTGCTGCATGGGCAATGATTCAGCACCAGGATCCCGGTGGCTACTCTATAAGTTCTCTCCCCCAAGCCTTCTTCTCCAGTCTCTACTCGGGTGTTTCTAGCTCACTCTGCCCCTGCCTATGGAGAAGCCCAAGGTAAGTGGCAGCAAATAAAAATCTATGTGTTGTCCTTTTATACAGCTCTTTGCATCTCCAGCTGTCTGTTTCTGGTGGAGAGCAAGCCTGATGCATTTTGCAGCTGGCTGTTATCTGTGTACTATTTAGGCTCTTGTGCTGTTGGCTGGACATCCCCACTTATGGTTTAGAACTCGTTTTTCTCAGTGGGATCCAACTGGCCATTTCAATATCATTCTGTTGCTATGGGTGCCCCACCTGCCTTCTTGAGTCTGTACCACACTTCTTACCAATTAGATTGTGCTAAAGATGATTCTTCTATTTGTCTGAGGTTATAAGGCTTCTCTCTCACTATTGTTCAGTTGTTTTTTCCAGGTGATTTCTCCCCCATTTAGTTGTAATTCCAGATTGGCCCTGGAAGATCAGTGTGACTTCCACTCACTCCTCCACCATGTTGATTCTCTCCTGATTCTCCCCTTTTTAAAAGAAATTTTTATGATTACAGACCTTCTATTCAGCCCTTATTATGTGAAATATTAAAGGGACTTGTCTAAGAAAAAGAATATCAAAATTATAAACAGTAAAATGACAACAAACTCACAACTATCAACAACTGAACCTAAAAGATACAAAAGCAAAAACAATCTGAGCAAACAACTAGAAGAAGAAGAGAAAAACAGAAATATAGATAACATGCAGCTTCATCAGCAGGAAGGGGGAAGGAGGAGAAGAGAGGAAAAGTGAAGGGAATAAGAGGCATAATTTATAGGTACAAAATAGACAGGGGAGAGGTTAAGAATACTATAGGAAATGTGGTAGACAAAAAACTTATATGTGTGACCCATGAACATGAACTAAGGGAGATAAATGCTGGAGGGAATGGGGGTTGCCAGGCTGAAGTGGATAAAGTGGAAAAAATGGGACAAGTGTAATAGCATAATCAATAAAATATACTTAAAAATAAAAATAAAAAAATAGTGAAAGAGGACTGCAAGATGACAGAGGAGTGAGTGGAAGTCACATTGACCTCCTCCCAGGACCCATCTGGAATTACAATTAAATTGTGGAGAAATCACTTGGGACAAACAACTGAATAGTGAGGAAAGAGCTTTAAAACCTCAGACCAAAAGAAAAATACGCTTTAGTACAATGTGGTAAGGAGTGCAGTAGAGACTCAAGAAGGCAGTCTGGGCACCCACCGATGGCGGTGCCAGAGGGATATTTAAATGGTCAATTGGATCCCTCTGAGAAGAGTGGGATCTGAACCATAGTCCGGGATTTCCAGCGTATAGCACCAGAGTTGAAAAAGGACACAGATAACAGCCACTTGTGAAGAGTGGCAAGGTTGTTCTGTACCAGAGATGAGCAGCTGGAGACGCAAAACAAGTGGCTGAAGATCCACTTAAAGGGCCAACAAATAAGTTTGTATTAGCATCCACTTACCCTGGGCTGTGGCAAAGACCAGGGCAGAGTGAGCTGGAGCTGCCTAAAGAAAGAGTGAGGAAGGAGTCTTTGGAGCGAGAACTGAGGGAGTAGCAGGCAAGGACCTGGTGCTGACCCCTCTCCCATACAGCAGCACCCATCTTGTTCAGGCAGACCACTCCCTTGAGCAGGAACAACATGAGAGGACATGATAGCCCCTCCCCCAAGCGGCTCTGCCTCAGTGGTAGTACTCAAGGCCAACTGTTGAGTACGGTGTGGCAGTAACAGATAGTAGCTCCCTGGCAAAGGGGGCACCAACTGATCTAGAAATGATTGAGTACAATCTGGAAATGGAGGCTTTGGGGAGAGAACTGATGGAGTAGGCAACCAGAACCTGATGCTGACTTCTGCCCCATACACCAGCAGCCATCTTGCTCAGGCAGACCACTCCCAGCCTGACTGCTGAGAGCAGAGTGACTAGACTAACAACAGAAGGGCAGAGCCACAGAGAGTAGATTCCTGGAAGTCAAAAAAATCACTGCCTAAGGTCAGTCAGTCTCAAAAGCTGAAATCATCAGAGGCATCCAGACAGAAAAAAAAAGAGTGATCTCCTCCCATAAAGTTCTCACCACAAACAGAGGAAGTCAAGATGTATCAATTTAAGAAACAAAAGCAGAAAAGAGTAGTCCCACAAATAATTGGAAAACAAAATAACAACCGCCATATGAAGGGAAAGGAGAGATCCCCACAAAGAGAAGTACATGAAATAGCGACAAGTAAACATTCATATATTGAGATGAAAACATTGGTTCGAAAGAAGCTCAGTGAGCTCAGTGACCTGAAAGAGAATTACCAAAAACTACAGGGAAACTATGAGGAACTTACTGTAAACCATATCGGCATGAAAAAAGACAGAAAATGTCAATAAAAGACAAGGGGAAATGAAAAATACCATTTCCGAATTGAAGAACACAGTAGGAGGAAATAAATGAAGGCTCGATGCAGCAAAGGATCAAATGACTGAGCTGGAGGACAAAGTAGGAAAAAACTCCCATAAAAAAGCAAGAAAATGAAAAAAGACTCAAAGAATGAAGAGGTGTTGAGGGAAATGCAAGACAACCTGAGACATAATAATACTCGTAAAATACAGATATGAGAAGGAGAACAAGAGGAGGAAGGGATAGAGAAACTGTTTGAAAAGTAATGATGGAAAACTTCCCTAATTGGAGGAGAGAAAAATTCTTACAAGACCAGGAAGGAAATAGGGACCCATTCAAGAGGAACTCAATAAGTTCTACTCCTACTCCGAAAACATCATCATTACAATGACAAATATCAAAGAAAGAGAGTCATAAAGGTAGCAAGTGAGAAATGGGTAGTAACATTTAAGGGAGCTCTGATATCGCTAGCAGCTGACTTCTCAACAGAAACACTACAAGCCAGAAGAAAGTGGCAAGAAATATTCCAAGTCATGAAAAGCAAAGGCCTGCAATCAAGACTGCTCTACCCAGCAAAGCTCTCAATTAAAATGGAAGGCAAAGGAAGGAGTTTCCCAGACAAAAGAAGTTTAAAAGAATACAGCTCCACCAAACCAGCATTGCAAGATATGATAAAAGAGCTGCTTTAAGAAGATGAAGAAAAAGAGTGAGGAAGAAAGGATCACAGGTAGAAAGGGAAAGAATGAATACTTACCTATCAATAATGACTTTGTGTAAATGAATTAAATGCCCCAATCAAAAGACATAAGAGAGCTGAATGGACAAGAAAACATGAGCTACAGATATGCTGTCTACAAGAGACCTACCTCAAAACAAAGAACCTGCACACACTGAAAATAAAGGGATGGAAAAAATATTCCAAGTAAATGTACAGGAAAATCAAGCCGGGGTAGCAATACTTATATCATTCAAAGTAGATTTCTAAACAAAGGCTATGAAAAAAGACCAAGAAGACCACTTCATAAAACTCAAAGTAAGAATCTATCAAGAAGACATAAACATTGTCAACCTTTGTGCACCCAACACAGGAGCACCCAAAAATATAAGGAAAATCTTGGAGGTTGTTGCTGTCTTCAAGAACGATAAAGACAGCACAATGCTGATAGTAAGTGATTTTAACACCCAACAGTTAACAATGGAGAGATCTTCTAAACACAACATCAACACGGATATTGTGGAACTGAACAATGTTTTAGATCAAATGGACTTAACTGACATACATACAACCGTTCATCCCAAAGAAGCAAAATGCAAATTCTCTTCAAATGCACAATTAACATTTTAAAAGATAGATCAGATGGTAGGATACATGTGTCTTAACAAATTCAAGAATATTGAAATCATAACAAGCACTTTCTTGGACCACAAGGGCTTTAAACTAGAAAATAACCACAAGAGAAAAATGCAAAAAAAGTTTGAAAATTCAAACTTTTCGACTCTTTGATGACGAAGGCTCGCAGGGGTGTCCAATCTTTGGTGTCTCTGGGCCACACTTGAATTGGCTATTTCCACTTTGGTTCTCGCCATGGCAGCTGCCCTTTGTGCGCCTTCTATAGCTCTGTCCACCTTCTCCCTAGTTTTTGTATTTCTTATTGGTATAAGCTGCTTCCTTATTCCACGGACCAAAATATTATTTTTGTATTTCCCCTCTTCCTTGGAGCCATCGGGAAACACGGTGCAGCCGTAGCCATGCCTCTTGTTGACCCACTCGCCCTCATACTTCATGCCATAAGAGCGCTCGCTGATGCCAAAACCATTGCGTTTGTCGTTCTTCCATTCCCCCATGTAGGTTTCCGTGGTGGTGGCGTCCACATGGTCTTCCACGGGGCAAAAATCACAGTCGACGTTGCCAAAGCTGATGGTGGAGTTGGCATCACTGGAGCTAATTCTACTCATGGCCGCGTCGCTGCGGACCGAGCTGCGCTTGCTGGAAATGGAAGACTTGGATTCGGACTTGCGAATTTTCATGCTCTCCAGGAGGGAGCCCCTGCGGAAGAGGCCGCCCTTCTTCTTGCCCACGAGCTCAGCATCGGCATGGAAGTTGAGCACGAAGCCACCGCGGGTGCCGGCTGGACTATCGGCAGCTGCAGCTGCGTCGTGGAGCACGCTGCCATTGCTTTGCTCACTGCGCAGCGAGGCCAGCGAGGTGCGCAGGGGCGAGCGGATCACCGTAGCCATGCCATAGGGCACGCTCTGGCGCACGCCGTAGCCATGCCGTATGCCACCGGCCCACTGGCCTTGGTAGGTACCTGGTAATGAAGGCGTGGCTGCATGCCTGCGTGGAGATTCAAACTCATGGAGACTGAATAGCACACTATTAAACAATTAATGGGTCAAAAATTAGATAAGAGAAGAAATCAAAAACTTTCTGGGAACAAATGTAAATGAACATACAACAGTCCAAAACCTATGGGACACAGCAAAAGCAGTTCTGAGAGGGAAGTACATAAAAATCCAGGCCTACCTTAAAAAGATAGAAACTTTAAAAAAAAAATGACCTAACATGACAGCTACAAGAACTGGAGAAACAACAATAAAGAGAGCCCAGAGCAAGTAGAATTAAGGAAATAATCAAGATCACAGCAGAACTGAATGACACAGAGACTAAATTCAAAGGATCAACACACCCAGGAGCTGGTTCCTTGAAATGATAAACAAAATCAACAAGCCTTAAAGCAGACTCATCAAGATAAAAAGGGAGAATACCCAAATTAAAAATATCAGAAATGAGAGAGTGCAATAACAACTGATACCACAGATATAAAAAGGATTGTAAGAATTTATTATGAAAAATTATATGCCAAAAAATTGAAAACCTGGGTAAAATGGACAAATTTCTAGAAAAATATAACATTTCAACATTGAATAAGAAGAAACAGAAAGCCAGAACAGACTGAAAACAGCTACTGAAATTGAAGCAGTAATCAAAAAACTCCCTGCACACAAAAGCTCTGAACCAGACAGTTTCACAGGATAATTTTAGAAAACATTTAAGGAAGACCTAACCCCTGTCCCTCCCAGACTGTGTCAAAATTGCAAGAAGACAGAAGACTCCCAAGCTCTTTTTGTGAGGCCAGCATCAACATAATCCCTACACTTATTAAAGACACAACCAAGAAAAAAAAACTACAGGCCAACATCACTGATAAAATAGACACTAAAATCCTCAATGCAATATTGGTAAACCACATCCAGCAATACATTGAAAAGATCATCCACCATGATCAAGTGGCATTCATCCCAGGGATGCAAGGACTGTTCAATATTCACAAAACAATAAACATAATACATCACATAAACAAAAGGATAGTAAAAAAAAACATGATTATATCAATAGATATTGAAAAAGCATTTGATAAGGTACAGCAGCTGTTTATGATAAAAACTCTTAGCAAAATGGTAACAAAGAGGACATTCCTCAACATAATGAATGCCATATATGAAATACCTACAGACAACATCATACTCAATGGGTAAAAACTAAAAGCTTTCCCACTACTATCAGGAACAAGACAAGTATGTCTGCTTTCACTACCCCTATTCAACATAGTATTGGAAGTCCTAGCCACAAGGATCAGACAAGAAAAAGAAATGAAAAGCATCCAAATTGGAAAGGAGGAAGTAAAACTATCAGTGTTTACAGATGACATGAAAGTGTACATAGAAAACCCTATAGACTCCACCAAAAAGCTACTCAACCTAATAACTGAATTTGGCAAAACAGCAGGATAAAAAGTCAATATTCATCATTGAAGGCATTTTTGTACACCAGCAATGAAATATCAGATTAGGAAAATAGGACAAAAATCCCATTTGCTGTAACAACAAGAAAAATAAAGGACCTAAGTATAAACATAGCTAAGAAGGTAAAAGACCTCTTCCCAGAAAACTGTACAACACTGAAAAAAAGAAATTAAGGAAGACACAAATAATTGAAAGGATATAGTGTGTTCATGGATTGGAAGAATTAACATCATCAAAATGTCCATACTGTTCAAAACAATTTATAGACTCAATGTCATCCCTATTAAAATACCAATGATGTATTCACAGACATAGAACAAACATTCAAAAAAATTTATGGAAGCACAAACAACCCTGAATAGCCACAGAAATTTTGAGAAAGAAGAACAAAGCAGAAGAGATCACAATATCTGACATCAACCTTTATTACCTAGCCACTGTAATCAAAACTGTTTGGTACTAGCGTAAGAACAGACACATAGGTCAATGGAACAAAATAGAAAGCCCAGAAATAAACCCATGTCTCTATGGTCAATTAATATTCAACAAAAGGGGCAGAAGCATAAAATAGAGTAAAAATAGTCTCTTCCAAAAATAGTATTGGGAGAACTGGACAGCTACATGAAAAAAAGTTGAAATTACACCACCAACCTATACCATACAGAAAAATAAACTCAAGATGGATAAAAGACTTAAATATAAGTCACAACACCATAAAAGTCCTAGAGGAGAACATTGGCAGGATACTCTCAGATATCCCATGCAGTAATATTTTCATAGATATGTCCCCTATATCAAAGGACATAAAGGAAAGAATAAACAAGTGGGACTTCATCAAAATAAGAAGCTTCTGCGAGTCTAAAAAAATACATCAGCAAAATGAAAAGAGAACCAACCATATGGGATAATATATTTGCCAGTGATACTTTGGACAGAGGTTTGCTCTTCAAAATATAGAAAGAACCTACAAAACTCCATCCAGGGAGACAAACAATCCAATTGACAAATGGGCAAAGGACTTGAACAGACACTTCTCCAAGAAGAACATACACAGGGCCCAGAAACATATGAACAGATACTAAGCATCACTAGTCATCAGACAAATGCAAATTAAAACCACAATGAGATACAATTTCAAACTGGTGCAGAATGGTCAGATAAACAAATCAACAAACAATGGGTGCTGGTGAGGTTGTGGAGAAAAGGATACTCTAGTACACTGTTAGTGAGAATGCAGACTGGTGCAGCCACCATAGAAAATAGTTTGGAATTTCTTCAAAAAGCTAAAAATGGAACTGCCTTTTGACCCAGCTATTGCACTGTTTGGATTACACCCTAAGAATCCCAAAACACTAATTCAAAAGAACCTATAGCAAGGACTGATGGACAAAACTAAAGGGGAAGACCTGAGGGAGGGAAGGAGGGAGGGGGCAAGGGAAAGTGGTGGGGGGTAGGCAGAGACAAATGTATTTGAAAAAATAAATTAAAAAAAAATTAAAAAAAAAAGAACCTATTCATCCCAATGTTCATAGCAACACAATTTACAGTAGCCAAGTGCTGGAAGCAACCTAAGTACCCATCAGTAAATGAGTGGTCAAAAACTATGGTACATTTAAGCAATGGAATACTATGAAGCAGAAAGGAAGAAAGAGCTACTGCCCTTCACAACAGCATGGATGAAACTGGAGAGAATTATGCTAATGAAATAAGCCAGTGGGTGAAAGACAAATACCATGATTTTATGTATAAGAAGAACCTAATCAACAAAACAGTCAATCAAGGAAAATATAAACAGCAACTTGGAAAGATTAAAAAAAATGTGACAGTGGTGTTAGGGAAGGAGGGAAGGAAGTAACAGGATAGAAAGGGGCAGGGTCAAATCAAGGAACATGCGTAAGGGACCCATGGACAAAGCCAAAGTCAGGAAAGATTGATGGAAGGAGGTGGGGGTGGGTGGTGAAGGGTTAACTGGTGGTGGGAAAATGGAGACAAATGTATTTGAACAGTAAAAGAAAAATATTTTAAATAATGAAACATACAATTACAACTTTATTTTTTTCATGAGTTTAATCAAGTTTTCTTTACAAAATTTATTGAAAAGATTATCCTTCCCCCTTTTAGTAGTCTTGACTCTCTTGTCAAATATTATTTTACTATATATGGAAGGTTTTTAACCAAAAATAATAATTAGAGACAAAAATTGGCTATTATATGATAAGGGATCAAATCATCAAAAAGCTCTTACCAGCATACATATATATACACCTAACATTGGAACATTTAATATGCCAAACAAATATTAACAGAACTGAAGAGAGGCATAGACCACAATAAAATAATTGTAGATAGTTTTAATATCCCGCAAACAGAAATGAATTAATATTTTAAACAAAATGAACACCACAGCAGAAACACATCGCCTCAGGAATGTGCATGCTCATTCGCCGGTGCGCGCGCGCGGGCGCGCGCGCGCGCGCGCGCACACACACACACACACACACACACACACACACACACACACAGCATTCTTCAGAATATATCATGTTATAGGTCCCAAAAAAATCTTCTCAAAATCAAGAAGAATTAAATTATACCACCTTTTTTTCCTCACTGTGATGATATGAAACTAAAAATATATAACAGAAGAAAACCTGAAAAAGTCACAAAAATGTAGAAATTAAGTAACATGCTCTTGAACAAAACTAGGGCAAAAAAAAAAAAAAGTAAATATCTTGTAACAAATGAAAATAGAAGCACAATATATCAACCCAGGGGATGTGGCAAAAGCAGTTTGAAGAGGGAAATTGATAGCTATAAACACCAAGAAACAAGAAAAAAATATCAAATAAACAACCTAACTTTACACCTCAAAAAACTAGCAAGAGAAGAACAAAGAAACCCAAAGTTATGAAAAGGAATAGAAGTTCACAGCAAAAAATCCATGAAATAAAGACAAGGAAAAAAGCAATAGAAAGGCTGAGTGAAACAAAAAGCTGACATTTTGAAAAGATGATCAATGACAAATTTTAGCTAGAATAATTCAAATAAAAAGGAAAGACTAAATAAGGAAATTCAGAAATGAAGGAGTAGACATTATAATTGATACAATAGAAATGCAAAGAATCATGAGAGACCACCATGAACAACTATAAGTCAACAAGCTGCATAACTCACAAAAAATGGATAAACTCCTAGAAATATACAACCTACCAAAACTAAATGACAATGAAATAGAAAATCTGAATAGACCAATATGATTAAGAAGATTTAATAAGTAAACAAAATTCTCCCAATTGATGGTTTCTCAGGTGAATTATACCAAACATCTAAAAAATATATTAATATCAATCCTTCTCAAAGTCTTCCAAAAAACTTAAGAGGTGGGTACTCTCCCAAACTCATTATGAGGCCAGAATTGCCCTGTTACCAAAGGCAGATGACAATTGTATAAGAAAAGAAAATTGCAAATCAATATCCCTAACAATACCGAGGCAAAGATTTCCAACAAAATATTTAAAATACCAAATTCAGCAATGAATTAAGTGGATCACTCACCAAGTAGGTTTATCTCTGGAATGAAAGGATGATGCAACTTATGTAAATTAATAAATGTATTACTGGTATATCACATTTACAAAATAGAAGAGTAAGATCATATTATCTCAAGAGGTACAAGAAAAGCATTTGACAAATACAACAATCTTTTATAATAAAAAATGCACCAAAAATGGGCATGGAAAAAAAATACCTCAACACAATAAAGGCCATATATGACAAACCCACAATCAGCATCATATTTAATGGTGAAGCATTAAAAGCATTTTCCTTCAAGATCAGAAACAACACAAGGGTGCCTGCCCACTCTCACCATTACCATTCAATATAACCCTAGCCAAAGAAGTCAAACAAGAAAAAAATTAAAATCTTCCAAATTAGAGAGAGGACATTTGTCTTTGTTTGCATATTATATGACCTTATATAAAGAAAATTCTAAAAACTCCACACAAAAAAAAAAACTGCTAGAACTAATCAACAAATTTAGTAAAGTTGCAGAATACATCAACATACAAAAATCTGTTGCATTTCTATATACTAACAACAAAACATCTGAAAAAGAAATAAAGAAACCATGCCATTCACAACAACATAAAAGGAATAAAATACTCAGAAATAAATTTAACCAAGATGGTTAAAGATCTGTACACTGAAAACTGCAAGTCTTTGATGAAAGTAATGGAAGCAGTCACAAGGAAATAGAAAGACATCCTGTTTTAATAGATTGGAAGAATCAATATTGTTAAACTACTCTTATTAACCAAAGTCATTCATAGATTCAAAGCAATCCCTATCAGAAACTCAACAGCGCTTCTCATATAAATTTTTTAAAAATCCTAAAATTTGTATGGAGCCACAAAATCACAAATAGCTAAAGAAACCCTGAGAAAAAAGAAAAATCTGGAGGCATAACATTTTTTTTCAATCTATATTACCAAACTACAGTAATCAAAACAGTATTCTTTTTGCCCTGACTGATGTGGCTCAGTGGATTGAGTGCCGATCTGTGAACCAAAGTGTTGCTGAATCAATGACTAGTCAGGACACATACCTGGTTTCTGGTGAGATCCCCAGTGGGGGCACTCAGAAAGCAAGCACATATTGATGTTTCCCTTCCTCTCTGCCTCCTTCCCTTCCTCTCTCTCTAAAAATGAATAAATAAAATCTTTTCAAAAACAGTATGCTCTGATTGATTTGATTCATTGATCTCTAATTTATTGACTTTATTTTTGGCATGAAACTTCTGGAACATTTTAATTTTGACTATTAATTTTAATCAACGTAAAAGGACTCTCAACTTGTCACTCATAGAACTGTTGACATTGTTAAGTCTATTTCAAAATCCATTCTTATTTGTTCTTATTTTATATGATACTTTATAAAAATAACATATAAAAATCTGTTGCACTTGTATATACCAGCAACAAAACATCTGAAAAAGATCATATCATATCTTTAAAATATCATTTAAAAAGATATCATAAAATATAAAATATCTTTTTGACTTCCATTTTACCAGTGATTTAATGGTATTAATGTTGTTTTTAATTTAGTTTTCAAAATATATATGAAATAAATTTTGTTCATTTAAAAACTCTAAGTTAAAATATGCCTTCACCCACTCATGAAAATTAAGAAACTTGACACACTTTAGAATGAGAGAGTATGGCAGAGAAGTGAGTGGAAGTCACACTGAACTCCTCCCAGGACCAAACTGGAATTACAACTAAATTGTGGAGAAATCACCTGGAAAGCAATGAAATGATAGTGAGAGAGGAGCCTTAGAACCTCAGACAGACAGTAGAATCAGTTTTCATACATCCTAACAGGTAAGAAGTGTGGTGGAGGCTCGAGAGGGTAGGCTGGGCACCCACAGGTACCAGCACCAGAGGGATATTGAAATGGCCAGTTGGATCCCCCTCAAAAGAACAGGGTCTGAATCATAAGCAGGGACCTCTAGACTACAACATCTGAGCCCAAAAAAGGATACAGAAAACAGACAACTGTGAAAAGCGTAGTGGTGCTCTCTGCCAGAGACAGGTGGCTGGAGATGCAAAGAGGTTTAAAGGGTGAATGCAATAATTTGCAGTGGCAGCGACCTTCCTTGGTCTCTGGGCAGAGACAGGAGCAGAGTGGGCTGGAGCCAGAGGAAAGATTGATGAGGAAAACTTTGTGGAGAGAACTGAGATGGTGGCCAGTAGGGCCCCCGTGATGGCTCACCTCCCACTGTGCAACTTCCTTCTCACTCAGGCATAAAGGAAACATTAGCAAAGGTGACACAAAGCTTCTGAGAGACCTTGAGGAGAAACTGGAGTTGGAAGCACTGGGGAGAGAACTAAGGCAGTAGCCAGGGGAATCCCAGTGCCGACTCCTTTCCCATTCCATGGTCTCCATCTTGCTCAGGCAGACCACTCCCTTGAGCAGCCTGTAAGGACACAATAGCCCTCAGGAGGCACAGCCCTGCCCTGTGGTGCCCAAGCCTAACAGCTGAGAGCAGAACGACTAGATTAACAATTGCAGGAGACAGACACAGACAGTAGATTCCTCAAAGTCTCAAACGCACTGCCTAAGGTCAGACAGAGTCAACAACTGAAATTGTCAGAGGCAGACCCAGAAAGAAAAGAAAAAAAAAATGACCATCCTACTACCATAGAAGTTCAATCCACAAAATCAGGAAATCAAGACAGATCAATTTAAGAAGCAGAAACCAAAAAGAAGAGTCTCACAAATAATGGGAAGGAAAAGAAACACACCCAGATGAGGAGAAAGGAGGAATCCTCACAGGGAGAACTAAATGAAAACGAGGCAGGTAAACTATCAGATATTGAATTCAAAACAATCATTCTAAGGAAGATCAATGAGCTCAGTGAGCTCAAAGATAAATATGAAAAACTACAAGGAAACTATGAGGAACTTACTGCAAACTATATCAACATGAAAAAGACATAGAAACTATCAATAAGATACAAGAGGAAATGAAGAATACCATTTCTGAATTGAAAAACATAGTAGATGGAAGCAAAAACAGGCAGCTGAAGCAGAGATTGAATCAGCAAGCTAGAGGACAAGGAAGAAAAAAGCACCCAGAAAAGGAGGATATGGAAAAAACTCAAAAAAAAGGAGAAGTGTTTAGGGAAATGGAGGACAACCTGAAACATAATAATATCTGCATAACAGAGATACAAGAAGGAGAAGAAGAGGAGGAAGGGATAGAGAAACTGTTTGAAATATTAACGATGGAAAACTTCTCTAATTGGAGGAGATAAAAAGGCACACAAGTCCAAGAAGCATAGAGGACCCCATTCAAGAGAACGTCAATGAGGCCTATTCCAAGACACATCATCATTGAAATGGCAAATATCAAAGACAAAGAAAGAATCCTACAGGCAACAAGGGAGAAACAGGTAGTAAGATATAAGGAAACCCTGATACGGCTAGCAGCTGACTTCTCAACAGAAACACCACAAGCCAGAAGGAAATGGCAAGAAATATTCCAAGTAATGAAAAACAAAGGCCTACAACCAAGACTGCTGTACCCAACAAGGTTCTCAATTAAAATGGAAAGTGAAATAAGTAGTTTCCAGGACAGAAGAAGATAAAAAGAATACATCTCCACCAAACCAGCACTACAGGATACGCTAAAGAGAATGGACTAAAAAAAAAATGAGTGAGAAAGAACACAGGTACAAAAGGAAAAAAATGAATGAGTACCTATCAATAATAACTCTAAATGTAAATAGGCTAAATGCCCCAATCAAAAGACACAGAATAGCTGAATGAATTAGTAAACATGAGCCACATATATGCTGCCTACAAGAGACCCAACTCAGAACAAGCGACATACACAGACTGAAAGTAAAAGGATGGGGAAAAAATGTTCCAGGCAAATGGTAGGAAAAAAAGAAGGGGTAGCATACTTATGTCAGACAAAAAGACTCAAAACAAAGGCCATAAAAAGAGACACAGAGGGCCATTTTATAATACTCAAAAGAAGAATCCATCAGAGAGACATAAACATTGTAAGGTTATATGCACCCAACATTAGAGCATCCAAATTTATAAGAAAAATCTTGGAGGACTTCAGGAAAGATATAGACAGCAATGCACAGGGAGTAGGGGATTTTAACACTTCACTGTAAACAATGGATAGATCTTCCAAGCAAAACATAAACAAGGATATTGTGGAACAAAATGATGTATTAGAGCAAATGGACTTAACTGACATATATAGAACCTTATATCCCAAAGGAGCAAAATACACATTCTCTTCAAATGCATATGGAACTTTTTCAAAGATAGACCACATTATAGGACACAAAGCAAGCCTCAACAAATTCAGGAAAATTGAAATAATAACAAACAATTTCTCAGAGCACAAGGGCTTGAAACTGAAAACCAACCTCAAGGATAAACTTCAAAAACTTCCAAACTCATGGAGACTGAACAGTAGACTATTAAACAATGAAAAGGTCAATAATGAGATAAGAGAAGAAATCAAAAAGTTTCTGGAAACCAATGAAAATGAACACACAACCGACTAAAACCTATTGGACACAGCAAAGACAGTCCTGAGAGGGAAGGTCATAGCAATACAGGCCTACCTAAAAAAATAAAAAATAAAATAAAATAATATAAAATAAAATAAAAGACCTAAACCTACAATTTCAAGAACTGGAGAAACAACAGCAAACAAATCCCAGAGCAAGTAGAAGGAAGGAAGTAATCAAGATCAGAGCAGAATTGAATGACATAGAGACTAAAAGAACAAGTCAAAGAATCAACCAATCCAGGAGCTGGTTCTATGAAAAGATAAACAAAATTGACAAGCCTTTATGCAAACTCATCAAGATAAAAAGGGAGAGGACCCAAATAATAATATCAGATATGAAAGAAGAGAAATAACAACTGATACCAAAAATACAGGACTGTAAAAAATTACTATGAGAAATTATACACCAAGAAATTTGAAAACCTCTATGAACTGGACAAATTTCTAGAAAAGTATAATCTTCCAACACTGAATGAAGAAGAAGCAGAAAGCCTGAACAGATCAGTAAGAGCAGGAGAAATTGAAGTAGTAATTAAAAAGCTCCTGGCAAACAAAAGACCTGGACCAGATAGTTTCACAGGAGAATTTTACAAAATATTTAAGGAAGAGCTAACCCTTGTCCTTCTCAGACTATTCCAAAAAATCCAAGAAGAGGGAAGACTACCAAACTCTTTTCATGAGGCCAACATCATCCTAATCCCAAAACCAGATAAAGACACAACAAAGAAAGAAAACTACAGGTCAATTTTGCTGATGAACATAGATGCTAAAATCCTCAACACAACATTGGCAAACTGCATCCAGCAATACATCAAAAAGATCATCCATCATGATCAAGTGGGATCCACCCCAGGGATGCAAGGATTGTTCAATATATGCAAATAATAAATGTAATACATCACATTAAAAAAGGAAAGACAAAAACCACATGATTATCTCAATAGATGCAGAAAAAGCATCTGATAAGGTACAATGCTGATTTATGATAAAAAAAAACACTCAGCAAAATGGGAATAAACAGGACATACCTCAACATAATAAAGGTCATATATGAAAAACCTACAGTCAACATCATACTCAACAGGCAAAAACTAAAACCTTTTTCCCTAAGATCTCAAACAAGACGAGGATGTCCACTTTCACCATTTTTATTCAACATAGTATTGGAAGTCCTTGCCACAGCGGTCAGATAAGAAAAAGAAATGAAGAGCCTCCAAACTGGAAAGGAGGACATAAAATTATCATTGTTTGCAGATTACATGAAAGTGTACATAGAAAACCCTATAGACTCCACCAAAAAAATGACTCAACTTAATAAGTGAATTTGGAAAAACAGCAGGATACAAAGTCAATATTCATCATCAAAGATATTTCTGTACATCAACAATGAAATATCAGAATCAGAAATCAGAAAAAAAATACCATTTTCTATAGCAAAAAGAAAAATAAAGGGCCTCTGAATAAATTTAACCAAAGAGATAAAAGAGCTGTATGTAGAAAACTATACACAATGGAGAAATAAATTAAGGAAGACACAAATAAATGGAAGCATATAGGGTGTCTATGGATTGGAAGAATTAACATCATCAAAATGCCCTTACTACCTATAGCAATTTAAAGATACAATGCAATCCCTATTAAAAATACCAATGACAATACAAAAGAACCTATGCACCCCAATGTTCATAGCAACACAATTTACAATAGCCAAGTGTTGGAAGCAACCTAAGTGTCCATCAGTAGATGATTGGATCAAAAAATTATGGTACATATACACAATGGAATACTACGCAGCAGAAAGAAAAAAAGAACTACTAAACTTCGCAACAGCATGGATGGAACTGGAGAGCATTATGCTAAGCGAAATAAGCCAGGGAGTGAAAGACAAATACCATATGATCTCACCTATAAGCGGAACCTAACCAACAATACAAAGATGCAAAGAAAATATGACCAGCAACACTGAAAGGAAAAGAAATCAACAGAGACAAGAGGGAAGGAGGAAGGGGTGGGCAGGGAAAGGAAAGGGAAGGGGAAAGTCAAGGAACATATAGCAAGGACTCATGGACAAAACCAAAGGGGAAGAGCTGAGGGAGGGAATGAAGGATGGGGCAAGGGAAAGTGGTGGGGGGGAGGCAGAGACAAATGTATTTAAAAATAAAGAAAGAAAGAAAGAAAAAAAATACCAATGACATATTTCACAGACATAGAACAGACATTTCAAAATTTATATGGAGCCATAAATGACCCCAAATAGCTGCAGCAATTTTGAGAAACAGAAAGAAAGTAGGAGGGATCACAATACTGGACATCAAACTGTATTACAAGACTACTGTAATCAAAACAGTCTGGTACTGGCATCAGGACAGGCCCATAGATCAATGGAACAGAATTGAGAGCCTCAAAATAAACCCATGTCTCTATGGTCAATTAATATTCAACAAAGCATGCAGAAGCATAAAATGGAGTAAATAAAGCCTCTTCAACAAATGGTATTGGGAGAGCTGGACAGCTACATGCAAAACATTGAAATTTGGTCACCAACTTACACCATACACAAAAAATAAACTCAAGATGGATAAAAGACTTAAATATACATAGCGACACCATAAAAGTCCTAGAGGAGAACATAGGCAGTAAACTCAGATATCTCAACCAGCAATATATTCACCAATATGTCCCCTAGAGCAAGGAACATAAAAGAAAGAATAAACAAGTGGGACCTCATCAAAATAAGAATTGTCTGCATGGCTAAAGAAAACATCAGCAAAATGAAAAGGGAGGCAACCCTATGGGAAAATATATTCGCTAATGATACATCAGATAGAGGTTTGATCTCCAAGATATATAAAGAACTCACTCAACTCCACTCCAAGAAGACAAACGACCCAATCAAAAAATGGGCAAAGGACCTGGGCAAATGCTTTTCCAAGGAGGAGATACAGAAGGCCCAGAGGCATTTGAAAGGA
Source organism: Pteronotus mesoamericanus (assembly GCF_021234165.1). Lineage (NCBI taxonomy): Eukaryota > Metazoa > Chordata > Mammalia > Chiroptera > Mormoopidae > Pteronotus > Pteronotus mesoamericanus. The sequence goes on from NW_026555304.1 coordinate 2,664,145, forward strand.
TGCTCAGCATCACTAGTCATCAGAGAAATGCAGATCAAAACCACCACCATGAGGTACCACCTCACACCGGTCAGAATGGCCATCATAAACAGATCAACAAACAACAGGTGCTGGTGAGGCTGTGGTGAAAAGGGAACCCTAGTACACTGTTGGTGGGAATGCAGACTGGTGCAGCCATTGTGGAAAGCAGTGTGGAATTTCCTCAAAAAGCTGAAATGGAACTGCCTTTTGATCCAGTGATTCCCCTGCTGGGACTATACCCTAAGAATACCAGAACGCCAATACAAAAGAACCTATGCACCCCAATGTTCATAGCAGCACAATTTACAATAACTAAGTGTTGGAAGCAACCTAAATGCCCATCAGTAGATGATTGGATCAAAAAGTAATGGTACATATACACAATGGAATACTACGCAGCAGAAAGAAAAAAAGAACTACTAAACTTCGCAACAGCATGGATGGAACTGTAGAGCATTATGCTAAGTGAAATAAGCCAGGGGGCGAAAGACAAATACCATATGATCTCACCTATAAGCGGAATCTAACTAACAATACAAAGATGCAAGGGAAAGTGGTGGGGGGGAGGCAGAGACAAATGTATTCAATAAATAAATACATACATACATACATACATAAAAGATGCAAGGAAAATAAGACCAGCAACACTGAAAGGAAAGGAAATCAACAGAGACAAGAGGGAAGGAGGGAGGGGGGCAGGGAAAAAGAAGGGAAGGGGAAAGTCAAGGAACATATAGCAAGGATTCATGGACAAAACCAAAGGGGAAGAGCTGAGGGAGGGAAGGAGGGAGGGGGCAAGGGAAAGTGGTGGTGGGTAGGCAGAGACAAATGTATTTGAAAAAATAAATTTAAAAAAAATTATATTTAGAATTAAAAAAACAAAATTAAAAAAAGAAAAAAGAAAGAAAACATCAGCAAAATGTAAAAGGAGCCAACTGTGTGAGAAAATATATTTACCAATGGTACTTCAGATAGAGGTTTGATCTACAAAATATATAAAGAACTCACACAACTCCACTCCAAGACAAAGAATCCTATTTAAAAATGGGCAAAGGACCTGGGCAGGCACTTCTCCAAAGAAGAGAAACAGAGGTCCCAGAGACATATGAAAGGATGCTCAGCATCACTAGTCATTGGGGAAATGCAAACTAAAACCACAATGAGATACCACTTCACACCAGTCAGAATGTCCATCATAAAGAGATCAACAAACAGGTACTGGGAAGGCTGTGAAGAAAAGGGAACCCTATTCAACTGTTGGTAAGAATGCAGACTGGTGCAGCCAGTGTGGAAAACAGTTTGGGATTTCTTCAAAAAGCTAAAAATGGACTACCTTTTGACCCAGTGATTCCACTGCTAGGATTATACCCTAAGAATCCAAATCACCAATTCAAAAAGAAGTTATGCACCCCCATATTCATAGCAGCACAATTTCCAATAGCCAAGCATCAAAAGCAACCTAAATACCCATCAGTAGATAAGTGGATCAAAGAACTATGGTAAATTTACACAATGGAATACTACACAGCAGAAATAAAGAAAGAGCTACTACCCTTCATGACAGCATGAATGGAACTAGACAGCATTATGCTAAATGAAATAAGCCAGGGGGTGAAAGACAAATACCATATAATCTCACCTATAAGTGGAACCTAATCAACAAAACAAACAAGCAAGAAAAATATAACCAGCAACACTGAATGAATAAAGAAACCAACAGAGTCAGAGGAAAGGAAGGAAGGGGGCGGGGAAAGTGAAGGGAAATGTCAAGTAAGGAAACATTTATGGAATACCCATGGACCAAGCCAAGGTGTGGTGAATCGAGGGAGGGAGTTAGGGAAGGGGAGCAGGGGAAAGTGCTGGTGGGAAGGTGGAGACAAATGTATTTGAACAAAAAATAAAATTTTTTATAAAACCCATGGTAATGGACCAGGAAGTATGGATTGACTGGGAGAACAGGGAGGTGGACTGGGCGGGAGAGAGCAATGGGGAAAAAAATGAGACAGTTGTAATTGAAGAACAATAAAAAAATTAATGCTTCAACAAAAAGAAAGAAACTTGACACTCTAATAAATTTAACTGTCCTTTTAATTTAGTAATGTTATTAAATAAAACTGAGATTTTTTCTTATATTGACCATACGCAGCTCTCAGGCCATTACAATCCAACAATATGGTGAAAAACAATTATCTTGGCTACTAGGCCTTCTATGGAGTATTTCTTTTACAGATGAATAGATTTGTTGAAATAGAAGAAACTTCTGTGAATCATTTACTCTTGTCTCTACAAACAGGTGTCGTTTGCATAAATAATTTTTAAACATTCATGTTGGGTATCCACTACAGTATTGAATACACAACAAATCATCTTCAATAAACTCTTCTGGAATTGAAAATAAATAAGTAAGTAAATAAATAAATAAATAAAACTGAGATTTTTATATTCTGGTTATCTTTCCTGAATTACCCCTTTTCTAACATAGATAACATCTTTGTCAAGAATGGTTAATAAATTTATATTTTATTTTACCATGTTTATTTATTTGTCTTTTTATTTATATTCATTAGTGCTTCACTCTGCAGCTTTTGAAGACAAATCTCAATTATAACTACATAATGACATGCAAATGCAAAATATACTTTAATGCCATGTAATAAAAATCTAGTCAGTGATCAAATTTTTAATTATCTTATAAATGGCATAGTTATTATGAATTTTATGAGTTTATTGATTGGAATAACATTTAATAAGGATGCAAATAAAACATATTTTGAATTTTTGCTATATTTTAGAGTCTCGTTTAAGCTATCTTCACTATCTATCCTGTCTTTTGCCTTTAAATTTTAAGAAACAAGATTATTTGTTCCTTGAAGTTCCCCATAATATAATTTTTGCTTACCTGCATGTGTACAGGGCAGACAACCATTCCTGTATCTCCTGTACTGTACATTCTATAAAATAGAATTTCAGTGAAGAGGCTTCATGAGATTCATGTTTGTTTGAGGGGTTTATTTGTTAATTTATTTGGTATTTATTTTTGGTGGGGACAAGGTCAAGATTACTTCATATATGTTATGTTTTCTCTTCAAGAGGCATAAGATTTCTATGTCTCCCCCTTTAAGATGGATTATTTACTTTACATTAAGTTATTCTTGCATTGGAAAGTTTGTTTCTTTAACATTAATAGGAACAATACATTGTTATAATGTCGGAGCTTATAAATGTTTCAAAATGACTTCTTATTGCCTTTTTAATGTGATAGATTATGTTATTTGTTAAAATTTAAAGTTCTGTAAGTTTTGGTCACAGTTGTCAGTTCTATGAAGCATTCTCCCCTTCCTGAAATCTAAATTAGGGAAAGCAAGATTCCTGAGTTCCAGTTTTTTCATCCATTATATATTCAACCAGTAAGTCACTTAACTATTCTGGGTCTCAGATTCACCTAATCGAAATTGTAAACACTAAATATCAATTTAACTTAAAAAAAAAGTCATGAATTAATTAAAGATATTAAAGGCAGAAGTGTGTATGTATATTTGTACATGAATGTTTATGTATATAACATGTGTGTTTGGGTGGTAGCTGAAAGGATGAAGAGTGTAGTGAAACTTAAATCCATAATTGAGTATTTAAGAAATACTAATTTAAGTCTATTATTTAAAATATACAGCTAAACCAATTAAACTGAACGTGATTGTACTTGAGAGGAGGGGCTTGGGCAAAAGGATGAATGGAGACCGCACTGCTCTTTAGTTGTAGCTCTACCTTTTACATGTACAGGTACCACTTTGATTAAAAACTTCAAAAACAAATTAAACTGAAAAGATGAATTAATGTATCAAAATGAGACTTAGTCACCTGCATTTGACTTAACCTATAGTGTGTTCTGATGTCTTCCCTACAAATCAGGATAATATTTCTCTCAAGTTTGTGCCTGTAAAATCTATCATAGTGCCTAGCATCTGGAAGGCATCCAATAAATACTTTGAATTAAGTATGTAAATCTGATTATCATGAAATAAGCCTGGGTTTAACAAAAAATAAAGTGTAAATTATAGATCACTAAAATATTAAAAAGAACATGAATAAATATTTTAGCAAGAAAGGTTCATTTTGAAAAACTTTTCTAAAATTCATCTTACTACTTATCATCTGTATGATATCAATGATTCATAAAACTAATATTTTGATTTCCCCCTGCATGAATAGTAATTGTAATAGTCCATTCATAGAGTTGTTGTGAAGATTAAAAGAAATTACATGTATCACAGTTTGTGGTTTCTATATAGTATACATTAAGTAGATGTCAGTTTTCCCTTTCACAACAGTGATAAACGGTATAATGTCTTCAGTAAAAATATAAAATTCATGGGCTTATATTTCTTAGTGAATTGATTTACCTAAAAGAAATATGTAATAAACTGAGTGGTGCAATATAGCAAACACATTGCAAAATCAAGATTGAAACTATAAAGGGAATATGTGCTAATCAACAATAACAACAACAAAAGATACATAAACACTTTCACTAATCTGTAAATATTCCAACAGAATCTTAGACTTAACTAGAGGACAACTTCTCTCTCTATGCCCTACCCAAAGCTAGAGCTTCTCTCAAGTGCTCTTAGTCTAAATCAGCCTAACCAAAGACAGAAATAAAGAAGAAACATATACACACATAAATGGAACTCGGATATTTTTAAACCCAAAGCTTGTGCTTACAAAGGTTAATGTCCCTGTCTCACAAGTTGAACTGCATGCATTGCATGAACCTCCAGGTTGGACCCTCCAGTGTCAGAGCTATTTCAGGATTTAGAGAGAGTCCTATGAAAAAAAAGAAACGTATGGTTCTATTGGAAAAAATATCAACATTCCTTAAATATGTTTCCTATCAATTACAACTCCAGTGTTGAACACAAAAAGAAACAATTTCCCATTCAAGACTTTTAAATCCAGTTTAGTTTAACGTATTCATCTAAACTGGGTTAATTCTTCAAAGGTCTTTAGCATAGCATGCCAGCATCCCCTCTGTCAACCTCCACCCCCAAGCTCTGAAAAGAACACATATGACACTGGACAATGCACAATGGAATGAGTAGGGAGACAGAAACAAATGGCTGTTGTGATGAGAGAGTCAAGAGATTCCTGATCAGGCCAAGGGTCTAGGAAAAAGACAGGCAACAGAGGATGGCAACAAGAGAGCATTGTATCCCCCAGAAAACTACTTTGTTCATGAGGGGACACAGTCAAAACTATTGTAAAAAATTCTCTAATTTCCCATAACACAAATATTTTATAAAACCAAGAATAGCTGAATGAAATGGCAGTTGATAAAGCAGAAAAGTCTAGATTGATGAAGTCCAGACATGGTCAATAGCTAATTAAATTCAACACACAGTTTCTATCATCCTTGTGCTTTGACTTTCTGATATTTACCCTCTTTTTAGGGAGTTTCTTCTTGGCTGAAGTCCCTGAAGAATAAGAATAAGAATAATCTATTTAGTCGAAAGTAGCAGTGAAGTGGGTCACTTTGATCATTTTAGTTAAGACAGAAAAAAAAGCATCATAAAAACCTTTTTTTAACCAGTGACTAGTCTAATTATATCACCATTTTTCATTATCAGCTATAAGCTGTGCTATGTCATCAGAGAATTGAGTGTTTCCATATATGTGTGGGTGGGGAAAGGGCTTGGAGAATAATGGAGTAGGTGAAAGGTTTGAAAGAAGAGGTAAGAAGTGGCCACACTTTCCTGTTGCATTTTTTTTTTTATTCAGCCTTTTGTGAATAGCTACCAGTATTTACAAGCTTCTGCATTTTATTTTTTGTTGTTGTTGTTGTTGTTGTTGTTGTTGTTTCCTAGCTTTTTGGTTGTTTGTTTGGTTTTATTTTATTTTTTTTTAATTAATTTATTTACTTTTTAAATACATTTGTCTCTGCCTTCCCCCCCTCTTTCCCTTGCCCCCTCCCACCTTCCCTCCCTCAGCTCTTCCCCTTTGGTTTTGTCCATGAGTCCTTGCTATATGTTCCTTGACTTTCCCCTTCCCTTCCCTTTCCCTGCCCCCCCCCTTCCCTCTTGTCTCTGTTGATTTCTTTTCCTTTCAGTGTTGCTGGTCATATTTGCCTTGCTTCTTTGCATTGTTGGTTAGGTTCCGCTTATAGGTGAGATCATATGGTATTTGTCTTTCGCCCCCTGGCTTATTTCGCTTAGCATGATGCTCTCCAGTTCCATCCATGCTGTTGCGAAGTTTAGTACTTCTTTTTTTCTTTCTGCTGCGTAGTATTCCATTGTGTATATGTACCATTTTTTTTTAATTTATGACACTATTATAGAGGCTCCCCATTTTCTACCTCTTTTCCTGCCTCCACCAAGCCTCCAACCTCTGTTGTATTCTGGACCTATATAAATGTCATTTTGAGGACTAAAATAGGACACATTACTACCTGTTTTGAAATTTGCATGAAAGAACATCTGTTCTATTCCTAAGGGGAGAAAAATCTCTGTGTAGGACTAAATATAGGAACACAGATGCAACAGTAGAAATCACATGTATTTATTCATCTAAAGTAAAGGAATACTTTATAAGTCAGTGAGAATATTTTCTATATATGACTTTAATATATCTAAAAATAATTTTACTCTCCTTTAAACAATTCATTTCTTTTTAAAAATTTATTCATTTTAAAAAACTTTTTCACATACATTTGTCTCCCTTTACCTGCCACCACTTTTACCTGCCCCACCCACCCCCACCTCCCCACCTCAATCCTTCCCCAACTTGGCTTCCTCCATATGTCCTTCAAGCCTGCTCCTATATCTGACCTTTCCCCTTCCCCTCCCAGATACCACCGTCCCTCCCTCCCTCAGTCCTCCAATTCCAATCAGTTCCTTCTTTCTTTCAATGTTGCTGGTCATATTTTCCTTGCCTGCTGGCTTTGCTGATTATGTTCCACTTATAGGTGAGATCATATGGTATTTGTTGTTCACCATCTGGCTTTTTCACTTAGCATAATGCTGTCCAGTTTCATCCATGCTGTTGTGAAGGATAGTAGCTCTCCCTTCCTGCTACATAGTATTCCATTGTGTAAATGCACCATAGTTTTTGATCCACTCATTTACTGATAGGAACTTAGGCTGCTCCAGCACTTGGCTATTGTAAATTGTGTTGTATAAATATTGGGGTACATAGGACTTTTGAGTTGGTAGTTTGGGATTCTAATCTCAGCAGTGGATTTTCTGGGTAAAAAGAGTTCCATTTTTAGCTTTTTAAGGAAATTCCAAACTGTTTCCACAGTGGCTGCGCCAGTCTGCATTCCCACCAACAGTGTACTAGGGTTCCCTTTTCTCCACAACCTCACCAGCACACATTGTTTGTTGATCTGTTTATGATGGCCATTCAGACAACTTTGAAGTAGTATCTCATTGTGGTTTAACATTGTGGTTCTCTGATGGATACTGATGCTTGAGCATTCTTTCATATGTCTCTGGGACCTCTGTATCTACTCCTTGGAGAACTGTCAGTTCAGGTCCTTTGCCCATTTTTTAATTGGATTACTTGTCTTCATAGAGTGGAATCATGTGAGTTCTTTATATATTTTGGAGATCAAACCTCCATCTGACATATCATTGGCAAATATATTTTCCCATACATGTGGTTCCCTTTTCATTTTGCTGGTGTTTTCTTTAGCCATGCAGAAGCTTCTTATTTTGATTAGGTCTCACTTGTTTATTCTTTCCTTTATGTCCCTTGCTCTAGGAGACATATCTATTAAAATATTGCCAGTTGGGATATCTGAGTTTCCTGCCTGTGTTCCCCTCTAGGACTTTAATGGTGTCATGATTTATATTTAAATCTTTTATCCATTTTGAGTTTATTTTTTGTGTATGGTGTTAGTTGGTGGTCAAATTTCAATGTTTTGCATATAGCTGTCCAGTTCTCCTAACACCATTTGTTGAAGCAGCTATTTTTACTCCAATTTATGCTTCTGCTCCCTTTGTCAGACATTAGTTAACAATAGAGACATAGGATTCTTTCTGGGCTCTTTATTCTGTTCCATTAATCAATGTGTCTGTTCTTCTGCTAGTGCCAAACTGTCTTGATTACACTGGCCTTGTAATATAGTTTGATATCAGGTATTGTGACCCCTCCTACTTTGTTTTTCTTTCTTGAAAGTGCTGCAGCTATTCGGGGTCATTTATGTTTCCATATAAATTTTTAAATGTTTGTTCTATGTCTGTAAAAGTGCATTGGTATTTTAATAGACATTGCATTGAATCTATCAATTGCTTTGGGTAGGATGAACATTTTGATGATGTTAATTCTTCCAATCCATGTACACAGTACATGCTTCTATTTATTTGTGTCTCCCTTAATTTATTTCTTCAGTGCTGTACAGTGTTCTACATAGACGTTTTTTACCTCCTATGTTAAATTTATTCCCAGGTACATTATTTTTCTAGTTCCTATAGCAAAGAGGATTTTTTTCTTGATTTCTGGTTCTGATATTTCATTTTTGGTATTCAAAAATGCCTTGGATTTCTGAATATTGACTTTGTATCCTGCTGTTTTCCCAAATTTACTTATTAGGTCAAGTAGTTTTTTGGAGGAGTCTATGGGGTTTTCCATGTGCATTATCATATAATCTGCAAACAATGATAGTCTTACTTTCCCCTTTCTGATTTGGATGTCTTTTATTTCTTTTTCTTGTCTGACCATGGTGGCTATGACATCCAAGACTGTGTTGAATAGAAGGCATGAAAGCAGACATCCTTGCCTTGCTCCCGATCTTGGTGGGAAAACTTTCAGTTTTTGCCCACTGAGTATGAGGTTAACTGTAGGTTTTTCATATATGGCTTATTATGTTGAGGTATGCACCATTTATTCCCACTTTGCTGACAGTTTTTATCATAAATGGATGCAGTACCTTATCAAATGCTTTTTCTGCATCCATTCATATGATCATGTGGTTTTGTCTTTCCTTTTGTTTATGTGATGTAATACTTTTATTGATTTGCCAATATTGAGCTTTCTTTGCATCCTTGGGATGAATCCCACTTGATCATGGTGGATGATCTTTTCTATGTATTGCTGGATGTGGTTTGCCAATATTTTGTTGAGAATTTTAGCATCTGTGCTCATCAGCAATATTGACTTGTAGTTTTCTTTCTTGGTTGTGTCTACAATAGGTGTAGGGACTAGGATGATGCTGGCCTCATAAAGAAAAGTTTGCCAGTGTTCCCTCTTCTTGGACTTATTCAAATAATTTGAGAATACAGGGATGAGCTCTTCCTTAAAAGTTTTGTAACATTTTCCTGTGAAACTGTCCAGTCCAGGGCTTTTATGTTCTGGGAGTTTTTTGATACTACATCAATTTCACCAGCTGTTATGAATCTGTTCAGGTTTTCTGCTTCTTCTTCATTACATTCTAGAAGGTTATATTTTTCTAGAAATTTGTCCATTTCATAAAGGTTTTCAAATTACTTGGCATGTAATTGTTCATAGTAATTTCTTATAATCCTTTGTATTTCTGTGGTATCAGTTGTTATTTCTCCTCTTTCATTTCTGATATTATTTATTTGGATCCTCTCCCTTTTTATCTTGATGAGTATGCATAAAGGCTTGTCAATATTGTTTATCTTTTCATGGAACCAGCTCCTGGATTAGTTGATCCCTTGACTTGTTCTCTTAGTCTCTATGCCATTCAATTCTGCTCTAATCCTGATTATTTCCTATCTTCTACTCATCCTGGTCTTTGTTGTTGTTTCTCCAGTTCTTAAAGCTGGAGGGCTAGGTCATTTATTTGAAATGTGTCTTGCATTTTAAGGTAGGCCTGTATTGCTATGAACTTTCCTCTCAGGACTGCCTTTGCTGTGTCCCATAGGTTTTGGACTGTTGGATGTTCATTTTCATTTGTTTCCAGAAACTTTTTTATTTCTTTTTTTTTAAAGTTATCAATGGGTTTATTGATAATATTACAGCAGAAGGGGTCAAACAGCTCCACGTGGTGTTTTGAAATTCATCCCAACTGTAAGCTGAGTGACCTGCAGGTTGGACAGACTGCCAAAGTCCAAGAACTTCAGCATCTCCTTAGTGTCAGGGTCAACTTCATTGATCTCCTGATCCAGGGCTGAGACCTTGGGAACATAATTATCTCTCCTCTCTCTCTCCTCTTCCTGCAGCTTGATGGAGATGTCTCTCACAGGGCCTCTCTGGATCCACTTCATCAGATGTGTGACATAGCCCACTATCTTGTTTCGGAGCTTCTTGTTGGGGATAATGGCGATCTCCTCACACACGCGCTTGTTGGTGTGGAAGTCATTGCCCAGGCGCATGTAGTACTTCTCGATGATGACCCAGGCCGCCTTCTTGACAGCCTTGGTGCAAACACGGCCCATCTTCATGGGTCCCTGATAAAAGAGGTGAAACTTTTATTTCTTCTTCTACCTCATTATTGTCCCATTCATTGTTTAATAGTGTACATTCAATATCCATGAGTTTCCATGTTTTTTAGTATTTTCCTTGAGGTTGGTTACTAGTTCAAGCCCTTGTAGTCCAAGAAAATGCTTGTTATGATTTTGATTTTCCTGAATTTATTGACTCTTGTTTTGTGTCCTATCATGTGGGCTATCTTTTAAAATGTTTCATGTGCATTTGAAAAGGATGTGCATTTTGCTTCTTTTGGATGAAAGGTTGTATAAATATCAGTTAAATCTATTTGATCTAATGCATTATTCAATTTCAAAATATCTTTATTGATGTTTTGTTTGGAAGATCTATCCATTTTTGACAGTAGGGTATTAAAATCCCCTACTCCCAGTATCACTGTCTGTATCTTTCTTGAAGTCTTCCAAGATTTTCCTGATATATTGGGGTGCTCCTATGCAAAGTTCAGTTATGTTTACAATGCTTATGTCTTCTTCCTGTGAGTATTATCAAGAATCCTTCAGGGTCTCTTTTTATGGCCTTTGTTTTGAAATCTATTTTGTCTGATATAAATATTACTACACACCCCCTTTATTTTTCCTGTCCACTTTCTTGGAATATTTTTTCCATCCTTTTACTTTCAGTCTGTGTAGGCCCTTTGTTCTGAGATGGGTCTCTTATAGGCAGCATAGTGTGGGTCATGTTTTCTTATCCATTCAGCTACCTTGTGTCTTTTTATCGAGGCATTTAATTCCATTACATTTAAAGTTATTATTGATAGGTACTTTTTTTTCATTTTGTATCTGTTCTACTCTTTCTCACTCTTTTTCTTCATCTTCTTAAAGCAGTTCCTTTATCATATCTTGCAGTGCTGGATTGATGGAAGTGTATTCTTTCAGCCTTCTGTTGTCTGGAAAACTCCTTCTTTTGCCTTCCATTTTAATTGAGAGCCTTGCTGGGTAGAGTAGTCTTGGCTATAGGCCCTTCTTTTTCATGACGTGGAGTATTTCTTGCTGTTCTGTTCTGGCTTGTAGTGTTTCTGTGGATAACTCAGCTTCTAGCTGTATTGGGGTTCCTTTATCTCTTACTACCTGTTTCTCCCTTGCTGCCTTTAAGATTCTCTGTTTGTCTTTGATATTTGTCATTTTAATGAAAATGTGTCTTAGAGTAGGCCTCCTGGTGTTCCCTTGGAATGGTACCCTCTGTGCTTCCTGAACTTGTGCAACTTTTTCACTCTTCCAGTTAAGGAAGTTTTCCATCATTACTTTTTCAAACAGTTTCTCTATCCTTTCCTCCTCTTCTTCTCCTTCTGGAATCCCTATTATATGGATATTATTATGTTTCAGGTTGTCCTGCATTTCCCTGAATGCATCTTCATTTTTTTAGCCTTTTTGGCCATTTTCTTGCTCTTTCTTGGAGCTTTGTTTACCTTGTCCTTCAACTTACTGATATGATCCTCTGTTTCATCAAGCCTACTTTTGATTCCTTCTACTGTGTTCTTCCATTCAGAAACTGTATTCTCCATTTCCTCTTCCCTCTTATTGATAGTTTCTATATCTTTTTAATGTTGATATAGTTTGCAGTAAGTTCCTCATAGTTTCCCTGTAGTTTTTGGTATTTCACTTTGAGCTCACTGTTCTCACTGAGCTTCCTTAGAACCATTGTTTTTAATTCAATATCTGATAGTTTACTTGCTGCTCTTTCATGTAGTTCTCTTTGTGGGAATTCCTCCTTTCCTTTCAATTGAGGGCATTTCTTTTTCTTCCCATATTTGTGGGTTCTGTTTCTGAAGTTGATTTCTCTTGATTTCATGACTTTGTGATGTGAACTTCTTTGGTAGGAGGCCACTTTTTTTCTCTTTCCTTCTTTCTGGATCTGCCTCTGATGATGTCAGCTGTTAACCCCATCTGACCTTAGGCAGTCTTTAAGAGATTTCCAAGTATCTACACTCTGTGTCGGTCTCCTCCAGCTGTTAATATAGTCACTCTGCCCTCAGCAGTCAGGTAGGGGCCACGTCCCTCCTTGGAGGGGGTGCTATTTTGTCCTTTCACGCTGCTGCCCCTCTGGGGAATAGTCTGCCTGGGCAGTATGGCTGCTGCTGTACAGTGGAATAGTCAGCACCAGGGTCCCCCAGGCTACTCCCTTAATTCTCTCCCTAACACCTCCATTGCCTGATTTTCCTCAAGCATCTCTAGACCACTCTGCATTCCCTTTCACCTGGGATCTACTATCTGTGACTACCTCTCTGTACTCAGCAGTCAGGCTTGCCCAACACCAGGCTGGACTGAGCCTCTTGGGGGCAGGGCTATTGTGTCCCTTCACACTGCTGCTGCTGGGTGGAGTGGTTTGCCTGAGCAAGATTGCTGCTGCCACATGGGAGAGGAGTTAGCACCAGGATTTCCTTGGCTACTCCCTGAGGTCTCTCCCCAATGCCTTTGTCACCAGACTTTCAGCAAGTGTCTCTAGACCACTCTGCTCTCGCTTTAGCCAGGGGTCTACTATCTGTGACTGTCATTCTGTGTTCAGTACCTGGGAATGAGAAATACCGGGCCAGGGCCGAGCCTCTTGGTGACAGGGCTATTGTGTCCTTTCATGCTGATGCTGTTTGGAGGAGTGGTCCAACTAATAAGACGGCAGCTGCAGAATGGAGGTTGAGTCACCACGTGGCCCCTGCTATCCACTCTCTCAGTTCTTTTTCCCAAGTCTCTTTCTCCAGTCTCTCTTCAGGTGGCTCCCACTGCTCTGCCCCTGCCTCTGCCAGAACCCAGGGACAGTGGCTGCCACCACAAATTTTTGTATTGGCCCTTTAAACAGCTCTTTGTTTCTCCAGGCACTTGTCTCCAGCAGAGAGCACTCTGAGGCTTTTCACTGCTGGCTGTTATGTGTGTTTTGGGGGCTCTGGTGCTGTAGGCTGGAGATCCCGACTTATGGTTTATACTCTGCTCTTCTCAAGAGGATCCAATGGCAGTTTCAATATCCCTTGGTGCTGCACCCATGGGCACCCAGTCCACCTTCTCGAGCCTCTACTGCATGCCATACCAATTAGACTGTTCTGAAGCTGATTCCTCATTTCTTTTTTGAAACAGCTATAATAATAATTCATTTTTAACTCCATCTCACTATATCATGACTAATTTGAATAAAATATGAGCCCACAGAATATCCAAAAGATAAATCTCTGCAAAATGCAAGGGAAATGCTTTTCACTAACTCTCTAATTTCTATGCCATATCTAAAAGCAGTTGTGATTTTACTTGAGGACTTAATGATATGTCAGTGGGTTCTTCTATAGTTAGTCAAAAGAGATTATTTAAACTGGTTCAGGGTGATCACCTGGACATGAAAATTGCTATGCTCATCCTGGATGGTTGTGTATTGGGAATCGCCCCATCTGGTTTCAGGGACTGTGGCCTCACCGACAAGCGAGAGGGCCCCAAAGCTGGAAATAATCAAGGAAGCCTTGGGAAAACAGGCAACTAAGGAGATGAAGCCTGTTCCCCTGTCAGCAGTGCATCCCTTGCCTCCCTCCCATCACCCTGCTTAGCTCTGTGATGGTCGGATGTTTATGATGGGTAAGTTCTCGCAATAGAAGGGACAACCTAAGCCTGACATTGGCCGGTATGGGCAGCAGGACAAGGACTTGGGGGACATTGAGAAAGGGCAAAAGGCTTATACCCCTTGGCTCAGGTTGGATATGGCTGACATTGGGAAACACCGTGTCTGGTTTCAGGAACTGTAACCCCGCCTAGAGGCTGGAGGGCCCCAAGCCTGGAAATAATCAGGGAGGCCTTGGAGAAACAAGCTCCTGAGGAGATATAACCTGCCCCTCCTGGGAGGGGTGTAGCTCCTGCCTTTCTGATTTTCCATGTGATGATTGGTAATCCATGACAGGTAAGTTATCTATCTCAAACTGGAGATGACAACCTAAGACAGATATCAATCAAGGTATTGGCAGAAGACAAGAAATTGGGGGACATGGAGGAAGGACAAAAAGTCTGTACCCCTCAGCTCATCTTGGACATGGATGGAGTCCTCATTCTATCTGGAAGAAGTCTCCTTGTTTCTTGGTGGCTCCCTCCCCACACTTGGCTCAGGCTCAAAACAATACTGGAGTCAGTCCTAAACCAGATCTGGTGGTTCCCAGGGGAATCAGGCCTAAAAGTAAATTCTTTAAAGTGTGCTTTGTTCTTCCCTCAGAAGCTACAGCCAGCTCATGCAGGGAAGGAAATTTACATTATTTACAGACCCTAACCTTATACCCTTAGGCACTCATGTTTCCTACGCTCTCATGTTTAGTCATCTCTATTGTTTACTAGTCTCCTCTCAGACTCATGTAAATTGGTGTGTTCTTGCAATTTACTTTCTTCAAAACATCACCTATTCTCTGTGAACATTAACATACTGATGTAATGCGATAACCTGTGCATTCCTGTTACCTAGCCCCACTGATAACCTTTTCAATAAAATTCTTTGAACAAAGGGACTCAGGGCCTTCCCTACCAGAGGGATGTGCGACATCCCTTCTCCTGGCAAACAGAGAAGTGTTTGTGATGACTCATGTTGATTACCCCCACCTGTGACACCCCTTGGATGGGCTCTGAGGGATTCAGAGCCCTGCTCCCTCCTCAGCTGGTCCCAGAGAGTAACCCTCAAATCCAGGAGTGCCCACACCCCATGTTCCTTGTAATGCATTGCCCCCTGCAACAGTTATTGAGGAAGAACCTGCCAGAATGTGAATCAGAAAGATAAAAGATTCAAGTCTTCCAGCCGCCTCCACTTGCTCTTGTCCATGGTCTTTCCTCAAGTGAGTACACACATGGCCAGATAGCAAGATCAAAACTTCAGTGACTTAAAAGCCCTCTCCTACACACAAAATCAAAATATAGCAAACAAATAAAGCAAATGACATCATTGATGAATTTACATGTATTTAAGGTCATATTACTTATATATTATTCTATATTATTTCCCCAATATTAGTATTTCTGATTCATTCAACAAGTAATCCTTGGGTTCTATAACAGCAAGGTGTACTTCTCGGTGCCAAGCAGACTGCAGAGAACAAAGCATTGACAACTCCTCCTCACTGAAACTTTTAGTGAAGAGAAAAGCAGACAACATCAAATCAAAAAATGCATTTTAAAATGTAATTGTATGCAAGTTATAAAATATTAAACTAGAGTAAGAGAGTGGGAGGATGTGGTAGGAGAAGCTGATATTTTAGACAGGATCTGTAGGAAGTGAAGGTGGACTATGTGCAAAGCCTGGATATGAGGCAGGGGAGTGGAAATCAAGGAAGGGGGTGGGGGAGTAAACATGACAACTCCAGACTAAAAGCCAGCCCCACAGCACCAACAGCCCTAACTTCTTTGAGGGAGATTAGCCGCTGAAAAGTTTTAAGCAGAGGAGTGGCAGAATTAGCTCCACCCAACTCTAGCAGTTCAGGGGTCTTTACATGCATCCAGGTAAAAGCTGGGAGTAACTGGAAGTTACAGGTGTTGAGAAGTGGTCATGTTGGGTTTTTTTCCATATTCATACTTAAAGGAAGATCCTAAGAAATTAGCTGGTGGGTTAGAGTGGGATATGAAAAGAAAAAAAGAAACTAGGGAAAGTCATGGCTGAACAGCTAGAGGTCACAGTTGCAACTTACAATAATAGGAAAAATTGTAGGAGAAACAAGTAAATGACCGTTATATATGCAAAAGAGATAGAGCTCAAGGGAGAAGTCTGAGCTAAAGATAAATATTGGGATTCACCAGCTTACAGAGAAGATTAGTGGCCATAGACAAAGTGAAATCTCCAAGGGAATAAGTGTAGACAGAGAAGTTGGAAGCTCAAGCCCTTGGATATGGTCTAACTATGGAGATGGTAGTTCCTGAAGAGCCAGCCAAGGAGCCTGTCAGGAGCTGTCAGAAAGGTAAGGAAATGAGAAAGAATGTTGGACCAGAAAACAACTTGACAAAGAGTGAAAATTAGAGCAAGAAGTACCTTTACCAAATGCTATTGATACAGTAAAATGCAGAGTAAAATAAAGACTGAGAATTAGTCATTTGTTGATTGATAGAAGCCATTAAATTAAATTAAAAGTCATAAATATATCTATTTCTTGTATATGTGAAAAAGGCAACATCAATTTGCTATGAAGAAAAACAAGATAAAGGAACTTATTAGTGTAACTTAATCAGAGTTATGATGCAGTCCCTTGGTGAACTCCAAAGTGTATGTGGTAATGACATCCCATTTCTATAAGCCAGTATCACATCAGAAGTGAAATTAGCAATGTGAAATAATTGTTTTCTTTCCTATGAAAATACATTTTGGTAGCACTTCACCAAGTCAATTACATTATCATTGCTCCTATCAATTTCTCAGCATCATTCAAATGGAAAAGTCTTCCACCCTGCCTAGTGTGGCTCAGCGGATTGAATGCCAGCCTGCAAACCAAAGGGTCACTGGTTCGATTCCCATTGTAGGGCACATGCCTGGTTTGCAAGCCCAGTCCTCATCAAAAGGCACACAAAATGTTACCACACATTGATGTTTCTCTCCCTATCTTTCTCCCTCCCTTCTCCTCTCTAAAAATAAGTAAATAAAATCTTTTAAAACATAAAAAAAAGGAAAAGTATTCCATAGAAAAAGGTTACTTTCTTATGTTACACATCAATACTTTCATCATAGATCAAAACATTGACTGATACACTGAGCTGCAGAGAAAATACTTTGGTGTGATGCCATTCTTAAGAAAAGAAGTAATATAAAGCTCACCAAATGACACTAGTAAAATATGCACATACACACACACAAACACACGGCTTAGTCTGTGCATACTAAATTATTGAGAATTCTGTATTAATTTTTTACACTTTGACCACATTAATTGTGTGCATGCAAATCTGTGACATAAAACAGAGAATTAAAGGAATAGGAAAGCAAGCTATGACAAAGTTGCTATATCAGTTCTGACTCTGTGAAGTAGCTTTTTAACCCTATGGCTTCAGATTATGTGTTATGATAAAATCATCAATGAAGTCTCTACCTCTTCAGTAGAAAACTATAAAGAAGAGGATATAAAATACATAAAAATTCACAGACATTTCTTTAAATGTACAGAAACTATCATCATGTAGTTTTATTTTAATCTAAAAGAAGTTCTGGCAGGAGTCCACTATCACACTGAAAAACAGCTCTAAGTCATCATAGTTTTTCTTCTGTCTTCTACAGAATATCACTTTATATTCCACCCATGAGCATAACCAATAAAACAAGTACAATGTGGCAGATAAAAATCCATCTTTCCTAATGGATTGAATCAAGATCAATAGTTGTGTGAGTTCAGATCTGGCAGAAACTGATACATGTGCATAATTCTATTATACTCCCTTAAATGTGGGGCAGGGGTTCTTATTTGTCCCCAACCCGAATAATCTGGTTCCTCCAAAGTTTTAAGGGGAATTCCTGTGCCTAATATCTTACTGTGAGTTTTACTGTTTCTTTCAGTTTTACACAAACAATAGATGGTGTAAATAGAATGATTATAACTAATTTAATGCTTTTTAAATGTCAGGCATTAAAAGAGCATTAACACTGGAACTCAAATGGTAGAAGGAAATATCTTCATAGGAATTTCATTTGGAAAAGAATGTGCTTATGGCCTTTTGGCTGGTCTTAAAATCAACTCATTTCTCTGCCTCACACCTGTTTTTTTTCTTGAGCTCAGCCACATAAGCAACTAAGTCAGAATTTAAGTTTCAGACAATTGGAGGGGGAAGGATTGAATATGGGTGGGAACAGCGGGGGAGAGTAAGGGGGGAATGGGGACAACTGTAACTGAACCACAATAAAAAGTATTAAGGAAAGAAAGAATGGCTAAAACTCAAAATATTGACAGTACCAAATGTGTGGCAGGTTGTGGAACAATGGTTACTCATTCATTGTTTACAGAAATGCAAAATGCCACAGACGCTTTAGAAAATAACAGCGTTTATTACAAAACTAAACATATTACTACCATACAGTCCAGCAATTATGCTTCTTGGTATTTACCCAAATAAGCTGAAAATGTAGGACCACAAAAAAAAACTGTCCATGAATGTCTGTAACAGCTTTGTTCATAATTGCCAAAACTTGAGAGCAACAAAGATGTACTTCAAGAGCTGAATGTATAACCAAACTGTGGTACATTCACACAATAGAACATTATTCAGTGGTTAAAATAAATGAGCTATCAGGCATGAAAAGACATGGAGAAATATAAAATTCATATCTTTAAATTTAAAAAAAGACACTGGAAAAGCTACATACTCTATGCCATACATATGTCCAACTATATGACATTCTAAAAAGCAAGATTGTTGATATGGTAAAAATATCAGTAGTTGCCAAAGAATCAGGGATTGATAAGAAGGGGTGAATAGGTAAAGCTCAGGGGATTTTTAGGGTAGTTCCTTTTAGGATGGGTACATGTCAATATACACTTGTAAAAATATATAGAATGTACAACATGAAACTTCACCCTAATGTAAACTATGGACTTTAGTTAATAATAATGTATCACTATTAGATCATCAATTGTATCAAATATACCACACTAATACAACATATTATTAATTGAGGAAATTGTGTATGCATGTGTTTGTGTGGGGGGGGTGAGAAAAGGGAGTGTATGAGAACTCTCTGTATTGTACTTTCTCAGTTTTTTGGTGAATCTAAAATTTCTCTAAAATATAATCTATTTTTTTCAAACAATAAAGTGATAAACAGATCCTTCACAAAGGAAGATAAACAAATGAGCAATAAGAGCATAAAAGATGCTGAACGTCACTAAACATTAGGGAAATGAAAATCCAAATCCCAAGATAACATTTTACACCCAGTAAGATGATTGCAGTAAATAAGACAGACAATGGCAAGCAATGGTGAGACATGGAGAAATGAGAACCCTCATATGTTGCTGGTAGGATCATAAGATGATATAGCCACTTTGGAAAAAAGTTTGGTAGCTCTTCACAATGATAATGATGGAATTAATTACCATGAGACCCAGTAATTCCTAGATATACACACATGCAAAATAAAAACATATTGATAGAAATTCAAGATGGAGAAGGAGTGGAAGTCACACTGACCTCCTCCCAGGACCTATCTGGAATTACAACTAAATTGTGGAGAAATCACCTGGAAAACAACTGAGCAATAGTGAGTGAGGAGCCTTAAAACCTCGGACAGACAGAGGAATTGGCTTTAGCACAACCTAACTGGTAAGGAATGCAGTAGAGGCTCAAGAAGGTGGGCTAGGTGCCCACAGGTGGCAACACCAGAAGGATATTGAAATGGCCACCTGGACCCCCCTGAGAAGAGCAGTGTCTAAACTGTAAGTGGGTATCCCCAGCCTACAGCACCAGAGACCAAAAAGCACACATAACAGTCAGCTGTGAAAAGTAGCAGTGTGCTCTCTGCCTGACAGGTGGCTGGAGACACAAAGAGCTGTTTAAAGGGCCAATGAAAAAAATTAGTGCTGGCAGCCACTTTCCCTGGGCTCTGACAGAGGTGGGAGCAGAGTGGGTTAGAGCCACATAAGTAGAGACTGGGAAAAGAAGCTTTGGGGAGAGGACTGAGAAAGGGGCTGCCAGGACCCAGGTGCAGGCACAGGCGCAGGTGCAGACTCACCCCCCATTCTGCAGCTGCCATATTCCTTAGGCAAACCATTCCCCTGAGCTGCAGCAGCATGAAAGAACACAATAGCCATGCTCTCAGGAGGCTCGGCCCCAGCCTGTATTGCGCAGGTCAAGGCACTGAGTACAGATCAGCATTCACAGACAGTAGGTCCCTGACTAAAGGGGACTCACAGTTGTCTAGAGTTGCATGAGGAGAGTCTGGAGACTGAGGCATTGGGGAGAGAACTAGGGGAGTACCCGGGGAGATCCTGGTGCTGGCTCCTCTCCCTTGCAACAGCAGCCATCTTGCTCAAACAGACCACTCCCTCGAGCAGCAGCAGCATGAAAAGACACAATACCCACACTCCCAGGAGGCTCGACCCTAGCCAGGTTTTGCGCAGGCACAGGTACTGAGTACACAGAGCTAGTAGCAGATAGTAGGTCCTTGGCTAAGGGGACGTGGAGTGGTGTTGAGGAAAGTCTGGAGATGGAGACATTGGGGAGAGAACTGTGGGAGTTTGCAGGGGGATCCCAGTGCTGACTCCTCCCCAAGAGGGCAGCTGCCATCTTGTTTAAGCAGACCACTCCCTGGAGTGGCACCAGCATGAAACGACACAATACCACCCTTCCAGGAGACTTGGCCCAGGCTCAAGTGGTGGGCAAGCTGGACTGCTGAGTACAGAGTGGCAGTCACGGATAGTAGATCTTTAGCTAAAGGAGATGCAGAGTGGCCTAGACTCATTTGAGGAGAGTCTGGGTATAGAGGCCTTGATGAGAGAACTGAGGGAGTAGCCAAGGGTATCCAGGTGCTGACTCCTACCAATACAGCAACGGTCCTCTTGCATAGGCACACTACTCACCTGAGTGGCAGCAGCATGAAAAGGCACAATAACCCTGCACACAGGAGGGATTCTGTCAGGCCCTGACTGCTGAGGATGGAGTGACTAGAGTAACAACAGTAGAAGACAGACACAGACAGTAGATTCATAGAAGTCTATTAAAGACTGCCTAAGGTCAGATGGGGTCAACAGCTGACGTCATCACAGGCAGATCCAGAAAGAAAGAAATAGAAAAAGGGGACTAATACCAAAGAAGTTCACACCACAAAATCAGGAACTCAAGACAGATGAATTTAAGGTGCAGAAGCAAAGATGAGTCTCACAAATAATGGAAAGAAAAAGAAACACCTCGAAATCAAAGGGAAAGGAGGAATCCCCACTAAGAGAACTACAAGAAATAGAGGCAAGTACATAATCAGATATTGAGTTAAAAAAAAAGTTTCTGAGGAAGCTCAGTGAGCTCATGAGCTCAAAGAGAATAACCAAAAACTAGGGAGAGAGAGAAGATGGCAGAGGAGTGAATGGGAGTCACACTGATATTCTCCCAAGAACAAACTGGAATTGCAATTAAATAGTGGAGTAATCACCTGGAAAACAATGGACTGATAGTGGGAGAGGAGCCTTGGAGCTGCAGACAGTGGATTTGAATCTCACACACCCCAACGGGTGAGAAGTGCGGTGGAGGCTTGAGAGGGTGGGCTGGGTGCCCAAGGGCACTAGCACAAGAGGGACATTGAAACAGCCAGTTAGCTTCCCCCGAGAAGAACAGGGTCTGAATCATAAACAGGGAACCCTAAACTACAGCAGCTAAAACCAAGAAAATACAGACAAAAAGCAACCCCGAAAAGCTTAGGGGCGCTCTCTGCCAGAGACAGGAGCTGCGGATACAAAGAGACATTTAAAGGGCCAACGCAAAAATTGCAGTGGCAGCCAACCTCCTTGATCTCTGGGTAGAGGCGGCAGCAGGGTGGGCTGGTGCCTGGGAAAAGACTGGTGAGGAAAACTTTGTGAAGAGAACTGACACGGTGGCTGATGGAGCCTGGGTGATAACATACCTACCACTCTGCAGCTACCATCTCACTCAGGCATAAGGGAATGAATTAACCTTCCTTTTGTGCACTCCACACACAGCTTGTGCATGTGAACTGGGGGACTGAGTGCAGACTGGCTGGGAGAGCCTTGAGGAGAGACTGGAGAGGGAGGCGTTGGGGAAAGAATGGGAGGAGGAATCGGGGAGTCCCGAATCCTTCTCCTTGCCATAGTCTCCATTGCGTGGGAAGAGGCCACACCCCCAAAGAGCCAAAACCCAAAACGCACACATAAACACCCCAAAAACACTCAGTGCAGGCAGGCACACTTGCGCCGAGTCACCTGCGAGGGTTGGCGAGCATGTATGTGACCTGCGCGGGCTGGCGAACAATTGCACCTGACAGCAAGACCTCCCACAGACTGGCACCGATATGGCCTGAGAGGGAGTGCACAGAGCTGCAAGGGCAGCATAAATTGGCCCACACCCACGATTACAGAGCGGCCCACAAAATTAGTAGAGCTGCCCAGAGTCCCTGGAGGAGAGACCAGACACAGGATTAACAGGAGAGTCCTAGAGCTGACTTCCTCCCATTTCCGTAGTCCCCATTTGGCGAGGGCAAGCAATGCACCTAAAGAGCCAAAAGAGGGGAAAACACACAATAGAAGACCATAAACTGACCAGTGCCGGGGAGCTCACTGGCCAGGGGGGCCACATAAGTACACGAGGTCGCAAATAAGGCCCCTGGTCTAGGCCAAGCACATGCGAGCCCAGGCAGGCGGTGGATCCTGCCAGGCGGGGAGCACGCTCAAGGAGCTGGCGTAAGAGTGCAGAGACATGCCAAAAAATAGCCCAGCCCTGACGGAAAGGGTGACAGAGCTGTCCCAAGCAGGAGTCAGACACAGACAGTAGACTCCTGGAAGGCTCAAACAAACAACCCAAGGTCATATAGGGTCAAAAACTGACATCATCAGAGGCAGGCCAAGAAAGAAAAGGACAAAAATACTTAACAGACTCTCACAAAAATGGGAAGAAAAAGAAGTTCCCCTCAAATGAGTGGAAAAGGGGACTGACTCCCCACAGAGAGAGCTAAATGAGATAGAGGCAAGGGAACTATCAGATACTGAATCCAAAACAATGGTTCTAAGGAAGCTCAATGAGCTCAGCCAGCTCAAAGATAACTATGAGAAACTCCAGAGAAACTATCAGGATCTTACAGCAAACTACGTCAGCCTGGAAAAGGACATAGAAACTATAGAGAATGCACAAGAGGATATGAAGAATACCATTTCTGAATTGAGGAACACAGTGGAAGGATTCCAAAGCAGGCTGGATGAAGACGAGGATCGAATCAGTGAGATGGAGGATAAGATAGAAATAAGCTCCCAGAAAGAACAAGAAATGGAAAAACGACTCAAAAAGAATGAAGAGGCATTTAGGGAAATGCAGGACAACCTGAAAAGCATTAATATCCATATAATAGGGATACCAAAAGGAGAAGAAGAGGAGCAAGGGATAGAGAACCTCCTCAAAAAAAATAATGATGGAAAATTTCCATAATTTGAGGAGAGAAAGGGTCTCAGGGATCCAGGAGGCACAGAGGACCCCACTCAAGAGGGACCCAAGGAGGTCCACTCTAAGACACATCATCATTAAAATGGCAACTATCAAAGACAAAGAGAGAATCCTCAAGGCAGCAAGGGAGAAGGAGAAAGTAACATACAAGGGGGCCCCGATACGCCTAGGAGCTGACTTCTCAACAGAAACACGACAAGCCAGAAGGGAATGGCAACAAATATTCAAAGTCATGAAAAGCAAGGGCCTACAGCCAAGGCACTTTACCCAGCTAGGCTCTTCATTGAAATAGAAGAGGAAATACAGAGTTTCCCAGAGAAGAGAAGACTAAAAGAATACATCTCTACCAAACCAGCACTCCAAGATATGCTAAGGGGACTGGTTTAAGCAGAGGAAGGAAAAGAATGAGAGAGGAACACAGGTACAACGAGAACAGATGAGTCAGTTTCTATCAGTAATATCTCTCAATGTGAATGGACTAAATGCCCCAATCAAAAGACACAGGGTAGCTGAATGGATAGGAAAACAAGACCCACACATATGCTGCCTACAAGAGACCCACCTCAGAGCAAGAGACCTACGCATATTGAAAGTAAAGGGATGGAACAAAATATTCCAAGCAAATGGGCATGAGAAAAAGGCCCGGGTTGCCATATGTGTATCAGACAAAGTAGATTTCCAAACAAAGACCATAAAGAGAGACCCAGAGGGGCACTTTATAATACTTAAAGGAGGAATCTATCAAGAAGAATTAATCTATCAAGAAGACATCAACATTGTAAACCTATATGCTCCCAATATAGGAGCCCCCAAGTTTATAAGGAAATTGTAGTATGACTTCAAAAAAGATACAGACAGCAACACACTGATAGTAGGGGATTTCAACACCCCGCTGTCAAAAATGGACAGATCTTCCAAACAAAACATTAATAAACATATTGTGGCTCTGAAAGACACACTGAATCAAAGAGACTTAACTGACATATATAGAAACTTACATCCCAAAGAAGAAAACCTTACATCCTGAAGAAGAAAAATACACATTCTTTTCAAATGCTCATGGCAGTTTTTCAAAGATAGACCACATGATAGGACACAAAGCAAACCTCAGCAAATTCAGGAAAATTAAAACAATACCAAACTTTTTCTCGGACCGCAAGGGCTTGAAACTGGAAATCAACCTCAAAGAGAACTTCAAAACTTGCAAATTCATGAGGACTCAACAGTAGACTATTAAACAATGAATGGGTCAATAATGAGATAAGAGAAAAAATCAAAAAATTTCTGGAAACAAATGAAAATGAACAGACACCAGTCCAAAACCTATGGGACACAGCAAAAGCGGTTCTGAGAGGGAAGTTCATAGCAATACAGGCTTACCTAAAAAAGATAGAAACATTTCAAATAAAAGATCTAACACTACAACTTCAAGAACTGGAGAAATAACAACAAATAAATCCCAGAGCAAGTAGAAGGAAGGAAATGGTCAAGATTAGAGCAGAACTGAATAACATAGAGACAAAAAGAACATTTCAGAGGATCAACCAATCCAGAAGCTGGTTCTTTGAAAAGATCAATAAAATTGAAAAACCTTTAAGCAGACTCATGAATAATAAAAGGGAGAGGACTCAAATTAATAATGTCAGAAATGAAAGAGGAGAAATAACAACTGATACCACAGAAATACGAAGGATCGTCAGAAACTATTATGAACAGTTATATGCCAAGAATTTTGAAAATCTTGATGAAATGGACAAATTTTTAGAAAAGTATAATCTTCCAACACTGAAGGAGGAAGAACTGAGAAAGTTTGAACAGACCAATAACAACTGGGGAAATGAAAGCAGTAATCAAGAAAATCCCAGCACACAAAAGCCCAGGGCTGGATGGTTTCACAGGAGAATTTTACAAAACATTCAAGGAAGAGCTAACCGCTGTCCTTCTCAGACTATTCCAAAGAATCCAAGAGGAGGGAAGACTCCCAGACTCTCTCTAGGATACCAGCTCACCCTGATCCCAAAACCAGATAAAGACCCTACAAATAAAGAAAACTACAAGCCAATTTCGCTGATGAACATAGATGCTAAAATTCTAAACGAAATATTGGCAAACCGCATCCAGCAATACATTCAAAAGATTATCCACAACGATCAAATGGGATTCATCCGAGGCATGCAGGGATGGTTCAATATATACAAATCAGTAATGTGATACATCACATAAATAAAAGAAAAGACAAAAACCACATGATCATCTTGATAGATGCAGAAAATGCATTTAATAAGGTACAGCACCCATTTATGATCAAATCACTCAGCAAAATCGGAATAAATGGCGCATTCCTCAACATAATAAAGGCCATATATGAAAAACCTACAGCCAATATCATACTCAACGGGCAAAAACTGAAAGCTTTCCCACTAAGATCGGGAACACGACAAGGATGTCCACATCCACCGCTTCTTTTCAACATCGTATGGGAAGTCCTAGACACAGTGGTCAGATGAGATAAAGAGATAAAAGCCATGCAAATAGGAAAGGAGGAAATAAAGCTATCATTGTTTGCAGATGACATGATAGTGTACATAGAGAACCCTGTAGACTCTACCAAAAAACTCCTCACCCTAATAAGTGAATTTGGCAAAAAGCAGGATACAAAGTCAACATTCAGAAATCAAAGGCATTTTTGTACACCAGCAATGCAATAGAAGAAGAAATCAGAAAAAAAAAATATACCATTCGATATAGCAAGAAGAAAAATAATGTACCTAGGCATAAATTTAACCAAAGACGTAAAAGACCTGTATGCAGAAAACTATACAATTAAGGAATTAAGGAAGACACAAATAAATGGAAGCATATACTGTGCTCATGGATTGAAAGAATTAATATCATCAAAACGTCCATACTACCCAAAGCAATTTATAGATTCAATGCAATCCCTATTAAGATACCAATGACATATTTCACAGAAATAGAACAGACATTTCAAAAATTTATATGGAACCATAAACGACCAAAATAGCCGAATAATTTTGAGAAAGAAAAACAAAGTAGGAGGGATCACAATGCCAGACATCAAACTCTACTACAAAGCCACTGGTCAAAACAATCTGATACTGGCACAAGAACAGACCCATAGACCAGTGGAACAGAGTAGAAAGCCCAGAAATAATCCCAGGATTCTATAGGTATCTAATATTTGACAAAGGGGGCAGAAGCATAAAAGGGAACAATAATAGCCTCTTCAAAAAATGGTGTTGGGAGAGCTGGATGACTACATGCAAAAAAATTGAAATTGGATCATCAGCTGACACCATACACAAAAATAAACTCAAGATGGATAAAAGAATTAAATATAAGTTGCAACACCATTAAAGTCCTAGAGGAGAACATTGGCAGGAATCTCTCAGATATCCCACACAGCAATTTTTTTCACTGATATGTCTCCTAAAGCAAGGGACATAAAGGAAAGAATAAACAAGTGGGACCTCATCCAAATAAGAAGCTTGTGCACGGCAAAAGGAAACATCAGCAAAATGAAAAGGGGGGCAACCCTATGGGAAAATATATTTGCTAATGATACATCAGATAGAGGTTTCATCTCCAAGATATATAAAGAACTCACTCGACTCCACTCCAAGAAGACAAACGATCCAATCAAAAAATGGGCAAAGGACCTGGGCAGATGCTTTTCCAAGGAGGAGATACAGAGGTCCCAGAGGCATTTGAAAGGATGCTCAGCATCACTAGCCATCAGAGAGATGCAGATCTAAACCACCATGAGGTACCACCTCACACCGGTCAGAATGGCCATCATAAACAGATCAACAAACAGGTGCTGGTGAGGCTGTGGAGAAAAGGGAACCCTAGTCCACTGTTGGTGGGAATGCAGACTGGTGCAGCCACTGTGGAAAGCAGTGTGAAATTTCCTCAAAAAGCTGAAAATGGAACTGCCTGTTGATCCAGTGATTCCCCTGATGGGACTATACCCTAAGAATCCCAAAGCGCCAATACAAAAGAACCTATGCACCCCAATGTTCATAGCAGCACAATTTACAATAGCCAAGTGTTGGAAGCAACCTAAATGCCCATCAGTAGATGACTGGATCAAAAAATTATGGTACATATACATAATGGAATACTACGCAGCAGAAAGAAAAAAAAACTACTAAACTTCATGACAGCATGGATGGAACTGGAGAGCATTATGCTGAGCGAAATAAGCCTGGGGGCGAAAGACAAAAAACATATGATCTCACCTATAAGTGGAACCTTTCCAACAATATGAAGATGCAAGGAAAATAAGACCAGCAACACTGAAAGGAAAAGAAATCAACAGAGACAAGAGGGAAGGAGGGAGGGGTGGGCAGGGGAAAAAAAGGGAAGAGGAAAGTCAAGGAACATATAGCAAGGACTCATGGACAAACCAGAGGGGAAGAGCTGAGGGAAGGAATGAGGGAGAGGGCAAGGGAAAGTGGTGGGGGGTCGGTAGAGACAAATGTATTTGAAAAAATAAAATAAAATAAAAAAGCCCAAAAACTAGAAGGAAACTATGAGAAACTTAATGCAAACTATATCAGCATGAAAAAAGACTGAAATTATCAATAACAAAGAGGAAATGAGGAATACACTTTGTGAATTGAAGAACACAGTAGAGGGAATCAAAAGCAGACTTCATGAAGCAGAGGATCATATCACTGAGCTGGAGGACAAGGAAGAAAAAAGCACCCAGAAAGAGGAGGATATGGAAAAACGACTCAAAAAAAGAGAAGAGGTGTTTAGGGAAATGGAGGACAACCTGAAACATAATAATGTCTGCATAATGGGGATACAAGAAGAAGAAGAGGCAGATGAGATAGAGAAACTGTTTGAGAAATTAATGATGGAACACTTCCCTAATTAGAGGAAAGTAAAAGTCACACAAGTTCAGGAAACACAGTGGGTCCCATTCCAGAGGAACACCAGGAGGCCCACTCAAGACACATCCTCATTAAAGTGGAAAATATCAAAGACAAACAGAAAATCCTAAAGGCAGCAAGGGAGAAACTGGTAGTAACATACAAAGGGAGCCCCAATACAGCTAGCAGATGACTTCTCAACAGAGACACTACAAGCCAGAATGGAACAGCAAGAAATACTCCAAGTCATGAAAAGCAAGCGCCTGCAGCCAAGACTACTCTCCTCAGCAAGCCTCTCAGTTAAAATGGAAGGCAAAGGAAGGAGTTTTCTATACAACAGTAGGCTAAAAGAATACACTTCCACCAATCCAACACTGCAAGATATGCTAAAGGGACTGCTTTAAGAAGATGAAGAAAAGAGCGAGAAAGAGAAGAGATACAAAATGAAAAAATCAATAAGTACGTATCAATAATAACATTAAATGTAAGTGGACTAAGTGTCCCAGTCAAAAGACACAGGATAGCTGAATGGATAAGAAAACATGACCCACACATATGCTGCCTACAAGAGACCCACCTCACAACAAAGGACCTACACAGACTGAAAGTAAAGGGATAGAAAAAAAATATTCCAAGCAAATGGACGGGGAGAAAAAAAGCAGGGGTAGCATTGCTTATATCAGACAAAATAGATTTCAAAACAAAGACCATAAAGAGAGACCCAGAGGGACACTTTTTAATACTCAAAGGAAGAATCCATCAAGAAGACATAACCATTGGAAACATATATGCACACAACATAGGAGCACCCAAATATATAAGGAGAATCTTGGAGGACTTCAAGGAAGATATAGACAGCAACACACTGATAACAGAGGATTTGACCACCTCAGTGTCAAAAATTCATAGATCTTCCATACAAAACCTCAAAAAGGATATTCTGCAACTGAGCTACACATTAAATCAAGTGGACTTAACTCATATATATAGAACCTGTCATCCAAAAAAGAAAATTACACATTCTTTTTAAATGTATGAACAGTTTAAATGAAACAGAACAGATTCAGAGCTATCCCATATGATTGGACACAAAACAAGCCTCAACAAATTTCAGGAAAATGTTATTTTTAATTTTTATTTATTTATTTTTGTTCAAGTACATCTGTCTCCACCTTCCCACCACCACTTTCCTTTGACCCCCTCCCCCACCTCCCTCCTTCAATCTTTTCCCAATTTGGTTTCGTGTGTGGGTTCTTTATACATGTTCCTTGACTTGACCCTTCCCTTCACTTTCCCTGCCCCCTCCTCGTTCCCTCTTGACTCTGTTGGTTACTTTTTTCTTTCAGTGTTGCTGGTTATATTTTCCTTGCTTCTTTGTTTTCTTCATTAGATTCCACTTATAGGTGAGATCACAGGGTAATTGTCTTTCACCCCCTGACTTATTTCACTTAGCATAATGCTGTCTAGTTCCATCCATGCTGTCGCGAAGGGTAGTAACGCTTTCTTTCTTTCTGCTGTGTAGTATTCCATTGTGTAATGTATCATAGTTTCTTGATCCACTCATCTACAGATGTATGTTTAGGTTGCTTCCAACAATTGGCTATTGTAAAATGTGCTGTTATGAACATTGAGCTGTATAGATTCTTTTGAATTGGTGTTTTGGGAACAATCCCAGCAGTGGAATCACTGGGTTGAAGGCAGTTCCATTTTTAGCTTTTTGAGGAAATTCCAAACTGTTTCACAGTGGCTTCACCAGCCTGCACTCCCACCAATAGTGTACTAGGGTTCCCTTTCCTCCACAGCCTTGCCAGCACCTGCTGTTTGTTGATCTGTTTATGATGGCCATTCTGACCAGTGTGAAATGGTATCTCATTGTGGTTTTAATTTGCATTTCTCTGATGGCTAGTGATACTGAGCATCCTTTCATATGTCTCGGGGCACTATGTAAGTCCTCCTTGGAGAAGTGTCTGTCCAGGTCCTTTGCTCATTATCTAATAGGATTATGTGTCTTCTTGGAGTAGAGTTGTGTGAGTTCTTTATATAATTTAGGGATCAAACCTCCATCTGATGTATCATTGGCAAATATATTTTCCCATACGTTTGGTTCCCTTTTCATTTTGCTGATGTTTTCTTTAGCCATGCAAAAGCTTCTTATTTTGACAAGGTCTCACTTGTTTATTCTTTTCTTTATGTCCCTTGGTCTAGGGGGCATATATGTGAAAATATTGCTGCATGGAATATCTAAGTGTTTCCTGCCTATATTCTCCTCTAGGACTTTTATGGTGTCTTGGTTTATGTTTAAGTCTTATTTTTAATTTTATTTTAATTTATTTTTTTCAAATACATTTGTCTCTGCCTACCCCCCTGCACTTTCCCTTGACCCCTCCCTTCTTCCCTCCCTCAGCTCTTCAACTTTGGTTTTGTCCATGAGTCCTTGCTATATGTTCCTCGATTTTCCCCTTCCCTTCCTTTTCCCCACCCCCCCTCCCTCCTTCCCTCTTGTCTCTGTTGATTTCTTTTCCTTTCAGTGTTGCTGGTCTTATTTTCCTTGCATCTTCATATTGTTGGTTAGGTTCCACTTATAGGTGAGATCATATGGTATTTGTCTTTCGCCCCCTGGCTTATTTCACTTAGCATAATGCTCTCCAGTTCCATCCATGCTGTCATGAAGTTTAGTATGTTTAAGTCTTTTAGCCATCTTGCGTTTATTTTTGTGTATGGTGTTAGTTGGTGGTCGAATTTCAATTTTTTCATGTACCTGTCCAACTTTCCCAGCACCATTTGTTGAAGAAAATATTTTTACTCCAACTTACGCCTCTGCCTGCGTGGTCAAATATTAATTGACCATAGAGACATGGGTTTATTTCTGGGTTTTCTATTCTGTTCCAAGAATCTATGTGTCTATCTTATGTCAGTCCCAGACTGTTTTGATTATAGTGGCTTTGTAGTATTGTTTTATATCCGCTATTGTGATTCCTCTTGCTTTGTTTTCATTTCTCAAAATTCCTGTGGCTATTTGGGGTTGTTTATGGTTCCATATAAATTTTTCAAATATATGGTCTCTGTATGTGAAATACATCATTTATATTTTAATAGGGATTGCATTGAAAGTATCAGTTGCCTTGAGTAGTATGGATATTTGATGATGTTAATTCTTCCAATCCATTAACATGGTATATGCATCTATTTATTTGCGTCTTCCTTAATTTCTTTATTCAGTGTTGTATAGTGTTCTGTGCACAAGTCTTTTACTTTTTTGGTTAAATTTATTCCTAGGTACTTTATTTTTCTTGTTACTATAGCAAAGGGAATTTTTGTTTTTTGATGAATTCTGTTTCTGCTATTTCATTGTTGGTGCACAAAAACACCTTCAATTTTGGAATGTTGACTCTGTATCCTGCTGTTTTGCCAGATTCCCTTATTTAGTAGCATAGTTTTTTATAGGGTTTTCTATGTACACTTTCATGTCATCTGCAAACAATGATAGTTTTATGTCCTCCTTTCCAATTTGGATGCTTTTCATTTGTTTTCCTTTTTTACTGTTGTCACAAGGACTTCTCATACAATGTTGAATAGAAGTGGTGAAAGTGGACATCCTTGTCTTGTTCAAGATAATAATGGGAAAGCTTTTAGTTTTTGCCTGTTAAGTATGATGCTGGCTGTTGGTTTTTCATATACAGCCTATATTATATGGAGGTATGGCCCCTTTATTCCCATTTTTCTCAGTGTTTTTATCATAAATCAGTGCTGTACCTTATCAAATGCATTTTCCACATCTATTGAGATGATCATGTGGTTTTTGTTTCCTTTTGCTTATGTGATGTATTACATTTACTGATTTGCATATATTGAACCATCCTTGTATCCCTGGGATGAATCCCACTTGATCATGGTGGATGATCTTTTTAATGTATTGCTGGATGCAATTTTCCAATGTTTTGTTGAGGATTTTAGCGTCTATGTCCATCAGCGAAATTGGCCTGTAGTTTTCTTTTTTTGTAGTATCGTTATGTGGTTTTGGGATTAGAATGATGCTGGCCTCATGAAGAGAGTTTGGGGGTCTTCCTTCTTCTTGGGTTTTTTGGAATAGTCTGAGAAGGACAGGGGTTAGCTCTTCCTTAAAAGTTTTGTAAAATTCTCCTGAAAAACCATCTGGTCCAGGTCTTTTGTGTGCCAGGAGTTTTTTTAATTACTGCTTCAATTTCTCCTGCTCTTATTGATCTGTTCAGGCTGTCTGCTCTTTTTTCTTCAAGTGTTGTAAAGTTATACTTTTCTAAAACTTTGACCGTTTCATCAAGGTTTTCAAATTTTTTGGCATATAATTGCTCACAGTAATTTCTTAAAATCCTTTTTCTTTCTGTGGTATCAGTTGTTATTTCTCTTCTTTCATTTCTGATATTATTTTTGGGTGTCCTCTCCCTTTTTTCTTGATGAATCTGCTTAAAGCCTTGTCAATTTTGTTTATCTTTTCAAGGAACCAACTCCTGGATTGGTTGATTCTTTGAATTGTTCTTTTTTCTCTATATGATTCAATTCTTCTCTTATCTTGATTATTTCCTTCCTTCTACTTGCTATGGGCTTTGTTGTTGTGTCTTCAGTTCTTGAAGCTGTAGGGCTAGGTAATTTATTTGAAATGTTTCTGTCTTTTTCAAATAGGTCTGTGTTACTATGAACTTCCCTCTCAAGACTTTCTTTTCTTTGTCCTAAATGTCTTGGACTGTTGCATGTTCATTTCACAGTATTATAAAATATCTTTCTGGGTCTCTTTTTATGGCCTCTGTTTTGAAATCTATTTTGTGTGGTATAAATATTGCTACCCCTGCTTTTTTTCCCCCTGTCCATTTGCTTGGAATATTTTTTTCCATCCCTTTACTTTCAGTCTGTGTAGGTCCTTTGTTATGAGATGGGTCTCTTGTAGGCATCATATGTGTGGGTCATTTTTCTTACCCATTCAGCTATCCTGTGCCTTTTGATTGGGGCATTTAGTCCATTTACATTTAAAATTACTCTTGATAGATACTTAATCATTTTTCCCCTTTGTACCTGTGTTCTTCTCTTTCTCACTCTTTTTCTTCATCTTCTTAAAGCAGTTCCTTCAGCATATCTTGCAGTGCTGGATTGGTGGAAGTGTATTCTTTTAGCCTTCTTTTGTCTGGGAAACTCCTTACTTAGCCTTCCATTTTAAATGAGAGCTTTGCTGGGTGGATTGGTGTCCATTGTAAGCCTTTGTTTTTCACTACTTGAAATATTTCTTGCATTTACTTCTGACTTGTAGTGCTCTGTGGAGAAGTCAGCTACCAACTGTATCAGGGCTCCCCTTTGTTACCACCTGTTTCTCCTTTGCTATCTTCAGAATTCTTTCTTTGTATTTGATATTTGCCATTTTAGTGATCATATGTCTTGGAGTGGGTCAAATTGGGTTCCTCTTAAATAGGGCCCTCTGTGCTGCCTAGACTTGTGAGACTTTTTCTCTCCTTCAATTCGGGAAGTTTTCTACCATTACTTTTTCAAATAGATTCTCTATCCCTTACTCCTCTTCTTCTCCTTCTGGTATCCCTTTTATACAGATATTATTGTGTTTCAGGTTGTCCTGCATTTCCCTAAATACCTTTTCATTCTTTTTTAGTCTTTTTTCCATTTCTTGCTCTTTCTGGAAGCTTTTTTCCACCTTTCCCCCCTTCTTGCTGATTTTATCATCTACTTCATCTATCCTGCTTTTGATTCCTTCTGCTGTGTTCTTCAATTCAGAAATGATATTCTTCATTTCCTCTTGTCTCTCATTGATAGTTTCTTTGCTTTTTTTCATGTTGATGTAGTTTACAGTAAGTTCCTGATAGTTTCCCTCTAGTTTTTTCATAATTCTCTTTTAGTTCACTGAGCTTGTTGAGCTTCCTTAGAACCATTCTTTTGAAATCATTATCTGATAGTTTACTTTTCTCTATTTAATTTAGTGTCTTGCCTTATCAAGATAGCAACTGTGGAATTGGAGTGGAGTAAGCATGCCGATCTTCCCTGGTACTCCCTCAGTTCTCTCCCCAGGGCTTCCTTCTCCAGTCTCTCCTCAAGCTTCTTTAGACCACTCTCTGTCCTCTTTAGCCAAGAATCTACTATCTGTGACTGCCGCTTGGTACTCAACACTCAAACTTATTCACAACTCCTGGCCTATGCAGAACTTCCTGAGGGCATGGTATTGTTCCTATCAGGCCTCTGCCATGTTGGGGCATGACCTGCCTGAGCAAGATGGAAACTGCAGAATGAAAGGTTAGTCATCACCAGGGCCTCACTGGCCAATGTCTCAGTTCTTTCCCCAAAGCTTCCCTCACCAATATCTCCTCAGGTGGTTCCAGTTCACCCTGTGCCCACCTTTGCCCAGAGACCAAGGTAAGCTGTTGCTACTGCAAATTTTTGCATTGGCCGTTTAAACAGCTCTTTGCATATCCAGCCACCTGACTCTGGCAGAGATAATCACTATGCTTTTTGCAGCTGTCTGTTGTCTCTTTGCTTTTTGGACTCTGGTGCTGTAGGCTGTATGCTTCTCGAGCTTCCAATGCACTTCTTACCAGTTAAGTTGTGCAAAAGCCAATTCCTCTGTCTGTCCAAGGATTTTAGGCTCCTCTCTCATTATCATTTTATTGTTTTCCAGATGATTTCTCCACAATTTAGTTGAAATTCCAGTTTGGTCCTGGTAGAAGGTCAGTGTGACTTCCACTCACTGCTCCAATATATTCCGTTACCTACCTTTTCTGTATCTTACAGAAAAAGAGGAGATAGTAACACAGAGGGAGCTTAGAGAGTCCATCCATTTTTTGTTATTACTGTATGTACAGTTCCTTGCAGATATCATGTGATTGTTCAATCAGGCTGAGATAAATTTTGATGTACTTATACAAAATGGCATTTATTGAATTGTGAAGGGGGACATATTGATAACTTTCTGGGCTCTTTTGTGCAAGTATTAAAAAGCTATGCAGTTAAATATTAATCCTGGAGGAAATACTTGGAAATTTCTGAAAAATATTCCAATGTTTTTAAATATTGCCTTTTCTAAAGACATTATTTATATTTTAATTTTAGTGTTTAACTTGGTAGACTTGTTAGGGAAATCTAGCTGGACAATATTGAGTATTAATTTTTCTAAAGTTCAATTTTCTGATGAATAAAATGGAGATGATTAAGATGTGTCCTTAGGGTAGGATTGATGATAGGAGGTGGGGGTTGTTAAGGCAGGGGAAAATGGTGGCAGGAAAATGGATACTGTTGGGAGGGAGTGCAGGGCTCCCCTGGGTCTGAGGGTTACTGTGCGGGGCCAGCAGAGGTGGGATGCCTGACTCTGAGTCTCCCAGAGCCCATCCTGAGGTTGTCATGAATGGGGACAATAAACACGAGTCATCACAAACACTTCTCTGTTTGTCAGGGGAGGGGACATGGCTCTTCTTTCTAGTGGAGAAGTCCCCAAGCCCCTTTTTCCAAGGGTTTTTATTGAAAAATTTATCAATGGGGCTAGGTCACAGGAATGTGTAAGTTATCTCATTACATCAGTATGTTAATGTTGATAGAGAATAGAGGATGTTTTGAAGAAAACAAATGGCAGGAACACACTGATTTACATGGGCCTTAGAGGAGACTAGTAAACATGAGAGTGTAAAAATGAGAGCGCCAAAGGGTATAAGGTTAAGGTCTGTGAATAATGTAAATTTCTGTCCCAGCATGAGCTGGTTATCATAGCTTTTGAGGGAGAAACAAAGCATGCTTTAAAGAATTTAGTTTTAGTCCTGATTTCTCCTGGGAACCACCAGATCCAGTTTAGGGCTGTCTCCAGTATTGTTTTGAGCCTGAGCCAGGCAGAGGGAGGGAACCGCCAAGAGACGAAGGGACTTCTTTCAGATAGAATGAGGATCCTGGCCATGTCCAAGCCAAGCCAAAGGGTGCAGGACTTTTTGCCCTTTCTCTTTGTCCCCCAAGTCCTTGACCTGCTACCCATTTTGGCTGTGTCTGGCTTAGGTTCCCTCCTCCTGAGGAATCTTACTTATCATTGGCTACCAACCATCACAGGGCCAAGCAGGGTGATGTGAGGGAGGCAGAGGTTTTGTCTCCTCCATTGCCTGTTTTCCCAGGGCCTCCTTGATTATTTCCAGCCTTGGGGCCCTCTTGCCTGTTGTCAGGGTTACAGTTCCTGAAACCAGAGAGGGCATTTCCCAACAAGAGACAAGTATACTTGAACAAAAATTTTGAAAAAGGGGAAAAAAAGGAGTGATCTTATTAGGTTTTTGTGATGATTCCATGTAACAGACCATATAAAAATTATAAAAAGAAAGAAAAAAGAAAAGCAATCAGTAAACTGTTGGTAGAGTAAGAGATAATAGTTTCAGGGTCTCCAATTAGGACATTGCTATAGTTTAGGATACAAATTGTGAGCTCCTTAACTAGGGTATTGGAGACAAATGAAGAACAGTGAACAGAGAAGAAAAGTATTTTGAAGTTCTATCAAATAACTTGATAATATTTTAGAGAGATTTACATGGGAATCAGAGAAGTCAAAATTGATCCCAAAATATCTGAGCCAGAACAAACAAAATATTTTGCTGCCATTAAATAGAAACTAAGCTCAGTAATACTTTTCTTCCATTGGATTTTGTTGAATAGGAGTGGAAAACAAATGAGGTAATCTATAATCAAATGGTCTTTGCTTCAAAATGAAAGTAGATTTAAAAGCACTTTGACTGGTTTATCTCATTGGATTGAGCATCAGCCTGCAAACCAAAAGGTAGCCAGTTATGATTCCCTGTCAGGGCACATGCTTGGGTTGTGGGCCAGGTCCCCAGTTGGCAGTGTACAAGAAGCAACCACACATGATGTTTCTCTCCCCCTCTTTTATCTATGAATATTCACATTCATAGATAAAAGGCTTCATGTACTGTCCGAGCTAAGATTGCCACAGTAACCTTGAAATAATGACATAAACACATGATAAGTACCCTGACATACAAAAAAGCTATTTTAGAGGAGTCCCCCACACTATAAACAAACCTTTGTTCCTCTATCCCTTCCCCTCTCTCTAAAAGTAAATAAATAAAATATTTTAAAAATAAATGTGATGACTATTTGTTGAATGAATGAGTAAATCCACTGTCATCACCAATACCTCTTCCAACTTTTTAGCTAATTTGCAGATTTAAAAAAAAATGTATACATGCATCAAGCATAATCCAAAAGAATCTAATAAAGGAGATCTCTTAAACCAAATCAGGTAACTGTTCTAAAGTTGGATGAGTAAGGAAGGCAGGTAATTTGTGCTTTTTTGAATATGGACTGAATATAAGATAATATAAAGGAATTATTGTTAATTTTTTGGTGGTGGATACTGAAGTATTATATATGCTTTTTGATATAATTCAGCATCAGAGGAAAGGTGAAAAAGGAAACAAATATAAAAACAAAATTTTGTAATTGTTGAATCTGGGTGATGAAATTACATTAGCTTTTTTTTTTTAACACAAGATTTCTTGTAACAAGAAAATAAATAACAAGTATGAAGACCAAAAAATTAAGATACTTTGACCAGGCCTTAGCTGGAATGGCTCGGTTGAAGCATCATCCTGTAACCATAAGGTTGCAGTATTGATTCCCAGTCAGGGGTGCAAGCTCTATCCCCAGTTGTGGGGGAGGGTGTGCAGGAGGCAGCTGATTGGTGTTTCTTTCTCCCGTCAATGTTTTCTCTCTCTCTTCCTTTACCTCTCCTTTGAATAAAAATTAAATAAACCTTAAAGAAGTATATATTTTTGAATGGTGAAACAAAACAGCTAAAAAACCTTGAAACTGTCCACTTCCAAAACACTTGCTAAAAAATAACAAACGTGTGGTTTGAATCAGTCTGATTTATGCTGCCCTTATTTGAACACATCAAAATCAATACACCTTGTCCCAATACATTTCTATGCTATTGAGAACAGAATATTAAATTTATATTTAAACACATTACTATTACAAAGTACAAATTTATGGTTTTAAGAGCTGACCATAATATAAATATTAAGATTAACAACACATAGTTCCTTTTAAAACTGTAGTTTTCTTTAAAATGTTTAATTGATTGTTTTATACATCTAAGTCATTTGAAAATAATCAAGATTTTTCCACATGTGTAATAATGTAAGATTTGGGAAAAGGAGCAAATAGTCAAAAAAAATATGAATGAAGAGAAGTGAATGGTTTAGGGAAGTAAAATATTCAAGGAAATTTAGTTTGAACAAACTGAAACAATTCAAAATAATCTGCTTCTTGGCTTTTCTGAACAGAGAATACTAAAGTAAAATAAAATTTTAAACATGAGTTAAGAGATGTGATTCCATGAAAACAGCGATGGCAAGATAATCTCTTTTTACCCAAGGTACTCTAACTCAAACACTCTGTGAGTAAAAAAGTAATCCAGTTAATTTGAATGTCTTGAAATATTTGTTTCATTGAAAATCATAAAGCTGAGTAGAAACAAGATAAAACCACACTGATATGACCTTAAATACTTGAGATTTTTTGTAAAGTGGAGAACAAAGGATTTATTTCTCTAAAGAATGATTAGATTAATTTCCCTCATTTTCCTATTAGCAGCTCTGTATCTTTCTTCATCCTTTCTCACTTCTTACTCAGCAATCTGAGCTTCTCTATCACTAATCTTTTAATGTGTTCCTTGCCCAGGCTTCAAAGCAATATTCACATTCATAGATAAAAGGCTTCATGTACTGTCCGAGCTAAGACTGCCACAGTAACCTTGAAATGATGACATAAACACATGATAAGTACCCTGACACACAAAAAAGCTATTTTTAGAGAAGTCCCCCACACTATAAACAAACCTTTGTTGCTCTATCTGTAAGCCAAAGGATGTGTCCTGCCATTGAAAGGCTTGTGAATGGACAGACTGACTACTCCAAGCTGCTAACACCATGGGAGAGAACAAAGAATCTGTCCAAGTGTTGATCCCCTTAGCTCTGTGCAGGCCAAGTTCAGCTCAGCCATCTCTCAAGGCCCTGGAATGTGCAGCAAGTAAATACCCACACTCTGCCAGGGACAAAGAAAAGCTGGGTCATTAACTCCTCACAGGAGGAAGGAAATTCTTCCACATCAAAAACACATCCCCAGCCTTCATTTAGGTAGGCACTGTATAATGGGTAGATTTTCAGCAAGTGTTCAAAAGACAAATGATGTTTTTATCTTGCATTCTCCCCCTTTGCAATAAGAGTTTACTTTAAAGCCACTTATCTGCCTGGAGTGCAGCCTGGTGGATTACCTGTTTATAGGAATCAAGCACATTACCTGATCATGTGACTGAAAAGAGTGGGGAGGAGGAGATTTTTTTAAAAGTGCTTTTGCTTCGAAAGATCTTCAGAAATTTCTGAAGCCTCACAAAAACTTCTATACATACTGTCCCCATAGCATGAAAGGATTATATATAAACAATATATCAGATTGATATATCCTCTTATACTTCTAGTTATTTTATTAGTTAACCTTATTAAATTGCAAATTCTAAAATCAGCCACTCTTATTGCAAAAAAAAAAGTTGTAGAGAAGTGAATAAAAATCATATCTCTGATAGTCTTCATGAGCATTCAAGCTAAACATCCAACAGAATCTTAGGATAAGGCTTCACAGGGGGAAGTGAACAATACTCTTTGAACTAAAACTGAAAGTTCTTAAAAGTCATTTCTGGAAGATCAGCATTTTGAGGACAAGCACCTTAAATGCAAACAAATATGAAATAAAATACCTAAATTATTAATTGATGAGATTAGCATAAGGTTTAAACTATTTGCCCCTGAAAAATATTTTGATTCCAAGAACAAATTCTTCTTCACATGTCACCCTAGGTGAACTATTAGTTTTTAGTTTAGCCATTAGCTTTCTTTATGTATTTGTAATCTCTCTCCACTGTGGGAAGATGGGAAGATATGATGAAAATGGCACTACCCAACACCAAATTATGTACTAAATCTTGTTATTAAAGCTAGCTTCAAAAATTAATAGTAACTTTAATGCCTAACACAGTTTTTTTAAGACCAGAAAAGATAAATGCATGTGAAATTGGTTTGAAAAATAAATCTGAAATATGATAAATGCATCTTTGGGTTAATTTTAGAGTATATCTCACTAGTATGGAATGTAAATTTGACCTAAAATTCTGTTTTCCACTTTGAATTTTCATCTCTTTAGCAGACGAAGAAGTTATGAACTATGTGATCATAATAGAAGAGAAAAGTGGATTATTCAGGACTTTCTGCCCTGGATACCAATTATTTAATATGTAATCTCTCAAATTGAAACAATTTCTAATTAAGACCCAAATATCATATTTGGCCAAGACAGTGGACACTTAAATAACTTAAGTTTAAAATTTCGGTCTCATTTTTTTTTTGTAGTATTCCTTTATTATCCTCTTTCTTCTTCTTTTTTTTATTGCTGTTCAATTACACTTATCCCTATTTTCCCCCAAATTACTCACCCCTTCCATGCCCACCCCCACTTCCCAAATTCAATCTTCCCCCGTCCAATTATCTTTGTCCATGGATCCTTTATATATCTCCCATGAGGACCCTTCCCCTTCTTACTCCTGTTATCCCCCTTCACTGTACCCTCTGGTTATTATCAGTTTTTTCTTTATTTCTATGTCCCTGGCTCTATTTTGTTAGCTTGTTTGTTTTGTCAATGAGGTTCCACTTATAAGTGAGGTCATATGGTATTTATATTTCACCCCAGGCTTATTTCACTTAGCATAATGCTCTCCAGTTCCATCCATGCTGTCACCAAAGGTAGGGGTTTCTTCTTTCTTTCTGCTGCATAGTATTCCATCATGTAAATGTAACAGTTCTTTTATCCACTCATTTACTGATGGGCACTTGGTCTCGATTTTAAAAAGACAAAGATTGATGGATTTTTACTTGTTGAAAAATAAGTGATTTTTTTCTTTTTAAATCATGTTGATTCTATTATAGTTGTCTCAATTTTTCCCCCTTTGCCCCTCCACCCATCCCACCCAGGTCTCCTCTCTCACAGTCAATTCCCACTCTGTTGTCCATGTCCATGGCTCATCCATACATGTTCTTTGTTTAGTCACTTCTCCTTCTTTCCATGATTGTCCTCCTTTCCATCACCTCTGATCACTCTCAGTCTGCTCCATGTTTCCTTGCCTGTGGTTTATTTTGTTCATTAGTTTCTTTTGTTGAATAGATTACACTAATAGGTGAGATCATATGGAATTTGTCTTTCACCGACTGCCTTATTTCACTTAGCATAGTATTCTCCAGTTCCATCCATGTTATCGCAAAAGGTTAGAGTTCCTTCTTTCTTTCTTTTTTTTAAAATGCAGATTTATTTTATTTATTTATTTTTTAAAATGTCAAGATTCATTATAAAATATTAAAAAATTTAAATCCATTACAATCTCAGCAATTAAAACAGCATGACAGCAGTACAGAAATAATCAAGTAGATCAATGAAATATAATGAGCATTCTAGAAACAAATGTTTATATCTGTCTAACGAAATAATATATGATTAAATTGATATTTCAAATCAATGAGGAAAATAAGGCTTATTCAACAAATAAGGTTGATGGACCACTATTACTTGAAATAAAACAAATATAGAGCCCTATTTCACACACTATACAAGAAATATTCAGGTGAGTTAAAAATCAGTATCTAAAATCTAAGGAGTTTTCTGAGAAAATTCAAAATAATATTTTTTTACCTTGAACTAAAATATTCAAACCCAGAAGCTATAAAGTAAAATATTGACAATATGACTACATTAAACATTTAAGACTATATAATAATATACCTATAAAAAAGTTATATTATCAGACAGATATATACGTTTGTCTCTAGAATGTTCATTATATTTCTTTGATCTACTTGATTATTTCTGTGCTGGTGTCATGTTGGGTGAATTGCTGAGACTTTAGAATGGTTTTAAATTTTTTTAATATTTTATAATTAATTTTGACATTAAAAAAATAAAATCAATCTACATTTAAGAAGGAAAGAGAGATGGAACTCCTACTTTTTGCAACAACATGGATGGAAGTGGAGAATATTAAGCTAAGTGAAATAAGCCAGTTGATGAAAGACAATTACCATTTGATATCACCTATAAGTGGACTCTGTTCAATAGAATAGACTAACAAACAAAATAAACCACAGGCACAGAAACATGGAGCAGACTGAAAGTGACCAGATAGGATGGGGAAAGAAGACAATGGTGGAAAGAGGGAGAAGGGACTAGACAAAGAACATGTATGGATGAGCCATGGACATGGACAACAGAGTGGGAATTGACTGTGGGAGCAGGGGGTGGGGGTGGGATGAGTGAAGAGGGGTAAAGAGATAAAAATTGAGAAACGGTAATAGAATAAACATGATTTATAAAGAAAAAAGTTTAAAAAAGTTGAAGGACAAATAATAGGAATAGGAAAGTATTTGCAACACATCTAAAAAAGGGTTAGTAGTTTGTTTGGTTTCTTTTAGGGAAAAATTTCTACAAACATTTAATCAAAAAATGAATAAAGAATACCAAAAAGTCACTGAAAGCTTTTTAAAAATAATAAAAATAGACAAGAAATATACAAAAACAGGTTTAGTTTCAACAAATAATAAATAATTAAAATAACATATCATTGTCCCAATCAGATTAATAAGTATTAAAAATATTGGTAATATCAAGTATTGGTGACTGTGAAATGACTGCGGTATTCATAGACTCTTTTTCTTCATCTTTTTAAAGCAGTCCCTTTAGCATATCTAGCAATGCTGATTTGATGGAGGTGTATACTTTTAGCCTTCTCTTGTCTGGGAAACTCCATATTTCCCCTTCTATTTTAATTGAGAGCCTTGCTGGGTAGAGCAGTCTTGGTTGCAGGCTTTTGTTTTCCATTCCTTGGAATATCTCTTGCCATTCCCTTCTGGCTTGTAGTGTTTCTGTGGAGAAGTCAACTGCTATCCTTATCGGGGCTCCTTTCTATGTTACTACCTGTTTCTCCCTTGCTGCCATTAAGAATCTCTGTTTGACTTTGATATTTGCCATTTTAATTATGATGTGCCCTGGAGTGGACCTTATAGTGTTCCTCTGGAATGGGACCCTCTGTGCTTCCTGGACTTTTGTGACTTTTGCTCTCCTCCAAGTTGGAAAGGTTTTCATCATTATTTTTTCAAACAGGTTCTCTATTCCTTGCTCCTCTTCTTCTCCTTCTGGTATCTCTATTATACAGATATTATTACGTTTAAGGTTCTCCTGCACCTCCCTGAATGTCTCTTCATTTTTTTTGACTCTTTTTTCATTTTCTTACTCTTTCTGGGAGCTTTTTTCTACCTTATCAACCAGCTCGCTGATTCGATCCTCTTGCTTCATCTTGACTGTTTTTTATTCCTTCTACTGTGTTCTTCAATTCAGAAATTGTGTTGTTCATTTCCTATTGTCTCTTATTTATAGTTCATATGTCCTTTTTCATGCTGATATAGTTTGCAGCAAGTTCCTTGTAGTTTCCTTGTAGTTTTTTGTAGTTCTCTCTGAGCTCACTGAGCTCATTGAACTTCCTACAGACCAATGTTTGAACTCATTGAGTAAATCTGATAATTTACTTGCTTCAATTTCATTTAGTTCTCTTTCTGGGGATTCCTCCTTTCCCTTCAACTGGGGAGTGTTTCATTTTCTTCCCATTATTTGTGAGACTTTTCTGTTTTTCTTCTACTTCTTCAACTGATCTGTCTGGATTTCCTGCCTTTGTGGTGTGAACTTCTATGGTAGGAGACCACTGATTTTTTTTTTCTGGATCTTCCTCCGACGATATCAG
The DNA here is from genome assembly GCF_021234165.1 of Pteronotus mesoamericanus. NCBI lineage: Eukaryota > Metazoa > Chordata > Mammalia > Chiroptera > Mormoopidae > Pteronotus > Pteronotus mesoamericanus. Next base: position 2,708,424 of record NW_026555304.1, read on the forward strand.
ATGTTGACTCAGTCTGACCTTAAGCAGTCTGTTTGAGACTGTAATAGAATTGAGAAACTATAATAGAATACAGTTTCTATTTAATCAAAAAATGAAGTAGGGACTTCCATGAAGTCTTACTATCTGTGTCTGTCTCCTTCAGATGTTAAACTAGTCACTCTGAATTCAGCAGGTCAGTTTAGAGACACCAGAAGGAAGGGCCCAGTCCCTTCTGGGGGCAGGGTTATTGAGTCCTCTCATGCTGCTGCCACTCAGGGGAGTGGTCTGCCTGAGCAAGATGGCTGGTGCCATCTGAGGGATGAGTTAACACTGGGATCCTGCTGCTACTCTCTCAGTTATCTCCCCAAAACCTTCTTCCCCAGTCTCTCCTCTGGCATCTCTAGCCCACTCTGCTCCTGTATTTGTAAGATACCAGGGTAAATGGCTGCAAATAAAAATTCATGCATTGGTCCTTTAAAAGGCTCTTTGTGTCTCCAGCTGCCTCTCTCTGTCAGAGATCAACCCTGCTGCTTTTTGCAGCTGGCTGTTATCTTTGTACTTTTTCAGCTCCCCGCTTAGGGTTTAGACCCCACTCTTCTCAGGGGGATCCAATTGGCCATTTCAATATCCCTCTTGCACTGCTACCATGGGTGCCCCACCCACCTTCTTGAGTCTTTACCATACTCCTTACCAGTTAGGTTGTGCTAAAGCTGATTCTTCTGTCTGTCTGAAGTAATAAGTCTTCCAAAGTCTTGCTATTGTTCCATTGTTTGTTCCAGGTGATTTCTCCACAATTAGTTGTAATTCCAGGTTGGTCCTGGGAGGAAGTCAGTGTGTATTCCACTCATTCCTCCACCATCATGATTCTTATAAGTGACTTTTTAAAAGAACTTGATAAATGCTCTAATTTATAATCACTGGATATTTCTAAACATATAGTTTCAAAAATGACAAATTGTTAGATACTTATTCATATTACAAAAGGTTTATTAACTTTAGTATAATACCACAGCTTTAGTTATCTAAAGTATAGCTGTTTTTAGCAGAATTTTAAAGATATAATTGTACATACCATAAAGTTCACTTATTTAAATATACAATTTAATAGGTTCTAGTATATTTTAAAAGTTTTACAACCAAAAAATAAAGTTGTACAGCCATAACCACAGCATAAGTTTAGAACATTTCCATCATCTCAAAAACAAATTTTTTACCCATTATTTTTGCCCCAGCTCTAGGCAATAATTAATCAACTTTCTGTCTCTAAAGATTTGCCTATTCTGGACCTCTGGAGTTCATATAATATGTGGTCTTTTTTTTTTGACTGGCTTCTTTCACTGAGTATAATCTCTTTGAGTTTTATTCATGTGACAGTAGTATCAGTACTTCATTCCTTTTCATTACCAACTAATATTCTATTGTGTGGATACACCATAGTTTGCTTATACATTCATCATTTGATGAAAATTGTAGTCATTAGAGAAATGTAATAAAAGAGAACACATTACATCCACTAGGTGGTTATACTAAAAAGACAGAAAATTGCAAATGTGAAAGAGATTGAATCTGAAGCTGAATGACTCAGTGAATGTAGGGTTGAGAGTAAGGGAAGCACCAAGATGTCATCTAGATATAAGATCAGATGATGGCCAAAGAGAGGCACTTTGCACCTAGGATAGGAACTTACTTGGGCTGGGACTGGAAAAGGAGAAGTTAAGTTTGGTGCCAATGCAGGGTGTGTGTTTGGGTGATACCAGTGACATGCCAGCAATGAATTAAATAGGCCTAGATTTCAGGAGAGGGATAAGGTCTGGGCATAGAGATTGGGAAGCATCAAAACAGAGAGAGCAATTTAAGCCCTGGAAGTGGATGGACTCTACAAGAAGCGGGCATAGGATGAGAAAAGAATTAAGCATGGAGCCCTAGGGAACAAATGTAAGGTATAGACAAGCTCCCTCACCATAATTAAAGGGACCAGGTTACTCAGGAAATCCATCATTATTTAAAAAGATTTAATCACCACTGTTACTGGGTTTTGTCCCCCAAATATACCTATGTCGAAGCCCTAATCTCAGTACCTCAGAATTTGACTGTATTTGGAAATAGGATCATTGAATGTGTGGATGAAAATGGGCTACATACAAACCTGAGCAGCTCAGCAGAGGCCTAAAATAACAACTCAGAAACCAAAATAACCACAAAGGGTGGTCTGAAATTAAAACTTATTAACTAGAAACTGTTTATGGTAGGTACTCGTGCCCTCGTCTCAATTCTTCCCTGAAAAAAGTTCAGTCTTTACCTTAATTAAGCCTGTTTATTATCTTTTTGCTTCTATGATACCATATCTTTGAAATGTCAAAGTAACTTGATTTTTCTGGACCACTCAAGCACAAACACCACACCAGAGGAAGACCACAAATCCCCTCATTGTTATTGTTACTGTGTTAATTGTTGACTGTTAACTATCCTGTATGCAACTATGTAAAAGTATGTGTCTATCATTTTATGTTTTATCTAATTCCAGAGGTTCCTCCACTTTGCTTTCTCTTGCCACCTTAATCTATCACCAATGGATTTCACATAACCCCCTTATGATTGCTCCTTTGATTATAATGTGTAAAGTAAGGTGCAAAACTGCCATTCTTCGGAGCAAAATCTCAATGTATTGAGGGGTTTTTTGCTGGAAATTGTCATCAGTTCCGGCTCAAATAAACTCACAAAAATTCTCTACCTGTGTTAATGTTTCTTACATTGACAATGTGTAATCAGTTAGGATGAAGTCCTACTGAAATAGGGTGGTCCCGTAATCCAACATAGCTGGTGTCCTTATAAAAAGAGTGCAATGTTAGGAAACAGACACACGCAGGGTAAACATCATTTGAAAACTGGATTTATATTGCCACAAGCTAAGGAACTACCTGAAGCTTGGAAAGAGGCCTGGAACAGCTCTTTCTCTGGCACTTTCAGAGGGAATGTGGCCATCTTGATCTTCAATTTCTAGACTATAGAACTGTGAGATAATAAAATTCTGTTTTCTCAAGCCACTCAGTTTGCAGCACTATGTTATGGTAGCTTCAACAAACTAATACAACACCTGCTAAATGAAAAGAAAGTAAAAATTTTCTTTACTATATTGTAACTTTCTGTAGCATACCCTGAACTAACTCTGGCATTCTTTTATTCTTTGCTCCCTGATTTTCAGAGGTACCTGGAGGGGTAAACCACCTTATCTGTAGTCCTCCCTCTCTCCCAGAGCCCAGAGAATCAAATTACCCTGGTACATCTCAACCACTTCAGACAGCCTAAATCCCCCCACCCCCACTTTAAATAAGCCAGGAAATATCATTGTACTGCAATTTTCTTATTTCAAAATAAGGTGGCTCGATTGCAAAATCATGTCCAGATTCACTTTTCTAAAATAAATTGAAATGAAAATAATTCACAGGAAGATGAAAATGAATGTATCAGTCCTTCCCTTTCCTTCCTCCTTCCTTCCACCCCACACCCTGCAATCTTATCTTCTCACTCACTAAACTTCTTGGGCTTTTGTCTGAGAAAAGGTAGACATCCTCCTTGTGACATTAGCAGACAAATTTTCATGATTTGCTTGGCATAGTTTAAGCTTTTCCTATAGGCCTCTAAATTATGAAAGGCCCACAACTGTAAAAGACATTGTGTTACTATTTTTCCCTTTGTCCTAAACTGTCACCATAGAACTTTAAACTCTGCTATTACTTGATGCTAAACATGAGGACATATAAAATCACATTTATAAGACCATGATTCAAATTATTTCTCAGACTTCATGTTCCAGACTGAAGTCATAAGTTGTTTTCCTAATTCTACCATCCCCAAAGCCTGTAAAATTTTTATTTCACCTTTTAATCTTCTTTCTTTGCCATCAAGATTAGATTATTCCTTATGTGCATTTGCAGCCTCTCCTTCTCCAACTATATTTCTCTGACTTTCAATTTCAAATTAAATTTCCTTCACAAATCTAAACAACCACCTAGTCAAACAAAGAGTAGTTCTTAATGCCATTCTGGCTTTACAATCTGCAGCTCATCCTGGTGATTTAATCATCCTGCACCAGACTGTTGGTGTTAGTTATTAGTATGTCTTAAACACTGTTATCTAAGTGTTATAAAAATTGTATCACATGCCAACTTGAGGAAAAAAATACTCATTTTTTAGATAAGGCAGCAGTCACTTAGTTGGCCTAAGGAACCTATCTATGAGTAACATTCCTCACTGTTTTTTTTTAACTGTCATTATGAAAGCTGTGTAGTGCAAAATTCATAAAAATAGTTATATTACTTCATAAAGTTTAAGTATATTGTTATTTCAGACCTACTAGTAATTGACTAATAAATGGTATGTTCTTTCCAGTTTTAGCTTTGGTAAGAATTTTAAATATTTATTCTAATACCAAAATAAATTAAATCTTTGTTCTTTTGTCCACCAAGTACAACACAGGTTCTTAATGAATATAAAATATTGTTATCTAAAAGCCCAATTTATTGTGTAGAATTTTATTTTTAATTTAGCACTTTTATATCTGAGTACCTATTTTACAAGAGTTTCACAGTTAGTAGAAAGTGGCTCCTTATTAAAGTGGTTTGGCAAATAGTCCCATATTACAGGATATGACAACGATCTATTCCTCCACATACAGGGGTGCCAGGGACATTAATTATGACTCCTTTATCAGTGGGGATGTAAGATATTTACCTCAAAACAACTCTCTCTGGGTCATGTTGTTTTACCTATTTTCTTGATAAAGAAAGTGAATGTCCTACCCAAAAGCTAAGTGGCCAGGGTTAGGACCATCTCTATCCAAGTTAACCACATCATCCTATTTCTGCTGATCAGAAAAGAAGCCTTTAGCAAGCCATCACTCAATAAAAATAATACAAATTTAAATTTAGTAAATTCTAGGTTAATAGGATTTTACTATTTCTGAGATTCTACCATATTATAAGTGGAATTTCTTTTAAATTCTCAGTCCCAAAGAAATCTATTCCAAGAAAACCTCTGTCTCTCTTTCACAAACACATGGCATGCACACATGTATTATTATCCATGTTTAGGAAACTGTAGACTTTTTGTTGATTTCCTACGCACCCCCCACCCCCACCTCCCCGCCCCCCCGCCCCCGCCCCGGCACAAGAAGTATATTAGTGGATTTATGGCGCCATCATGTGGTAATATGTAGGTACTCATTGTATTTTTTCCTTTTTAATGAATTTATTGGGATGACACTGGTTAATAAAATTATACAGGTTTCAAGTGCACAATTCCACAACACATCTTCTGTACTCTATTGTATGTTCACCATCCCAAGTCAAGTCTCTGTTCATCACTGTTTATCTCTCCCATATCCTCCTTCCACTCCACGTTCCCCTGACAATCACCATACCATTGTCCATGTTCATGAGTTTTTTCTCTTTTTTGCTCAATCCCTCCACCCCACCCCACTAAGCCCCACAACCTCACCCCACTCTCAATAACGGTCAGCCTTCTCTTTATCTATGTCTGTCTCTATTTTGTTTGTTAGTTCATTTTGTTCATTAGATTTCACATGAGTGAAATCATATTGTACTTGTCTTTCTCTGACTGACTTATTTCACTAAGCATAATACTATCCAGGCTGATCCATATTATTTTTAACTTATGAAATATCTATCTCAAATGTATTTTAAAAGTACAGAAATAATGCAAGTACCCTATCTGATACTTTATTATATTTACTTCAGATCCCTCTCTTAAAGAAATAAGATTTGCAAATGCAGTCAGGTCAACCCCCGCCCCCCATATCCCCTTGTTCTCAGAAGTAACAGATTTTTGATTATTTCATTTTGTTATTTATCCAAATAAACATATATTCATTATTTATAGTATACTCATAATGAGAATAAGTTATTTTGTAATTTGAATAATATGCACACGTACATATAGACACATACAGCATCAATTTAAATATATTTTCTTCCAATTTGCTTTAGTCACTCAAATGCTGGGCTTTCAAACTTTTATGTTCTTGCTGGTTTGTTGTTCTGTGGTTGTTTTTATGCATGTCTTGCTGTGCAGCTAATACTTCATAATGATGTTGAGTTGGTGTGGTAATAGAAGATGGCTTTCTATAGTATTCTTGACATTAACATATCATTTCTACTCTTTCAACATCATATGCAATATTTGTCATAGGTTTAGTAGATAGTATTTAGCAGGTTAAGAAAATTTCATTTTGTTCCACATTGCTAAGAGTTTTATATTGAATAAATATTATCTTAAAAATGCTTTTGCCATTTCTATTGAAACAGTCTAATGTATTTTCCTTTTTGAATAATAAAATGAGCCACTTTCCCTGCCATAGCTGATCAAATTCAAATATGTAGATTAACTTTTTATTTTTATAATGAAAATATTACAACAAAAAAGACCTTGAAAACATTCTCTTAGCTAGGAATGCACCATATAACTTTGTTTCTGTCAATGACAAACCACAAATAGAACAGTGGTCCCATAACAGTATAACAGAGATGGAAAATTTCCCTTGCCTAGTGACAGCATAGCTCTCCTAACATGGTATCGCAATGCTTTATTCAAGTGTTTGTGATGATGCTGGTATAAAAAAACCTGCTGTATTTCCATTCTTATAAAAGTGTAGCAGATACAGTTAGGTAAAGTACATAACACTTGATAATAATACTACTAATCAGTGACTGTGTTATTGTCTTATGTGTTTACTATACTATATTTTTATCCTTATTTTAGAGTATATTCCTCTACTTATACAAAAGAATGTTTGCTATTAAAGAATATGCCATGTTATGCCAGGTACAACCTCATACATCTCATGTGTAGCTTCTTTTTTTTTCATTTTGTTTTTCACTTACACTTGACATTTAATATTATTTTGTATTAGTTTTAGGTGTACAGCATAGTGGTAGGATACTCATATACTTTATAAAGTGTTTCCCTGCATAATCTCCAGTGCCCACCTGATAACATGCATAATTATTACAATATTATTGACTATATCCCCTATACTGTACTTTACATCCTTGTGACTATTTAGAAACTATTAATTTGCACTTCTTAATCCCTTCACCCTTTTCACCCAGTTCCCCAAACCCCGTCCCTCAGTCTGGTAACCAACAGTCTGTTCTCTGTGTCTGTTTATTTTGTTCTTTAGATTCCACATATAAGTAAAGTCATATGGTATTTGTCTTTCTCTGACATGGTTATTTCACTTAGTCTAATACCCTCTAGGTCCATCCATACTGTCACAAAAGATAAGAATACTTTTTTCTGCAAGGAGGATATTTTACTAGTTGGTGTAAGAGTCCAAAGGAAGAGAAAAAGAGAGTGAATACAAAAGGAAAAATCCAGATAAAATACAAAGTAAAAAACTTGGGAACCAAAAAACTGGGGTGAGTATTGTCAGTGACCTAGTGCAGAATGGTTGGCATGCAGGCTTTCTCTTAGTTCATAGTGTGGTGCTGCCTCCATCTTCATCTGCTTCTTCATCATGCAGAACAGGTTTGATTCAGATTTCATTCATTTTTATGGCTGAGTAGCACTTCATTATCTATGTACCACAGTTTTTTTGTTCACTCATCTATTGATGAGTACTTGGGTTGCCTTCAGATCTTGGCTATTGTAAATAACACTGCAATGAACATATGGGTTCATTTTGAATCAGTGTTTGGTTTTTTCAGATATAAGCCCAGTAGCGGAATCACTGGGTATTAAAGCAGTTTTTATATTCATTTTCCCCCCACCACAACTATACTTGAAAAACAATAAAAATAATAATAAATTCAGTTTAATAAATGTAAAAATAAAAATAAAAAACAAAGCAGTTTATATTTTTTTAAGTTTTTGAGGACCCCCCATATATTTTTTCCTAGAGGTTTCACAAATCTGCATAATCACAAACAGTGCACAAAAAAAATTCCCATTTCTTCACATTCTCGCTAGCACTTATTGTTTGCAGATTTATTGATGATACTCATTTTGACAGGGGTAAGGTGATAGCTTATTGTGGTTTTAATAAGCATATCTTTGATGATTAGTGGCATTGAGCATTTTTCATATGTTTATTGGTCACCTGTCTGTCCTCTTTGGAGAAGAGCTACTCAGATCCTCTGCTCATTTTTTAATTGGATTGGTTGGTTTTTCACTGTTGAATTTATGAATACACATTTTGAGTATTAGTTCTTTATCAGATATGTCATTGGAAAATATCTTCTCCCATTCAGTACTATGGTTTTTTATTTTGTTTTGTTTTGTTTTGTTTTGTTTTTGTCAATGATTTTCTTTGCTGCACAAAAATGTTTTAGTTTGATGTAGTCCCGTTTGTTAATTTTTCCTTTGTTTCCCTTGCACAAGGTGATATATCAGAAAAGATTTTAAGAAAAATGTCAGATATTGTAAAGCCCGTCTTTTCTTTTAGAAGCTTTACCATTTTGAGACTTACATTTAAGTCTTTAATCCATTCTGAGCTTATTATTGTATGTGGTATGAGAAAGTACTCTAAGTTTTAATTTTTTGTGTACCTGTTTAATTTTTCCAATCCCATTTATTGAATAGACTGTCTTTGCCCCATTGCATATTTTTGCCTCCTTTGCCAAACATTAACTGACAATAGAGTAATGAGTTTATTGCTGAGCTCTCCATTCTGTTCTATTCATCTGTATTTCTGTTTTTATGCTAGTACAAGCTATTTTGATTACTATAGCCTTGTAGTATAGTTTGATATGAGATAGCTTGATGCCTCTAACTCTGTGCTCCTTTTTCAAGATTACTGTGGCTATCTGGGGTCTTTCATGTTCCATTTTAATTTTTGGATTATTTGTTCTAATTCTGTGAACAATATCACCATCATTTTGATAACATTGAAACTATAGACTGCTTTGGGTAGTATGGATACTTTAATGATGTTATTTCTTCCTATCCATGAGCATAGTATATACTTTCATTTATTTGTATCTTCAATTTTTTTCTTCAGTATCATAATCTACTGAGTACAGGTCTTTTATCTCCTTGGTTAAATTTAAATCTAGTATTTTTATCCAATTGTAAATAGAATTTTTTCTTAATTTCCTTTCTGATAGTTCATTATTGGCATATAAAATACAACTGATTTCTGAATATTTATTTTATATCCTGCTACTCTACTGAGTTATTTATTAGTTCTAGTAGGGATTTTTTGTGGAGCCTTTAGGGCTTTTTATATACAATATCATGTCATCTTCAAAAAATGGCAGCTTTACTTCTTTCTTTCCAATTTGGATGCCTTTTATTTCTACTTCTTGTCTGATTGCTGTGATTGGGAATTTCAGTACTATGTTGAATAAGAGTCATCAAAGTGGACATCCCTGCCTTGTTCCTGATTAAAGGAAAACTTTTTGTTTTTCCCCATTAAATATGATGTTGGCTGTGGGTTTGCCAAATGCTTTTTTGAATCTATTGGTATAATCATATTTTTATTCTTCATTTTGTTTAGATAGTGTAGGTAAGTGGAAGCAGTCTGGATTCCTCACCCAGGTGCTTGGGTAACTAGAGGGAGCAGCTTCTCACAACCTTGAAGGAGTCTGATAAAACAGTGTTCTCACAGCCTTGAGTCTGGGTGTGATAAACTGTCCCTTTGACTTAAGTAGGCTCACATGAGCAGCTCATGCCAGGTTAAGTCACTATTTGGCTTGAGGCTGGTTTTTTTTGTTCTAGTATTTAAGAAGGTAGGGACTTCTCACAGGGAGGAGGGGAGTGAGTGAGTGAGTGAGTGAGTGAGGCACCAACATAGGCACAGGTTTATGGCCTGTGTAACTCCCGAGGCAGGGACACCAACATAGACACAGGCTTGTGCCCAGATAAAGGCATGTCAAGCATTCCCACAGCTCCACACATACTCTTCTGTCTACCTGAGTCTTGAGTGGACATGCCCAGCTTAGGGAGGCTGCAACACAGATGGTATATCACATCAATCAGCATGTGCATATCTTGCATTTGCAGATTAAATCCTACTTGATTGAGGTATATGGTCTTTTTAATGAATGGCTGGATTTGGATTGCTAATATTTTGTTGAAGATTTTGACATCTATGTTCATCAGTGATAGTGGCCTATAATTTTCTTTCTTTGTAGTGTCTTCATCTGGTTTTAGAATTAGGTTAATGCTGGCTTTGTAAATAAACTTGGGAGTCTTCCATCCTCTCAAATATTTGGGATAGTTTGAGAAGGATAGGCGTTAATTCTGTTTTGAATATTTGGTAAAATTTACCTGTGAAGCCATCTGGCCTAGGAGCTTTGTTTATTGGGAGTTTTATTATTACTGCTTTAATTTCATTTATTGTAATAAGCCTGTTCAGATTTTCTGTTTCTTATTAATTCAGTGTTAAATTTTATGTTTCTATGAATTTATCCATTTCACCCAGGTTTTCCAATTTGATAGCACATAGTTGTTCATAGTATTTTCTTACAATCCTTTGTATTTCTGTGAGGTCTGTTGTTATTTCTTCTCTTTCATTTATGATTTTATGTGTCTGGGTTATCTCTCTCATTTTTCTGATAATTCTTCTTAAAGTTGTGTTCATTTTTTTATCTTTTCAAACAATTAGTTCTTAGTTTCATTGATCTTTTATGTTGTTCTTTAAACTCTATTTTGTTTTCTTCCACTTTGCTCTTTATTATTTTATTTTTTCTAATCACTTGGGCTTTGCTTGTCATTCTAGTTCTAGTTCTTTTAGGTGTAGGTTATATTGTCTATTTGAGAGTTTTCTTTTTTCTTGAGATAGGTCTGTATTGCTATGAACTTCCCTCTTAAGTTTGTTTTTGCTGTGACCCATAGATTTTGTGTTTTTGTGTCTTCATTTTCATTTGTTTCAAGGTCTCTTTTGATTTTTTTTTTCCTGGATCTCATTGTTACTCACTCACTATTTACTAACATGTTTTTAGCTTCCATGTCTTTGGTTTTTAGTCTTCCTCTTGTAAACAATTTCTAGTTTCCTACCATTGTGGACAGATAAAGTGTTTGATATGATTTCAATTTTCTTAAACTGATTGAGATTTGTTTTGTGTCCTAACATATGGTATACCCAAGAAATTGTTCTATGTACACTTGAAAAGAATGTGTATTCTGATGCTTTAATGAGAAGTGTTCTGAAAAAATCAATTAAATCTATGTGTTCTAGTGTCTCTTTAAGGCCATTATTTCCTTGCTGAGTGTCTGTCTGGAATATCCATGCATTGATGTCAATGGGGTTTAAAATCCTCAACTATGACTGTATTACTCTTGATCTCTCCTTTTATGTCTGTCAAGATTTGCTTTATATATTTAGCTGTTCCTATTTTGGGTGCATAAATGCTTATGTTATATCCTCCTGGTGATTGATCAACAAGATCCATATCATTATGTAATGTCTTTGTCTTTTATTATCATATTTGTTTTAAAGGTGTTCTTACGTTGAGTGCATAAATGTTTATAAGAGTTATATCTTCTTGTTGGATTATAAACAAGAGCAATTTCATTATGCAATCATCTCCTTTGTTTTATTATAGTCTTTGTTTTAAAGTCTATTTTTTTCTGATACAAGTACTGCTACCTAGATTATTTTTCATCTGCTTTTGCATAAAATATCTTTTTTCATCCCTTTTACTTTCACTCTATCTTTCATTCTGAAGTGGCTCTCTTGTAGACAATATATGTATGGGTCTTGTTTTTGTATTCATTCAGCTACCATATGTCTTTTGATTGGAACATTTAATCAATTCACACTTGAAGTGATTACAGAAAGGTACATATTTATTGTCATTGTATTCTTTATAACTATGATTTTTCTTTCCTAAAAAAAGGTGTTTTTTTTTAACTTTTCTTATAATATTGGTTTAGTGGTAGTAAACCCTTTTATTTTTCCTTTATTTTTTTTTTCTTTTTCTTCATTTTTTTCTGGGAAGTTCTTTATTTCTCCTTCAGTTTTAAATGAATAGCCTTGCTGGGTACAACAGTCTTGGTTGTAGGTCTTTGCTTTTCTTCACTTTAAATAGTTGATACCACACTCTTCTGGCCTGATTTTTCTGTTTAGAAATCAGCTGACAAATTTATGGGAGCTCAGTTGAAGGTAAATAACTGTCTTCCTATTGCTAGTTTTGCACTTTAATTATGATGTGTCTTGGTGTGGGTTTATTTTGGTTCACCTTGTTTGGAACTCTCTGTGCTTCCTGGACTTGTGTTTCTTTTTCTTTCATTAGGTTAAGAAAATTTCAGTCATTATTTACTTAAATGGGTTCTCAATCCTTTGCTCTCACTCTTTTCTTATTAGTAGCTTCTCTCAAATGCATCTTTTTCTCTTCCGCTTGTTATAACCCCATATTATTTTATATAATAACAGATTGTACTGGCTTGCTGTTTAGGAGCAATAGGTTATTCCATATAGTCTGCTTTAAGCATCTCCATTTCTTCGAGGATATCTGGTTGCATTTTCAAGACTGATTACCAAAATTACCTCCCATCTGACAATGCTGTCATGTGCCATCAATGGGAGGAAAACTTGGACAAGCTCCAACAGGTCTGCTGGCAGAAGAGACTGAAAATAGTCCAGGTCTGAAGCTGCACAAGAGAACTATTCAGTACTTTGGATTTTGCCAAAGACTTGCCAAAATGTGCACCTAGTTACATAAGCGAACACTTGCCAAGTATTCTCACAGGTGGTCTATATCCATCCCCAGGCCTACTCCTGTCCATTGTTCAGACAGGGCAGAAATAATTCCTGGGACTTCTCTGGGTATCCCTCAGCTTCTGTGCAAAAAGTTTCTATGGGCTAAAGATGTCAAGACCTAAAAAAGGAAGTAAAGATAGCAAGAAGATTAGCAATAGGACTGATTGCAGACAAGACTCCCTAGCAAAGCAGAAAATATGAGAAACCAAGAAGTACATCTGGAAACATGCTATGAAAAGAAAGACAGCGTGACAAAATAGAGCATGGCACGTTATTAATGTGTTTTTGCAGTGTCTATAATATTTTGTTGCTTTGAGCTTTTGAAACTTTATATCAACTTTTTTATTGTATCAAGTTCCTTTGTGTGACATAGAAAATATAGACACTGACATTTTTGAGATTTTTTTTCAGACCAAAAGAGAAAGATATTTCCTTTTTATGCTGTTCTCTCATTACACACACACACACACACACACACACACACACAAGCACACACAAGCACACACACACACACGTATAGACAAAAGAGAGCTATCAAGTCATGGGGTTATTTAGTAACTTGCCCTGAGAGTCACAGAGTAAAACCTACCTGGGTAGAATGGATTGATCTCTTGTGTAGTATTCGAACATATTCCCAACTAACATTTCATTAAAGAGTTTTCATATCAATGTTCTCATATAAGATATCTACTTGTAAGTCTTCATTTTTCTCTTTGTTACATGTTAATTCAGAATTGCATATAAAGAAACATCATATCTTCTCATTTTAAAAGATATATATGTGTTTGAAATTTGATTCATAAAAACTGACTTCCAAAGACCATCAAAAGAGACACAGAAAGATACTTCATAATACTTAAAGGAAGAAACCATCAGGAAGACATAAACATTGTAAACATATATGCACCCAACATAGGAGCACCCAAATATATAAGGAAAATCTTGGAAGACTTCAAGAAAGATATAGACAGTAACACACAGATAGTAGGGGATTTTAACACCCCACTGTCAAAAATGGATAGGTCAAAAATGGATAGATCTTCCAAAAAAAAAAATCAACAAGGATATTGTGGAACTGAATGACGCCTTAGATCAAATGGACTTAACTGACATTAATAGAACCTTTCCTCCCAAAGAAGAAAAATACATATTCTTTTCATATGTACACAGAAGATTTTCAAAGATAGCCCACATGATAGGGCACAAAACAAGAGTCAACAAATTAAGGAAAATTGAAATAAAAACAAGCATTTTCTCAGACCGCAGGGGCTCAAAACTAGCAAACAACCTCAAGGAAAAAAAACTCAAAAACATGCAAACTCATGGAGAATGAATAGCACACTATTAAACAATGAATGGGTCAATAATGAGATAACAGAATAAATAAAAAAGTTTCTGGAAACAAATGAAAATGAACACACAGTAGTCTAAATCCTATGGGACACAGCAAGCACAGTCATGAGAGGGAAGTTCATGGAAATGTAGGCTTCCCACAAAAGGTAGAACCATTTCAAATAAACAACCTACCCCTCCAGTTTGAAGAACTGGAAGAACAATGACAAACAAATCCCAGAGTGCGTAGAAGAAAGGAAATAATCAAGATCAGAGCAGAACTGAATGACATAGGGACTAAAAGAACAATTCAAATGATCAACTGGTTCTCTGAAAAGTACCTCATGGTGGTTTTGATCTACATTTCTCTGATGGCTAGTGATGCTGAGCATCCTTTCAAATGTCTCTGGGCCCTCTGTATCTCCTCCTTGGAAAAGGGTCTACCCAGGTCCTTCGCCCATTTTTTTATTGGATCATTTGTCTTCTTGCAGTGGAGTCGAGTGAGTTCTTTATATGTCTTGGAGATCAAACATCTATCTGGTGTATCATTAGCGAATATATTTTCCCATATGGTTGGCTCATTTTTCATTTCACTGATGTTTTCTTTAGCCTTGCAGAAGCTTCTTATTTTGATGAGGTTCCACTTGTTTATTCTTTCCTTTATGTCTTTTGCTTTAGGAGACATATCAGGGAAAAAATTGCTGCTTGGGATATCTGAGTTTCCTGCCAATGTTCTCCTCTAGGACTTTGATGGTGTTGCGACTTCTATTTAAGTCTTTTATCCATCTTGAGTTTATTTTTGTGTATGGTGTCAGCTGATGATCCAATTTCAATTTTTTGCATGTAGCCGTCCAGCTCTCCCAACACCATTTTTTGAAGAGGCTATTATGGCTCCATTTTATGCATCTGCCCCCTTCGTCAAATATTAGATGCCCACACATACCTGGGCTTATTTCTGGGCTTTTTATTCTGTTCCACTCGTCTATGGGTCTGTTCTTGTGCCAGTACCAGATTGTTTTGAGTATAGTGGCTTTGTAGAAGAGTTTGATGTCTGGTACTGTGATCCCTCCTACTTTGTGCTTCTTTCTCAAAATTGCTGAGGCTATTCGGGGTCGTTTATGGTTCCATATAAATTTTTGAAATGTCTGTTCTATTTCTGTGAAATATGTCATTGGTGTCTTAATAGGGATTGCATTGAATCTATAAATTGCTTTGGGTAGTATGGACATTTTGATGATATTAATTCTTCCAATCCATGAGCACAGTATATGCTTCCATTTATTTGTGTCGTCCTTAATTTCTTTATTCAATGTTGTATAGTTTTCTGCATACAGGTCTTTTGTGTCTTTGGTTAAATTTATCCCTAGATACTTTATCTTTTTTCGTGCTATATCGAATGGTATATTTTTCCTGATTTCTTCTTCTTCTATTGCATTGCTGGTGTACAAAAACGCCTTTGGTTTCTGAATGTTAGACTTTGTATCCTGCTGTTTTGCCAAATTCACTTATTAGGTTGAGTAGTTTTTTGGTAGAGTCTACAGGGTTCTCTATGTACACTATCATGTCATCTGCAAACAATGATAGCTTTATTTCCTCCTTTCCTATTTGGATGGCTTTTATCTCTTTATCTCATCTGACCACTGTGTCTAGGACTTCCAATATGATGTTGAAAAGAAGTGGTGAGAGCGGACATCCTTGTCGTGTTCCCGATCTTAGTGGGAAAGCTTTCAGTTTTTTCCCGTTGAGTATGATGTTGGCTGCAGATTTTTCATATATGGCCTTTATTATGTTGATGTATGCCCATTTTATTCTCAGTTTGTTGAGTGTTTTTATCATAAATGAGTGCTGGACCTTACCAAATGCTTTTTCTGCATCTATTGAAATGATCTTGAGGTTTTTGTGTTTCCTTTTGTTAATGTGATGTATTACATTTATTGCTTTGTGAATATTGAACCATCCCTGCATGCCTGGGATGAATCCCACTTGATCGTGGTGGATAATCTTTTGAATGTATTGTTGGATGCGGTTTGCCAATATTTTGTTGAGGATTTTAGCATCTATGTTCATCAGCGAAATTGGCCTATAGTTTTCTTTCTTTGTAGGGTCTTTATCTGGTTTTGGGATCAGGGTGATGCTGGCCTCATAGAAAGAGTCTGGGAGTCTTCCCTCCTCTTGGATTCTTTGGAATAATCTGAGAAGGACAGCGGTTAGCTCTTCCTTAAATGTTTTTGTAAAATTCTCCTGTGAAACCGTCCGGCCCTGGGCTTTTGTGTGCCGGGAGTTTCTTGATGACTGTTTCAATTTCCCCAACTGTCATCGGTCCGTTCAAGCTTTCTGTTTCTTCCTCCTTCAGTGTTGGAAGATTATACTTTTCTAAAAATTTGTCCATTTCATCAAGATTTTCAAATTTCTTGGCATATAATTGTTGATAGTAGTTTCTGACGATCGTATTTTTGTGGTATCAGTTTTTATTTCTCCTCTTTCATTTCTGATATTATTAATTTGAGCCCTCTCCCTTTTATTCTTGATGAATCTGCTTAAAGGCTTGTCAATTTTATTTATCTTTTCAAAGAACCAGCCTCTGGATTGGTTCATCCTCTGAATTGTTCTTTTTGTCTCTATGAATTGTTCAGTTCTGCTCTAATCTTGACTATTTCCTTCCTTCTACTTGCTCTGGGATTTATTTGTTGTTATTTCTCCAGTTCTTGAAGTTGTAGTGTTAGATCTTTTATTTGAAATGTTTCTATCTTTTTTAGGTAAGCCTGTATTGCTATGAACTTCCCTCTCAGGACCGCCTTTGCTGTGTCCCATAGGTTTTGGACTGTTATCTGTTCATTTTCATTTGTTTCCAGAAATTTTTTGATTTCTTCTCTTATCTCATTATTGACCCTATCATTGTTTAATAGCTTACTGTTGAGTCTCCATGTGTTTGCAAGTTTTTGAAGTTTCTCTTTGAGGTTGATTTCCAGTTTCAAGCCTTTGTGGTCCGAGAAAAAGTTTGGTATTATTTCAATTTTCCTGAATTTGCTGAGGTTTGCTTTGTGTCCTATCATGTTGTCTATCTTTGAAAAACTGCCATGAGCATTTGAAAAGAACTTTGGGATCTAAAGTTCTATATATGTCAGTTAAGTCTCTTTGATTCAGTGTGTCTTTCAGTGCCACAATATGTTTATTAATGTTTTGTTTGGAAGATCTCTTCATTTTTGACAGTGGGGTGTTGAAATCCCCTACTATCAGTGTGTTGCTGTCTGTATCTTTTTTGAAGTCGTCTAACAATTTCCTTTTATACTTGGGGGCTCCTATATTGGGAGCATATAAGTTTACAATGTTGATGTCTTCTTGAACGATTCTTCCTTTAAGTATTATAAAGTGTCCCTCTGGGTCTCTTTTTATGGCCTTTGTTTGGAAATCTACTTTGTCTGATACAACCCCATATGGCAACCCCAGCCTTTTTCTCATGCCCATTTGCTTGGAATATTTTGTTCCATCCCTTTACTTTCAGTCTGTGTAGGTCTCTTGCTCTGAGGTGGGTCTCTTGTAGGCAGAATATGTGTGGGTCATGTTTTATTATCCATTCAGCTACCCTGTGTCTTTTGATTGGGGAATTTAATCCCTTCACGTTGAGAGATATTACTGGTAGAAACTTACTCATCTTTTCTCTTTGTACCTGTGTTCCTCTCTCTCTCATTCTTTTCCTTCATCTGCTTAAACCAGTCCTCTTAGCATATCTTGGAGTGCTGGTTTGGTAGAGATGTATTCTTTTAGTCTTCTCTTCTCTGGGAAACTCCGTATTTCCGTTTCTATTTTAATGGAGAGCCTAGCTGGGTAGAGCAGCCTTGGCTGTAGGCCCTTGCTTTTCAGGACTTGGAATATTTGTTGCCATTCCCTTCTGGCTTGTCGTGTTTCTGTTGAGAAGTCAGCTCCTAGGCGTATCGGGGCCCCCTTGTATGTTACTTTCTCCTTCTCCCTTGCTGCCTTGAGGATTCTCTCTTTGTCTTTGACCTTTGCCATTTTAATGATGATGTGTCTTGGAGTGGACCTCTTTGAGTCCCTCTTGAGTGGGGTCCTCTGTGCCTCCTGGATCCTTGAGAGCCTTTCTCTCCTCAAATTAGGGAAATTTTCCATCATTACTTTTTCGAGGAGGTTCTCTATCCCTTGCTCCTCTTCTTCTCCTTTTGGTATCCCTATTATATGGATATTAATGCTTTTCAGGTTGTCCTGCATTTCCCTAAGTGCCTCTTCATTCTTTTTGAGCCTTTTTTCCATTTCTTGTTCTTTCTGGGAGCTTCTTTCTACCTTATCCTCCATCTCATTTTTTCAGTTGTTTTCCAGGTGAGTTCTCCACAATTTAGTTGTAATTCCAGATTGGTCCTTGGAGGAGTTCAATGTGACTTCCACTTACTCCTCTACCATCTTGAATCTCTCTCTTCTTCGTTCTGTTCTGGTTGAATGTTTATCTCTTCCCTCTGCTCCCAATCTTTGATTAGGGTCCTAGTGTCCTTCCATTCATTGTTGGTTTCCTATATATTTTTCTTTATTTCACTTGCATAGCTTTCATTCTTTCCCCCATTTTGCAACCATACTCAACCAATTCAGTGAGCATCCAGATTACCAGTGTTTTGAACTGTGCATCTGATAGGTTGGCTGTCTGTTCAATGCTTAGTTATATTTTGGGAACTTTGATCTCTTCTTTCATTTGGGACATATTTCTTTGCCTCAGTGAACCTGTCATGTTGGGAGGGGCAGAGCCTTTGGTTTTTTCCAGGGTGAAGCAACCCAGGTCACTGCATTGTGATGCTGTGTGTGTAGTGGAGTGGTCCAAGAGGGAACAATTCAACCTGCTCAGCTCTTGACAGGATTTCAGTCACTTCCCTCCCTACCCACAATCAAATTGAGCCTTTCTGGTGCTGATTCCCAGGTGAGTGGGTTTGTGTACGTTCTAGGACCCTGTGGTTCTTTCCAAAGGACTCTCCTATGAGGCTGGGAGTTTCTTCTGCCACCACAACCCTCACAGGTTTTTACTTCCAGAGGTTTTGAGGTTTTCTTTTCCTGCACTGGAACCCTGGATTTCTCAGTCTGTCTCTCTCACTGGCTGTTCCTCACAGTTTATCTGCATACAGATGTGGGACTTCCTGGTCCACAAGCCACCACCTCACTTTCCCAGTCCTCCAGTGGCATGCCACCTTGCCATGCATCCTCTCTGCCCCAGCTTCTCATCTCTGCCCCTCCTAATGGACTGGATGAATGTTTATTCTTTAGCTCCTTGGTTGTTGGACTTCCATACAGTTTGACTTTCTGACAGTTCTGGTTATTTTTTGTTTTTTAAATTTGTTGCTGTCCTTTTGGTTGTACTAGGAGGCAAAGTGTATACCTCCATCTTGGCTGGAAGTCCTCATTTGATTTTATTTTCTATTTTGTTCTTGCTGGTTCACAGTCATCATATGATTTTATATAATGAAACCTACTTAGTAACCATGATCTTTTTGGACTATAATGAATCATCCATATATAGAAAATTGTCATCCACATATAATAATAATTTTAGCGTTTAAAAGTTGATCCTTATGCTTTTTTTTTTTGCTTTATTGCTTTATTTGCTTATTTTCTAATGTTCTGTTGAGATTATATTGTCAATGTAATGGCCTCACTAAAGAAAGTAAAAATAAGATTCCCTGTTTTTCTCTACATTAGGAAAATCTGGGAAATTTAACTTGTTTTTTATTTTTGTTTGAAATATTTCATAATTCCTGGCTAAGACCTTTGATTTTGGAAAGTTTTGTTGTTTGTGGTAGTGTTTTGAATTTTTAATAATTGACTCAATTTACTTAGTAGATATGCATTTTCCTATTTTACACTTTTATATCCTTTTGGTACATTGGTTTTTATAAAATGGTAAATTTTGACCTCTCTTACTTAAGTATTAGAAATTCTTAGGTATCTTGGTAAGCTTTAAAGGCTTCATAGAAAATAGCTCATGTTATTTATGATGTTGGCCATTTGTGTTTCTTCTCTTGCTCATTCCCTTAAGCAGTTTTGCTAGTGGTTTACTAACTTAATTAATACTATTTTTTAAAACTTTTAACCTGATTTGGTTCTATTGTGTATTTTCCTCTTTCAATGATTCTTTACTATTGCATACATTCTATATTTTTCAGGTGATTGTTCTATTTAATTTGTGATATGAAAACTAAGATTATTGATTTTGTCTTCCTTTCTAAAAACAGTCATTTAAAGCTAAACATAGTTTCATTCCAAGTACAGATTTAGCTGACATGTTTTGTCTTCCCTAGTGTATTTCCAAACCCTGTATTTGTAAGTTGTGTCTGCCTCACAATGTCTCCAGCCCATGTGCCTACCACCATGCCTACCTTCATATTTTTAAGCTCATATGTTCCGCCCAGTATCACTATCTCACTGCAGCCCATGTCTGCCCTTTTGTGCTGCCATGTTTTTCTACCCATTCTGTCTTATCCAGCTACCAAAAGTTTCCATTCCTTTTCCTGTAGCCCATGTCATCCCACATAGTCTCCTCCTGTCCCTAAAACCCATGTCAGGCAACCAGTGCCACTCATTCCTCTGCCTGCAACACTTTTCTTGAGTGCCTCTATCTTCTGTGTTTGCATCTGATTCTGGATCTCATTGTTTTACTCCTGTATCTGTAACCCATTCCATCTTTAAAGACTCAAAACTACCTTTTCTGTGTTGAAGTGTCTCTATTTGACTAGTTTTTTGTCTATATTTGCACAAGTCTATTTGTGGACTCTCTATTCTGTACAATTTATCTATTGTAACTTTGTAAATAATTCTGAATTTGGAAAGTGTTAGTTTACCAGCTTGTTTTTCAACAGTATTGTCTATATTACATAACATTTAAAATGAGTTTGTTATCTACAAAAAAGTGTTGTGATATTTTTATTGGGTTTGCACTGGATCTTTATATAAACTTAAAAATAATTGACATATTAATAGTGTGTCTCTTAATCATGAACAAGAAATATATCTCAAGGGATTTTTCTTTTGTGAATGATTAATATATTTTCCCTACAGAGATCTGTAAATATTTTCTTTGACTCATACTTGAGGATTTCTTCTTTGTTGTTTATTGTGAATGGATTTGGTTCTTACATATTCCAATTATGTGTAACTGGTATATAAAAACCGAACTTTGTGTGTTGTCTTTAAACTTCGCTTCATGTTATGTCTCTAAATTCCCATCTGAGTACATAACATTGGTCTCAACTCTGTTAGAACTTTTGCAATCATAACATTGCTAATCTGAATACTGAATTTCAGAAATTCACTAGAACCTCCAGTAAAGGATACAGTTACCAGTGAACTAGGTTTGAGCTTCTTGCACTTTCACACCACCCCCCACCCCAATGGCCATCAGGGAGTATACAACCCATAATTTCTGGATCGTGCTGAGTTCATGCATGGTCTGCCCATATACCTCCATGGAAAATTACTATGAGGACAAGAGTTTCCTGAGGAGGATGAGCCTCCACTGCAGCTTCAAGAAGACTTGGGGTGGCATACCCCTGAGGAAAAAGCTTTTGGCCCAAGGCTCTAAAGTCTGAAGAGGGGGAATAGCCACAGTTTCTCCCAGATGTTCTTCCTTTAAAAAATGATTTTATTTATTTGTTTTTAGAGAGCAGGGAGGGAAGGAGAAAGAGGAGAGAAACAGTAAAACATACATGTGAGAGAGAAACATCTATCAGTTGCTTTTGCTACTTGCCCCAAACAGGTAGTGAACCCACAACCTAGGCATGAGCCCTGATCAGGAATCAAACTGGTGACTGTTTGGGATGTGGGATGATGCCCAACCAACTGAGCCACATGGGTTAGGGCCCAGATGTTTTTCTTAATAGTGGGTATAAAACCTTTACTTTTCTAAAAACTTCCTGATCACTTTATTCTTTACTTTTTCATGTAATTTATTCATTTGATTACTTACTTATTTATTTTTATTGTGGTAACATTGATTTTCAAGATTCTCTGTCTTTCAGGTGTACATTAGAATTTGTTATGTGTCTACCTTATCTAGTAGGGTCTATCTCATTGTAATCCATCACCATATCATTTGATCCCATTTCTCCCTTTTACCTGCCCTTGGAACCCACTTCTCATGTAACATTTTCACAAGAACTACTTTGCAAAATAATTCATTTATGAGGTCATTTAGGTGTTCAGTTCATATACCAATAGAATTGTTTCTGGGGAGAAATCACAATGTAGTTTGAGATAGAGGACAATATAAAGACAGTCAATAAATTAATATTAAAAATTATAGCTAAATAAATAAAACTTAAAAATAAAACTAAAACAAAAAAATAAATAAATTTGGCCCTACTTGTCTCCCATAGAGCCATGTCTTAGCCCAAGGCAAAGGAAAAAGTTCACACCCCAGTGCATTCTTTCACTCATTTTATTTGTTAATTTCTACTTCAAAGTAATTAAAAATAATAAGAGAAAAATATTCAAATTTATAACATTATTTTAATTTCAATATTTTAATTATCAAAACCAGAACATTATATTTTAACTTCCTTGGCTTCGAAGAAGCTAACTTAGCACTAATTTTTTTATTGTTTTAATTCACCCTTCTTAGCTTATCTCTTTTTCAAATGAGAGTATTTCCATGTTTGATATTTTCTCATGAACCTTAATGAATACAAACATTTTTAATTATGTTCAGCTTATTAAAGTGTTCTTTGCTAAATCTCTGTCTGGATCAATTTGTGGTGAGGCAAGGGAAAGTGGAGACAGGAAAATGGAGACAACTGTGCTTAAACAATAAAAACATAAAATAAAAATTAAGAAATTATTTTTTAAATATAATTAATAAAATCAATGGAACTTCCTAATTCATTATATGATTGTAACAAGCAAAATTCATGAATGAGGCTCAGGTAATCAAAATATGATGCTTTCTTAAAATCAACTACTGCATGCTGCTTAGAACCATTAAAGATGAAATATGTACAGGATTTAACTTCCCAGAATTCAAAGTAAACAAGACAATCTTTGGTTCTTTTTTCTAAATCAAATGTGATCATGGAAAATAGATTGTCTCTGGTCCTAAAATGAAAATATAAAGTAGTTAGTTTAATTTTGCATATCTCCATTTTAAAGGTTACCTATAGATATTTTTACATCATTTCTGTAAATGTTTTACAGAAACATTCTGTAAATGGTTTACAGAAATGTTTGTGCTTCTTTCTATAATAATTGATTATTTTAGTCTTTAATTAGCATATTCATATCTTTGTTTTTTATTTTCAAATTTATGTATCTTAGAGACTTCAAGATGGTGGAGGAGTTAGTGGAAGTCACACTGTCCTTCCAGGACCAATCTGGAGTTACAACTAAATTGTGGAGAAATCACCGGAAAACAACAAAACAATAGCAAGAGTGGAGACTTAAATCCTTGGACAGACAGAGGAATTGGCTTTAGCACAACCCAACTTGTAAGCAGTGTGGTAGAGACTCAAGAAGTTGGGCTGGGTGCACATGGGTGGAAGGGCCAGAGGGATATTTAAATGGCTAATTGGATCCACCTGAGAAGAGTGGGATCTGAATCATAGGTGGGGATCCACAGCCTACAGCACCAGAACCCATAAAGTACTCAGATAACGGCCAGCTACAAAAAGCAGCAGGGTTGCTAACTGCCAGGGAAGGGTGGCTGGAGACACAAAGAGCCATATAAAGGGCCAATGCATAACGTTTTATTTGCAGCCACTTACCCAGGGCTTCATTGGAGGCAGAGGCAGAGTGGGCTGGAGATGCTGTCACAAGGGTAGAAGCTTTCTTTCTTTCTTTCTGCTGCATAGTATTCCATTGTGTAAATGTACCATAATATTTTGATCCACTCATTTACTGATGGGCACTGAGGTTGCTTCCCACACTTGGGTATTATAAATTGTGCTGCTATGAACATTGGGGTGCAAAGGCTCTTTTGAATTGGTGCTTTGGGATTCTTAGGGTATAATCCTAGTGGTGGAATCACTGTGTCAAAAGGCAGTTCTATTCTTAGCTTTTTGAGGAAATTCCAAACTGTTTTCTACAGTGGCTGCACCAGTCTGCATTCCCACCAACAATGTACTAGGGTTCCCTTTTCTCCACAACCTCGCCAGCACCTGTTGTTTGTTGATCTGTTTATGATGGCCATTCTGACTGGTGTGAAGTTTTATCTTGTTGTGGTTTTAATTTACATTTCTGTGATGGCAAGTGATGCTGAGCATCCTTTCATATGTCTCTGGGCCTTCTGTATCTCTTCTTAGGAGAAGTGTCTGTTCAGGTCCTTTGCCCATTTTTTATTGGATTGTTTGCCATCTCAGAGTGCAGTAATGTGAGTTCTTTATATATTTGGAGATCAAACCCCTATCTGATGTATCATTGGCAAACATATTTTCCCATACAGTTTGTTCCTTTTTCCTTTTGCTACTGTTTTTTTTTAGTCATGCAGAAACTTCTTATTTTTATGAGATCCCACTTGTTAATTCTTTCCTTTATGTCCCTTCCTTTAGGGGACATATTGGTGAAAATATTGCTGTGTGGAATATCTGAGAATTTCCTGCCTATGTTCTCCTTTAGGACTTTTACGGTGTCACAACTTATATTTAAGTCTTTTATCCATCTTGAGTTATTTTTTTGTATGATGTCTGTTGATCAAATTTCAAATTTTTCCATGTAGCTGTCCAGCTCTCCCAACACCATTTGTTGAAGAGGGTTTTTTACTCCAATTTATGCTTCTGCCCCTTTTGTCAAATATTAATTAACCATACAGATATGGGTTTATTTCTGGGCTTTCTATTCTGTTCCACTGATCTATGTGTCTGTTCTTGTGCCAGTACCAGACAGTTTTGATTTCAATGGCCTTGTGTTATAATTTTATGTTCAGTATTGTGATCCTTCCTGCTTTGTTTTCTCTCTAAAAATTGCTGCGGCTATTCGGGGTCATTTATGATTCCATATAAATTATTGAAATTTCTGTTCTATGTCTGTGAAACACATCATTGGTATTTTAATAGGGATTGCATTGAATCTATAAATTGCTTTGGGTAGTATGGACATTCTGATGATGTTAATTCTTCCAAACCATGAACATGGTATATGCTTCTATTTATTTTTTCTTCTTTAATTTCTTTCTTCAGTGTTGTATAGTTTCCTGCATACAGGTCTTTTATCTCTTTGGTTAAATTTATACCTAAGTACTGTATTTTTCTTGTTGCTATGCCAAATGGCATTTTTTTCCTGATTTCTGCTTCTGACATTACATTGTTGGTGTACAAAAATACCTTCAATTTCTGAATATTAACTTTTTATCCTGCTGTTTTGCCAAATTCACTTATTAGATCAAGCAGCTTTTAGATGGAGTCTATAAGGTTTTCTATGTACACTAGCATGTCATCTGCAAACAATGATAGTTTCACTTCTTCTTTTCCAATTGAATGACCTTTATTTATTTTTCTTGTCTAACCACTGTGGCCAGGACTTCCCATACTATGTTGAAAAAAAGTGGTGAAAGCACACATCCTTGTCATGTTCCCGATCTTAGTGGGAAAGCTTTATTTTTTGCCCATTGAGTATGATGTTGGCTGTAGGCTTTTCATATATGGCCTTTATTACATTGAGGAATGTCCCATTTATTCCCATTTTGCTGAGTGTTTTTATCATAAATGTGTGCTGTACCTTACCAAATGCTTTTTCCACATCTATTGAGATGATCATGTGCTTTTGTCTTTCCATTTGTTTATGTGTTGTATTACATTTATTGATTAGCAAATATTGGACTATCCTTGTATCCTTGGGATGAATCCCACTTAATCATGGTGGATGATCTTTTTAATGTATTGCTGGATGCAATTTACCAATATTTTGTTTAGGATTTTAGCGTCTCTGTTCATCAGTAAAACTGGCCTGTAATTTTCTTTCTTTGTTGTGTCTTTATGTGGTTTTGGGATTAGGATGATGCTGGCCTCATAAAGAGAGTTTGGCAGTCTTTGCTTCTCTTGGATTTTTTGGAACAATCTGAGAAGAAGAGTTAGCTCTTCCTTAAATGTTTTGTCAAAATCTCCTGTGGAACCATCCCGTCCAGTGCTTTTGTGTGTCGGGAGTGTTTTTTATTACTGCTTCAATTTCACCAGCTGTTATTGGTCCATTCAGGCTTTCTGCTTCTTCTTCATTTGGTGTTGGAAGGTTATACTTTTCTAGAAATTTTTCTAACTCTTTGAGATTTTCAAATTTCTTGGCATATAATTGCTCACAGTAATTTCTTACAATCTTTTGTATTTCTCTTGTATCAGTTATTTGTCCTCTTTCACTTCTGATATTATTTATTTGAGTCCTGCCCTCCCCTCCCTTTTTTTTTTTTTTTTTTGTTGAGTCTGATTAAAGGCTTGTCTATTTTGTTAATCTTTTCAGAGAATCAGGTCCTGGATTGGTTGATCCTTTGAATTGTTCTTTTAGTCTCTATGTCATTCAATTCTGCTCTGATCTTGATTATTTCCTTCCTTCTACATGCTATCCAATTTTTTTTGTTTTTGTTTCTCCAGTTCTTCAAGTTTTAGGGTTTGATCATTCATTTGAAATATTTCTAACTTATGGAGATAGGCCTGTGTTACTATGAACTTCCCTCTCAGGACTTCTTTCACTGTGTCCCATAGGTTTTGAACTATTTGTGTTCATTTTCATTTTTTTCCAGATACTTTTTAATTTCCTCTCGTATCTCATTATTGACCCATTCATTGTTTAATACCGTGCTATGCAGTCTCCATAAGTTTGAAAGTTTTTGAGGTTTTCCTTGATGTCGGTTTCTGGTTTCAAGCCCTTGTGGTCTGAGAAAATGCTTGTTATTTCAATTTTTCTGAATTTGCTGAGGATTGTTTTGTGTCTTATCATGTGGTTTACTTTTGACAATATTTCAGGTGCATTTGAAGAGAATGTGTAGTTTGCTTCTTTGTGATGAAATGTTCTATATATGTCAGTTAAGTCCATTTGCTCTAATGCATCATTCAGTTCCACAATATCCTTGTTGATATTTTGTTTGGAAGATGTCTCCATTGTTGACAGAGGTGTGTTAAAATCCCCTACTATCAGTGTGTTGTTGTCTATATCTTTCTTGAAGTCTTCCAAGATTTTCCTTATATATTTGGGTGCTCCTATGTTGAGTGCATATATGTTTAAAACGTTTGTTTTGATGGATTCTTCCTTTGAGTATTTTAAAGTGTCCTTTTGGGTCTCTTTTTATGGCTTTTGTTTTGAAATCTATTTTGTGTGATATAAGTATTGCTACTCTTGATTTTTTCCTCCTGTCCATTTGCTTGGGATATTTTTTTCCATGCCTTTACTTTCCATCTGTGCAGGTCCTTGTTGTGAGGTGGGTCTCTTGTAGGCAGCATATGTGTGGGTCATGTTTTCTTATCCATTCAGCTATCCTGTGTGCTTTGATTGGGGCATTTAGTCCATTTACTTTTAAAGTTATTATTGATAGGGACTTCCCCCCCGCCCCGCCTTGTACCTGTGATTTTCTCTTTCTCTTTTTCTTCATCTTCTTAAGCAGTCCCTTTAGCATATCTTAAAATGCTGGTTTGGTGGAGATGTATTCTTTTAGCCTTATTTTGTCTTAGAAACTCCATATTTCACCGTCCATTTTCATTGAGAGCCTTGATACGTACAGCAGTGTTGGTTGTAGGCCTTTGTTTTTCATGACTTTGAATATTTGTTGCCATTGACTTCTGGCTTGCAGCATTTCTGTTGAGAAGTCAGCTACCAGCCCTATCAGGGTTACCTTGTATGTTACTACCTGTTTCTCCCTTGCTGCCTTTAGGATTCTCTGTCTTTGATAATTGCCATTTTAATGATGATGTGTCTTAGAGTGGGACTTATGGGGTTCCTCTTTAAGGGGGCATTCTCTGCTTCTTGGACTTGTGAGACTTTTTCTGTCCTCCAGTTAGGGATGTTTTCCATCATTAGTTTTTCAGAGTTTCTATATCCTTTGCTCATCTTCTTCTCCTTCTGGTATCCTTATTATATGTATATTATTATGTTTCAGGCTATCCTGCATTTCCCTAAATGCCTCTTCACTGGTTTTGAGTCTTTTTTCCATTTTTCTGCTATTTCTGGGAGTTTTTTTCTACCTGGCCCTCCAGCTCACTGATTCAATCCTCTGTTTAATCTAGCCTGCTTTTGATACTTTCTGCTGTGTTCCTCAATTCAGAAATTGTATTCTTCATTTCCTCTTGTCTTTTATTGATAGTTTCTATGTCCTTTTTCATGTTGATATAGTTTGCAGTAAGTTCCTCATAGTTTCTCTGTAGTTTTTCATAATTCTCTTTCAGCTCACTGAGCTCATTGAGCTTCCTTAGAACCATTGTTTTGAATTCAATATCTGATAGTTTACTTGCCTCTATTTTATTTAGTTGTCTCTTTGGGGTTCCTCCTTTTCCCTTGTTTGGTGCATGTTTCTTTTCCTTCCCATTATTTATGAGACTCTTCATTTTTTGCTCTTGCTCCTTAAATTGATCTTCCTTGATTTCCTGACTTTGTATTGTGAACTTCTATGGTAGTAGGCAGTCTTTTATTTTTTTTTTTTCTTTCTGGGTCTGCCTCTGATGATGTCAGATGTTGACCTCGTCTGATGTTCAGCAGTCTATTTTAGAGTTCCAGGAATCTATTCTCTGTGTCTGTCACCTGCAATTGTTAATCTAGTCACTCTGCCCTCACCTGTCAAGCTTAAGCACCACAGGGTAGGGCAGTGCCCCTTGAGTGTGGGGCTATTTTGTCCTTATAGGCTGCTGCCACTCAGGGAGTGGTCTGCCTGAGCAAGACAGAAGCTGAGGAGTGGGTGATGAGTCAGCATTGATATCCCCCTGGCTACTCCCTCAGTTCTCTCCCCAATGCTTCCATCTCAAGTCTCTCCTCAATTGTCTCTAGACAGCTCTGTGTCCTTTTTAGGCAGGGATCTAGTATCTGTGCTGTTCTCTCTGCATTCAGCACTCAGGCCTGCACACAACTCCTGGTTGGGTCAGAGTCTCCTGAGGTTGAGGTTACTGGGCCCTTTATGCCTGAGCAAGATGGAAGCTGCAGAGTGGGAGGTGAGTCATCACCATGGCCCCACTGGCCACTGTCTCAGTTCTCTTCCCAGAGCTTTCCTCAACAATATCTCCTCAGGAGGCTCTAGCCCTCTTTGCTTCTGCCTCTGCCCAGAGACCAAGGTAGGTGGCTGCCACTACAAATTTTTGCAGTAGCCTTTTAAATGTCTCTTTGCATTTCCAGCTGCCTGTCTCTGGCAGAGAGCGCCACTACGTTTTTCACAGCTGTCTTTTGTTTGTGTGCTTTTTTGGGTTCTGGTGCTGTAGGCTGGAGGTCCTTGCTTATGATTCAAACCCTGTTCTTAGAGTGATACAACTGGCCATTTCAATATCCCTCTGCTGCTGGTGCCTGTGGGTGCCCAGCCCACCCTCTCGAGCCTCCACCACACTTCTCACCCATTAGGTTGTGCAAAAGCCGATTCCACTGTGTGTCTGAAGCTCCAAGGTTCCTCTCTCGCTATTGTTCTGTTGTTTTCCAGGTGATTTCTCCACAGTTAAGTTGCAATTCCAGTTGGGTCCTGGGAGGAGTTCAGCATGACCTCCACTCACTCCTCTACCATATTGGCCTTTTGGATTTTCTCCATACATGATTATGTCATCTACAAAAGCAAGCAAGGGCTGTTTTACTTCTTCCTTCTGACTTGGATGTACTTTATTTCTCT
Organism: Pteronotus mesoamericanus; assembly: GCF_021234165.1. Classification (NCBI taxonomy): domain Eukaryota; kingdom Metazoa; phylum Chordata; class Mammalia; order Chiroptera; family Mormoopidae; genus Pteronotus; species Pteronotus mesoamericanus. Next base: position 2,738,210 of record NW_026555304.1, read on the forward strand.
TTCTTGCTTAATTGCTCTAGCTAAGTCTTCCAGTAGAGCATTAAATAAAAGTAGTCAGAGTGTAAGCACCTGTCGTTTTCCATATTTTAGAGGTGGAACTTTCAACCTTCAATGTTGAGTATGATATTAGGTGTGGGTATGTCATATATGCCATACATTTTGTTGAGGTATGTTTCATCTACACCTAATTTATTGATAGTATTACTTTTAAAATGATGTTGAGTTGTTAGGATTAGGGTCAAAGACAAGGTCAGAGTTTTGGGTTAGGGTTAAGTTCATAAGTAGAAGCATGGCCCTGGCTGGTTCAGTGGATTGAGCACCAGCTTGTGAAGCAAAGTGTCTCTGGTTCAATTCCCAGTTAGGGTACATGCCTGGGTTTTTGGCCAGGTCTCCAGAAGGGGGCAGAGGGGCAACCACACACCTTCCTCTCTGTCTAAAAATTAATAAATAAACATCTTTAAAAAAAGAAGTAGAAGAAAAGAGGGTTAAGGTCAGGATCAGGCTTAGGAATTGGGTCAGGGTCAGGTTCAGTTTTAGGGGTAGGGCTAGGGTTCATATTAGGGTTTGGGTCAAGGTTAAGATTAGTGTCAAGGTTAGAGATTCAGGCTCAGAGGGTAAGGGTCAGGTTTAGAGTTTACAGGTCAAGGTTAAGAGTCTTAGGGTCTTGGGATAGTGTTTTTAAGCATTGAGGATTTAAAATTATTGTTTGGGTGTTAGGTTAGAGGTTAAGGGGTTAGGATTAAATGGTTTGAGTTAGTATTAGGTTTAAGCCTCACTAACCCACTTTCTCCTTCCCCCTTTTCAACTCTCTGAAGCTTTCAAGATGCACAGGACTCACTCAGGGTCACACAAGAGTCAGGGGTTAAATGAACCGTTGCTTGTTTGTCCTTCAGTCCTGGACTCTGAGGTTAGAATGAAACATTCAATCTGGTCACTGTTTCAAATCCAGCTCAACTTTAGCCTAAGGTAAATCAGAGGTCATGCAAAGTTTCCCCTTAGTCTCCTACCTTGGAAAGGTGATGCTGGTCTCACTGTGCCTAGTCAGCCTCAGGTTCCAGCTCAACTCTGACACACAAGGGCACTCAGTATACCTGTGTAGATTTATATAGGAATAAATGTGATGACCTTCCAACCCCTAGATACAGCCTTTCTGAAAACTGGTGGGGCCCTCTTGGAAGTGGCTAGGTATTTTGTTCCATTTGAGAACGCAGCAGTAGATATGTAGATCTCAGACTTGGATAGCCTTTGGCCTCTGACCGTTCAGAGAAATCTCTGCGCTTCTGCAGCTCAGGTCATCCTGAACCCTGTCAAGTCCCCGTGGCCAATGACCTGATTGTGTTGCTAAGCAGTTTAACAGCTACTTCTGCAGTTTACATAGTCTCTTGAAAATTTTCAATTCCCAACCTGCATGTGGTTGAGAAAAAGTACCTCCTTCCTCACATCCCCTTAGCCTTCCAAGAGAAGTAATAAACCTCCAAACATTGAATACATCCCTGGCCAAAACAATCATACATCAGACTGTGACCCAAAAATCCTTTGACCTCTTAGTTGAAACAAACTTTTGACATTTATACTAATTGAGAATCAAAGATACTTAAGCAACTCTGTCTCTTGACAGGGCAGTTTCACACTGAGGCCACATGGAATCAGAGAACTCATGGTCCTTTGTGTAGTCCCTGCAGACTTTGGAAAACCAGCCAACTGTGGTTTCCACAATTTGAAGTAATTCTTGATCCTCCAACCACTTCAATGCAGGAATTTTCTTATCACCTTAACCTTCATCTCTACTCTTAGTAAAGGAGAAAGAAGAGATTGGAAATGAGACACCTTGTTCTTTAGAGATGACTGATTAATGTGGCTGTGGACAGGCATGACTCCTGGGTTCTCATATCCCAAGGACGCCAATGAAGCCTCTGCATCTTCCAAAGACACATAGACTATTCTTGGTCCAGTCTCTGAGATGCAAGAGCCCAATTCCCAAGGCAGGAAGCTAGAGTTTACCACTAACAACAACATTAGTTTTTCATCAAGTGGTATTGCTTAATGCTGTTGTAGGAAGACAGTGAGAGCAATAGAAGGGTGGCTGCAGCCCCTGATTCTGTGACTCCCTTGTGTGGCTTCAGATGCAACAATGCAATGGGCCATCAATGATGTGGAAATCTGTTGCGTCTCCTGACCCAGTATCTGTTCTCCTGACTGAATTCAGCACCTCAACTTTCTTTTGGTAACTACATCTCAACTGTTTTTCCTCCAAACAGATCTGGAGGACTGAACCTATGTTTATCCGATCCCATGTTTCATTTTCTGGGTGCTTTTATGGGTTCCAGGACAAGAACATGACCTGAGCCTGGGCAAAGACATTTTAAAAACTGTGAATTTTTTGGAAACTCAAGTGAAAAAGAAATAGGTCTTGTCAGAATCGGTTGTAGGTGGGTGTCAGCCTGGAGTTTCTGGAGGCCCCAATACCGAGGGATAGACTGTGCTTATAATTGGGACCACCCAAATGCACTTAGCAGTATGGAGAGAGACCAGGTCCCACTGCAAGAATGTGAAAACCTGGACCTGTCAGGTCCAAGTACACTCTTAAACTTGCCTCTTGTAAGAATTAATTTATTTTTATGATTTAAAATGTTATTAATTTATTTTACTTCAATAAGTGTGCCCAGTTCCTGGCAATCAAAAAAGTCCTAGCTGACACATCAGAATAAATAGTTCCTGATACTCCTTCTGCATAATGTCCTTATTGGGTGGGGCATGGCTGGAGGAAATGAATGGGATGAGATATTAAAAGAGTTTCCAAATAGCTCTGCCCCTATCCCTTCCCTGTCCCAAGAGAGGGAAACCCAAAAAGAATGAGAGGCTCACCAGTAGGGGAAAAGAGTCCCTGAATGGCCAATTGGTCTGTTTGAATCTTCCTTTTTTTAAACTCCATTTTATTAATGTTTACTTTTACTAGGAAATCACCCATTTCCTCTCAATTTCCAATTTGACTCAGTAGGTTTCTCTTATTTGATTTACAGTTTTTCCCCTCTAGTTTTTTTTTTAACAGAATTGTTACAATTAATGAACAATTAATCCATTATTATTCACTACAGTTTATATTTTATTCAGTTTCCTGCATTTAAGCTCAGTCTCAGTGCTGGTGCTTCTGTCTATTGAGCCCTCAATGATCTTGCAGCCAGAGAGGTTAATGCAATAGCTGGGGTACCTGGTGAGCAAATTGGATGGTATGATAAGAAATGAGACCAGGAGAAGAAATTTGGGCCTAGTAAAGAGTGTTGACACTATGCTAATGATAGAGGCTTTATTCTCTAGGCTGAGGGGGAGCTGTTGGTAGTTCTAACACACAGGAAGTGACAAGATTAGATCTCTAATTTAAAAAGATCAAACTGGTGACAGTGTGAAGGTTGGACTGGATGAGAGAGGGACAGGCATCAGAGAGACCACTGACAAGACTGGTAAGAGGTGGTGCAGACCTAGGCTAAGGCAGGGACCATGAGTTTGGAGAGGATCAGGGGTATGAAGACCAGAGAAGGCTGTGATTAATACTAACTTGGGGATAAAGCTATCACAGATGCAAGAGTTAGTGCTTAGGGAGACTTTGGCTATTTGGACATTGGTAGGAGAGCTCATTCTGCTAAAAAGAAACTGTTTGCTAAATTCTTGATTTTTCTGACCCATAGAAGGTAAAGAAAATAATAAAAAAGGAAGACAGAGGAGTGGGTTCTGATCACATGTTGTGCAGGAGCTAAATGAACTATGTCACTGAACCCTCACAACCACCCTGAGAGGGAGTGTTTATCCCCATCTAACAAATGAGGAGAATGGGTTTCCATTTCTTTGCCTGAAATCACACAGGTAGTAAGTGGTGGGGCCAGAAGTCAGCTCTGTCTTTCTCAGGGGTTCAGACACTTACCGATAGACTACACTCTGAATAGAAAAGAAGCTCTTGCCAGTTGAGACTTTAGAGGAAGAGAACATGGGCAGAAGTAGACTAGTGCTCTGGAATGAAGAACAGATTTTAAAAATCCAGAGGACAGGCAGAATATAGAAATGGGGAAGCCAATGTTATAAGGATCTGGTGCTTGCTGTTGCTCCTATGAAAGCCAGGCCACTTCTTCCCTTCCCATCTGTCCTATTCCCCAGCTGCCTGCCCTATCACTTCAAAAACAATCTTGGGTGAGTGCAAAGCAAGTTGGGCCATTAGGTTGTGCACATATTTTATTTAAATAGAATGACCAGGATTAGACCAAAAGCTGCAAGGACTATTTGGATTACTTTATTTGCCCAGGATATTGTGTGTGCATGCTGTTCTGGCCTACTTTGGCCCATGTATGATTCAATTCTGGATTTTAATCTGTGTTATAATCAGTTTTCAGTTTAAATACAGGTAAAGTGGAAACGATCATTGTCCTAACCTCATCTGGCAAATGGGAGCAGTAAGTGAGATAAGGCATGTGAAGGGCCGAAAGTAGGATTTATTTCTAAGTGATAAATTATCAGTCTGAATCCTCATTTTATGTTTTTATTTTTTCTTTTTTATTTTATTGTACTTTTCCCATTACCATTTGTCCCCCTTGTACTCTCCTCTCCCCTGCATCATCACACTGTTGTCCATGTCTATGAGGGTTTTTTTTTTTTCTTTTTTTTCCATGTTAAAACCAAGTTGGCAGGCAGAACCCCTTAGGAAGGGAAACACTCTTCTCTGCTGCCATCTAGTGTGCATCTTAGGAATAACACCAGAGTGGAGGCCACCAGGAAGTTACTTTATGCTACCATCCAGCTTGTCTTTTAAATAATATCTGAGTATAGGTTACGAGCAAAACACTCTACTCTGCCATCATCTAGTGTGCCTCTTAATAATAACTGAATGGGACTCACCAGGAAACTCTTCTCTTTTGCCATTTAGTGTGCATCTTGGTAATAACACCAGAGTGGAGGTTCCCAGAAAAAGCTCTTCCTTCTCCAAATGTTTCTAAGCCCATGAAGAATGCGTCAGATCCAAGACCGTACCCCAGGTGCAGTCATCTGTGCCCTGGAAGCTGGACACTTGATTGTGGAATCCTTCAGAGGAAACATGGCACAGCGCTTGGCTCACCATGTATCAATCACCTTCTCCCCTGCTCTTACTTATGCATGCCTTTTGCCATTTTTCACTATTGGCTCCTTACATTCCCCAATGCAGTTTTAACAGTGTATGCTTTGAGAGCCCCTATAACCAGATTTAAAACATAAGTAAAACACAAAAGTGCAATGACAAAAATGGCGTAAGAAAAAGGAAGAGTATAATATTAAGTTTGAAGTAAAATTAATAAGTATTGGACCAATGGGAGCAAGATTGCAGAAAAACCACAGCAGGGCCATAGCAATGATAGCTGAATGAAGTTTAACATAGGTGTAACAGGAATAAGAATGTTGTACAAAAGCAAAAAGTGATATGAAATGTCTACAATAAAGAAAAATGATTTTGAGAGGAAGGGTGAAGCAATCTAATAAGAGTAAGGAGTATAGCCCAGGCTGAGAGAGGGGAAAAATTAAAATGAAATTCCTCACTCAGCTGATCAGGGGCATGGGGAAGGCAAAATAAAATAAGTTGAGGGAGAGTATCCTATGGGATTTAAAGTACAAACATAGTGAACAAATAGGAGTTCCATTAGAGAATTGCAGCAATAGCCATGCTATTTTGACCAACTAGCCACAGTTTATAAAGTTGTCAAGAAAATAAGACTATTATAAGAGGGCAAAAAGGATGTGACCTGACTTAAGAAAGCACTCTTATGTGAGGTTGTATGGGGAGAAATAGCGACAGTAAGGGATAGGAACATGAGGTAGTGAGAGACAATACAGTTTACAAGAGCAGTAAGAAATGTCAGGAAGGTGGCAAAATAGAGTAAGACCTGGGAAGGGTGTTGGGTGGGGTTTTGAATAACAGTAATTACATAGATATAGATATAGATATATAGATGTAAATATATGATCTATAGGTAAGATATATGAGATATATATAATCTGAATAAAAATAATAAAAAGGACCAAGAGTAATGAGATATTTAGAATATGAGTGAAGTGAAAGAGGTAAAATTAAAATGTTATATGAAAGGAAGCAAAACAAACAAAAACAAAAATTTAAAAAATAAAATAATTTTTTTTTAAATGCGCAAGTTCTAATGAAGAACAAGGTGAAATTTGTCTCAGCTCTTGGTGTTTTCCTTCTGACTTCTTTCTGGATCTGTCTCTGGCTTTCTCTTAGCTCTAGGTCCCAGGTGGGTCATCAAGCTTCTGGCAACACCACCTTCCCCCTGCCTCTAGAAGGAGGTTCTGTTGTGACTGAGGAGGCGAGGTCTCTGTGTCTCCCCTTGGAGGTACTGTTCAGTTTTCTGGGAAACTTTTGGGTGTGTTCCCCTGCCTCTACACTCCCATCCTGGTCTGTCCCAGTTGATTTCTGACAATGTATAGTTTCTGCTTAAATAGCTGTCTATTTAATGAGGGTGGAGGGATAGGGGTCAATCTGTGTAAGAGTGTCAGCTCTCTCCTGCTTGGTGTAGTCTGCAGCTCTGTGTGTAAGCCAAGTCTAGGTGGTGCCCAGAATCCCTCTTTTTGTACCCTTTCTTAACTTCTTCTGTTGATGATCTCAGTGAAATAGGACCCTAGGACCTAGTGTAGTTTGTCTCCCTGTGAAAAGTTAAAAATGGGCCCTTTTAGGCTTTACCCTTGCTGTTTTACTCTGCAAAAAAAAAAAAAAAGCTTCTAACTGGTTGTTAAGCCTGCCCCATTGGTTTTGCATCCACTCAGCTGGTTTTGCATATCTTCCCGGCCCTTCCTACTGATAGTGGGGATTTGGGCTCAATTTTCTTTTTTGCCGGTGATTCCACCAAGGAAGGGGGCTCAGTATAGCCTGTAATAATCACAGGCACACAGTCTCCAGCCCACTGCCCTCAGAGCATTTTTTTGTCCCCTACTCTCCACTCTGCACCATTGTATTGGGCTGAGGCCAAGAAACCACCCCACTTTGCACTTCTTCGATCAATCTTCTAGGTGCACTGAGTGGAAGCAAATCATGCACACAATCCTCCCTCCCTTTTGGTTGGGCAACTGCACATATCTGGACCCTGGCCAGCATGTGTCAGTTCCCCTTTTGAAAAGAGTCTCTGTGGGTGCTGCTGCTGCTCTGAGCCACTGTCTGGCTTTCCACATACTTCATTTCTCTGAAAAGTCAAGAGTCTATCTCAGTCATGGTCAGTAGTGGCCCTCCTCTTCCTTCAACCCCAGGTGCAGCCAGAATCCCTCCCACTCTCTGGCATTGTCCTGTCTGGTGACTGCCATGCCAGCTAGGATGTGCCACCAGCTGTGTGCATGTGTGCATCCTGTTTCTCCCCAGTGATTTTGTGCATTCAAGTTGTTCCCAACATGGGATTGTGGTTTTTTATCTTGGGAGAGAGAGCTGCTAGGCTGCTGTCCTTGACCTGGCTTTCCTTCAGTGTTGTCCCTGCAGCAACCATAGTTTCTGGCATCACTCCCAAGGACCTCCCCTGCCCATATAACACCTTCTTACCACTTCTTTTGAAGCATCCTCGACACATTTTGGCTTCCAAACTCTATATCAGCTAACACTTTGTTTTTCAAAGATCAACTATGTGTCTCAGGTAGGTGCATGAGCACATGCATTCAGCTCCCATCTACTTCACTGCCATCTTCTGCCCACTCTTGCATACATTCCTAAATACAGAAAAATAATAGTTCATTCTATTTAAAGAATATCACTAATACCTCTAATTACAGTGTTTCTGATATTACAAATGTTGTTTCTCAGGGGTTTAAAAAACTGTTCATTTTTCACTTGTACCCAAGGATCACAGTATTTATGCTGTTTTAACTTTAAAAACTGATATTAACTCTCCCCGCTTCACTCCTGCTAATTTAAATTTAATACAGAATTCTAAAAGAATATTAGATCAAATGTGATCATTTTTCAGGTGAATTTCTTTACCTGAACATAATATTCTTCCAAGTCTTGACTTCAACATGAACTGAAGTTAACACTAAGAATAACTGCAATTTTATTTTTAAAGCAAGAATAACACTAGAAAATCCAAGACATTCATTATTAATATGTCTGATTCAGATCTCTAGACTAAGAATAACACTAACTCAAATGTCATCTATATCAAAACCAAATATCTACTAGTAATTTGAATATTAACTTCAACTCCATTCCTTGTTTTAACATGAAGCTAACCAGAAAATAAAGGCTTAAATTAAAACTTACCACTAAATGTACTGATTTCATGGGGAAAAGATGGTGGCCAAGTAGGTGGAAACTAAGTCCACTTGTACTTGTCCCCATTTAGGATTTTTGGCTGATCTTCTAACAAATAACTTGAACAATCAACAGAATTTTAGCTGATATGAAGCTTGGAAGCCAAGGAGTACAGATGCTTCACAAGTGGCAGTAAGATTTTATAGGATGAAGGGTAAATACCCTGTGCGTGGCACCTGCAACCATGGAGAAATTAGTCAGAAATCACAGTTTTATGGCTCCCTCTGCTCCCAGAGCAGTGAACCCCCACACCCAGCTGGGACTGACGTGGGAGGATATATGAAGCCAGAGAGATCCAGACAACACACACACTCAGCAAGCAGAGCATCCACTGTTACATTGCCAACCACCAACCAGGAGAGTACAAGAGAGAGAGAAAAAGACTTTAATTCCCAAAAGAGTCAGGGGTCACACCTGGGTTGGGCAGAGGCAGGCTGCACCCAACCATGACCATGAGACTTTTTGCTTTTTGGAGAGTTGATGTGTGTGGAAAACTGGACAGTGAATTGGTATTGCAGTAGGTGTGCCACAGAGAGACTTTTTAAAAGGTGAGCTGAAGCATGCTGGACAGGGGACCCATGTGCAGCTGCCCTGCCAGCAAAGGGACAAGATTGAAAACATGGCTTGTTCCCACTGAATATAGCTGGGCAGAAAGAATGATATGTTTCACAACAAGGGGCTTTCTAGGTCCCAGCCTGATGCTGTGCAGAACAGAGATTTTGGGACCTTCTGCTGTGAGGGCAATGGGCTGGGAACTGGATGGGCAAGAGTTGAGTGCCTATGATTATAGCCAGGCAGAGCCCGCTTCTTTGGCAGAGTTCAAACCTCTGGGAAGGGAAGGATGTACCTAGTCCCACCTCCTGCAGGATTTCAAATGCCTCATCTAATGGGGAATATCTACAGACATGTAGGACAGGCTCAAGAACTGCCTGCAGGGTGAATATCCACAGGAGAAAGACAGGAAAAGAAATGCCAAAAGGGCCAATTTTGTACCTGTCTCAGGGAGTCAAAATACATGGTTTTTAGGTCTCTAATTCACTGAGGCCAAAAGGCAGGGAAATCTAAAATTGATGCAGTAAGGGAGAATCAGGGTCCTGCCCAGGCACAGCTCACACATAGAGCTGCCATCACACCAAACAGGAAAAAGCTGACCCTCTTACACAGATTGACCCCTCTCTTCAAATGGACAGCTAGTTCATCATAAACTATCCGTTACTGGAAATAAACTGGACAGACCAAGACAGGTGGAGCAGGAGTAGAGGGAATATACCTACAATTTTTCCAGAAGACTAAATTGTGCTTCTCAGGGGAAACACAGGGGTCTCACCCTCTTAATTACAATAGAAGCCACCCTAGAAGCATGTGAAGGTGATGCATGTGGTTAGCAAGTAGTTGTATGACATACACCTGGACCTTGGGCTGATAAAAAGCCAGAGGTGGATCCAGAAGGAGAAGGCAGAAGGCAAACATTAAACTCTGCTGAGACAAATTCCACCTTGTTCTTCTTTGGAATTTGCATTATTTTTTTCTCTTGCATAACATTTTAACATTTCTTCTTTTTCTTCAATTGTATTTCAAATAATTAACTATTTTGTCTTTTATTTTTATTATTTTTGTTTTGGTTCTTGTATTTTTTATTTTACTTTTATTTCAAATCTCACATTGTTACTTTCCCTTGTCTTATTCCATTTTGCCTTCTTCCTGCCTTTGTTTATTTTCATTTTAAATTTCCTTTTTGCCCCTTTGTACACCTTGTTCTTATTCCTTACTCTTACTATTTTTCTCCCTCTAACTTCCCATAATCATTTTTCTTTCCTTTAGTCAACTCATATTCTTTTTCTCTTTATAATATTCTTTTTTTAAGATTTTATTTACTTATTTTTTGACATAGGAGAAGGAAGAGAGAAAGAGAGGGAGGGAAACATCAATGTGCAGTTGCCTCTTGTATACCCCTTACTAGGGACCTGGCCTTCAACCCAAGCATGTGCCCTGACAGAATTGAACTGGTGGCCCTTTGGTTCACAGGCTAGTACTCAATCCACTGAGCCACACCAGCCAGGGCCCTTTTCATATAATATTCTTATTTTCTTTTCACCAATATTGATTGTTGCTTGTTTGGCATAGATATCATGGTTATTGCTGGCTTTCTTCAACTTTATTTCTATTTGTTCAGTATATTTCTACTTCAAATATCATAGGTTTCTCTCCTCTCTCTTACTACATTTTGCCTTCCTCCTGCCCTTCCTTGTTTGAGTTTGGAATTTTAATTTTCCCTCTTTTAGCTTGGGTTTTATTCCTTGTTCTTACTATTTCTCCTCTCTCTATCCTCTCTAAAATATTTTTCTTTACTGTAACACCTCATAATCTCTTTTCTCTTTCTTCCTTTTATTCCTAATATTCATTCTCTCTTTTCACCTTTATGAATCTCTGCTCATGTCATTGTTATTGGTCTTGTTGCAGTTGTACTTCAATTTTCTTCCTATTGGTTCACTATGTTTTTATTTTACTTTAAATCTCATATTATATTATTCCCTTTTCTTACTCCATTGTGCTCTCCTCCTTCCCTTTTTTAATTGCATTTTAAATTCTATTTTCTCCCTTTCTTCACCTGGTTTCCATTGACTACTCTTCTTATTCCCCCTCTTCCCTCTTTTTTTTAAATTAATTTATTTATTTTTTCAAATACATTTGTCTCTGCCTACCCCCCACCACTTTCCCTTGCCCCCTCCCTCCCTCTCTCCCTACCTTCCTCCCTCAACTCTTCCCCTTTAGTTTTGTCCATGACTCCTTGCTATATGTTCCTTGACTTTCCCCTTCCCTTCCTTTTCCCCGCAATCCCTCCCTCCTTCCCTCTTATCTCTGTTGATTTCTTTTCCTTTCAGTGTTGCTGGTCTTATTTTCCTTGCATCTTTGTATTGTTGGTTAGGTTCCACTTATAGGTGAGATCATATGGTATTTGTCTTTCGCCCCCTGGCTTATTTCGCTTAGCATAATGCTCTCCAGTTCCATCCATGCTGTCGCTAACTTTAGTAGTTCTTTTTTTCTTCCTGCTGTGTAGTATTCCATTGTGTAAATGTACCATGGTTTTTTGATCCAATCATCTACTGATGGGCATTTAGGTTACTTCCAACACTTGGCTATTGTAAATTGTGCTGCTATGAACATTGGAGTGCATAGGTTCTTTTGAATTGGTGTTTTGGGATTCTTAAGGTATAGTCCCAGCAGGGGAATCACTGGATTAAAAGGCAGTTCAATTTTCAGCCTTTTGAGGAAATTCCACACTGCTTTCCACAATGGCTGCACCAGTCTGCATTCCCACCAACAGTGTACTAGTGTTTCCTTTTCTCCACAGCCTTGCCAGCACCTATTGTTTGTTGATCTGTTTATGATGGCCATTCTGACCGGTGCGAGGTGGTATCTAATGGTGTTTTGATCTGCATTTCTCTGATGGCTAGTGATGCTGAGCATCCTTTCAAATGTCTCTGGGGCCTCTGTATCTCCTCCTTGGAAAAGCATCTGCCCAGGTCCTTTGCCCATTTTTTTATTGGATCGTTTGTCTTCTTGGAGTGGAGTCCAGTGAGTTCTTTATATATCTTGGAGACCAAACCTCTATCTGATGTATCATTAGCAAATATATTTTCCCATAGAGTTGGCTCCCTTTTCATTTTGCTGATGTTTTCTTTAGCCTTGAAGAAGCTTCTTATTTTGATGAGGTTCCACTTATTTATTCTTTCCTTTATGTCCCTTGCTTTAGGAGACATAACAGTGAAAAAATTGCTCTGTGGGATATCTGAAAGATTCCTGCCAATGTTCTCCTCTAGGACTTTAATGGTGTTGCAACTTATATTTAAGTCTTTTATCCATCTTGAGTTTCTTTTTGTGTATGGTGTCAGCTGATGATCCAATTTCAATTTTTTTGCATGTAGCCATCCAGCTCTCTCAACACCATTTCTTGAAGAGGCTATTATGGCTCCATTTTATGCATCTACCCCCTTTGTCAAATATTAGATGTCCATAGAGACCTGGGCTTATTTCTGGGCTTTATATTCTGTTCCACTGGTCTACGGGTCTGTTCTTGTGCCACTACCAGATTGTTTTGAGTATAGTGGCTTTGTAGTAGAGTTTGATGTCCGGCATTGTGATCCCTCCTACTTTGTGTTTCTTTCTCAAAATTGCTTCAGCTATTCGGGGTTGTTTATAGTTCCAAATAAATTTTTGGAATGTCTGTTTTATTTCTGTGAAATATGTCATCTGTATCTTAATAGGGATTGCATTGAATCTATAAATTGCTTTGGGTAGTATGGACATTTTGATGATATTAATTCTTCCAATCCATGAGCACGGTATATGCTTCCATTTATTTGTGTCTTCCTTAATTTCTTTCTTCAATGTTGTATAGTTTTCTGCATACAGGTCTTTTACCTCCATGGTTAAATTTATTTCTAGGTACTTTATTTTTCTTCTAGCTATATCGAATGATATTTATTTTCTGATTTCTTCTTTTTCATTGCTGGTGTACAAATATGCCTTTGATTTCTGAATATTGACTTTGTATCCTGCTGTTTTGCCATATTCACTTATTAGGTTGAGAAGTTTTTTGGTAGAGTCTACAGGGTTCTCTATGTACACTATCATGTCATCTGCAAACAATGATAGCTTTACTTCCTCCTTTCCTATTTGGATGCCTTTTATCTCTTTTCCTTGTCTGACCACTGTGGCTAGGACTTCCAATATGATGTTGAAAAAAAACAGTGAGAGCAGACATCCTTGTCGTGTTCCCGATCTTACTAGGAAAGCTTTCAGTTTTTGCCCGTTGAGTATGATGTTGGCTGTAGGTTTTTCATATATAGCCTTTATTACGTTGAGGAATGCCCCATTTATTCCCATTTTGCTGAGTGTTTTGATCAAATGAGTGCTGTACCTTATCGAAAGCTTTTTCTGCATCTATTGAGATGATCATGTGGTTTTTGTCTTTTCTTTTATTTATGTGATGCATCACGTTTATTGACTTGTGTATATTGAACCATCCCTGCATCCCTGGGATGAATCCCTCTTGATTGTGGTGAATAATCTTTTGAATGTATTGATGGATGCGGTTTGCCAATATTTTGTTAAGGATTTCAGCATTTATGTTCATCAGCAAAATTGGCCTGTTGTTTTCTTTCTTTGGAAGGTCTTTATCTGGTTTTTGGAATAGGGTGATGCTGGCCTCATAAAAAGAGTCTGGGGGAGAGAGAAAGATGGCGGAGGAGTGAAAGGGAGTCACGCTGACCTCCTCCCAAAACCAAACTGGAATTGCAACTAAATAATGGAGTAATCACCTGGAAAGCAGTGGAGCGATAGTGGGAGAGGAGCCTTGGTGCCGCGGACAGTGGATTTGACTCTCACACATCCCAACAGGTGAGAATTGCGGTGGAGGCTCGAGAGGGTGGGCTGGCTGCGCACGGGCACTGGCACCAGAGGGACATTGAAACGGCCAGTTAGCGTCCCCCCCCCCCGAGAAGAACGGGGTCTGAATCATAAACAGGAACCTCTAAACTACAGCAGCTAAAGCCGAGAAAATACAGACAAAACGCAACCCCAAAAAGCTTAGGGGCGCTCTCTGCCAGAGACAATTGGCTGGGGATGCAAAAAGACATTGAAAGGGAAAACGCAAAAGTTGCAGCGGCAGCCACCCTCCTTGATCGCTGGGTACAGGCGGCAGCAGGGTGGGCTGGTGCCTGGGAAAAGACTGGTGAGGAAAACTTTGTGAAGAGAACTGTCACTGCGGCCGGTGGAGCCCGGGTGATAACGCACTTCCCACTCAGCAGCTCCCATGTTGCTCAGGCATAAGGGAATCAATTAACCTGCCTTTTGTGTCCTCCGCACACAGCTTGTACGCGTGTGAGCTACGGGACTGAGTGCAGACTGGCTGGGAGAGCCTTGAGGAGAGACTGGAGACGGAGGCGTTGGGGAAAGAATGGGAGGAGGAACCGGAGAGTCCCAACTCCCTCCCCATTCTGTAGTCTCCATTGTGGGCTGGAAAGGCGTGACCCCAAAGAGGCAGAAGCAGGGCGCGCATGAACCAGACTGCCTGCGATTGAAACGCAGTCCGCACAGGGGGTGGATCCTTGGCCGAAGGATGGTCACAGAACTGCCCAGAGGCCCCTGAGGGGAGACTAGAAACGGAGGCATTGGGGAAAGAACGGGAGGAGGAACCGGGGAGTCCCGACTCCTTCTCCTTGCCTAAGTCTCCATTGCGCGGGAAGAGGCCACACCCCCAAAGAGCCAAAAGCCGAAAAGCAAACATAGACACCCCCAAAACACCCAGAGCAGGCGCACACACTTGCGCCGAGTGACTGGCGAGGGTTGGCGAGCGTGTGTGTGACCCACGCGGGCTGGCGAACGCTTGCACCTGCCAGCAAGGCCTCACACAGACTGGCACCCATACGGCCTGCGAGGCAGTGCACAGAGGGGCAAGGGCAGGCGTAAATTGACCTACCCGCCACGATTGCGGAGCGGCCCACAAAATAAGTAGAGCTGCCCAGAGTCCCTGGAGGAGAGACCAGAAACAGGATTAACCGGAGAGTCCTAGAGCTGATTTCCTCCCATTTCCGTAGTCCCCATTTGGCGAGGGCAAGCAACGCACCCAAAGAGCCAAAAGCGGGGAAAACACACAGTAGAAGACCCTAAACTGACGAGTGCCGCAAAGCTTGCGTGCCAGGGAGGCCAGATGAGTACGGGAGGTCGCGAATAAGCCCCCTGGTCTGGGGCAAACACATGCGAGCCCAGGCAGGTGTGGGAGCGCTCAAGGAGCTCTCATGAGAGTGCAGAGAGATCCCAAAAAATAGCCCAGCCCTGACCGAAGGGGTCACAGAGCTGCTCCAAGCAGGAGTTAGACACAGGCATTAGACTCCTGAAAGGCTCAAATGAACAACCCAAGGTCCTATAGGGTCAACAACTGACATCATCAGAGGCAGGCCCAGAAAGAAAAGTAAAGGACAAAAATACTTAACAGACTCTCACAAAAATGGGAAGAAAAAGAAGTTCCCCCCAATGAGTGGAAAAGGGGACTCCCCACAGAGAGAGCTCAATGAAATAGAGGCAAGGGAACTATCAGATATGGAATTTAAAACAATGGTTCTAAGGAAGCTCAATGAGCTCAGCCAGCTCAAAGAGAACTATGAGAAACTGCAGAGAAACTATCAGGATCTTACAGCAAACTATATCAGCCTGAAAAAGGACATAGAAACTATCAAGAAGACACAAGAGGATATGAAGAATACCATTTCTGAATTGAAGAACACAATAGAAGGAATCCAAAGCAGGCTGGATGAAGCTCAGGATCGAATCAGTGAGATGGAGGACAAGGTAGAAAAAAGCTCCCAGAAAGAACAAGAAATGGAAAAAAGGCTCAAAAAGAATGAAGAAGCATTTAGGGAAATGCAGGACAACCGGAAACGCAATAATATCCGTATAATAGGGATACCAGAAGGAGAAGAAGAGGAGCAAGGAATAGAGAACCTCCTCGAAAAAGTAATGATGGAAAATTTCCCTAATTTGAGGAGAGAAAGGCTCTCATGGATCCAGGAGGCACAGAGGACCCCACTCAAGAGGGACCCAAGGAGGTCCACTCCAAGACACATCATCATTAAAATGGCAAATGTCAAAGACAAAGAGAGAATCCTCAAGGCAGCAAGGGAGAAGGAGAAAGTAACATACAAGGGGGCCCCGATACGCCTAGGAGCTGACTTCTCAACAGAAACACTACAAGCCAGAAGGGAATGGCAACAAATATTCCAAGCCATGAAAAGCAAGGGCCTACAGCCAAGGCTGCTCAACCCAGCTAGGCTCTCCATTAAAATAGAAGGAGAAATACAGAGTTTCCCAGACAAAAGAAAGCTAAAAGAATACATCTCTACCAAACCAGCACTCCAAGATATGCTAAGGGGACTGGTTTAAGCAGATGAAGAAAAAGAATGAGACAGAGAGGAACACAAGTACAAAGAGAAAAGATGAGTAAGTTTCTCTCAGTAATATGTGAATGGACTAAATGCCCCAATCAAAAGACACAGGGTAGCTGAATGGATAAGAAAACATGACCCACACATATGCTGCCTACAAGAGACCCACCTCAGAGCAAAAGACCTACACAGATTGAAAATAAAGGGATGGAAAATAATATTCCAAACAAATGGACATGAGAAAAAGGCTGACGTTGCCATACTTGTATCAGACAAAGTAGATTTCAAAGCAAAGGCCATAAAGAGAGACCCAGAGGGGCACTTTATCATACTTAAAAGAAGAATCTATCAAGAAGACATCAACATTGTAAACTTATGCTCCCAATATAGGAGCCCCCAAGTTTATAAGAAAATTGTTGGATGACTTCAAAAAAGATATAGATAGCAACACACTGATAGTAGGGGATTTCAACACCCCACTGTCAAAAATGGACAGATCTTCCAAACAAAACATTAATAAACATATCGTGGTGCTGAATGACACACTGAATCAAAGAGACTTAACTGACATATATAGAACCTTACATCCCAAAGAAGAAAAATACACATTCTTTTCAAATGCTCATGGCAGTTTTTCAAAGATAGACCACATGATAGGACACAAAGCAAGCCTCAGTAAATTCAGGAAAATTGAAATAATACCAAACTTTTTCTCAGACCACAAGGCTTGAAACTCGAAATCAAACTCAAAGAGAAAGTTAAAAAACTTGAAAACTCATGGAGACTGAACAGTCCACTATTAAATAATGAATGGGTCAATAATGAGATAAGAGAAGAAATCAAAAAATTTCTGGAAACAAATGAAAATGAACAGACAACTGTCCAAAACCTATGGGACACAGCAAAGGCAGTCCTGAGAGGGAAGTTCATAGCAATACAGGCTTACCTTAAAAGATAGAAACATTTCAAATAAAAGACCTAACACTACAACTTGAAGAACTGGAGAAACAACAACAAATAAATCCCAGAGCAAGTAGGAGGGAGGAAATAGTCAAGATTAGAGCAGAACTGAATGACATAGAGACAAAAAGAACAATTCAGAGGATCAACCAACCCAGAAGCTGGTTCTTTGAAAAGATGAATAAAACTGACAAGCCTTTAAGCAGACTCATCAAGAAAAAAAGGGAGAGGACCCAAATTAATAATATCAGAAATAAAAGAGGAGAAATAACAACTGATACCACAGAAATACAAAGGATTATCAGAAACTATTGTGAACAATTATATGCCAAGAAATTTGAAAATCTTGATGAAATGGACAAATTTCTAGAAAAGTATAATCTTCCAACACTGAAGGAGGAAGAAACAGAAAGCTTGAACAGACCGATAACAGTTGGGGAAATTGAAGCAGTCATCAAGAAACTCCCAGCACACAAAAGCTCTGTGTCAGACAGTTTCCCAGGAGAATTTTACAAAACATTTAAGGAAGAGCTAACCCCTGTTCTTCTCAGACTATTCCAAAAAATCCAACAGGAGGGAAGACTCCCAGACTCCTTCTATGAGGCCAGCATCACCCTGATCCCAAAACCAGATAAAGACCCTACCAAGAAAGAAAACTACAGGCCAATTCCGCTGATGAACATAGATGCTAAAATCCTCAACAAAATATTGGCAAACCGCATCCAGCAATACATTCAAAAGATTATCCATCATGATCAACTGGGATTCATCCCAGGGATGCAGGGATGGTTCAATATACGCAAATCAGTAAACGTGATACACCACATAAATCAAAGAAAAGACAAAAACCACATGATCATCTCGATAGATGCAGAAAAAGCATTTGACCAGGTACAGCACCCATTTGTGATCAAAACACTCAGCAAAATGGGAATAAATGGGGCATTCCTCAACGTAATAAACGCTATATATGAAAAACGTACAGCCAATATCATACTCAACGGGCAAAAACTGAAAGCTTTCCCACTAAGATCGGGAACACGACAAGGATGTCCGCTCTCACCACTTCTTTTCAACATCGTATTGGAAGTCCTAGCCACAGCGGTCAGACAAGAGAAAGAGATAAAAGGCATCCAAATAGGAAAGGAGGAAGTAAAGCTATCATTGTTTGCAGATGACATGATAGTGTACATAGAGAACCCTGTAGACTCTACCAAAAAACTCCTCAACCTAATAAGTGAATTTGGCAAAACAGCAGGATACAAAGTCTAACATTCAGAAATCAAAGGCGTTTTTGTACACCAGCAATGCAATAGAAGAAGAAGAAATCAGGAAAAATATACCATTCGATATAGCACGAAAAAAGATAAAGTATCTAGGGATAAATTTAACCAAAGACACAAAAGACCTGTATGCAGAAAACTATACAACATTGAAAAAAGACATTAAGGAAGACACAAATAAATGGAAGCATATACCGTGCACTTGGATTGGAAGAATTAATACCTTAAAATGTCCATACTACCCAAAGCAATTTATAGATTCAATGCAATCCCCACTAAGATACCAATGACGTATTTCACAGAAATAGAACAGACATTTCAAAAATTTATATGGAACCATAAATGACCTCGAATAGCCGCAGCAATTTTGAGAAAGAAACACAAAGTAGGAGGGATCACAATACCGGACATCAAACTCTACTACAAAGCCACTGTACTCAAAACAATCTGGTACTGGCACAAGAACAGACCCATAGACCAGTGGAACAGAATAGAAAGCCCAGAAATAAGCCCAGGTCTCTATGGACATCTAATATTCGACAAAGGGGGCAGAAGCATAAAATGGAGCAATAACAGCCTCTTCAACAAATGGTGTTGGGAGAGCTGGATGGCTACATGCAAAAAATTGAAATTGGATCATCAGCTGACACCATACACAAAAATAAACTCAAGATGGATAAAAGACTTAAATATAAGTCGCAACACCACCAAAGTCCTACAGAAGAACATTGGCAGGAAACTCTCAGATATCCCACGCAGCAATTTTTTCACTGATATGTCTCTTAAAGCAAGGGACATAAAGGAAAGAATAAACAAGTGGGACCTCATCAAAATAAGAAACTTCTGCACGGCGAAAGAAAACATCAGCAAAATGAAAAGGGAGCCAACCATTTGGGAAAATATATTTGCTAATGATACATCAGATAGAGGTTTGATCTCCAAGATATACAAAGAACTCACTAGACTTTACTCCAAGAAGACAAACGATCCAATCAAAAAATGGGCAAAGGACCTGGGCAGATGCTTTTCTAAGGAGGAGATACAGAGGGCCCAGAGGCATTTGAAAGGATGCTCAGCATCACTAGCCATCAGAGAAATGCAGATCAAAACCACCATGAGGTACCACCTCACACCGGTCAGAATGGCCATCATAAACAGATCCACAAACAACAGGTGCTGGCGAGGCTATGGAGAAAAGGGAACCCTAGTCCACTGTTGGTGGGAATGCAGACTGGTGCAACCACTATGGAAAGCAGTGTGGAATTTCCTCAGAAAGCTGAAAATGGAACTGCCTTTGATCCAGCGATTCCCCTGCTGGGACTATACCCTGAGAACCCCAAAACGCCAATACAAAAGAACCTATGCACCCCAATGTTCATAGCAGCACAATTTACAATAGCCAAGTGTTGGAAGCAACCTAAATGCCCATCAGTAGATGATTGGATCAAAAAATTATGGTACATACACACAATGGAATACTACACAGCAGAAAGAAAAAAAGAAGTACTAAACTTTGCGACAGCATGGATGGAACTGGAGAGCATTATGCTAAACGAAATAAGCCAGGGGGCGAAAGACAAATACCATATGATCTCACCTATAAGCGGAACCTAACCAACAATGCAAAGAAGCAAGGAAAATATGACCAGCAACACTGAAAGGAAAAGAAATCAACAGAGGCAAGAGGGAAGGGGGGGCAGGGAAAGGGAAGGGAAGGGGAAAGTCAAGGACCATATAGCAAGGACTCATGGACAAAACCAAAGGGGAAGAGCTGAGGGAGGGAAGGTGGGAGGGGGCAAGGGAAAGAGGTGGGGGAAGGCAGAGACAAATGTATTTAAAAAGTCAATAAATTAATTTAAAAAAATAAAAATAAAAAAATAAAAAAAAAAGAGTCTGGGAGTCTTCCCTCCTGTTGGATTCTTTGGAATAGTCTGAGAAGGAAAGGGGTTAGCTCTTCCTTAAATGTTTTGTAAAATTCTCCTGTGAAACTGTCTGACACAGAGCTTTTGTGTGCTGAGAATTTCTTCATTACTCATTCCATTTCCCCAGCTGTTATCTGTCTGTTCAAGCTTTCTGTTTCTTCCTCCTTCAGTGTTGGAAGATTATACTTTTCTAGAAATTTGTCCATTTCATCAAGATTTTCAAATTTCTTGGCATATAATTGTTCATAGTAGTTTCTGACAATCCTTTGTATTTCTGTGGCATCAGTTGTCATTTCTCCTCTTTGATTTCTGATATTATTAATTTGGGTCTTCTCTGTTTTTCTTGATGAGTCTGTTCTCATAGTTCTCTTTGAGCTGGCTGAGCTCATTGAGCTTCCTTAGAACCATTGTTTTGAATTCAATGTCTGATAGTTCCCTTGCCTCTATTTAATTTAGCTCTCTCTGTGGGGAGTCCCCTTTTTCACTCATTTGGGGGGAACTTCTTTTTCTTCCCATTTTTGTCAGAGTCTGTTAAGTTATTTATTTATTTATTTATTTATTTAATTTATTTTTGCTTCTGCTTCAATTGGGCCATACTGATTTCCTGACTTTGTGGATTAAACTTCTATGGTAGTAGGCAGGTCTTTTTATTTAATTATTTTCCTTTACTTTTCTTTCTAGGCCTGCCTGTGATGATGCCAGTTGTTGACCCTATATGGCCTTGGGTCATTTGTTTGAGCCTGCCAGGAGTCTACTGTCTGTGTTTGACTCCTGTTTTGGGCAGCTGTGTGACCCCTTTGGCCAGGGATCCACTATTTCTGTGGCTCACTCTGCAGTCTCCTGCCAGCTCCTTGATCGCACTCCCTGGCACCACAGGATCCCCCACCAGCCTGGGCTCACGTGTGTTTGCCCCAGCTCAGGGGGCTTCTTTGCAACCTCATGTACTCGTCTGGCCCCCCAGGCCAGCGGGCACCTCAGCTCTGGTCTGTTTAGGGTCTTCTATTGTGTGCTTGCACTGCTTTTGGCTCGTTGTATGT
This sequence comes from Pteronotus mesoamericanus, assembly GCF_021234165.1. Lineage (NCBI taxonomy): Eukaryota > Metazoa > Chordata > Mammalia > Chiroptera > Mormoopidae > Pteronotus > Pteronotus mesoamericanus. The sequence continues at coordinate 2,759,672 of NW_026555304.1, forward strand.
GTTGCTTGCCGTCTCCAAATGGAGGCTATGGAAATGGGAGGCAGTCACCTCCAGGACTCTCTGGTTAATCCTGTCTCCAGTAGCTCCTCCAGGGACTCTGGGAAGCTCTGTGACCCCTTCGGCCTGGGATCTACTATTTCTACAGCCTGCTCTGCACTCGCCCGCATGGGTCGATTTACACCTGCACTTGCCGATCTGTGCACTCCCTCGCAGGCCCCATTGGTGCCAACCTGTGGGAGGTCTTGCCAGTCCACGCGAGCCCTCGCCAGTCTGCGTGGGTCCACACACAACTCGCCAACCCTCGCCGGACACTCAGCACAAGTGTGCACACCTGCACTGGGTAGTTTTGGGCTCTCTGTTGTGTGCATTTTAGCTTTTGGCTCTTTGGGGGTGTGTCCTTTTCCTGCACAATGGAGACTAGGGAAAGTAGAAGGAGTCGGGGCTCCCCAGTTCCTCCTCCCGTTCTTTCCCCAACTCCTCTGTTTCCAGTCTCTCCTCAGGGTCCTCTGGGCAGTTCTGTGACCCCTTTGGCCAAGGATCCCCCACCTGTGCGGACTGCGTTTCAATCGCGGGCAGTCTGGTTCATTCATGCCCCACTTCTGCCTCTTTGGAGGCACACCATCCCTACCCAGAATGGAGACTATGAAACGGGGAGGGAGTCGGGACTCTCCTGTTTCTCCTCCCATTCTTTCCCCAACGCTTCCGTCTCCAGTCTCTCCTCAAGGCTCTCCCAGCCAGTCTGCACTCAGTCCCCCAGCTTACATGCACAAGCTGTGTGTGGAGCACACAAAAGGCAGGTTAATGGATTCCCTTATGCCTGAGCGAGATGGTAGCTGCAGAGTGGGAGGTGCGTTATCACCTGGGCTCCATCGGCCACCGTGTCAGTTCTCTTCACAAAGTTTTCCTCACCAGCCTTTTCCCAGGCACCAGCCCACCCTGCTGCCGCCTCTACCCAGAGATCAAGGAGAGTGGCTGCCACTGCAATTTTTGCATTGGCCCTTTAAATGTCTCTTTGCATCTCCAGCCACCTGTCTCTGGCAGAGAGTACCCCTAAGCTTTTTGGGGTTGCGTTTTGTCTGTATTTTCTTGGTTTTAGCTGCTGTAGTTTAGGGGTCCCTGTTTATGATTCAGACCCTGTTCTTCTTGGGGGAAGCTATCTGGCCGTTTCAATGTCCCTCTGGTGCTAGTGCCCGTGGGCACCCAGCCCACCCTCTCGAGCCTCCACCACACTTCTCACCCATTGGATGTGTGAGAATTGAATCCACTGTCTGTCCGTGGCTCCAAGGCTCCTCTTCCACTATAGTTCCATTGTTTTCCAGGTGATTACTCCATTATTTAGTCGCAATTCCAGTTTGCTCTTGGGAGGAGGAGGTCAGTGTGACTCCCATTCACTCCTCCACCATCTTTCTCCTCTGTCCCTCTTCCTTCTTAAAATCATTTTTCCCATCTTTATCCATCTCGAATTCTTTTTCCTATAGTACAATATTCTCAATCTCTTTTCAATTTTATTAATCTTTGCTCAGTTGCAGTTGATATTGCTGATGTGGGAGGGGGTATTTTTGCTGGGGGGGGGTTTGTTTTCTCTGGGTAAGTTTGCTTTGTCCTGCCAGCAACTGTATAATAGCATACAGGACATGGTGAAGGTTATGAATCTCAGTCAGCTAGTCAGAGGGGAGAACCCAAAAAAGAATGAGCCATCAGTACTCAAATCCCGAGTACAAAAAGAGAGCCCACATAAACTGAATAAAGGGCAAAACTAGAGCACTGAGATAAGAAGTTCAAAGAGACTGCACCATTGATTTCCACAGAACTCCTACCATATGAGAAAAGGCAGTCAAATCACAGCACTCTGAGATGCAGAAACAAACCAAAAGAGTCACCTAAAAAGGGTAGACAAAAAAAATCCGATAGAAAGGAAAGAAAGAATCTCCAGTAAAAGAGCTAAATGAATTTGAGGCAAGCAAACTGTCAGACATAGAATTCAAATAATGGTTATAAGGATGTTCAAGAAACTATGGAAGAACTACAAGGAACTTAGTGAGAGATATAAGGAACTTAGTGGAAAGTACAGCTGTGTTTAAAAAAAATAGAAACTATGAATAAGAACTAGGAGGAAATGAAGAATATACTAGGAGTTAAAAGCAAGCTAGATGAAGCAGAGACTGAATCAGTGAGCTGAAAAACAAAGTAGAAATAAACATCCAGTCAGAGCAACACAACATAAAATGACTCAAAAAAAGTGAGAATTGTTTAAGGGCACTTTAGGGCAATATGAAATGTAACAACATTCACATCATAGAAATACCAGAAGAAGAAAAAGAACAAAAGAGAAAATCTGTTTGAAAAAATAATAATATAAAATTTCCCTAATGGTGAGGGAAAAAGTCATGCAACTTCAAGAAACACAGATGGTCCCAACTCAGATGAACCCAAAAGGCCCACTCCAAGACACATCATAAATAAAATATAAAATTTAGACAAAGAGATAATATTAAAGGCAACAAGGGGAAAACTGCTAGTAACATAAAAGTATGCTCCAGTAAGACTATGAGCTGATTTCTCAACAGGAACACTACAAGCCAAAAATAGATTGGTACAAATTATTCCAAGTAATGAAAAGCGAAGACCTACAACCAAGACTACTCTATTCAGCTAGGTTCTTTTTTCAAATGGAAGGAAAAATAAAGAATTTCTCAGGCCAAAAAGAAAACAGTGTGCTAAAACAGTGCATTTCCACCAAGCCAGCACTAGAAAGCAGGCTAAAGAGACAAGAAGAAGAAGAAAGTAGAGGAAGAAGGAGGAGGAGGAGGAGGAGGAGGAGGAGAAAAAGAAGAAGAAGAGGAAGAAGAAGAAGAAGAAAAGAAAAAAGAAGAAAGTAGAAGAGGAAGGAGGAGGTGGAGGGGAGGTGAAAGAAGGAGAAAAGGAGGAGAAAGAGAGAGAGGAACATGGGTACAAAATGATAATTGACAATGAACAAGTACCTATCAATAATAACATTAAATGTAAATGGACCAAATGTTCTAATCCAAAGACATAGGTTAGCTTAATGTATAAGAAAACATGATCTGCATATATGTTGTCTACAACAGGCCCACCTGAGAACAAAATACCTACACTGACTGAAAGTGAAAGGATGGGAAAAAATATTCTAAGCAAATGGTCAGGAAAGAAAAGCTCTGAAAACTTTGTATCAGTCAAAATAGACTTCAAAACAAAGGCCATAACAAAAGACAAAGAAAGTCATTATACAATAATTAAGGGAGTAGTCCAACAAGAGGATATAAGCCTCCTAATCATATATGTACCCAACATAGTAATGCCTACATACATAAGGAAAATCTTGGAGTCGAGAGATCGATTTAAGAAGCAGAAGGCAAAAAGAAGAGTTTCACAAATAACAGGAAGAAAAAGAAATACCCCCCACTCAAATGGAAAGGGGGGTATCCCAGAAAGAGAAATAACTAAAATAAAGGCAAGTAAACTATCAGATATTGAGTTCAAAACAATGGTTCTGAGGAAGCTCAATGAGCCCAAAGAGAATTTCCAAAAACTACAGGGAAACTATGAGGAACTTATTGAAAACTATTTCAGCATGAAAAAAAGACATAGACTCTATCAATAAGAGGCAAGAGGAAATGAAGATTACAATTTATGAATTGAAGGACACTGTAGAAGGAAACAAAACCAGGCTTGATGAAGCAGAGGATTGAATCAGTGAGCTGGAGGACAAGGAAGAAGAAAACTCCCAGAAAGAGCAAGGAAATGAAAAAAGACTCAGTAAGAATTTAGAGGCGTTGAGGAAAATGCAAGACAACCTCAAACATAATAATATCCATATAATAGGGATACCAGGAGGAGAAGAGGAACAAGGGATAGAGAACCTGTTTGAAAAAGTAATATGGAAAAGATCATTAATTGAAGGAGAAAAATAGTCAAGCAAGTCCAGGAAGCACACAGTGTCCCATTCAAGAGGATCCCAATGAAGGATCACAATACCTGACATCGAACTATATTACAAGGCCACTGTAATCAGAACAGTGTGGTACTGGCATAAGAGCAGACACATAGACCAATGGAACAGAATAGAGAGACCAGCAATGAACCCATGTCTTTATGGTCAATTAATATTCAACAAAGTGTGCAGAAACAGAAAATGAAGTAAAAATAGCGTCTGCAACAGATGATATTGAGAAAACTGGACAAATGCAAACCAAAAAAAAAAAAAAAATGAAACTAGATGTCCAACTTACACCACACACCAAAATAAACTCAAGATGGAGAAAAGTAAAATATGTCATGACATCATAAATGCCCTAGAGGACAATATAGGCAAGAAAATATCAGATACTCCATGGGCTATAAAGGAAAGACTAAACAAATAAGACTACATCAAGCTAAGAAGTTTTGCACAGCTAAATAAAACATCAATAAAATGAAAAGGGAAACAACTGTATGAGAAAATATATTTGCCAATGATACCTTGGAGAACAATTTGATCTACAAAATATATAAAGCACTTACGTCTCCACACCAGGAAGATAAGCGATCCAATTAAAAAAATGGGCAAAGACCTAAACAGAAACTTCTGTTCAGACACACAGAGAGCTCACAGATATATGAAAAATTGCTCAACATCATCAGTCATCAGAGAGATATAAATTAAAACCACAATGAGATACTAGTTCACATTGTTCAGAATGGCCATCATTAATAAATCAAAAAGCAGCAAGAGCTGGAGAAACTGTGCAGAAGAGGGCACCCTTGTATGCTGTTGGGAATACAGACTGTGGAAAACTGTATGGAATTTCCTAGAAAACTAAATATGGAACTTTCTTTAGATACAGTTATCCCACTGCTTAAGACTATAACTTAGGAAAACTGCGTCATCAATTCAAAAGAACTTATGCACCCCAGTGTTTATAGCAGTATTATTTACAATGGCCAAGAGCTGGGAACAGCCTAAAAGTCCGTCAGTAAATCAGTGGATTAAAAAAAAAACAACTACACAATGGAATACCACGCAGAAGAAAAAAAGGAGGAAATTTTACCATTCACAACAGCATGGATGGAACTGGAGAGCATTATGCTAAGTGAAATAAACCAGGCAGTGAAAGACAAATACCATATGATCTAACGTGTAAGTGGAACCTAATAAAAATACGAACAAATGAGCAAAATAGAACCAGAGACTAGATAATAAAGAACAAAGTGCCAGTGACCAAAGGGGAGGGTTGAGGGGAATAGTGGGGGGAAAAAGTGGAAGGGGCAAGCAAAGGAACATGAAGAGAGTACTCTTGGGCATGGACAATGGCAAGGGATTAACTATGGGAGTGGGAGGTGATGGGGTTGAGGTGAACGAGATGATAAAGGGCAGAGCCAGTGTAACTGAACAACAATAAAAAATAAATTCAGTAATAAATTAGTTTAATATGTACTAGAAAAACAATTAAAACTGTGATCTTCAGACTGCATGTTAGCTATGAACTGTTTTTATAAAGAGCTACTAAGAATTATATGTAACACACTAAAAACTTTAAATAGAGTTTTAGTATAGCGATATTATTTAAATAAAAGGAACCATTTTCCTCTTTACTTAACAATGTCTTCTTTCAAATGGTTAAACATGTTGTTGCTTAGCAATTCATATACCATGTTTTACATGATGTATAGTCTATGTTTCTAAAAACTATAAGAGGAATATGTCTAGAAATGTTTATGTTATGTCTTCAGTCTTGTTTTCACTGGGTTAAACTCTAAGGTTCCCTTTATGTATGGTCATGCATTATTCATCCAAGTGGGATTTTTACAAGCACTATTCAGAGGAGGAATAGTTCCTAAATTTAAACTCTTCAACACTTCTTACAATGTAATGAATAAACATGATTTCACACTTAATGAAAATTTGTATTTTAAATGTTATTTGCTTGAATGGTCATGAAAACATATTTTTTAATGATGAATATTTACTTTTTCTTTACTTCATAAAATTATTTATTTATTTGTATATATATGTTTATTATTTTTTAACTTTTATTTTCACTTATACATTTTATTTTTTAAAAATATCTCCTTTTTTTAATTTTCAAATACATTTGTCTCCATTTACCTGCCACCACTCTCTCCTGCCCCACCCTTCTCCACTCCCCCAATTCCTTCCCCACTTTGGCTTCTTCCATGTGTCCTTTACACCTGTTCCTTGATCTGACTCTTCCTCTTCCCCTCCTCACTACCCCAATTCCTCCCTTCCTCCTGTCCCTGTCAGTCTCTAATTTCTTTCAATGTTGCTGGTCATATTTCTCTTGACTGCTTGCTTTGCTGATTAGGTTCCACTTACAGGTGAGATCATATGGTATCTGTCTTTCACTGCCTGGCTAATTTCACCTAACATAATGCTGTCCAGTTACATTCATGCTGTCTAGAAGGGTAGTAGTTCTTTCTTTCTTTCTGCTCCATACTATTCCATTGTGTAAGTGTACCATAGTTTTCTGATCCACTCATTTACTGATGGGCACTTAGGTTGCTTCCAGCAATTGGTTATTATAAATTGTGCTGCTATGAACATTGGTGATCATTGGTTCTTTTGAACTGATGTTCTGGGATTCTTAGGGTATAATCCCAGCAGTGGAATCACTGGGCAAAAAGCAGTTCCATGTTTAGCTTTTTGAGGAAATTCCAAACTGTTTTCCACAGTGGTTGCACCAGTATGCATTCCCACCAACAGTATACTAAGGTTCCCTTTTCTCTACAACCTTACTGGCACCTGTTGTTCGTTGATTTGTTTATGCTGGCCATTCTGACCAGTGTGAAGTGGTATCTCATTATGGTTTTAATTTGCACTTCTCTGATGACTATTGATAATGAGCAACCTTTCATATGTCTCTGGGCCCTGTGTATGTCCTTCTTGGAGAAGTGTCTGTTCAGGTCCTTTGACCATTTTTTAATTGGACTGTTTGTCTTCCTGGAGTAGAGTCACATGAGTTCTTTATATACTTTGGAGATCAAACCCCTGTCTGAGACATCATTGGAAAATATATTTTCCCATATGGTTGGCTCCCTTTTCATTTTGCTGATGTTTTCTTTAGCTGTGTAAGAAGCTTCTTATTCTGATGAAGATCCATTTGTTTATTTTTTTCCTTTATGTCCCTTGTTCCAGGGGCCAGATTGGTGGAAATATTGTTGCACAAGATATCTGAGTTTACTGCCTATGTTTTTCTCTAGTACTTTTATGGTGCTGTGACTTATATTTAAGTCTTTTATCCATCTTGAGTTTATTTTTATGTATGGTGTAATTTGGTGGTCAAATTTCAATTTTTTGCATGTAGCCGTCCAGCTTTTCCAACACCATTTGTTGAAAAGGCTATTTTTACCACATTTTATGTTTCTGCACCCTCTGTTGAATATTAATTGACCATAGAGACATGGATTCATTTCTATTCTCTTTATTCTCTTCCATTAATCTATGTGTCTGCTCTTATGTCAGTACCAGACTGTTTTGATTACAGTGGCCTTGTAATATAGTTTCATGTCTGGTATTGTGATCCTTCCTACTTTGTTTTTCTTTTTCAGAATTGCTGCAGCTATTCAGGGTCATTTATGGTTCCATATAAATTTTTTTAATTTGTTGCATGTCTGTGACATACATCATTGGTATTTTAATGGAGATTGTGTAGAATCTATAAATTCCTTTGGAGAGTATGGACATTTTGATTATGTTAATTCTTTCAATCCATTAACATGGTTTATTCTCCCATTTATATGTGTCTTGCTTAATTTCTTCCTTCAGTATTGTATAGTTTTCTGCATACAGGTCTTTTATCTCCTTGATTAAGTTTATTCCTAGGTACTTTATTTTTCTTGTTGCTAAAGAGTTTTTTTTCTTGAATTCTGCTTCTGACATTTCATTTTTGGTGTGCAAAAATGTCTTGATTTCTGAATATTGACTTTGTATCATGCTGTTTTGCTAAGTTCACTTATTAGGTCGAGTGGTTTTTCTGTGGAGTCTATGGGGTTTTCTATGTAAACTATCATGTCATCTGCAAACAATGGGTTTTACTTCCTCCTTTCCAATTTGGATGCCTTTTAGTTCTTTTTCTTGTCTGACTGCTGTGGCTAAGACTTCCAAGACCATGTTGAAAAGAAGTGGTGGAAGTGAACATCCTTGTCTTGTTCCCAATCTATATAGGGAATCTAGAGCCGTTCCCTGGCTCTAGCTGAACTCCCATAGTGCAGCGCAGCCCACACTGTCCATATGTGTCAGACTGGGGCCTTTAATCTATGCAGCCTTTTGGTTCCTCCCAGAGGTACATGGAGTGGGAGCAAGTTGCACCTTTCCTCCTCACTCTGGGGGCCTGGGCCCTGCATGCATGCACACAAAGTCCCTTCAGAGCAGCTCAGTTCTGTTATTAGATTAAGTCTCTCTGGGGACTGCTACTACTCTGGTCTCTGTGAGTCCACTTTGATAATTTCATCAGGTGCCCTTCTGTGGAGAAAATCATGTCCCTCCTCCTTCTTTGCTGGCTTGGCTGTTGGGAACCATCCTGCCTGGTTTCAGGGACTGTAGTCTCGCCAATAGGAGAGGACCCCAAGGCTGGAACTAAGCAACATGGCCTTGGAAAAATAGGCCACTGGGGGGACAAAAACCTGTCCTCTTGGAAGGGGCACAGCCCCTGACTCCCTCACATCACCCTGCTTGGCTCCAGAGGATAACTGATTAGTCAATGATGAGTAAGACCCCTATATGGCAAGGGCAACCTAAGACAAGCACAGTCGCATAAGGGCCATCATGGGAAAGACTTGGTGAACACAGAGAAGGGGAAAAAGACCCTCACCCCTCAGCTTTGATATGTCTGGAGTCCTCATTTTATCTGAAAGAAGTCTCTTTATCTCTTGGTGGCTCTGCCCCACTTGCCTGGCTCAGGTTTGAAAGAATACTAAAGGCAGGTATAGCCCTAAACAGGATCAGATGGTTCCCAGGGGAAAATGAGGCCTAGAAGTACGTTCCTTGAAGCGTGCTTTGTTCTTCCCTCAAAAGCTATGATAACCAGCTCATGCTGGGAAGGAAATTTATGTTATTCACAGACCCCGACCTGAGGAAAATCTCTTGGGTTCCTTCAATTGTTATTTATGATCTCTATCTGTTTTCTGTAAATATAGCCTTTTGACATTGATGAGCTTTGCTGTATGCCCCTGCCCATATGGTTCTCAATAAAAACCACTTCAAGAGAAGGGCTCAGGGCATTCTTCACTAGAGGGAACTTCCTCCCCTTCCCTTGGCAGACCAAGAAAAAAGTGTCTGAGATGACTTATTTTACTTCCCCATCCATTATGACCCAGGGCAGCCTCTGTGGGACAGAGTCCACCATCCACTTCAGCTTGGCCACTGCACAAGGGAGGTCATTGCACAGTGCCTGAGAGGTTTGTTTTTCTTGAGAGAGAGAGAGAAAATTCCCCTTGGTTATGGGTGGCCTTTCCTAACAACTGTCAGGCTTTTTACACAGCCCAACTCTCTGACAAACCCTGGGACTACCTAGGTCATGGTCAGTTGTGACACTTCTCTTCTCCCATATCCTGATGTCTCCCAGTTCCCCAACTTCTCTGGTACTGTGCCATCCAGTGACTTCCAGCCACCAGGTCTGTACTGGTGCAAATCTGTGGTTTCCCTGCTCTGGTAAAAAAGGGAGATGACAAGTTAAAGTCACTGAGCCAGCTCTCCTCCAAAGCTACTGTGTAGTCATAGTCCTTGGTGCAGGGCCCATATATCTACATAGCTACAATTCAGCCAGGTGGACCCTGGGACCTTCCCCTCAGCCTACAAACCCTCCTTACTATTTGTTTTCAAATGTCCTCTGCAATCTTTGGCATCCAAATTTCAAATAAGTTGGAATTTCCTTGGCTGTTCACTTAGTTCTTCAAAAGATCAGCTAGGTGTCACAGTTGGGTGCACAAGCAAGAAGTTTCAGCTCCCACCTACTTTTCCACCACTTCCTCCCTGGTACATTTTAGAGATAAACAGATGGCTTATTATTCACTAGACATTACATGTATTTCATGGTCGGATGTGTTTCCTCATGTGGTAAAACTTGGGCAAAAGCTTGTGGTATTTTCAAATATCATAAGAGGAGACTTATTCTACACTTTTCAGATACTAGCACAAGTGGTTTCTTAGTAGTCCTTTAATCAACTATTCATTATTCATTGCACATACTGAAGAACAAGATTTTATATTGGTTGACAATGAACTCTTAAGAAACTTAAACATAAACCTCCTCTGACTTGAAACCCAGCACTAATTTCAACTCTCCATGTCGCCAACCAAAATTAACCATAACATGGAACAGAACACAAATACTACAGGACAAGGTAATCATTCCAACTCATTACTTATTTTCTGACCATAAGAATGAGCCCAAATGAACTTCAATTCAAAAACGGGCATTAGATGTAAGTACCTCTCCCATAATAACCTCACCACAAGCAATGACACTTCACTGATACTTATGTGTTAATTTACTGTGAACATTCTCTCAGATGTTGTCTGTCTATCTGAATTCCCCATACTCAGTGGTATGTTAATACTAACTTCTATAATTTCACATTAAGTTACCTAATAAAATCAGGGACTTATGCCTAACAGTACCACAAATTTAGTCACATTTTACAAAGACTCTATGAAATATCTCTTAAAACTACAGGTTTGATTACATCTGAGGTCAAGTCCATTCATTATTTACAGAGAAGATTGTGAATTTAGAGATAATCTCATTAGATTAGAGGAGATGGCAAATATCAAGCTTTATACCCATTAACAAATACATCAGTATAGGTATTCCAGAATGGAAGCAGATTGAAGCTACAAAGAGACTATTGCAGACATATATCCACAGATTGTAAGAACTTTAGATTCCACACCATTCTGTACACTTCCCATGTATTTCTTATTTTGAAGATATTTCTTCATTTGATAAAACACATTGGGACATAACTTCATATATGATATAATACCATGATTCAAAATGTATCTTACATTCCTCCAGTTCCTAAAGAGCTAGTTTCTTAATAGCTATTCAACAAACTCTTCATTCCTCACTTGCACTTACAGAAGAACACTGTTTACATATGTGTACATTGAATACTTCAGAAACTCTATGGTAGGTCAATTTTGACTTCCAATGGAGCACTAATTTCAACTCTCTCCACTTCTCCAACACAACATTAACTGCAAAATGCATTCAAAATGAACATTTTAAGGTATCATAATGATTTCCTAAGTGCCACTACTACTACTTCCTCTGATCATATTAATTTTGCAATCTGAACTTCCCTACCTATGTAACAGTAAGTATAATTCTATATCCCACTTTAAATTCCTAATGGGCAATAATATTCAACAATCCTTTCACAGTACTTAACTCTGTAAGTCTGTTTCATGACTCTTACTTAAGAGTAATACTCTATTAAACTATCTCTGTCTAGAAAACTTCCATGTATAACACTAAGCAGAATTCTGAATTCAACTGACTTCTGGCACCTGATATTCAGCTAACCCTAAAAATCAATGCCTTACACCTAAACATACCACCAAATTCCTCATGTTTTACAAATATACTAGCTAATATTTTTTCCAAAATGCCCAAAGTCATCTTTATTCATTCATTCAAGGGAAGATATTTTAAGCCCTATTTCAACATTAGGGTTTAAAATATATACTGAAGAGATTGTGAAAATCCCACCCTCTAAGAATTAACCTGTCAAGGGCATTGACACTTCATTCTAGGTTTTCAGAAAGAAAGCAGACTGTGATAGACATATCTCCCTGGTATATTTTACCAGGATTGTGCATAATTCACTAGACAGTACATACTTTTAATGGTTGGATATGTTTCCTCATGTGGAAAAACACTTTGGCGAAGAGATCAGGACATTTTCAAATATCATAAGGGGAGAATTATTTTACACTTTTGAGGTTCTAACAAAGGTAGTTTCTTAGTAGCTCTTCAACAAACTATTCATCATTCCCTTGCACACATTGAGCAAGGGTTTATATTGGTTGATAATGAACTCTTAAGAAACTTAAACATAAAAATACTTTGACTTAAAACTCAGCACTAATTTCAACTCTATCCATGTCTCCAAACAAATTTAACTGTTAAATCTAACCAAACATAAATAAAAAGGTAATCATTTCCAACTGTTACCACTTCTCTGACCATAAGACTGAGCCCAAATGAACTTCAACTCCAGCAGGACAGTAAAGGAATCAAGACAGTGGAGTAGTGAGTGGAAGTCACACTGACCTCCTCCCAGGACCAATCTGGAATTACAACTAAATTGTGGAGAAACCACCTGGAACAAACAACAGAACAATAGCAAGAGAGGAGCCTTATTACCTCAGACAGACAGAAGAATCAGCTTTAGCACAATGTAACTGATAAGGAATGTGGTAAAGACTTGAGAAGGTGGGTGGGGCACCCACGGGCAGCAGCACCAGAAGGATATTGAAATGGCCAGTTGGGTTCCCCTAAGAAGAGCAGGGTCTAAACCATAAGTGGGGATCTCCAGCCTAAAAGGCCAGAGCCTAAAAAATAAACAGATAACAACCAGCTGCAAAAAGTGACGGGGTTGCTCTCAGCCAGAAGCAGGTGACTGGAGACAAAGAGTCATTTAAAAAGTAAATGCATAAATTTTTACTTGCAGCCACTTACCCTGGGCTCTGGCAAAGGCAGGGGAAGAGTGGGCTAGAGATACTTGAGGAGAGATTGAGGAAGGAGGCTTTGGGAAGAAAACTGAGAGAGTAGCTGGCTTATCCCTGTGCTGACTCATTTGTCATATGACAGCAGCCATCTGGCTCAGGCAGACCACTCTCCTCAGCAGCAATAAGATGAGAAGAACCTATCACCCTGCCCCCAGAAAGGACTCCATCCCACCCTGTGCCATCTAAGCCAGCCTGCTGAGTCCAGAGTGGCAGCTACAGAGAGTAGATCTCTGGATAACAGGAGTGGAGTGGTCTAGAGACACTTGAGGAGAGACTGGAGATGGAGGCTTTGGGAAGAGAATGGAGCAAGTAGCCAACTGGATCCCAGTGTTGCCTTATCTGGCTCAGGTAGACCACTCTCAAGTGGCAGCTTGAGAGGATCCAATAACATCACCCCCAGGAGGGTCTCTGCCCTGCCCTGTGCTGTCTAATCCAGCCTGCTGAGTACACAGTGAATAGATTAAGAGCTGTGGGAGAAAGCCACAGACAGTAGATTCCTGGAAGTCTTGAACAGACTGCCGAAGTTCAGACAGGGTCAACATCTGACATCATCAGAGGCAGATCCAGAAAGAAAAAACAGCAGTTTCCTACCATAGAAGTTCATAACACAAAGTCAGGAGATCAAGGCAGATCAATTTAAGAAGCAGAAACAAAAAAGAAGAGACTCGATATTGATAGGGAGACAAAGGAACACTCCCCAGTGGAAGGGAAAGAAGGAATCCCCACAAAGAGAACTACATGAAATAGGTACAAGTCAACTATGGATATTGAGTTCAAAACAATAGTTTTCTAGAAGCTCAATTAGCCCAGTGAGCTCAGAGAGAATTACAAAAATACTACAGGGAAACTATGAGAAACTTACTGCACACTATATCAGCATGAAAAAAGACATAGAAACTATCAATAAGAGACAAGAGGAAATGAAGAATACAATTTCTGAATTGAAGAACACAGTAGAAGGAACGAAGAGCAAGCTAGATGAAGCAGAGGATCGAATCAGTGAGCTGGAGGACAAGGTAGAAAAAAGCTCCCAGAAAGAGCAAGAAAATGAAAAACGACTCAAAAAGAATAAAGAAACATATATTGAACCATCCCTGCATCCCTGGGATGAATCTCACTTGATCGTGTTGGATAATCTTTTTAATGTATTGCTGGATGTGGTTTGCCAATATTTTGCTGAGGATTTTAGCATCTATATTCATCAGCGAAATTGGCCTATAGTTTTCTTTCTTTGTAGGGTATTTATCTGGTTTGGGGATCAGGGTGATGCTAGCCTCATAAAAAGAGTATGGGAGTCTTCCCTCCTCTTGGATTATTTGGAATAGTCTGAGAAGGACAGGGGTTAGCTCTTCCTTAAATGTTTTGTAAAATTCTCCTGGGAAACCATCCAGCCCTGGGTTTTTGTGTGCTGGGAGTTTCTTGATTACTGCTTCAATTTCCCCAGCTGTTATCTGTCTGTTCAAGCTTTCTGTTTCTTCCTCCTTCAGTGTTGGAAGATTATACTTTTCTAGAAATTTGTCCATTTCATCAAGATTTTCAAATTTCTTGGCATATAATTGTTCATAGTAGTTTCTGATGATCATTTGTATTTCTGTGGTATCCAGTTGTTATTTCTCCTCTTTCATTTCTGATATTATTAATTTGGGTCCTCTCCCTTTTATTCTTGATGAGTCTGCTTAAAGGCTTGTCAATTTTATTCATCTTTTCAAAGAACCAGCTTCTGGATTGGTTGATCCTCTGAATTGTTCTTTTTGTCTGTATGTCATTTAGTTCTGCTCTCATCTTGACTATTTCCTTCCTTCTACTTGCTCTGGGATTTATTTGTTGTTATTTCTCCAGTTCTTGAAGTTGTAGTGTTAGGTCTTTTATTTGAAATGTTTCTATCTGTTTTAGGTAAGCCTATATTGCTATGAACTTCCCTCTCAATACCACCTTTGCTGTGTCCCATAGGTTTTGGACAGTTGTCTGTTCATTTTCATTTGTTTCCAGAAATTTTTTGATATCTTCTCTTATCTCATTATTGCCAAGTGTTTGAAGCAACCTAAATGCCCATCAGTAGATGATTGGATCAAAGAGTTATGGTACATATACACAATGGAATACTATGCAGCAGAAAGAAAAAAAGAACTACTAAACTTCGCAACAGCATGGATGGAACTGGAGAGCATTATGCTAAGCGAAATAAGCCAGGGGGTGAAAGACAAATACCATATGATCTCACCTATAAGTGGAACCTAACCAACAATACAAAAATGCAAGGAAAATATGACCAGCAACACTCAAAGGAAAAGAAATCAACAGAGAGAAGAGGGAAGGAGGAGGGGGGGCAGAGAAAGGGAAGCAAAGGGGTAAGTCAAGGAACATATAGCAAGGACTCATGGACAAAACCAAAGGGGAAGAGCTGAGGGAGGGAAGGAGGGAGGGGGCAAGGGAAAGTGGTGGGGGGGGAAGGCAGAGAAAACTGTATTTAAAAAATAAAGAAATGAAGAAAAAGAATAAACATGATTTAAAATTTGAAAAAAAAAGAAAGGAATCCTGAAAAATAAAATGCCACTTGTAAAAAAGAAAAGAAACATTGAGGGAAATGCAGAACAACCTGAAACATAATATCTGTATAAAAGGTATACCACAAGGAGAAGAGGAGTAACGGATAGAGAAACTGTTTGAAAAAGTAATGATGGAAAACTTCCCTAATTGGAGGAGAGAAAAATTCACACAAGTCCAGGAAGCATGGAGGGGCCCACATGCTTTAAGAGAATTTAAGAGGAACTCAAAAAGGCCACGCCAAGACACATCGTCATTAAAATGGTAAATATCAATAACAGAGAATTCTAAAGGAAACAAGGGAAAATGAAGTAGTAACATAAGGTAACCCCAGGATGGTTAGCAGCTGACCTCTCCTCAGAAACACTACAAGCCAGAGGGGAATGTCAAGAAATAGCCCAAGGAATGAAAAGCAAAGGATTGCAAGCAATACTGCTCTACCCAGCAAGGCTCTCAATTCAAATGGAAGGTGAAATAAGGAGTTTCCCAGACAAAAGAAGGAGAAAAGTGTACACCTCCACCAAACCAGCACTGTTAGATATGCTAAAAGGAGTGCTTTAAATAAAGAACAAGAGTATATGAATACCCAGTTCATTTTACAGATACTTTTTTGCCTATTTATATTATTTTTAACAAGCTTTAATGCTTTTTGGTATTTTTATCTATTTTTTTATTAGTTTGTAGAATATCTTCTCTAAAAAAACAGAAAAAAACTATTAACATTTTTTTAGATGTGTGGCAAATACTTTCCTATTCTATTATTTGTCCTTTAACTTTTTTTATAGGTATGTTACTATACAGCCTTAAATGTGTAATATAGTCATATTGTCAATGTTTTACTTCATAGTTTCTGGGTTTGAATATGTTACTTCAGGATAAGAGAAATATTAGTTTGCATTTTCTCCTAAAACTCCTTAGATTCCTCATACTGATTTTTAACTAACCTGAATATTTTTTTGTATAATGTGTGAAACAGAGCTCTATATTTGTTTTATTTCAAGTAATAGTGGTCCCTCCACCTTATTTGTTGAATAAACCTTATTTTCCTCATTGATTTGAAATATCACTTTAACCATATATTACATCATTAGACAGATATATGCATTTGTTTATAGAATGCTCATTTTTTTCATTGATCTAGATTATTTCTGTGCTGGTGTCATGTTTTAATTGCTGAGACTTTATAATGGATCATTTTTTTAATATTTTATAATGGATTTTGACATTAAAAAATAAAATTCATCTACATTTTTTAAAAAAGAAGGAACTCCTACTTTTTGTGACAACATGGATGGAACTGAAGAATATTATGCTAAGTGAAATAAGCTGGTCAGTGAAAGAAATATCCCATATGATCTCACCTGTAAATGGAATCTATTCAACAAAATAAACTAACAAACAAAATAAACTACAGATATGAAAACATGGAGCAGACTAAAAATGACCAGAAGTGATGGGGAAAGAGCACAATGATGGAAAGAAGGGGAAGGGAGTAGACAAAAAACATGTATGAATGACCCATGGACATAGACAACTGAGTGGGAATTGACTGTAGGGGCAGGGGTTGGGAGTGGGATGGGTGGAAGGGGGCAAAGAGGGAAAAATTGAGACAACTGTAATAAAATAAATGTGATTTAAAAATTTAAAAAGAAAACGTGACAGTAGATGTAATATTTCTCCCTTCTAATATCACCACAAACAACACTTAACTGATATTTACACATTAGTTATTGGTGAACACTCTTTCACACATTGTCTGTCTATAAGAATATCCATTTTAATACCCTGTGGTATGTAGAAGAAAACTAACTTCTATAATTTCACATTAACTTACCTGATAAAATCAAGGACCTAAATTTTAGGTATTTAGTCACATTGTAAAAAGATATAGGCAAATATATCTTAAAACTTCAGATTGATTAAATCTGAAGTCAAGTTCATTCATTTATTATTTTTTTAATTTATTTTATTTTATTTTTTTAATTAATTTATTTTTTCAAATATATTTGTCTCTGCCTCTCCCCCACCACTTTCCTTTGCCCTCTCCCTCCCTCCCTCAACTCTTCCTCTTTGGTTTTGTCCATGAGACCTTGCTATATGTTCCTTGACTTCCCCTTTCCTTTCCTTTTCTCCCAACCCCCCTTCCCTCTTGTCTCTGTTGGCTACTTTTCCTTTCAGTGTTGCTGGTCTTATTTTCCTTGCATCTTTGTATTGTTGGTTAGGTTCCACTTATAGGTGAGATCATATGGTATTTGCCTTTCGCCCCCTGGCTTATTTCGCTTAGCATAATGCTCTCCAGTTCCATCCATGCTGTCGCGAAGTTTAGTAGTTCTTTTTTTCTTTCTGCTGCGTAGTATTCCATTGTGTACATGTACCATAGTTTTTTGATCCAATCATCTACTGATGGGCATTTAAGTTACTTTAAAGAGAAGATTGTGTAGATTTAATCATTTTCTCATTGGGTGAGAGGAGACGTCAAAAATTGAGCTTTCTATGCATTAGCATCTAGGTGGCTTTAACTCCTCAGTATAGGATTTCCAGAATGAAATCAGATTGAGGCTACAAAGAAACTGTCCCAGGCATATATCTATAGATGATAGAACTTTAGATTCTACATCATTTTGTACACTGTCCAAGAATTTCTTAGTTTGAACATGTTTCTTCATTTGGTAAAACACATTGGGATATAACTTGATATAGCATACAATTCCATGACTAAAAACTCATTTTACACTTGTCCAATTCTTATAAGTGCAGTTTCTTAATCGCTCTTGAACAAACTTTTCATTTCTCAGTAGCAGATTTGGAAGAACACAGAGTTTACAATGAATACTTCAGAAATGTAATGATAGACCTATTTTGACTTCCAATGGAGCACTAGTTCAACTCTCTCCACTTTACCAAAACATTAACTGGAAAACAGAATTTAAAATGAACATAGCAGTGAAACACAATGATTTCCTAAGTGTCAATACTTCCTTTGATCATAATAATCTTAGAATATGAACTTCCCTTCTAATGCAACTGCAAATATAAATATATCTCCCACCCTAAACTCATAACAGGCAACAACATTCAACAAACCCTTTCACATGAGTTAACCCTGTAGATATGTTTCATTCCTCTTTACCTAAGAGTAACCCTCTCATAAAAGTTGTCTGTCTAGAAAATCCCAATGTGTAACATTAAACAGAATTGTGATTTCAACTGACTTCTAGCATCTAATGTTCATTCAACCCTAAAAATCAATGTGTTTCATCTAAATGTACCACCAAACTTATCATGATTTACAAAGATAGTAGCTAATATCTTTTCTAATATGCCTGAAGTCTGGTTTATAGATTTATTCAAGAGAAGATTTTGACATTAAGGATTATAACATTGGCTGAGAAGGATTAGAATATCCCTTGTCCTATGAATTAACCAATCAAGGACACTAATACTTCACTGTAGGATTTCTAGAATATAGGCAGACTTTGATAGACACATTTTTGAAACAACTGGACTGAGCATATTTCACTAGGTACTGCATACATTACTTTATTGGATATGTTTCTTCATGTGATAAAACGCTTTGGAAAATAGATCTTGACATTATGAAATATCAAAAGAAGATACTTATTTTACACTGTTCAGGTTTTAACAACAGTAATTTCCCAGTAGCTCTTCCACAAACTATTCATTACTTACTTGTACAATCTGAAAAACAAGAGTTTATATTCATTGACAATGAACTCTTAAGAAACAAACATAAACCTCCTTTAACTTGAAACCCAGTACTAATTTCAACTGTCCCTGTGTCTAACCAAAATTAACTATAAAACAGAATGGAACACAAACATTACAGGAAAAGGTAGTCATATCCAAGCGTACTTCATTTCTTACCATAATAATTAGCCCAGCTGAACTCCAATTTAAACTAGACAGTAGCGGGAAGTTTGACAAGTGGGTTATTTGGCAAACCATTCTACAGAGTTTCTAGGCCAAATATGCCTACTCTTTTCAGTATATGATGAGTATTCTTGCTGTCTGAGATAATAAATACTGTTTTTAAAAAGATCTGTTGAAGTATCTTTGTAAAATAGATAATTGAAGCAGTAAGTTAGATATTAAGGTCTGGCATTTGCATTTTACTTAATGTTGGCATATACAACAGATATGATGATTAAATTCAAGTTAGTTGTCAGATAAGAGAATGTTTTCTGAAATACATGTTACAGAAAGTTTTAGTCTTGGTTTCAAGATTAGAGTAGACAAGGGAATTAATATAAGTTACACTTTGTCCAGTGTTATTGCTGATATTAACAATAGAGCAGAGGTCATACTTAGGTGTATGGTTTACTTTGAAGTCTACTTAAGAAGTCATTGAATATTATGGTATGACGAGTCAGATGTACCTGGATATTGAATACCCTTTGCTCTAATGATTGCTTATATTTGCATGTAGAAGCCAAGTTTGATGTGCATTCATGAGGAGAACAGATATGAGTGTTTTTTAGACATTAAAAGATGTTCAACATTTAATTTCCTGAGTATGTGTTGGCAAAACAATGTTAACCATGTTCTTCAATGAGTGCCACTAAGTAATGGAGAGTTCTTTTAAGAGCTAAGAAGAAACCATGTTTGTTACTCTTCTCCTCCTGTAGAGACTACTTAGGACATCCAAGATAAGCAACTCTGCTATTGGTTGATTTAAAGTAGTATATATTGTGTTATGTTTGAGCTAACGGCTTCGACTCAGTGTTAGCTTAAAGTTAGGGGAAAGAAGTGAGTTCAGGAGAAATTCTTTTTAGTTTTGGACATGAGAAGGTTTCTTCACTGGAAGAAAGAGTGTTAGTCTTAAGTATGAGATTAAGGGTGAACCTAAATAAACTCAGCAGTTCCACTTGTTTAGAGCTACTGCTTGTTATAACATTAGAATTGCCAATATACATAAGCTGTCCTGTTCCTTTTGAGTTGAAGTTACTACTTGGATGAACGTTCTGCTGAGAAACAAAAGTAACACTCACAATGATGCCATTTCACTTTAAAGTTTTCCAAAGGTTGAGTTTAAAAGCTTAGCTTTGGTGTTACAGTAGATGAAAGTCTGGAAATTAGTGTTTATTTGTAAATTCATACATAGATCAAGCTATTAGTTTGTTGAGTATGTACTAGGTAACACATGAGAACACTCTGTTCTCAGAGGGCAGGTCAAGAATGAATACATATTTAGAGAGCTACTAAAACACTTTTCTATGTATAAAACAGTCAATGGATTCAAATGATTATGTTAATTTTGAAGTAGCATAAGCATCTTGCACACAGTTTTCTGTAAAGTATTATTTTAAGCAGAACAATGTGTTCCACCTAGGACATGCATGAACAGTCTGCTAACTGACTTGTATTCTACATGTTTGTGAATATCCAAGTGAATATAAAGAGTCCTCTTATAGTCCTCAATGTGCATTTTCTTCTGAGAAAACCAGTGAAGCCTTACAATACTTCAAGACCACTTTGTACTAAGATTATTTCATACTATGTGGTGTTTTTTTTTTTTTTTGAAACACTTCTACAGAGTTTCTGGACCAAATATACAGAATCATTTCAGTATGGGATGAATACTAGTGTTGTCTGAGATAATAAATACTGTTGTTTGTGAAGATCTGCTGACATATCTTTGTAAAATATGATAACTAAAGTGGTAAGTTGGAGTTTAAGACCTGGAATTTGCATTTTACTTAATGTTGTGATATGCAATGGACTTGAAGATAAAATTCAAGTTAGTTATTACGCATGAGAACATTTTCTAACAGACATGTGAAAGACAGTATTAGTCTTCTTTTAAGATTAAATTAGACAAGGGAATTAACTACCAGTTACACTTTGTCCAGTATTATTGTTCTTTTAATGTTAGAGAATAGGTTATACTTA
This sequence comes from Pteronotus mesoamericanus, assembly GCF_021234165.1. Taxonomy (NCBI): domain Eukaryota; kingdom Metazoa; phylum Chordata; class Mammalia; order Chiroptera; family Mormoopidae; genus Pteronotus; species Pteronotus mesoamericanus. Next base: position 2,780,877 of record NW_026555304.1, read on the forward strand.
GCTGTAGAGTTTAGTTTCAAGTCTAGTTAAGAGTTCAGTGGGTATGAAGTTTGGAAGCCAAAGATTGCAGAGGATGTTTAAAAATAGATGGTAAAGAGATTTTGTAGACCAACGGGAAGGTCCCCAGGCCCTGCACCAGGGGCTGTGGCTTCCAAAGCAGCTTTGGAGGAGAGCTGGGCCAGGCGGTGTAACTTGTCATCTCCCTCTTCTCCCTGAGCAAGTAAGTCACAGACCCTCCCCAGGAGAGACCTGGCTGTATGAAATTGCTACGGGGACAAAAATGCAGTGGGAGACACAAAGCAGGTGGTGTACCCAGCTGGTGTTGTGGTCACCAGTGATTGTAATACCAGAGAAAATGGGGAGCTGGGTGACACTTGGGGATGGGAGAAGAGATGGGCCAAAACTGACTGTGACTCAGTCTCAGGAATGGTCAGAGAGTTGGGCTATGTGAAAAGCCAGGTGCTTGTTAGGAATGGTCACCCACAACCAAGGGGAATTCATTGAAAAAAAGGCTCCCAGCCACTGTGTGAAGACCTATCATGCACAACGGCCAGACCAGTGAACAAGGAGGAGGAGGAGTGTGATTCGTTCTAAATCAGGGTGTCTCAGTACTGATCAAAGGGGAACAGCAAGACCTCAGATAGGTAGCAGTCCCCAGAGAGACTTAATTTAATAAGAGAACTAAGCTGCCCTGAAGGGACTTTGCACATGCATAGTACCCAGTGTTGGGAAATGTCCAGCCTAGTTTCAGGAGCTGTAACCTGGCCAAGAGGCTGGAGGACCCCAAGGCTGGAATTATTCAGGAGGCCTTGGGAAAGCAGGCTCCTGAGGAGACTTAGCCTGTCCCCCCTTGGCAGGAACTTTAAGTCATCTTTAAGTCTACCTTCTCCTTATCTATAGTCTCTATTGCTGATTCTGCTTTGCCATGGATGGTTAAATAGCCAACAATGGGTAAGTTACCTCACACTGAGGTATATGACCTTAGACAGGTATTGGATGATATTGGCAGCAGACCAGAAATTAGGGGACATGGAGAAGGGGCAAAAAGCCCCATGCACCTCTTGGCTTGGCTCAGACATGGCCAGATTCCTCATTGCAACCGAGAAGCAGTCTCCTTAACCCTTGGTGGCTCCCTCCCCTCACCTGACTCATGCTTGAAACAGTGCAGGATAAACAGCCCTAAATCAAATCTGGTGGGCCCCAGGGTAATCAGGCCTAAAAGCAAATTTTTTAGAGTGTGCTCTGTTCCTCCCTCAAATCTCTGGTCAGCTCATGCTGCAAAAAACCTTTATTTACACCTCTTACCTTGTTAAGACATTTGGTTTATTTACACCCTATACCTGGTATCATTAAGACATTTACTTTATTTACACCTTTTATACTATATCTTTAAGGCATCTTTAAGTCTACTTTCCCCTTATCTATAGTCTCTATTGTTGATTCTGGTCTCCTCTTGGACTCATGTAAATCAGTATACTCCTGTCATTTGTCTTGTTAAAAGCATCATATATTCACTGTGAAACTTACCATACTGATGTAATGAGATAACGTATGCATTCTTGTTACATACCCCACTGATAATATTTTCAATAAAAGCCTTGGAACAAAGGGCAACGGGGCCTTCCCCACTAGCGGGATGTGCCACAGCCTTCTCTAGTAAGAGGAAAGTGCCCCCATCTGCTCTCCCAGCAAGCAGAGAAGTGTTTGTGACATTTTGTGTTTGTCCCCCTCATCGGTGACAACTCCAGGATGGACTTTGTGGAATTCAGAGCCCTGCTCCCACCTCAGCTGGCCCTAGCCAATTTCCCTCAGGTTTCAGGGAGCACTGAATTCTCTGTTGCACTCCCTCATGGTGGCATGTCCCCTATAGCCACCGCGCAGTGCAAGAGCCCAGGCCAGCAAAGAGGAAGGAGGGGTGAAATTTGCTCCCACTCAGTGTACCTCATATATTAATCAAAGAGTTACACAATGAGGTGGATTAAAGGCACCAGCCTGAGCATATTGACAGTGTAGGCCATGCAGGGCTCTGAGGGCATGGGATAGAGGCTGGGCACCTATGAATGTTAAAGTCCAGAGCAAACCCCCAACCTTGCAGAACCACAAGAAAGGAAAGAAACAGAGCCCAGCCCACCTCTGCCTGCAGCCTCCCGGAAGACCTGCAAAACCCACTTGGTGGGTTTAAAGTCATCAGAAGGCTCTCTATATTTTTTTTCCATGTGTAAGATAGTAATATCTGGAGCTGTGAAAGGACCAAGGACAGATCCAGAGAGAGGTCAGAAGGTTAACACCAACAACTGAGACAGATTTCACTTTGCTATCCTTCATAACTTGTATTTTTGGGGAATTTTATTTTTTATTTTATTATTTTATTTCTCTTCATTTTATTTAGTTTTTCTTGCTTGTTTGATTTCATTTTTTATTGGATTTCTTTGTATTACCTTTCACATTGCATTTTAATTTTTCTTCTTTTATTTCACTCATATTCCAATAACCCGCTACTCTTGGTCTTTTACTTTTTATTCATGTATTCCAATTATATATTTCCTGTCATATTATTATTGTTGTTCTAAATCCCACCCAGCACCCTTTCTTTGTCTTGGTCCATTTTGCTACCTTCTTTAGCTTTATTAATGTTGTAGTTAAATTTATTGTCTTGGACATATGCCATGTTTCTAACCCTTACCCTCACTATACCTCACAATCTTACCTCACATAAGCACTCTGTTTTCTGGAGTCAGCTTACATTCTTTTTTCCCTCTAACAAGAGTCTTATCTCTTTTTCACATTTTATAAAAAGTGTCTAGTTGGTTGAAATATCACGGTCGTTGTTGTACTTCTACAAAGGATATCCTATCTGTTCTATATTTCTGGTTTTTTAAATCCCATAGAATACTCTCATGCTATCTTACTCCTTTTTGCCTTCACCCTGTAACAGATCAGATCCAAGATAAGGTAAGAGTTGTGAATACCAGTAAACCCACTGGGGAAGAGAACCCACCAACAAAGGAGCCACTAACAGGTAAAGCCCAAGTACAACACCAGACCCCACACAAATGGAAGAGAGGGCAAACCTAGAGCATCTAGATAAGGAGATCAAAGAGATCTCACTACTGAGTCCCACAAAACTCCTACTACAGATGTTAAACCTACAAAGACAGTTGGCAAAGTGGAGCATCAGGAATCACAGAACTAGAGTTACCTAAAATGGGAAGACAAAAAACCTGCAATCAAAAAGAATGGAAGACAAATAGATACCAAAACAAAGGCCATAAAAAGAGACACAGTAGGACACTTTATAATACTTAAAGGAAGAATCCATCAAGGAAACATAAACATTGTAAACATATATGAACCCAGCATAGAAGCACCCAAATACATAAGGAATATTTTGGAGGACTTCAAAAAAGATATAGACAGCAACACATTTATACTAGGGGGTTTTAACAGCACAATGTCACAAATGGATAGATCTTCCAGGCAAAATATCAACAAGGATATTGTGGCATTGAACAAATGGACTTAACTAATATTATAGAAACTTTCATCCCAAAGAAGCAAAATACATATTCTTTTCAAATGCACATGGAACATTTTCACAGATAGACCCCATGATAAGACACAAATCAAGCCTCAACAAATTCAAAAAATTTGAAATCATATCAAGCACTTTCTTAGACCACAAGGGCCTGAAACTAGAAACCAAGCTCAAGGGGGGGAAAAAACACTCAAAGTCATGGAGATTGAATAGTATGCAATTAAAAAATGAATAAGTTAATGATGAGATAAAGGAAGAGGTCAAAATTTTCTGTAAATAAATTAAATGAACACACAGCTGTCCAAAACTTATGGTAAACAGCAAAGGTCATCCTGAGAGGGAAGTTCATAGCAATACAGGCCTACTTTAAAAAGATAGAAATATTTCAAATATGTAACCTAAGCTTAAATCTACAAGAATGGGGGAAACAACAACAAACAAAGCCCAGATAGAGTAGAGGAAGGAAATAACCAAGATCTGAGCAGAATTAAATGACATAGAGACTAAAAGAATATTCAAAAGATTAATAAATTGAAGATCTGGTTCTTTGAAAAGGTAAACAAAGTAAAAAAAAATTGGAGGCAGATGCAATCAAGAAAAAAAAAGAATCCAAGTAGATAAAATGAGAAGTGAAAGAGGAGAGAGTACAACTGATACCTCAGAAATCCAAAAAATTCTAAGAAATTACTATGAATTATATGCAAGAGATTACTATTAATTGTATGCCATTAAATTTACAAACCTGTAGCTAATAGACAAATTTCTAGGAAAATATAATCTTCCAAATATGAATCAAGAAGAACCAGAAAGCCTTAACAAACTGATAATAGCTGGTGAAATTGAAGCAGTAATAAAAATAACTCCTGGCTCATAAGCCCTGAACTGGACAGTCCAACAGGAGAATTTTACAAAACATGTCAAGAACAGCTAACCTCTACCTTCACAAAGCTCCATAAATTATTCCAAAAAATAAAAGACAAGAAAGACTCTCAAACTCTTTATGAAGACAGCATCTTCCTAATCCCAAAACTAGATAAAGACACAATAAAGAAAGAAAACTACAGGCCAATATTGCCGATGAACATAGACACTAAGTTCCTCAAGAAAATATTGGCAATCAGCATCCAGCAATACATTAAAAAGATCATACACCACGAAGATCAAGTGGTATTTATTCCAGGCATGTAATGATGACAAAATGGTCACAAATCAATAAATGTAATATACCACAAGAACAAAAAAAAAAATGCCTGATCACATCAATAGATGCAGAACAAGATTTGATAAGGTACAGCACCATATTTAGGATAAAAAAAAACTCAACAGAGTGGGAGTAGAGGGAGCATAACTCAACATAAAAAAAGCCATATATGAGAAATCTAGGCCATCATACTCACTGGTCAAAAACTAAAAGCTTTCTCACTAAGATTGGGAACAAGACAAGGATGTCAACTTTCACCACTTCTGTTCAAGATAGTTTTGGAAGTCCTAGCCACAGTGATCAGACAAGAAAAAGAAATAAAAGGCATCCAAATTGGAAAAGTAAAGCTGCCATTGTTTGCAGATGATATGATAGTGTACATAGAAAACGCCATACTCCACCAAATAACTACTTGACCTAATAAGTGAATTTAGCAAAACAGCAGGATACAAAGTCAATATTCATAAATTTAAGGCACTTTTACAGATCAATAATGAAATGCTATAATCAGAAATCAGGGGGAAAAATCCCATTAGCTATAGCAACAAGAAAAATCGAGTACCTAGGCATAAACTTTACCAAGGAAGTAAAAGATCTATACTAAGAAAAATACACAACATTGAGGAAATTAGTTAAGGAAAGTACAAATAAATGAAGGTATATACAGTACTCATGGTTTGGAAGAATTAACATCATCAAAATGTCCTCACTATGCAAAGCAATTTATACATTCAACACAATCTCTATTGAAACCAAAGACATATTTCACAGCTATAAAAAAAATTTGTATGGACCTACAAACAACCCCGAATATCCTGAGCAATCTTGTGAAAGAACAAAGTCAGATGGATCTCAATACTCTATATCAAATTATACTACAAGGTTATTGTAATCAAAATAGTCTGGCATTGGCATAAGAACAGATACATAAATCAATGGAACACAATAGAGAACCCAGAAATAAACACATGTCTCTGTGGTCAATTAATATTTGTAAATGGGTAGGAGCATAAAATGGAGTAAAAATAGCCTCTCGAACAAATGGTGTTGGTAGACCTGGATACCTATATACAAAAAAAAAAAAAAAAAAAGACATTTCAAGATGGCAGAGGAGTGAGTGGAAGTAACACTGACTTTCTTCCAGAACCAATCTGGAATTACAACTAAATTGTAAAGAAATCACCTGGAAAACAAAAGAAGAATAGCAAAAGAGGAGCTATAAACCTTGGACCAACAGAGGAATCAGCTTTAGCATAACCTAACTGGTAAGGAATGTGGTAGAAGCTTGAGAAGATGGAATAAGCAACCGCAGGAGGCAGCACCAGAGGAATATTAAAACAGCCAGTTTGATTCCCATTAGAAGAGCAGTGTCTAAACCATAAGTGGGGATCTCCAGCTTATAGCACGAGAGACCAAAAAGCACACAGAATACAGCCAACTGTGAAAAGTATCATTGTATTCTCTGCCTGAACCAGGTGGCTAGAGATGCAAAGAGCCATTTAAAGGGCCAATGCAAAAATTTGTAGTCTTGGCCACTTTCCCATTATTCTGGCAGAGGTGAGGGCAGAGTGGCCTGGAGCAGCCAGAGGAGAGACTAAAGAAGGAGGCTTGGGGGAAAGAAGTGAAAGAGTGGATAGTGGGGTCTGGGTGCTGATTCATGCCCCATTCTACAGCTGCCATCTTGCTCAGGCAGACTACTTACCCCAGCAGCAGTAGCATGAAAGAACATAACAGCCATTCTCCCAATAGACTCAGCTGCAGCCCAATATTGCTCAGGCATGGTTGTTAAGTAGAGAGCAGCACTCACAGATAGTATATCCCTGGCTACAGGGAACACAGAGTGTCTAGAGATGCTTGAGGAAAGCCTGGCAATGGAGGTATTGGGGAGAACACTGAGGGAGTTAGCACAGTGGCAGGAAACCCTGTGCTAACTCCTCCCCCATAAGGCAGCAAACATCTTGCTCAGGCAGACCATTCCACCCTAGCAACAACAGTGTGAAGGGACACAAGAGACCCACCCATGGAGGCTACGCCTGGCTCGGTGTCAGGCAAGCCCGACTACTGAGTACAGGGTGACAGTTCCAGATAGTAGATTCCTGGATAAAGGGGACACAGAGTGGTCTAGAGATGCTAGAGGAAAGTCTAGCAATGGAGGCATTGGTGAGAGAACTGAGGGTATAAAGGAGGGGAACCCTGGTGCTGATTCCTCCTGCATAAGGCAACAGCCCTCTTGTTCAGGCAGACTACTCCCCTGAGTGGCAGCAGTGTGAAAGGATACAATTACCCCACCAACAGGAGGGATTCTTCACCTCCTTAGTTGCCGAGGGGAAAGTGACTTGATTAACAGCTGGTGAGACAGACAGAGACAGTAGACTCCTAGAGTCTCTTAAAGACTACCTTTAACAACGCAGTAGAAAGAATCAAAAGCAGGCTAGCTGAAGCAGAGGATCAAATCAGTGAGCTATAGGACAAGGTAGAAAAAAGCTACCAGAAAGAACAAGAAAATAAAAAAGACTCAAAAATAAATGAAGAAGTATTTAGGGAAATGCAAGACAACCTGAAATGTAATAACATTGATATAATATGGATACCAGGAGGAGAAGAGGAACAAGGGAGAGAGAACCTGTTTGAAAAAGTAATGATGAAAAACCTCCCTAATTGGTGGATAGAAATATATACAAGGCCAGGAATCACAGTGGGTCCCATTCAAGAGGAAACCAGAGGCCCACTCCAAAACATGTCATCATTAAAATGGCAAATATCAAAAACAAATAGAGTCCTAAAGGTAGCAAGAGAGAAACAGTAACACACAAGAAAGCCCCAATATGGTTAGGAGCTGACTTCTCAACAGAAACACCACAATCCAGAAGGGGATGGCAAGAAATATTCCAAGTCATGAAAAGCAAGCACTTGTAGACAAGACTACTCTATCCAGCAAGGCTCTCAATTAAAATGGAAGGCAAAATAAAGAGTTTCTCAGACAAAAGAAAGCCAAAGAATACACCACCAAACCAGCACTACAAGGTATGCTAAAGGAACTGTTTTAAGAAGATGAAGAAAAATAGTGAGAGAGGATCAGTGGTACAGAGGGGAAAAAATGAATAAGTACCTATCAACAATAACTTTAAATGTAAATGGATTAATGCCCCAATCAAAAGACATAGGGTAGCTGAATGGACAAGAGAACATGACACATACCCATGCTCCCTGCAACAGACCCACCTAAGAACAGAGGACCTACACAAACTGAAAGTAAAGAGATGGAAAAAATATTCCAAACAAACGGACAGGGAAAAGAAAAGCAAGGTAGCAATACTTATATCAGCCAAAATAGATTTCAAAACAAAGACCATAAAAAGAGACACAGAAGCACACTTCATTGTACCCAAAGGAAGAATCCATCAGGAAGACATAAACATTGTAAACTTATATGCACACAACATAGTAGCACCTCAAAATAAAGGGAATACTTGGAGGACTTCAAGAAAGATATACACAATAACACACTGATAGAAGGGTATTTTAACACCCCATTTTCAAAAATGGAGAGATCTTCCAAACAAAATGTCAACCAGTATATTGTGAAGCTGAATGACACATTAGATCAAATGGACTTAACTGATAGTAATATAGCCTTTCATCCCAAAGAAGCAAATACATATTCTTTCCAAATGCACATGGAAGATTTCCAAAGATAGCCCACATATTAGGAACACAAAACAAGCCTCAACAAATTCAAGAATATCAAAATCATAATAAGCCTTTTCTCAGACCGCAAGGGCTTATAACTAGAAACCAACCTCAAGGAAAAAACTCAAAAACATTCAAACACTGGAAAACTCTTCTTATGAGGCCAGCATCATCCTAATCCCAAAACCAGATAAAGACACAACCAAGAAAGAAAACTACAGGCCAATATCACTGATAAACATAGACGCTAAAATCCTCAACAAAATATTAGCAAACCACACGCTGCAATGCATTAAAAAGATCATCCACCATGTTCAAGTGAGAGTCATCCCAGGGATGCAAGGATGGTTCAATATTTGCAGATCAATAAATGTAATACAACACATAAAAAACATAAACTAAGGGAAAGATAAAAACCACATGATTATCTCAATAGATGCAGAAAAAGCTTTTGATAAGGTACAGCCCCCATTTATGATAAAAACACTCAGCAGAGTGGGAATAAAGGGGGTATATCTCAACATAATAAAGATCACTTATGAAAAAACATTATACAAACACTTATCATAAAACATTAGTTCCACACTACAGGTTTCTGTGCATCAAAGAACATACTAAAGAAAAAAACCCATTCTCAGTCCCCAAAGTACATTTCCTTCAAAAAAAAAAAAAAACCAGTGAAACATACAAACACTGCAAGCAGAGTTTGTAATTAAGATTATTTCATACCAAGTGTGTTTTTTTAACAAGCACTCTTAATGAGTCTAAACTAAATACACATTCAGTACATTGTGGGAGCTGGTTCTTAAACAGAATAAGCAACTTCCACACATTTTCTGTAAAGTTTTCATTCTAGGAGAAAAGCTTATATCATGTAAGATATGCATGGACAGGATACTACTTGACTTCTATACTACACATTTCTGACAATCAAAGTAAGAGTTTAAAAAAGACACCACATTCAGTCTTCAAAGTCCACTTCCTATAACACACACACACACACACACACACACACACACACACACACACACACACCAATGAAACTTGTGGGCACTGTAAGGCCAGTGTGTACTAAGATTATTTCCTACAAGTGGGTTTTTCTAGAAAATACTTTTAAAAATTTTCTAGGCCAAATACACATACTCAGCACACTCTGCAGTCCTGTTTTAAATAGAATAAGCAACTTCCAAGCAATTTCTGTAAAGTTTTCATTCTAGGAGAAAAATTTATATGATGTAGAACATGCATGGACAGGCAACTCTATAACTTGTATTCTACAGGTTTATGACAAAGTGTATTTTAAAAGGAGTCCATTCTCAGTCTTCAAAGTCCATTTCCTACAAAAAACCACCAGTGAATTATGTGAGCACTGCAAGACCAGTTTGTATGAAGATTATTTATTACCCAGCAGGTTTTTTGGCAAACACTCTGAAGGAGTTTCCAGGCTAAATACACTACTCAGCACACTATGTGAACCTGTTTTTAAGTAGAATAAGCAACTTCCATACATTATTTGTAAAGTTTTAATTCTAGGAGAAAAAATTCTAATGTGAAGACAATGTAATGACAGGGTACTACATGATTTCTACATTACAGGTTTCTGAGTGTCAAAGTTCATATTAAAAAATTAGTCCACTCTCAGTCTTCAAATCCCTCTCCTTCAAGAAACCAGAAGTGAAACATGTGAGCACTGTAAGAGCAGTTTTTACTAAGATTTTTTGTCCGATTGGTTTTTTAGCAAACACTTCTAAGGAGTTTCCAGGCTAAATACACTACTCAGCACACTATGTGATCCTGTTACTAAATAGAATAAGCAACTCCCACACATTTTTTGTAAAGTTTTAATTCTTGGAGAAAAACTTCTATCATGTAAAAAAAAGCATGGACAGACTAGTATATGACTTGTACACTACAGGTTTGTGTCTATCAATGTGCAAATTTTAAAAAGTGTCCATTCCCAGTCTTCAAAGATTATTTCCTACAAAAATGCACCAGTGAAATATGCGAGAAATGCAAAACCAGTTTGTACTAAGATTATTTCCTACCAACAGGTCTTTTTAGCAAACACTTCTAAGGATTCTCTAGGCCAAATTCACAAACTCAGCACATTATGTGAGCCTGTTTTTAAAAAGAAATAACCAAATTCAACACATTTTCTATATAGTTTTCACTGTAGTAAAAATACTTATATCTTGTATAAGATGCATGGACAGGATACTACATGAGTTATACACTACAGGTTTCCGAGTGTCAAAGAGCATATTTAAAAAATAGTCCACTCTCAGTCTTCAAAGTCCATTTCCTCCTAAAAAAGCCCCAGTGAAATGTGCGAGCACTGCAAAATCATTTTGTACTAAGATGATTTTGTACCAAGTGGGGTTTTTTTAGTATACATTTTTAAGGAGTTTCTTGGACAAATATATGTACTCAGTACAAGTTTCTGTTCTAGGACAAAAAGTTATATCATGTGAAAATGCATGGATAGGATATTAGATGACATCTCATCTACAGGTTTCAGAGAAAAAAGTGCACTTTTAAAAAAAAAGAGTCCACTCTCCATCTTCAAAGTCCATTTCCATTAAGAAAATCTAGTGAAAAAATAAATAAAAATAAAATTAAAAAAAAAAAAGTATTATACCTGAATCCTCCACAGATAGAGCAAGGCGAGTTAATTTACTTAGATTTTACATTATTTCAGTTCTGGTTTTGAGTAATAATTTATAGTTTTTAAAGGGCTCACAAAAGCCTGGTAAAATATAAAATATAAAGTGTCTAAAAATTAAAAAAAGAAGAAAATCTAGTGAAAGAAGTGAGCACTGCGAGATCACTTTGTAATAAGTTTATGTATTACTAAGTGAGTTTCTTTAAGCAAACACTTTAAGGAGTTTCTGGGCCAAATATACACACTCGGCACACTATATGAGCTTGTTTTCAAATAGAATAAACAACTTCCACACATTTTCTGTAAAGTTTTCATTCTGGGAGAAAACCTTTTATCATCTAGAAGATGCATGGACAGGCAAATACATGACTTCTACATTACAGGTCTGAGTGTCAAAGTGCATATTAAAAATGAGTCCACCCTCAGTCCACAAAGTCCATTTACTTCAAAAAAAACACTAGGGAAATGAGGGAGGGTTCTGTCCTGCAGAGTTTCTCAGGTTGTTGCAGATAACAAAATAAACTGTACCAGATACAATTTGCCTGTCAGGAGAAGGAGTTGGCAATTCCCTCTTGTGGAGAATGCCCCAAACCCCTCCCTTGAAGTGGCTTTTATTTAAAATGATATGTACAGGGGTATACAGCATGTACACCAAGGATATCAATCTACATACAAAGAATATAGATAATAAATTGAAGAAATACAGAGGTCTGTCTTAAATCAAGGTCTTTCAGACAAGTTGACACCAGGTGCTCATTAAGGGACAGTTTTCAGGGCTCAGGAATGAATGAGCTTCTTGTGGTGAAGTAAAATACCTCCTTCTTTCCCTATAAGGACAGTACAAAGCAGAGCAAGCTTCAGTAACTATGTCACATTATTTTGGCCAGATTTCCCAGGGGACCCTTGGTGTTAGTCTCAGTCCATGTACCTCCCAGCATTCCTGGCTTTCCAGTCGAGGCCTTCTGGCAGGGAGCCTAGTTTGCATGGGACTACAATTCCTGATACCATCAAAGTGGTCCTTTAACCTCCCCCTTTTTTGCTTGTTAAGATGAACAGGGTATTAAGTCTAACAAAGCTTGCTACCTGCTATTCACATACGTGATCCCTGGAGAATAATTTGAAAATGCATCTCAAGGCACAAAAAATTACAATAATCAGTAGGCACCCCACAGCCCCCATAACCCAAACACATAAATTCAATCCCTCAAACCAAGTTTTTGGATTGAGCCATTGGAGGTTGTTATGCAGGGTCTAAAAGACCTCCTGGTCAGTGAGCCTTTTAATGTCCTAGAGCTGTTGGTGCAGTTCAAGGTGGAGTTGATCAACTTGTCCTTTAATGTTAACAGGAAAAAAAACCCAGGGGTGATGTTGTAGCTCCCCCAAGAGTTTTGGGAGGAGTTCCATTTCAGGGGGATTCTGGATCCACCAAGTGTGAAGCTTAAACATGGGTAGATCAAGGATGTGACCCCAGAAAATTTGTTGAACATCAGTGGCAAGGCCAAATCTCCCAAAACAAGCCAACAGAACAAGCATTACTATAATTTTGGTGGAGTTACAAGACATTACTGATAAGTAGTCTAAAAATCAATTATCAGGGGCATCTTGGACCCCTACATCCCTCATAAGTTTTTCAGCCCTACGACTGAGATTTTTCAGGTCTCTCCAAGTCATTCCTTTTGGATCAGGAGACTGGGGAGTCCCAGTTGTCGCCATCTCTAGCTTCTGACAGTGGGCCTGCATCCTTCATTGTCAGTTATGACCATCTGGGATAGCTGATTGGTCAGGTCCTCCAGATGGTGGATCCTTTCCAGTTGGTTGAAGTACATTGGGTAAAGAAGCCAGTCTCCCATGGTGTGGCTTTATCCTCTTGGCATGCAGCCACAAAGGAGCTGTGGGTACTAAAACACAAGCATATCCTCTTCTCCACATTAGCAATTCATCCACCACCTCCATTTTCCTTCTCCTAAGGGATCTCCATATAATACTAAAGGATGGAGTCCATTTTTATCTGCCTTTTGGTGATTGAAATGTTTTTCAGATGGTGTATTAAGAGAATTGCCACAATTAAGAAAATTGTAATTATACATGGCCAGCATTATCAAATTTTTGGGAGAGATTTCCTGGCTCCCCCTTTTGTGTTTGTTAAGTAAAGTTTTAAAAGTATGATGGGCGTGTTCAACAATTGCTTGGCCTGTGGGATTATAAAGGATACCTATTTTATGTTGAATTACCACCTTTGTAGGAAATCCTGAGTAGATCGAGCTATAGATCCTGGTCCATTGGCAGTTTTAACTTACTCTGGACAGCCTAAATGGCTAAGAGCCTCAAGCCAGTGGCTCATTTGCCTGTAAGGGTGGAAGTGCGTAATGCCCCAGAGAAGATATCAATAGAGACATGAATAAATTTAAACTTTCCAAAAGGGGGATAAAGGGTAGCATTAGTTTGTCAAGTTGCTTGTGGCTCTAGTACCCTGGGTTTAATTCCAACAGAGGAAATGCTATACCTAAGGCCTGGCAGTTAGGATATTCTTTAATAATTTGTTTAGCCTGAGACTGAGGGAGTTTAAACTCCTTGAGAAGTGCATGTCTATTGTGATGGAAAAACGGACGAGAGGCAACAGCTTTTTGAAGGGTGTTTATCATGCTCACTAGAGTGTCAGCTTGGGCATTGCCTTCAGACATAGGACCAGGGAGACCTGTATGAGTGACAAACAGAATATGCTTGGTTTTTTAAAATAAAGTTTGCAAGGTTAAAAATAGGCTGAACAGAGAAGGGTCAATAGACTCCTTAAGGAGAGCTTGATCTATGTGAAGGAAAGTATATACAGCATAACCAGAATCACAAACTAAATTCAAGAGCTTGTGAGGCCATTGCTGGAGAGCCACAGTGGCTCCTAAGAGCTCAGCTCATTGTGTGGAAGCATGATGATAAGAAACATAATGTTCCCATTCCTTATCCTTCTGCCAGGTGATGGCAGCTTTTCCTATTTTTCCTGAACCATCAATAAAAACAATCCTTGCTTTGGGGACTGGGGTCTCACTAATTTTTTTCTTTCAGGCACATATTAAGGATGGGAATGTTTTGTAATAATTTATCTGAGGGCAGACTAATTTCCATTTTGCCTATAAAATCTGTGATAGCATATTGAAACTCGAGACTGAATGGACAGCTGTTGTAAGTAAATTTGAGTAAGCGGGATATGAATGACAGCCAGATCATGGTCAAGATGTTGCTGAGTTCTTTCACATCCTTTAATAATAAGATGGCATAAAGGTATAATATAAGTAGTAATAGTATGTTGAGGATGATGGGAGAGAAAGAGCCATTCTATCATGCCTAGCTGAGGCAGTGATTGACCAATTAACCCTGTGGAGGTGCCTAGAGTTGGAAAAGAGAACAGCCTAACTGGCTATTTACAGTTTATTCTTCTGGGGTACCTCTCACTGATATTTTGATTGATGCAGTCTAATTCTTGGAGACCCTGGGGGGATAAAATTCTAAGGGAATTTAGATCAGAGTCACCTTTTAAGGTGTTGAAAAAATTAGTAAGCTGGTAGGTGGTAATTCCTAGACTCTTCCTGGTCAATTCCAGGTAATAATGCCTAGCAGCTGTTGGAGGTTATTAAGAGTTAGCGGTTCAGGTGGACTGATTTGGAATGTTTGAGGCCTAATTGTCTGGTGAAAAAGAATGTGCCCTAGGTACTTCCAAGGCTCATATTGCTGGACCTTTTCAGGGGCAATAATTAAGCCAGGATGAGAGACTACCTCCTTTAAGTAAACATAGGTTTTGGCTAGTACTTCAGAGGATGGAGCAGCAATTAAAATGTCCATATAATGATATATTATTGAATTAGAAAAATTTTCTCAGACAGACTGTAAAGTTTGGTGAATTAAATGTTGACAAATAGTCAACTATTTAACAAGCCTTGAGGTAGAACTTTCCACTGAAAAATCTGTAATGGTTGAGAATTGTTAAGAACCAGAATAGAGAAAGCAACTTGTTCCCTGTCCTTTTCAGCTAAAGGAATTGTAAAAAAAAGCAGTCTTAAATCAATGACTAAAAGTGGACATTCCTTAGGCAGGCAAGCTGGATTAGGAACTTTGGGTTGAAGAGCATCCATGGGGTGAAGTATCTCATTGATTATTCTAAGGTCATGAATAAGTCTCCATTTCCCTGATTTTTTAGGAACTACAAAAATTAGAGTATTTCAGGGACTGCTAGAGGGCTCAATATGTCCTGCTTGTAGTTACTGTCATGGGTTTTTTTCTAACCTCTCCCCTTTTGGGGGCCACTGATTGACCAACACAGGCATATCTGAAAGCCATGTGAGGGGTAGAGGAGATATTTCAACAGTGGTCTTTAGTGAAAAGGCGGGAGGGTAATTTTCATTCCCCATATGTTGTGCTAGGGTCAAAACAGTTCTAGCCAGAGCAATCCAGTAACAAGAGGCCATTTGATAGCCATCAGTGATAGAAGAGATAAGCCCTAAAGTGAAGGGTGACCAAAGTCCATTGTCTTTGATGCTCTTCTTTGACTCTTTTATATTGTAAAAGGCAACGGCTCATGGACAGGCTACCCATGTTGTTTAATGACAACTGGAAAAGTTGACAAAGCTTTCCAATCTCCTGCATCTGCAGCTTCTTTAAGACAGTGCTGCATCGCAGTGGTAGTCTGAGTAAAGGCTGGAGGAGAATATGAGAGAGGAGGAGGCAGAGGTGGTAAATCTTCCAGCACATTGTCCCTAAGCAGGGCTGGAGGATAGCTTAGAGAGGAGCCGTCCCTCTCTATTTGCAATGGCAGCTCCCTGCAATTAGACTCAGTATTCATGCCTGCTTTGCCTTATGGACCCCTTCCTGTAAGTCTGAGCTTTCCTGATTACAAAGATTTTTACTGTGAATAGGGATGAGAGCTGTTTTGACTAGGCTCCAAGTTAATAAATTCTTATGTCCTATAAAGGTCCCATTTTCCTGAAGCCATTTTGGTTTCTGCCCAATTTTTTCCCATACTTTTAAATCCAGAGAACCTTTATCTGGAAACCATGGACAGTATTTCTTTACTGTCTGCAGTAAGTTGGTTAAATTCAACAAACTATGTGAGACTGCAAATAGAATAAACAACTTCCATACATTTCCTGGAAACTGTTTGTTCTAGGAGAAAAACTCGTATCATATGAAAGATGCATGCACTGGGTACTACATGATTTCTACACTACAGGCTTCTGAATTTCAAAGTGCATATTAAAAAATGAGTCCACTATCAATCCTCAGAGTCTATTACATTAAAGAAAATACCAGTGAAACATGAAAACACTGACAGATGACTTTCCAGTAAGATTATTTCATACCAGGAGGGTTTTTTGTTTTGTTTTGGTTTTGGGGGGGGGTTTTGTAAACAATTTTTAGGAGTTTCTAGGCAAAAAGCACTTAATCAGAACACTATGTGAGACTATTTATAAATAGAATAAGGAACACCCTGGCACTTCCTGTAAAGTTTTCTTTCTGGGAAAAAAACATTTTTTCACTTGGCATGAGCGTGTGCTGGGTACTACTTGACATCTACACTGCAGGGAGCTTAGTGTCAAAGTTCATCTTAAAAAAATGGCCCTGTCTCAGTTCTCCAAGTCTTCCTCTTCCTAGAAAACACGAGTGAAACATGCAAGCACTGCAAGTCAATTTTGTGATGAGGCTATTTCTTACCAAGTGGGATTCTTTAGCAAACACTTTTAAGGAGTGTCTCAGTGAAATACACATTCTCAGTACATTGTGGGAGAGTATCTCAAAGTAGAATGAGCAACTTCCAAACACTTCTGGGAAAGTAATCATTCTAGTAGAAAAACTCTCTTCATCTAGAAGACGCATACACAGGGTAATGTGTGGTTTTGACACTAAAGGTTTCCGAAGGTCAAAGTGCACATTAAAAACAGAGTCCACTCTCCATCCTCAGATACCCTTTCTTCCAGAAAACTCCTGTGAAACGTACGAACACTGCAAAATGAGTTTATGATGAAACTATTTTGTACCGAGCAGCTTTCTCTAGCACACTCTGATAAAGAGTTTCTAGGCAAAAGGCAGATTGTTAGTACATTACTGGAGCCTGCTTCTAAAGAGAATAAGAAACACCCACACATTTCAGAGGAAGTGTTTGTTTTTCGAGGAAAGCTCATCATGTAGAAGATGCATGCAACAGGTACTTAATGATTTTGGCACTACAGGTTTCTGAGAGTCAAGGTGCAAATTTAAAAAAGGGTAAGCTCTCAATATTTTAGAGTCCACTTCCTTAAGTAAAAAACAGTGAAACATGTGCATTGCAAGAACAGTTTGTTAGTAGATGATTGCATATCACGTGGGTCTTTTTAGCAAACAGTTTTAAATAGTTTTTAGACCAAATTCACTTTTCTGTACTTCGTGATAGCCAGTATTTAAAAAGCATAATTAACTTTCACACTTGCCCCGTTACATCTTGCTTCAGGAAGAAAAGTTTCTATCATGTAGAACATGCATGGACTACTGCATGCCTTGTACACTACAGTTTACTGACAGCCAGAATGCAAATTTCAAACGGAGTCCAGTCTCAGTCCTCAAAGGCCAATTCCTACAAGAAAATACTGTGAAACGTTTGAGAAAGAATTGCAGGACGATTCTGCAATAAGATTATTTCATACCAATATGGGACTTTTGCACAAACTTCTTTGGAATTTCTAGGCTAAACACACTTAATCATCATACTTGTAAGATTGTATATAAACAGAAGGAGTTTTCTTTCCTGGATAAAAACTTTTGTAGAGTATGCACTAGGTATTACATAAATTCTAGAATACAGGTTTCTTAGTATCACAGTGCATGTGATAAAAAGGATCCTATCTCATTCTTCCCAGTCCACTTCCTTCAAGAAAACACCAGTGATATAGGAGAGTACTGCAAGAGTGGTGATTAAGTTGATTATTTATTTGTACTAAAGACGGTTTTCATAGCAAACACTTTTAAAGAGTTTGAGGCCAAATATACATACACAGCTCACTATGCAAGATAGTTTTTAAATAGAACAAGTAACTTCCACAAATTTTCTACAAAGCTTTCTTCTTTGGAGAAAAATTAGTCATGTGTAACATGACTAATGGCTACTCCATGCTCTGTACACTATAGGATACTGACAATCAAAATGCAAGTTTAAAAAATAGACCACTCTCTGTCCTCAAAGTCCACTTCCTTCAAGGAAACACCTATAATACATGCAAGCACTGCAAACTGACTTTGTAATAAGGTTATTTCTCACCAAGCAGGATTCTTTAGCAAACACTTTTAAGGAGTTTCTTGGTGAAATACACTTTCTCAGTAAACTGTAAGTACCTGTTACTAAATAGAATGAGCAGCTTCCACAATCTTCCTGGAAAGTGTTCATTTTTGAAGAAATGACATCTTGAAGATGCATGCACTGGGACTAGATAATGTCTGTACTACAGGTTTCTGAGTGTCAAGGTGCATATTAAAAAAAAATGGTCCACTCTCCATCCTCAGAATCCACTTCCTGCCAGAAAATACCAGTTAAACATGTGTGCACTCCAAGAACAGTTTGTAAGATTATTGTGAACCAAGCAGCTCTTTTTAACAAACCTTTTTAAGGAGATTTTACACTCTCAGCACATTGTGAGATCTTCTTTCTAAACAGAATAAAAAACTTCCATACATTTCCTGGAAAGTGTTCATTCCAAGAAAGGTATATCCTATAGAAGATGCATGCACTGAGTAGAACATGATTTCTACACTACATGTTTCTGAATTTCAAACTGCATATTAAACTTCGAGTCCACTCTCAATCCTCAGAGTTCATTTCCTTCAAGAAAATGCCAGTAAACATGTGAGCACTGCAAGTCATTTGTAATAAGATTATTTCCTACCAAGCAAGTTTCCATAGCAAATCTTTTAAATAAGTTTCTATGCCAAATATGCATACTCAGTACATTGTAGGAGCCAGTTTCTAAATAGAATGAGTAACTTCCACATAGTTCTTGCCAAGTGTTCATTTTGGGATAAATCTTATGTTATTTGGAAGATGCATGCACTGGGTACTAAATGACAGCTACACTACAAGTTTCTGAGTGTCAAAGTGAATATTAAAAATAGAGTCCCTTTTCAGTCCACAGAGTCCATGTCCTTCAAGAGAACATCAGTGAAACATGCAAACACTGCCAGATGATTTTATAGAAAGATTATTACATATCAAGAGGGGATTTTTTAAACAAACACTTTTTAGGAGTTTCTAGGCAAAATTCACTTAATCAGCACACTATGTAAGACTATTTATAAATAGAATAAGAAATATCCCCACATTTTCTGTAAAGTTTTCTTTCCAGCTGAAAACTTTTATCACAGAATGAGCATATACTGGGTAGTACATTACTTCCACACTACAGGATACTTAGTGTCAAAGTGCCAAAAAAAACCCTAAAATGTGTGAGTACTGCAGGAGAAGTGAGTAATTTTGTTATTTAGTACAAAGCAGATTTACTTAGCAAACACTTTTAAAGAGTATCTAGGCCAAATACAAATAATCACCACACTACATGAGCTAGTTTTTAAATAGAATGAGTAACTTCCATATGGGTTTGTTTCAGGAAAGAAACTCATATCATGTAGAATATACATTCAGTGGGTACTAAATGTTTTTGACATTATGGGTTTCTGAGTTCAATGTGCATATTTTAAAAAGTGTCCACTCTTTCCTCAGAGTCCATTCCCTTCAAGAAAATACCAGTGAAACATGCTAGCACTGCAAGCTGAGTTTATAACAAGATTTCATACTAAGTAGGGATTTTAATCAAACACTTTTAAGGAGTTTTTAGTCCAAATACACATACTCAGCACACTATGTGAGACTGTTTGTCAACTGAATAAGCAAAATCCCCACATTTCCGGTAAAGTTTTCTTTTCAGGGTAAAAACAAATCATGTAGAAGTATGCACTGCATAGTATATAACTTCTACAGTGCACGATTCTTAGTGTCAAAATGCATCTTAAAATATCATCTTGTTTCAGGCCTCCAAGTCCACTTCCTTCTAGAAAACAACAGTGAAATGTGAGCACTACAAGTGGAGTGAATAAGTTGATTATTTCGTACCAAGCCTGTTCTCTTAGCACACACTTTTAAAGAGATTGTAGGCCAAATAAACATACTCAGCACACTAAGCAAACTAGTTTTTAATAGAAAAAGCAACTTCTACACATTTTCTGAAAAACTTC
Organism: Pteronotus mesoamericanus; assembly: GCF_021234165.1. NCBI lineage: Eukaryota > Metazoa > Chordata > Mammalia > Chiroptera > Mormoopidae > Pteronotus > Pteronotus mesoamericanus. The sequence goes on from NW_026555304.1 coordinate 2,801,202, forward strand.
CTCCCTCGGAGAAAAACTAGACATGTTGTAACATGTGTGAACTGGCTGTACATGCCTTTTACACTGCAGGTTACTGACAATCAAAATGCAAGTTCAAAAATGCACACAGTCCTTAGAGTCCACTTCCTTCAAAAAACACCTGTGAAACATGAGCGCACTGTAAGAGACTTTTTGATAAGATTATTTTTGACCAAGTTGGTTTATTTAGCAAATGCTTTTAAGGAGTTTCTACATGAAATACACATTCGCAGTACCTTATGGGAGCCTTTTAAAAAATAGAATAAGCAACTTCCATACATTTTCTGGAAAGTGTTCTTTTTAGGAGAAAAACACATCACCTAGAAGATGCATGCACTAGGGACTAAATGTAGTCTACAGTACAGGTTTCTGAGTGTCAAAGTGTATATTAAAAATGAATCCACTCTTGATCCTCAGATTCCTTTTCCTTCAAGGAAAAGACTTGTGAAACATGGGAGCATGACAAAATGAGTTCGTGATAAAATTATGTTGTACTATGTGTGTTTCTTTAGCAACCATTTTAAGGATTTTCTAAGCTAAATACACACACCCAGTACATTTTTGGACCCTGTTTCTAAACAGAATAAGCAACTTCCACACATTTCCTGTTAATTTTTTATTCATAGAGAAAAACATATATGTAGAAGATGCAAGCATTGGACACTACATGACTTGTACACTGTAGGATCCTGATTGTCAAAGTGCATTAAAAAGAGTTCACTCTAAGCCTTCAGAGTCCACTTCTTTAAGAAAATACCAGTGAAACATGTGAGTTCTGCAAACAATGAGAAATAAGATTATTTTGTGCCAAGCGGGATTTTTCCAGTAAACACCTTTAAAGAGTTTTTACACCAAATACACATATGCAGTACAGTATGGGAACCTGTTTTGAAATTGAATAATCAACTTCCACAGACTTTTATGTAAATTTTTCATTCAAGGAGAAAAATATATTATGTGTAATATGCATGGACAGCCTTCTACATGACTGGTACATTACTGGTTTCTGAGTATTAAACAACGTATACACATAAGAGTCCACCCACAATCTTCAATGTGCATTTCCTTCAAGATAACTTCTGTAAACCAGTGTATATTGATTATTTCGTACCAAGTGGAGTTTTTTAGAAAAGACTTGTAAGGCATTTTAAGGCAATTAAACATTCTCGGTTCCATATGTTAGCCAGTTTTAAAACAGAATAAGCATTTTACATACAATTTGAGCAAAGTGTTCATTTAAGGGGAAGAACTTTTCTACAGGGAGCTTGCATGGACAGCCTACCACATTACTTGTGCACTGAGTTTCTGAGAATCAAAGTGCATATATATGAGTCCACTCAGTCCTTAACATGTACTTTGTCAAGAAAACCTCAGTGAAACATGAGAGCACTGCAAGACCAGTTTGTACTGTTTATTTCACACAAATTTGGTTTTTTAGCAGATTCTTCTACAGAATTTTGAGGCCAAGGACACATACTCATTGCAGTTTGTGAGACACACTAGTGCTGTCTGAGAATGAGTGTGCAGGTATGTGTTTAGAGTACAACACTGAATGAGTTCCTTTTTCTGTTAGAACACACACTGAGTGCATGTTTTGTTGGGACACAGACTGAGCGCGTGTTCTTCTGGATCACTGACCGAGATAGATTAGAACAGTGTATGAGTGTGTCCTCTGTTAGACCGAGTGCATATTCTATTTAAATGCAGGATCAGTGCTTGTTCAATTGGAATGAAGGGTGAGCACATGTTCAGGTGAAACAGAGATACCTGAGAACAGTAGATGAGTGCATGTTCTCTTATAACACAAAATGAATGCTCGTTCTTTTGCAACACAGACTGAGTGTGTATTCTGCTGGAACACAGAACATAGTTTGTTGGCACAGAGACAGCTCTTAAAGAACACTGTATGAGTGCATTTTCTTGTCAAAGACTATGTGTTCTGTGGAACACAGGTTGAGTGCACATTCTGTTGGAACACAGCCACAGGGTGGACTTTGATTCAGACTGCTGAATCAAAGACGGAGTTGTCTTGAAGCACTGGATTTGCACCTGCTCTGTTAGAATACCCACTGAATACATGTTTTGTTGGGACACAGAGTGAGTGTGTGTTATGCTGGAACACAAATGTAGGTCTCAGAACCATTTATGAGTCTATGTTCTGTTAGAATACAGACTCAGTGAATATTCTGTTGAAACTCAGACTCAGTGTGAGTTCTCCCAGAACACAGGTTAAGTGTCTATTATGATGTAACCAAGCTCTGTGAATGTTTTGTTGGAACACAGACAGATAGCATGTTCTGTTGTAACACAGCCACTTGTGTCTCTTTTTAGAAACAGGCTGACTTATGTTCTGCAAGATCACAGGCTGAGAGTGTTTTCTGTGAGGACTCAGGCTTAGTGCACATCCTGTTGGATTAAAGGCTGAGTTCTTAAAGAACACAGACTGTGTACATTTTCTGGTAAAACAGAGACTGAGTGCATATTTGTTGGGACATAGGCAGTGTGTATGTTCTGCTGGAACACAAGCTGAGTGTGTATTCTGTTGGGACACACACCGAGTGCATATTCTGCTGGACACAGGCTGATTCAGTTCGAATACACATAGAGTGCTTATCATGTTGGAACACCAACTGTGTGTGTATTGTGTTGCAACAAAGGCTGAGTGTGTGTTCTGCTGGCACACAGGCTGAGCACTTATTCTCTTGGGATACAGGTTAAGTGAGAGTTCTTGGGAAAATAGATGGAGTGCCTGTTCCTTCAGATCACAGACTGAGTGCATATTCTGTTGGAACAAATACTGAGCGCATAATCTGTAAGATAACAGACTGAGTGTTCTGTCGTAACACAAAATGAGTTCTCTTAGAATACTGGTTCTCTTAGAGCAGCGGACATGTGGGTATTCTGATAGAACAGTGAGTGCATATTTGGCAGGAACACAGACCGAGTTCTCTTAGGTGAGTGTGTGTTCAGTAGGAACACAGATGACTTCTGCCAGAACAATGGATAAGTACATGTTTTTTTGGAACACAAGATGAATGAGTTTTCTATTGGAACACAAAGGGGTATGTTCTCTGAAACAGAGTCTCAGGGCTTGTTCCTTTGGAACACAGCTTAAATTAAGTTCTGTTGGACATAGGCTGAGTGTATGTTCTGCTAAAGTAAATAGCTGTAGATCAGTGAGAACCATAAATTAAGGTCTCACTTGAAATAATTAGGTTTAACCTCAGAAATCTTTTTTTTTTTTAATTAATTTATTTACTTTTTAAATACATTTGTCTCTGCCTTCCCCCCCCTCTTTCCCTTGCCCCCTCCCACCTTCCCTCCCTCAGCTCTTCCCCTTTGGTTTTGTCCATGAGTCCTTGCTATATGTTTCCTTGACTTTCCCCTTCCCTTCCTTTCCTTTCCCTGCCCCCCCCTTCCCTCTTGTCTCTGTTGATTTCTTTTCCTTTCAGTGTTGCTGGTCATATTTGCCTTGCTTCTTTGCATTGTTGGTTAGGTTCCGCTTATAGGTGAGATCATATGGTATTTGTCTTTCGCCCCCTGGCTTATTTCGCTTAGCATGATGCTCTCCAGTTCCATCCATGCTGTTGCAAAGTTTAGTACTTCTTTTTTTCTTTCTGCTGCGTAGTATTCCATTGAGTATATGTACCATAATTTTTTGATCCAATCATCTACTGATGGGCATTTAGGTTGCTTCCAACACTTGGCTATTGTAAATTGTGCTGCTATGAACATTGGGGTGCATAGGTTCTTTTGTATTGGCGTTTTGGTGTTCTCAGGGTATAGTCCCAGCAGGGGAATCGCTGGATCAAAAGGCAGTTCCATTTTCAGCTTTCTGAGGAAATTCCACACTGCTTTCCATAGTGGCTGCACCAGTCTGCATTCCCACCAACAGTGGACTAGAGTTCCCTTTTCTCTACAGCCTCGCCAGCACCTGTTGTTTGTGGATCTGTTTATGATGGCCATTCTGACCGGTGTGAGGTGGTACCTCATGGTGGTTTTGATCTGCATTTCTCTAATGGCTAGTGATGCAGAGCATCCTTTCAAATGCCTCTGGGCCCTCTGTATCTCCTCCTTAGAAAAGCATCTGCCCAGGTCCTTTGCCCATTTTTTGATTGGATCGTTTGGATCTTGGAGTCAAGTCGAGTGAGTTCTTTGTATATCTTGGAGATCAAACCTCTATCTGATGTATCATTAGCAAATATATTTTCCCAAATGGTTGGCTCCCTTTTCATTTTGCTGATGTTTTCTTTCGCCGTGCAGAAGCTTCTTATTTTGATGAGGTCCCACTTGTTTATTCTTTCCTTTATGTCCCTTGCTTTAGGAGACATATCAGTGAAAAAATTGCTGCGTGGGATATCTGAGAGTTTCCTGCCAATGTTCTCCTCTAGGACTTTGATGGTGTTGCGACTTATATTTAAGTCTTTTATCCATCTTGAGTTTATTTTTGTGTATGGTGTCAGCTGATGATCCAATTTCAATTTTTTGCATGTAGCCATCCAGCTCTCCCAACACCATTTGTTGAAGAGGCTGTTATTGCTCCATTTTATGCTTCTGCCCCCTTTGTCAAATATTAGATGTCCATAGAGACCTGGGCTTATTTCTGGGCTTTCTATTCTGTTCCACTGGTCTATGGGTCTGTTCTTGTGCCAGTACCAGATTGTTTTGAGTATAGTGGCTTTGTAGTAGAGTTTGATGTCCGGTATTGTGATCCCTCCTACTTTGTGTTTCTTTCTCAAAATTGCTGCAGCTATTCGAGGTCGTTTATGGTTCCATATAAATTTTTGAAATGTCTGTTGTATTTCTGTGAAATACGTCATTGGTATCTTAATAGGGATTGCGTTGAATCTATAAATTGCTTTTGGTAGTATGGACATTTTAAGGATATTAATTCTTCCAATCCATGTGCACGGTATATGCTTCCATTTATTTGTGTCTTCCTTAATGTCTTTTTTCAATGTTGTATAGTTTTCTGCATACAGGTCTTTTGTGTCTTTGGTTAAATTTATCCCTAGGTACTTTATCTTTTTTCGTGCTATATCGAATGGTATATTTTTCCTGATTTCTTCTTCCTCTATTGCATTGCTGGTGTACAAAAACGCCTTTGATTTCTGAATGTTGACTTTGTATCCTGCTGTTTTGCCAAATTCACTTATTAGGTGGAGGAGTTTTTTGGTAGAGTCTACAGGGTTCTCTATGTACACTATCATGTCATCTGCAAACAATGATAGTTTTACTTCCTCCTTTCCTATTTGGATGCCTTTTATCTCTTTCTCTTGTCTGACCGCTGTGGCTAGGACTTCCAATACGATGTTGAAAAGAAGCGGTGAGAGCGGACATCCTTGTCGTGTTCCCGATCTTAGTGGGAAAGCTTTCAGTTTTTGCCCGTTGAGTATGATATTGGCTGTAGGTTTTTCATATATGGCCTTTATTACGTTGAGGAATGCCCCTTTGATTCCCATTTTGCTGAGTGTTTTGATCATAAATGGGTGCTGTACCTTGTCAAATGCTTTTTCTGCATCTATCGAGATGATCATGTGGTTTTTGTCTTTTCTTTGATTTATGTGGTGTATCACGTTTACTGATTTGCGTATATTGAACCATCCCTGCATCCCTGGGATGAATCCCACTTGATCGTGATGGATAATCTTTTGAATGTATTGCTGGATGCGGTTTGCCAATATTTTGTTGAGGATTTTAGCATCTATGTTCATCAGCGAAATTGGCCTGTAGTTTTCTTTCTTTGTAGGGTCTTTATCTGGTTTTTGGATCAGGGTGATGCTGGCCTCATAGAAGGAGTCTGGCTGTCTTCCCTCCTCTTGGATTTTTTGGAATAGTCTGAGAAAGACAGGGGTTAGCTCTTCCTTAAATGTTTTGTAAAATTCTCCTGGGAAACCGTCTGGCCCTGGACTTTTGTGTGCTGGGAGTTTCTTGATGACTGCTTCAATTTCCCCAACTGTTATCGGTCTGTTCAAGCTTTCTGTTTCTTCCTCCTTCAGTGTTGGAAGATTATACTTTACTAAAAATTTGTCCATTTCATCCAGATTTTCAAATTTCTTGGCATATAATTGTTCATAATAGTTTCTGATGATCATTTGTATTTCTGTGGTATCAGTTGTTATTTCTCCTCTTTCATTTCTGATATTATTAATTTGGGTCCTCTCCCTTTTTTTCTTGATGAGTCTGCTCAAAGGTTTGTCCACTTTATGAATCTTTTCAAAGAACCAGCTTCTGGATTGGTTGATCCTCTGAATTGTTCTTTTTGTCTCTATGTCATTCAGTTCTGCTCTAATCTTGACTATTTCCTCCCTCCTACTTGCTCTGGGATTTATTTGTTGTTGTTTCTCCAGTTCTTCAAGTTGTAGTGTTAGGTCTTTTATTTGAAATGTTTCTATCTTTTTAAGGTAAGCCTGTATTGCTATGAACTTCCCTCTCAGGACCGCCTTTGCTGTGTCCCATAGGTTTTGGACAGTTGTCTGTTCATTTTCATTTGTTTCCAGAAATTTTTTTATTTCTTCTCTTATCTCATTATTGACCCATTCATTGTTTAAAAGTGTACTATTCAGTCTCCATGAGTTTCCAAGTTTTTGAAGTTTCTCTTTGAGTTTGATTTCGAGTTTCAAGGCCTTGTGGTCTGAGAAAAAGTTTGGTATTATTTCAATTTTCCTGAATTTACTGAGGCTTGCTTTGTGTCCTATCATGTGGTCTATCTTTGAAAAACTGCCGTGAGCATTTGAAAAGAATGTGTATTTTTCTTCTTTGGGATGTAAGATTCTATATATGTCAGTTAAGTCTCTTTGATTCAGTGTTTCATTCAGCGCCACGATATGTTTATTAATGTTTTGTTTGGAAGATCTGTCCATTTTGGACAGTGGGGTGTTGAAATCCCCTACTATCAGTGTGTTGCTATCTATATCTTTTTTGAAGTCATCCAACAATTTCCTTATAAACTTGGGGGCTCCTATATTGGGAGAATATAAGTTTACAATGTTGATGTCTTCTTGATAGATTCTTCCTTTAAGTATGATAAAGTGCCCCTCTGGGTCTCTCTTTATGGCCTTTGCTTTGAAATCGACTTTGTCTGATACAAGTATGGCAACGTCTGCGTTTTTCTCATGTCCATTTGCTTGGAATATTATTTTCCATCCCTTTACTTTCAATCTGTGTAGGTCTTTTGCTCTGAGGTGGGTCTCTTGTAGGCAGCATATGTGTGGGTCATGTTTTCTTATCCATTCAGCTACTCTGTGTCTTTTGATTGGGGCATTTAATCCATTCACATTGAGAGATATTACTGATAGAAACTTACTCATCTTTTCTCTTTGTACTTGTGTTCCTCTCTGTCTCATTCTTTTCCTTCATCTGCTTAAACCAGTCCCCTTAGCATATCTTGGAGTGCTGGTTTGGTAGAGATGTATTCTTTTAGCTTTCTTTTGTCTGGGAAACTCCGTATTTCTCCTTCTATTTGAATGGAGAGCCAGCTGGGTAGAGCAGCCTTGGCTGTAGGCCCTTGCTTTTCATGGCTTGGAATATTTGTTGCCATTCCCTTCTGGCTTGTAGTGTTTCTGTTGAGAAGTCAGCTCCTAGGCGTATCGGGGCCCCCTTGTATGTTACTTTCTCCTTCTCCCTTGCTGCCTTCAGGATTCTCTCTTTGTCTTTGACATTTGCCATTTTAATGATGATGTGTCTTGGAGTGGACCTCCTTGGGTCCTTCTTGAGTGGGGTGTTCTGTGCCTCCTGGATCCATGAGAGCCTTTCTCTCCTCAAATTAGGGAAATTTTCCATCATTACTTTTTCGAGGAGGTTCTCTATTCCTTGCTCCTCTTCTTCTCCTTCTGGTATCCCTATTATACGGATATTATTGCGTTTCAGGTTGTCCTGCATTTCCCCAAATGCTTCTTCATTCTTTTTGAGCCGTTTTTCCATTTCTTGCTCTTTCTGGGAGCTTTTTTCTACCTTGTCCTCCATCTCACTGATTCGATCCTCAGCTTCATCCAGCCTGCTTTGGATTCCTTCTACTGTGTTCTTCAATTCAGAAATGGTATTCTTCATATCCTCTTGTGTCTTCTTGATAGTTTCTATGTCCTTTTCCAGGCTGATATAGTTTGCTGTAAGATCCTGATAGTTTCTCTGCAGTTTCTCATAGTTCTCTTTGAGCTGGCTGAGCTCATTGAGCTTCCTTAGAACCATTGTTTTAAATTCCATATCTGATAGTTCCCTTGCCTCTATTTCATTGAGCTCTCTCTGTGGGGAGTCCCCTTTTCCACTCATTTGGGGAGAACTTCTTTTTCTTCCCATTTTTGTGAGAGTCTGTTAAGTATTTTTGTCCTTTACTTTTCTTTCTGGGCTTGCCTCTGATGATGTCAGTTGTTGACCCTATAGGGCCTTGGGTTGTTTGTTTGAGCCTTTCAGGAGTCTAATGCCTGTGTCTGACTCCTGCTTGGAGCAGCTCTGTGACCCCTTCGGTCAGGGCTGGGCTATTTTTGGGGATCTCTCTGCGCTCTCACGAGAGCTCCTTTAGCGCGTTCCCAGCGCGGCAGTGTCCCCCACCTGCCTGGTCTCGCATGTGTTTGCCCCAGACCCGGGGGCTTATTCTCGACCTCCCGTGCTCATCTGAACTCCCTGGCACGCGAGCTTCGCGGCACTGGTCAGTTTAGAATCTTCTATTGTGTGTTTTCCCCGCTTTTGGCTCTTTGGGTGCGTTGCTTGCCCTCGCCAAATGGGGACTACGGAAATGGGAGGAAATCAGCTCTCCGGTTAATCCTGTTTCTGGTCTCTCCTCCAGGGACTCTGGGCAGCTCTACTTATTTTGTGGGCTGCTCCGCAATCGCGGCGGGTAGGTCAATTTATGCCTGCCCTTGCCCCTATGTGCAATCCCTCGCAGGCCGTATGGGTGCCAGTCTGTGTGAGGCCTTGCCGGCAGGTGCAAGTGTTCGCCAGCCCGCGTGGGTCACACACACGCTCGCCAACCCTGGCCAGTCACTCGGCGCAAGTGTGCGCGCCTGCTCTGGGTGTTTTGGGGGTGTCGCCTCTTCCCGTGCAATGGAGACTTCGGCAAGGAGGAGTCAGGACTCCCCGGTTCCTCCTCCCGTTCTTTCCCCAATGCCTCCGTTTCTAGTCTCCCCTCAGGGGCCTCTGGGCAGTTCTGTGACCCCTTCGGCTGAGGATCCAACCCCTGTGCAGACTGCGTTTCAATCGCAGGCAGTCTGGTTCATGCGCGCCCTGCTTCTGCCTCTTTGGGGTCGCACCTTTCCAGCCCACAATGGAGACTACCGAACGGGGAGGGAGTCGGGACTCCCCGGTTCCTCCTCCCGTTCTTTCCCCAACGCCACTGTCTCCAGTCTCTCCTCAAGGCTCTCCCAGACAGTCTGCACTCAGTCCCACAGGTCACACGCGCACAAGCTGTGTGCGGAGCGCACAAAAGGCAGGTTAATTGATTCCCTTATGCCTGAGCGAGATGGTAGCTGCAGAGTGGGAAGTGCGTTATCACCCGGGCTCCACCGGCCGCAGAGTCAGTTCTCTTCACAAAGTTTTCCTCACCAGTCTTTTCCCAGGCACCAGCCCACCCTGCTGCCGCCTGTACCCAGCGATCAAGGAGGGTGGCTGCCGCTGCAACTTTTGCGTTTGCCCTTTAAATGTCTTTTTGCATCCCCAGCCACCTGTCTCTGGCAGAGAGTGCCCCTAAGCTTTTTGGGGTTGTGTTTTGTCTGTATTTTCTCGGCTTTAGCGGCTGTAGTTTAGGGGTTCCTGTTTATGATTCAGACCCCGTCTTCCCGGGGGGACGCTAACTGGCCGTTTCAATGTCCCTCTGGTGCCAGTGCCCGTGCGCACCCAGCCCACCCTCTCGAGCCTCCACCGCAATTCTCACCTGTTGGGATGTGTGAGAGTCAAATCCACTGTCCGCGGCACCAAGGCTCCTGTCCCACTATCGCTCCACTGCTTTCCAGGTGATTACTCCATTATTTAGTTGCAATTCCAGTTTGGTTTTAGGAGGAAGTCAGCGTGACTCCCTTTCACTCCTCCGCCATCTTTTTCTCTCCTCTAACCTCAGAAATCTTAAGTATAGTGTTGTAAACATTGGTAACTTCTTTTCCAAGGAAATCAATTTAGTTATGAATACTTCAGTATGAACTATTAAGAAAAAACATGTATGGGAAATCAAGATGACTGAGTAGTGAATGGAAGTCAACTGACCTCCTGTCAGGAACAACTTGGAATTACAACTAAATTTTGGCGAAATTAGCTGGAACAAACACCTGAAAAATAGTGAGATAGTAGCCTTATAACCTCAGAGACAGAAGAATCAGCTTTAGCACAACCTAACTAGTAAGCAGTGCGGTGGAAACATGAGAAAGCGGGTGAGATGCACACAAGCCGCAGTGCCAGAAGGATATTAAAATGGCAAGTTGGATCGTCCTGAGAAGAGCAGGATTGGGACAAGGGGTGTCCACAGCCCCGGGGCAAAGGCTGTGGAAATAGGCCGTGCCCCAGAAGGTTCACGGGTTTCCCGTGCTCTTTCAACCGCACCGTCCTTCATTCTCCAGGACCTCGAGCCTTCCTCCCCAGGCAAGCGCTGGACATGCAGGCGCCCTGAGGTGAGCACGGACACGGTGTCCCGAGAGGCAGCTCCGGGTCCAAGCGCGCGCGAGAACGGCCTCTACGCCGCCGGCTGGGGCTCCCGCGGCTCGGCCCGGTGTTCCCACAGCGCCCGGAAGCGTCCCCGCGCGGGCGTGCTCGCCGAGTCATTCGCGGCACTCGCTGTCAGCGGGCTTCTCGAGAACGCAGGGAATCTGCTTCCCCTGCCGCTAGCGCGCAGACCCAGGAGAACTCTCCTGCCCGAAACCCGTGCGACCCAGAGTCGGTCCCCGCACCGAGCAGCGGGACCGAGCGAGGCGTCTGCCACGGGCAGGCGTGTCCTGACGAGGTGGGTTGGGATGGCGGAGGCCGGGCAACGTGCAACGGCTTTGGGCCCGACGGGGACCACGGGCAGCCTACAGAGCCTGGACACACCGTGTGCTGTCTCGGCCGGGGCCTTCTCCGCCTGGCGGGGTCCTCGGGGCGGCAGAGAACCGTGACGGCTGCGCCGCGCTGCACGCAAAGAGGGGTGCTCCCGGCGGATGCTCGAGAACACTCTGTGCCGAGGCAGTGTCCGCCGTGAGGAGGCCTGAGGCGCACGCTCTCTGGCCCGCACTCTTCCCCGCCGGGAAACACGTCTTCCCCGGAGACGGGCTTCCGGAGCCTTGTCCCGTGACCCACTTCGCCGGCTGTCTCAAGCGGGCACGGGCAGCTCCTGGCCGCCCAGTTTCCGCCCGAGGCCGCAGCGGGCCCTCCTGGCGCGGCACCCCGTCGAGGCTCCACGCCCTCCGTGGACCTGCGCCGGCGCCCCAGACAGCTTACTGCAAAGAGGAGCGCTCGCCAGGGGTGGGGCGGCCGCTCAGCGGCCGGCGCAGCGCAAAGACCGTCCCCTGCCGCGGCTGGAGAGTAGAACCCTCGCCCATTCCCCCGTCCGGCCTCGCGTGCTCCGGGACCTCGGGCGTTCCTGCCGAAGGAGCGCTCGCCAGCAGCGCCCCCTCCGGTGAGAACGAGGTCGTGTCCGCGGGAGGCAGCCCCCGGTCCTCGGCGACAGCAGCGCTTGCTTCTCCCGGAGAGCCGTGGCTGCCACTGCCCCGCTGTGTCGTTCCTCTGCCCCCGAAGGCCTAGAGCACCGAGGTGTGCTGGGAGAGACTTGGCGCGCCCTCGTCGTCCTCCAGCCCGTCGAGAGAGCTGGGCCTCTGCTCGTACTGCATGTAAGCCGTAGGCCTGGAGACGCTCCCCTGCCAGGACCCCGTGTGGGACCGGAATCCGTGCTAGGACGCAGGATGGGCACTTGGCAGAGCCCCCGGCCCCCTTGTAGAGTCTCCTGACCTTTTTTGTCTGGAACCCTGTCGCCGGGAGAATGTGGATAGGACTCCCGGCTCAATGAGGACATCGTGTTCTTCAGAGAGCTTGGGCACTGTGTGCTTTCATTGGCTGCACTTTCTCTGCTTCTCAGAGTGCCAGGGTTTCTTAGAATGTTTGCTCATGTGCTGCAGGTGTAGATATTCCACCCTGAGTCGTCTCAGGCAAACTCATGGATTGGCAGTGTTTGGCATGTTGAGGCCTAATGTCCACCCTCTTTGCCTGGCATTCTTTCTTTCAGGCAATCTCAAACTCTTCAAGATTAGCTCCCAGTTTTATCTCCCATGATGTAAATCATTGTGTGTCTAAATACTTCAAGAAAACTCCTTTCCCTTCTTATACTGCCTAAAACCCAAGTGACACTTCTTGCTGTGATTCAAATCAAAAGTGCACTAGTTATATGGTCTCTTACCGAGGGCACAGAAAAACTACTTCCCATAAGTTTGATCCCAAAAAATGGATCCACAGTTCAGTTTCAAGGAAAGGCGAAATAGGTTTTCCTGGGGAAGTTACAAAGTGTTTCCCTTGCTGTTTCAGGAGTACTTGGTTTAATTCTCCAGGATATCAGGCGTTCTTCCCACAGCAAGTATTTGAAATGAATGTTCCCTCAGGCGAAAACAAAAACATTATCCCTGGAGGTTGCTCCTGGTCAACTACAATTGGATAACTTGCTTTATTTTACAGGCTGTGGCTCACCCTGCTGTGCTGTGTATTTGTTTACTCCTGAAGGTTGTCCTCACTAAGATTTGCATGTGGAGTCTTTCCCAGTACTCGTTATCTGCAAGCTTGTCAAGTCGACGGGAACTGTGGGGTACTGCAGTCAACTCATTAGCTTCAAGAACAAATCATTCCATGAATCGATTCTGAAATTGTTTCACTGTCTATACATTGACCTGGGAGTTAGTGGGGTTTTTGCAAACAATTAAGTGTTCAGGATGGGGTTAGGATGATTACTTATTCCTGGGGGATGTTGAAATGAATGTTAGCTTTAAAAATGTGAGATTTCTGCATATGGTGAGAGTTTCCAGATGCAGTTAGTTTGATCGCTCATGGGTAGGGGATGTTGATATGAGTGTTAGCTTGGAAAGTAAAATGGGCATATAGGGAGCTTGCACAGTGTGTGCGTTCATTTTCTGGACTTTCTTGTGTTTCTCAGAGAATCCAGTGTGGCAATGATTGTTTCGTGCCCCAGTGTTCAAAGTGAGAGCGCTCCCTTATGGAATGGCAAGATGCACTCTGTTTAAAGACAGTTGCTATACAGGAGAAGCTTCTGGCCCATGCTACTTTGCTATGTATTCTTTCATTCGCCAAAATGTATTCTCATTATGGTGTGCTTCTAGAGTCTTTATCAAAAGACTGACTATATCAAAATCCACAAGTTCTTAAGACCAGCTAGGAAACTCTTTTTCATACTGTTATCTGATAGGCACAAAACAGCACTTCAATCCGCATATCCTATCAAATCTTGTGTGACAATCTGGACTCTTCAACTTTTACGTGTTGAGATGTCTGACAGCAGAGGTATCTTATGAGTTTGACTCTGCAACTTAAAGGAGTAAAAACTTTAAGTTAGATTTTGTGTGGATGTTTTAAAAGTTTCTCAGGTCCTTTTTACAGTCTGCTCTTTCATTCTCCAGGAACTTTTGTGTTCCCACATTGGCAGGGTAGGCATAAATGCTCTCTGAAGCAAAACTCAAAAGAACATTTTTCCCTGGGTGAACTGTAGAATGTGTTCTGTTACCATGATATGTTTTATACAGTAAGCTGTGGTTCACTATTATCAGCAGTGTGTTCTTTCACTCACAGAAACACATTCTCACTAAAAAGTGCTAGTGTAGTCTATGTAAGTGGATATTTAAGAAACGTCCATTCTCAGTCCTCAAAGTACACATCCTCCAAGAAAACACCAGTGAAACCAGTGAGCACTGCAAGAGCAGTTTTAATTAGATATTTTGTACCGAGTGGTTTTTTTAAGCAAAAACCGTTAAGGATTTTCTAGGACAAATACACATACTCAGTACACTGTGGGAGCCAGATTTTAAATAGAATAAGTACCTTCCACACACTTTTTGTAACTTTTTCTTTCTAGGGGAAAATCTTTTGTCATGCCCAAAATGCATGTACAGGATATTGCATGATTGTACATGGCAGGTTTCTTGCAATCGATGTACAAAATTAAGAAAGAGTGCACTCTCAGTCCTTAGACTGAGACGTAGTTATATCCTTCAATGAAACTCCAGTGAAACACGTGAGCAGGCAAGTCCTTTTAGAAATAAGATTATTTTCCAAAATAAGACCAGCAACACTGAAAGGAAAAGAAACAAACAGAGACAAGAGGGAAGGAGGGAGGGGAGCAGGGGAAAAGGAAGGGAAGGGGAAAGTCAAGAAACATATAGCAAAGACTCATGGACAGAACCAAAGGGGAAGAGTTGAGGGAGGGGGCAAGGGAAAGTGGCGGGGGGTAGGCAGAGACAAATTGTTTTGAAAAAATAAATTAATTTAAAAAAGATTATTTTCCAAGAAGCAAGCTTCTAGAACAAACACTTGTAATCAGTTTCTAGGCCAAATACACATATTCTTTACATTGTGGGACCCTGTTTTAAACTGAATAAGCACCTTCCACATATTTCCTGTAAAGACTTCATCTGAGGGAAAGACTTATCTCATATAGAAGATGCATGTACATGATAGTACTAAAATTTTACACTACACTAAAGTGCATATGAAAAAAAGTCCACTCTCAGTCCTGAAAGCCCATATTTGAAAAAACACCAGTGAAACATGGAAGCACTTCAAGACCAGTTTGTAATAACATTATATCATACAAAGCAGTTTTCTTTAGTAACAACTATTATGCAGTTTTGGGCCAAATACACATACTCAGTACAATGTAGGAGCCTGTTTTTAAATAGAATAAGCACCTCCCACACATTTACCATAAAGTTTTCCTTCTAGTAGAAAACCTTATTTCATGTAGATGATACATGTACATGGTACCAACACAATTTTACACTACTGGATTAGAGTATCAAGTGCATATTAAAAAGAGGTCCATCTCAGGAGTTTGAGGAAAAAATACAAAATAATATTTTTCTTCCCCTGAAGTAAAATATTCAAACCCAGAGTCTACAAAGTAAAATATTGACAATATGACTATGTTAAACATTTAAGACTGTTGGGAAATGCCCTGCCTGGTTCCAGGGACTGTAGCCTGGAAGACAGGCAAGAGGACCCTATGGTTGGAGCTAATCAAGGAGGCCTTGGGAAAAAAGGCCACTGAGGTGACACACGTACCCCTGTCAGGGGCGCAGCCCTTGTCTCCCTCACATCATCCTGTTTGGCTCTGTGATGGTTGGTTGTTGATGATGAGTAAGTTCTCTCAACAGGAGAGATGGCCTAAGACAGACATTGGCTGGTATGGGCAACAAACATGGGCATGGTGGACACAGAGAAAGGGAAAAAATGCCCGCACCCCTCAGCTCGACTCGGACGTGTCTGGAGTCCTCATTCTAACTGAAAGAAGTCTCTTTATCTCTTGGTGGCTCTGCCCCACCTGCCTAGTTCAGGCTTGAAACAATACTAAAGGCAGGTACAGCCCTAAACTGGAAGGGGTGGTTTCTGAGGACAATCAGGCCTAGAAATAAGTTCCTCTAAGCATGCTTTGTTCTTCCCTTAAAAGCGATGATAACTGGCTCATGTTGGGAAGGAGATTTACATTATTCAGAGACCCTGACCGGAAGCAGATCTCTTGTGTTCCTCCAACTGTTATCCATGGTCTCTATTTGTTTTCTGTAAACATAGCCACTTGACATTGATTGAAGCTTTGCTCTATACCCCTGTGCATATGGTTCTCGATAAAAGCTTTTGGACATTGGAGTTCTAGGCCTTCTCTCCCCTAGAGGGAAGAGCCATGTCCCCTCTCCTGGCAAACAGAGAAGTGTTTGCAATGACTCCTGTTTATTCCCCTCATCCATGGCAACCCCAGGACGGGCATTGTGGGATTCAGAGCCCTGCTCCTTCCTCAGCTGGCTCCAGACAGTGACCCTCAGATCTAGGAGCCCTGCGCTCCACCACATCCCTCCCCACAAAACGTGGCTCCCCATGACATAAGACTATGTAGTGATATACATATTTTCAAAAGGTTAAGGGACAAGTAATTGAATAGGAAAGTATTTGCCACACATCTAAAAGGGGGTAAATAGTATTTTGTGATTTTTTTTAGGGAAAAAATTCTACAAACATTTAATCAAAAAATGGAAAAGTACCAAAAAGTCATTTAAGGCTTTTTAAAAATAATAGAACAGGCAAGAAGTATACAAACCAGGTTGAGTTTCAACAAATAATAAAGGAACAATTCAATTAACACATCATTGTCGCAATCATATTAGTGAGTATTAAAAATATTGGTAATACCAAGTATCGGTGACTGTGAAAGGAAGTGTGCATTCATTTTTTTTTACATTTTTATATTTTTTTATTTATAAATCATGTTTATTCTATTACAGTTGTCTCAATTTTTCCCCCTTTACTCCTCTCCTCGTATCCCACCCCCAACCCCTGCTCCCACAGTCAATTCCCACTCTGCTGTCCATGTCCATGGGTCATTCATACATATTCTTTGTCTAGTCCCTTCCCTTCTTTCCACCATTGTCCTCTTTCCCCAGCGTGCATTCCTAGACTCTTTTTCTTTATCTTAACGCAGTCCTTTTAGCATATCTTGCAATGCTGGTTTGGTGGAGGTGTATCCTTTTAGCCTTCTTTCTTGGAGAAGCTCCTTATCTCACCTTGCATTTTAACTGAGCGTCTTGCTGGGTAGAGAAGTCTTGGTTGCACACCTTTGTTTTTAATTACCTAAAATATTTCTCGCCATTCCCTTCTGGCTTGCAGTACTTCTGTTGAGAAGTCAGCTGCCAGCTTTCCCAGGGCTCCCTTATATGTTACTACCTGTTTCTCCATTGCTGCCTTTAGGATTCTCTGTTTGTCTTTGATATTTGCCACTTTAATGATGATGTGTCGGAGTGGGCCTCATCGGGGTCCTCTTGAATGGAACCATCTGTGCTTCCTGGCCTTGTGTGACTTTTTCTCTCATCAATGAGGGAAGTTTTCCATCATTACTTTTTTCAAACAGGTTTTCTATCTTCTGGTATCCCTATTATACAGATATTATTGTTTCAGATTGTCCTGCGTTTCCCTAAAAGTCTCTTCATTGTTTTTGAGTCTTTTTTCCATTTCTTGCTCTTTCTGGGAGCTTTTTTCTACCTTATCCTCCAGCTCACTGATTCGATCCTCTGCTTCATCTAGCCTGCTTTCGATTCTTTTTACTGTGTTCTTCAATTCAGAAATTATATTATTCATTTCCTCCTCTGTCTTATGGATAGCTTCTGTGTCCTCTTTCATGCTGATATAGTTTTCAGTAAGTTCCTTGTAGTTTCCCTGTAGTTTTTTGAAATTCTCTCTGAGCTCACTGAGCTTCCTCAGAACCATTGTTTTGAACTCAGTATCTGATAGTTTACTTGCCTCTATTTCTTCTAGTTCTTTCTGGGGATTCCTCCTTTCCCCTTGACTGGGGCGTGTTTCTTTGTCTTACTATTACTCATGAGATGTTTCTCTTTTGCTTCTGGTTCTTACATTGATCTGTCTTGATTTCCTGATTTTGTGATGTGAACTTCTATGGTAAGAGACCAGTGTTTTTTTCTTTCTGGATCTGCCTCTGCTGATGTCAGAGGTTGACCCTGTCTGTCCTTCGGCAGTCTGTTCAAGACTTCCAGGAATCTCCTGTCTGTGGCTATCTCCTTCAGTTGTTAATCTAGTCAGTCAGCACTCAGCACTCAGCAGGCTGGCTTAGAGTCATCACAGTGTGGAGCAGAGTCTCTCCTGGGGGCGGGGTTATTGGATCCTCTCATGCTGCTGCCACTCAGGGGAGTGGTCTTCCTGAGCAAGATTGGCTGCTGCCAGATGGGGGATGAGTCAGCACAAGGATCCTGCTGGCTACTTTCTCTGTTCTCTCCCCAAAGCCTCCTTCCCCAGTCTCTCCTCAGGTGTCTCCAGCCTACGGTGCCCCTGCCTTTGCCAGAGCTCAAGTCAAGTGGCTGCAAACAAAGATTTACGCGTTGGCCCTTTAAACAGCTCTTTTCATCTCCAGCTGCCCATCTCTGGCAGAGAGCAACCTTGCCACTTTTTGCAGCTGGCTGTTATCTGTGTACATTTGGCGCTCTGGTGTTGTAGGCTGGAGATCCCCATTTATGATTTAGACCCCTGTCTCCCCAGGGGGATCCAACTGGCTGTCTCAATATCCTTCTGGTGCTGCCAGCCACGGGAGCCCTGCCTGCCTTCTTGAGTCTCTACTGCACTCCTTACCAGTTAGGTGGTGCTAAAGCTGATTCCTCTGCCTGTCCAAGATTAATAGGTTCCTCTCTTGCTATTGTTCAGTTGTTCATTCCAGGTGATTTATCCACAATTTAGTTGTAATTCCAGGTTGATCCTGGGAGGAGGTCAGTATGACTTCCACTCATTCCTCCACACTCTTGATTCCTGGGAGTATAACTCTTCAGGATGTCACTTTGGAGTCCCTTCCCAAAAGCGGGAATTTTAATGTGGCCTGGGTGGCTCTCTCCACATCCTGAGGGAAACAGGCCCCTTTTTTGTGTTGTAGCACAGAGGTCTCTCCCAAGCAGAGGCATGCAGTAACCCTTTCTCTGGTTTTCCAGAGTTATGAAGGTGGCACCTTCCCCAGTGCACTGGTGGTGGCTATCTTACAGAACATCTTGTTCCAAAGTTGCATGAGGAAGGGTGGAGGCTACCCATAGCAGCACTGGAGCAAACTTCCCAGAACAAAGTGGCAGGAGACCACCTCCAGAGTGAGGGTTTCCCCAGTGTGGAGTAAAGGGGTTCCTTCCTCCTGCATCCCCGTGTTCCATTACCTTAGGGATCTCTCTCCTCAATGTATGGGGGAACCAAGAGCAAACCCGGCTGAAAGTGGAGTTTCCCCGTAGTGATGGTGACTCCACTTACAGCATTGGAAGTGGGGTCTATTCTTCTAAGTGGAGGACTCCAAAAGTAGTATGAAGGTCTTATTCCTCAGCATGTGTTGTATGTGTGTCCCACTTTAGAGCATGGGTTTTACTCCATAAGGGGGGCACCCTTTCAAACACTGGGAGAACACCCCACCAGATTACAGGACTCCCAGATTAGAGTGGGGTCTCCTCCTTGCACATGGTTTTGATGTCACACTTCAGGGTTGTGGGGTTCCCAAAGTAGCACATGGTGCACCCTCCGCAGAACAAGGACACATAGTACCTCTTTACTATTATGGGGTACCTATAATAGAGCAGAGAGGACACTGCTCTGGTACTTGGTATTCTTATTTGAATTTAAGGTACTCCTTCCCCAGCACAGCCAGGTGCCCTGTTTTCTCCATGGGGTGGTCTTTCTGCCTGGTAAAGGGTTGAGTAACAGGCTACCCTCTGAAGTGTGAGGAGTGACTAGCTTCTTCCACAGTGCAGAGGTGGGGAAGAACTCACCCTCTGCAGTATGGGGTTCACTTAGTAGCACAGAGTGATCCCCCTGCAATGCAGGGTAGCTGTGCCCCCCCATTTAAGCACAGGGTTTCCAAATTAACACATGGGCACTCTCCTGACCAAGGGATGGCAGGGCCCTCACCTGAACAGTGTTCCCAATGTAGCATGGCGGTCTCCTTTACTGTGGGATTGTGAAGATCACCTCCTTAGGGATGCAGTTTCCAAAGGGCTCCAGAGGGCTCTTCCTCTGGTGAGGGGTGGGGGAAGGCTGAAGACATGCCTTCAGATTGTGAGGTTTTCTCCATGCTCCTCTTTCCCCTTTGCTATAGCAAGTCTGGGGGGGAGGGGGCAGGGCATACCCATGAGAAAACAGGGCTTCCATGTAGCACATGGGTCGACTTCCCCAGTATTGGGTTTCTGAGACCCCTCTAAGTCACAAGGTCCCCAAAGTTAATATGGGGGCATCCTTCCCAGGACAGTAATACACGAGCATTTCTGTAGCAGTTTACCAAAATAGATCAGGAGGCTCCTTCCCCAATATGGAGGAGGGAGAACGAGGGTTTCCAAAGTATCAAAAGGTCCTCCTTTCCCAGCACAGTGAGAGACTTCCTTACAGAACATGGGGTGCCTCACCAGTGTGGGGGGGGGGGTAGGGTTTTCCATCCCCTAGGCAAAAGGTTCACAAAATACTGCTGGAGTCTTTACCCCAGCAGGAGAACGTACCCTCTGCCGTGCAGCCCTTGTGATGGCTCCCTCTTTAGAGTGTGCAGTTGCAAATTAGTGCATGGGTCACCCTCCCCAGCACAAGGTAGCAGAATGAGGGGGTCACAACTCTGGAACACAAGGGTTTCATCTGCAGCACAGGGATTGCAAGTTAGTGGGGACAATCCCTCCTCTGGTACAAACGGTTCCCAAAGTAGCTCCTAAGGCCCCCTCCTGAGAGTGAAGGAAAGGAACAGGGGAGATACTTCTCTGTATTATGGCAATCCCTCCATAGTTTGGGGGTATCCTCCCAACACAGGGAGGCAGGAAGGTACGTCAAGACCTCACTCTGGGGAGTGGTATTTTCAAAGTAGTACTGAGGACTCTTAGTCCTGTGTAGGAGAGAGGGCCTCCCCTCCATTGTGCAGAGTTCCTAAAACAGTGTGGGGCCGGGGGAGCACCTCCCCAAAGTGGGGTTATGGGGAAGGGTGGGAGGGGAAATGGGAACTCCCCTCCTGGTTACCAGGTTTCAAAGTAGCATGGCGTGTCTTACGCCAACATGAGGTGTCCAGAGACCCTCTTCCAAATGTGGGTTTTACCCTGTAATAGGTATTCCTCAAACTCAGGGGTATAGATACCTAGTGCCAGACATGGGAGGTGTGGAAGGGGAGGTGGGACTCCCCTCCAAAAGAAAACATTCACAAAGTAACACATTCTCCCCAAGACTGAGTTGTGGTAGAGAGCACTTAGGAACTTGGTGTTTATAATTTTGTGCCAGGGGCTCCCTCCTTACCACCGGAAGGGGAATCTGGGGTTCCTCCAGGATACAAGCTTTCCAAAGTGGTATGTGGTCCCCTCCAGTGCTTACTTGGTACAGTAAGGACACCCCTCTGGTTGAGGCATACACTCTGTAGGGCATGGGCCCATTCTGGAGTGTGAGATTCCCAAACTAGTTTGGGGACTAATTCTCCAACATGTGGAGAGCCTTCTGTAGATAGCAAGGTACCCATTTTAGTGGAGAGGGCTCCCTCTCCAGTGCAGTGAATCAGCACAGGGATTCCAAAGTAGTGTGGTAAACTCCTTAACCAGTACAGGGTAATTCAAGGTGGCGGGGGTGAGGGCTACTCCTGAATTGCATGGTTCCTTTTGTACTATGGGGCATTCTCCGCAGTACTGGAGGACAGAGCCACTCCTCTTGTGAGCAAGGTTCTCCCCTAGTGTCAGGGGCTTTCTTCACAGCATGGTGGGGGCGGGGTTCCCTCCTCCTAAGCAGAGTTCCAAAATCAGTGCAGGGATCTTCACAGGGGTGGGTGAGAACCTACACTTTGGAGCATGGAATTTCCAAAGTAGGGCAGATGAGGGTAATTTTCCCCCACTATGTGATGGCAGACACCCCCTAAATGGTGGTGTAAGTGCATGAGTGAGGAGAGCAGAGACCCCACATGAAGCCCAGGGTTCCCATACAGCATGGGAGTCTCCCTCCATAGCATGGGGTACTATGCCCCACCCCCCAACCACTCCACCCCAGGGTGCAGACATCCCAGATAACTCCATGGCACAGTGCTCCCAATGTAGCAGCAGCAGTTGTCTCCACAGAGTAGGGGTCATCCTTGCCATCAAGAGATGCATTGCTCTATAGCACAGGACACACCAGCTTGAGGGGAGGGGTGCACAATTCCCAGGGAAGTGGACTAACATTTTGTGGCACAGGGCTCCCCAAGGGCAAGGGGAGCTCCTTCCCCAGCTAGTGGACCCCACACTGTGTAGCCTTTGTCTTGCTCCATAAAGAGAAAATCTCCCTCACCAGCTCTGAGGGGCAGCCTCCCTCTAGCAATAGGCACACTTCCTGCTAAAGTTTTCTTTTGTAGCATTGGTCACCACCAGAGAGAGTGGGACACCTTCACCAGCAAAATGTCCCCTTGGGTTAAGTGAGAAGCCCTCCAGGTAGGGGGGGCCATATTCTATAACATGGTTCTTCTTCCATAAAAAGAGCAGCTCCCCCTTGAGTGAGTAGGGGTGGGACAGCTATCCACAGAGAAAAGCTTCCTCCATATCAAGGGGAGCTTTCTCTCCAGCCAGGAGAGACAGACTCCTCGTACTACTGTGGGGCTTTCTAACTAGTGCCAGGATTCCTCAATGGAGAGGAAGGCTCTCTCTCCAGCAAAGGGCAGGTTTGTTCCTCTGCAGCAAGTTGCTCCCTCTAGACATGAGCAACCTCCATGGGGAAGTGGGCTCCCTCCCCAGCAGCAAAAGGGCCTCCCCTCCATAGTGCTGGCACCCTCCAGGGAGAGGAGGATGCACTCTCCTGGGATGGTACCCCCTTTCTCTGGCACAGGGTGCCCCAGAGGGCCACAGGAATGCTCTGCCCAATGAAAGTATCTTCCCTTTTTGGCATGGGGCACCTCCTGGGACAAGGGGTGTGCTCTCCCCAGCCAAAAGGATGCCCACACCTTGTGACATGTGGCACCCCTCAGGACAAGAAAGACTTTCTCCAGCAAGTGGGAGTCCACACTTTTTTGCCTCGAACTTTCTCCATCAAGATACAGGCTCCCTTCCCATTGTTGGGGAGCAGGGCCACACCTTTAGCATGTGCATCCTCTGTAGTATGGAGCTCTCTCCAGAGAAACTTCTTCCTCAGACAGAGGTTGTTGGGGCTGGGGCCCTTCCTCCATAATGAACGGCTTCTTGTGTAGGAACAGGCACCCACCAAGCAAGAGGGGCCCACCTTCCTAGTACAAGGTGCCCTCCCGAATAAAGTGGGCCCACACATGGCTGTGCAGTGCTCTCTCCAAGAAGAAGGGTGCTCCCTCTTCAGTGAGGAATGCCCCACTCTGTAGAGATTCCTCCCATAAGGAGAGGCACTTTCTTTTGAGTGGGGGCTCTCTCCATATAGAGAAGGGATCCCCCTCCAGTGAGGGGGGTGGGAGCCCTTCCTTCAGAGGAGGTTATCCCTCTGTAGTGACAATCTCTCTCCATGGAGAGAGTAGAGCCCTCCATTGTAAAGAGGACCTCCTGCATGGGTCTGGGGGCCCTCCAGGGAGAGGGGTTTGCCTTCCCTAGCAAGATTTCTCTGTGGTGCTGGGTGCTTCCTGGTGTGAGAAGGGGAATCTCTCCAATGAGGTGCCCATTTCCCTGCCTTGGGGTACACCTCCAAGCCTGGGTGGTGTTCTTTCCAGCAAGGGGGCACCCCTTCATGGTGCTGAGCACCCTCCAGGGTTATGGGGCACCCTCCCCAGCAATGGCCCACCTGCTTGCTATGGGGTGTCCTCAGGGGGTGAGGGGGCCATCCTGCTCAGCAAAGACTGTCTCAGCCTTCTTGGTCAGGGGATTTCTTAGGGTCAAGGGGGACTCCCTCCCCAGCAATGGGGCCCCACATTTTGTAGTGTGGGACTTCCTTCCTGAAGAATGGGGCTCGATCCTGAGAAAGTGGGGGTGTAGCCCCCATCCAGAGCTTAGGATCCATCGGTATAAGAAGGGATTTCCTTTCCAGCAAGGAGAGACAGTGCCCCTCTAGTGTGGGGCTCTGTAGGTAGCATAATGCTCCCTCTGCAGCAAGGAGGACTCCCTTCCCAGCATTTCAGGGCAAGGGTCCTTTCTCTGTAGGGAGGTGCTCTCTCTGTAGAGACAGACTCCTTCCATGGGGAAGGGGCACTATTCTCACCCATGTATCTGGTATCTGGCATTTGGCATCTGGGCTCCCAGGTTCTCCTATGGATATGGAATCAGGAATATGGATTTGGGCTCTAATGTCTGAAATCGTCTCTCTGGGGTCCAAGTTTTAAGTCCAGATATGGAGTCTGGATCTGGTTTCTGGTATCTGGTATCTGGTGTCCTGAGATAGAGCCTGGATGTGGCATCTGATGTCTAGCATTTGGTGTCTAGGGTCCTTGTTCCATGTTTGTGTTCTAGGCATGGGGTCTGGCTCCTATGTCTGATGTCTAACATCTGGTACCTGGGGTCTTGCTTCAGTTCCAAGGTCAGAGTACACCTCCTCCCATGTCAGAAGTATGACATCTGATATCTGGGGTTCAGGTCTGGGATATGATGTCCAGCTCTGGTTTCTGATATCTGGCACCTGGGATCTGGTGTTAGGGGTCTGCCTTCAGTTCCAAAGTCGAGTCTGGATCTGGCATCTGTTGTCTGGCTTCTGGTTTCTGGCATCTGGAGTCCAGCTTTGACATCTGACATCTAGGACCTTTGCTCTGGCTTCAGGTCTGGGGTCCAGAATCCAGTTCTGGTATCTGATGTCTGGCATTTGCTTATCCAGGGTCTTGGGACTGGCTTTAGGTCTGAGATTCAATTTCTAGAGCCCAGCTCTGGTATCTGGTGTCTAGCATCTGGTGTTTGGAGTCTGGCTTCAGGTCTGGGGTCTGGAGTTTGGCTCCAGCACCCCAGGCCTGAAATCTGGCATCCATAGTTCAATGCTGGTTCTGGGGTCCAAATTCAAATCTTACATCTGGTGTCTAGTTTCTAGCATCCAGGTTCCAGGGTTGGCTTTGATTCAAGTATCCAGATTTAAACTCTGATGTCTGGTATTGGCCTTCTGGGTCCTGGCGTCTACTGTTGGGCATTTGGCATACAAGTTTCAAAGTTCAGCTCCAACATCTGATGTCTGCTATCTGGCATCTGGTATCAGGCTCTGAATTTGATTCTGGAATAGAGTTTGAATCTGGCATCAGGTGTCTGGTGCCTGGTACCTAGGATCAGGGTCCAGCCTTGTTCTGGATTCCAAAGTATGTCGTGCATCTGATGTCTTGCATCTGGTGTTCAGGGTCAAGTTCCAACTTTGGGTCTGGGATCCAAGTGTGACTCTTGAGGTTGATTTCTGGGATCTGGTGTCTGGCACTGGGTTGGAAATCCATGGTCTAGGGTATCCCTCAGGCATCTAGCGTCTGGCATCTGGCGTGCGAGATCCAGGTTGGCTGTGGTTCAAGGATCCAGTGTCAGGCTTTGGTTTTGGTATCTGGCATCTGTCATAAAGAGTCTGAGGTCCATCTTCAGGTTCATGTCTGGAGTCTGACTCCAGCATCTGTTGTTCAGCAGTTGTCATCCAGCAACTGGGGCTCCACTTAGGGTCATAGGTCTAGAGTCTGTTTCTGGCACCTTGTTTCTGGAATCTGGTATCTTGGGTCTGGGTTCCAGCTCAATTTGGTGGCCTGGAATTTGGCTCTGACATCTGGTGTCTATAATCTGGTGCCTGGGGGGGATTGGAGATTGTCTTGGGTTTCAGGGTCAGGGATTTGGCTCTGACCATCTGGTATCTGGCACTTACCACCTGAGATACAGGGTTAGCTTAGGCCTGGGGTCTGCAGTGCAGCTTCATCATCTAGTGTCTGGCACCTGGCATACAAGATCAGACTTCAGTTTCTAGTCTGGAGTCCAGGATGCAGATCTGGTTTCTGCTATTTTATATCTGGCATCCAGAGCCCAGGGTCTGGCTTTGAATTCATGTTCCAGAGTTCAGCTCTGGTATCTGATGTCTGCCATCTGGTGTCCAGTGTTCTACCTCTGGCTTTGGCTCTGGAGTCTGGAGTTGGCCCCTGGTGTCTTGTATTTATCATATTGCATCTGAAACCTTGGACTGGGTTTGTTTAGGCTTCCAAAGTCCCGCTTCAGCATCTGGTATCTGTACTCTGGCATATAAGTTACTTGGTCCAGCCTCAGATTCATTGGCCAGAGTTTAGCTCCAGCATCTAGTGTTTAGGGTCCAATGTTTGGCTTTAAGTTTGATGTACAAAGTCAGGCACGAGTATTTGGTGTCTGGCATTTTGTGTCAGAGTCAGGCTCTGTGGTCTGGCGTTTAGCATCTAGCTTCCAGAGTCCAGAGTCCGGATTCAGTTTCAGGGTCCAAAGTCAAGCTCTGGAGTCTAATATCTGGCATCTGGTGATCTGGATTCTTGTTTTTCTTTGAGTATACAATCCCTTTTCATTCTCAATCCTGTCAGGGTCTCATTTTGAGTCCAGAATCTGGAATATGACTCCAGCATCTGGTTCTAGCATCAATTTGGTATCAGAGTTCCAGCTTCCGGTCTGGATCCCAGAGTTCAGCTCCAGCATTAATGTCTGGCATTTGGCATCTGGAATCTAGGCTCCAGCTTGGATTTCATGCCTAGAGTTTAGCACTGGCATCTGGCGTCTGGCAATTTGTATCTGGCTTTGACATCTGGTCTCCCCCATTTTGAGTCTGGGGTAGGGGTACTGCTTAAAGGTCCAGGATCAGGAATCAAGCCTTGGAGTCAACTGTCTGGAACCTGGTGTCTGGATTTTGTTTTTTGTATTTGGGTCCAGGGTTCAGGGTCTGGATTTTGCATCTGGTTTCTGGTATCTGGGTCCAACGATGGGGTCTTGTTTTGGGACAGAGGTCCAGAGTCTGGCTCTGGTATCTGTTGTCAAATGTTTAGCGTTGAACCCCCTATGGCATCAGTGATCTTCCTACACAGACAACTCCCCTGAGCATCAGCATGAGAGGGATTATGCTCTGCCCTGTAGTGTCTAAGCCTCACTGCTGAGTGAAGAGTGACTAGATTAACAACTGAAGTAGACAGCCACAGACAGGAGATTCCTGGAAGTCTCTAACGGACTGCCTAATGATAGATGGGGTCAACATCTGACATCATCAGAGGCAGATTAAGAAAGAAAAAACAGCAGTCTCCTACCATAGAAGTTCACACCACAAAGTCAGGAAGTCAAGAGAGATCAATTTAAGATGCAGAAACAAAAAAGAGAGTCTCAGAAATAATGAAAGACAAAGAAACATCCCTCAATCAAAGGGAAAGAGGAATCCCCCAAATCAGAACTATGTGAAATAGAGGCAAGTAAACTATCAGATACTGAGTTCAAACCAATGGTTCTAAATAATCTCAATGAGTTCAGTGAACTCAGAGATAATTACAAAAAAACTATAGGAAATCCTTGAGGAACTTACTTCAAAAAATATCACCATGAAAAAGGACATAGAAACTATGAATAAGACACAGGAGGAAATGAAGAATAAAATACAAAAGCTCAGTGAGATCAAAAAGAACCAAAAAACTACAGGGAAACTATGAGGATCTTACTGCAAACAATGTCAGACTGAAAGAGACATAGAAACTATAAATAAGAGGGAATAGCAAATGAAGAATACAATTTCTGAATTGAAGAACACAGTAGAAAGAATCAAAAGCAGGCTACATGAAGCAGAAGATCGAATCAGTGAGCTATAGGACAAGGTAGAAAAAAGCTCTGCGAAGAAGCAAGAAAAAAACTCAAAAAGAATGAACCAGCATTCATGGAAATGCAGGACAACCTGACACATAATAATATCCGTATATACGGATACCAGAAGGAGAAGCAGAACAAGGGACAGAGAACCTGTTTGAAAAAGAAATATGAAAAACTTCCCTAATTGGAGGAGAGAAAACGTCACACAAGTCCAGGAAGCACAGAGGGTCCCATTCAAGAGAAACCCAATGAGGCCCACTCCAAGACCCATCATCGTTAAAATGGAAAATACCAAAGACAAGAGAGAACCATAAAGGCAGCAAGGGAGAAACAGTTAGTAACATACAAGGGAGCCCCGATATGGCTAGCAGATGACTTCTCAACAGAAACACTACAAGCAAGAAGAAAATGGCAAGAAATATTCCAAGTAATGAAAAGTAAAGGCCTGAAACCAAGACTGCTCTACCCAGCAAGGCGCTTAATTAAAATGGAAGGTGAAGTAAGGCGTTTCCCCAGACAAGAGAAAGCTGAAGGAATACACCTCCACCAAACCAGGACTACAAGATATGCTAAAGGAACTACTTTAAGAAGATGAAGAAAAATAGTGAGAAAGAGAAGAACACCGGTACAAAGGGAAAAAATGAATCGGTGCCTATCAATAATCACTGTAAATGTAAATGGATTAAATGCTCCAATCAAAAGACATAGGGTAGCTGACTGGATAAGAAAACATGACCCACACATATGCTGCCTACAAGAGACCCACTTCAGAAAAAGGACCTACACAAACTGAAAGAAAGGGGATGGAACTAAATATTCCAAGCAAATGGACCGGGAAAAAGAGCAGCTGTAGCAATACTTATATAAGAAAAAATAGTCTTTAAAACAAAGGTCATGAAAAACAGACCCAGAAGGACACTTCATAATACTCAAAGGAAGAATCCATCAAGGAGACATAAACATTGTAAATATGTATGCACCCAACATAGGAGCAACCTAATATATAAAGAAAATCTTGGAGGACTTCAAGAAAGATATAGACAGTAGCACACTGATTGTAAGGGATTTTAACATCCCACTGTCAAAAATGGATAGATCTTCCAAACAGAAGATCAACAAGGACATTGTGAAACTGAATGACACATTAGATCAAATGGACTTAACTGACGTATACAGAACTCTTCATCCCAAAGAAGCTAAATACACATTCTTTTCAAATGTACGTGGAACATTTCAAAGACAGACCACAAGATAGGACACAAAACAAGCCTCAACAAACTTAGGAAAATCAAAATCATAACAAGCATTTTCTTGGACCACAAGGGCTTCAAACTGGATACCAACCTCACGGAAAAAAAACTCACAAACATTCAAACTCATGGATAACTGATAGTACACTATTAAACCATGAATGCATCAATAACGAAATCAAAAAGTTTCTGGAAACAAATGAAAATGAACACACAAGTAAAAACCTATAAGACATATTGAAGGCAGTCCTGAGAAGAAAGTTCATAGCAACAGAGGCCTACCTAAAAAGATATAAACATTTCAAATAAATGACCTAACACTCCAAGAGCTGGAGAAACAACAACAAACAAAGTCCAAAGTGAGAAGAAGAAAGAAAATAATCAGGATCAGAGCAGAATTGAATGACATAAAAACTGAAAGAACAATTCAAAGGGTCAACCAATCCTTCAGCTGGTTCTTTGAAAAGATAAACAAAATTGACAAGCCTTTAAGCAGACTCATCAACAAAAAAAGGGAGAGGACTCAAATAAATAGTATCAGAAATGAAAGAGGAGAAATAACTGATACCACAGAAACACAGGATTGTAAGAAATTACTATGAGCAATTATATGCCAAGAAATTGGAAAAGCTCAATGTAATGAACAAATTTCTAGAAAAATATAATCTTCCAATACTGAATGAAGAACCAGAAAGGCTGAACAAACCAATAATAGCTGGGGAAATTGAAGCAGTAATCAAAAAACTCCCGACCCACCAAAGCCCTGGACCAGATGGTTTCACAGGAGAATTTGACAAAACATTTAAGGAAGCGCTAACTCCTGTCCTTCTCAGACTATTCCAAAATGCAAGAATAGAGAAGACTCTCAAACTCTTTTTATGAGGCCAGCATCATTGTAATCCCAAAACCAGATAAAGACACAACAGAGAAAGAAAACTACAGGCCAATATCGCTGATGAACATAGATGCTAAATTCCTCAACAAACTACTGGCAAACCACATTCAGCTATACAGTAAAAGGATCATCTACCATGATCAAGTGAGATTCATTTCAGGGATGCTAGGATGGTTGAATATTTACAAATCAATAAATGTAAAACATCACATAAACAAAAGGAAAGACAAAAACCACATGATCATCTCAATAGAGGCAAAAAATTCATTGGATAAGGTCCAGCAGCCATTTATTATAAAAACACTCAGCCAAATGAGTATAAAGGGGGCATACCTCAACATAGCAAAGGTCATATATGAAAAAACCTAAAGCCAACATCATACTCAACAGGCAAAAACTAAAAGCTTTCCCACTAAGATTGGAAACAAGAAAAGGATGTCTGCTTTCACCACTTCTATTCAACATAGTATTGGAAGTCCTAGCCACAGCAGTCAGACAAGAAAAAGAAATAAAAGGCATCCAAATTGTAAAGGAGGAAGTAAAACTATCACTGTTTGCAGATAACATGATAGTGTACATAGAAAACCCTGTAGACTCCACGAAAAAACTACTCAACCTAATAAGTGAATTTGGCAAAACAGCAGGATACTAAGTCATTCAGAAATGAAAGGCATTTTTGTACACCAGCAATGAAATAGAAAAAGAAGAAGAAATCAGGAAAAAAAAATACCATTCAAAATAGCAACAAGAAAAATAAAGTACCTAGGAATAAATTTAACCAAAGAGGTAAAAGACCTCTACACAGAAAACTATACAACACTGAAGAAAGAAATTAAGGAAGACACAAATAAATGGAAGCATATACCATGTTCATAGATCGGAAGAATTAATATCATCAAAATGTCCATATTACCCAAAGCCATTTATTCAACGCAATCCCTATTAAATTACCAGTGACGTATTTCACAGACATAGAACAGACATTTCTAAAATTTATATGGAACTATAAATGATCCTGAACAGCTGTAGCAATATGAGAAAGGAAAATAGAGTAGGAGTGATCACAATACCGGACATCAAACTATATTACAAGGCCACTGTAATCAAAACAATCTGGTACTGGCACAAGAACAGACACATAGATCAGTGGAACAGAATAGAAAGCCCAGAAATAAACTGTTGTCACTATGGTCAATCAATATTTGACAAAAGGGTAAGAAGCATAAGTTGGAGTAAAAGTAGCCTCTTCAACAAATGGTGCTGGGAGAGCTGGACAACTACATGCAAAAAATTGAAATTTGATCACCATACACCAAAATAAACTCAAGATGGAGAAAAGACTTAAATATAAGTCACAACACCATAAAAGTATTAGAGGGGAACATAGGCAGGAAACTCTCTCATATCCCATCCAGCAATATTTTCACTGATATGTTCCCTAGAGAAAGGGAAATAAAGGAAAAAATAAACAAATGGGACTTCATCAAAATAAGAATATTCTGCACAGCTAAAGAAAACATCAGCAAAATGAAAAGGGATGCAACCTCATGGGAAAAATATATGTGCCAATGATACCTCAGACAAGAGTTTGGTCTCCAAAATATAAAAAGAACTCGCATGACTCCACTCCAGGAAGATAAACAATCCAATTTAAAAAATGGGCAAAGGACCTGAACCGACACTTCTCCAAGGAGGACATACAGAGAGCCCAGAGACATATGAAAGGATGCTCAGCATTACCAGCCATCAGAGAAATGCAAATTAAAACTGCTTCAAATCAGTCAGAATGGCCATCATAAATAAATCAGCAAACAATGGCTGCTGGCAAGGTTGTGGATAAAAGGGAACCCTAGTACACTGTTGGTGGTAATGCAGACTGGTGCAGCCACTGTGGAAAACAGTTTGGAAATTTCCTCAAAAAGCTAAAAATGGAACTGCATTTTGACCCAGTGATTCCACTGCCCAGATTATATCCTAAGAATCCCAAAACACGAATTCAAAAGAACCTATGCATCCCAGTGTTCATAGAAGCACAACTGATAATAGCCAAGTGCTCAAGCAACCTAAACGCCCATCAGTAAATGAGTGGATCAAAAAACTATGGTAGATTTAGACAATTGAATACTATACAGCAGAAAGAAAGAAAGAGCTACTACCCTTCACGACAGCATGGATGGAACTAGAGAGCATTATGCTAAGGGAAATAAGCCAGGGGGTGAAAGACAAATACCATATGATCTCACCTATAAGTGGCACCTAATCATCAAAGCAAGCAGGCAATGAAAATATGACCAGCAACACTGAAAGGAATAAGAAACCAATGGGTTTGGGAGGGACGAAGGGGTTGGGGGGGTAGCAGGGAGGGGAACGGGAAGTGTCAGATCGAGGAACAGGTGTGAAGGACACATGAACACAGCCAAGGTTGGGAAGGATTGGGCAGGGAGGTGGAGGTGGGTGGGGCAGGGGAAAGTGGTGGCAGGTAAATGGAGACAAATATGTGTGAAAAATTTTTTTAATATAAACAAATAAATTTAAAACATTTTTAAAAAATACATCACAGTAAAAAAAAAAAAAAAACCAACCAAGTAGGTAAATTTGTTTATCATTTGATGGAAACAGTTGCAAAAATAACTTTTAAATTATCTAAGTAGTCTGCATCATCCCTGGGGAAAGCTTACAGACTCTGTTACTCACCATATGAAGAAGAAAAAGTGGTGAATGAGATATCACAAGGACTACTTGAGTAAAACATTTTAAACCCATAGTTATTACCACTTCATCAAAACCAGGACACTCTCTATTTTAAGATGCATCATTGGTTCATATACTACTAAGAAAAGCAGTGCCAGAGATCCAAGATGGTGGAGGAGCAAGTGGAAACTACACTGACCTCTTCCCAGAACCAATCTGGAATTACAACTAAATTGTAGAGAAATAATCATGAATAACCAACTGAACACCAGCTGGAGAGAAGCCTTATAACCTCAGACAGACAGAAGAAACTTTTTCACCACAATGTCACTGGCAGGGAGTATGGAGACATGAGAAGGCTGGGTGTGCTTCCTTGGGCAGCATCTAAGATCTGGTGGGACATTTCAGTAGCTAAGGGGTTCCCTTAGAAGTGTGTGGTCTAAACCCCAAGCTGCGCTCCTGAGCCTATGGCACCTGATCTGGAAAGGAACCCAGATAACATCCAGCTGCAAAAAGCGTCAGGGTTTCTGTCTGCTAAGGAGAGACAGCTCCTTTAGAGAGGCAGAGAGCCTCTTAAAGAGGCAACATACAAAATTTCATTGGCAGCCACTTGTCCTGGCCTCCAGCAGAGGGAGGGGAGTGGACTAGAGAAGCTTGAGGAGATTTTGGGGTTGGTGACTATGGGGAAAGAACTTAAAGAACAGCCACCAAGTTCCCTGTGCTGAGTCATTCCCCATATTGCAAAAGCCACGTTTCTCAGGCACCGCAATCCTCCTTGAGTGGCATGAGCCTGAGGGGAAGCAAGAGCCCTGAGGAGGATGTGGAGCTTACGCCAGTCTGCTGACCACATGATTAGTTTAACAGCTGATCAGTTTAACAACTGATTAGTTTAACTGCTAAGGCAGAAAATACAAACAAGCAGCCAAAATGTGAAAGCAAAGAAAGAGACCCCTAATGAAAAAACAAGAGAATTCTCCAGAAGAAGAACTAGATAAAACAGAGGCACGTAATTATCAGATAGAGAGTTTAGAGTAATGATTAAAGGATACTCAACAGCATAAAGAATGACATAGAAACCATAAAAAACAAGCAGTCAGAAATAAGGATTGCAATATCTGAAGTAAATAATACACTGGAAGGAGTAAACAGTAGGTTAGAGGAAGCAGAGGATCACATCAGTCATTTGGAAAATGAGGTAGAAAAAAACACCCAGGCAGAGCAGCAAAAAGAAAAAGATTTTAAAAAATGAGAAGAGCTTAAGAAACGTTTTGAACAATATGAAGTGTAACAACAGCTGCATCACGAAAATAACAGGAGAACAGAGTGAGCAAGCAATCGAGAACCTATTTAAAGAAACAATGACTGAAAAATTCCCTAATCTGATGAAGGAAAAAGACACAGAAGTCCAAGAAGCTCAGAGAATCCCAAACAAGTTGGACCTAGAGAGGCCTACACCGAGACACATCATAATTAAAATAACAAGGCTTAAAGACAAGGAGAGAATCCTAAAAGTTGCAAGGAAAAAAAACACGTAGTTTCCTACAAGGGAGCACCAATTAGACTTGCATCTGATGACTCAGTGGAAACAATTCAGGCCAGAATGAAGGGAAGTGAAATATTCAAGATGATGAAATGCAGGGACCTACAACCAAGGCTACTTTACCCAGCAAGGCTATAGAGCTTCCCAGAAAAGAAAAGGCTAAAGGAGTTTGTTAACACCAAACCAGCACTGCAACAAATATTTAAGCGCTTTCTTTAAGAAAAGTAGAAAGGGAAAAAAAAAAAACAAAGAAAGTCTAACAATAAAAAGGCACCACATGCATATCTATCAATAATCATCTTAAATATAAATGGCTTACTTAAATGTGCCAACCAAAAGACATAGGGTAACTGAATGGATGAGAAAACAAAATGCATATATGCACTTCCTCCAAGAGACCTATCACAGATTGAAAGATACATACAGACTAAAAGTAAAGGGATGGAAAAAGATATTTTATACAAATGGAAAAGAAAGAAAAGATGGGGTAGCAGTACTTATATCCAATAAAATAGAATTTAAAACCAAGGCTATAGCAAGAGACAAAGAAGGACACTAATAATGATAAAGGGAACAATCTAACAAGAGGATATAACCCCAGTAAACATTTATGCATCCAATATAGGAGCACTAAATATGTACAGCAAATCTTGATGGACATAAAGGGAGAGATTGACAGAAATACATTCATTGTTGGTGATTTTAACACGCTATTGACTTCAGTGGATAGATCATCCAGGCAGAAAATCAATAAAGAGACAGCAGCCTTAAATGACACGCTAGATTAAAAGGATTTAATGGATATCTTCACAGCATTTCACCCCAAAGTAGCAAAATATACATACTTTTCAAGTGTACATAGAACATTTTCTAGGATAGACCACATGTTAGGACACAAAACAAGTCTCAATAAATTTCAGAAGACTGAAATCATAGCACATCTTTTCTGACCACAATGCTTTGAAACTACAAGTAAATCACAAGAAGAACACTGAAAATCACACAAAGACATGGAAGCTAAATAACTGCTATTAAACAATGAATGGGTCAACAACAAGATCAAGGAAGAAATCAAAAGATACCTTGAAACAAATGAAAATGTGGACACAACAATCAAAAATCTGTGGGACACTGGGAAAGCAATCTTAAGAGGGAAAAGAAGGAAATTCATAGCATTACAGGCCAATCTCAAAAAAAAAAGAAGAAAAAGCTCAAATAAACAATCTAACTTCACACTTAAAGAAACTTGAAAAGGAATAATAAAGCCCAAAGGGAGTAGAAGGAAGGAAATAATTAAGATCAGAGCAGAAATAAATGGAATAGAGTCTTAAAAAATGATACAAAAGATCAATGACTCCAAGAGCTGGTTTCTAGAAAAGGTAAACAAGATTAACAAACCTTTAACCAGACTCATCAAGAAAAAAAGAAAAAGAACCCTAATAAAATCAGAAATGCAAGAAGAGAAATAATCGATACGAAAGAAATAGAAAGGATTGAAAGAAAATACTATCAAATACATGCCATTCAACTGGACAACCTGGATGAAAGGGACAAATTTCTAAAAAAATACAATCTTCCAAAACTGAATAAACTAATTATAACTAGTGAAATTGAAGCAGTAATAAAAATATCTCCCAGCACAGAAAAGCCATGGACCAGTTGGCTTCACAGGTGAATTTTACCAAACATTCCGAGAACTAACACCTCTGCTTCTCAAACTACTTCATAAAATTCAAGAGGAGGGAAGCTCCCAAACTCATTTTACAAGGCCTGCATTTTTCTAATACAAAAACCAGATAGAGACACTACAAAGAAAATTATAGTCCAGTATCTCTGATGAACATAGATGCTAAAATCCTCTACCAATTAAGCAAACAGAATACAGCAATGCATCCAAAAGAATATACACCATGATCAAGTGGTATTTATTCTGGGAATGCAAACTTGATACAACATTCATAAATCAATACATGTGATTCAGTACATAAACAAAATGAAGGATAGAAACCACATGATCATATCAGTAGATGCAGAAAAAGCATTTGATAAAATCCAGAATCGATTTATGATAAAACCCTCAACAACGTGAGAATAGAGGAAGCATACCTAAACATAATAAAGGCCATATATGACAAACCAACTGCCAGCATCATACTCAATGGGCAAAAACTACAAACGTTCCCCTTATGATTGAAAACAACATAAGGATGTCTGCTTTCAACTCTCATTCAATTTAGTACTCGAAGTCCTAGCCACAGCAATCAGACAAGGAGAAGAAATAAAAGGCATCCAAATTGGAAAGGAGATAGTAAAACTGTCTTTATGCACTGATGACATGATTCCTTACATAGAGAATCCCAAAGATTCCACCAGGAAACTACTAGAACTGATAAATGAACTCAGCAAAGTAGCAGGATACAAAATTAATATCCAGAAATCAGTTGCATTTTTATATGCCAATAACATACTAACAGAAAGGGAAATCAAGAAAACAATCCCATTCACAATAGCTTCCAAAAGAATAAAATACCTAGGAATAAACCTAACCAAGGATGTAAAATCTCTGTACTTGGAAAATTATAAGACATCAAAGAAATTGAAGAAGATACAAGAAAGTGGAAGCAAACATGTTCAGGAATAGGAAGACTTAACATCATTAAAATGTCCATACTACACAAAGCAATCTATAGAATCAACGCAATTCCTATCAAGATTCCAATGACATATTTCACAGAACAAGAAAAAATACTTCAAAAGTTTATATGGAACCACAAAAGGCCCCTCATAGCAACAGCAATCCTGAGGAAGAAGAACAAATTTAGAGGAATCATGCTACCTAATATTAAACTGTACTATAAGGACATAGTAACCAAAACAGTGTAGTCCTGACATAAAAACAGACACAAAGATCAATGGAAGAGAATAGAAAGCCGGGAAATAAGTTCACATCTTTATAGTCAACTAACTTTTGACAGAAGAAGCAAGCACATACAGTGGGCTAAACATAGTTTATTCAGTTAAGTGGTGTTGGGAAACTTGGACAGAAACATGCAGAAAAACAAAACTAGACCACCTTCTTGCACAACACACAAGAATAAATTCAAAATAGATCATACACTTAAATTTTAGACCCAAAACCATACAAATCCTAGAAGAAACATAGACAGCAAAATCTCAGACATTGCTCACAGCAATTTTTTTATCAGATATACCTCCTCAGGTAAGGGAAACAAAAGAAAAATAAACTCATCAAACTATAAAGGGTTTGCACAGCAAAGGAAATCATCAACAAAATAAAAAGACAACACACAGAATGGGAGAAATATTTGCTGATACATCTGATAAGGGGTGAATATCCAAAATTTACAAAGTACTTATGAAATTCAACACCAAAAAAACAAACACAACTAAAAATTGGGCAAAGGACCTGAAGAGACACTTCTCCAAAGAGAACATACAGATGGCCAATAGACATATTAAAAGATTCTTGATGTTACTAATCATCAGAGAAATGCAAATTAAGGCTATTATCAATAAATCAACAAACAACAATTGCCAATGAGGATATGAAGAAAGGGAAACCCTTTGCATTGTTGGTGGGACTGCAGACTGGCACAGCTACTGTGGAAAGCAGTATGAAGATACCTCAAAAAATTAAAAATGATCTCCCTTTTGACCCAGTGATCCCACTTCTCCAAATATATGTGAAGGAACCCAAAGCACTAATTCAAAAGAACATAAGCACCCCTATGTTCATTACAGCATTATTTACAATCGCCAAGATATGGAAGAAGCTCAAGCGTCCATCAAAAAATGAGTGGATAAAACAACTATGGTACATTTTCACAATGGAATACTATTCAGCCATAAAAAAGAAGAAAATTTTACCCTTTGTGACAGTGTGAATGAAGCTAGAGAACATTATGCTAACTGAAAAAAGACATTTAAAGAAAGACAAATACCATATGACTTCACTTGTATGTGGAATCTAATTAACAAACTGAACTAACAAGGAAAATGGGGACAGACTCATAGATGGAGAGCAGGAGGGCAGCTAGTGGTGGGGAGGAGGTTAGGGAATGGAGGGTTTGAGCAAAATAGAAAAAGGACTCATGGACATGGAAAAAAGAAGAAAATGCAGGTGCCTGTGGATATTGCCTTGTACCTACTAAATTGGATTAGGTCAGTGGTCCTCAAAGCTGATATCTGAATAATCTGGAGATGAGGTGAGGCAGGGTTAGGTGAAAGGGAAAAGAAAATAAAAGAGCACTGCCAATTAATTTATGACTTCTTAAATGCATCCCAACTGAAAGATCTCACAAGAGTGAAAAATATGTGTGCCTTAGGATGGTATTGGTGTGTGGATTTACAGAGGGTAAGGAGACTGGTAAGACTGGAAACTACTATACCACAGTGACTAAGGAACCACCACAGCAGCAATGGAGAGAATGGAAAGGGCTGTGCTGTTCTGAAGGCAAGCAATATCCATTTGAAATGCTAAGTCTATTTTTCTTGGATATGAAAGGTATTTTGTAACCTTCATAAAATATGAAAAAAATTAACAAAACAAATTTATCTTAGTTTTTATTTCAATTTAGGCTAACAAACTTGATAGTGGTAATACTTTTGTGTTAAATGTTGAAGGTATTATAATCATTGGTATAACCTGAAAACCTGTTGTTTAAAGGGTCTGGACAATTTGAAGGGCTTTTATTTTCTTAGCTATGCATTTTTTCTGAGAGGAACCAGAGAGTGAGCAAAACTTGACTTAAAATCATCTCAAGCTCAGAATCTGGAGGTCTTGAGCCAAGATCCAGATTAGGGAGCACAGGAAGGACAGCTGGAGACCTTGGCCATGTCAGTGCATGTGTCCTATAGTCAGCCAAACTGTCCTCACATACCAGCTCCTAGTATAGTCTGCAGTGGGGCTCCTTGGAGCCTGAGGACAATGCGGGAGGCTCTGACTCTCACACAGACCTCCCAATGGATACTCCCTCTCCAGAAGGCCTGGTCTCTTTGAGTTGGCACAGCGCCAGGTTCCTAGCCAAGCAAAAGGATCCCCTAAAGCAGTAATGCATAAACTGGAAAGTACACAATGGGCCCTTTGTGGTTTTACTACATCAACGCTTCTTGGGAACCCTGGAGTTGGGGACGGCCCTTACTCACTGACCCTACCTTGCTTCCTACAGCACTGCAGGGCCAGCTTTGCTCGCTCTCCCAAACATACCCCTGGCCCTAGCTGGCTGGTTGCCAATACCCACATGCCCACTGGGAGCCTACCCTGATTGAGCTTCCACAGACCTGTTCCTCCATCCAAGAGGTGGTGGCTCTTGCATTCTATGTTGGCCATGATGCTAAAATCTCCCATCTTCAGCCCAGGGGATGGCCCAGCCACCAGGCCTTAGGTTGGTGATAGAAAGTCACCAAGAATATTGAGAAGTTCAGGCTGCCTTGAGACAGGAGCTCAGGCTCTGCAGTTTACTTGCCATAAAACCTCTTCTAATTATTCTGAGAAAATAGCCCTTTGCATTCATTCCCCCTGCCTACCATTACACTAAGTAAAACATGTCAGACTGAACAGGGCAAGAATCTTATCAATGATTTCACTCACAGGTGGGGAGGAAAGCAAAAAACCAACAAATGAACAAACAAACAGACAAAAGACTCAGATTTAAAAAAACAAGAGGATGGCAATTATCAGAGAATATGGAGGGTGTAGGGGAGAACGGAGAAGGTAAAAGGTGTGAAATGCATGGTGAGGGATGGAAATTAGACTTTGGGTGGTGAATACACAATAAATCATCTAGATGTACTGTAAAGTGTACACCTGAAATTTACATAATATTATTAACCAATGGAAGCCCAATAAAGTTATTTTTTTTAAAAAAAAGACAAGCAATAACAGACCACCCAAGAGCCAGGAAGACATAAGGCTGACGGACATTGGCTACAGTGGCAAGGGCCAAAGAACTGGTCAAAGGAAAGAGGAAGTCAATGAGGTTCAAAGAAGTTTTGAGCTTCATCAGAGAATTTCTGGACAGGGATTAATGAAGGGTAAGTGGTGGCAATAAAAACTGGATTGTTGATGGTTGAGAAAAGTGGGGTAAAGACTGCCAGGATGTAGGCATCCATCTATTGGCCTGGAAGGAGTAGGACAGAGTGAGGAAGTGATATGGAAGAAGGATGAGGAGAGAGGAAGGGGTATTGACCAGGATGACAGGAACTCAGCCTTGTCAGAGAGTGAGGACACTGCATGCATACCGCAAAACTTGAACGTACTGGGATGAAGACAGGCATTGACAGAGAAAATATGGGGTCCAGGGTGTTGATTTACTACCATTCCAAAGTGCTGACCATATATGTGGCCTATGGGTTTGGGATCTCTTGGAATATCCTTGGCTGAATCTTCACTGTTTTCCTGGGTCTTCCACATATGCCTGTAGGCCCCCCAGAGCCTAAGGTTCCCACACCAGACCAGCTCTCTGAACTCAAGTGTTGCCCCAGCCTTGCACAACTCACCTTCTTCCAGGGCAAAGCTGATGGACTCTAACCCAATCTTTGAGACTGGTCCATTTACTAGAGCAGTGCAGAGGCGTGGCTGTCCCAGCAAAGCTTCTTAAGAAGTCTTGTGTTCAGATACTCCTACAAATGCTATGCCTGCAGTGGAGTCTTCAAGGTACATTTATCCCCAGGCTAAGGCAAGGGATTCCAGCATAGCCGGCCTCCCCATCTCTCCCTGGGTACTGCATTCTGTCTAGTACAGGCCTCTTTGTAGTATTTTCATACCCATGCTTTCTGCTCTCAAATCTGCATTCCTTTTGGAATGCAAAATAAATATTTGTTTTGCACCTCACTACTTCCAAATGTGGATACTCATAGAGGCTCTCTAAGCACACACTGTTAGTTCAAAAACTGCACTGGGGAATGTAAGGAGCCAATAGGGGAGAGTGACATAAGGCATGCATAGGTAAGAGTGTGGTGAGAGGTCTGGTGATTCATGGTGTGCAAAACACTGTTCCAGGTGTCATCTTCAGGACTCCACATTCCTATAGGCAGCTTCCAGAGCACAGACAACTGCACCCACGGCACCCAAAATGTACTAGAGGACAGCAGAGAATAACTTTTCTTCGTAACCAATCAGGTTTTATTTCCAAGATAAAAACTAGATGGCAGCACAAAAGACTGTTTTCCTGTCTTAGATGTTCTGTCCACTGGGCATTAAAATGAAAATCCAGTCCTCTGGCATTAAGCTCATTTTGAGATAAATCCTGTTTTAGGCCCTATCTCACCTACTGCTTTACCTACATGCCTTATCTCTCCTACTGGTCCCATTTGCCATGTGAGGCAGGGACAATTATTGTCTCATTTCTACAGGTATTAATACTAAAGACTGATTCTTATACAGTTCAAAATCTAGAACTGAGGCCTAAATGAGCCACGATGAGCCAGAAGAGCATGCATACACAGTATCCTGGACAAAGAATTATCCAAATAATCCTTGCATCTTTGGGTTGAATCTTGGTCATTCTATTTGAAGAAATTTTGCATATAACTTAATGGTTCAACCTGCCACACACTCACCCAAGCTGTGTTTTGCAGTGAGATTTGGACAGGCGTCTCAGGAAGAGGACAGATGGGGAGGGAAGAGGTGGCCTGGCACTTCACAGAAACACAACCAGCACCAGATTCTTATGACAGAGATTTCCCCACTATACACCCTGCCTGCCATCTGGAGTTTTAAAATGTTTCTCAGTCAAGAGCACTAGTATGTTTCTGCCCATGTGTCCTTCCTCTATGATCTCAACTGACCAGAGATTTCTACCTGCTCAGAATGGAGTCTAAGCAGACAGTTTTCTTATTGAGGAATGCCTGCGTCCCGGACAAGTCCAGAGCTGATCTTTGGCTCTCCCACATATTAGTTGTGTGATTTCAGACAAACAAATGAAAACTTAGTCTCTTCATCCGTATAACCACTCCCTCTCAGGGTGGCTGTGAGGATTTAGTGAGATGGTGAATGTTAGCTTTTGCCCAACATGTGATTGACACCCGCTCTCCCTCCCTCTTTCCTTTTTAGTCTTTTCCTAACTTCTATGGGCCAGAAAAATTGAACCTTAAACCACATAGAATTGTAAACCAGTCTGAGGAAAGGTTAGTTACCCACACAGGGTCCTGATCTTTAGATGAGAACCTTTTTTACACTGTTCTGACTGTCACTGTCCACATTTACCCATGGTGCACAGAAGTGGACCTGCTCAAGAGGTAGTGCACACTGCAGCTCTCCCACAGCCAGAGGCCTGTGAAACATTTCATTTGTTTTCCTTTCATGGTATGTTACTGGCATTGTCTTTTTCTCTCATCTGTGGTTCTGGTGAGTTTTACTTTTCATCATGCCATGCTCTAGAATGTTTACCCTACCCTGATAGTTTATCACCCCTGATGGTTCCTGTTTTAAATGAAACAATTTACATTAAAGCCTGTCAAAGAGTGTTTTAAAAAGAGTTTAGCAAATACTTTCCTTTAAGCACAATGAGCTCTCTTATTGGTGTCCAAATAGCCAAGCTCCCCCTAGGTACTAACTCTTGCACCTGTGCTGGCTTTCCACTCAGGTTAATTTTAACCATAGCCTCCTCTTAATCCTCTATTCATAACCCTTCTTCTAGGCAAATTCATGATCAGACTCTTTGCAGATCTATCTAATACATAAAACAAACACAAAGTGATGGCCAAAATAGGAAGACAAAGAAACAGACTCCAAAAGAAAGAGCAAGAGAATTCTCTAGAAAAAGAGCTAAATTAAATGGAGGCAAGCAATTTATGAGATATAGAATTCAAAGTAATGATTATAAGGATACTCAACAGCATGAAAAAGACATAGAAGCCATTCAAAAGTACCAGTCAGGCTTCTGGTCAAGATGGTGGCATAGGTATACATGGCTCACCTCCTCTCACAGACACATCAAAATTACAACCAACACTCAGAGCCATAAGAAATTAGATTTAAAGGAAGGCTGACAACTGTGGAATTAAAGAAACTACATGGTTTCTTTAGGGGAGAAGGGGAGGAGACATGGAATGAACTCATCCCACATCCACGTATGGTGGATAAAAATTTGAGAGGGATATCTTCAGAGTAAGGAGTCCCAGCCCCCCAGGCTAGGGTTCCAGTGCCAGGTTGATAAGTCCCCATAACTTCTGGCTGCAAAAAACAAAACAAAACAAAACAAAACAAAACAAAACAAAAAACAGTGGGGATAGAATTGGTGGAAGAAGCTTCTGTAGTCTCAAGCAGTTCTTCTTAAAGAACCCAAACACAGACTTACTCAGACTCATTCTCTCTGAGCTCCAGCACCAGGGTAGCAGCTTGAAAGGCACCAGTGGCACACAGGGAGAAACTAAAGTATCTGTCATCAAGGTGAGAGCCGGGGGACAGCTCTCTCCCAGACAGAAAGGTGAGCAGAGGCCATTGTCCATTTTCTGAACCCCTCCTCCAACAGAGTAACACAGCCAGCAGGCAGGTGCCATATCTGAGACCCCATCAATCTGGCTATCACTGCTTGCCCCACCCTGGAGATCCCCTGAGACTCCTTTCAACCCAACTTATGGGCCCACCTAATTTTTCCTTATGAATAACTGGTCTCGGCTCATGTTTCACAACTTCCTAAATCCTCTCAAAGCAACAACTAGTCTCAGTGAACCCCCAGTCCTCATACCTCTTGCTAAGTGGCCCCAGGTCCGGCACTAGGAGCAGCCAGCCTAGATTCACAGCTTGGCTTCCCCTGGGAATACCTAGCCCAGCACAAGTAGCAGGCAATTCAGATTGTTAAAGAGCCCAGGAAGGGTGGCCCTGGGCAAAACAACACAGGTAGGGGCTAATCTTGGCCTGTACCACCTGGGAAACTGCAGAGCCTGTGTACCCAGTGGACAGC
Source organism: Pteronotus mesoamericanus (assembly GCF_021234165.1). Lineage (NCBI taxonomy): Eukaryota > Metazoa > Chordata > Mammalia > Chiroptera > Mormoopidae > Pteronotus > Pteronotus mesoamericanus. Next base: position 2,844,878 of record NW_026555304.1, read on the forward strand.
TATAGACAACATCAGAGTACCACCACCTTGCCCCTGCACAACTGATCTTTCACGGAAGGTGGAGGATGGTGGTCAGTGGTCACAGCAAGTCTCTGCAGCTGACTGGTCTGAGTAAATCCCTCCCAATGATCTGCAACAGTAATCAAGGCTCAACTACAAAAGGAAGGTTACTCAGCCTACATGAAGGGCTCACCCTGAGTACTCAGACTGGTAGATAGGGGAGGCTGTGCCTCTGGACCTTACTGGGCTCACCAACTATATTAGGTGATGCTACAAAGACAGGGAGTCATAGCAGCACTGCCTAATACATAGAAATAGACACACAGAGGTACCAAAATGAAAAGAGAAAGAAACATGGCCCAAATGAAAGAACAGATCAAAACCCCAGAGAAGGAACTAAACAAAATGGACACAAGCAATTTATCAGATGCAGAGCTCAAAAGACTGGTTATAAGGATGCTCAAGGAATTTAATGAGGACCTCAGAAGCATAAAAAAGGTCCAGTCAGAAATGAAGGATACACTAATTGAAATAAAGAACAATTTATAGGGAAACCACAGTAAAGTGAATGAAGCCAAGAATCCAATCAATGATTTGGAACATAAGGGAGCAAAAACAACCACTGAGAACTACAAGAAGAGGTGGGACAATATGGCAGAGGAGTGAGTGGAAGTCACACTGATCTCCTCCCAGGACCAAACTGGAATTGCAACTAAATTGTAGAGAAATCACCTGGAAAACAAAGAAATGATAGCAGGAGAGGAGCCTTAAAACCACAGATAGACAGAAGAATTGGCTTTCACACAACCTAATGGGTAAGAAGGGTGGTGGAGGCTCAAGAAGGTGGGCTGGGTGCCCATGCGCAGCAGTGCCAGAGGGATGTTGAAATGGCCAGTTGGATGCCCCTGAGAAGAGCAGAGTCTGAATCATATGCAGGGACCCTAGCCTACAGTACCAGAGCCCAAAAAGCACACAAAAGACGGCTGCGAAAAGCAGAGTGGTGCTCTCTGACAGAGACCAGTGGCTGGAGATGCAAAGAACCACTTAAAGGGCCAATGCAAAAATTTGCAGTGGCAGCCACTGACCTTGGTCTCTAAGCAAAGGCAGGGGCAGAGTGAGCTGGAGCCATCTGAGGAGAGATTGGTGAGGAAAGCTTTGTGGAGAGAACTGAGACAGTGGCCTGTGGGGTCCCAGGGCTGACTTACCTCCCACTCCACAGCTTCCATCTTGCTCAGGCAAAAAAGGGACAATAGCCTCAGCCTCAGGAGGCTCTGACCTAGCCAGGAATTGCATACAGGCCTGAGTGCTGAATGCAGAGCAGCTGGCATAGATAGTAGATCCCTGGATAAAGGGGACACAGAGCTCTCTAGAGACACTTGAGAGACTAGAGATGGAGGCATTGGGGAGAAAACTGAGGGAGTAGCTGAGGAGATCCCAGTGCTGACTCCTCCCCCATTCCACAGTTTCCATCTTGCTCAGGCAGGCCACGCCCCAGAGTGGCAGAAGCGTGAAAGGAAACAATAGCCCTGCCCTGAGGACACTCTGCCCTGGCCAGGAGCTGCATGCAGGCCTGGGTGTTGAGTACGAGCGGCAGTCACAGATAGAAGATCCCTGGCTAAAGAGGATGAAGAGTACTCTAGAAATGCTTGAGGAGAGACTGGAGACAGAGGTGTTTGAGAGAGAACTGAGGGAGTAGCCAAGGGGATTCCTGTGCAGACTACTCCCCGACTCCTCAGCTTCCTTCTTGCTGAGGCAGACCACACCCTTGAGTGGCAGCAGCTTGTAAGGACACAATAGCCCCATATTCAGGAGGCTCTGTGTACCCTGCAGTGCCTAAGCCGGACGGCTGAGGGCAGAGTGACTGGATTAATAATTGCAGGAGAGAGACCCAAACAGTAGATTCTTGAGGGTATAACACAAATTGCATAAGGTCAGATGAGGTCAACATCTGACATCATCAGAGGTAGACCCAGAAAAGAAAAGGAAAAAAAGAGCCATCTATGGCCATATAAGTTCACAGCATAAAGTCATGAAATCAAAGCAGATCAATTTAAAAAGCAGAAGCAAAGAAGAGTCTCACAAATAATGAAAAGAAAAAGAAACACGTCCCAAACGAGGGGAAAGGAGGAATCCCCACAGAGAGAACTAAATGATATAGAGGCAATTAAACTGTTAGATATTGAATTCAAAACAATGGTTCTAAGGAAGCTCAACAAGCACAGCAAGCTCAAAGAGAATTATGAAAAACTACAGGGAAACTATGAGGAACTTACTGCAAACTATATCAACATGAAAAAGGACATAGAAACAGTCATAAGAGACAAGAGGAAATGAAGAATACAATTTCTGAATTGAAGAACACAGTATAAGGAATCAAAAGCAGGATAAATGAAGCAGAGGACTGAATCACCAAGCTAGAGGATAAGGTAGAAAAAAGCTCCCAGAAAGAGTAAGAAATGAAAAAATGACTCAAAAAGAATGAGAGGGCCTTTAGGAAAATACAGGACAACCTGAAATGTAATAATATCTGTATAATAAGGATACCAGAAGAAGAAGAGGAACAATGAATAGAGAACCTGTTTGAAAAATTAATAATAGAAAACTTCCCTAATTGGAAGAGAGAAAAAGTCACACAAGTCCAGGAAGCACAGAGGGTCCCATTCAAGAGGAACCCAATGAGGCCCACTCCAAGACACATCATCATTAAAATGGCAAATATTAAAGACAAAGAAAGAACCTTAAAGGCAGCAAGGGAGAAACAGGAAGTTACATACAAGGAAGCCCCGACATGGCTAGCAGCTGAATTCTCAACAGAAACACTACAAGCAATAAGGGAATAGCAAGATATTCCAAGTAATGAAAAGCAAAGTCCTGCCACCAAGACTGCTCTACCCAGCAAGGCTCTCAATTAAAATGAAAGGTGAAATAAGGAGCTTCCTAGAGAAAAGAAGGCTAAAAGAATACACCTCCACTAAACCAGCACTGCAAAATATGCTAAAGGGACTGCTTTAAGATGAATCTGCTTTGAGATTAAAAGTTTAAAAAATAATAAAACTAAGGAAATAGAAAAACTATTACATGCAAATGGAAAGGAAAAAAGCTGTGGTTGTAATACTTACATTTGGCAAAATAGACTTTAAAGCTTAGGCTATAATAAAAGACAAAGAAGGACACTACATAATGATAAAGGGAACATTCGAATATGAGGATATAACCCTAGTAAACTTTTATGCATTCAACATAGGAGCACAAAATATGTAAAGAAATCTTGATGGACATAAAGGGAGAGATTGAAAAAACTACAGTCATAGTAGGGGATTTTAACACCGCATAGACTTCAGTGGATAGATCTTCAAACAGAAAATCAACAAGGAGATCATGGCCTTAAATAACACTAAATCAGATTAATTTAATTAATATCTTCAGAGCATTTAACCCCAAAGCAGCAGAATATACATTCTTTTCAGAGCACATGGAACACATTCTAGGATAGACCACATGTTATGACACAAAACAAGTCTCAATCAATTTAGGAAGATTACAGTTATATCAAGCATCTTCTCTGACCATAATGATAAGAAACTAGAAATCAATCACAGAAAGAAAATAAAATACACAAAGACATGAAAGCTAAATAACATGTTATTAAACAATAAATGGGTTAACAGTGATATCAAGAAAGAAATCAAAAGATACCTTGAAACAAATGGAAATGATAATCCAACAACCCAAAGCCTGTGAGACACGGAGAAAGCACTCATGAGGGAAATGCATAGCATTACAGGCCTACATCAGGAAAAAAGAAAATCTCAATAAACAATCTATCTTCATACTTAAAGAAACTGGAAAAAAAACAACAAAGTCCAAAATGAGAAGAGAGAAGGAAAACATTAAAACCAGAGCAGAAATAAACAAAATAGACTCTAAAAATATATATATAAAAGATAAATGAAACCAAGGACTGATTCTTTGAAAGAAGAAACAACATTGAAACACTTCAAAGACTAAGCAAGAAAAAAGAGAGAACCCAAATAAATGCAATCAGAAATGAAAGGAAAAATAACAACTGACACCAAAGAAATACAAAAAAATATTGTAAAAGAATGGTAAAAACAACTATATGCCAGCAAATTGGACTATCTGGAAGAAATGGACAAATTCTTAGAAACATAGTATCTTCCAAAAATGAATAATGAAATATATGAAAATCTAGATACATAGAGAGATTAAACTAGTGAAGTTGAAGCAGTAATCAACAAAATCTCAACAAACAAAGCCCTGGACCAGGTGGATTCACAGAGGAATTTTATCAAATATTTAAAAAGGAACTAATACTTATCTGTCCTCTATTCCAAAGTATTCAAAAGGAGAGAAAACTCCCATGCTCATTTTTCAAGGCCAGAATTATCCTAACAAACTAGATAAAGACACTACAAAGGAAGAAAATTATAGACCAATATCCCTGCTGAACATAGATGCTAAAATTCTCAACAAAACAATAAAAACTGAATATAGCAATAAATGAAAAAGATCAGGGAAAATCAAAAAGGCAGAGAAGTGAATGGAAATCACACTGACCTCCTCCCAGAACCAATCTGGAATTACAACTACTTTGTGGAGAAATCACCTGAAACAAACAACTGAACAATAGTGAGAGAGAAACCTTACAACATCTGACAGAAATAATCAGCTTTAGTACCACCTAACTGGTAAGGACTGTGGTAGAGACTCGAGAAGGCGGGCAGGGCGCCAATGCATGGCAATGCCAGGGGGATATTGAAACAGCCAATTGGATCCCCCTCAGATGAACAGGGTCTAAACCATTAGCAGGGATCTCCAGCCTACAGCACCAGAGCCCAAAAAGTATGCAGAGAACCGCCAGCTGGTGAAAAGCAGCATGGTTGCCCTCTGCCTGAGATGGGCAGCTGGAGATGCAAAGAGCCTTTGAAAGGGCCAACTCATAAATTTATATTTCCAGCCACTTACCCTGGTCTCCAGCAAAGGTCGGGGCAGAGGGTGTGAGAAATGCCTGAGGAGAAACTGGGGAAAGAGGCTTTGGGATGAGAACTGAGAGTAGCTGGCAGGATCCTGGTGTTGACTCATTCCCCAGATGGCAGCAGCCATCATGCTCAGGCAGACCACTCGACCAAGTGGCAGTAGCATGAGAGGACCCAATAGCTCTGCACCCAGGAAGGATTCAGCCTTGGCCCGGTAGTGCTAAAGCCTCATGGCTGAGTACAGAGTGGAAGCAACAGATAGTAGATCCCTGGCTAAAGGGGGTGCAGAGTGGTCTAGAAACACTTGAGGAGTGACTGGAGACAGAGGCTTTGGGGAGAAAACAGAGAGAGAGCTGGCTGTATCCTGGTGCTGACTCCTCCCCCATATGGCAGCAGCCATCTGGCTCAGGCAGATGACTCCCTTGAGAGGCAGCAGCATGACAGAACCCAATAGCCCCACCTCCCAGGAGGTATTCTGCCTCACCCTGTGGTGTCCAAGCCTGACTGCTGAGTGCAGAATGGCTAGATTAACAACTGAAGGAGACAGCCACAGACAACAGATTCCTGGAAGTCTCGAACAATAGCCTAAAGCCAGACAAGGTCGACATCGGACATCATCAGAGGCAGATCCAAAAATTAAAAATAGCAGTTGGCTACCATAGAAGTTCAAACCACAAAGGCAGGAAACCAAGGCAGATCAATTTAAGAGCAGAAGCAAAAAAGAAGAGTCTCACAAATAGTGGGAGGACAAAAAAAAAAAAAAAAAAAAAAAACATTCCCCAGTTGAAGGGAAAGAGGAATCCCCAAAAAGCAGTTATTTCTAAGTGAAATAGAGGCAAGAAAACTTTCAGATATTGAGTTCAAAACAATGGTTCTAGGGAAGCTTAATTTCAGTGAGCACAGAGAGGATTACAAAAAACTACAGGGAAACTACGAGGATCTTACTACAAACTATATCAGCATGAAAAAGGACATAGAAACTATCAATAAGAGATAGGAGAAAATGAAGAATACAATTCCTGAATTGAAGAACACATTAGAAGGAATCAAAAGCAGGCTAGATGAAACAGAGGAAGGAATCAACAAGCGGGAGGATATGGTAGGAAAAAGCTCCTAGAAAGAGCAAGAAAATGGAAAAAGACTCAAAAAGAATGAAGAGGTGTTGAGGGAAATTCAGGACAAACTGAATCATATTAATATTCATATAATAGGGATACCAGAAGGACAAGAAGAGGAGAAAGGGATGGAGAGCCTGTTTGAAAAAGTAATGATGAAAAACATCCCTAATTTGAGGAGAGAAAAAGTCACGCAAGTCCAGGAAGCACAGAGGGTCGCATTCCAGAGGAACCCAATGAGGCCCACTCCAAGGTACATAATCATTAAAATGGCAAATATCAAAGATAAGCAAAAAATCTAAAGGGAACAAGTGGGTAACAGGAAGTAACATATAAGGGAGCCCTGATACAGCTAGCAGTTGACTTCTCAACATAAACACTGCAAGCCTGAAGGGACTGGCAAGAAATATTTCAGGTTATGAAAAGCAAAGGTCTGCAACCAAGACTGCTCTATTCAGCAAGGGTCTCAATTAAAATGGAAGGTGAAATAAGGAGTTTCCCAGACAAAAGAAAGATAAAAGAATACACCTCCACCTAACGAACATTGCAAGACATGCTAAAAGGACTGCTTTAAGGTGAAGAAAAAGAGTTTATGAATACCCAGTTCCTTTCAGAGTTGCCAATACTTGATATTACCAATATTTTTTAATAAGGATTAATCTGATTGTGACAATGATGTGTTATTTTCATTGCTCCTTCATTATTTGTTGAAACTAAACCTGTTTTTGTATGTTTCTTGCCTATTTCTATTATTTTTAAAAAGCTTTAAATGACTTTTTGGTATTCTTTATCCATTTTTTGATTAAATATTTGTAGAATTTTTTCCCTAAAAAACAAAAAACCACTAACCCTTTTTTAGATGTCTTGCAAATACTTTCCTATTCTATTACTTGTCTTTTAACTTTTTGTATATGTATATTACTGTACAGTCTTAAATGTTTAACATAGTCACATTGTCAATATTTTACTTTATAGCTTCTGGGTTTGAATGTTTTACTTCAGGGTAAGAAAAATATTAGTTTGTATTTTCTCCTAAAACACCTAAGTTTTTATGTATTGATTTTTAACTCACCTGAATTTTTCTGAATAATGTGTGAAATAGAGCTCTATATTTGTTTATTTCAAGTAATAGTGGTCCATGCACCTTATTTGTTGAATAAGCCCTATTTTACCCATTGATTTGAAATACCAACTTAATTATATATTACATTGTGAGACAGATATATACATTTGTCTCTAGAATTCTCATTATATTTCATTGATCTACTTGATTATTTCTGTGCTGTTGTCATGTTGGTTTAATTGCTGATTCTTTATAATGGTTTTAAATTTTTTAATACTTCACAATTAACTTTGACATTTAAAAAATAAATGAAACCAATCTGCATTTGAAAGAAAGAAAGAAAAGAAAAGAAAGTTTAATACTTCACAATTAACTTTGACATTTAAAAAATAAATAAAACCAATCTGCATTTGAAAGAAAGAGAAAGAAAAGAAAGAAAGTCCTTTTGCAACAACATGGATGGAACTGGAGAATATTAAGCTACATGAAATAAGCTGTTGATATAGGACAAATACCATATGATATCACCTATAGGTGGAATCTATTCAACAAAATAAACTAACAAACAAAATAAACCACAGGCATGGAACCATGGAGCAGACTGAAAGCAACTAGAGTGGATGGGGAAAGAGGACAATGGAGGAAAGAAGAGGAAGGCACTAGACAAAGAACATGTATGAATGACCCATGGTCAAGGACAACAAAGTGGAAATTGACTGTGAGAGGGGAGGTGGGGGTGGGATGGGCAGAGGGGGGTAAAGGGGGAAAAATTGAGACAACTGTAGTAGAATAAATATGATTTATAAATTTAAAAAAAGGAAATAGAAACTATAAACAAGATCCAGGAAGAAATGAAGAACACAGTATCTGAAATAAAAATTACACTAGAAAGAATCACAAGCAAGTTGATGAAACAGAGGACTGAATTACTGAGCTGGAAGACAAGGTGAAAAGAATACCTAGGTAGAGCAGCAACATGTAAAAATACTCATAAAGTATGAGGATAGCTTAAGGGAACTTCAGGACTACATGAAATGAAACAACATTTGAATCATAGAGTATCAGAAGGAAAAGAAAAGGAGCAAGGGATAGAAAAATCTGTTAGAAAAAATAATGACAGAAAACTCCACTAACCTGGTGAGGGAAAAGCCATGCGCATTTAGGAAGCACAGAGGGTCCCAATCAAGATGAACCCTAAGATGCCTATTACAAGATACATCACAATTAAAATGCCAAATTTTAAAGAAAAATAGAGAATCTTAAAAGCAGCATGGAAGAAACAGCTAGTAACACACTAGGGAGCTCCAATAAGTCTAGCACTTGACTTCTCAACAGACACACTACAAGCCAGATAGGAATGGCAAGAAATATTCCAAGTAAAGTAAAGCAAAAGCATGCAACCAAGACTACTCTACCCAGTGAAGCTCTCATTTAAAATGGAAGGCAAAATAAGGAGTTCCCCAGACAAGAGAAGGCAGAAAGAATACACCTCCACCAAACCAACATTGCAAGACATGCTAAAGGGACTGCTTTAAGAACATGAAGAAAAAGTGAGATGGAGAGGCACCCTGGTACTAATGGGGGAAAAGGCAATGAATAAATACATATTGATAATAACCTTAGGTAAATGGATTAAATGCAGCAATCAAAAAACAGCGTAGCTGAATGGATAAGAAAACATGACCTACACATACGCTGCCCACAGGAGATCCACCTCAGAACAAAAGACCTACACAGAGAGGTTAAAAAGGATGGCAGAGGAGTGAACGGGAGTCACGCAGATCTCCTCCCAAGACCAAACTGGAATTGCAACTAAATAGTGGAGAAATCACCTGGAAAACAATGGAACGATAGAGGGAGAGGAGCCTTGGAGCTGTGGTAGACAGTGGAATCAACTTTCACACATCCTAATGGGTGAGAAGTGCGGTGGAGGCTCCAGAGGGTGGGCTGGGCACCCACAGGCACCAGCACCAGAGGGACGTTGAAACAGCCAGTTAGATCCCCCTGAGAAAAGCAGGGTCTGAACCATAAACAGGGACCCCTAGACTACAGCAGCTGAAATCAGGAAAATCCACAGACAAAACACAACCCCAAAAAGCTTAGGGGTGCTCTCTGCCAGAGACAGGTAGCTGGAGATACAAAGAGACATTTAAAGGGCCAATGCAAAAATTTGCAGTGGCAGCCACCCTCCTTAATCTCTGGGTACAGGAGGAAGGAGAGTGGCCTGGTGCCTGAGGAAAGATTGGTGAGGAAAACTTTGTGAAGTGAACAGAGACTTTGGCCAGCAGAGCCCTGGTAATAACTCGCCTCCCACTCTGCAGCTACCACCTTGCCCAGGCATAAGAGAATCAATTAACCTGCCTTTCGCATGGTCAGCGCACAGCTTGTGGGCGTATGGGCTAGGGGCTGAGTGCAGACTGGCTGGAAGAAATAGAGGATCCCTGGCCAAAGGGGACACACAGCTGCATAGAGACCCTTGAGGAGAGACTGAAGATTGAGAGGTTGGGGGAAGAACTGGAACATTATCTGAGATCCCCAGAGCAGAGTCCCTCCCCAATCTGTAGTCTCCATTTGCGCAGGCAGGTGACACCCCCAGAGGCAGAAGCGGGCACGCAATTATGGTCCGCAAAAATAGTGGATCTCTAGCCAAAGGGGTCACAGAGCTGCCCAGAGACCCTTGGAGAGAGACTGGAGACAGGATTAACTGGAAAGTCCCGGAGCGGACTTCTTCCCATTTCCATAGTCTCCATTTGGCTTGGGCAGGCCATGCCCCCAAAGAGCCAACAGCGGGAAAAGCACACAATAGAAAACCCTAAACTGACCAGTGCCAAGGCACCTGCCAGGCAGAAGGTGAGCACGCCAGGTCAGGCGAGTACACCAGCTTGGCCAGGGCGAGTGCGCTCAAAGAGCTGGCATGAGAGTGCAGAGCGATCCCAGAAATAGTGGATGCCTGGCCAATGGGGTCACAGAACTGCCCAAACCAGGAGTCAAACACAGAGTAGATTCCTGGAAGGCTCAAAAAAACAACACAAAGTCAGATAGGGTCAACAACTGACATGATCAGAGGCAGACCCAGAAAGAAAAGTAAAGGAAAAAATAAATGAATGAATGAATGAATGAATGAATGAATAAAAAGACCCGCCTACTACCATAGAAGTTTAATCCACAAAGTCAGGAAATCTAGACGGCCCAATTGAAGCAGAAGCAAAAATTAAATAAATAAATAAATAAATAAATAAATAAATAAATAAATAAAAATAATAGACTCTTACAAAAATGGGAAGAAAAAGAAGTTCCCCCCAAATGAAGGGACAGAAGGAATCCCCACAAGACAGCTAAATGAAATAGAGGCAAGGGAACTATCAGATACTGAATTCAAAACAATGGCTCTAAGGAAGCTCAACGAGCTCACCCAGCTCAAAGATAACTATGAGAAACTGCAGAGACTATCAGGATCTTACAGCAAACTATATCAACCTGGAAAAGGACATAGAAACTATCAAGAAGACACAAGAAGATATGAAGAATACCATTTCTGAATTGAGGAACACAGTAGAAGGAATCAAAAGCAGACCAGATGAGGCCAAGGATCGAATCAGCGAGATGAAGGATAAGGTAGAGAAAAGCTCCCAGAAAGAACAAGAAATGGAAAAAAGACTCAAAAAGAATGAAGAGGCATTTAGGGAAATGCAGGACAACCTGAAATGCAATAATATCCGCGAGGGATATCGGAAGAAGAAAAGGAGCAAGGAATATAGAACCTCTTTGAAAAAGTAATGATGGAAAATTTCCCCAATTTGAGGAGAGAAAAGTCTCAAGGATCCAAGGAGCACAGAGGGGCCGACTCAAGAGGGACCCAAGGAGGTCCACTCCAAGACACATCATTAAAATGGCAAATATCAAAGACAAAGAGAGAATCCTAAAGGCAGCAGGGGAGAAATAGGGGAGAAATAACATACAAGGGAGCCCCTAAACGCCTAGGAGCTGACTTCTCAACAGAAATACTACAAGCCAGAAGGGAATGGCAACAAATATTCCAAGTCATGAAAAGCAAGGGCCTACAACCAAAGCTGCTCTACCCAGCAAGGCTCTCAATTAAAATAGAAGGGGAAATAAGGAGTTTCCCAGACAACAGAAGGCTAAAAGAATACATCTCTACCAAAGCAGCACTCCAAGATATGCTAAGGGGACTGGTTTAAGCAGATGAAGGAAAAGAATGAGAGAGAGAAAAACACAGGTACAAAGAGAAAAGATGAGTAAGTTTCTATCAGTAATATCTCTCAATGTGAATGGACTAAATGCCCCAATCAAAAGACACAGGGTAGCTGAATGGATAAGAAAACATGACCCACACATATGCTGCCTACAAGAGACCCACCTCAGAGCAAAAGACCTACACAGATTGAAAGTAAAGGGATGGAAAATAATATTCCAAGCAAATGGGTAGGAGAAAAAGGCCGGGGTTGCCATACTTGTATCAGACAAAGTAGATTTGAAAACAAAGGCCATAAGAAGAGACCCAGAGGGACACTTCATAATATTTAAAGGAAGAATTTATCAAGAAGACATAAACACTATAAACTTATATGCACCCAACAGAGGGGCTCCCAAGTTTATAAGGAAAATCTTGGATGACTTCTAAAAAGATATAGACAGCAACACACTGATAGTAGGGGATTTCAACACCCCACTGTCAAAAATGGTCAGATCTTCCAAACAAAACATCAACAAGGATATTGTGGAGCTGAATGAGGCACTGAATCAAATTGACTTAACTGACATATATAGAACCTTACATCCTAAAGAAGAAAAATACACATTCTTTTCAAATGCTCATGGAACTTTTTCAAAGATAGACCACATGACAGGACACAAAGCAAGCCTCATCAAATTCAGGAAAATTGAAATAACTATCATTGTTTGCAGATGACATGATAGTATACATAGAAAACCCTGTAGACTCTACCAAAAAGCTACTCAACCTAATAAGTGACTTTGGCAAAACAGCAGGATACTAAGTCAATATTCAGAAACGAAAGGCATTTTTGTACACCAGCAATGAAATAGAAGAAGAAGAAGAAATCAGGAAAAAAAATACCACTCAAAATAGCAACAGGAAAAATAAAATACCTAGGAATAACCTTAACCAGGGAGGTAAAAGACCTGAACGTAGAAAACTATACAACATTGAAGAAAGAAATTAAGGAGGACACAAATAAATGGAAGCAAATACTGTGCTCATGGATTGGAAGAATGAACATCATCAAATGTCCATACTAAGCAAAGCAATTTATAGATTCAATGCGATCTCTATTAAGATACCAATGACATATTTCACATAAATAGAACAGACATTTCAAAAATTTATATGGAATAATAAATGACCCCGAATAGTCACAGCAATTTTAAGAAAGAAAAACAAAGTTGGAGTGATCACAATATTGGACATCAAACTATATTACAAAGCCACTATACTCAAAAGAATCTGGTCCTGACACAAGAACAGACTCATAGACCACTGGAACAGAGTAGAAAGCCCAGAAATAAGCCCAGGTCTCTATGGACAACTAATATTATACAAAGGGGGCAGAAGCATAAAGTGGAGTAATAATAGCCTCTTCAACAAATGCTGTTGGGACAGCTGGATACCTACATGCAAAAAATTGAAATTGGATCATCAGCTGACACCTAACACAAAAATAAACTCAAGATGGATAAAAGACTTAAATATAAGTCGCAACACCATAAAAGTCCTAGAGGAGAACATTGGCAGGAAACTCAGATATCCCACGCAGCAAGTTTTTCATTGATATGTCTCCTAAAGCAAGGGACATAAAGGAAATAATAAGCAAGTGGGACCTCATTAAAATAAGAAGCTTCTGCACAGCTAAAGAAAACATCAGGCTTTCACCACCAGGGAGCCTTCTGGCCTAGCTCCTCCGCGGTCTCTGCTCTCTGCACCTCTCAATGCCCTGGGTGCCAGTGCAGTCATGAGCCACGTGCGGTGCATTGGGGCATGCCCCGCTACGAGCTGGCTATGATCCTGAAAGCCATGCAGCCGCGACAATCCTGTTCCCAGTGCCCTTAGCCCAGTTTCATTCATCCAATCTGTGACCTTGTTTGTGCCTTCCGGAAGAAACTTACCGCCCTGCTTTTGATTGAAATCGCAGTAGGGAGTCTCAGGTGTGGAGGGACGCTGAGCACGCCTGCAGCCAGTTCACAGGCAACCTTCGTCTGACAATGCGATGAGAAGACCTTATTACTCTGGTGTGCAGAAGAATTATTGTCTCTTTCAGGGGACCTCTGATTTCTCTGTTAATCTAAAAAATTTTTTTCTCCTGCCACCCCAAGACAGCAAGCAGCTTTCAACACCGGAGCCAGTCTCGTTTCCCCTGTGGGCTCTTCTTGCCTGGTGAGGTTCTGTCACTGCAGTCGCAGGCTAGAAAAGCATCCAAGTGCCTGTCCCCCGGCCCACATTCTGCGGCTCCGCTCTCCCAAGGCGCTGAGGGTCCGTTGTCTTCCCGCTCAAAGACGGTGGCACCTCCAGTGATTAGCAGGGACCCATCACTGAGTGAAACACCACTTCGGCGGGGTGGTTGTAACTAAGTTTTGTGACCTGAGGCTAAGTGGGCGTGGGGAGGGCTGCACAGCCTTGTCTGGGACTCTAGGCGTCTCTGTCTCTGCTTTTCACAGCCCGTTGCTCCCTTCCCTGCACTGGGCTTGTGGCCCTTCCCCTCTGCTTGGAGTATCACAGAGGGTAGCCTGTGGGTTAGTCTCCTTCTCGACCATCCTCCAAACTGGCTCTGTTACCGGCTGTTAAAAGGTTGGGCCTGTCAGTGGCCCCACCGGGCAGAATCCTGCTCCTTGCTTACCCTCTGCTTTACTCCCACGTCCCTTCCACCTGAGGTACAACTGGAAAGGACCACATGGGTATCTAGTGGGGACAGCCTCACCGTTCCCCCGGTTTGCGTTAAGATGTGTAAAGACCACTCCTGTTCAAGTGCGTGATCACAGAGACTGCCCGGACAAAACTCTCCCACGGAATCAGAGAAGCTCGTGAGAGAGAGGCTGAGAAGGACTTGGGCGATGCGGAGCGAGCGAGTTGGCAGAAGACAGATGCGCAGAGGACAGATGCGCAGACGCAGAGTTGCATTCGCTGAGCTCTGGGTCTCGCAGGGGCGCTTTGGCTCTCCGCTGCTCTCCGCTCTGACCCCGTAGATTAGAGCGCCGAGGAGTAGGATCCAGCCTGTTAAACCCTGGTTTGATGTTAGATATTGTGAAGTATGAGTTTTTTAACATATCTGAGGTTACAATGACTGATATTTGAAGTGGTATTTTAGTAGAAAAATGCTTTTAGACTTCAGTATTCATAAAGTTTCTGGTTAGGTGGGTGTTACGTTGCTTAAGTCATTTCAGGGTCAGCGTTAGCCGGCGTAGACTTTGCTAATAAGGGTGTATTTCTGTTCGCGTGTACACCCACCTGCCGTTCAGAGAGACTGGTCTTTCCCCTTGATTTCTCTTCCTTCACACCACTTTAATTCTTCACCTGTTCTCTCAGCAGTACCAGATTCCTGTATTGGTCTTTTGCTGGCTTAGTTCATTTTCAGGCTTACTGCTGCAGTGTGCGAAAGGGCTGCTTTGCCGCTGGTGAGAAAACTTGTATCCAAATGATGATTCTTTAATTATAGAAATGTTTAAATAATATCAAATTCCTATTAGTTTAAACTTATTTTCAAAAATAATTTTCTCAGACTTTGTGTTTACTGGTAATAAAAGCCCTAATTCAGAAAAAAGAAAGAAAGAAAGAAAGAAAGAAAGAAAGAAAGAAAGAAAGAAAGAAAGAAAGAAAGAAAGAAAGAAAACAGCAGCAAAATGAAAAGGGAGCCAACCCTATGGGAAAATATATTTGCTAATGATACATCAGAAAGAGGTTTGATTTCCAAGAAATATAAAGAACTCACTCGACTTTACTCCAAGAAGACAAATGATCCAATCAAAAAATGGGCAAAGGACCTGGGCAGATGCTTTTCCAAGGAGGAGATACAGAGGGCCCAGAGACATTTGAAAGGATGCTCAGCATCACTAGCCATCAGAGAAATGCAGATCAAAACCACCATGAGGTACCACCTCACACCGGTCAGAATGGCCATCATAAACAGATCCACAAACAACAGGTGCTGGCGAGGCTGTGGAGAAAAGGGAACCCTAGTCCACTGTTGGTGGGAATGCAGACTGGTGCATTGTGGAAAGCAGAGTGAAATTTCCTCAAAAATCTGAAAATGGAACTGCCTTTTGATCCAGTGATTCCTCTGCTTGGACTATACTCTAAGAATACCATGGCAATGTGAACGTATGCCCCACAATGTTCATAGCAGCGTTACTTACAATAGACTGGAAACAGCCTAAGAGCTCATCAGTAAATGAGTGGATCAAAAAACAGTGGTATACTTACACAATGGAATACTACACAGCAGAATGATAAAAGGAACTCCTACCCTTCAAGACAGCATTGATGGAAATGGAGAGCATTATGCTAAGTGAAATAAGCCAGGTGGTAAAAGACAAATACCATATGAATCACCTATAATTGGAACCTAATCAACAAAACAAACAAATGAGCAAAACATAACCAGAGACATCAAAATAAAGAACAAACTGACAGTAACCAGATAAGAATGGCGAGGCAGATAACGTGGGGGGGGGGGGAGAAGGGCAAGGGTCACTAAGGAACATGTATAAATGACCCATGGAGAAAGACTACTGGTGGGGGTGGAGGACCGAAGTTGGGCAGTGGGGGTGGGTATGGCAGGGAGAGTAATGGGGGAAATATGGGGACAACTATAATTAAATAATAAAAAAATTTTAAAAAAACATGGGCATTGATATACACATAATTCTGATAGATATTTGTTATATTAATTAACAGAGTGCCAGCCAAAGGATTAATAAGACCCATTTTTAAATATCAAGGGGGTCACAGAATCCAGGATAAAAATAGTTTGGAGTTTGATACATGGAATTCCACAATTGTTAAGTATTTTGGACTTAAAGGAAAAACAATAATAAACTCTTAATATTCTGGCATTATCTTTTTAGTTTAAGATGGGATTACTGAATTCTGTTATTATTTGGGTGAGTAAAGTGTTATTGATACTTTTTTGTAGTGGAAGTCTGGCATCTTTTTCCATTTACCTTTTATGTAGAATATCTAGGGCAGCTGGGATGTGAGCCACCTTCTATCTCCAGGTAAGTTAGGGTGGTGCCAGCCAAGGCCAGAGTGGTGGAGTCAGAACTCTGTGCTATGTGTTTGTGGTTCTTACTAGAGCCAACCACAGGCCTAACATTTTGCTAAAGCATTTGTGTCTCCACTTGCATATGTCCAAGTATCTTGTATATGTCTGAGCAAGAAGCTGTGAATGTAAAGCCTGTCCAATTAACATCAATACTAACATTTTCTCATTTTGGAGCCAGTCAATAAAACATTGTAGTTACAAACTTATGTTGAGTATAATCACTTTATGAATTTGATCTTATTTATTCATTTTTATTATCTCAACATGAATCTCCTTTCTCAAGCAGTAACACTAAAGCCAGAAAAAGAAAATTCTCCAGTTCTGAAGAACATAAAGATTCTTGTCCCTGAAACCAGTCTCTCAGGTTTGGAGAATTTACTTACACGGCATTAATTATGGAAGAGGCTTAATAACTACAAATTAGTGTCAGGAAAACACAGTGGGAGAGGGTATGACTTAAATCAGTGAAGGGAAGTAGTAAAATTGCCCTTGAATCTATTATAGACGGGAGCTTGCACTATTGACCAAACCATATTTGTGGCACATCACAGTTGAGAAAAATACTATTATAGGAGGTGACAGAAAGTGGGTTGTTAGATTGAAAAAGGATAACTGCTTTGCTGTTGCATTCTATAGTTTCAGTTCCATTATGAGAAAGAGTGCAAAACCAAAACAAACATCAGCTACCCAGTGACTCCATTTGTTAGGTTGTCAGCCCCCAGATGGCCCCAGACTGACGTCATATTTTAAGCAATGCAATTCCAGGTTTACTAACACATCATGAGAGTTCCTTAGATTTTGTTGTATTGAAATATAGGTAAATGACTCCAATGGATATAAAGTCACAGGCCATGTAGCAATGTGAACAATGGACTACATTTACAATGATAGTCCCATAAGACTGTAATGAAGTTGAAACTTCGGTGATAAATGGAAGCATTTGTGGTTCCTTGGGATTTTTTTTTCCTCTGGCATGAGAAATATCTGCAGGTTTTGGCAATTCATTTACTCTCATAGTACCTCAATTTTGAGTGCATAGTACACATCCCAATGTCATTCACTCTACCTTTTCTATGTTTAGATATATTTAGATGAACAAATACTTACCATTGTGCTGTAATTGCCTACAGTGGTCAGTACAGTAACATGCTATACAGGTTTATATCCCAAGAGTAATAAGCTCCATAATGCCCAGGGGTGCAGTAGGTGAGTTGAAGTGCAATTTGTGATATTCACAAAATAATAAAATCACCTAATGACATTTCCTAGAATGAGTTCATTGTAAAGTGACACGTGATTGCATAAAATCAGAAAATTTCAACTTTTTACATTTACCACCGTACTTATTTAACACCATACCTCAATTTTGATCTGTTTATTTCCAGAAAGTAAATTATAGATGCTTTAGTGGTGTTGCTTAATTTGAGCTTAAGGAGACAACCCAAAGAGTTTAAAAACAAATGACATGTATGACAGAGGACATGTAACTATAGGTGATAGAACTGGGCCAAGAATTCAGGGCTTTTTTTTTTTTTTTCTAAGATCAGTGCTTCTTTGTGATACAGTTCTCTGAAGCTACTATGATGGACTGTCTAATTTTTCTGTGCTATGTTCCCATCTGAGGATCATCTCTACTCACATAATATAGGATACCTGCAACGATCCCCAGTCTCCTTCTGTCACAGTATTGCCTATATCAGGCTTCTCTCTGGGCCTGAGCCTTGGCTTTCTTCTTCCATCCAGATTTACCCAATTGATCCACCAGAGCTCTGCCCTCCTGCTTTTCACCATCAGTACGCAAAGGGTCCTCACACCTCCAGAGCAATGAACTTACCCATCTGCAACACAGGACTCGACAGAAAAAGGGTCTGCCTTCTAGATCTTTATACAATGCAGCTTTTAATGCTTATACTTTGTTTGTTTCCTTTCTATCAGATTCAGAACTATTATACACAAAAGAGTGAATGAAAATAGAACATAATTAGCAAGTCAAAGCTAAATTTAAAGCAAGGGTGATTCAGGATCATATGCAGAACTAGCACAGAAATTACTGATAGGTGTTGAAAATAAGAGAAAAGCCAAGGAAAATAGAGGCCCAGAGAGCTCATTTCTCCAGTCCATCTGACAAGGTCTGGAGAAGAGAATGGGAGAATGGATGTATGTATGTGTGTGTATGTGTTGAGGGGGTGTTCATGTGTGGTTTATTTTAGGTTTGATTATTTTGCTCTTTTAAATAAAGTGAATAATAATGAAACTCTTCGAATGTGATTCATTTGGAATAAAATAATGTGATTTTTTCTATTTGGGTATAAAGGAATTTCAACCTTCAGTAGATGCTGAAGACCTTCTCTAGTGATAGCACTTTGAAAAATGCAGGCAGAACTATGTCCAGGTAAGACACTTACTACATCTTTGATTTAACTGTCCATATTAAAAATAGTGCATTTTTTCCTTATTTTCCTTCTTTGTAAATGACCTAAAGGTTGGACATACCTTTCTACAATCAGAGTCAGGAGTATATTTTAAAGCATGTCCATAAGAGATGTGAAAACAATTTTTTGATTAAACCAGTCACAGAAAAAGAGAGCTAGAATCTTGGAATTGTTTCCCTTCTGCCACTTTCAGCATCATTAATAGGACAAGGGTCAGGAGATAATCATGTTTAAGAATTTTTATTACCCTTCACAGTTCTTCCAAAGCTCAGGGTTTCTCCATTTCTTAAGTTTAATTCTAATTGTTGTTCCTGTTTTTAATACAAGAAACAGCCCTTTGAGGGGGAGGCAGTTTTGGAGTTTGAAAATGATGGAAATTACTGAAGTACAAGGAGACTTGAATATGCATTCACATATTTATTAGTGCCAGGTCAACTTGAGTGATAAAATATAGATGCAATTGTTTACTGGACATTTCACTGGTGGATAACATAACATTCTGTACTTTGCTATGCACATTAGAAATAGTCTGGTTTTTTTTCTTGTTTTTTGGTTAAATGTGGGCCAAAAAAAAACCACAGTTATACTGATTTGCTTTTATCCTTTGTCATGTAATTTCAAACACAATGCTGAATGATTTGTTCAGTCATCAAAGTTGCACTAAAGAGTGGTTTTAAAATTTTATGTTAAAGTTACAGTTGACTTTTTATTACCTAGAAAAAGTTAGGTACTTGCTATTCCAACTGAATGACATTTTTCTTTTTGGCCACATGAGAACTAAATTTACTGTTCTCATTGGGCCACTAGACCTTGAAGAATCACTTTCAATGTACCACAGCTGAAAACTGAACAGCAATGTTTATCAATATTAAACAGGCACTTGGTGAAGTATGCATAAATATTTCTTCATGTAAACATAACAAAAAATTAGATAGTTCGGAAACACAGACACCACTGAGCACATGTCCACTGTTGTCAAAGTCACCTGTAAATACCAGCTCACACTGAATACAAAAGCAACTCACACTCTGACTCTGGCCATCATGGAGGTCCTATACAAATGTGAGATTTCTCCTCAGCTTCCCTCCTCCACCTCTCTCCCCATACAACTCCAGCCAAAGGAAAAGAAGGGACTCCAAAAATTACAGAAGCAACAAAAATGACACCAACAGCAGTACCCATCCCTGCCAACAAAATAGAACATTTAGCATTTTGGCCAACTCAGAAAAATAAAACATAATTTTACCTCAATATTTAAGGAAATCAATTTGTAGCATTACATTTAAAGTGTAATTTTTGGACAGAGGATATGTGACTTCCTAAGCCCCACCTACTAGGTGATGTTCACAAGATAAAAACCAGGAAGCACTTGCCAAAACTAAGTAACAAAGGTATAAGTTTTTCAAGAGGAATCGAGATGGTGGAGGAGTGAGTTGAAGTCACATTGACCTCCTCCCAGGACCAACCTGGAATTACAACTAAATTGTGGAGACATCACCTAGAACAAACAATAGCGAGAGAGGAGCTTATAACCTGGGAGAAAGAAGAATCAGCGTTAACACAACATAACCGACCACTTACTCTGAGCTTCGGCAAAGGTGGGGGCAGAGTAGGCTAGAGACGCCAGAGGAGAGAGCTGTGGAAGGAGCTTTGGGGAGAGAACTGAGAGAGTAGCCAGCAGGATCCTGGTGCTGTCTCATCACCCAGATGGCAGCAGCCATCTTGCTCAGGAATACAACTCCCCTGAGTGGCAGCAGCGTGAGAGCACCTAATAGCCCTGCCCTCAGGAGGCTGTGCCCAGGCCCAGTAGTGCTAAAGCCTGACTGCTGAGTACAAAGTGGCAGCCACAGATAGTAGATCCCTGGCTAAAGGGGGTGCAGAGTGGTCTAGAAACACTTGAGGAGTGACTGGAGACAGAGGCTTTGGGGAGAAAACAGAGACTAGCTGGCTGGATTCTGGTGCTGACTCCTCCCCATTTGGCAGCAGCCATCTGGCTCAGGCAGATGACTCCCCTGAGAGGCAGCAGCATGAGAGGACCAAATAACCCCACCTCCCAGCAAGGACTCTGCCCCACCCTGTGGTGTCCAAGCCTGACTGCTGAGTGCAGAATGGCTAGATTAACAACTGAAGGAGACAGCCACAGACAATAGGTTCCTGGAAGTCTCGAACAATAGCCTAAAGCCAGACAAGGTCAACATCGGACATCATCAGAGGCAGATCCAAAAATTAAAAACAGCAGTTGGCTACCACAGAAGTTCAAACCACAAAGGCAGGAAATCAAGACGGATCAATTTAAGAGCAGAAGCAAAAAAGAAGAGTCTCACAAATAATGGGAAGACAAAGAAACACTCCCCAGTCAAAGGGAAAGGAGGAATCCCCAGAAAGAGCACTAAGTGAAATAGAGGCAAGTAAACACTCAGATATTGAGTTCAAAACAACGGTTCTAAGGAAGCTCAATGAGTTCAGTCAGCTCAGAGAGAATTACCAAAAACTACAGGAAAAGGAAGAACTTACTGCAAAATATATCAGCATGAAAAAGAATATAGAAACTATCAAAAAGAGACAAAAGGAAATGAAGAATACAACTTCTGAACTGAAGAACACAGTTGAAGGAATCAAAAGCAGGCTAGAGGAAGCCGAGGTTCAAATCAGTGAGCTGGAGGATAAGGTAGAAAAAGCTCCCAGAAAGAGCAAGAAATGGAAAAAAGACTCAGAAAGAATGAAGAGGTGTTGAGGGAAATGCAGGAAAACCTGAAACATAATATCTGTATAATAGGGATACAAAAAGAAGAGGAGGAAAGGATGGAGAACCTGTTTGAAAAAGTAAGGATTGAAAACTTCCCTAATTGGAGGAGTGAAAAAGTCACGCAAGTCCAGGAAGCACAGAGGGTCCTATTCCAGAGGAACCCAATGAGGCCCACTCCAAGACACATCATCATTAAAATGGCAAATACCAAGACAAATAGAGAATCCTAATGGAAGGAAGGGAGAAAGAGGTAGTAACAAATAAGGGAGCCCCGATATGGCTAGCAGCTGACTTCTCAACAGAAACACTACAAGCCAGAAGGGAATGGCAAGAAATATTCCAGGTTATGAAAAGCAAAGGCCTGCAACCATGCCTTTCTTTTGCTCCTACCAGCAAGGCTCTCAATTAAAATCGAAGGCTTCTCAGACAAAAATAAGGCTAAAAGAATACACCTCGACCAAACCAGCATTGCAAGATATGCTAAAGGGACTGCTTTAAGAAGATAAAGAAAAAGTCTATGAATACCCAGTTCCTTTCAGTCACCAATACTTGATATTACCAATATTTTTAATACTTACTAATCTGATTGTGACAAAGATGTTACTTTAATTGTTCCTTTATTATTTATTGAAACTAAACCTGTTTTTGTAGATTTCCCATTTCTATTATTCTTTTAAAAAGCTTTAAATGACTTTTGGTACTCTTTATTCATTTTTTTATTAAATCTTTGTAGAATTTTTTTTCCCTAAAAAAAAAAAACGAACCATTAACCCTTTTTTAGATGTGTTGCAAATATTTTCCTATTCTATTACTTGTCCTTTAACTTTTTTTATATGTATATTACTTTACAGTCTTAAATGTTTAATATAGTCATACTGTCAACATTTTACTTTATAGCTTTTGGGTTTGAATATGTTACTTCAGGGTAAGAAAAATATTAGTTTGTATTTTCTCTGAAAACTCCTTAGATTTTTACATATTGATTTTTAACTGACCTGAATATTTTTAGTGTAATGTGTGAAATAGGGCTCTATATTTGTTTTATTTCAAGTAATAATGGTCCATGCACCTTATTTGTTGAATTAGCCTTATTTTCCTCATTGATTTGAAATATCAGTTTAATCATACATTACATTTTAGAAAGATATGTACATTTGTTTCTAGAATGCTCATTTTATTTCATTGATCTACTTATTTCTGTGCTGGTGTCATGTTTTAATTACAAACACTTTATAATGGAGTTAAACTCTAATATTTTATAATGGATCTTGACATTCAAAAGATAATACACAAAATCAATCTGCGAAGAAAGAAAGAAAGAAAGAAAGAAAGAAAGAAAGAAAGAAAGAAAGAAAGAGAAAGAAAGAAAGAAAGGCCTACCTTTTGTGCCAACATGGATGGAACTGGAGAATATTATGCTAAGTAAAATAAACCAGTTGGTGAAAGACACAAATACCATATGATCTCACCTATAAGTGAAATCTATTCAACAAAATAAACAAATAAAATAAACCACAGGCAAGGAAACATGGAGCAGACTGAAAGTGACCAGAGGGGATGGGGAAGGAGGACAATGGTGGAAAGAAGGGGAAGGGACTAGACAAAGTACATGTATGAATGACCCATGGACATGGACAACAGAGTGGGAATTGACTATAAGAGGGGGGAATGGGATGGGATGAGTGGAGGAGGGCAAAGGGGGAAATACTGAGACAAGTGTAATAGAATAAACATGATTTAAAAATAAAATTTAAAAGATTTATGTTTTTTATTAAGATGATGCCAGGCAACAAGAAATTAAACACCAGGTTCTCCTTCACACCACCCTCCCACAGTGTCTTCTACTTTGCCGTGTATTGCTGTGAATGACTTTCACTTGAAAGTATGACACTATTATGGAGTTATAAGTTTAGGTAGCAGTTTTGTTTGGACACACTCAGAAATGGAGGATTAAATTCAAATATGTGGATGTGGTACTTTTTTTGAGCTCAGAGGAACCCAGTTTGACTTAACTCTGTTGAGAACATCAACAAAGATAATTTACACTCAGTCTGGTCAAGCCTTGGTGCTTGACCTTAATCACAATGCTGTCCATGGTGCCCAGACCTGTTGGGAGGGCCTGGCTGCTCTCCATTCCATAATCTCTTGGTTGGTTTTGGTAAAGCAGCAATTCACCAATTTGCTTTTCTTGTCTCTGTTTCTGTCTTCCAAAACAGCAGTTTCCAAATTTCTTTTTTTTCATCAACAATAATGCTTAAAGAATGATTTTTTTTTCAAATAAAATTGAGAACCACTCAATCCTGACAAGACAGGATAGTAAGAAACTAGGAAAGTTCCTAGGCAGCTACAATGGAGGAATTGAGACAAGAAAATTAATGCCAAACAGTTCAGTATAAGACCTTGTCAGAGAATATATATTAACCTTGGCCTTAATCCACAGGCCTCCAGGGCAGAGAGGAAGAGGAATTCTAATGCAAATGAAGAGATAACTGCAGAACAAAGGAGCCAGCTTGGGAGGAAGCAGCAGACTTCTTTCAGCTCCTACTTCCAAGAAAAATAGCACATTAGTGCTCCCTCTGGGAATTTTCCCCTCCCAAATTTCTATATTTACCACATATAAACTTATTTCTGAAACTTGCTTCTGAAAGCTCAAAGTAAGGTGGATGTTAGGGTTTTAACCCAGTACCTTCTCAGACTGCTAGCCTCTGATATTTAAAAAAAAACCCACCACCACAATAATCCAATCCCTGTCTCTCCTTTTTAGCTCAGCGGTGACAGGCAGCAAGCACTCTGGACTTGGTTGCCCTCCAGTTTCACTGATTTGCTAAAAAATAATGATACTAATAGTTAACATTTTGGCAAGCACTTACTATGCACCTGACCCCATTTCAAATGAGGCATTTAGTCATCCAAAACAACCCTCATTTTATAGATTTGACAGAAGAAATTAAGAAGCAGAAGGTAACACTTCCAAGCTCCCATTGTTTTGTTCTGGGTTGGGGTCAGGTTTTGATCCCAGATAATCTGGATCTCTGCAGGCATTTTGTCATGATTATCGGAAAATAAAAGTAGAAGTAAAATGTAGAAGATAGTGACATTGGTATTAAGACTTTTCAGAGGAAGAACAATTTTTGATCTGGATTTTTAATATTTTTTTCTTCATTCTGTCACAAGTGGGCACAGGTAACCAGGTTCTTGGTGATCGCAGACAAAAAAATTGAACCGAGCACACAGAGTTTATAGCAGAAAGTGAGAGAATGCAGATTTATTAAGCCACACAGAACATGGGAGCAGGCCAAGTCTGAGCAGAGCAGAGCCTAACAGCCTAACAGGCTAATAGCTCTGACCTCACGGGGCTAGAGGGTTTTTATTCCTTTAGGGTGGGTCTCCCATGATTTCCTTGATTGGCTACCGGGAATGGGGTCCCACAATGCTAATTTATTATAATGCTATTATAATGAAGCAGGAGTCAGGTAACATCTTCTGCACAGGTGCATTCCTGATTCACTAGGATTCATTGCTTTTCCAGAAAGCAGGAACTACCAGTCTTAGAACAGGGTCTCCACCCTTTGCCCACGTTCTTTATCTTAGCTCTGGGGCACCTCTGGAGTTTCCTCCTTCCTCAATTCAACATTAAGTCTCTTCTGTGTGCCAGGCACTATATGAAACACTTCTGCCCTCAATGAATTTAGGCAAATGAGAAAACAAAGTTTTAGAGAGTTCAATTGCCTGAGGTCACACTGTTGAAACATACTAAATCCTGGGAGTCAAATCTTGATCTATCTCATCCCAAAGTAGATATTGGGGTAAGAAGTTTGAATTTTATCATGAAAACATATGATGTGAAGTTCAGGAGTCATTTCAGATGGTTAGTAAAGACTTCACTCTGGACAGTATGGGAGATTTGAGGAAGCAAAAATGTAACCTTGCACACTGGGATTCAGCCACTTGTTGCCCTTACATAAGACCCAATGATCTGTTTTGAAGGAAACATGTTTTTATTAACAGGGTTCCAACTTTGGGGGAGGAGTTAGAACACTCCTGCTCTGAGCCCTTCTCTCCCACAAGACCCAGAACTTGTCTTAGTCCCCAAAAGACCACAAGCCAAAACCATACCCAGAAGTTCCACATTTCCTTAACTGTCCATAAGCCAGTCACGCAAACAAATCTCCATCCTCTTTGGCATGTGCACTTGTCGGTTTGAGTCACCGCCTACTTGCAGCAGCTCTTATCCAGGATCTGAGGTGTGCTGATCTGTCTCCATGTAGCAGTCCAGGAAACATGTGCCATGCTACACTGGATCATAGTGTTCCAGAGGCTGGAGCCCAGGAAGGCATATATCCCAGCGTGGGATCCTGACTCCAGGAGTGGGCTTCCATCCATGCAGTGTCTTAAGTTCCTGCTGGGCCTGGCATCTGCCTTGCCCCACAAGTGCTCCTGTCCATTCAGGGAGTAGCGCCAGAGGCCCAGAATGTCCAAAATGCCAAAAGCCCAGAGAGAAAACTTGCACTAAGGTCCAAAGCCCCATACCAAGACAGCAACTTTGCTGGAGCAAGCGATGGACAAAGAGCAAGAGCAAAAGAGGTAGAGAGCAAAAGAGAGCAAGGGAGCACCTTTCTGCCTCTCTTCTTTAAAAAGCCTTTCGTAAATGACACGTAAGCAGGAAGCCAGTGGGAGTGTCCAGCTTTTCCTGTGGTACGTCGGTCTGCCATGTTTGTCAGCTCCCCAGTGTCTTTGACCTTCTTTCGGAAGTCATTTTTAGTCAGGGGAAAAGTTTCCCAGTCACACACAGGCACACAGGCATCTGTTCATCCAGGATGGGGCATCCACCTCTTTCCCCCACAAGCTCAAGCTGGTGCAGGTTTGCATAGCCACCTCTCCTTGTTTACAGTTTGGCCCAGGCAGTAGCCTCCTTCCATAGGAAGGTCATCAACCTTGCCTTCCATAGCCCCTCCCTGGAAGGCAAGGTTGCATTAATCTGCTTTTGTTATGAAATGTCCCTTAAGCACTGTGCCTTCTGCTCCATCAGCACCTCCAGGTATTTTTAATCTGCCACCTGGGCAGCCTTGTTGCCCCCCACCCCCACCTTTTTGCTTGGGAGAATTCCCCTGGATCTGGGGTCTCTCCTGTTTTCCAGGGACCTCTGCTCGAACCTACCCCACTTACCCCACTACAGGACCAATTAAAACACTTTACATTCATCCTGGGGAGAAATGAGTGTTCAAACTAAAGGCAGTGACAGTGATTAGAATAAAGGAAAGGATTTGAGATTGTCTGGGAAGTAGAATAGAATTACTTGGTGACTAGATATGGAGAAGTGGAGAGGTGAGGTGAAAATTTCTGCTAGATTTCTGGCTTAGGGGACTGGGTATAGCTTTGTGGTTGAAAGCTGAATATAAACCATTTTGC
This sequence comes from Pteronotus mesoamericanus, assembly GCF_021234165.1. NCBI lineage: Eukaryota > Metazoa > Chordata > Mammalia > Chiroptera > Mormoopidae > Pteronotus > Pteronotus mesoamericanus. The sequence continues at coordinate 2,871,933 of NW_026555304.1, forward strand.
TATGTTCATTTTGTGATAACTGAACTTCTATTTTCGAAAATAGCACACATTAGATGAAATCAAAAAAATTATGGAAATTTCCTAAGGTTGACGTGCTAAGAGTATCATCACACTTTTTGGTGATTGCTTTCATGGAATAACTTGGCATTTATGGTTTTATTAAATGAGGCATCCTATGTAAAATAAAACAAATAAAATCATTTAAAATTGTATTGTCATTAGAGTATGTAAAAAGTAAAGACATGGGTATAGAAGTGATTGCTTTTGAGGAGATATGTATAAGAACTAAGAAAGAAAAAAAGAAGACTTGGAGAATAGGGAGATTCAGGTGACATTTCAGTGAAGCTTGCAAATGTGAGCAGTGGAAGTCAAGGTACCTGAGTATTACCAGAAGTGTCTGATCCGCAGAGTCTTACGAGGTTGGGGCTCACATCTGTCTTTTGTTTCTATTATAGCAGTGCCTACTGGCCAGGAACACAGTCAAATGTTGTTGAGGGCAGGAAAGCCACATATGTCATTTGCTATGGCAACTCGATGATTGGGGATGTGTGCCAGCAGGATGGCAGGAAGTGAGTAAAAATTGGAGGGGAGAAAGTGAAGACCAAAACTGAGGTCCTCTCTTCCCATCTATTTGGCTAAATGTGATAGTAGTTAAAGAGAAATACGCTGTTAGGATTTTTTTTAGAAGGGAAATTTAAGTATATTTTAAGCAGTAAGAGCCAAGGGAGGAAAAGCTAGTTTAAAGTTATAGGAGAAAGGAGAATGAATGAAGCAAGACCCCAAGAAGGCTGAAGTGGATGAACTCCAAAGCAGGGGTAGTTTAGCATGGATTATAGAAACGTACTAAGGGACAAAGGACCTGTGTGGCCATAGAGACATTTATAGCGAAGATTTAAGAAGTTTTAATTTTTTTTTTAATATGGCGGAGGACTGAGTGGAAGTCACACTGACCTCCTCCCAGGACCAAACTGAATTGTAACTAAATTGTAGAGAAATCACCGGGAAAACAAAGGAACGACAGTGAGAGAGGAGCCTTAAAACCTTGGACAGACAGAGGAATTGGCTTTCGCACAACCTAACAGGTAAGTGCAGTGGAGGCTCAAAAAGGTGGGCTGGGAGCCCATGGGTGGAGGCACCAGAGGGACATTGAAACGGCCAGTTGGATGCCCCTGAGAAGAACAGGGTCTGAATCATAAGCGTGGACCTCCAGCATACAACAACAGAGCCTAAAACACAGACAACAGAGAGCTGTGAAAAGTGTAGTGGTGTTCTGTGCCAGAGACAGGCGGCTAGAGACACAAAGAGCCACTTACAGGGCCAATACAAAAATTTGCAGTGGCAGCCACTTACCCTGGACTCTGGGCAACGGCAGGGGCAGAGTGGGCTGGAGCTGCCTGAGGAGATACTGGGGAGGAAGGCTTTGGGGACACAACTGAGAAAGTGGCCAGCAGGTCCCTGGTGCTGACTCACCTCCCATTCTGAAGCTTCTATCTTGCTCAAGCATAAAAGATACAATATCCTCGCCCTCAGAAAGCTCTTCTCTAGTCAGGTATTGCATGTGGGCCTGGGTGCCGAGTACAGAGCAGCTGGCACAGATAGTACATACCGGGCTAAAGTGGACACAGAGCTGTCTAGAGACGCTTGAGGAGAGACTGGAGATGGAGGCGTTGGGGAGAGAACTGAGGGAGTAGCTGGGGAGATCCTGGTGCTGACTCCTCCCCAATTCCGCAGTTTTCATCTTGCTCAGGCAGGCCATGCCCCAGAGTGGCACCGACATGAAAGGAAACAATAGCCCCACCCTTAGGACGCTCTGCCCCTGCCAGGAGTTGCGCGCAGGCCTGGGTGTTGAGTACAGAGCAGCAGTCACAGATAGATCCCTGCCTAAAGGGGATGCAGAGCTGTCTAGAGATGCTCGAGCAGACTGTAGACAGAGGTGTTGCAGAGAGAATTGAGGGAGTAGCTGGGGAGATCCCAGTGCTGACTCCTCCCCCATATGGCAGCAGCCATCTGGATGAGACAGATCACTCCTGAGTGGCAGCAACCTGAAAGGACAGAATAGCCCTGCCGTCAGGACATCCTGCTCTGGCCAGGTGCTGCATGCAGGCCTGGGTACTGAATATAAACTGGCCAGGACACACAGTAGGTCCTCGGCTAAAGGGGAGACAGAGCGCTCTACAGACGCTTGAGGAGAGACTGGAGACGGAAGCGTTAGGGAGAGAACTGAGGGAGTATGCAGGGGAATCCTGGTGCTGACTCCTTCCTGACTCCTCACTGTCCATCTGGCTCAGGCAGACCACTCCCCTGAGCGGCAGCAGCCTGAAAGGACACAATAGCCCAGCCTTCAGGAGGCTCTGACCCACCCTGTGGTACCTAAGCCTGACAGCTGAGGCCAGTGTGACTAGATCAACAATTGCAGGAGACAGACACAGACAGTAGATTCCTGGAAGTCTCGAACAGACTGCCTAAGTTCAGATGGGGTCAATATCTGACATCATCAGAAGCAGACCCAGAATGAAAAAAAAAAAAAGAGCCATCCAATACCATGTAAGTTCACACCACAAAGGCAGGAAATCAAGGCAGATCAATTTAAAAAGCAGAAGCAAAAAAGAAGTTTCACAAATAATGGGAAGAAAAAGAAACACTCCCCCGCAATCAAAGGGAAAGGAGGAATCCCCACAAAGAGAACTAAATGAAATAGAGGCAAGTAAACTATCAGATATGGAATTCAAAACAATGGTTCTAGGGAAGTTCTAAGAGCTCAGTGAGATTAAAGAGCATTATAAAAAACTACAGGGAAACTACAAGGAAGTTACTGCAAACTATATCGACAGGAAAAAGGATATAGAAACAATCAGTAAGAAGCAAAAGGAAATAAAGAAGACAATTTCTGAATTGAAGAACACAGTAGAAGGAATCAAAAGCAGGCTAGATGAAGCAGAGGATCAAATCAGCGAGCTGGAGGATAAGGTAGAAAAAAGCTCCCAGAAAAAGCGAGAAATGGAAAAAAGACTCAAAAAGAATGAAGAGGCGTTTAGGGAAAATGCAGGATAACCCAAAACGTAATACTATCTACATAATAAGGATACCAGAAGGAGAAGAGGAGCAAGGGATAGAGAACCTGTTGGAAAAAGTAAGGATGGAAAGCTTCTCTAATTGGAGAAGAGAAAAAGTCACAGGAAGTCCAGGAAGCACAGAGGGCCCCATTCAAGAGGAACCCAATGAGCTCCACTCCAAGACATATCATCATTAAAATGGAAAATATCAAAGACAGAGAATCCTAAAGACAGCAAGGGAGAAACAGGTAGTGACACACAAGGGATCCTTGATATGGCTAGCAGCTGACATCTCAACAGAAACACTACAAACCAGAAGGGAATGGCAAGAAATATTCCAAGTAATGAAAAGCAAAAGCCTACAACCAAGACTGCTCTACCCAGCAAAGCTCTCAATTAAAATGGAAGGCGAAATAAGGAGCTTCCCAGACAAAAGAAGGCTAGAATAATACATCTCCACCCTAACCAGCACTACAAAATATGCTAAAGGGACTGGTTTAAGATGATGAAAAAAGAGTAAGAAAGAGAAGAATACAGGAACAAATAGAAAAATGAAATAAGTACCTCTCAATAATAACTCTAAGTGTAAACGGACTAAATGCCTCAATCAAAAGATACAAGATATGGATAAGAAAGCATGACCCATACATATGCTGCCTTCAAGACACCCATTTCAGAAGAAAGGAACCACACATGCAGAAAGTAAAGGGATGGAAAAAAACATTCCAATCAAATGGATAGGGAAAAAAAGTAAAGGTAGCAATACTTTTATCAGACAAAATAGACTTCAAAACAAAGGCCGTAAAAAGAGACCCAGAAGGACACTTCATAATACTTAAAAGAAGAATCTATCAAGAAGACATAAACATTGTAAACCTATATGCACCGAACATAGGAGCACCCAAATATATGAGGAAAATCTTGGAGGACTTGAAGAAAGATCTGGACAGCAACACACTGATAGTAGGGGATTTCACCACCCCACTGTCAACAATGGAGAGATCTTCCAAACAAAATATCAGCAAGGATATCGTGGAACTGAATGATGCATTAGATCAAATGGACTTAACTGACATATATAGAACCTTACATCCCAAAGAAGCAAAATACACATTCTTTTTAAACGTACACGGACTATTTTCAAAGATAGATCACATCATAGGACACAAAGCAAGCCTTAGCAAATTCAGGAAAACTGAAATCATAACAAGCATTTTCTTGGACCACAAGGGTTTGAAACTAGAAACCAACATCAAGGAAACACTCAAAAACATACAAACTCATGGAGACTGAATAGCACACTACTGAACAATGAATAGGTCAATAATGAGATAAGAGAAGAAATCACAGAGTTTCTGGAAACAAAGGAAAATGAACACACAACAGACCAAAACCATGGGGCACAGCAAAGGCAGTCCTGAGAGACAATTTCATGGCAATACAGGCCTATCTAAAAAAGAGAGAAACATTTCAAGTACATGACCTAACCCTCCAGCTTCAAGAGCTGGAGAAATAACAACACACAAATCCCAGAGCAAATAGAAGGAAGGAAATAATCAAGGTCAGAGCAGAACTGAATGAAATAGAGACTAAAAGAACAATTCAAATGACCAACCAATACAGGAGCTGGCTCTTTGAAAAGATAAAAATCAAGAAGCCTTTAAACAGACTCATCAAGAAAAAAAGGAAGAGGACCCAAATAAATAATACGAGAAATGAAACAGGAGAAATAGCAACTGATACCACAAAAATACAAAGGATTGTAAGACATTACTATGAACAATTATATGCCAAGAAATTTGAAAACTTCAATGAAATGGACACATTTATAGAAAATTATAACCTTCCGACACTGAGTGAAAAAGAACCAAAAAGGCTGAACAAACCAGTAACAGCTGGTGAAATTGAAGCAATAATCAAAAAACTCACAGCACACAAAATCCCTGGACCAGACGGTTTCACTGGAGAATTTTACAAAACATTTAAGGCAGAGCTAATCCTGTCCTACTCAGACTATTCCAAAAAATTGAAGAGGAGGGAAGACTCCCAGACTCTTTTTATGAGGCCAACATCATGCTAATCCCAAAACCGGATAAAGACACAACAAAGAAAGAAAACTATAGGCCAATATCACTGATGAACAAAAATGCTAAAATCCTCAACAAAACACTGGCAAACTGCATCCAGCAATACACTGAAAGGATCATCCATCATGATTAAGTGGGATTCATTCCAGGGACGCAAGGATGGTTCAATATTCTCAAATCAATGAACGTAATACATCTTATAAACAAAAGGAAAGACAAAAACCATGTGATCATCTCAATAGATGTGGAAAAAATATTTGATAAGGTACAGCACCCATTTATGATAAAAAAAAACCCCTCAGCAAAATGAAAATAAAGGGGGCATACCTCAACATAATAAAGGCCGTATATGAAAAACCTATAACCAACCTCATACTCAATGGGCAAACACTAAAAGCTTTCTCACTATGGTCAGGAAGAAGACAAGGATGTTCACTTTCATCATGTATATTCAAATAGTATTGGAAGTCCTAGCTACAGCAGTCAGACAAGAAAAACAAATAAAAGGCATCCAAAATAGAAAGGAGGAAGTAAAACTATTATTGTTTGCAGATGACATGATAGTATACATAGAAAACCCGAAAGACTCCACCAAAAACCTACTCGACCTAACAAGTAAATTTGGCAAAACAGTAGGATACAAAGTCAATATTCAGAAATTGAAGGTATGTTTGTATACCAACAATGAAATATCAGAAGCAGAAATCAAGAAAAAAGCCCCATTTGCTATAGCAACAAGAAAAATAAAGTACCTAGGAATAAATTTAGCCAAGGGAATAAAATACCTGTATGCAGAAAAATATACAACACTGAAGGAAGAAATTAAGGAAGACCCAAATAAATGGAAGCATATACCGTGTTCATGGTTTGGAAGAATTATCATCATCAAAAGGTCCACACTACCGAAAGCAATTTATAGATTGAATGTAATCCCTATTAAAATACCAATAATGTATTTCACAGACATAGAAGAGACATTTCAAAAATTTATATGGAACCATAAATGACTCCTAATAGCTGCAGCAATTTTGAGATAGAAAAACAAATCAGGGGGGATCACAATACTGGACATAAAACTACATTACAAGGCCACTGTGATCAAAACAGTCTGGTACTGGTACAAGAACAGCCACATAGATCAGTGGAAAAGAGAAAGCCCAAAAATAAATCTATGTCACTATGGTTAACTAATATTTGACCAAGGAGGCAGGAGCATAAATTGAAGTAAAAATCGCCTCTTCAACAAATGGTGTTAGGAGAGCTGGATAGCTACATGAAAAAAATTGAAATTTCACCACCAACTGACACCATACACAAAAATAAACTCAAGATGGATAAAAGACTTAAATATAAGTTGTGACACCATAAAAGTCCTAGAAGAGAACATAGGCAGGAAACTCTCAGATATCCCACGCAGCAATATTTTCACTGGTATGTGTCCTAAAGGAAGGGACATAAAGGAAAGAATAAACAAGTGGGACCTCATCAAAATAAGAAGCTTCTGCACGGCTAAAGAAAACATCAGCAAAATGAAAAGGGAGCCAACCGTATATGGGTTTGATATCCGAAATATATAAAGAACTTACACGACTCCACATCAGGAAGACAAACAATCCTATTAAAAAATGGACAAAGGACCTGAACAGACACTTCCCCAAGGAAGGTACAGATGGCCCTGAGATGTATGAAAGGATGCTCAGCATCACTAACCATCAGAGAAATGCAAATTAAAACTACAATGAGATACCACTTCACATCAGTCAAAATGGCCATCATAAACAGATCAACAAACTACAGGTGATGGTGAGGTTGTGGGTAAAAGACAACCCTAGTACACTGTTGGTGGGAATGCAGACTGGTGCAGCCACTGTGGAAAACAGTTTGGAATTTCCTCAAAAAGCTAAAAATGGAACTGCCTTTTGGCCCAGCGATTCCACTGCTGGGATTATACCCTACGAATCCCAAAACACCAATTCTAAAGAACGTACGCACCCCAATGTTCATAGCAGCACAATTGACAATAGCCAAGGCCTGGAAGCAACCTAAGTGCCCATCAGTAATCGAGTGGATCAAAAAACTATGGTAGGTTTACACAATGGAATACTACACAGCAGAAAGAAAGAAAGAGCTACTACCCTTCATGACAGCATGGATGGAACTAGAGAGCATTATGCTAAGTGAAATAAGCCAGGGGGCGAAATACAAATATCATATGATCTCACCTATATGTGGAACTTAATCAACAAAACAAACAAGGAAGGAAAACATAACCAGCACAAGTGAAAGAAAAAAGAAACCAACAGAATCACGAGTGAATAAGGGAGGGGTGTGACGGGGAAGGGGAAGGGAAGGGTCAAGTTAAGGAACATGTATAAAGGACCCATGGACAAAGGCAAAGTGGGAAGGGAGTGAGGGGGGGAGGCGGGGAGGTGGGCAGGGGAAAGTGGTGGTGGGAAAATGGAGACCAATGTATTTGAACTATAAAAAAAAATTAATTCCAAATCTGTTCTTATTCTGATTTATATTGGAAAGGCATTTTAAAATAAAAACCTTCCCTATCAAAAAGCAATAAAAAGAAGTTTTAAGTTCAGACCATCTTACGTGGTTACTTTGAGTCTGTTAGTCCACCATGCCGGCCTGTCCTGAGGTTGTACTTAGTATGTGACCCCTTTTTCCTCTGAAGTTCAAATACATAATAGAAAAAAAAAATTCTGAGTATATTTATACATCAAATTTGTGAAGCAGGTTCTGTTACCCTAGCTGGGCTGTTTCCAATTTTTCATTTTATGGCATGTATAAACTAATTACTAAAATTCTGCAGCACATCAAAAAATGTTTTGCCAATCTTACAAAAAAAAAGAAATAGGTGTAATTTTGATTCCCTTACACCAGATGGATATTGTTGTGTTGTCTGTTGCCATTTTTTTAACTTGACAATCTAAGGTTAAAGAGGTCAGTGCCTCTGACTAAATAGTCTGGTACTGTATGTTTTAAAATTTCTTGTGGCACACCAGTGACTTACCAGTTGAAATTTGCTGCCTTAGCTAAGTCGTTTTCTTTCTTTCTTTTTTTTTTTTTTTTCATTCAGAAACTTAGTAGTAAGTGCCTGCAGTCTGCTAGGCAGTGTCTAGAAATTACATGTTTCTACTGACATGAAAGAATGCTTCACAGTAACAGTTAGGGTTGTTATTAACTTCCGTTAAGCTTGAAGGAGGCCTCAGTGAGAGCGCGATATCTGAGCCAGGCCAGGGCAGCACTCAGGCTTCTGCACACCACGCTCCCAAGTGCTCAAGCTGCTTCCATAGCAAACCACTGAAGAGTTCTTGATTTCTGGTCTTCCAGAGGGGCCCATCATGCTTTTAAGTTCAGTTAGGTTGTGCTGAAGCTGATTCTTCTGTCTGTCTGAGGTTATAAAGCTTCTCTTGCGGATCTCCCAAAGTCCCCTTGTTTTTGAAGCTTGGGTTGGCATCTGCAAAATAAGTTGTGGTATCTCATAAGGTCCCTTCCAGGCAGTAATCATAACAATAATCATGAAGCCAGGCTTAGTGTTGTTCGCTGATTGCCATACATCACCAATTTACCCAAAGTATGCTACTGTCCCCATTTTACAGAAGAGGATTCCAGACTGAGTAATCAGCTCACGTTCACTGTGTTCGGGTATGCAGGTCTGGGGCCGGTATGTTTCCAAAGGCTGCCCTTCCACTACACAAAGCCCAGGTAACCTCTTTAGTTTCTCTTTAGATTTTGGAGAACAGGATATCGTAGTTACAGTGCATTGATACTTACCCAGTTGAGGCTTCCAGATCAGGGGGGGTATAGCTTTCTTTCCCAGTCAGAAAGTGCCACCTGTATACTTCATGAAGACATCATTTATTGGACAGTATGGGCTAAGCCAAGGCCAGAAGTGCTGTCACCACCAAAACCGTGTATACGACTCCGAGTTCTCGCCAATCGGTTCCCCTACGAAAAAGAAAGTAGTGGTCGGGCCCTTGGTGATGACGTACTTTCCTGCGCCAAGCGGCTGTGGAGGCGGGGTTTGAGGTGGGCGGGGCGCAGGGACCTTGTGGCTGGAGCTAAGGCGGAGGAGGGCTCCTCAGCTTAGGTGGCGGCTGGGCTGATGCTCCTGGCAGTTGCGACTGGTCGCCCCCGCTGCAACCCTTCCCTCGGTCGGTCCTCCCCGCCCCCAGCCTCGGTTTCCAGACCCGCAGGCCGCTGGGCGCGGAGCCCATGAGGGAGCGGGCCGCACCGCCGCCTTTGCGGCGTCGCAGTGCTGCTGAAGCGCCCCAAGCCGGCTAAGGCATGGCCGTAGCCTGAGCTTGGAGCCGGAGAAGGAGCCGTCAGTACCCGAGGCGGGAACCATGTCTGAGAAGCGCGCGGGCGCGCAGGCCGCAGGCGGCAGCTGGGTGAGCGTGAGGATCCGCTGCGTTGCCCAGATGTAGGCCGGGAGTCAGGGGACGGGAGGTTAAGCTGATCTCGGTCAAAATCTGGAGTCTCCTGGGTGCGGGGCACTGACACTGAGACAGGAGCGCGACAGTCCGTGGGCTAGGGCAGGAGCTTCGGTTCCGGGTGAACCTACCTAATTCATCCCTAGGCATTTCTATAGCCCTGCTCATTGCTAGGCGAAGCTATGTTTTGGTTATTGTTTGAAAGGTGCCAGACGGGACAGTGAATGTAAATAATTTGGTTCTTTCTCCATTTTCCATTCCTGTGAGATAGTCAGTATCATTTTTATGGTACAATTTCTGGTCAGACTGCTTAGAGGATGTGTGGGAAACCTTTAGAACCGTCATTCGGCTCTCGAGGGGAAGTTGGCGTTGGAGACCGGCAGTCCCTTTCTGCTCCTTGATTCTAAGCAGTCGCAGGAGCACTTGGGGAATAGGATTTCAGACAAAACCGAGGATCCCAGGACCTGGCAGAAGAACATGTTTCTTTTTACAGTTTAAATGAGGTTCATATGGCATCTAAAGCCCTCATGTAATTGGCTTGGATTCAACAGAACAGGTTTTGTCAGTGGCATTATGGTTTCCCATGGTGGAACACTAAGCGTAGAGTCGGTTGTTTCTTAACGATATTTTCATTTCGCTTCTTTTCCTTCGTCTGTTTAGAACAGGAAATATAGAAACGTTACAGTAAACAGAAACTAACGCTAAGGAAACGTTTTTTTCAAAGAAAAACAGGAATTTTAGAAAATTAAATATATGGTAATCGGTTTTAGCTTTTTCGCTTACCTACCTAAATTTTCTTTTAAAGAAAGCTAAATGATTGTATTTGGTGATATGAGTTCCCATTAGTAGAACTGAGAGGACAGGTGAAGTGGGAGGAGTCCCTAAGTAGAACGGAGGCAGTAGAGCTGGTTTCTAGTCCTGATTCTACCAGCTCTAGTGTACACCAGGCAGGGTTCTGACACAGCCTTGCCACTCAATGCATAATTTGTCAAAAGAAGCCTTGGTAATGTTGAAGGCCCCTCCCTGCCAAAGTGACTTATTATTTTTGAAAAAGTTTGGGAGGGAGTGGAATTCTCATTTCAAAGCTAGTATTTCTGGAATGTGGAAAATTTATTTTGGTAGGAGAGGAAATTTTACAGAATTGGTTTTCCTCGTTTTGTTTCTGATTATGGAAAAAGTAGACTGGTCATCTTCCTGCCCCCTAAACAAAACCAAACTGCCAGATCCTCTTTCTGTTTTTCTTTTGAATTGATACACAGTAATTACAAATCACTGACCAAACCAGTAGCCTAAGAGGTAGTGACCTTCATTCCTTTGCATTCGTGCAACATTCAGCTACATTACTAAGTCTAGCTAAGTTTACCAAGTAAAGGTTTTAGGTTTTATCCTTCTCTGCATTCCTGTGGTTCAGTTCCTCAGCATTTTTGACCTAGATTTTGTCTGTCTCTTGAGACAGTTGCTTACCTCACCATCAGTGTGCCTTCCACAATATGTATTGCAATACTAGTGTAATCTAACATGTAAATACAATCATTACTCCTCTCCTTGATTTTTCATTGGCCCCCCTTGGCTTTTAGGATCAAAAGATAACCTGGCAGGTTGAAGCATTATAGCATGGTGATTAGATGAGGATGCTTGGAATCTCAGTTCCCACCTTTTATTAACTGTATAACTTTGGGGAAGTTACATAATCTCTCCGAACTGGTAACATTTACCTCAGAGGATTGTGAAAATTACTGCAACCTGGCATTTAGTAAGTCCTCAGTAAACATTAGCTATTACTTTCCTTATTTCTCAATATTTTTGGTATGAATGATTGGTCAGAATGTATAGGGGTTCCCTGACTTATAAAAGTATTCAGTCATCTCTTATTTACTAATCTATATAGGAACTAGAACCCATCCTAAAAATTAAAATTGTTAATTGTGTGCTTAGGACAGGAACTTTTGAGGTGTGTTTACTTAAAGAAACCTAGTCAATTTATTCCAGAATTCCTTCTCTGAATCCGGATGCTAATTTGGGCACAAGTAGATTTCCTGTGCATTCTTTCCTCATTTCTAATGGTACATAAAGTCAGTATTGGTAAATTGCAGTGAATACTGAAAATGACTTTTCTTGGTGCTTGCTATACTTAGTGAAATAACTAGCATGGGCAGGTGGCAGAATCCAGTCACTGGTGCCTTTTTGGAATGTGTGGTGGCTGTGAAAGCAGTGAATGCCTTTAATCCTGTATGTTCATGTCATATGCCAGTACCTCCAAATTATTCATCTTTCCTGCCTGCATTTTCTGTTCAATATCACTTTCAGGTGCTATTTTCTGCAGCTCCCAGGACTACATCTTATTTTGTTTGAATTTCCTGACAGCTTGATTTCATGACTCAAGGTCTTAGATGTCTCTAATAATCTATGGAAACAAAGACCATGTATAAGGAATTGGCTGACAACTTTTTTCTACCTTGTTTGGCAAAGAGATGTATTGACCTTAATAATAGAAAGGAATCAAGTATTTATTCCAAGCAATTATTACCTTCAGGAAAAGGGAGGTGTGAATTATTTTTTATATAGTGCAACGCGTGGATGGAAGTTCTTTTTCTGCGTATATATAACCAATTGTTGCATCATTTGTTGAAAACACTTTTTTTATTCACTGTATTGCTTTTGTGACTTTGTCACAATTATCCATATATGTGTCAGTCTGTTCTGCATTCTCTGTCATCTATTTGTTTATCTTTACATCAATATCATACAGTCTCTGTTACTAGAAGTTCATAATAAAACTTGAAACAAATAGAGTTGATTCTATTAACCTTGTCCTTCTCTTTCAAAATTGTTTTGGCTTTTCTGGGTTCTCTGTATTTTAGAATTAACTTATGAATTTCTACAAAAAAATTAAAAGGCTGCTGGCATTTTCATTGGATTTTGTTAACCCTGAATCATTTTGGGGAAAATTGAAAACAATATTGAGTGTTCCCTTTCATGAATGAGGTTATTTCTCCATTTATTTTAGATCTTGAATTTCTCTCAGTTGTGTTTTGTGGTTTTCAGTGGATGGTTCTTTCACAACAGTTGTCAGATTATTCCCTATTTCATATTTTTGATGCTATGGTACATGTAATGTAAATGTAATATAAATGCAAATTCTTAAAAATGTTTAAGTTCACAATTGTTTGTTGCCAATATGTGGAAATAGAGCTGATTTAAGAAATATTTTTAATTGCCATTATATATCCATAACAAAATTTAGCATTTAACAATTTTTAAGTATTTAGTTCACAGTGTTAAGTGTGTTCACATTGTTGTACAACCAATCTTTAGAACTTTTTTATCTTTTAACACTTAAACTTCGTGTCCGGTAAACAGCGACTCCCGTTTACTCTATCACCTGTCCCCTAGTAACCACCATTCTGCTTTCAGTTTCTGAGTTTGACTATAGATACCTCATATAAGTGAAATCATATGCAGTTTGTCTTTTTCATGATTAGCTTATTTTTTTACACATGATATCCTCAAAGTTGTTGGCACATGTTGTTTTCACTGTTGAAGGCATGTTTGGCATATGTGTTTTTTTCCTTTAAGACAAAATAAGATTTCATTTTATGTATATGCAACTTTTTGTTTTTCCATTAATCTGTGAATGATCACTTGGGTTCTTGTATGTTTTCACTACTGTGAGTAAGGTTGCTGGAACATGACTATAAATACCTCTTTGAGATCCTGCTGTTAGTTCTTATGGATATCTGCCCAGAAATGGAATTTGTGGGATAACTGGGTGATTATGTTTTGAATTATTTGAGGAATCACCATACTGTTTCCCATGTGGCTCCACAATTTTACATTCCCACCAACATGGCACTAGTGTTCTAATTTCTTCACATCCTCACACCTTATTTTCTTGTTTTTGTTTGTTTGTTTGTTGACAGTAGCCATCCTGACGGGTGTGAGGTGATATTATGTTTTTCATTTTGCATTCATCTAACAATGATGTTGAACATTTTTTCATATGCATGTTGGCCATTTGTATATCATCTTTGGAAATACGTGTATTCAAGTCCCTTGCCCATTTTTAAGTTGGGTTATTTGGTGTTTTTTTGTTGTAAAGTTGTAGAAGTTCCTTGTATATTCTGGATATTAACTCCTTGGATATATGCTTTACAAATATTTTCTCCACAGATTGTCTTTTCACTCTGTTGTGTGTGTCCTTTGATTTACAGAAATTTAAAAGTTTGATAAAGACCAATTTAAAGTTTGTAATTTTGATGAAGCCCATATTTGTTTTGTCTTTTTTTTTTTTTTTTTCACTTAGAGTTTGGAGTCGTGCCTAAGAATCTATTTCTAAATCCAAGATTTATCTTTATGTTCTAGGAGTTTTAGCTGAGGTCATTCATCCATTTTGAGTTACTTTTTATCTGGTATGAAGTAGGGTTCCAGCTTTATTCTTGTTTTTCTGCTTTCGTTTTTATTTATTAATTTAATTATATTTTATTTTTTATGCTATTACAGTTGTCCTGATTTTTCTCCATTTGCCTCATTCCACCCAGCACCCCCCATTCCCTCAGGCAGTCCCCACACCTTGTCCATGCTCATGGGTCATGCATATATCTTCTTTGGCTACTATATTCACTATGCTGTATTTTACATCTCTGTGACTATTCTGTAACAACCAGTTTGTACTTAAATCATTCATCTTTTTTGCCCATCTCTCTGATGCCCCTCCCATCTTGTAACCATTAGAACATTCTTACTCTGTTTCTATTCTGCTTGTATGGTTTTTTTGTTTGTTTTTTAGATTCAATTGTTGATAGGTAGGTTATTTATTGCCTTTTTATTGTTCATATTTTTTATTTTCTTGTTAAAGAAGACCCTTAACATTTTATATAATACTGGGTTGGTGGTGATGAACTCCTTTAGCTTTTTCTTTTCTGGGAAGCTCTTTAACCTGTCCTTCCATTCTAAGTGATAGCTTTGCCAGATAGAGTAATCTTGGTTGTAGGTTCTTGTTTTTCATCACTTTAAATATTTCTTATTAATCCCTTATTATGCTAAGTGAAATAAGCCAGGCAGTGAAAGACAAATACCATATGATCTCACCTATACGTGGAACCTAATCAACAAAACAGACAAGCAAGCAAAATATAACCAGAGACGTTGAAATAAAGAACAAACTGACAATAACCAGGGAGGATGGGAATAATGGGGGAAAGAAAGGGGAGGGTTGTCAGGGAACATGTATAAAGGACACATGGACAAATCCAGTTGGGGTGGGGGGGGTAGGATTGTGTGTGGGAGTCGGGGCGGGGAACAGGGGAGTGTGGGGAGAATGGGGATAACTGTAGTTGAACAATTAAAAAAAAGAAGAAATAAAAATGAAAAATAAGCTGACAGTCTCTGGGAGTTCCCTTGTAGGTGACTAACTCTTTTTTCTCTTACTGCTTTTAAGATTATCTCTTTGTCTTTAGCCTGGTATTTTAATTATGACATGTGTTAGTGCGGGCTTCTTTGGATTCATCTTGTTTAAGACTCTGCACTTTCTGAACTTGTATGTCTATTTCCTTCACCGAGTTAGGGACGTTTTCTGTTGTCATTTTTTCAAATAGGTTTTCAATTTCTTGCTATGTCTTCTTCTTTTGGCACCCCCATGATATGAATGTTGGTGCACTTGAAGTTGTCCCAGAGGCTTCTTACACTATGCTTATTTTTTTTGGACTATTTTTTCTTCTTGGTGTTCTGATCGGGTGCTTTTGCTTTCTTGTATTCCACATTGCTGACTTGATTCTTGATTCTCAGTTCTTGATTCTTCAGCTACGCTACTATTGAGTCCCTGTAAATTGTTCTTTATTTCAATTAGTGTATCCTTCATTTCTGGCTGGATCCCTTTATGCTGTTGAGGTCCTCACTAAGTTCATTGAGTATCTTTATAACCAGTGTTTTGAACTCTGTATCTAGTAAACTGTTTGTCTCCATTTTGTTTAGTTCTTATTCTGAAGTTTTGATCCATACTTTCATTTGGGCCACATTTCTTTGTCTCCTCATTTTGGCAACCTTCCTGTGCTTGTTTCCATGTATTAGGTAGAGCTACTCTGTCTCCCAAGTGTGGTAGAGTGGCCTAATGTAGTAGGTGTCCTGTAGGGTCTAGTGGCACAACCTCCCGTATCACCCAAGCTGGGTACTGAAAGTGCTCCCACTGTATGGGCTGTATACACCCTCCTCTTGTAGTTGAGCCTTGGCTGCTGTAGGTATGTCCAAGGTCAGCCACTGCCTCTGTTCTGTCTAGGGCCACCTGGCATAAGCTATAAAGCGATCTGCAGATGACTGCTATGTGTGCTGGGCTTGGAAATGCCCTGGCGAGGCCAAGCTGTGTGGCAAGGCTGATAGCTGCTAGTGCCAGTCCTTGTGCTACTTTGAGGTACAGGGCTCACTGAGGTCAGATGCTGCTTGTTGAGAGAATTTAGGAAAATGTGAAGCATGAGCCAAGTCAAGGCATTTGTATGGAAAAGCCACTGGAAATAGCTTAGGTGGTCAAGATAGTTGGGTGGGGTGCCACCTCAGGCACTTGCCAGGGTGGGGCAAACAGTGGAACCAGGTTGATGAAATCTTAGATATGGCAGCTCCCTGCTTTCTGTATGGGGAAAGAGAGCTCAGAAAAGGAACAATGGCCTCTGTCAGCACTTCTGTGAGAGCTGGGAGAAAGCTACACCCCCCAGCTCTTACTTTGCTGCCAGACAATTCATTTCCTTTCCATATGTCTCTGATGCCTTTCAAGCTGCTGCCCTGTGGTTGAGCTCAGAGTGAGTGAATCTGTGCACAGGCCCTTTAAGAGGAACTGCCTGGGAGTTATGGGAACTTAACTTCCTGGCATTGGAACCCTGGGCTGGGGGCCTTGGTGTGGGCTGGAACCCCTCACTCCTGAGAATCCCTCCCAATTGTTATTCACCACACGTGGATATGGGACCAGCCTGTCTGCATCTCTGCCTCTCCTCCCAGTCCTGATATGGTTTCTTCCTTAATTACATAGTTGTAGGACTTCCATTCAGTTCGATTCTTGGCAGTTCTGAATGATGGTGATTCTGTAGTTTAGTTGTAATTTTGATATGGTCGTGAGAGGAAGGGAGCCATGTTTATTTACACTACCATCTTGACTTGTAGTTGAGCTTTGTTCTTTACATGTGGAAATTCAGTTGTCTCAGCACTCTTTGTTGAAGCAATTGTCCTCTCTCCATTGAATGAATTTGACACTGTTACCAAAAATCAGGTGGACATAAATTTATGAGTGTATTTGTGGACTCTCAATTTTATTCAGCTGGTGTATATGACAGCCTGTCTTTTGCTTCCATGTAGGCAGGTCACTGATGTTTACTGGGTACTGTGATCTTTAAGTTGGGGATCATGTGTGAAACAAATGGGAGGAACTTTCAACCATTTTCCAATTGAGAACAGATGACCTGATTGAGAAAAGCTCTATGTCCTAGTTTATCTGAACTGTTCAGGTCATGTTGAGAAAGCAGGTGAGAGGGTTAATAAAAATTTTCTTTCTGTCAAGTTACATACTGGCGAGACCAGACGCCTTAGTGTCAGGAAAGGGGTGGATAGGTACATAAAGGACTGCACTGGGCTTGGCTTGAGGATCTATGTTTGACTCCTGTTACCTCTTGTTCAAATTGCTACATCCAGGCTACCTGCCATATATCTGTGCTAATTCTCTTTGTGGAAAAATATGGGCTAAGAGTGACAGTGTAAGTAAATACAGTGGTAAGTAGCACACACTCTGGAGGTATGTGACTCTGGATGGAATACTAGCTTAGGCAGTTAACTAGCCACTTGAGTTGGGCAAGTTACTTAAATTCTCTTCATTTGAGTTTTGTCGTAAAATGGGGAAAACAATAGTTCCTTTTTCAAAAGATTGTGGTGAGGATACAGTGGTAGTATGAATAATGTGATTTGATCCAGTGCTTGGCATGGTATCTGTTGCTGCTGTTATAGGATAATTTTCGCCTGGATATAGCTCAGGACTCTTTGTAATAGACTGTTCTTGTCCTTCAGAGTGTTTATTTCCTTTTTTAATTTTGTATACATAAAATGAGAGGAGACATATTTTCTTTTGTTGCTACCATTGTTCCCACCATCCAACTGACATATAGTAGAGCTCAGCATTATGTGTTAAATGAATTAATCAGTTGGAGTTGAATATTTTTATTCTTAAAGAATGTTAATAGAGACAGGACTATTTAAAATGTAGTTCTTGGAGCCTTGGTTTGCTTTAAATAGGTGTAGTTGGTAAATTAAGAATTTGAAAAGTTGAGTGAAAAGCAGTTTTTTTTTTGTGTGTTGGTGTTTCAGGATCCTTAGGCTATATTCTCAGAAGTAGAATTGCTGGGTCAAAAGAAGTTCCACTTTAAATTTTTTAAAGATATTTCATATTGTTTTCCACTGTGGCTGAACCAGACTACATTCCCACCAAGAGGGCATTAGGGTTCCCTTTTCCCCACATCCTCGCCAACACTGCTGTTTGTTGATTTATTGATGATAGCCATTCTGACAGGTGTAAGGTGATATCTCATTGAGGTTTTAATTTGAAGTTCTCAGATGATTAGTGATGTTGAGCATTTTTGCATATGTTCATGGGCCCTCTCTATGTCCTCTTTGAAGAAGTATCTATTCAGGTGGATTTGTTTGTCTTCCTTGTGCAGAATTGTATTAGTTCTTTGCATATTTTAGAGAATAAAACCTTATCAGAGGTATCATTGATGAAAATGTTCTCCCATACAGTGGGTTCATCTTGAAGATGGTTTCTTTGGCTGTGCAGAAGCTTTTTAATTTGATGTAGTCTTTTTTTTGAATGAATGAATGAATGAACAAATGGCAAATAAAGAAAAAAGTAGTTTCTTTTGGATAAGCTCTTGTAAAAAAATTCAGAGAAATTTCACTCCCAAAATCTATCCTCTGGTTCACAAGAGTGTTCACATGAAATTATGAAGATTTATGATGGCCTTTTCCTTCACTTTATTCTCTTTCATTTATTTTTAAATTTTATTTTTAAATCATGTTTATTCTATTACACTTGTCTCAGTTTTTCCCTCTTTGCCTTCCTCCACCCATCGCGTCCCACCCTGCTCTCCCACAGTCATTTCCCACTCTGTTGTCCATGTCCATGGGTCATTCATACATGTACTTTGTCTAGTCCCTTCCCCTTCTTTCCACCATTGTCCTCCTTCCCCATCCCCTCTGGTCACTTTCAGTCTGCTCCATGTTTCCTTGCCTGTGGTTTATTTTGTTCATTAGTTTTATTTTGTTGAATACATTAAACTTACAGGTGAGATCATATGGTATTTGTTTTTAACCAACTGGCTTATTTCACTGAGTATAATATTCTCCAGTTCCATCCATGTTGTCGCAAAGATAGAAGTTTCCTTGTTTGCTTGCTTTCTTTCTTTCAATGCAGATTTTATTTATTTATTTATTTATTTATTTAAATGTCAGGATCCATTATAAAACATTAAAAAATACAAATCCATTATACAGTCTCAGCAATTAAACCAACATGACACCAGCACAGAAATAATCAAGTAGATCAATGAAATAAAACGAGCATTCTAGAAACAAACAGATATATCTATCTAACAATGTAATATATGATTAAATTGATATTTCAAATCAATGGGGAAAATAAGGCTTATTCAACATATAAGGTGCATAGATCACCATTACTTGAAATAAAACAAATATAGAGCCCTATTTCACAAATTATGCAACCAATATTCAGGTGAGTTAAAAATCAATATGTAAAATCTAGGAAGTTTTAGGAGAAAATACAAACTAATATTTTTCTTACCCTGAAGTACGTATTCAAACCCAGAAGCTATAAAGTAAAATATTGACAATATGACTATATTAAACATTTAAGACTGTACAGTAATATTCATGTAAAAAAAGTTAAAGGACAAGTAATAGAATAGGGAAGTATTTGCAACACATCTATAAAAGAGTTAATAGTTTTTATTGTTTTTTGGGAGGGGGGAAATTCTACAAAGATTGAATCAAAAAAATGGATAAAGAATACCAAAAAGTCATTTAAAGCTTTTTTTAAAAAAAGGAAAAAATAGAAATAAGCAAGAAATATACCGAAACAGGTTTAGTTTCAACAATTAAGAAAGGAACAATTAAAATAACACATCTTTGTCACAGTCAGATTAATAAGGATTAAAAATACTGGTAATATCAAGTATTGGTGTCTGTGAAAGGAACTCGGTAATCACAGATTCTTTTTTTTCATCTTCTTAACGCAGTCCCTTTAGCATATTTTGTAATGCTGGTTTCGTGGAGGTGTATCCTTTTAGCCTTCTTTTGTCTGAGAAGCCAAAAGAAGGCTTATTTTGTCTTCCATTTTAATTGAGAGCCTTGCTGGGTAGAGCAGTCTTGGTTGCAGGCCTTTGCTTTTCTTGACTTGGAATATTTCTTGCCTCTCCCTTCTGGTTGAGAAGTCAGCTGCTAGCCGTGTCAGGGCTACGTTATATGTTATACCTCTTTTTTCCTTGCTTCCTTTATGATTCTCTGTTTGTCTTTGATATTTGCCATTTTAATTATGAAGTATTTTGGAGTGGGCCTCATTGGGTTCCTCTGGAATGAGACCCTCTGTGCTACCTGGACTTGTGTGACTTTTTCTCTTCTTAAATTAGGGAAGTTTTCTATCATTACTTTCTCAAAGGGGTTCTCTATCCCTTCCTCCTCCTCCTCTTCTCCTGGTATACCTGGTATTATATGGATATTACAACATTTCAGGTTGTCCTGCATTTCCCTCAACACCTCTTCATTCTTTTTTGAGTCTTTTTTCATTTTCTTGCTCTTTCTGGGAGCTTTTTTCTACCTTGTCCTCCAGCTCGCTGATTCGTTCCTCTGCTTCATCTAGCCTGCTTTTGATTCCTTTTACTGTGTTCTTCAATTCAGAAGTTATATTTTTCATTTCCTTCTGTCTCTATTGATAGTTTCTGTGTCCTCTTTCATGCTGATATAGTTTGCAGTAAGTTCCTTGTAGTTTCCCTGTAGTTTTTTGTAATTCTCTCTGAGCTCACTGAGCTCTTTGAGCTTCCTTAGAACCGTTGTTTGGAACTCAGTATCTGATAGTTTCCTCGTCTCTATTTCATTGCGTTTTCTTTCTGGTGATTCCTCCTTTCCCGTCAACTGCGGGGAGTTTCTTTGTTTTCCCATTATTTGTGAAATTCTTTTTTGCTTCTGCTTCTTAAATTGATCTGTCTTGATTTCCTGACTTTGTGGTGTGAACCTCTACGGAAGGAGACCACTGTTTTTTTTCTTTCTGGATTGTCCTCTGATGATGTCAGCTGTTGACTCTGTCTGCTAATTTGATGTAGTCTTATTTGTTTGTTTTCTCCTTTGTTTCCAGTCCCTTTGGAGATATATTAGCAAAAATATTGCTACATTGGATATCTGAGATTTAGTATGTTTTCTTCTAGGATTTTTGTAGTTTTGCAACTTATATTTAAGTCTTTTATACATTTTGAGTTTATTTTCATGTATGGTGTAAGTTGGCAGTCTAGTTTCATTTTTTTGTATGTACCAGTGCAGTTTTCCCAACAGCATTATTGAAGAGACTTTCTTTGCTCCATTGTATGCTCTTGCCACCGTTGTTGAATACCAGTTGCTCACACAGGCATGGGTTTATTCCTGGGCTTCCTGTTCTGTTCCATTGATCTGTATGTTTGTTCTTATGCCAGTACCAGACTGTTTTTATTACAGTGGCATTATCTATGCAGCACTAAAAAAAAGAAGAAACTTTTAGATTTTGCAACAGTGTGGATAGACCTGGAAA
Source organism: Pteronotus mesoamericanus (assembly GCF_021234165.1). Taxonomy (NCBI): domain Eukaryota; kingdom Metazoa; phylum Chordata; class Mammalia; order Chiroptera; family Mormoopidae; genus Pteronotus; species Pteronotus mesoamericanus. The sequence continues at coordinate 2,893,336 of NW_026555304.1, forward strand.
AAATTATGTTAATTGAATTAAGCCAGTCAGTAAAAGAAAAATGCCACATAGTCTCACTTATATGTGGCATCTGATGAACACAATGAACTAACGAACAAAATAGTAAATGAAGTTTAGATACATGAAAACAGACTGACAGCTTCTGTAAAGGAGGTAGGGGAGGGAGCGGTATGAAAGATGGTGCAGGGATTAACCAAAGAACATTTATGCACAACCAATGAACTTTGGCAATATGGGGATTGACTTTGGGAGTGTAGAGGATGGGGACTGGGTGTAGGTGGGAAAAGGAGGAAAATTAGGAACAACTGTCAGCATAAACAATAAAAATATAAAAATTAAAAAGAAAAGCAGTTATTTTACAAATATTTAATGAATGTTTAGTGTGTCCAACATGATCACCATCTCATCCAACTATTTAATATCATGTTGAGAAAATTTTTATATTTTTTGTGGAAAAGTCATTTATCTGGAGAAATAAGAAATAAAACTGCTTTTCCTACTTTCATTCCAATATTATTAGGAGAAGGAAAAGCAAAGCCTTCAGGTATAGTTATTTATTTGGTTTTTAAATCCATTTGTTTCCTCATTCTTGTGCACATATTTGAGAAGGTTTCTGAAAGCTTTATTTTTGATAGAGCATTTGCTAACTGAATAGATATAGTGATGTAGGTTAAAAGTAGCAAATATGTGAATTATTAAACTAGTGAGAGCTTATAATAAAACATACTTTTCATATGTGTCTTCATAGTAATGTAGAAGTGACTGACTGAATCTAGTGATAGCACTTTTCCAAATACGAGTACTAGTTTCCTGTTAGAAAAATACCTCAAAATAAGATTTTTTTCCACTTAGAAGTACAATAGATTCACCAGTATACACAGTTATAGTCTTGGTTCCTAAGCTTATATATGCAATTCAAACTAAGATCTCATTTTTAACAAGTTAACATTGTACATGATGTGACGACTTACTTGATGATAACGGGATTTATTATTACACCTAATGGAAGGACAAGGACACAATAGTGTGTTTAGGTTAGGAGTTTAATATCGCCAAGGACCTGGTGGGCTCATTACATTCATATGCTCTGATCTTCCCAGTATACTGACTTGTGGTCTCTAGGACTGATCCCCTCTGGCCTTAAGATGGTTGACACAGTTAAGGGAGAGGAACATCAATAAGCTAGACAAATAGTGATTGGCTGCCTCTCGCACACCCCCAACTGGGGACTTGGCCTACAACCCATGCATGTGCCCTGAACAGAATCGAACCAGCAACCTTTTGGTTCACAGGCTGGTACTCAGTCCACTGGGCCACACCAGCCAGGGACCCCATTTGTCTATTAAACCATCTTATTAGTATAGACTCATAGATATTTACTTTGTAATTGGTGATATAATGCAATACTAATTTATTTCATTGCTCATATTGTTCCAACTTTGGCCATTGGGAGCTTTTTGAAATACCACTGCCCCACCCCTGCCTTATTTGAGCATTTAATAGTCTAGCATTACAAAATGCTCAGGCTTCTCTTGTCTGTTCCTGCCCCAGTTCTAGAACTGGCCATTGCTCCAAGGAGCTCTGGTTCCTTTTATTGGAGAATGGTATTTAAAACCAAGGTATTTAAAACCTAGACATTAGATGCTTATTGCTGTTGGGCTACTAGGGTGTTGCTCTTTTAGGCTTTCTCAGCTGGCAGAGCAAGAGAATGGAATGTATGGGTGTATGCCAGCCCATGTATATATACATATATCTATAAATATTTCTATATGTGACCATCTTTATCTATGTGAAGCTAAAATGAGTTTATAATGACATTTCCAACTCTAGTCAATTATGACATGGTTTCATCCCCTTGTTTATTTGTAACCTTCCTTTCCAGTGGTGAGAAAACTGACTCCCACCATTTGCTACCATTTACTTAATTGTTCAATTCCAGAATATATGTATAGTGGTTTCAGAATAGTTACCTGTACTCTTTTGGGGAAGGATGTTATCAATTAGAACAGTACAGATGCCACTAAGTCCTAATGTTAGATTGCCAACTTTTTCCTACCCTTGTCAATGAAGTTGATTTATTCATTTGTAATATAGGTAGCTTCTCTGTCAATATTCTGTATTCCATGCTAAGATTTCCTACGTCCTAAATATATTTTTTAATAAGCATGTACTAAGGTTCACTCTTTGTGCTCTGAAGGTCTGTGGGTTTTGACAGATGCATTTATCTACTACTACAGTTTCATACAGAATAATCTCTACTATGCTTTACCTGTTTAACTGTATACTCTCAACTTCTAGCAATCACTCATCTATTTACCATCTCTATAGATTTGCCTCTTCAAGAATGTATATAAGTGAAATCATACACTATAAAACTTTCCAGACTTGCTTCTTTCATTTAGGATGATGCATTTAAGATCAATCATCCAACAATTTCATTGTTTTAATTTACATTTTTAATGACATGTTGAGCATCTTTTCATATGCTTTATTTGCAATCTATCATTTTTGTTTAGGATGCTGCTCAGATCCCTTCCCCGACAGACACACACACCATTGTGTTACAATTAGGGGATTTATGTACTCATTTAACAAGAAATGTGGAGGCAAGACTGTTCCAGGGTTGGTTCATTAGCAATTGAACATTATCATCAAAGACCAAGGTGCTTTTTTAAAAAATTAGATTCATTAGGGTGACATTGGTTAATAGCATTATGTTTTGAGCACACAATACATAATACATACATACAATAATAATACATAATCCATATATTACATTTTTGTGTGCTTGCCACCCAAAGTCCGGTCTTCTTTCATTACCGTATTTAGACTCCCTATACCCTTTTTAGTCTCTTCCTAGTTCCCTTCCCCTCTGGTAACCACCATGTTGTTGTGTGTTTCTGTGAGTTTATTTGCCTTGTTTATTTTTTGCTTTCTCTTTTTTTTAAAAAAGATTTTATTTATTTTTAGAGAGAGGGTAAGAGAAGAAGAGAGGGAGAGAAACATCAGTGTGAGAGAAACATCGATCACTTGGTTGCTTCTCTAGCTTGGGGACCTGGCCTGCAACCCAGGCATGTGCCCTGACTGTGAATTGAACCAGCAGTCTTTTGGTTCTCAGACTTGTGCTTAACCCACTGAGCCACACGAGCCAGAGCTATTTTTTGCCTTCTATTTTATATCCCACATATAACTGAAATCATACAGTTCTTATCCTTTTCTATCTGTCTTATTTTGCTTAGGATGATAGTCTCAGGACCCATCCATGCTGTCACAAATTGCTGTATTTAATCTTTTCTTCTGGCTAAGTAGTATTCCATTGTATATATGTATCACATTTTCTTTTTCCAGTCATCCATCAAAGAACACTTAGGTTGTTTCCATGTCTTGGCTACTGTGAATAATGCTGCAATAAATATAAGGAGATGTACATCTCTACAAAGAAATTTTTTTCCAATTTTTCAAATAGATAAAAGAGGTATTGCTGGGTCATATGGTGTGGTAGCTCTATTAATTTTGCTGAATTTATTTATTTGAACAGTTTGTGTTTATGTGTGTGTAAAACCTTTAGAGGTTTTTATTTTTTATTTGTTTTTTACTAAGATCAGTTTGGATGCCATTTATTTCTTTTCCTTTTTTAATTACTCTGGCTAGAACTTCCAGTACTGTATTGCATAGAAGTGGTGAAGAAGGTATTCTTTTCTTATTCCAAGTCTCAAACAAACTTTTTCAGCCTTTTACTATTGAGTGTGAGGTTAAGTGTGGACTTTTCATATGTGGCCTTTATTATATTGAATTATGTAGTTTCTACATATTCTAGTTTTGGGATTTTTTTCTTCATAAAGAAAGGGTGTTAATTTTGTCCAGGCTCTTTTCTGCATCAATTGAGATGATCATGTGTTTTTAAACCCCCTTCATTTTAACATGGCGTTCTGTTGATTGGTTTTATATTTGAACTATGTTTATATTCCAGGAATAAATATCATGGTATATAACCCTTTTAATATGCTGCTGAATTTGGTTTGCTAGTATTTATTAAGGATTTTGCATCAATAGCATAAGGGAAATTAGCCTGCAGTTGTTTTTTCATTTAGTGCCTTTGTCTAGCTGTGGTACAGGTAATGAATGATTCCTTCATGGAATGTGTTGTGTCCCTCCACTCTGTTTTTGAAATGAGTTTGAGAGGGATTGGTGGTAGTTCTTCTTTAAATATTTGATAGAATTTTATCAGTGAAACTGTCAGTTTCAGGGCTTTTTTATTTGTTAGGAGGTTTTGGCCACTGATTCAATTCCTTAGTAGTACTAGGTCTATTCAGAAGTTCTATTTTTTCATGATTCAGTCTTAGTAAGTTGTTTCTAGGAATTTGTCCATTTAATCTAGTTTATCTAATCTGTTGATTTACAATTGCCCACAATTGCTCTTATAACTCCTCTTTCATTTCCGATTTTAGTAATTTAAGTCTTCTGTTTTTCTTGGTCATTTTCACTAAACACTGGTGAATTTTATGATATTTTTATAAAATCAACTTTTAATTTTGTTATTTTTCTTTCTTGCTTTTTAATTCTGTATTGCATTTATTTCTGCTCTACTCTTTATTGTTTTCCTTCTTGCTTTGTGTTTAGTTTGCGCTTTTCTAGTTTCTTATGATGAAAGGTTAGATTATTAATTTCAGATCTTTTATAATCAGGCATTTACAGTTATAAATTTTACCTGTCAGCACTACTGCATTCACCAGCTATGTGTGTTTTCATTTTTGTTCATCTGAGAGTTTTTTAACTTTCCTTGTGATTTCTTTTTTGACCCATGGTTATTTAGGAGTATGTTGTTTAATATTTACATATTTGTGAATATTCCAAAATTTCTGTTACTGATTTCTAGTTTTATTACACTGTGATCAAGAACATAGTTTCTAACAGTTTTTTAAAATTAATTCAGACTTGTTTTATGGTCTTTTCATGTGCACATAAAAAGAATGTGTGTTCTGCATATAGAGTGTACAGTAACGTCTGTTAGGCCTAGTCAGTGTATAGAGTTACTGAAATATTCTGTTTCCTTGTTCTTCTGTCTAATTGTTCTAATCATTATTATAAGTGGATATTGAAGTCTCCAACTATTGTTGAATTGTCTATTTGTCCCTTTATTTTTAAAGGATATGGGTGCCAGTAGGTGAGGGAGAATGAATGATTGTGTTGGATTACACTCTCTGATAAAAAAGGTGCAGAGGTTGAGCTAAGAATTCATATAACAATGTAAATTCCTAATAACTGTAGGGAAAAAAGCTCAATTTCACTTGTATCCAGGGAAATGCAAAATAAAATGAGACAACTTAAAAATGTAATCTGCAAAATATAAAAATTATTTAGTCTTTTAGTCTTTAACATGTATTTTCAAGCACTGTTGAGAAGTTCTAATTTTTTTGACAACCTTTTTAAAGCTTTTTGGCTTTTCTAAAACTTACATTTTGTTACGTATTCTCCTCATATATATCATCCCACTTCAACAATTAGAAACAAACAAGGCCAGTTTTATATCATCTGCATTTTCTGTAATTTGTCATTAACTATCAGCTGAACCACATAGGAATACTTTATGTGGTTCTATTTTTTGTTGTATCACATTATACAGTAAAGAATATTTGACTTTGTGATGTTATGATTGTTCAGGCTTTAGGTGTTATAGTTTGATTTTTCCCTTATAAAGTGTCTCATCAAATTTTAATTAATAGTTTTTATAGCCATTAATGATTATTGCCTCCATTCACTGTTTCAGTGAGATTGCAAAGTGGCAGGGTATAAGTTAACCATTCCTTCTTTATTTGTTATTGAAATTCTTTTTGGGCGGGGGGCCGTGAATTATGTTTAATTGAAGCATTTTCCTTTGTAGTTCTTAACTAGCTGGTCATCCCACTGCACCACTGTTGATGTTACCTATGGTGTCATAAGGGTGGCAGCTGTCAACATTGAAGGCCACAGACTGGGCAGTACTCAGGATCTCTTTAATGGTTCCAGAGAGTTCTCTAGCTAAAGATCGGTGTCACTTCTAGTCAGGCTATGTTGACAGTCTCATCAAAAGTGATACTTTTCACTGTGCTTAATTTTTTTTCTTTCTGTTTCTTGGTGGTCACCTCAGTCTGGGCCTGGCTCTTCTAATGGTCAATTTCATTGTAATCCTCAGACCTTTCTAATCAAAGCTTGCTTTGGTGGTCATCACCAAACTCTTAAAAAAATATTTATCGAGTGTTTATTACATGCCAGGTACAAGTACAAGCATTTTATTTTTATTATTGTTTATTTTTACAGTAGTCCCAATTTTTCCTTCTTTACCTAGCCCACCACCACCAGCTCTCACAATCCCCACACTGTTGTTCATTTCCCTGGGTCATTCTTACATATTCTTTGACTAGTCCCTTCCCCTTCTTTTCCTCCCTCGCCACATTCCCTCTGGTAGCTGTCAGTCTGTTCTGTGTTTCCGTGTCTCTGATTCTGTTTTACTCATTAGTTTATTTTGTTCATTAGATTCCTCTTGTAAAGGAGATCATATGGTATTTGTCTTTCACCAGCTGGATTATTTCACTTAGCATAATAGTCCCCACTTCCAACCATGCTGTCGCAAAAGTTAGGAATTCCTTCTTTCTTTCTGCTTCCTAGTATTCCATTGTGTAAATGTACCACGGTTTTTTAGTCCACTCATCTACTGACAACACTCAGGCTATTTCCCGCTCTTGGCTATTGTAGATAGCACTGCTGTGAACATAAGGGTGCATGAAATCTTTTGAACTGGTGTTTTGGGATTTTTAGAGCATATTCCCAGCAGTGGAATCACTGGGTCAAAAGGCAGTTCCATTTTTAAGTTTTTGAGGAATTCCATGCTGTTATTCATAGTGGCTACACCAGTCTGCATTCACACCAAAAGTGTAGTAGGGTTCCCTTTTCTCTGCAACCCTAGCAAATGTTTTTTGTTGACTTATTAATGATGGCCATTCTGACTGGTGTGAAGTAGTATCTCATTGTGGTTTTAATTTGCATCTCTCTGATGGCAAGTGATGTTGAGCATCCTTTCATATGTCTGTGGGTCCTCTATATGTATTCCTTGGAGAAGTGCCTGTCCAGGTCCCTTGCCCATTTTTTAATTGGATTGTTTGTCTTCCTGGTGTTAAGTCATGAGTTCTTTATATATTTTGGAGATCAAACCCTTGTCCAGTGTATCATTGGCGAATATGTTCTCCCATACGGCCAGTTCCCTTTTCATTTTGCTGATGGTTTCTTTAGCCACGCAGAAGCTTTTTAATTTGATGTAGTTCCATTTGTTTATTTTTTCCTTTGTTTCCTTTGCCCTCTGAGAAATTTTACTGCCTGTGTTTTCCACTAGGACTTTTATGGTATCACTGTTACTTAACAGCATTTGGGGTCCTGCTGACCTTCACCACCCTTGAGGCAAAGGTTTGGTGATAAAGGAAAGGAGTCTTTATTGAAAAGCTTCGCCATTTTGGAATAAGAGCATTTCACATACATTCGCCACTTAAGCCTATTAATTAAGGCTGAACTCTTTAACTCTTTAGTTATGGCTTTAATCACTTAAATCTATAAATCAAGGATAAACTCTAACACCTGAGTTCTATCATTCACCCTGTTAGTTTTAATTATCTTATTTCTATAGGGTTGGTTTACAAATGAAAACAAAGTAAGATACAAAGCTACTCAATATTTGGAAGACTGGCAGGCTTCTGCTTCCGAGGTCATCCCCTTTAGAACACCCAAAGAATAATAACTCTGCCACCCTCTGCCAGGCCTGCCAGACTCTAGGCTATGCCTGGAGTGTCTTCCCATCTAAAATACTGTCTGTTGGGAAATGCAGGCAGCTGCAGCACGATCATCCAGGCATCCTCGAGGAAGAAAAGAGCCTGAGAGTCAGAGAGAGCCAGGGAGAGCCAGTGCCAGCCCATCCAAGAGCCCTTCTTTTATTTCAGATCTTACTGCCCATAATTCCAAGCGCTCTGTAGGCATTCAGCTTCTCAGTGCATCCACTCCTACACTGTTTACCCTTGTCACAGCAAACTCCTCCAATGGCCCCACCCTACTTCTCCCCAACAATCTGATCAGATCTCACTGAATCAGACAAGAAAAAGGTACAGAAGGCATCCAAATTGGAAAGGAGGAGGTAAAAGACTTAAATAAAAGTCTTTTGAGTTTATTTTGAGTCTATTCTGGCATATGGTATAAGTTAGTGGCCTACTTTCATTTTTTTACAAGTACCAGCCCAGTTCTCCCAACACCATTTATTGAAGAGACTATCTGTATTCCATGTATGCTGGTGTTCCCTTTGTCAAATATTAATAGAGCATAGAGGCATGGGTTGATTTCTGCTTCTCTATTCTGTTCCATTGACCTATGTGTCTGCTCCTATGCCAGTACCAGACTGTTTTGATTACAGTGGCCTTGTACTACAGTTTGATATCATGTATTGTGATTCCTTCAACTTCGTTGTTCTGTCTCTAGATTGCTGAGGCTATTTGGGGTCCCTTTTGGTTCCATATAAATTTTTGAAATATTTGTTCTAGATCTGTGAAATATGCCACTGGAATTTTAATAGGGATTGCGTTGAATTTATAGATTGCTTTGAGTAGTATGGACATTTAATGATGTTATTCTTCCAATCAAAGAACATGATATATGCTTCCATTTATTTGTATCTTCCTCAATTTCTTTCTTCAGTGTTCTATAGTTTTCTGATTACAGGTCTTTAAACTCTTGGTTAAATTTATGCCTAGGTACTTTATTTTTCTAGTGCTGTAGTAGTGGGAATTTTTTTTCTTAGGTTCTCTTTCTGATGACTTGCTGTTGTACAAAAATGCTACCTATTTCTGAATATTAACTTTGTATCCCACCACTTTGCTGAATTCACTTATTAGGTCAAGTAGTTTTTTAGTAGAGACTGTATGGTTTTCTGTACACTATCGTGTCCTCTGCAAATAATGACAGTTTTACCTCTCCCTTTCCAATTTGGGTGCCTTTTATTTCTTTTTCTTGTCCAATTGCTATGGCTAGAACATCCAGTACTATGTTGAATAAGAGTGGTGAAAGCTGACATACTTCTCTTGTTCCTCATCTTAAGGGAAAAGCTTTTAGTTTTTGCCCATTGAGTATGATGATATCAATAGGTTTCTTGTATATGGCCTTTATTATGTGGAGGTATGCTCCCTCTGTACCCACTTTGCTAAGTGTTTCTATCATAAATAGGTGTTGGATTTTATCAAATGTTTTTTCAGCTCCTATTGATACGATCGTGTGATTTTTGTCCTTCATTTTGTTTATGTGGTATATATGTTTACTGATTTGCGAATATTGTACCATCCTTGCATTCCTGGGATAAATCCCATTTGTTAAGTGTGTGATCTTTTTGATGTATTGGTGGATCTGGATTGCCAATATTATGTTGAGGATTTTAGCATCTATGTCCATCAGACATATTGGTCAGCAAACATCTTTCTTTATTGTCTTTCCAGGTTTTGGAATTATGATAATACTGGCCTCCTAAGAAGAGTGTCAGAGTCTTCCCTCTTCCTGAATTTTTTGGAATAGTTTCAGATATATAGGGGTTAGTTCTTCTTTGAATGTTAAATTCACCTGTGAAGCCACCTGGTCCAGGGCTTTTGTGTGCCAGGAGTTTTTTGATTAATGCTTCAATTTTCCTAGTTATTGGTTTATTCAGGCTTTTGGCTGCTTCTTGATTCAGTTTTAGCAGATTGTATGTTTCTAGGAATTTATGCATTTCGCCCAGGCTGTCCACATCTTGGCATGTAGTTCTTCACACTAATTCCTTACAATCTTTTGTATTTCTCTAGTACCAGTTGTTACTTCTCCTCTTTCATTTTTGATTTTATTTATTTGGTTCCATCTCTTTTTGTCTTGATGGGTATGGTTAAAGGTTTATCAGTATTGTTTATCTTTTCAGAGATCCAGCTTCTAGAATCATTGATCCTTTGAATTGTGTTTTAAATCTTTATGTCATTTAATTCTGCTCTGATCCTGATTATTTCCTGCCTTTACTCACTCTGGGCTTTGTTTGTTGTTGTTCCTCTCATTCTTTTAAATGTAGCATTGGGTTATTTATTTGGGGTCTTTATATCTTCTAGGGTAGGCCTGCATTGCCTTGAACTTCCCACTCAGGACTGCCTTTGATGTGTCCCATAGATTTTGGGTTGTTGTGTGTTCATTTTCATTTGTTTTCAGATACTTTTTGATTTCTTCTTTGATCTCATTGTTAACCCATTCATTATTTAATTACATGTTATTCAGTCTCCATGTATTTGAATGTTTTTGAGTTTTTTTTCCTGAGGTGGGTTTCTAGCTTCCAATTATTGTGATCCAAGAAGATGCTTGATTTGATTTCAACTTTCTTGAATTTGTTGAGGTTTGTTTTGTGTCATACCATGTGGTCTATCTTTGATGATAATGTGCATTTGAAAAGAATGTATATTTTGCATCTTTGGCATGAAATGCTCTGTAAATATCGGTGATGTCCATTTAACCTACAGTGTCGTTCAGTGCCGCAATATTCTTGTAGATCTTTTTTTTAAATTTTTTTGAATGATCTGTTGTTGACAGTGGGGTATTAAAATATCCTATGATGACCGTATTGCTGTTGATCTCTTTGTTAAAGTCCTCCAGGATTTCCCTTATATATTTAGGTGCTCCTATATTGGGCGCTTATATGTTTTCAAGGGTTATATCCTCTTGCTGGACTGCTCTATTAGGTAGTCTGTAGTGTCTTTGTCTCTTGTTATGGTCTTGGTTTTGAATTCTTATTTTGTTTGATATAAGTATTGCTACTCCTGCTTTTTTTTCGTGCCCATTTGCTTTGAATATTTTTTTCCATTCCTTCACTTTCTGGCTGTATATGTCTTGTGTTCTGAAGTTGGTCTCTTGTAGACAGCGTATGTGTTGGTTATATTTTCTCACCCATTCAGCTATCCTAAGGCTATTAATGGTTGGTAGGTTATATATTGCCATTTTCCCCTTTGTACCCATGTTCCCCTCTCTCCTTTTCTCTATTTCTACATCTTACAAACAGTCCCTTTAGTATCTCTTGCAATGCTTGTTTGGTGAAGATGTACTCTTTTAGCCTTTTTTGTCTGGGTTGCTCCTTATTTTGCCTTCTCTTTTTAATTGAGAGCCTTGCTGCATAGAGTGGACTTGGTTGCAAGTCTTGCTTTTTAATCACTTGAAATATATCCTACCATTCCTCTTTGGCTTGTGGTTTATCTGTTGAGAAGTTGGCTGATAGCCTTATCAGAGCTCCCTTACATGTTACTAGCTGTTTCTCCCTTGCTACCTTTAAGATTCTCTCTGTCTTTAATTTTTGCCATTTTAATTATGGCATGTCTCTGAGTGGCCTTCATTGGGTTCATCTCAATAGGACCCTCTGTGCTTCTTGAACTAGTGTCACTTTTTTCCTCACCATGTTAGGGAAGTTTTCTGTCATTTTTTTCAAACAGGTTTTCTATCCCTTGCTTATTTTCTTCTCCTTCTGGTATCCCTATGATGTGAATTGTTATGTTCATGTTGTCCTGCACCTCCCTTAAACTATCTTCCTTGTTTTTGAGTCTTTTTCATTTTGTTGCTCTGACTGGGTGTTTTTTTTTTTCCTACCTTGTCTTCCAACTTGCTGATTCAATCCTTTGCTTCCTTTAGCCTGCTTTTAATTCCTTCTAGCATATTCTTCATTTCAGATACTGTATTTTCATTTTCCTCTGGTTCTTAGTCATAGTTTTTATGTCCTTTTTCACACTGATATAGTTCCTACTAAGCTACTTGTAGCTCCCATAAAGTTCCCTGTCTTTCTCACAGTTTCTTGAATACCAGATAGCCATTACTTTGAACTCTATATATAATAAATTGCTTGTCTCAATTTCATTGAGCACTTTTTCTGGGGATGTCTCCTTTCCTTTTGATTGGGGGTTGTTTCTTTGTCTTCCCATTTTAGGTGACTCTTTCTGTTTGTTTCTGCTTATTAGATTGATCTGCTTTGGCTCCTTGTTTTTGTGTGGTGGCCTTCTGTGGTAGGAGACCTGTGAGATGCACTGGTGAAGTTTCCTTGATCTCCTAGACTGCATAAAGGATCCTCTAAGGATGTCCTTTACGCAGTTGCAGGTTTTGGTTGTTGTCTCATTCATTGGCAGGTTCTCCCCTTTGGATGGCTGACTGAGAGTCACAACCCCCACCCTATCTTGTATGCTGTTGTACAGGTGGTACCAGAACAAAACAAAACAACTCAGGAAACAAAACCTACACCAGCAAAAATACCTCCCAGTCACAACTGCAATATCAACAACAAATAACAAAAGGTTAATAAAGGTGGAAGAAGACTAAGAATATTATAAGAAAGAAGAAAGATTATGCTATGTCTAAAAGAAAGAAGAATGATTTTGAGGGGATAGAGGGAAGGGAAATAATACAGAGTAAGGAGTAGAAACCAGCTTAAGAAAGAGAAGGAATAAAATTTAAAAGGAAAATAAGAAAGGGCAAGGGGAAGGCAAAATGGAGTAGGACAGGGAAACAGTAAAGTAAGATATCTGAAATAAAAAAATAGTGAACATTTAGGAATAAAATTGAAGAAATGCAGCAACAACCACAATATCAACAACAAACAAGCAAAGATTAATAAAGATGGAAAGAGAATAGGATATGGTAAGAAAGGGAAAAAGAATGTGAGATGGCTAATGGAAAGAAATGGCTTTGAGAGGGTGGAAGGAGGGGAATGAGTTAAAGTGAATAACAGAAACAAGGTTTAAAAGGGAAAAATATAATTTGAAATGGAAATAGGAAAGGGAAAGAAGGCGGCAAAGTGGAGTAAGAAAAGGGAAGAATAAAGTATGAGATTTGAAATTAAACTAAAATAAATTTTAGAAGTCTGAAATAATAGAAAAATATTGAGGAAAATCAACAAATGTTAAAATGCTGTGGAGAATAAAAGAATAAACAATTAAAAAGAACGATGTGGAATTCATCTCAGCAGAACTGAGTTTTGCCAACTGTCTTCTCCTTCTTGGTCCATCTCCGATAATGTCAGTGGTGTCTCTGTCTAGCTTTAAGCAGCCTTTTCAAAGCTACAAGTGATCCGCAGTCTGTGGCTGTCTCTTTCAGGCTTAGTTCAACCTTGCGATTCCTCCTTGCTGTCTTTTTATGAGCACAAGGCCAGGAGTAGTTCATCTAAGGTCCAACAGCACTGCATGTACCACTTCCACCTGCCTTTAGAAGGGGCTTCTGGTGTGATGAGCAGGGTGTGATCCATGGGTCTCCACTGATTGGCGCTCTTCAGTCCTCAGGAAAGATGGTGGGTGTGGCACACATCTTCTCCTTTGGCACACATCTTGGTCTGTCCCAAATTATATCCAGTAATGTGTAGTTTCTGATGAATTAGCTGTCTGTTTCACCTGAGGGTACAATCTGTGTAAAAAGGTCAGTGCTTTCCTGCTTGGTGCGTTGGCAACCTCTGTATAAGAGCCAAGAGTGGGTGGGGCCCTCTATGTCCCTTGCTGTGCCAGTTTATGATCTCTCAGCTCTGCTGGTTTCAGTGAAATAGAGACTGAGGAACCTGAGTAGCCTGTCAGCATCTGGTAAAATTTGAGGCAGGGTCTTTTTGGAGATCCTCTTTCTTTCCCCTGTGGTTATGTGTTTGGCAGGGGGTTCTTAAATCTCTCCTCACTGCCATGCAGAGTTTTGCAATCCTGCAGTTAGGGGTTGGGCATGCCTTCCTCTTCCCAGAGGTTGGTACTCTGCAGTGTGAGAGGGCCTGCTGGCTGCAAATAGTCTCAGGCGGTCTAGCTCTTCTGTCCATTGCTATCACAGGAGACTCAGACCTGAACTCTCCATTCTGTGCAGCTCCTTACTCACCAGTTGCGCTGGGTGGGACCCCGCAATTCCTTTCTGGTGCAGCTTTATCATCGTCCTGCCCAAATGGATTCAGTGGGAACAAACTGTGTTTTCAGTCTGGTTTCTTTACTGTCAGAGTAGCTGCGTGTGTGCTGCAGTCCCTGCTCGGCAATACATCAGCACCCCTTTTAAAAAGTTTCTATGTGACACCCACACTGCAGCACCAAGTCACTAACTGGTTCTCCATGAACTCTACCTCCCCAAGAAGCAAAAAGTCTCTCTGGGTCAGGGCTGCCCGCAGCCTGGCAGTGCCTCCAACAGTTTAAGGAGGTAGGATATCTCTCTGGAACTCTCTCTCTTGGCCCTACAGCTATGGATGTGTTGCTTGCTGTGTATATGCAACCTGAGTCTCCCAAACTCTGTATATCCTCCCTAGTCTCTCTAGATTAGAGCTGGGGGTTCCCTCTGTGGGACCTAAGCCCCCCATTCCAGGAAAAGAGGAATCAACTAAGCTGCATTTTCTCTGTGGTCTCTCTTCTGCTGCAGATGTGTCATGTAGATTATTTCCCCTTCAACTTATAAAATCTCTTACTGGATGGTGCAAAGCATCCTTGTACTCCTTCGCTTCAAAAATTCATATCAGCTGAAATTCTGTTGATTGTTCAAGTCAGTTGTCAGAAGATCAGCTGAAAATCCATTCTGGGGGTGGGGGACATGAGCAAGTAGGCCCAGGTTCCACCTACTCAGCCTCCATCTTCCTGTCATCACAAAACTTCTTTGAAAACAGACCCAGAGGGTCCATCCTGGGGGCCAAGGTAGACAATGTACTGACTTCCCCAGCAGCGTGCCTCAGGTATGCAACTTTGATTTCTTTGGGATTGAACTTCAGCAGCATGGATCAAAGTTCTCATTGTGGAGACAGCTTGTATTTGATTAACCTGTTAGGGACAGTTGAAGAAAGTTGCACCTAAGCCTCCTCCAAGCCGAAACTGAAAGTCATTGAAATTCTTGAACTTTCCCTAATCAGGTATTTGGTTACCCTAAGATATAGAAGAGCAAAATAAATGCTTCCTTTTTTTCCTCCTCATTTACCAGTTTTCAGAACAATGACTTCATTTTCTAACATCCTCCAAAGATGAATGGATTTACAAATTTGAACAGTCATTGCCCAGTGGGAGTTCCTTCAGGGTGACTCCTGAATCCTCTTCATACAACTGTAGCATCTTTGCTTTTGGCAAGGTACTGTATTTTGCCATGTATAATGTGCTCCCATGTATAGTGTGTACCCATGCTTGTGGCCCAAACTTTCAGGAAAAAAACCCTATCGCTTCTTTTTATTTATTTATTTATTTATTTATTTATTTGCATTTAGAAGCCAGTAATCATATTCCAGGGGTTATTTTGCATACAGATATCGTTACTGATTTCTAGAGTTAATAGTTTTAATGCACAGGCATAAATAAAAATTAAAAACATTTATATAGATACAGAATTAGTACTACCCATGTATAATGTGCATCCTTATTTTTCCCTCAAAAATTTGGGCATAAAGTATGCATTATACACGGCAAAATATGCTAAGTTCCAGGAGCACGTGTGTGTGTCTATTTTGCCCCCGACCTGGAATCAGCTATTTGTCCACAGAGTCCCATTTTCTTTTAGTGAGAAATGATATTTCAAGACCACAGTCTGGGCCCTGGGGGTGCTCACTTTTTTTTTAGGGTGCTTATTTTTTCTAGGACTTTTCAATGGGTAAAACTGGGAAACCCTAACTTTTTCTTTAAGTCAATATATAATCATAATATGTATTGATATTTATAGACCAAATTTAGGATTTCAAATTTTTACCTTGATTTTATGTTTGTCTTTTTCTCTTACAATGAAAATATGCTTACATAGCATAGTAACTTATTAATATTTACTGTATTCTCCTACAGTAGTTCCCCTTTATTCATGGGGAATACATTATGAGACCCCAGTGGATTTCTGAAACTGCGGATACTACCTAATCTACATATACTGTGTTTTCCTCTAAATAATAAAGTTTAATTAAATTAGGCAGAGTAAGAGATTAACAACCATAATTTACTACCAAAACACAGATTTGCCTACCTGTCACAGTGAAAGCCAAACTCATGTGACAGGTGCTGGTGCAAAAGGAAAGAGGTTCATTCAGGTACCAAGACTTTGAAGAACGAAGAATGGTAGGTTCTGTGGACCTGTCTCAAAGACCATTTCTCCTTCCTGCTCAAGCCTGGTTCTTATAGAGATGGGGTAGAGAGAGTTATTTTTCTATCCAGTTTTCTTGCTAGCCTTTGGCATGCTCAAGCCCTATCCATTCATTCATCTTTCTAGCTTTTAGGACATTCAAGTTCTGTCCATTTATCTTTCTAGTTTTTGGCATGCTCAGGCCCTGTTCATTCATCTTTCTAGATCTGGGTTGGGGGAGGTGGATCCAGTCCATTCTTTTTTCTAGGTTTTGGAGAGCTCAGTGTAAGAACCTCCCCCTGCACCATCTTGGCCAATGGGGGAGACGACTAGGTGCTCCTTGACTGTCAAGGGTTTCAGGGTCAGTGGGAGACAGGGGCTGCTGGACCCTGCACAGGGGAGAGCTGGTACCCGGGTTCTCTGCTCAGCGCCCACTGGGCCCTTTCCCTCCAAACTGACCAGCCGGCTGCCCTCTGTCTGTGGTAATAAACTGTTAATAAAACAGAATAATTATAACAATATACTGTAATGAAAGTTATGTAAATGTGGTCTCTTTGATAATTGATCTGATAACTGATATGGCTACTAAGTGATTAATGGGCAGGTAGTGTTATGGATACACTGGAGGAGGATGAGTCAGCTCAGGGGTTTAGCTTCCACCTCTGTTGCCTTTACTCCATTTCCTTCATTCTGTATGTAACTACTTTTCATTGGATGCTTATTTTTTCTTCCATCTTGTGTTTTGTTTTTAAATACAAGCACATATATGTGTGTGCAGAGGTATTCATATTCCTTCATCTTTCTTAAATTAAAACTACTGCACATGTCACAGTACTTTGTACTTTGTTTTTTAGTGGGTATCATATCCAGGGCATTATCCAAAGCAATATGTAGAGATCTCCTTTTTACTGGTGTATAATATACAAGTGTTTGACTTTATTGTACTTAACTGAATGAATAGTCCCCCTCCCACCCCTTTTTTTGGCTAGTATAGTGTTGCTCTAGCCTTGTGCATATGACACATCATATTTTTGTCATTTCTTCCTTTGGGACAAATCCTAAAGTAGGATTATTACTTCAGAGGATAAATTTGTAAGTAATCTTGCTAGATGTTTCCTCATTGTACCATTTTTTATTCCCATTAGCAGTATAAGAGCATATTGTCAAACTTTGGAATTGTCATTCTTTTGTCAAAATCGTACGTGAATATATCTTAATTTTGCATTTTTCTTATTAAGAATGTAGTTGTTGAAGGGCAGCTTTGATGTCTTATTCCGTGAACTGTTTGTTCATATCTCTTATCCATCTTTCTATGGGTTGTTAGCCTTTTTATTTATTTTTAAAGAAGCATTTTATGTTAGAGATTAGTTGATTAGCTGACATAATAATTTGAAGTATTTTTTCACCCAGTTGTACAGTTTTTTTATAACTGGTTCTTATTGTACAATTTAAATAATTTTAAAATTATGATTTATAATTTATAATTTAAAATATGATAATTTTTGGCTCTGCAATTCCTCTTCTAGGAATTTATCATAAAATGCTGTTCAGTCATATATATAAAAGGATATTAATTGTTCCAACACTTCCACTCCTAGTTATATAGTCAAGGGAATTGGAAACATATCTTCTTCGAAGAACTTGTACACCAATGTTTATAGCAGCATTGTTTACAATAGTCAAAGGTAGAAACAATCTAAGTGCCTATAAACTGATGAATGAATAAAGAAAATGCAGTATATTTAAACAATGCAATTTTATTTGGCCATAAAATTGAATGGCGAACATGGATGAACCTTGAAAATATTATGCTGGAAAAAAGAAGCAAAACACAATAGGCCATATGTTGTATGATTCCATTTATGAATTCCATTCATATATGATTCCAGAATAGGCAAACCCAGAGAAACAAAAAGTAGATGAGTGATTGTCAGGGGCTGTGCTGAGGGAAGAGTGGGGGTGACTGCTAGTGGGTACAGGATTTTTCTGGCGGGATAAAGAGAGTATTCTGGAATTAGATAGTGGTAATAGTTTTATAACTTTGTAAATATACTAAAAACTACTGAATTGTACACTTGAAAATGGCGAATCTTATGGAATGTGAATTATATCTCAAAAAAAATAAAATATGTGCACCATTAATCTAGTCATGAGAGAACATTAGACAAATTCAAATTGAAGGACATTTTACAAAATAACTGGTAAGAGTAGGTATCAAGATCATGAAAATAAAAAGTAAAAGTTTTAAGAACTATTTTCAGATCAGGAGAACTCAAGGAAACATGAGAACTAAACGGAGCATGAAGTCCTGGATTAGGTTCTAAACTAGAAAAAGGTAAAAAAAAAAAAAAAAAAAAGAAAAGAAAAAAGAAAGATAGTGGGAAATGGAATAATTCAGATGAAACATGTAAATTAGCTAAAGTAGTTAAGCAATGTTAATTTCCAGGTTTGGAAAATTGTACCATAATTATATAAGATGATAACATTTGGGGAAGATGGTAAATGGTATACAGGAATTCTGCACTGATTTGGTAACTTTTCTGTAGGTTTAAAAATGTCGAAACAAAAAGTTTAAAAATTATTAATTGCAACAACATTAAAAAAATGAAAACTCTGTAAACATTCATCAGTAGTGGAATGCTTACCTCTTGCACATTAATGTTTCTCTCCCTCTCTTTCTCCCTCCGTTCCCCTCTCTCTAAAAATAAATAAAGTAAAATATCAAAAAGTTTTAAAACATTTAAAATAAAATATTTGATAAAATGCTAAAAAATAAAATATCAAAAAATGTTTTAAAACATTGAAAATGTTTAATAAAACATTGAAAGTACATAAAATCTTTAAAAAGAATAGTATTCATAAAACATTACTTGTATTTTATTTTATTTATTTTTAGAGAGAGGGGAAGGGAGGGAGAAAGAGAGGGAGAGAAACAGCAATGTGTGGTTGCCTCTCACACACCCCTTACTGGGGACCTGGCCCGCAACCCAGGCAAGTACTCTGACTGGGAATCAAACTGGCGACTAGCAGGCTGGTGCTCAGTCCACTGAGCCACACCAGCTAGGGCTACATATTATTCTTTAATCTCACAAGTATTTTATTGAGTTATGTTTGGACTGAGGGATGAAATTGGAGAGCTACAAAAGGAACTTCAAAATAGTCTTAAGAGTGTAAACTCTTAAGGGCATAAGAAGCTACTTCAAAAATCAGCGGCTTAAAGCAGCAACCATGCATGACAATTTTGGGGGTTAGCAGTTTGGGGAACGCGCAGTTGGAGGTTCTTCACTAGATTAGAGTGCAGTTACACTTCTGCAGTCATCTGCAGGCTTAATTTTAGTCGGATGACTTAAGACAGCCTTGATCTTATGTCAGGAAGTTGGTGATGGCTGTTCACTGATTGGTCTAAGGGGCATCATTTGGGAGGGCTTCAAATGCTCTCATCCCCCTGTGGCAAGAAGGGATTTCTCCACTTGGTCTTGAAGGCCCCTGGAGGCCTAGGTTTAACTGCATGTTGTCACTTCACCTGACATCTGTTTGTTAAGCCAGACCCAATCCAGGAAATTGGAAAAATAGACTCTACCTATTGATGGAATCGGTAGCACAGTCACGTTGCAAAAATGTTGTGTATGCAGGAATAGAGGAATTTGTGGCTCATTTTTTGCAGTTTTGTGCAGGAGTGATAGGAGGAAATTTGTATTTTAGAATGAACAGCCTGAGTATAGTGTCAAGAAAGATTTGAAAGGAGGCAGGGAAGAGGAATCAAGGCAGGATGAAGAAGCCATTGTAGTTATTTATGGAAGAGATGATGATGCGTGTAAAGGCATCATGACACACTATCTCTTAAGTGTCTCAAGGTGTTCCATACTGATTTATTAAAGGACAAAATAAAGAGGGGATACATTGAACTGATTGAGAGAGGCTGTACTAGATCAGTCTCAACTGGAAATAATTGGCTAAGTTTTGATAAAGGCTTTCTAATTAGCTCAGATAATTTAAAGGAGACACCTGTGACACTGTTTTTCTCAGCTCCTGGCCACCAGGAACTTAGAAAGAATTGAAAGTAAGGAAGATTTATTTTTTTTACCTTATATCCAGTTGCCCATACAAAGTTACCACCATACCCAGGCCTGCCTGCTCCTTTTTTCTCATATACCACTGTTATTGTCTGGGGATGCGTGATAGTTCAATTTAAAGTAATTTATGTAGAGAGGAGAGTAATAATGTAATGTTTGCATTTTAGAAGAGAGGTTTGTTAATTTTTTTAAAACTATGTGTGAACAAAAAGGTGGGTTGTCTAGTTTTTTGCAAGGTGTTGAAAATAATAGCATGAAAATATGTGCACACAGAATAAAGTATGTTTTAAAATAGCCTAATAGCCACATGGGTCTCTATCCCAATGGTCCCCATACATAAACCTTCATTTTCTGGGAAAGAGCACCAAACCATCAAAACTGCAAAGGAAAAATAGGGTAGTCTTCCTATTCTTTCTACTTGCAGCTGTTTTTCAGTTTTTTTTGAGATTCTTGTATGCATGATGCTTGATAAATAAAACAAATGATTGGAGAAGAATAGGCTATTTGTTGACGCTCACCCTGTTTGTTGACTGGAAGCAGTTGTTTTGCAGTAGAGGGTGCATTACTATAAGAATTTTCAACAGTTATTTATTTTTTAAAATTAATTTTTTGCCACCCCTGAAGAAGATTACTTTTGTTATCATCTCATACCCAGTCCGTTTTCACATTTTCATGATTGATTAAAAATTGTCTCACTTCAGTTTATTTGAGTCCAAACCCAAAGTCTACATATTTCTTAATTTTTTTTAAGTCTATATACTAACATAGTTCTTTCCCCTTTTTTTAACTTACCTATTCTGTACCATTTCTTTGTTGAAGAAACTGGGTCACTTATTTCAGTTTTTTCCTACATTCTGGGTTTTGCTCTTTAAACGACAAGAGAAAAGACATTAATTTGATTGTATGACTCTTGTCTTCCTGCATTTAGTTTTGTCTTTTATAACATTGAGATTTTTCAGGAGAACAGGCCAGTTGTCTTGTTGAGTGTCCCACAGTCTGGATTTATCTGATCATTTTGTCCTGATTAGATTCTAGTTCAATCATGCAGATGTAATTTTACCTTTTGAAGACTTAAAAATATAAGCATAGAAATAGTATGTGTTTTGCAAAGTCTTTGTAAGCTCACTTCCAGTTGTACCAAGTGCTAGCAAAGCCCCTGATCGTGTCATAAGTGTTGTCAGAGTCAAAGAACATTAAATTCAGAGGAAATTTAGATTCCATCTCCAGAAGTCACAACTGCAAAAGACTAGCAGAATAGGCATAGTCTTAAAAGAGAAACAAAGTTTTGACACTTACAGTTCTGGAGTATGTTTTCAGATTTGACCTAATCTTTATTATTTTTCCTCCAACCATTAATTTAGATCATCTATGCTTCCCTGAAGCTTTTGAGCACAGAACTCTAAAGCCTACCCATCCTTATAGCTAGAGAAGCTCAGGCTTAGAGTGGCCAAGTTGCTGAGAAACACGTAATTATTAAGAGAATACTTAGGTCCTGGAACCTCAGTCTCTTGAAGACTCAGTTGATTTTTTTTTTACCAAAACTCCAGTGATTTGTATTGACGGGATGAGTAAAAAGTCTGTAATCTTGATTCTGTAATTAGGGAAGGTGAAAGAATCAGGGATACTGCAGAATGAAGTTTCATCCTGAAGATAGTTTCAAAATTTATACTCTGTGTGTGTGTGTGTGTGTGTGTGTGAGAGAGAGAGAGAGAGAGAGATAAAGAGAGACAGAGAGAGACATAGAAACCCCATTTTAAGATAATAGATATTAAAAATCACTTTACTTTTTTTCATAATAACTTTCTTCATTTTTTAGCTACAAGGCTTTGGCCGACCAAGTGTGTACCATGCTGCTATTGTAATCTTCCTTGAATTCTTTGCATGGGGCCTATTGACAACTCCAATGTTAACTGTAAGTATTGCTGAACTGGGCCCTTGTCTATAAGAGCAAAAGAGAAGTGCTTAAGCATATATTCACAGGACCATAAATCTAAATGTGTTAGAGAGTAGTTCTTGACAACAGGTTAAGACAGTTTATTCTATTGGGTTGTTTCCACTGTGTAGATGGAACCACCTGCAACAAAAGACCTGGGCTGCTTGTAAATATTCCTGGGTAGCAAGACACTCCCACTGAACTACTCTTGGTTCAGAATGAATAAACTATGTATTTTAAAAGATAGTTAAAATGGCTTAGAGGAAAGTATCGCAAAGTTTTGTTGAAGTTTATCAATTACTTTATATGGACGTGATGGCTTTTGACTTAAGAACATAGTAAATGGGAGATTGGTAAGTATCTGGTAACAATGAATGTGATAATAGTAAGAATGTCCAAATTTCTATTTTTGGTAGCTTACCCACAGCCATATATATTTGTTTATTTTAATCCTCACTGGAGAATATGTTTATTGATTTTAGAGAGAGAAAGAAAGAGAAACATTGATGTGAGAGAAACATTGATTGGTTGCCTCCC
The DNA here is from genome assembly GCF_021234165.1 of Pteronotus mesoamericanus. Taxonomy (NCBI): domain Eukaryota; kingdom Metazoa; phylum Chordata; class Mammalia; order Chiroptera; family Mormoopidae; genus Pteronotus; species Pteronotus mesoamericanus. Next base: position 2,915,956 of record NW_026555304.1, read on the forward strand.
ATACACATCCCAACTGGGGATTGAACCCACAACCTAAGTATGTGCCCTGACCAGGAATTGAACCCACACTGTTTTGTTGTATGGGAGAACGCTCCAACCAACTTAGCCACTTGGCCAGGGTTGTAGTCATATCTTTGCAGAAGCTGTGTTGAATTACTTAGAATTTAGATGTTTGATGTGCGGTTAGAGGAAAGAGAGATGCTAAGAAAAGATTGGGTTATAGATTTTAGGTGCCTAGTAACTGTTTAACACTTTTTTAATAAAGATATTTTGAAATTGGCCTTAAATTTCAGTTATCTTAATTGCTCTTGAAAAATCATTAGAAGTTAACTTCCTTCCCAGTCACCATTTCGCCTTACCCAAGAAAATCCTTTTGGATACAAATAACCTTTGTTTCCAGTTGGGTTTGGAAAATAGAGAACTTAGGAAGGTGCCTATTAGCTTTATGTAAGACTTTGCTGTACACTTTTAAAAGTTTTTAATTCTTGTGGCACATTTAAAATACAATATGATTAATTAAAATTACAACTTGGGTGGAATGGTCAGTTGAAAAAGTTGCTGGTGTGTTTTATCCTGTTTTATTCTTTCTCATTGCATTACTTTTTTCTTCATAATGCTTTACCATGGAAGGTAACTGGTTATTAGTTAATGGAAACGAGTAGTCCTCATTTTAAGTTTCATGAGATTTTGCCTGCTGTGCTCATCACTGTTTGCCTGGAACACAGTTGGTACTCAATATGTATTTTCTTTAAATATATGTGTTGCAGGTACACAAATGTATATGTCCCGGAGTGATTGTTTCTTCAACACATATTTTTAGTATGAATATAGACACATTAGTCCACTTATTTTAAGAAGGTGTGTTATTTAATTTTTTGTCCTAGTTCTCTTTTTCCTCCAGCTTTTCTAGGTTACAAAGCTAAGAGTTTCAAAATAGTATTTTTCTGATGAAACCAGTTGCTTATAATCTGTTGTGGTCGTTCAGCCAGTTCCTCAATGCAGAAGTAATCCCGTAATCATTCTTTATTTGGTAAAAATTCAAATTGAATTGAAGAATGCTTTAATATTTTTGATACCCTGTCAGAAATTCTGCAACCTCCTTTTTGACTCTAGCTGTTTTGACTCTAGACCAGATTGTCAGATCCCTTTTAATTTTAATTAAACTAGTTCATTTTAATATGCCCCAGGGACTGATGCACCTTCCTTCTTCATGTCCACAGCAGATAACTTTTCTTTTGTGTCTCTGTTAGACCCAGGCAGCCAGCTAAAATGCTGCTGTCCTCTCTCTTCCCAGTTTCTAAGCAATGCTGCTGCTTGCAAGAATTTGGCTAAAATGAGCATTTATTTGTGAGCAGCACAGAGTTACTAGCGTTGCTTTGACACTCTGTAGTGTCATAGAAGTGTTGCTGAGTTAATAGATGTGCTTATTCTTATTTTCTAAGCTCTTGATGTTGCTAAATTAAGTCAAATGCCCTTTACTTTTCTACCTTCCTCAACCTTTATACCAAAGTTTTCTAATAACTCTTTTGTTGTTGTTTGTTCGTTCATTTTTTTAACGCAGGGGAATTGTTCGTCTCCCTCTTTTGAAAAAAAAGGTTTTTTCTGGCATATCCATTTCACTTCCTGCCTTTTCTGGTTGGACAAAGAGTAATAACGTTAGATTGTTTGATAAGGAAAGGAAAAAAGTAAGGTTTATCTCATTACAGCTGGATTCATTTATCCTATCCTTTATGTTGTGGTTTACTATTGAAGATTTCCAGTTCTTGGCATCCTAAATCTGTCACCTGCCATGGTTAAACTCTCGGTGGTGGTGGTTCATGTGTGTTCTTTGCTTTTTTTTTTTTTAAACTTGCTGTCCATATAGCTAGTGGACAGCACTCTGTCCTGTTTCCATCAAGGTGAGAAAAAGTTTTGAGATCAGGATTTGAAGATAAAGGAACAGTATGTACATTTTAATATTTTGTTCAATTTGACTATCTCTACATTTAGCACTCATTAGAACCCTCTTGTTTGAAATAGTGTACAACAATTTACCTTGTTTTAATAATTTTCTCTGTGAGATTTGTTTCCTGTGTATGAGATTTCTAGCCATGTCCTGGATTACAACGTTAGTTTGTTAATTAAGTACCATCAGAAAAGTGTCCATCCGTAAAACACTGAAGCAGATTTGTAAAATTGATCTCACACAGTAGCCTTACCTTTTAGTAGTAGTAGTTTGTACAAGAAAATGAAATGCCTGAAATTCTACCCTCACGTCAAAAGCACATCCTCTAGAGAGACTCATCTTATTTTAATGAAAATAAAGTACCTGTAATCTGATTAAACTAATTTAAATGTCTTCAGATATGTTTAAATAGAGCACTTATTTCACTAAAGATATACTTTCATTTTTGTAGTTTGCAGATTTTCTTTTGCAAGTGACCTTCCTGAAATCCTGCTAGAGATTCTGGAACCCAGTATTTGCGACTATACTGTCCTCTTTGTATGGTGATCTAATAATTCAGAGAATGCTCATTAAACAGTTTACTGACATACTCATATTCCTATTTTATCCCTTCTTCCCTACAGTCACAATATGTACTCATTTACAACAAACATATATTCTATCTCGTCAGCCTATTATATGCTCTGCATTTTTTTCACTTCATTAGTGTGTCCTCTTGGGAATTGTGGTGGGTGGGGGGTGGGTTAGACTATTTGCCAGATATTTTTTAGCTTAAGACAAAGGCACTTCATTGGGTGATTTGCTCTTTACATGAAAAGGAAGTAAAGTTCTAACTACAGTGACATAGAGACTGTCTTGCTTTCTGGAATCAAGATATTCCAGGCTCATCTTAAGGTTTTGACGGTTTTTTTAATGGTGTTTTTACAATGTAGCAGAACCTGCCCTCTGTGTGCTTTTTAATTACTAAAATGAGATAAGTAGCACTCACTAAAAGTATCTGTAACTAATGTTCACAATGTGTTAAATCTTTGCTTTTTCTTGCACAGCTTACTATTAATGATATAGTAAGCATTAAGTAAGTGGATAAAATGACATTTGCTTGGCATTTATTTCAGTTCTGTTTTTATGTGTTGTATTGTCACTGGGTGGGGACCAGGCCCAGAGCAGATCTGCCTCCAGCCAAGCCAGTAGTGTGTGGGTCTTGAATTAATGCAGGAAAGATTTCATAACACAAGTCCACGTGATTTTGAGAGTACGTTTATTAAAGCTTGGGAACAAAGGAAGGACTTATGGTAGAAGCAGCAACAGGACAGAGCCTAGGCAGTGCTCTGCTTTAGCTCTCTAGAAGTTTTATGGGAAAGGAGTGAGCCAAGGTGGACTGCTGTTAGCTCACTGGGGAGTGAAGGTCACAGAGACAGAAGTGAACCAGGGTGGGGCTGCTGTTAACTCACTGGAAGGTCAGAGAAAAGGGAGGATCTGGAGACAGGTTCAGGGGGTAAAGCCCAAGATGAGCTGCCACTGCCCGTCGTTCCCCTGGTTATAAGTTTTATGGGGATTCTTAGAGTTTAGGAGAAAGAAAGTAAAAATAAATATTCATACTTAGGAAAAGGCGTGGGCATGCTCCAGAAAGAACCTGCACTGGTATCCTTTGTCTTGAGGGTTTCTGTCTCTCCTGTGGGCGAGGATCTTAGGGGAGGGTTTAAGCAGAATATTCATCAGTTTAGGTGGGTGTCTTTTTTTTTAAATTTTTTTCTTTTATTGTCATTCTAGTGTGTTTTTAATATGCTGGCACATCAAAGTGAGCATGTAGGAGAGTTTGGTATTATTCCCTGGTTAGCTCCACTGTTTTACTTTTAACTTGGGTCTGTCTGGCTATAATCAGGTTTTTGTTGTTCCCCTGACATCATGAGTCTTGGTTTTGGTTGGCTCAAATGGCATTGATTGGATCTCTGTTCTCTATTTCCTCAACCAGGGTGATTTGAGCTATGTATTCTCTGGTTAAGGAAGAGGATCAACCATTTGTTTCAAGTGTCCTTGATCAGGGAAGACAAGGTCTGATAATTCACCTGTAAATAGTTTAAGTTATTTGGCTTGATAAAATATTTTGTGTTAAATTATTTTTTCTCAGTTTCCACATTCCACTTGCCCAGGAATTTTTCTGTCTTCTTACTATCCTGCCTCAGTATTTTGTAGTCTGTATATCAATAAACTTGTGAATGCTTAAGAAAAGACAGTGCTGACTTAATATAATTATTAGAGAAGTTGACACAGAAATATAAGATAGCCATTGGTGGATCTGCTTGTCTTAAAATTTGATATATAAAATGTTTGGAGCTCATTCTTATTTTTTAATAGATTTTTCAGCGCTTTTAATACATTATTATATTGCTTTCTGGCATCCATTATATATGATAGAAAGTCAGCTGTTAATAAGTATTGTTTTCCTTATGTCAGGGTTGTGCAAATTGTGGTACATAGGCCTAATCTAGCCTACTGCATGTTTTTATGTAGTCTGTGCACTAAGAATAGTTTTTACATCTTTAGGAAAAAGTCATAAGAAATATTTGGTGTTACATGAAAACTGTATGAAATTCACAGTGAGTATCCATACATAAAATTTTGTTGGACCACAGTAATCAGTAATACCTATTGAATGTGGGTGCTTTTGTGCTACACTGTCAGAGTTGAGTAGTTGCAACACAGGCCATGTACCCTAAAATGTTTTCCATGTGCTGCCATGTGTCCCTTCACTGAATAAGTTCATCAGTTTGGCTCTACATGGTAGTTCATTTTTTTTCCTTGCTGCTTTAGAGATTTTTTCTTTGTTTTTCAATAATTATGACTATGCTGTAGTGTGTCTAAGTGTGAATCTCTTTGTGTTAGTTTTACTTGGGGTTTGTTTAGCGTCTGGGGTCTGTACATTAACATTTTTTTAATATCTTAAAAGTTTGGGAAGTTTGAGGCCATTATTTTTTAAAATATTTTTGCTACCCCGTATCTGCTTTCCTTTTGGGACTTTCATTATGCATGTGTTGTTACACTTGATAATGTTTCACAGGTCTCTCAGGTGAAGTTCATAAATTCTTTTTTTCAAAAAATTACTGTAGGACTTTGACTTTTGGCATGACAGTATAAAGAGGTCAACTTATTCTGTCCAATAAAGCTGGACAAAACAGTCAAAAACAACCATTTCGGTACTCTGGAATTCAACCAAATACAGAAAACAAAGTGAGAAGCATTTATTCATTAAGCTGTTGAACTTCAGGCCAGAACAGTGAGTTTGTAGTTCTGAACTATATACTTTTGCTCTAATAAATTGTAACTGTGAGTGTCACACATTCTGAGTCCTGTATTTACTTTTAGCAAATCACTTGGAATCTGTTCTATTGTTGATAGATGATGTTTGGGTTTCCAGTTTTTGCCTATTACAAATGCTGCTTTTGTGACATTTCTCGTATATGTCTTCTGCTAAATATATATATACATACATTTCTTATAATATATACCTAGGAGTAAAATTACAGGGTTTCATTCTACTTCAGTATACACTGCCAAAGTTTTCCAGAGTGCTTGACCCAGTTTATTCTCAAATAGCCAGGCTTCACATCTTCACAAACAATTACCATTTCATTTTAGCCATTCTAATGGGTACAGTATGGTCTTAATTTGCACCTTCCTCATGATCACCGAAGTTCACTCCTTTTACATATATTTATTGGCCATATGGCTATCTTCGTGAAGTGTCAATTCAAGTGTTTCATCCGTTTTAAATAATTGGGTTTGTTCTTTTTTCATTTTTAAGAATTCTTCATATATTCTGGATACAAGTTCTTTTTTGACATTTATGAACATGTATTTTGTGTTTTTACACTCAAGCATCTATTGCTAAAATCTTTTCTCCCTCCTTGGATTGCCTTTTTACTCTCTTAATATTGTCTTTTGATAAACAGAAATTTATAATTTTTATGTAATTCAGGTTATTAATTTTTTTCTTTTGGTCAGTGTTTTCTTAAAATTTGTTTAAGAAACTTTCTTCTCCAAAACTTTATTGATCTATTTTTAACGCATAGAAAAAATTCATCTAGAAAAAAATTCCAGGATGGCTATGTTCCTTTTTAGTTTCTAGTTCAAAAGTATTAAGCTTATTTTCTATATCTTGGAACATGGGAAGCATAGTCATTTTAAAGCCAGTGTTGAATAATTCCAAAATGTTAAGTCTTTGATAGTCTGCTTCTGTTTGTATTTTTGCATGCTTGTTACTATTTTTTGTGTATGGTATCTTACTTCCTTTTGCATCTGATTACCTTTGATTATGTACTAGTTATTATATTTGAAAAAAATACGTATGTATGGTTGATTTGAAGCCTAGATGATGACATTTTCAGTGGTGGTTTTAGATATTTTTCTGTTAGACATACGGAGGTGCTACCAGCCTGGAATCAATATATAATCCAAATTTAAGGCTTGATGTTTCCCGAACTAACTAGGTGACATACAACTGAGCTGCAGGTCCATACCTGGGTTGATAAAAACCTTTGTGATACCTGCTTAAAATTGTTGGTGATTGAAGGGGTAGCTATTTAACAATTTATTTTTGCTGCAAATGCTCTTGTAGCAAAAGCAACTTAGTGGAGTATGTTTTTAGGTTCTTGTCATATATAGATTTGTGCCTTACTATCTTGTTACTTTTCCATATATTTAGAATATTTTTCGTATTTCATTGAAACTTAAAAATTGTTCATTGCAGGGTACCATCTTACTTGCCATTAACAGAAGCAGAAATCTTCCCTTTTAATTTGCTTTTGAATTTGTCTTGATGTTTGTTTGCTTTTTGTAGATTCTACATGAAACATTTCCTCAACACACATTCCTTATGAATGGTCTCATTCAAGGTGTAAAGGTAAGAATGATTTTTGAGTCATTCATTGTGAAGGAAGCCAGGAATTTTAGAAGTTTAACTCTGGAAGTTTAAATGGGGTTTAGGAAAACAATTGCTATTTGCTTGGGAGACCTAAATCTAAATTTTTAGCTGGATTATCAAAGTCTAAATAAAATACAATTCAAGTCTATAAGACATAAAATGATTTACTTGTAAAAGAAGTACTTTGTGGTTTTGTTTTTTTTTTAAATTAACATTTGCACTGCAGTTTATGAAGTGTTTAATTCTTTAAACTTTTTATTTCTCTGCCTATCAACAAAATAAAATGGGCAAATGTTACTTTTAGAATGAGGAAAGCATCAAGAATTAGTTGGGTATGTGTAGTCTTTTGGCAAGGCTGGTATTCCAACCACAACTTTCTGAGTTCTCAACGTCTTATCTTAATTAGCCTTAATTTATTGTTTAAATTTTAATGTGATATTTATTAGAAAAGCTTATAAATATGTAGCTTTTAAATTAAAAAGCTACATATTTATAAGCTTTTCTAATTTAAATGTTAAAATATGATGTTATGTCCAGTTCCACTTTATAGTTAAGTATACACAGCTATAATGTCTAACTTTCCCTTTCCAACCTAGGACATATAAATCTGTGCATAAGAATGTGCCGAATTCACAGCTTTGAGCAGCATTAATTATAATGAATACTATTTACTATTTGCCTATTTTCAAAAATAATTTGAGAATGTTTATGACAACATAAGTAAAACAAGGCAATATAAACATAAGTTGAAACAAGTTTTTAATACTCACTGAAAAAAAGAGGCTTATAATCAAGAATCTGGCATGTAGCTATTTAAGCACCAATGCAGATAAAAAGGAAAAACTAAAGATATGAGAGAGAGCATTGGTAAAAATTACAAGGTAAGTTTATTCTTACAGTAAATTCTTTGGGAGAGTTACTTCATAGATCATTTGTCCTGTGGACCAACCAATAAAATGTGTTTTAGTCTCGTTCTGCAAAATAAAACCAGCCATGTTACATCCTAAAGCTGAGTACCATACTATACTTCCACTTAGAGACATTTGTGATGTTTAAAAAACAAAAGAAAGAAAAACATAAAACAGAAGGTTTTAGTTTTATTCAAGGGCGTGGACAGACTTATTCAGCTTGAATAACTGTTGAACTTCAACTTACTAAATTTATATACTTTACTAATTGTTTATTGTTTCAGAGGTTTCAGAAGTTAGGGTATAATGATAGAACCCTACAGCAAAGCATAGCTCTATTAAGATACTCTAAAATGCATGTGAGCATAGTGGAATGAATATGGTCTCAGATCGCTTTAGCTTTAAGTTGCTGCTCTGCACCTATGTTATTCTTAGTCATATAATTTAACCTCCCCAACCTCAGTTTCATTATTTGAGAAATGAGAAGGATAAAAGATCTTTCTAATAGGTGATTATGAGGATTAAATGAGTTCATGCATGTAAAGCTATTAGCAAATCATCTTCATGTGCTTATTACTCAATAACTGTTGCAAAGAAAAATATGTAAAAACCAAAAACTATTAGACAGAAACGTTGGTGACCATTTTTCATACCAGTTTCAGAAAACAACTTTCTTTTTTTTAGAACAAGAAGTTAGAAAAAGAGTGAGTTATTTGCATAAATATTTTATCTTTGGTAAGTCAAAACCATTATGATCAAAATTAAAAGACAAATGACAAAAAAATTTTTTGCAACATATATAATAGAAAGAGGAATACATAAATGAGTTCTCAGAGTAAAACCATAGGAAAATGACTATCCCAGAAAGGCATATCCCAGAAAGATAGTTTACTTATATAGAGCCCTATTTCACATTATACAAGAAATATTCAGGTGAGTTAAAAATCAATATGTGGAATCTAAGGAGTTTTAGAAAATGGAACTGATATTTTTCATGACCTGAAGAAAAATATTCAAACTTAGAAGCCATAAAGTAAATATTGACAATATGACTATATTAAACATTTAATTATATAGTAATATACCTATAAAAAAAGTTAACTATAAAGGAAGGAACTATAAAAAGGAAGGATGTCTATAGGAGATGACAGTGTAAAAATAAGTTTATCACAAGTAAGCAGTGAATCTCAAAATGGGTAAGGTAGTCTTTTCACATACATATTGGTTAAAAAGTTTAAACTTAAAGAAATGATTTCAGTGTATGCAAATTTGGCCCCCATGCATTGTTGATGAGAGGATAAAGTGCTACAGCTTTTCCAAAAGGCAGTATTATAAGATCCTTAAAAATATTCACATATTTTAACAAAGTACTTTTATTTCTTGAGAATTGTTCTAATCAAATAGTTATTCAGAGATTCTGGTAAAGAGCTATTTGTAATAGTACACGTGGAAATAATAAAGTACCTTAGAATTAAAAGAATAAATATGTTGTGGTACAGCCATATGATGTAATTAATATAGGCATAGAGAACACATTTTTGAAGAACATCATATAATATACAACAAAATGGAAAGAAAACTATACAGTATGGTTTCAGTTTTGTTCAGTCCCAAAATACATGTATATAAGTGAGGTTGAGGGGAGGATTAAAAAGGAAGCACTGAAGTTTGAAAGTATATGAATTTATGAATGATTTTGTTTCCTTTTTTATACCTGTTGTTAATCTGCAAATTTTTTTACAGTTAGCTCTTTACTTTGTAAGTTCACTATTATACTGCATTAAAGAGAAGGTTTAGATTTTGGGTAAACACCAAGAAAGGACACAAGTGTGAAAACAGTTCTCCAGTTTTAGTTTTGGATGTTTTGTTTTGTTCTGGTTTTTTAGGTAGTAGCTTCATTGAGCTATAATTCATGTACCATGCAAGTCACCCATTTATGCAGTCATCAGTCTACAGTCAACGTTAGAACATTTATTACTCCCCAAAGTAATCCTGTACCAATTAGCAGTCACTCCTCATTTCTCCCTAACTTCTTTAGCCTTAGACAAGCACAGATCTATTTTCTTCTCTAAAAATTTGCCTGTTCTGGACTTTTTTTTTTAATTTATAAATCATGTTTATTCTATTACAGTTGTCTCAATTTTTTCCCCTTTACCCACCTCCACCCATCCCATCCCCACCCCCACTCCCATAGTCAATTCCCACTCTGTTGTCCATGTCCATGGATCATACATGTTCTTTGTCTGATTCCTTCCCCTTCTTTCCACTTTTGTCCTCTTTCCCCCTCCCCTTTGGTCACTTTCAGTCTTCTCCATGTTGCCGTGCCTGTGGTTTATTATGTTCATTAGTTTATTTTGTTGAATAGAGTCCACTTATAGGTGAGATCATATGGTATTTGTCTTTCATCAACTGGCTTATTTCACTTAGCTTAATATTCTCCACTTCCATCCATGTTGCTACAAAAGGCAGGATTTCCATCTCTCTTTCTTTCTTAAAGGCAGATTGATTTTACTTATTTTTTTAAATGTCGAAGTTAATTATAAAATATTAAGAAAATTTAAAACCATTATAACGTCTCAGCAATTAAACCAACATGACACCAGCACAGAAATAATCAAGTAGATCAATGAAATATAATGAACATTCTAGAGACAAACATACATATCTAAGAATATAATATATGATTAAGTTGATATTTCAAATTAATGGGTAAAATAAGGCTTATTCAACAAATCAGGTGCATGGACCACTATTACTTGAAATAAAACAAATATAGAGCCCTATTTCACATTATACAAGAAATATTCAGGTGAGTTAAAAATCAATATGTGGAATCTAAGGAGTTTTAGAAAATGGAACTGATATTTTTCATGACCTGAAGAAAAATATTCAAACTTAGAAGCCATAAAGTAAATATTGACAATATGACTATATTAAACATTTAATTATATAGTAATATACCTATAAAAAAAGTTAACTATAAAGTAATATACATACAAAAAAAGTTAAAGGACAAAGAATACAAAAGAAAGATATTTGCAACACATCTAAAACATGATTAGTAGGGTTTTTGGGGGGTTATTTTTTTGGGGGGGGAGTTCTACAAACCTTTAATCAATAAATGGATAAAGAATACCAAAAAGTCACTTAAAGCTTTTTTTAAAAAAATAATAGAAATGGGCAAGAAATATACTAAAAAAGATTTAGTTTCAACAAATAGTAAAGGAACAATTAAAATAACATTGTCACAATCAGATTCATGAATATTAAAAATATTGGTAATATCAAGTATTGGCAACCCTGAAGGGAACTAGGTATTCATAGAAACTTTTTCTTCATCATAAAGCAGTCCTTTTAGCATATTTTGCAGTGCTGGTTTGGTGGTGTAGTCTTTTAGCCTTCTTTTGTCTGGGAAGCTCCTTATTTCACCTTCCATTTTACTAGAGAGCCTTGCTGGGTAGAGCAGCCTTGGTTGTAGGCCCTTGCTTTTTATGACTTGGAATATTTCTTGCCATTCCCTTCTGGCTTGCAGTGCTTCTGTTGAGAAGTCAGATGCTAGCCGTATTGGGGCTCCCTTATATGTTACTACCTCTTTTTAACTTGCTTCCTTTATGATTCTCTGTTTGTCTTTGATATTTGCTATTTTAATGATGATGTGTCTTGGACTGGGGCTCATTGGTTTCCTCTTGAATGGTACCCTCTGTTCTTCCTGGACTTGTGTGACTTTTTCTCTCCTCCAATTAGGGATGTTTTCCATCATTCCTTTTTCAAACAGGTTCTATATCCCTTCCTCATCCTCTTCTCCTTCTGGTATCCCTGTTATATGGATATTATTACATTTCAGGTTGTCCTGCATTTCCCTAAATGCCTCTTCATTCCTTTTGAGTCTTTTTTCGTTTTCTTGCTCTTTCTGGGAGCTTTTTTCTACCTTGTCCTCCAGCTCACTGATTCGGCCCTCAGCTTCCTCTAGCCTGCTTTTGATTCCTTCTACTGTGTTCTTCAGTTCCGAAATTGTATTCTTCATTTCCTCTTGTCTCTTATTGATCGTTTCTATGTCCTCTGTCATGCTGATATAATTTGCAGTAAGTGTCTCGTAGTTTCCCTGTAGTCTTTTGTAATTCTCTCTGAGCTCACTGAGCTCATTGAGCTTCCTTAGAACTGTTGTTTGGAATTCAACATCTGATAGTTTTCTTGCCTCTATTTCATTTAGTTCTCTCTTTGTGAGGATTCTTCCTTTCCCTTCAAGTGGGGCATATTTCTTTGCTTCTACTTCTTAAGTTGCTCTGTCTTGATTTCCTGACTTTGTGGTGTGAACTTCTTTGGTTGGAGACCGCTGTTTTTACTTTCTGGATCTGCCTCTGATGATGTCATATGTCGACCCTGTCTGACCTTGGGCAGTCTGTTCGAGACTTCCAGTAAGCTACTGTTTGTGGCTGTCTCCTTCAGCTGTTAATCTAGTCACTCTGCACTCAGCAGGCCACCTTAGACAGCTCAGGGCGGGCAGAGTCCCTCCTGGAGGCGGGGTTATTGGATCCTTTCACGCTGCTGCCGTATGGGGGAGGAGTCCACACTGGGATCCTGCCAGCTATTCTCTCTGCTCTCTCCTCAAAGCCTCTGTCCCCAGTCTCTCCTCAAGTGTCGCCAGTCCTCTCTGCACCCCCTTAATCAGGGATCTACTGTCTGTGGCTGCCACTCTGCACTCTGCAGGCAGCTTAGACAGCACAGGGTGGGGTGGAATCCCACTTAGGGGCGTGACTATTGGATCCTTTGATGCTGGTGCCGCTCAGGTGCTTGGTCTCTGCCTGAGCAAGATGGCTGCTGCCGCATGGGGGATGAGTCAGCACAGATCTCGCTGGCTACTCTCTCAGTTCTCTCCCCGAAGCCTCCTTCTCCAGTCTCTCTCTCCTCAGGCGTCTCTAGCCCACTCTGCCTCTGCCTTTGCTGGAGACCAGGGTAAGTGGCTACAAATAAAAATTTTGTGTTGGCCCTTTAGAAGGCTTTTTTCGTCTCCAGCCACCTGTCTCTGGCAGAGTGACCCTGCCGCTTTTCGTAGCTGGCTGTTTTCTGTGTACTTTTTGGGCTCTGGTGCTGTGGGCTAGAGATCCACATTTTTGGTTTAGACCCCGCTCTTCTCAGAGGGATCCAACTGGCCATTTCAATATCGTTCTGGTGCTGCTGCCTGTGAGCACCCCGCCCACCTTCTCAGGTCTGTACCACACTCCTTACCAGTTAGATTGCGCTAAAGCTGATTCTTCTGTCTCTGCGGTTACAAGGCTCCTCTCTCACTGTTGTTCAGTTGTTTGTTCCAGGTTATTCCTCCCCAATTTAGTTGTAATTCCAGGTTGGTCCTGGGAGGAGGTCAGTGTGACTTCAACTCACTCCTCCGCCATCTTGATTCTAAGTGGACATTTCATGTAAATAGAACCACTGGCTTCTTTCACTTCACATAAAAATTTCAAGATTCACCTGTATTGTAGTACATATTAGTTCTTCATTCTTTTTATAGCTGTTATTCCATTCTATGGATATATGCCAGTTTATCTATTCATCGGTTGATGGACTTTGGGTTGTTTCCAGTTTTTGGCTGCTCTGAACATCTGTGTAAAGGGTTTCGTGTATACATGTTTTCACTTTATCCTTGGTATATACATAGAACTACATATGCTGGGTCATGTGGTAACTTGATTTTTTTTTAATGCTTTCTCATTAGCCTACTTCTTAACCCTGTTTCTGACAATATATGTGTGCCTTTTCTCCTACACTAATGAAAGATGGGTGGCTCAAGCCTCGAACAATAATTTCTTTTATCTTGGTATTTGTGCGCATGTGCTCTCTCTGTCTCTCTAATACTGTTGGACATCAATTTTAATTCCCTAATAAATCCATCAGCAAATTCTGTGGTTCTACCTTTAAAATAGATTAATAATCAGAACATTAACTGGTTCCTTCTCAGTAGAGAATCTGTAACCAATCCCACTTTGGCAGCCTCCCTGTTCTCTTCTCCACTCCTTGCTGGTGTTGCTGCAGTCACAACCTCCTTAGTCCTGAGGGCTTTGTTTTTGCTACTTCCATTGCTCTCTCTGAATATGGGCTCTGAATGACAAAGCTCATTAACTCTCAGCTTTTCGCCCAGATGTCAATTTCAATGAAGCTTTTGTTACAGAATCAACTAGTTTGGGATCCAAGATACTGTTACTGAAACAAGCTCCCTCCCCTTGAGTCTTTCTGTTCTAGGTTCATCATTGCCTGCCACCTGATGAACTGTGGCTCTGAATGCCATAGTTTGGTAAAAAGGAAAACTATTTATTCAAAAGTTATACAGGTTTAGAGTAATGGCAGAATGTTGCTGTTAAATCCCAAAGTCCCTTTGAAACACCCACCAACACACAGTCCTGCCTTCCCCCCTTTGTCTAGTCAGGCCAGTCTTAGAACATGCCAATTAGAAGTACTGCCTTCCAGAAGGAAAAAAGACAAGTCCACAGCTCATTTCTCCTGATCCCTCCCAGTGGTCTGTGCTCAGCTGGGCAGATTTCCCGCAGTTCCCAGCACCACCAGCTGTGTTCTCACAATCTCCAGTTCTTCATCCAAAACCACGTGGCATCTCCTCATGGCCCGCCAGGAAGTCCTTTCACCACTTTTCTTCCCACATCATCTCATATTGTCCCCCCATCCCCCATGGCGGCCCACCTTTTAGTTTAAATCCCAGCCTGGAACCTCCTCTTTAACCCCATTTCTGGCTCCTCCCACAATCAGCTACACCTGCTAGCACCCCTGTATTCTCTACATTTCTTGCCTGTCATAGTTAGTCTGGGCAGGCAAGGCCCCATGGCAAGGAGTGAACCATCTCCAGGCTCTTGTGCAGGTGCTCTAACCAGGGGAGCCGCCTCCCAGTTACATCATGGGTCAAAATAATGCCCAACTCCCTAGCTAGCCTGCTGTTATTGCTATGCAAAAAAGCCATTTTTGCATATAGGTATGAAGCTATCCTGCTGTTATTGATATACAAAATAACTCATCCCTATACTGCTGCTTTTCCTAGCCCCCAAGGTAGGCCTTGGGTGGGGGATGGTGCTTGGGACCTCTCACCATACACTCTGTAACACTTTCTTTCACTGCCTACCTACCATCTTAAATAATGTGCCCTGTTCTCGTAACTCCTAGTTCCCCTTCTCTACTTTGTTTTTCTCTCTTGTTTTGTTATTTTTTAATTGAATTTATTGAGGTGATAATTGGTTAATAAAACCATATAGGTTTCAAGTGTTCAACTCAAAACATCATCTGCGTGCTGTATTGTGCATGTATAGCCCAAAGTAAAGTCTCTTTCTGCCCCTATTTATCCCTTCTTTGCCCACTTTCACATCCCCTGCTTTGCCCCTGGCTATTACTATACTTACTGTTGTCCATGTCTATGTGATTTGCTTACTCTCTCTACCCAGCCCCTAACTCTCTCCCATCTGACACCTGTCAGTTTGATTAATGTATCTATGCTTCTGTGTCTATTTTGTTTGTTAAATTAGTTTGTTCATTGCATTTCACATATAAGTGAAATCTTATGGTATTTGACTTTCTTTGACTGGCTTATTTTACTCAGCATAATACTCTCAGGTCCATCTATCCTGTTGGAAAAGGTAAGAAGAGTTCCTTCTTTTTTATGGCTGAGTAGTCCATTGTGTAAATGTTCCACGCCTTTTTTTCCACTGATCTACTGATGGGCACTAAGATTGTTTCTGGGTCTTGGCTATTATAATTAATGCTACAGTGAACACAGTGGTGCATATATTCTTTCAAATTAGTGCTTTAGGTTTCTTCACATATATTCCCAGAAGTGGGATTGCTGGGTCAAAAGGCAGTTCCATTTCTAATTATTTTAGGAAATTCCAAACTGTTTTCCACAGTGGCTACACCAGTCTGCATTCCCACCAACAGTGCTTGAGGGTTCCCACTTCTCCACAACTTCACCAGCACTTGTTGTTTGTTGATATATTGATGATAGCCATTCCAACGGGTGTGAGGAGATCTCTCATTGTGAAATTAATTTGTATCTCCCATTCATGACATTGAGCATCATCTCATATGTCTATTGGCCATCTGAATGTCCTTTTGGAAGACTCTACTCAGCTCCTTTGACCATTTTTAAATTGGATTATTTGTCATGGTTTTGAGTTTGGTACGTTCTTTATACATTTTGGAAATTAACCCCACATCACAACTATAATCTGTGAATATGTTCTCCTATCCAGGGTGTTGCTTTTTTATTTTGTTGAAGGTTTCTTTGCTGTGCTTTTTAGTGTGATATAGTCCCATTTGTGCATTTTTTTTTCCCTTTGTTTCCCTTGCCTGAGGAGATACAGAAGCAAAAAAAAAATCTCAGAGGTGTCAGAAATTTTACTACCTGCTCTTCTAGGATTTTTATGGTTTCACAACTTGTTTAAGTCTTTTATCTATTTTAGTTTACTCTCGTGTATAGCGTAAGTTGGTTTCATTTTTTTTGCATTTTCCTGTCCAGTATTCCCGTGACCATTTATTGAAGAGACTGTCTTTACCCCAGCGTATGTTCTTGATTCCTTTGCCAAATATTAATTGACCATAAATATGTGGATTTATTTCTGAGCTCTCTGTTTTGTTCCATTGATCTATGTACCTGTTCTTATGCTGGTACCAGGCCCTGTAGAATGATATCTGGTAGTGTGATATCAGGTAGTGTGGTACCTCCCATTTTATTCTTCTTTCTCAAGATTACTGAGGCTATTTGGTTGGGTTTTTTTTTTTAATTAAATATTTGGCTCTCGTTCTGTTACAGTTGTCGCAATTTTCCCCCCTTTGCTCTCCTCCACCTCGCCCACTATTCAGGGGCTTTTTTTGGTTCCATATAGGTTTTGGGAATATTTGTTAAAGATCTGATAAATATGCCATTAGTATTTTAATAGGAATTGTGCTGAACCTATAGATTGCTTTGGGTAGTGTGGACATTTAAATAATGTTAATTCTTCCTGTCCATGAATGTGGTATATCATTCCACTTATCTGTATCTCCCTTGATCTCTTTCTCCAGTATCCTATAATTTTCTGAGTACAGGTCTTTTACTTCTTTTGTTAAATATTTTCCTAGGGATCGTATTTGGAGTTTTTTGCTGCACTAGTAAATGAGAATGTTTTCTTAATTTCTCTTTCTTATTGTTCATTATTGGTGTATAAAAATGCCATTGATTTCTGAATATTAATTTTGTATCCTGCTACTTTACTGAATTTATTTATCTATTCTAGCAATTTTTGGTGGAATCACTTGGGTTTTCTATCTGCAGTATCATGTCATCTCTATTTAATGGCAGGTTTACTTCTTCTTTTCCAATTTGGATGCCTTTTATATCTTTTTCTTGTCAATTGCTGTGGCTATGACTTCAAATACTATGTTGAATAACTGTGGTGAAAGCAGACACCACTGTCGTAATCTTAGGGAAAATGTTTTTTAGTTTTGGTCTATTGAGTGTGATATTAGCTATGGACTTGTCATATACAACCTTTATTATGTTGAAGTACGATCCCTCTATTCCCACTTTGCTGAGAGTTTTTAATCATAAATGGGTACTGGATATTATCAAATGCTCTTCTGTTACCATTGCTGTGATCTTGGGATTTTGAACCTTTATTTTGTTTATGTGATGTATCACATTTATTGATTTGCAAATGTTGTATTTACTTTTCATCCCCAGAATAAATAGCTTTTGAAGCTGTGTGATCTTTTTAATGTATCGCTGTAATCAAAAGCACGTCTGGCTGCCTGCCACTGTGAAACGAAATGCTCAAGAGGCAAGTGCTAATGTAGAGGAAAGAGGTTTATTTTCAGATGCCAACAACCTGGAAGATGGTGGACTCATATGTCAGATTCTGTCTCCACCTGCCAGTGGAGGCAGAGGTTTTTATAAGGAGGAAGAGAGGAACAGAACAAAGAGGTTAAAGAGGGAGTTGAAAAGTTCTATATGTGCAGACTAGCACAGTCCGTTCCAATAAGGCAAGTCCAGTGTACATCATCCTGGTTAATCATCATGGATTCTCATCATCCTGACCTCCTATCATCCTGGCTCCACAGTTGAATGTCAGCAAATCTGGAACTAGGATGCTTGAAGGTCAGCGTCTATATCTTTTGAAACTAGTTCATATAATTCTTATACAAATATACTGTTCATTTACAAGTCACATATTAGAGTCAGGGCTCACTTAGAGAAACAATGTCAAAAGAATGTTAGCGTGCGTTACAATTTTCCACTGTTACATTGCTGGATCCAGTTTGCTAATATTTTGTTGAGGATATTAGCATCTATGTTCGTCGGGTATATTTGCTTGTAATTTTCCTCCTCTGTAGTGTCTTTATCTGGTTTTAGAATTAGAATAATGCTGGCCTCATAAAATAAACTTGGAAGTCTTCCTCCTCTTGAGTTTTTTGAAATAGTTTGAGGAGGATCAATGTTAGTTTTTCCTTGAAGGTTTGGTAAAATTCACCTATGAAGCCATCCAGTCCAGGCAAACTGTTGTTTGCTAGGAGTTTTATGATTACTGCTTCAACTTCATTAGTTGTAATTGTTATATTCAGATTTTCTGATTTTTCTCTGACTCGATATTGGAACATGGTATGTTTATAGGAATTTATTAATTTCACCCAGGTTTCCAGTTTATTGGTACATAGTTGTTTGTAATATTTTCTTACAGTTGTTTGTATTTCTGTTACTTCTCTTTCAAACCTTCTTTTATTTATTTGTGTCCTCTCCTTTTTTTTCCTTCATGAATCTTATTAAAGATTTTCAACCTTTTCAAAGAACAAGCTGTTGCTGTCACTGAATTTTTTTGTGCTGTTTTTTACTGTCTCTGTCGGGGGTTTTTCTGCTTGCTTATATCATTATTATTATTTCCTTGCTTCTACTTACTCTGGGTTTTGTTTGCTTTTTTTTTCCTTGTTCTTTGAGGTGTAGGGTTAGATTGTTTGATATTTTTCTGGCTTCTTTTGGTAAGCCTGCAATGCTATGAACTTCCCTCTGAGGACTGCTTTTACTATGTCCTATAGATTTTGGGTTGTTGTACATTCATTTTTGTTTGTCTTCAGGTAGCTTTTGATCTCGTCCTTGATCTCATTGTTAACCCATTCATAGTTTAATAACATGTTATTTTGTGTCCATGTGTTTGAGTGTTTCTCGGTTTTTTTTTCTTGTGATTGATTTCTCATTTCAGAGCATTATGGTCAGAAAAGATGCTTGATATGATTTCCAACTTCTTAAATTTACTGAAATTTTTTTGTGTGTATGTCCTAACATGTGGTCTGTCCTAGAGAATGTTCCAAATACTCATGAAAAGAATGTATATTCTGCTGCTCTGGGGTGAAATGCTCTGAGATACATATTAAATCTATCTGACCTAGTATGTCATGTACGGCTGCTGTTTCCTTGTTGATTTTCTGTCTGGAAGATCTGTCCATTGATGTCCATAGGGCATTTAAATCTTCTACTATGACTGTATTACTGTTGATCCCTCTCTTTATATCCATCAGGATTTGCTCTTTATATTTAGGTGTTTATATGTTGAGTGCATAAGTGTCTATAAGGCTTCTATCTTCTTGTTGGATTGCTCCTTTTATCATTATGTATTGTCCTTTTTTGCCACTTACTGTAGCCTTGTTTTGAAACCTATTTTCTCAGATATAAGTATTGCTACCCCAGCATTGTTTAAAAATTTTATTGATTATGTTTTGAGAGTTGTCCCAATTTTTCTCCATTTGCCCATCTCCACCCAGTACTACCATTCCCTCCTGCAATCCACACCCCCGCCGCCCTCGCCACTGTTAGTTCATGCCCATGGGTCATGCATATAGTTCTTTGGCTACTCCATTTCCTATACTGTTATTAACATCCCTCCATCTACTCTTTACCTGCCAATTTGTACTCCTTAATCCCATCACCTTTTCTCCCACTCTCCCCATACCCCTTCCTAACTAACTAATAACGCTCCAAATGATCTTCATATCCGTGATTCTGTTTCTGTTCTGCTTGTTAGCTTAGTTTGTTTTTTTAGATTCAGTTGTTCATAGTTGTGAATTCCTTGCCATTTTAGTGTTGATCTTTTTCTTAAATAAGTCCCTTTAATATTTCATAATAATGGCTTGGTGATAATGAACTCCTTTAACTTTACCTTGTTGGGAAGCAATTTATCTGCCTTTCAATCTAAGCTATGATTTTGCTGGATAGAATTATCTAGGTGGTAGGTCCTTGCATTTTTTCACTTTGAATACATCTTGCCAGTCCCTTCTAGCATGCAAAGTTTCTTTAAAGAAATCAGCTGACAGCCCTAGCTGGTGTGGTTTAGTGGATTGAGCGCCGGCCTGAGAACCAAAGGATCACTGGTTCGATTCCCAGTGTAGGGCACATGCCAGGGTTGCAGGCCAGATCCCCAGCAGGGTGAGCACAAGATGCAACCACACATTGATGTTTCTCTCCCTCTATTTTTCCCTCCCTTCCCTTCTCTAAAAACAAATAAAATCTTTAAAAAAAAAAATCAGCTGACAGTCTTATGGGAACTCCTTTGTAGGTAACTGTGCTTTTCGTTTGCTGCATTTAAGATTTCTTCTTTATCTTTACCCTTTGGCACTTTAATTATGATGTGTTTTGGTGTGGTCCTCTTTCTGTCCACATTGTTTGGGACTCTCTGTGCTTCCTGGACTTGTTCATCTATTTCCTTCACCAAATTAGGAAAGTTTTTGTTTGTTATTTTTTTCAAAAAAAAAATCTTTCAATTCTTGCTCTTTCTCTTCTATTTCCGGCACCCATGATTCAGATGTTGGTATGTTTGAAGTTGTCCCAAAGGCACCTTAGCCTATCCTTACTTTTTTGGATTCTTTTTTGTTCCTACTGTTCTGGTATTCCAAATCATTTATTTGAAACTTAGTTTCATCCACTCCATTGTTGGTTCCCTGTAAATTTTTCTTTATTTCTCCTAGTGTAACCATCATTTCTGCCTGGGTCTTTTTTATGTTGCTGAAGTAGCCAGTGAGTTCGTTGAGCATCCTAATAACCAGTGTTTTGTACTCTGCTTCTGATAGATTACTTATCTCAGTTTTATTTAGTTCTTTTGGGGTTTTGTTCTGTTCTTTCATTTGGGCCAGATTTCTTTGTCTCCTGATTTTGGCAGTCTCCCTGTGTTTTTTTCTGTGTATTAGGTAGAGCTGCTTTGACTCCCTGTCTTAGTAGCATGGCCTATTGTATAAAAGTACACCAGTAAGTTGGATGGAGAGGAGCCTTAGGCAATCACCAGGGCTTAGCAACCTGTGTAAACCAAGTTGATGGAGTCTCTGTAATGTTGTCACCGGTCTGTGGCTCTGTGTTGGGGAGGGCTCAGAAAGGGGACAGTGCTGATGCCTGGCCTCTGGTGTTTTGTCTAGGAAGAACCTGTCCCCTGGCACTCACCCTGAGGCCTGGCACTTCAGTTTCCCCCTGTATTGCCCCTGTTGCCCTTTCAGCTCCTTTCCCTGTATTAGAGCCCGGAAGGAGTGAGTCTGCTGAAGTCCTAAGTCTATTGTGGGCCCTTTATGATGAGACTCCAGAGAATTCTAGTTTCTTCCTTCACCCTATCCCCACTGGTTTTTACAACCGGAAGGTATGGAGACTTATCTTCCTAGCACTGGACTGAGACTCAGTCCTAAGGTATCCCTCCTGATTTCTATCTACCACACATAGGTGGTGGACTGCCCATTCCACATCTCTGAACCTCTCCATGCATCTCCACCTCTCTGCCCCTCCTACCCATCTGGATGAATGTGACATCTTAAATTCTTTACTTGTCAGACTTCCATACAGCTCAATTTTCTGACGTTTCTGGGTGATAGTTGTTTTGTAGTCTAGTTGTAATTTTTGCTGTGGTTGTTCAAGGAGACCACCCATGTTTACCTGTGCCCCCATCTTGACCAAAAGTCCCAGCTTTCTTTGTTTCCATTTGCACATAATTTTTTTTAATCCCTTCACTTTCAGTTAGTGTGCATCTTTTGCTCTGAGGTGCTTTTCTTGTAGACAGCATATATTGAGATCATGTTTTAATATATTCAGCTACCCTTTACAGTCCTTACAGTTAAAGTTCTTATTGGTAGGTACTTATTTATTGCCATTTTATTCTTTTTTTAAAAAGAAAGATTTTATTTTTATATTTTTAGAAAGAGAAGAAGGGAAGAAGAGGGAGAGAAACATCAATGTGTAGTTGCCTCTCACGCGCCCTCTACTGGGGACCTGGCCCAAAACCCAGACATGTACTCTGGGAATCGAGCCAGCACTCAATCCACTGAGCCACACCAGCTAGGTCTTTATTTTTTATTCTTTATATCTTTGTTCCTCTCTCTCTCTCTCTCTTTTTTTCTTTCTTCTCAGAACAGTCCCTTTAACATTTCTTGCAATACTGGTTTGGTGGTAATGAACTCCTTCAGCTACTTTTTTTTTTTTCCTTTTTGGTAGGACGCTCTTTATTTTACCTTCTCTTTTAAATCATAGCCCTGCTGGATAGAGTCGCCATGGTTGTAGGTCCTTGAATTTCATGCTTATCCCTTGTAGCCTGAAATGTTTCTGTTTAGAAATCAGCTTATGGGAGTTCCCTTGTTGGTAACTAAGTGCATTCTCCCTTTGTCTTTCATCTTTACCATTTTAACTATGATGTCTCTTGGTGTGGTACCGTTTTGTTCATCTTTTTTGGGGCTCTCTGAGCTTCCTGAACTTGTTATTTCTTCTTTCTTCATGTTATGGAAGCTTCAGCCATGATTTCTTCAAACCGGTTCTCTATCACTTGCTGACTCATTTCCTTCTGGTACCCTTATGATGTAGGTGTTGTTATGCTTTATGTTGTCCCATAGGTACTTTGGACTTCCCTCATTGTTTTCTATTCTCTTTTGGTTGTCTTGCTCTGCTTGGGTGCTTACTGTTATCTTGTCCCCCTTTTCTTTAGGTATATTTTATTCATTATGCTATTAAAGTTGTCCCATTTTTTTCTCCCTTTTCTCCCCCTCCACCCTGCATCCCCTCTCCTATCAGCATTCTATCCTGTTAGCTGTATGGAAGTCTGCCTCCAATGGGTGGTCGATATATAGGGTACTTTGGGATGACTTTGGAAGGATTCTCCCTCAGTTGTTTACAGGCTGGAGATTGGTACTACTAACCAAAACTACTGCATGCAGATCTCCATCCCTAAGTGGAAGTCAAGTTAAGACTCTTCAAATACAAAAACAAAATTCCACGCAAATAAAAGATGTGTATCAAAGTGAAAATTTTATTAGCACGATACTGAAAAGCAGTCTTTAAAGGGCTGTGATATATATTCTTGAAGCTATGCCAAAGTAAAAAAAATATGCTCGTACTATACAAGAGAAGTAAAGAAAAAGTATAAATTCAATGATTTTACATTAATATTAAAACATGGATGTTGTTTCAGGAACTTAAAAAAATCTTTTTAACAAAAAATGAAATATATTACCCTTTTCAAATTTCAAAGGAAAAAAAATCTTTTTTTAAAGTATATTTTATTGATTATGCTATTACAGTTGTTACATTTTTTTCCTCCCCTTTATCCTCCTTTGCCTTGCATCTCCCTGCCTTTGAGCATCCCTCCCCACCCTTAGTTCATGTCCATGGGTCGTACATACATGTTCTTTGGCTTCTCCATTTCCTATACTATTCTTAACCTCCCCTCCCGCCCCCGCCAATCTACTTTGTACCTACCAATTATGCTTCTTACTCTCTGTACCTTTTCCCCCATTCCCTCACTCCTCTTTCCCACTGATAACCCTCCATGTGATCTCCGTTTCTGTGATTCTGTTCCTGTTCTAATTATTTGCTTAGTTTGTTTTTTGCTTTTGTTTTTTAGGTTCAGTTGTTGATAGTTGTGAATGTGTTGTTGTTTTACTGTTCATAATTTTTATCTTTTTCTTAGATAAGTCCCTTTAACATTTTATATAATAAGGGCTTGGTGATGATGAACAACTTTATCTTGTCTGAAAAGCACTTTATCTGCCCTTCCATTCTAAATGATAGCTTTGCTGGATAGAGTAATCTTGGATGCAGATCCTTGCCTTTCATGTCTTTGAATACTTCTTTCCAGCCCCTTCTTGCCTGTAAACTTTCTTTTGAGAAATCAGCTGATAGTTTTATGGGAACTCCTTTGTAGGTACCTGCCTCCTTTTCTCTAGCTGTTTTTAAGATTTTCTTATCTTTGAATTTGGGTAATTTAATTATGGTGTGTTCCTCCTTGGGTCCAGTTTGTCTGGGACTCTGAGCTTTCTGGAGTTCCTGGAAGTCTACTTCCTTCACCATATTGGGGGAGTTCTCCATTATTTTTTCAAGTAAGTTTTCGATTTCTTGCTTTTCCTCTTCTTCTGGTACCCTTACGATTTGGATGTTGAAACATTTAAAGTTGTCCCGGAGGTTCCTAAGCCTTTCCTTTTTTTTTGAATTGTTGTTTCTTCATTCTGTTCTGGTTAAAAATGTTTATTTCTTCCTTCTGTTCCAAATCAATGATTTGAGGTCCTGGTCTTCTTCCCCTCATTGTTGGTTCTCTGTATATTTTTCTTTATTTCACTTCTCCATCTATTTTGCATCTGCATCCTGATTACCAGTGTTGTGAACTGTGAGTCTGACAGGTTGACTATCTCTTCATTGTTTCTTTTTCTGGAGTTTTGATCCCTTCTTTCATTTGGGCCATATTCCTTTATCTTGGCACACCTGTTATGTTGTAAGAGGGGCAGAGCCTTAGGTATTTGCCAGGGCAGGGCAACTCACTTCTCTGCATCATGATGCTATATGTGGGGGTGGGGACTGAGAAGGAACACTGCTGTTTGCTGATCTCTCACCCAGCTTTCTGTCACTTCCTCTGCTACCCACAAGCAAATTGGGCCCTTCTGGTGCTGATTCCCACATGGGTTGGCTTGTGTATGTTTTAGGACCCTGTGGGTCTCTCCAGTGAACTCTCCTGGGAAGTTGGGAATTTCTCCCACCACCACAACCACCACAGGTTTTTACAGCCAGAGGTTTTGAGGCTTTATTTCCCTCTGGTGGAACCCTGGATTGCATGGTTGTCTCGCTCCCCAGGTGTTCCCCCTGGTTTATCTACACTTGAATGTGGGACTGCCCAGTCTGCCAAAGCCACTGCCTCACCCACCCGGTCTGAGTCTGTCACCTTGCCATGCTCTCCTCCCCAGCTGTCCATCTGCACCCCTAACTGCCAGTCTGGATGAGTGTTTCTTCTTTAACTCCTTGTTTGTCGGACTTCCATACAGTTGGATTTTCTGGCAGTTCTGGTTCTTTTTTGTTTTTAAATTTGTTGCTGTCCTCCTTTTGGTTGTGCAAGGAAGCACAGCTTATCTATCTCTGCTTCCCTCTTGGCCTAAAGTCCCAAATCCTGTTGTCTTGTCCTTTAAATTGCTGATTCAGCCCTCTGCTTTAACCTAACTTGCTGTTGATTTCTTCCAGTGTATTCTTTTTTTCAGATATTGTACTCTTCATTTCTGACTGGTTCTTTTTTATGGTGTTTATGTCTTTTTTAATGCTTACTATCTTTTTAAGTTCTCAGTGAGAATCCATTCGTCCCTTAAGGTTCTCGAGCATTCTTATAACCACTGTTTTAAACTCAGCTTGTGGAATCTTGGTTACTTCCATGTTATTTAATTCTTCTTCTGGTTATTTTTCTTGTTCTTTCATTTGGGGCTTTGTGTTGTGACCATTCAGGGCCAGACAGGTTCATGGGATTTGCGCATATGGAAAAATGTTCACGGAGCTGTTGGGATGCCTGACATGCCTTTTTTCAAGAGTGGACAATCTATTCAGGCTGCAAGCTGCATGTCACACTGCATGTCACCTATCCCCTCTGTATGGCACCTAGTGTGGGCCCTTGCATTCCCCCTGCATGTCCATGTCTACGCCCCCAGTGAGAAGCCCCTACCTTCTTAAGTACTAAAGCAAACAAAGCCAACAGGGTGCCAACAGACCTTAGGCAACAGAGCTTCGTACCATGCGTGTGAGCCCACTCAAGACTATGGGCATGGTTTATCAGACCCAGTCTTAAGGCTGTGAGAATACTACTTTATCAGACCCCTTTAAGATTTTGAGAAACTGCTTCTCTTAGTTACCCAGACATCTGGGTGAGGAAGCCAGACTGCCTCCATTTACGCTACAGGCATATTTTTTGTCTCCCCATTTGGTCTCCATTTTTGTGTTTATCTCTGTATATGAAGTAGATCTACTTATGATTCCCAAGCTTGTTATGGCTTTGTGATACAGGTACCATATGGTTCTCAGTGGCACAGTCTTCCTGATCACCTTAGCTCGGTGCTCCAGAAATGATTCTTGTTTGGGTTTATGTCCCTGTCCCCCACCATTGTAGCTGAGTCTTGAATGATGTTGGCCCATTCATGAGTAAAGTTAACCCTCGGGCTGGCTGACTATAAGGATAGACTTTGTTCACCATTTATAACTTGCTGTTCAAAGGCTGCTCATCCAGGCGGATCTGTTCACAGCAGGTCTGTGCCAAGGTCCTTGTTTGCCTGTTCCATTTTTGTGGCTACTTTGGTTGAGCTGTAGGGTGTCTTGAAGCCCACCACTGGTTGTATTGGTTATTGGTCCACTTGGCTGGGGTTCAGGTACAGTTGATGTCAGATGTTGTGTGTAGCTGACCTTGGGCTACCCATCTGGTGCCACCACTCTCTTCACAGTTTGTGGCTTGTGCCTTCTGGGTCTGGGTGTGTACAAAGATCAACTTCCTGCAGCTCTGAGCTGGGGACAGCTCAATAAAAGGTCCAAGGCTCCCTGACATCGGTGTCCACCTGTCAGCCCCTTCACCAGACCCTGAAGTTGCCCAGACTTCCTCCAGAGTTTTATAAGAAAGGCTGTAAAGTGTGCTCAACCTGGCCATACCTCACTGACCCTTCAACAGGGCTCATGCTTGGTAGGGCAGGGCAACTGGGTTGCAGGGACAGGGCCTACTTGGGGGCAGTGTGGTCAGGCACTGAATGAGGAGAATGTGGCCTTTATTCCAGATCCATACCACACAGTCTTCTACTAGAGTCTCTAACTCTAGCTTTCCCAGGAGGAGCACACCACAGGTTCAGGTTTCAGTACAGACAGCTGTCCCCACTACAGGAGCAAGCTCAGCAGGGCAGGGCCACTGGGACTTGGCAAACAGATCAAAAAAACTCTCTGTTGGGGGTGGCACCAACTTGGCCATGGGAATTAGGGTGAGCTGCACTCCTCCCCTTAGCTTTATATCCACATCTGCTCAAGTGCCAGACTGGAGCCTCAGCAAGGAGACATGCTCCAAATGTCCCAGCTCTGAGTCGTGTTCCCTTCTCCCCCACTGAACTCAGTTCCCTTCCCTGCTCAGCAGGATGGGGCCGCCAAAACCTGGGAAAGCAGATCAAGGGAGTCTCCCGTTGGTTTTGGGGACTGCTGAACCCATGAGAAATGAGAAGATTGGCCCACATCCAAAGCCACACAGTTCAATGACTGACTGAGTTGTCTGCCTATAGTTTCTATAAAAAAAGAAAACCACCGCAGATCTCTGTTGGGTGCAGCAAATAGTCCTTTCTTCTGGACTCGATACTGGCAAGGTAGTGTCATCAGTATTTCAAGGAGCAGGTTAGTGCACTTCCCAGACTGTTTCTATAAGGAGTGCCCAAACCTGGGAGATGGTGCCTAAGGACGGTATGTGATGTTGACTCAGGACTAAGACCTCAGTAGCTGACCCTCCAGATCTCTCTTACAGAGCCACGCCACCCAGATTTCCTCTTTATGATTCCCGTACGCAAGAGCAAGTTCCTGTGAATTCTGGCAGACTCCCCTCTTCTTCCCAGCTGACAGAGTCCCTGCTGATTTTCACAGCCAGATGTTATGCAGGCTCCTCTTCCTGGCCCTGGTGCTCTGGGTTGGGGATCCCAGCATGGGGTTAAGACCCCATGCTTCTCAGTGGGGACTTTTGCAGCCAAGATATCCCTCCGACTTCTCAGCAGCCACACCTGGGTTTAGGGGCAAGCCCTCTCTGCATCTCCTCCCTTCTTACCAGTCTCTGTGTAGCTGCTTCTGTAAATCTATGGATGTAAATCTCCTGTTCAGCTGTCATTCAGGTCAATTGCTATATAATTTAGCTGTAAATCTGGTTTGACACCAGGAGGAAGTTATGTAGCTTCTGCCTACTAGACAGCCATGTTGAATCTTCTGCTTTGTTTTTCTCCAAACATTATCAACTCACCTCTAACATGATATATATGTTGCTTTATCTTTATTTTGCTGTTGTGTGTTCTTCTGATTTCTTCTCTTTTAGATTGGAACTTTTTGAAAGGCATGGAGTTTTGTATGCTTTGCTCACTTCTGTCCCTTGCACCTAGAACAGTTTTTGGCACATGATAGTCACTCAGTAAATATTGTCACATTTACATTTCTTTTCTGTCCTTTTCTGTGGAGCTTTAGTCAAGATCCAGTGTACATGGAGACTGTAAGCATATCTTTTTTCTTATATCACTACTAGGTATATCATTATAATTTTCTCATGACCTTAAAAACTGTATGAAATACAAGCTTTGCACATTCTACTATGCACGAATTTCAGTTATCATGTTTCAGTTAAATAACACTAGTTCCCCCACAACACAATTTTCATTACCATTGTGTTACCAACTATGCAAAACTACATAAAGTACACACTGCTGCTAGCTTCTCAGTCCACAGAACACTACGCAAATAACAGATGACATGATTAGTAGCCAGTCACGGAATTTCAAAAGTGTTGGTGACTGGTCACTGCCCATCTCTTAGTTTAGGCACAGACAGTAAAACACGTAGTTGTGTTGTCTCCTTGTCTCCAGTGATAAACCTATTACATGACAGTTTACAATAATGGATCATCAAAAAAGGGCATTGACCAATGAGCATGAAAGTGCAGTAAGAAGTAGTGATATGATGGAAGTGAGATTCACATAGAATGCAAATAGTTGTGATGAAAAGTATGAAGATGTCCCAGAGGAAGTTACACTGGCAGAAGGCTTCACATTACAGAAACTCTCAAGACATTGAAAGTACAAAGGATTAAAAGTTGAAAGCTGATCCAAACTTAGAAAGGCATATGACAATTTGCCAAGCCATGCACTATATGACTTACAAAGAAGACATGCCCTGACTCGTGTGGCTCAGTGGACTGAGCTCTGGCCTGAGAACCGAAAGGTTTCCAGTTCATTTCCTAGTCAGGGCTCATGCCTAGGTTGCAGGCCAGATCCCCAGTTGGAGGCATGTGAGAGGCAACGGCTCAACCTATCTCTTGCACATTGACGTTTCTCACCCTCTCTTTCTCCCTACCACCTCTCTAAAAATAAATAAATAAATAAATTTTTTAAAAGAGACAAGTGCTGTTCAGATGGCTCTTGATAAGTTTTTTACAGAGAAATAAAACATTTAAATTCTTTTTTTCAATTGATTTTAGAAAAAGAGAGGAAGGGGGAGATTGATTTGTTGTTCTACTTATTTATGCGTTCATTGGTTGATTCTTGTATATGCCCTGACTGGGAATCCAGCCAGCAACCTCAGCATATCTGGACAACGCTCTAGCCAACTGAGCTACATGCCCAGAGCCTAAAACACTTAAATTCTTAATGTTTTAAATTACAGTGTACTAAATAAATATTAGTCTTAGTTTTTTATTTTACTCAACATTTATAACTGACAGTAAAAGAGTTTTCAGTGTTCTGACTAAAAAATTTCCAAAGGTCATGGAACAAATCACAATTTTTCTTATTGATTAAAATTACTTTACATGTTTTCCTGCTTTTACAGTTATTTTTATAGTCCTGCACTACTATTCAAAGTAGGAACTGCCTGTATTTTTTTTAATGATTTTACACTCCCATTGTATGAATATGCCATAATTTATTTACTATATAAATTGTTTCTGAATTCCAGTTATTGAAGATAATTATTTAATAAATTTTAAGAAATAAACCTTTTTTGCTGTTGTTGTTTTCCAAAAATGTAGTTGTAAAGGTTTGACTATTGAGTAAAAAGATTTGGACATTTTGAAAGTCTTACATGTATAGTACCGCATTATTTCCCAAAACAGCTGTGACATTTCGCAACTATGGGCAACTGGTGATTGGCTGCTTCATCACAACAACACTCCTGCTCATGCATCATGTCTCATGAAGAGTTTTTTGGCAAAGCATCAAATCACCCAGCTGTCTCAGCCCCCCTATAGCCCAGATTTGGCGCCCTGTGACTTCTGGCTTTTCCCAAAACTAAAATCAGCTTTGAAAGTGAAGAGATTTCAGCCCTGGCTGGTGTGGCTCAGTGGATTGAGTGCCGTCCTGCAAATCAAAGGGTCACTGGTTCGATTCCCAGTCTAGAGCACATGTCCTCAGGAGGGGGCACACAAGAGGCATCCACACATTGATGTTTCTCTCCCTCCCTTCCCCTCTCACAAAAATAAATAAATAAAATCTTTAAAAGAAAGAAAGTGAAAAGATTTCAGACCATCAGTGAGATTCAGGAAAATATGACAGGGCAGCTGATGGTTATTGGAAGAACCATGTGAGGTCCCAAGGTGCCTACTTTGAAGGGGACTGAGGCATTATTGTCCTTTGTACAATGTTTCTTATATCTTGTATCTTCAATAAATATCTCCATTTCTCATAGTACACGGCTGGGTACCTTCTGGACAGCCCTTGTATGTAGGTCAGGTGTGTAGACCAGCTGGAAACTGCTACAGTCATGAAGCAGAATTCTTTCCTCTCCTGGAAACCTCAGATTTTTCTTGTAAGGCCATCAACTGATGGGATGAAGCTCCTCATTATTGAGGGTGATGCCCTTTAAAGCCAATTGTTATAGATATAACCACATCCACAAAAAACTTTCACAGCAGTATACACACTAGTGTTTGTTTAAATAACTGGGGATTGTAGCCTAGCCAAGATGATGCATAAAACTAATCTTCACAGAAGTTTGGCTACTCTTTGTTATAACTAAAACACCAAATTGAGATGCTGTGGTTTGACTGACCACTGGTTAACATGAGCAGACAGAGTGATTGTAATCATTTTCTTCACTAAGACCAGCTAGTCTGATTTCCCAATGTCTACCTTGAAACTTCTGGAAGCTTCTTTCTTTAACATGTTTTATATTTATTATAAAATTAGATGCCCTCACCCTGGCCTCTTAGCTCAGTTGGTTGGAGTCTCATCCCATGCACCAAAAGGGTGCAGGTTCAATCCCCGGTCAGGGCACATACTTTGGTTGCACATTTGATCCGCAGTTGGGCGCGTACATGAAGCAACCGACCAATGTTTCTGTCTCACATTGATGTTTCTCTTGCTCCCTCTAAAGTCAATTAAAAAATACCATCGGGTAAGGATTTTTTAAAAATTAGATATCTTTATTGGTATCCCAAACTAAAATTAAGTGGGCCAGATGTCCACGGTTGATTTATGCTGGAGTGATTAATATGAAGAGCATACTCTTAAAGCAGACAGGCTTGATCTTTTCTACCTTTGACCCCACAGCAAGGGATTGGAAAAGGGAAAGTAGAAGACCCAGTGAGCTACCTCAGTTCTTGGCCGCAGTTTCCCATGGAGATGTACTTCCTCTCAGCCTAAATTTGACATCAAGTCTGGTCAAGAAGATGGCACCATAGATCCTCTGCCACAGTGCTCTTCTGCAGGCATTTGTTATATGAAGAGTTTCTGTAGTCCTAGGAATTACTATTTTAATGAATTAAATCATCAAACAGCTTTTTAGCATTGTAGCTTAGCAAAAGCACACAGAAATTGTTGGTCAATGTTTTCAAGATAAAAACAAAAACCCAAGATTCTTTTAAAGTACCCTCATAGCTGCTTTTTTGGATTAGTAAGTACAAAAATGCTTTTCATGTGTGCACACACAATAAATTGCTTTCTTAATTTGGACAAAAACCTGAGTAAAGACTATCCTTTTTATTATCATTAAATAAAATTGTTAAAAACAACCTACTTGAGAGACTTTACTTAGTAAGTCTTAGTAAGTTCTAAGTAGAGTATTTTGTAACAGACTACTGCTTTATTTATTAACAGACATTTAAGGGAACTGATAAGTAGGTAAGTTTCAGTGTGCTTTAGGTTAAAAGATACTGAAATGTCAGTAACAAATTAATTTAATAGTTGGTTTGAATTGCAGGTTAACGGGTTAGGGCTCAGGTTCTAAGTCCACCTCATTCTTAGGCCGAATCCAGCCTCTACTGCTTTACTCCTTTACTGGGCTTCAGGGTGCCGTTAGTTACCTGAATAACACCTACCTCAAAGGGCATTCACATGAAATCATAGAAGAGTTGGCATATATGAATGCTAGCTGTTATTACTGTTATTACTTTAAAATGCATGCTGAGCTTTCCTGGAGTCAAAATTTGAAGTAGTGGCCCTACAACTTCTAAGAATAAAAAGCCTGTATATATTTTAATTAAATAAATTTAATTGCTCTTTTATCTGCCTTTGTTTTTGCTTTCTTTCAGTGAAACTTCCCTACATCTTTCCCACCTTAAAAATAAATAAAAGTCATTACTAGTAAAAAAGCTGTATGAAAATTAAAGTGAATATATCTAATTTTGGGGTAATCCATGTCTGCATGTTGCAAATTCCTCCTTGCTTATTACAGAATACTGAAAATTTTTCATTAAATGTAACAAAGTCACTACCATGCTTTCTTGGTTATTCATGTATAGGATGAGGGGGGGATTTGAGGTGCCCAGCTGCACATTCCCAGTTGAGGTTAAAGGCAGCCTTCCGTCCTCTTACTTCAGGTCTTATACTGTAAACATGTGTCCTTTGTAGTCCTTTTAGTGCCACATTTTATTTTTGTGCCTTTTGTTGCTGATTTTGCTGTTTAAGATGGCCCCAAGTGTAATGCCAAAGTGCTATCTAGTATTTCTGAGTGCAGGAGGGCTGTGGTGTGCCTCATGGCGAAAATATCGTATTAGGTGAGCCTCATTCAGGCATGAGTCATAGTGCTGTTGACTGAGAATTGAATGTTAATAAATCAACAATTTATATTAGTTAAGGTACCTTTGAACACAACCACACATAAACCAATGTTATGTATTGATTGGTTTATGGAAATATGTGGCCAGAGTTTTTCAGGAACCTAACCTCGTGTTTCTCTGGGTGCAGTGGTTCCACATTTGCTAATTCAGGTTCTCGGCACCCTGTAGAACATAAAAACTACTGTGAGTAATGAGAATCGACAACATTTCTGATAAAGTCCAGGGCTTTGATGTCAGTCTTGTTTTAATTTTTATTCTCATTTGCAAAATGTGCTTAGCAGCTTTGGAACTGATGAAATGCATGCCCAATCAAGGTATAAATGTCCTTCTCAATCTGCTTTAATAATGTGGCTTGATAGGATCTAGGGCCAGATTGGGAAGTAAAAAAATTAACTCTGGACACAAGAAAATATTTGATTTTCAGGGAATACAAATTTTCCAAATAGAAAGTGTATTACCAGATTGTATTTTAGTATCTTAATATAAAAGTAGGTCCTCCCAGAGAGTATTTTTAGTATCTGTTATTGTCACTGAGAATTTGATGGAAGTACTATTATTTAATCAGTGGATTGAATTACAACTTAAATTCCTAATCTACAGAGCAATATATTTTTTCTATAAAAAAAATACATTGTTTTGATAAAATTTTTAAAAATATATATTTTATTGATTATGCTATTACAATTGTCCCATTTTTTTCCTCCCCTTTATTCCCCTCCACCCTGCAATGCCTCTCCCCCAAGCCTTAACCCCACCTCCACCTTAGTTCATGTTCATGTGTCATACATATAAGTTCTTTGGCTTCTCCATTTCCTACACTATTCTTAATCTCCCCTTGCCTATTTTGCACCTACTATTGATGCTGCTTATTCCCTGTACCTTTTCCCCCATTCTCCCC
The DNA here is from genome assembly GCF_021234165.1 of Pteronotus mesoamericanus. Classification (NCBI taxonomy): domain Eukaryota; kingdom Metazoa; phylum Chordata; class Mammalia; order Chiroptera; family Mormoopidae; genus Pteronotus; species Pteronotus mesoamericanus. The sequence goes on from NW_026555304.1 coordinate 2,949,677, forward strand.
CCTCCCTCTCCTGTCTGATCTCCATTTCTGTGATTCTGTTTCTATTCTAGTTGTTTGTTTACTTTGTTTTGTTTTTATAGGTTCAGTTGTTGATAGTTGTGAGTTGTCATTTTACTGTTCATAGTTTTTGATGTTCTTTTTCTTAGATAAGTCCCTTTAACATTTCATATAATAAGGGCTTGGTGTTGATGAATTTCTTTAACATTCCTAAAGTTATCTAGGAAGCACTTTATCTGCCCTTCCATTCTAAATGATAGCTTTGCTGGGTAGAATAGTCTTGGATGCACATCCTTGCCTTTCATGGCTTTGAATACTTCTTGCCAGCCCCTTCTGTCCTGCAAGGTTTCCTTTGAGAAATCAGCTGATAATCTTATGGGAACTCCTTTGTAGGTAACTGTCCCCTTTTCTCTTGCTGCTTTTAAGACTCCTTATATTTAATCTTGGGTAATATAATTATGATGTGCCTTAAGTCTGTCCTTCCTTGGGTGCAACTTCTTTGGGACTCTCTGAGCTTTGTGGACCTTCTAGAAGTCTATTTCCTTGACCAGATTGGGGGAGTTCCCCTTCATTATTTGTTCCAATAAGTTTTCAATTTCTTGCCCTTCCTCTTCTCCTTCTGGCATCCCTGTGATTTGGATGTTGGGTAGTTTAATGTTGTCCCAGAGGTTCCTATGCCTCTCCTCATTTTTTTGAATTCTTGTTTCTTCATTCTGTTCTGGTTGAATGTCTGTCTCTTCCTTATGCTCCTGATTGTTGACTTGTGTCCTCATTTCCTTCTTCTCACTGTTGGTCCCCTGTATATTTTTCTTTATTTCACTTTGCATAGCCTTTACTTTTCCATTTTGTGACCATACTCAACCAATTCAGTGAGCATCCAAATCACCAGTGTTTTGAACTGTGCCTCTGATAGGTTGGCTCTCTGTTCATCGCTTAGTTCTATTTTTGGAGCTTTGATCTGTTCTTTCATTTGGGCCATATTTCTTTGTCTTATGAGCCTGTTATGTTGGGAGGGGCAGAGCCTTAGGTATTTACCAGGGCAAGGCAACCCAGGTCACTGTGTTGTGATACTGTATGTATGGGAGGGGTCAGAGAGGAAGCAAAGCCACTTGCTCAGCTCTCAGCTTTCAGTCACTTCCTCTGTTACTCACAAGCAAATTGGGCCCTTCTAGTCCTGACTCCTGGGTGGGGAGGTTTGTGTATGTCCTAGGACCCCGGGCGTCTCTCCAGTGGACTCTCCTGTGAGGTTGGGAGTTTCTCCTGTTACTGCAACTCCCACAGGTTTTTACCTCCAGGGCTTTTGAGGCTTTCTTTTCCTGCACTGGAACCCTGGATTACATGGTCTGTCTCGATCCCCAGCTGTTCCTCAGGTTTATCAGCATGCAAATGTGGGACTCTGTCATCTCTAGCCACTGCCTTGCCTCATGGCCCGTCCACCCTGGTCCCCATCTCTTCCCCTCCTACTGGTCTGGATAAATGTATCTTCTTTAGCTGCTTGGTTGTTGGACTTCCATACAGTTCAATTTTCCGGCAGTTCTGGTTATTTTTTGTTTTTAAATTTGTTGTGGTCCTTCTTTTGGTTGTGCAAGGAGGCAAAGTGTGTCTACCTATGCTTCCATCTTGTCTGGAAGTCCTCAAAAGTACATTATTTAAATTGCTTTAATGTTCAGCCTTTTCATATTTTGAAAATGGCATACCTTCCATAATTTAAAGCATGGTATAAATTCTGAAGTTAGAACTGTGTGAAACTATTCCAGGGTTCTTTGTGGTTAAAGAATTTTTGTTACTGTTTTTGTGGTGGTGATTATTTCTACAGCTTTGTCCTCTTAAATTTGTTTACAATTTTTTTCTTGACCAATTTTGTACTATTTTTTAGAGAATTTCCATGCAGTATGAAAGATTTTCTTTTCTAACTTTCACGAAACTAATAGTCACAAGTCCAGAATTTGAGCCCTGCCTCTGTAGTTATTAGCTTTTTTTTAACACTTCTTCAAAATCGAAGACTTTAAAAGATTGTTTTTATTGTTCTTCAACTATAGCTGTCCCCATTTTCCCCCCAACACTATCGCCCACCCTCCCTATCAGTCCTACGCCCCCTCCCCAAAGTTGGCTTTGTCCATGGGTCCTTTATACATGTTCCTTGAGGGCCCTTCCCCGTCTTTCCCCCATTATCCACTTCCCCCACCACCCTGCCCCAGTTACTGTCAGTTTGTTCTTTATTTCAATGTCTCTGGTTATATTTTACTTGCTTGTTTGTTTTGTTGATTAGGTTCCACTTATAGGTGAGATAATATGGTGTTTGTCTTTCATGACCAGGCTTATTTCACTTAGCATAATGCTCTCCAGTTCCATTCATGCTGTCCTGAAGGGTAGGAGCTTCTTTCTTTTCTGCTGTGTAGTATTCCATTGTGTAAATGTACCATACTTTTATTTTGATTCACTCATTTGCCGATGGTCACCCTGGCTCTTTCCAACACTTGGCTATTGTAAATTGCACTCCTATGAACATTGGAGTGCATAGGTTCTTCATCATTAGCCCTTAAAGAAAGTCATTTAATACAATACTTGATCTGTTACTCTTGACACATGAACACACTGAAAGGTCTGGAAATTCCCTGTGGTTTAGAAATTACAAGGATTACTATTTTATTTCAGAGGGGCCAAATAGCTTTTCTCTTCAGCTTACTGCCCTTCACTGAGTCTTTCTATCACCTTCCCTTCAGTTTACCTGCCTCCTGGCCTTGGGTTCTGAGTTTACTAGTGGCTGGTAGGACCTGGTATCCTATTCCTTTTCTTCCTAGCTATGAGACCTTGGAAACTACTGTGAATTGATTTTTCTCTTAAAAGTTATATTGATTTCACCAAACCTCTTTGAAAGCTCTTATTTACCAGGCCCTGTGATAGGCCCCAAGGGTAGAGTTGAAATGAAAGCAAACCATTCCTCTGACCTTAACCTCAACTTGTAATCCAATAGAGGAGATAAACAAATAACCAGTAATTGTAATAAAGTGTTACAGTTACAGTAGAACACATATGTACTAGGTTAATTCTGTTTGAGTAGCTAAGAGAATGCCAGAAGAGTTGCTTCTCACCCAGAGTTGTAAAGAATGACTTGAAGTTTTATCAGGTACAAGCATGGAAGTGCATGCAGGCACAGCAAGGACCTGTGCAAAGGCACGTTGCCAAAAAAGAACATGGTATATTCAGAAAACTGAAAAGTATTATGTATAGCACAGTATAGTATGTGTGTTAGGTACCAGATTTTGTGTGGTTATGTTTATATGCTATGTTGAGGAATTTTTAAAACATACTATGAAAATTCAAATGCACAGAATTAGAAAATAATATAATGAACACCCATGTATTCATCATCCAGTTTCATTATTTATCAACATTTTCCCACTCCTGTCTCATCTGTCCTGTTTTTTCCCCACCCATTTTTATCTTTAGTATTTAAAAGCAAAGTTCAGACACATTATTTCACACTGACATGCTGAAGAATTTAAACTCTGCACAAGGAGACTATAACTGGGTTTTAAAGAAGGGATGAAAGAGCTGATACTGGCAGCTCATCATTGCTCTTGGGATATGTGGAGGACATTCCTGGGAGGTAAGACCAGGGTCAGAGGCCAGTTAGAAGATGGTTTTATTTTAATTCAGGTAAGGAGTGCTGAAGTGTGTGACAGCAGGGGAAGGATATAGAGAGGCCTTTAAGAAAGAATTGTCTAAACAATAGCCTTGGGGAGTGGAAGGATGGAGGAGGAAGCTTTGGAGGGCTTCTTAGCCAAGGTGTGAAGTGTGGGTGTCTGGTCAGGTTTACAGTTGTCCTGCCTTATTGTAACCAAACAAAAATGGAGGTTTGGCTTTCTGTCGCCACAAAAGCCAAACTCATGAGGCAGATGCTAATGCAAAAGAAAAGAGGTATTTATTTTTCAGGTGCTGTGCGACCTTGGGAGAGTGGCAGATTTCCACCTGAAAGACCATCTCAGCTTCCTGCTCAGGCCTGAGGTTCTTGTATGGATAGGAAGAGGAGGGCTTTTTCTTCCATCCAATTATCTTATTAGCTCTTTGCATGCTCAGGGCCCTATCCATTGATATTTCTAGCTTTCTGCATACTCATTGTAAGAATTTCCCCCACTGCCATCTTGGCCAATGGGGAGAGACTCCCCACTGCTCCCACTGACTGTTTTATGGTAACAACATCTGCTGTAGTTTCTTTCCTCAGTTTCAGTTACCTGTGGTCAACTGCAGTCAAAATATTAAATGAAAAACTCCAGAGGTAAACAATTCATAAGTTTTAAATTGCACACCATTCTGAGTACAGTGATGAAATCTTGCACAGTCTCACCTGGCATGTGAACCTCCCCCGCCCTTTTTTTTTTCTTTTTTTTTTTTTTGACAAAGGGGAAGGGGAGGAGAGAGAGGGAGAGAAATATCACTATGTGGTTGCCTCTCGCATGCTCCTTACTGGGGACCTGGCCCGCAACCCAGGCATGTGTCCTGACTGGGAATCGAACGCAGCAACCCTTTGGTTAGCAGGCTGGTGCTCAGCCCACTGAGCCACACCAGCCAGTGCTTTGTCCAGAATATCCACACTATATGTACAGTGAAGTAAGATATTTTGACAAAGAGAGATCGCATTCACATAAGTTTTATTATAGTATATGTTATTATTAGCTATTGTTAGTAATTTATAAACTAAATTTTATCATGGTTATGTGCATATAGGAAAAAACGTACCGTGTTTAATGCACAACCATGTTTTTGGCCGAAACTTTCAGGGAAAAAATCTTTTGTATTAATTTTTTATTCAATTATTTATTTATTTATACTTAAGATACTTATTTTTTGTATTATAAAGGAATTTTAGCATTTATTTTTGAGCGTATTATAGTGCAAGAAATTTTATGTAACAAATAGTTGCAAAACAAGAACAGATACAAGGTACAAGAAATTTTGTGTAACTGTATCAAATTAGTACTACCCATGTATAATGCACATCCTTACTTTTCCCCTCAAAAATTTGGGCAAAAACGTGCTTATCATACATGGCAAAATATGGTAGTATATACAAGATTTGGTACTACCTGTGGTTTCAGGCAACCATTAGGGTCTTGAAATATATAGAGGAGACTGCTGTAGAGGAAAGAGTATACATCTTAAGTATCCTAATAGAGAAGTCCATTTGACTATAAGCATGGAGCTCAGAAGAGATTGGATATCTGCTCAAATTGTGCAGACAGAACTGGGGAAGAAAGGACTGTGGCACCAGCAGGGCCTGAGGGTCAAGCCTCTGGCCACCTCAGAGGACCCTGAGGTCAAACAGGAAATTGATACGAAAGTGGCCAGCCAACAGTGACTGACAGTCAACATGAGTTTACTTCTTTTGTTTATGTGTGGTATCTTGCTTCTTGTTTCCCCTTAGCCTCAACTCTGTTGAGTTTTATTATCTTCTTCCTAAGTTCAGCAGGAAGATAGAACTTTAACTTCCCTTATGGACGTTTGGTGTATGCATGCTTGTTCTGTTTATCCCTATTAGCTTACAGACAGTTTGAGAGTAGGTGTGTATTCATTTAGGTCTTTATTGCACCAGTTAATTCACAGCTTTTTACCTAATAGATGTACTGTACATATTTATTAAAGTGAATTAAGATTCTGGTTTCTTCCATGTGCTTGGCGTATTTTTATCTTAAGGGCCAATTCTGGGTATGTATATATTTCATATCACCTTTCTTTTCCAGTTTCTCCCAGAAAACGAGCTCTTTCCTTTTTTCGCTAACAGCATATTTAGAAATTTTATTGGAATTTTTTTAATGGCAGTTTATATTTAATGTTTCAAATTACTCTGTTCTGGGGCCAACAAAATGAACTACAGCATTTAAAAATTTATTTAGAAAATAAGAATTACAAGTAATTGGGGAATTGCATCATATATCTGACCTTTGCTTCTGTTTTCTTCTCCAGGGCCTGCTCTCTTTTCTGAGTGCACCACTTATAGGTGCTTTGTCTGATGTTTGGGGGAGGAAGCCCTTTCTCCTAGGCACCGTCTTCTTTACTTGCTTCCCAATTCCATTGATGAGGATCAGCCCTTGGTGAGTGGTTCAGCCTTTCTTCATCATGACTGTTTTGGGTCACATAGGAATAATACATCTGCAAGAGCCCTTCTTAATCGTTTCAAAGCACTTATATCTGTGTTTTCATTTGATCTCTTTGGTAATACCAAAACCCAGGGGGTTTTTTGTTTGTTTTTTCTTGCTCTTTTTTTTTCATTTATTTTCTTTATTTTTTCAAATACATTTCTCTCTGCCTTCCCCACACCACCTTCCCCTGGCTCCCCTCCCCACCCCTCCCTCAATCCTTCCCCTTTGGTTTTCTATACGAGACCTTGCTACATGTTCCCAAACCCTCCCATTCCCTTCCTTTACCACCGTTCCCCGCCCCCCCCCATCCCTCTTGTCTCTGTTGGTTTCTTTTCTTTTCAGTGTTGCTGGTCTCATTTTCCTTGCATCTTTGTATTGTTGGTTAGGTTCCGCTTATAGGTAAAATCTTATAGTATTTGTCTTTCGCCCCCTGGCTTATTTCGCTTAGCATAATGCTCTCGAGTTCCATCCGTGCTGTCACGAAGTGTAGTAGTTCTTTTTTTCTTTCTGCTGCGTAGATTTCCATTGTGTAAATGTACCGTTATTTTTTGATCAGATCATCTACTGATGGGCATTTAGGTTGCTTCGAACACTTGGCTATTGTCAGTTGCGCTGCTATGAATATTGGGGTGCATACGTTCTTTTGTATTGGCACTTTGGTATTCTTAGAGTATAGTCCCAGCAGGGGAATCACTGGATCAAAAGGCAGTTCCATTTTCAGCTTTTTGAGGAAATTCCACACTGCTTTCCACAGTGGCTACACCAGTCTGGATTCCCACCAACAGTGTACTAGGGTTCCCTTTTCTCCACAGCCTCGCCAGCACCTGTTGTTTGTGGATCTGTTTATGATGGCCATTCTGACCAGTATGAGGTGGTACCTCATGGTGGTTTTGATCTGCATTTCTCTCATGGTTAGTGATGCTGAGCATCCTTTCAAATGTCTCTGGGCCCTCTGTATCTCCTCCTTGGAAAAGTGTCTGCCCAGGTCCTTTGCCCATTTTTTGATTGGATCTTGTCTTCTTGGAGTAGAGTTGAGTGAGTTCTTTATATATCTTGAAGATCAAACCTCTATCTGATGTATCATTAGCAAATATATTTTCCAATAGGGTTGGCTCCCTTTTCATTTTGCTGATGTTTTCTTTCACCGTGCAGAAGCTTCTTATTTTGAGGAGCTCCCACTTGCTTATTCTTTCCTTTATGTCCCTTGCTTTAAGAGACATAACAGTGAAAAACTTGCTGCCTGGGATATCTGAGAGTTTCCTGCCAATGTTCTCCTCTAGGACTTTTTAGCTGTCACGACTTACATTTAAGTCTTTTATCTGTCTTGAGTTTATTTTTGTGTATGGTGTCAGCTGATGATCCAATTTCAATTTTTTGCATGGAGCCGTCCCGCTCTCCCAACACCATTTGTTGAAGAGGCTGTTATTGCTCCATTTTATGCTTCTGCCCCCTTTGTCAAACATTAGATGCCTATATTTAGACCAGAAATAGACCTGGGCTTATTTCTGGGCTCTCTATTCTGTTCCACTGGTCTATGGGTCTGTTCTTGTGCCAATACCAGATTGTTTTGAGTATAGTGGTTTTGTAGTAGAGTTTGATGTCTGGTATTGTGATCCCTCCTACTTTGTTTTTCTTCCTCAAAATTGCTGCAGCTATTCGGGGTTGTTTATGGTTCCATATAAATTTTTGATATGTCTGTTCTATTGCTGTGAAATACGTCATTGGTATCTTAATAGGGATTGCGTTGAATCTATAAATTGCTTTGGGTAGTATGGACATTTTGATGATATTAATTCTTCCAATCCATGAGCATGGTATATGCTTCCATTTGCTTGTATCTTCCTTAATTTCTTTTTTCAATGTTGTATAGTTTTCTGCATACAGGCCTTTTACCTCCTTGGTTAAAATTATTCCTAGGTACTTTATTTTTCTTCTTGCTATATCGAATAGTATTTTTTTTTCTGATTTCTTCTTCTTCTATTTCATTGCTGGTGTACAAAAATGCCTTTCATTTCTGAACACTGACTTTGTATCCTGCTGTTTCCCTGAATTCACTTATTAGGTTGAGTAGTTTTTTGGTAGAGTCTACAGCGTTTTCTATGTACACTATCATGTCATCTGCAAACAATGATAGTTTTACTACCTCCTTTCCTATTTGGATGCCTTTTATTTCTTTTTCTTGTCTGACTGCTGTGGCTAGGACTTCTAATACAATCTTGAAAAGAAGTGGTGAAAGCAGACATCCTTGTCATGTTCCCGATCCTAGTGGGAAAGCTTTCATTTTTTGCCCGTTAAGTATGATGTTGGCTGTAAGACTTTCATATATAGCCTTTATTGCGTTGAGGAATGCTCCATTTATTCCCATTTTGCTGAGTGTTATGATCATAAATGGGTGCTGTACCTTATCGAATGCTTTTTCTGCGTCTATCGAGATGATAATGTGGTTTCTGTCTTTTCTTTTATTTTTGTGATGTATTATGTTTATTGACTTGAGTATATTGAACCATCCCTGCATCCCTGGGATGAATCCCACTTGATCGTGGTGGATAATCTTTTGAATGTATTGCTGGATGCGGTTTGCCAATATTTTGTTGAGGGTTTTAGCATCTATGTTCATCAGCGAAATTGGCCTGTAGTTTTCTTCCTTTGTAGGGTCTTTATCTGGTTTTGGGATCAGGGTGATGCTGGCCTCATAAAAAGAGTCTGGGAGTCTTCCCTCCTCTTGGATTTTTTGGAATAGTCTGAGAAGGACAGGGGTTAGCTCTTCCCTAAATGTTTTGTAAAATTTTCCTGTGAAACCGTCTGGCCCAGGGCTTTTGTGTGCCGGGAGTATCTTGCTTACTGCTTCAATTTCCCCAGCTGTTATCGGTCTGTTCAAGCTTTCTGTTTCTTCCTCCTTCAGTGTTGGAAGATTATACTTTTCTAAAAATTTGTCCATTTCATCCAGGTTTTCAAATTTCTTGGCATATAATTAATTGTTCATAGTAGTTTCTGACAATCCTTTGTATTTCTGTGGTATCAGTTGTTATTTCTCCTCTTTCATTTCTGATATTATTAATTTGGGTCCTCTCCTTTTTATTCTTGATGAATCTGATTAAAGGCTTGTCAATTTTATTTATCTTTTCAAAGAACCAGCTTCTGGATTGGTTGATCCTCTGAATTGTTCTTTTCCTCTCTATGTCATTCATTTCTGCTCTAATCTTGACTATTTCCTTCCTTCTGCTTGCTGTGCGATTTATTTGTTATTGTTTCTCCAGTTCTTGAAGTTGTAGAGTTAGGTCTTTTATTTGAAATGCTTCTATCTTTTTCTGGTAAGCCTGTATTGCTATGAACTTCCCTCTCAGGACTGCCTTTGCTGTGTCCCATACGTTTTGGACTGTTGTCTGTTCATTTTCATTGGTTTCCAGAATTTTTTTGATTTCTTCTTTTATCTCATTATTGACCCATTCATTGTTTAATTGTCTACTGTTCAGTCTCCATGAGTTTGCAAGTTTTTGAAGTTTCTCTTGAGGTTAATTTCCAGTTATAAGCCCTTGTGGTCCAAGAAAAAGTTTGGTATTATTTAAATTTTCTTGAATTTGCTGCGGTTTGCTTTGTGTCCTATCATGTGGTCTGTCTTTGAAAAACTGCCATGAGCATTTGAAAAGAAGGTGTATTTTTCTTCTTTGGGATGTAAGGTTCTATATATGTCAGTTAAGTCTCTTTGATCAGTGCGTCATTCAGTTCCACGAAATCCTTACTGATGTTTTGTTTGGAAGATCTGTCCATTTTTGACAGTGGGTGTTGAAATCCCCTACTATCAGTGTGTTGCTGTCTATATCTTTTTTGAAGTCATCCAACAATTTCCTTATAAACTTGGGGGCTCCTATATCGGGAGCATATAAGTTTACAATGTTGATGTCTTCTTGATAGATTCTTCCTTTAAGTATTATAAAGTGCCCCTCTGGGTTTCTCTTTATGGCCTTTGTTTTGAAATCTACGTTGTCTGATACAAGTATGGCAACCGTGGCCTTTTTCTCCTACCCATTTGCTTGGTATATTTTTTCCATCCCTTTACTTTCAATCTGTATAGCTCTTTTGCTCTGAGGTGGGTCTCTTGTAGGCAGCATATGTGTGGGTCATGTTTTCTTACCCATTCAGCTGCCCTGTGTCTTTTCATTGGGGCATTTAGTCCATTTCCATTGAGAGTTATTAGTGATAGAAACCTATTCAGTTTTTCTGTTTGTACCTGTGTTTTTCTCTTTCTCACTCTTTTCCATCATCTTCTTAAACCAGTCCCTTTAGCATATCTTGGAGTGCTGGTTTGGTAGAGATGTATTCTTTTAGCTTTCTTTTGACTGGGAAACTCCTTATTTCCCCTTCTATTTTAATTGAGAGCCTTGCTGGGTAGAGCAGCCTTGGTTGTAGGCCCTTGCTTTTCATGACTTGGAAAATTTGTTGTCAATCCCTTCTGGCTTGTAGTGTTTTGTTGAGAAGTCAGCTCCTAAGCATATCGGGACCCCCTTGTATGTTACTTTCTCTTTTTCCCTGGCTGCCTTTAGGATTCTCTCTTTGTGTTTTATATATATCATTTTAATGATGATGTGTCTTGGAGTGGACCTCCTTGGGTCCCTCTTGAGTGGGGCCCTTTGTGCCTCCTGGATCCATGAGACACTTTCTCTCCTCAAATTGGGGAAGTTTTCCATCATTACTTTTTCGAGGAGGTTCTCTATTCCTTGCTCCTCTTCTTCTCCTTCTGGTATCCCTATTATGCAGATATTATTGCATTTCAGATTGTCCTGCATTTCCCTAAATGCCTCTTCATTCATTTTGAGTCTTTTTTCCATTTCTTGTTCTTTCTGGGAGCTTTTTTTCTACCTTATCCTCCGTCTCACTGATTCGATCCTCGGCTTCATCCAGCCTGCTTTGGATTCCTTCTACTGTGTTCTTCAATTCAGAAATGGTGTTCTTCATATCCTCTTGTGTCTTCTTGATAGTTTCTATGTCCTTTTCCAGGTCGATATAGTTTGTTGTAAGATCCTGATAGTTTCTCTGCAGTTTCTCAAAGCTATCTTTGAGCTGTCTGAGCTCATTGAGCTTCCGTTGAGCCATTGTTTTGAATTCATTATCTGATAGTTTCCTCGCCTCGATTTCATTTAGCTCTCTCTGTGGGGAACCTCCTTTTCCACTCATTTGGGGGAAACTTCTTTTTCTTCCCATTTTTACGAGAGTCTATAAAATAATTAATTAATTATTTTTTTTAGTTTTGCTTCTGCTTATTTGATCCGTCTAGATTTCCTGACTTTGTGGATTAAACTTCTATGGTAGTAGGTGGGTCTTTTTTTTATTTGTTTGTTTGTTTGTTTTTTCCTTTGCTTTTCTTTCTGGTCCTGCCTCTATTGATGTCAATTGTTGACCCTACATGACCTTGGGTCATTTGTTTGGGCCTTCCATAAGTCTACTGTCTGTGTCTGACTCCTGCTTTGGGCAGCTCTGTGACACCTTTGGCCAGGGATCCACTATTTCTGTGGATTGCTCTGCACTCTCACGGCACTCCTTGAGCGCACTCCCTAACCAGGCAGGATCCCGCACCTGCCTGGGCTCACTCGTGCTTGCCCCAGCCCAGGGGGCTTATTCCCGACCTCATGTACTCATCTGGCCCCAAGGCCAGCGGGCACCCTGGCACTGGTCAGTTTAGGGTCTTCTATTGTGTGCTTTCCCCACTTTTTGGTCTTTGTGTGCGTTGCGTGCCCTTGCCAAATGGAGACTGCAGAAATGGAAGTCAGCTCCAGGACTCCGGTTAATCCTGTCTCCAGTCTCTCCTCCAGGCACTCTGGGCAGCTCTTTGACTCCTTTCGCCTGGGATCCACTCTCTGCACTTGCGGGCCTGCACGGGTCAGTTTTTGCCTGCCCTCGCCGATCTGTGCACTCCCTCGCACGCCCCGTCAGCGCCAACCTGTGCGAGCCCTCGCCAGCTCAAGTGGATCCACAGAGACGCTCGCCAGCCCTCACCAGCCACTAGGCACGAGTGTGGGCGCCTTCACTGGGAGGTTTTGGGGTGTCTATTGTGTGCTTTTCAGCTTTTGGCTCTTTGGGGTGTGGCCTGTTCCCGCACAATGGAGACTACAGAAAGGAGAAGGAGTCGTGACTCCCCTGGTTCCTCCTCCCGTTCTTTCTCCAACGCCTCCGTCTCTAGTCTCTCCTCTCTATGCAGCTGTGTGACTCCTTTGGCCAGGGATCCTCTATTTATTCCAGCTTGTCAGCACTTAGCCCCCTGGCTCACACGCACACAAGCTGTGTGCGGAACACACAAAAGGCAGGTTAATTGATTCCCTTATGCCTGAGCGACATGCTAGCTGCAGAGTGGGAGGTGCGTTATCACCGGGACTCCGCTGGCCTCCATCTCAGTTCTCTTCACAAAGTTTTCCTCACCAATCTTTTCCCAGGCACCAGCCCACTCTGCTGCCGCCTCTACCCAGAGATCAAGGAGGGCGGCTGCCACTGCAAATTTTTGTGTTGGCCTTTTAAATGTCTCTTTGCATCTCCCGCCACCTGTCTCTAGTAGAGAGCGTCCCTGAGCTTTTTGGGGTTGCGTTTTGTTTGTGCGTTTTTCTGGTTTTAGCTGCTGTAGTCTAGGGGTCCCTGTTTATGGTTCAGACCCTGTTCTTCTCAGGGGGATCCAACTGGCCGTTTCAATGTCCCTCTGGTGCTGGTGCCCGTGGGTGCGCAACCCACCTTCTCGAGCCTACACCACACTTCTCACCCATTGGGATGTGTGAGAGTTGAATCCACTGTCTGTCTGCGGCTCCAAGTCTCCTCTCCCTCTATCGTTCCAATGTTTTCCAGGTGATTTCTCCACTATTTAGTCGCAATTCCAATTTGATCTTGGGAGGAGGTCAGCGTGACTCCCATTCACTCCTCCGCCATCTTAGCTCCTCCCCAAAAGCCAGTTTTGGTAGTTACCATCTTGCCAATATTATAAATGGGGAAATGAAGAGAGTACAGAATTAAGTCTGAAGTGAAAAAATAGAAATAAAAGCTGTGGTTGCTATGAGGCGAGTTACAGGATTGAGTCTCAGGAGGGAGCTGAGGATCTCTGTACTCACTGCTATGGCTCAGTTGACTTTGCAAATGTATTGTTTTTGTCATCTCATTGGCCTAGGGGACTGATATGACATAGCTAATGTCAATAGGTAGGGATCACTTTTGTATATAATGTGGTAAAGACCAATAGCCTATTCTAAATCATAATATAAAATTTTAAAAAATGTTTATTGATTTTTAGAGAGAAACATCAGATTGTTGTTCCACTTATTTATGCATTAATTTGTTGATTCTTGTATGTGCCTTAACCAGAGATCAACCCACAACTTTGGCATATTGGGACAACACTCTAACCCAGCCAGAGCCATAATATGAATTTTAATTTGATCTCATTTTTTGTGATAAATAAGAAGGGAGTATTTAGTGTGTGAACAAGTCTATTTAGTTACCAAAGATGAGTTGTAATTTGCACTAGAGCTGTAATTTAGTTGTTTCTCTAGAGTACAGAGGATGGCATTTTGGCCAAAATTCCTCTTGCTTAACTCAGCAATGTGAAGGACCATACCTTAGAATGGAAGGTTTTTGTGTTTTGTTTTTAATGCAATTAAGAGATTTTCTTTTTATAGCTCATGTGAAAATACCATCATTTGATTATTTGATAGGAATTTTTAAAATGTCAACATTTGTCACATTCTATATCTGTTGGGTACCCATAATGGATCATTTTATTTTCTACCAGATGAAAAAAAATTTTAAATACTTTTTGATATTGAGTCTTTCTGTTTAAGAACATGTCATGCTTTTCCAATGAATTAGGGCTTTTTTTGTGTGTATCCTCTAAATACCTTAAACTTTATTTTTATTTTTAGATTTTTAAATGATTTTACTTATTCCCATACAGTTTTCATGGTGCTGCATTTGCTACTTCTGTTGACTAATGAATAATGTTAAATAAAAGTGATGATTGTGGACTTATCTTTCTCTTAATAAAGAAAATATTGTAATGTTTATCATTAAGTGTTAAGCTAGCTTTTATAAGCTAGGTTTTAGATTGAAAAATACTCATTCTATTTTATCCAGAGATGTTCTTTTATAAAGTAAACATTCGGTGTCAAATTTTTAAAAAATGCATTGTTGCAACCATGGAGATCATTTTATTTTTCTCCTTAGATTTGTTATTATAATGAATATTAATATATTTTCTAATATTGAAACATTATTATATCTGGGACAAATCCTCATTTCTGTTCTGTGATGTTCTGTTTGCAAGTGTCTAATCAGTTTTTTTTTAAAGGTATCTATGCGTATGATAAAAATTTTTGGTCTTAATTACATTAACATTTTTTGTTAGCCTTCTTTTGTGTAGCTCTTATTAAGTTATTTGCTATACATGCTATCTTTTTCTTAACTAAAGCTAGGAAATTTAGAAAGTTTTTATTTCTCTTCTTTTGGCTTCCTCTAAAGCTTATTTAAACTGCATGTGCTGGCACCCATGTTTTGTCAGCAGTGACAAAATTAGTTTGTTTTTATGTCTTTCTCTCCATCTTGATCATGCCTTTATTAGTTGTCCTCTTTCATGCATATTTTTAAAATTTACTTTTTGGTTTATAATCTATATATCTTTGGCTCTGTTTATAAAAATGTACATACACTACCTCTTCTGCGTAATTGAAATGATTCTTTTTTTAGGTGGTATTTTGCAATGATTTCTGTGTCTGGAGTCTTCTCAGTCACGTTCTCTGTGATATTTGCCTATGTAGCTGATGTCACTCAGGAACATGAACGAAGTACTGCTTATGGATGGGTAAGATAATAGATTTTTTTAAACCAGAAAAATAATTAACACTCTATTAAAAATTCACTGAATAGTGCCATTTAAAATAAGTGGTAAATAATGCCTTATATAAAAGAAAATCTAAAGTAATCGAAATAAAAAAAGAGACACAGAAAGTTAAAAGATAGCAAGATAGAAATTGCCATTAGTTCTGTGGTTTTAGAACTGGAAGATTATCAGGAATATCTGAGTTGCCATTTGTAAAGTCTTTTAAAAGTTGGCTTGATTTGTTTTGTTAGCTGATCACTTGACAAATCATAAACAGTTTACAGATTAGAACAGGTTAGAAGTCTCTGCTCACCTAATTCGAATTGACGATGTATTGGAACCTGAGGCATATTAATCCATTGTTATGTTACTGGTTGTGTGACCCCAGTCAGTTATTTGGGACATAGTACTGCAGAAAAAGGATTACACTCATTCATTCAAGAAATAATTGTTGAATGCATTGCAAAAGTTATAGGAGACCTCCCTTTTTTTTTTTTTTTTTTTTGATAATTGAGTATTAGGCAATCATTTCTAATTTTCCTAGGCATGATAATGGCATTGTGATCAAGTAGGCAAAGAAAGGTATAAAATGACAGGCTGAAACCCTTTATGTCACAGTGTCACATCTCTGAGAGCTACTCAACTGGTTCAGGGAGAAAAGGGGGCGTGTGGGTATGTGTTCAATGCATGAACCTGTTGGGGCATGTGGGTGTGGTTGAAGAGGAAAAATGTCCTCCTCTTACCTTCTAGGTTCTTTGGCTGGCCTAATAATTAAATTGGCATAAGACAGATTAACAGGAGAAAAACAAATTTAATTTTACATGTACAGGAGCCCCACAAAGACTTAAGCGACACAAAGGTAGTTAGGCAGTTGGGGCTTATATGCCATCATGAGCTAAGGAGAAAGAGGGTAGGTTTCTGGGGCTTCAAAGGGGGAGGAATACAATTCACAGAAAGATGAAAAGAACAAATCATTGCTAAACAAATGTTTGCCCTGCCATGCAGATAAGTTTTTCTGATATAAACAGGTGTCTTTGGTAATAGCTGCCTTTCTGGTATAGGCTCCCTATCTGGTAAGTTTTCTTAGGCTGTTAATGGGAGAAGTATAAAGCTTTTCCTGAGTCTTTTGGGTCTTAATTACTTTCAGTTCAAAACAATCCACATGCCAAAGTGGCACATTTTGGGGTGCTCCCCCTAAAATGCACATTGTGCTCCTCTCCACTTTCCTGTGTTTGAAAATGTTTACAGTAAGAAGGTGGAAGAAAAAATGATCTGGCTGGATTGCTGAATAGTTTGGAGTGGGGGATTGAATGCCAGAAATCCAGGTTATGTCTCTCTTCCCAGGTCTTCCTTTTTCTTTTAAATCCCACTTCCTGGGAAGACAGTAAATAGTCATTCAGTGTTGACTGATTGAATGAGTAATTGCACAAATCAACAATGGGGATGTAAGTCAGTTACTGCTGTCCCACAAAACACAATAGCAATGTTTACTTTGTTGACTTCAAATCTCAGGAGTTTGAAAACTTCCATTTCAACCCTATTTTCCCTAGCTGCTACCTGCTCTCTCCTCCCTTCCTTTTTCCCTCCTTCCCTAAATGTCTCTTGTGCCACATCCTAAAGGCAGGACATCTCTAGAGTACTGTGGAGGAGGACAGAGGGATCTGATAGGAAGGCTTCAAAAACACAGCGTGTTCAAGATGGCTCTTAGAGGCTGGCGAACAGAGAATTTAGAGGTGCCAAAAGCCTCTTTTATCACACTTGTTATGCAGACTTTCTCTACATTTCAGAAAACACCAGTTGAGGTACTAACTTCCCTCCTGTTTTACTAGATTTTTGTTCCTTGCTTTCAGCAGAAAAAAAAATTCACAAAACTGTTGTGCTGAGCATTAGGGCTTTGAGGAAAGATTTCAGAGAGAGTTCTGAACCAATGAACTTAGGTTCCCCACTAGTTCAGTTATTCATCTGTAATATAATGCCTGCTCATAATGGGGTTGAGAGAAGTCACTGAGAGAAGTGCCAGGCAGAAGTATAGGGCTGCGTGGATTTGGTCACAGGACTAAGGATCTTGGCAAGTGTTTTTGGATGATATTAACATTTAAATTGGTGAATTTGGGGTAAAGCAGATTGCAGATTCTGTCCTATAATGTGAATGTTTCTCATTCAGTCAGTCTGAATAGAACAAAAAACATGAAGGAAGCTATTTGTTAAGCACTACTGTATTCCATGAACTTTGCCAAGTGATTTACTTACATTATCTAAGTTATCCCTAACATCCCAATATTACAGATATTTTTATCATTTTATAGAGAAGAAAATTGAGATTTGGAAAAGTTACATAATTATGAAAGGTCCCAGGGCCCAGGGCTCAAAGTATTAGATCTGGGATTTATACCCAGTTCTGTCTCACTCCAAAGTCTGGGATGAGACACCATGAAAGGAAAATAGTCCCAGGAATCTTTACATTTATTCCTGTGCATTGACAAAACTAAAAGAGAAAAAAAGAAAAGCTTGCCGTCTACCTATCTTAGAGATAGGAGGATTTCTTGCCAATTACAGGATTGTCAACCAAGTGTAGCTTAAGTTCTAAGAAGCATTTTGAGATTTGTGAAAGAATACATAAAATATTTTTACCTTTCCTTACTGAAACTGCCTCTAGTAAACCAAGAAAGTGATCATTCTCTGAGGAGGAGGTCGGACTCTGTCCTGCAGAGGCCACTCCGGGTTGCCATGGATGGGAAAAAAAAAATAAGTCATCCCAGACACTTTTCTCTCGGTCTGCCAGGGAAAGGGGTGGCTATTCCCTCTAGCAGAGAAGGCCCCGAGCCCTTCTCTTGAAGTGGCTTTTATTGAGAACCATAAGCATAGGGGTAGGGGTATAGAGCATGGATGCAAAGCTCATCTGTCAATGTCAAAAGGCTATGTTTACAGAAAACAAATAGAGATCCTAGATAACAATTGAAGGAACACAAGAGATTTGCCTCAGATCAGGGTCTGGTAGACAGGGTGGTGCCCATTCAGCCCTGAAACCTGGGAAACTGATCACATTCTATGCTCAACCCCAAACATCAGTTCTTGTTAACTCAAGGGCATTCTTAGCAAAGGAAGTTTCATAGGATTTAATATATTCCTTTCCCAGGCCTAATTGTCCCCAGGAACTACCAGTTTAGGGCTGTACCTCCAGTTTAGGGCTATACCTGCCTTTAGTATTGTTTCACTGACCCGATCAGACAGCGGGCAGAGCAGCCAAGAGATAAGGAAACTTCCTTCAGATAGAATGAGGACTCCGGCCATGACAAAGCTGAGGGGCGAGGGTCTTTTGCACTTCCTCAGTGTCCCCCAAGTCCTTCCCTGATGGCCCCTATGCAACTGTGCCTTTCTTAGGTTGCCCATACCATTGAGGGGTCTTATCCATCATTGACTAACCAGCCATCGTCTGGGGCCAAGCAGGGTGATTTGAGGAAGACACGTTTTTGTCTGCTTAGTGGCCTATTTTCCCAAGGTCTCCTTGCTCAGCTCCTCTTGGGGCCCTCTCACCTGTTGGCGAGGCTGCAGTCCCTGAAACCAGGCAGGATGGTTCCCAACAATTCTTAGGGCTGCAGCAATGAATAGTCATATTAATTAAGTTAATGCTTATTAAGAGATTGCTTTGGTGAAGTCATCCTTTAGATTTATTCATCAGAGTCATATTGAATATTAAGTGAAAGAGGGGTTGAGATAAATATGCAGACTAAGCACGTTGGCTGCTTTAAGTTTTAAGAAAGACACAGCATTTTGCATTTATCCATCCAACAAATATTTATTGAGCATCAACTGTTGAAAGTAGTATATCTGGTCAAATAGAACAGTTAGGAAACTACTGCAGCTTCCCTACCCCCTTCTGATATTTGAAATTTTATGCCTTACCTTTTTACTTTTATTTTCATATTCCATGATTAAATTGGCTCCCACCATAGTCACTATTTTATAGTTGAATATTAAGCAGAGATTTTTCCCACTAAAGGCCTGTTGTTTCTCACTATCAAGATATATACAGGGTAGGGCGAAAGTAGGTTTACAGTTGAGGTTCCTTATACTTAGAATGCTGTGGAATTACAAAAAGCAGTTTCAGCTGAAATTTATCAACTGTAGGTCTGACTGTAACACTTTATTGGGGAAAAATAATTTGAGAGATTGGAAAAAGGCTTCTAGTTCCTGCTTATCTATTTGAACTTAAGATAGTTATTTAACAGTTTTATTATTGTTTATTTGTACATTGTATGATAGAGTATCTTTGCAATTTACATACACAATGCAGAAAGGATTAAGATAGTAGAACACTTATGGATTAATGAACAATTAAGTCATTTTGTGCAGATACTTTGTGCACCTGAGGACACTGCAGCAGTGTTCACTTCGTACACGAGATGCCGCAGCAGTGCTCCCTTAGTTGTTTGCATGTCATTGCAACTTATAATGTAGTTACGTGATTGCCTTGGTTTCTTGAATAATGTGGAAAAACCTGAAGGACAGGAACTCTGTGTTCCTATTTATCTGGTACAGAGTGGGTATTCGATAAATACCGAAACAATGAATTTGTGTTCCCCAGATCGGAATTCTATACACCCCTTTGTTCACCAGAAATGATTTTATTTGACTTACAGTATTTTTAGTATACGAATTTCAGACACATATTTTTATACATTCAGTTGGGGGGTGATGAAGGAAAAATGTCATTTGCTATCAAGAGTCAAAATTTTAATTAGCATAATGATTTCTGTGGTTTCTATAAGAACAATGATGTGGGGATTACCTGAGAGAGTGGGGAATGCTGGGTGGAGGGAGGCAAAGAAGGAAAAAATGGGACAACTCTAATAGCATAGTTAATAAAATGTAAATTTAAAATAATTAAAATAAAATAATATGGAGGTGAAAATAATAGTAAAAAAAAAAATGTTATTCTGGTACTGGCTGGTATGGCTCAATTGTATCATGCCCATAGACCAAAAGGTTGCAGGTTCAATTCTTGGTCAGGGCACATACCCAGTTTGTGGGTTCGATCTATGGTCAGGGTGCCTACAACAAGGCAACCAATGGATGTTTTTCTCACATTGATGTTTCTCCCTCCCTCCCTCCTTCTCTCTGTCTCTGTCTGTCTCTCACTCACCCTTTCTCTCTGAAAGCAATGAAAAGTTGTCCTCAGGTAAGGATAAATAATAATAATAAATTAAATAAATAATTTTTGTTTTGCTTCTCTGATTGTTTTCTGCCACCTTGTCTTCAAATCATTTATCTGACCCTCTGCTTCATTTAACTGCTCACAGTTGCTATCTTCCTTGGATCAAGCACTTCTGTCCTTATAGCAGCAGCCTGGGGGAGTATATTAGCCTGGTTCTCCAACTCTCTGTAGCCCCACCTGGCCAAGCTCATGACCTGCAGAAAGGTCTGTTTCAGCTTGGGCACAGTGCACTCTGCCTTGGGGAACAATTAAGGAGATTCAGGAGAACCCCGTAGTAGTTAGAGGCATGGGCATTCAGTGAATTGTGTGGCTCTGGAGCAGTAGGCCATTTTTCACTCGCTGCATGACACTGGTGCTGTCAGCCAACAGGAGACCCGTGAGCTCTGTCTTTCATATTTCCAGTGGCCCTGCCCTGCTGAGCTCACCTCGGCCGGCTGCTCCCAGTGAGACCTTTGGTGCAATTTTTGTATTGAGATTTTGGCAGAGACTCAGATGGACACTGAGTTATGTGGCTCTGGAACAGGGACCATTTTCCCTCCCTAGATACCACCAATGCTCGTCCCCCAGCAGGAGACCCATTACCACCCTCCTGCTTAGCTTGCGTCCAGCAGAAAAATCTGCTTGCTGTACCCAGTTTGGACCTGTGGTGTACTTTTTCTTGGGGAGCTATTGTCAGAGACTAGCACAGACCCTGAATTGTGTAGCTCTAGAGTGGTGGCTGTTTACTCTCAAACCCCCTCCATGCCACTGGTGCCGTCCCTCAATAGGAGACCCACTAGCTTTGTCCTTCTGACTCCCAGTGGCCCCACCCCTCTGAGCCCATGCCCTGCAGAAAAGACTGCTGGCTGTACTCAACCTGTACCTAGAGTGCACTTTTTTTCTTGAGAGGCTCATGTTGGCAACTTGGACAGGCACTGAGTTGTATGACTCCAGAGCAAGGGACATTTCTCCCTGCATGTCACCAGTGTTGTTCCTCAGCTGGAGACCCACTAGGCCTGGCCTCCCCACCCCTAGTGTCCCCGTGCTGCCAACGTCACAACGCCCTGCCTGAAGACCCTGAAGAAAAGTCTGCTTGTTGCATGCAGGCTGGACCTGCAGTGTGTCTTTTTGAGGATGCTCTGGTCAGAGACTCAGGCAGAGACTGAGTAGTATGGCTCTGGAGTAGGAGCCACTTTCACCCCACTCAGTGCCTGACCTGCACCAACCTCAAATAGGAAGTCCACTAGTTCTGTTTGCTTGACCGTACTGAGCTCATACCTTGTGGAAGAGACTGTGGGCTATGGCCAGCCTGGGCCTACTCTAACGACGTTGTTCAAAAGGCTCTTGAGGAAGTATAGGCAGCCTCAGGAGGTGTAGGACAGCTGACAGGTAGATCTCAGGGTGCCTTGGGGCCTTTTACTGATCTTCCCTCAGGCCTGGAGATGCTGGAAGCTGACCTTTGTACAGGGCTTGTCCTTTTCCCCCCTACACGCAGGCCCAGCAGACACAGCCACAAACTCTGATTACATGGCAGCTCCAAACAGGTAGCCCAAGGCCAGTTACAAGCAGCATCTAACAATAACTTTCACCAGAGTCCCTCCCAAGTGAACCCGGAACCAGTGCAACCAAAGCTGGGCTTCAGACCACACCAGAGCATGACAAACTAACCACACAAGTGGCACATTCAAAGGAAGATCTTGGCAGGCAACAGACCCTTGTGGAGCCAACTCTGCTTGGTAAAGAGGAGGGCAGGTCTTGCACAGTAGCTCGTACACTGTGGTCAGGGTTGATCCTTATGGTCAGCCAGAGCCTGAGCATTAGCCCACTCACAGATGAGCCAGCAGCAGTCAAGACACAACTGCAACAGGAGGGCCTACATAACCCATCCAAGAGGCATTCCTGGAACACCTAGCTCGGGTGATCAGGAAGGCTGGACCACTGAGTCCCACAAGACACTGACTATATAAGAACATACCAACACTGGGAGACACAGCAGAGTTACCTAATACACAGAGACAAATGCAAAAGGCAGACAAAATGGGGAGACAAAGAAAACATGTCACAAATGAAAGAATAGGAAAAATCTCCAGAAAAGGAACTAGATAAAGACAAGGTAAGCACTCTACCAAATACATAGTTCAAAACAATGCTTATATGGATGCACAGGAACTTGAGGCAGGTGGAAAATGGATGAACTCAGTGAGAACTTAAATAATAGGTATTAAAGGGTCATAGAACCATAAAAAAAGAACCAGTCAGAAATGAAGAATACACTAGAAGGAATCACCAGCAGGGTTGATGAAGCCAGGGGATCGAATCAGCAATTTAGAGGAAAAGATAACAGAACACAGCCAAGGAGCACAACAAAAATAAAAAATAAAAAAAATTTTAAATGAGGGAAGTCTAAGGCAGGGGTGGAGTCCCCAAGCCCCAGACCGCGGACTGGTACTGGTCTGTGGCGTGTTAGGAACCAGGCCACCACAGTAGGAGGTGAGTGGCAGGCAAGGGAACAAAGCTTTGCTTGCATTACTGCCTGAGCTCCACTTTTTGTATCCCCTCCCCCCACCTCCGATCCATGGAAAAATTGTCTTCCATGAAACTGGTCCCTGGTGCCAAAAAGGTTGGAGACCTCTGGTCTAAGGGACCTTTTGAACAACATCAAGCATAACAACATCTAATTCATAGGGATACCAGGAGAAGAGAGCACAAGGGATTCAAGAAACTATTTGAATAATGGCTGAAAACATCCTTAACCTGGTAAACGAAAAACACACACCTGTTCAAGGAAGCATAAAGTCCCAGTCAAAATGAACCCAAAAAGGCCCACAACAAAATTCAAATGGCAAAGGCTAAAAAACAGAGTCTTAAGAGAAGCAAGAGAGTTAATTACCTTCTATAAGACTGTTAGCAGATTTCTCATCAGAAACACTTCAGACCAGAAGGGGTTGGCAGGAAATATTCAGAGTGATAAAAATGAAGGACCTACAATTAAGACTATTCTACCCAGTAAGGGTGTCACTTAAAAACTGAAGGTAAGTTAAGGACCATTCCAGAAAACAAAGCTACAGTATCCAGAAATCAATTAATGTGATACACCACATGAACAAAATGAAGGGGAAAAATTATATGATCATATTAATGGATGTAGAAGAAGTATTTAATGAAATTCAGAACCCATTTATCCTAAACACTCAGCAGCATGAAAGTAGAGGGAACATAGCTCAACATAATAAAGGCTATGTATGACAAATCCACAGCCAACATCATACTCCATCGTAAAATCTAAACATGTTTCCCTTAAAATCAGGAACTAGTGATATGCGCTTGCACTGCTGTTACTCAGCATAATACTAGAAGTCATAGCCACAGCAGTGAGACAAGAGGAAAAACTAAAATGCATCCAAGTTGGAAAGGAAAAAGCAAAACTGTCATTATTTGCAGATAACATGGTACTGAATATAGAGAACCCTAACGGTTCCACCAGAAAAACCATTAGAACTGATAAATTCAGTAAAATAACAGGATACAAAATATCCAGAAATCTGTTCCATTTTATACACTGATAGTGAACAGAAAAAGAAGAAAAAAAAAGTCAAATCTAAAATCGCATCCCAAAAAAAGTACCTAGAAGAAAATTCAACCAAGGAGGTAAAAGACCTATACTCATAAAATTCTAAGGTACTGAAAAAAAGGAATGGAATAAGATACAAATAAATTGAAGCATATACCATGCTCATGGATAGGAAGAATTAACATCATTAAAATGTCTATACTACCAAAGCAATCAATAGATTTCAATACAATTCCTATCAAAGTCCCAATGGCATATTTCTAAGAACTAGAACAAGTAATTAAAAAATTTATATCGAACCCCCCCCCCCCAAAAAAAAACCCAAGTAGTCTCAGCAATCTTGGGAAAGAACAGCAAAGAAGCATATTACTATGTTATATCAAAGTATACTACCCGAAATCAAAGCACTATGTTACTGGCATAAAACCAGACACATAGATGAACAGAACAGACTAGAGATCCCAGAAATAAACACATACCTCTATGGTCCTTTAATATCTGACAAAGAAGGCAAGAATATACAATGGGGTAAAGACAGTCTATTAAGTAAATAGTGTTGGGAAAATTGGACAGATAGATGCAAAAAAGTAATGATCACCAAGTTCTGCCATGTACAAAAATAAACCCACAATGCATTAAAGACAAATGTGAGGCTTGAAACCATAAAACTCCTAGATGAAAACATAGGCAGTAGAATCTTGGACGTTTCTGTTAGCAATTTTTTTTTTTTCTGATATATCTTCTGGGCAGAGGAAACAAGAAAAAAAATGGGACTACATCATCATCAAACTAAAAAATTCAAACTAAACATCAAACTAAAAAATTTTTGCACAGCAAAGGAAACCATCAACAAAATGAAGAGACAACCCACTAAATGGGAGAAGATATCTGCCAATGATATATTCAATAAGGGGTTGATATCCACAATTTTTGAAGGACTCATACAATTCAACACCAAAATATATGAGGTTAGTCCTGAAGATATCCAGCCATGTGCTATGAAAAACAGACATTTATTAAAGAAGATACAAGAAACATTGTACATAGAACAATGGTACCTTGGGGCCTCACACAGTTCTCCCAGTTTCCATCAGCTGCCCCATTGTATTTTCCTGAGTCTCATCAACGGTCTGAAGTCTCCACTTTCAAAGATGATTTTAGTTTGGAGAAAAACCAGAAGTCACAGGGCACCAAATCAGAGCTGCATTGGGGCTGAGTCAACTGAGTGGTTTGATGTTTCACCAAAACACTCTGCATGAGACATGATGCAAGAGCGGGCGCTTGTCATGATGAAGCTGCCAATCACCAGTTGCCCATAGCGGCAGCCTTCTGAATCATCGAAATAGTTTCCCTGGTGGAATGGTCAAGCTTAACGCAAAATTGGATGCAGATTTGTTGCTTGCTCTACTTGCTCAGTCATTTTGAATGCAACAACCATGCAGTGCACATGCTCATTACTCAACAGCATCTACCACCCCCTCTGACCAGTACAGTGCAACCATCATTGTTCACGCATATGCATTCCAGTCCACTCTCCTAGGCTGCCAGTTACATCAATGCCACACAAACCATTCTCAATATATTAACAATGGCTGGACTTTTTCTGGGCAGACTATATATAACACTTAAAAGAGGACCCCAATACACATTTCTCCAAAATAGACATAGAAATGACCAATAGACATATGACATGAAAAGATGCTCAGTGTCACTAATTATCAGAATTGCAAGCTAGAACACGGTGAGCTGTTACTTCACACCTGACAGAATGGCTGTCATCAGTAAATCAACAAACAAGTGTTGGCGAGGATGTGGATAAAAGGTAATCCTAGTGCACTGCTGGTGGGAATGCAAAATGGTGCAACCACTATGAGACACACTGGAGGTTACACAAAAAAATTAAAAATGGACAGGCACTGAGTTGTGTGTATTACCCAGCAATTCCACTTCTGGGAATATATCCAAAGAAACCTGAAACACTAATATGAAAGAATATATGCACCCCTTGTTCATGCAGCATTATTCACAATAGCCAAGACTTGTAATAACCCAAGTGCCCATCAATAAGTGAATGGATAGAAAGGAGAAATGATATATATGCATAATGGCATACTACTTGGCCATAAAGAAGAATGAAGTCTTATTTTTTTTTTTTTCGTGACAGCATAGATGGACCAAGAGGGTATTATGCTAAGTGAAATAAGTTAGAGAAAGAAAAATACCATATGATTTCACTTATATGTGTAATCTAAATAACAAAATTAAAAAAAGAAACATACATAAATAGAACAAGCTGACACTTTTCAGAAAAGAGGAGGTTTGGAGGAATGGGTAAAAAAGGTGAAGAAATTAAGCAATATAAGTTAGTTACAGAATTGTCACAGAGATGTGGATTACAGCATAGGGAATATAGTCAATACTGACTTGATGACTGTGGGCAGGTGGATGCTTGAATCATTGGGGGGAAACTACTGTTAAGTACATGATTTTCTTGCCACCCTACTGTGCATTTGAAACTAATGCAGATTAATGTTGAATATAAACTAATTGAAAAAATAAAAAATGAAATAAATTCAACTGATTTCTGATTATTAATTTTAGTTGCTATTATTTTACTGAATCCATTTATGAGTTCTAATAGGTTCTCTATATAGAGTATCATCTGCAAATAATGACAGTTTTACTTATTTCTTTCCAATTTGCCTGGCCTTTATTTTTATTGCCTGATTCCTGTTGCTAGGAGTTTCAATATTATGTTGAATAGAAATGGAAAAGGACAATATACTTAACTTGTTGCTACGTTTAAGGAAAACACTTTCGGTTTTGCCATCTTGAATATGATGTCAGCTGTGGGTTTTTCATACATGGCCTTTATTGTTTTGAGGTGTTATTCTCTCTGTTCTCATTTTGTAGAGAATTTTTATCATAAATGGGTGCTTAATTTTTGTCAAATACCTTTTCTGCATCTAATGATACGATCATATGATTTTTATCCTTCATTTTGTTTTATGTTGTATATCATGTTAATTGATTTGTGGATTTTGTACCAACCTTTCATGTCAAGAATATTTCATGGTGTATGATCTTTTTACTATATAGCTGAATTCAGTTTGCTGCTGCTATTCTATTGAGGATTTTTGCATGTATATTCATCACAGATATTGACCTTTTCTTTCTTTTTTCTTTTCTCTATTTGTCTGGTTTTGGAATCAGGATAATGCTGGCCTTGTAAAATAAGCTTTAGAGCCTTTCCTTGCCTTCAGTTTCTTGGAATTGTTTGAGGATAGGTGTTAAATGTTTTTTGAATGTTTGGTAAGGTAAAATTCACCTGTGAAACCATTTGGTCCAGGGCATTGGTATGTTGGGAGTTTTTTGATTACTGATTTGATCTTGTTGACAGTTTCTGGTCTGTTTAGATTTTGTTTCTTCTTGATTTGGTCTTGGAAATTTGTGTGGTTTTCGGAATTTATACATTTCTTCCAGAGCTGTCCAGTTTTTTAGCAGTCAGTTGTGTAACTGGACATCCCCTGAATGATCCAAATACTTATACTTCCGATTGACTAGATGATACTTGGCTTTGCTTGCCTTCTACTCCTCAGTCAAATTGTATTCTCTGTATCTTCCTCTTCCTGCGTCATGATTTCCTTTTCTTTCATTTCTGATTTTATTTATTTGGGTCCTCCCTCTTTTCATCTTGATGAGTCTGGTTAAAATTTTATCAGTTTTGTCTATCTTTTTAAAGAACCAGCTCTTGAGGTTATTTTTAGACCCTATTTCTTTTATTTTCACTCTTTACTATTTCTTTCTACTCATTTTGGGCTCTGTTATAGTCCTTTTTCTAGTTATTTTAGATGTAAGAAGAAATTGCTTACTGGAAATTTCTTGAGGTAGGCCTGTATTGCTATGAATTTCCCTGTGAATTAGAACTGCTTTGGCTGCGTCCCATAGATTTGGGGTTGTAGTGTTCCCATTATCATTTCTCTCAAGATATCTTTTGATTTATTCCTTTGCACCTTCATTAATTGATTCATTGTTCAGTAACATTATCTAGCCTCTATATGTTTGTGTGTTTTTCAGGGTTTTTTCCCTTGTAACTGATTTTTAGTTTCATACCATTGTGGTCAGAGAAGATACTTGATATGATTTCAGTCTTCTTAAATTTGCTGAGACTTGCTTTGTGGCCTCACATATGGCCTATCCTAAAAATGTTCCATGTGTGCTTGAAAACAACACATGTTCAGCTGCTTTGGGATAAAATGTCTTTACAATTAAATCATCTGGTCCAATGTGTCATTTAAGACCACTTTTTCCCTGTTAATTTTCTGTCTCGAAGATCTATCCAATGATGTCAGTGGGTTGTTTAAGTCACTATTACTGTAATACTGTCAGTATTTTCCTTTATATTAATCACTGTTTACTTTATATATTTACATACTTGTACATTGGATACATATATACAAGGTTTATAACTCTTGTTGGAATGATTGATTTATCATTATGAAATATCCTTTGTTTCTTGTTATAGCCTTTGTTTTAAAAATCTATGTTGGTTGATACAAGTATTGCTACCCCAGGATTGTTTGGGTTTTTTTTTTTTCATTTCCATTGACGTGAAATATCTTTCTCCATTCTTTTTTACTTACAGTTTATGTTTGCCTATCTGTCTGAAATGGGTATGTTATAGGCAGCGTAAGTATGGGACTTGTTTTCTTTTCCATTTAGCCATCTATGTCTTTTGATTGAAATATTTAATTTCTGTAGATTTAAAGTAATTATTGATAGGTATGTAGTTACCGAGCCTTTTATTATTCATATTTTTGATACTTTTTTTCTTCTTCTTAAAGAAGTTCCTGTATCATTTATTGCAATACTGCGTTGGTAGTGATGAACTTCTCTAGCTTTTTCTGGTTTAGGAAACTTTTTACCTGTCTTGACTCTAAATGATAGCCTTGCTGAGTAATCTTGATTGTACGTCCTTGTTTTTCATCACTTTGAATATTTAGTGCCACTCTCTTCTGGCCTGCAGTGTTTCTGCTGAGAAATCAGCTCACAGTCTTATGAGAGCTCCTTTATAGGTATCTAACTGCTTTTCGCCTGCTGCTTTTAAGATTCTCTGTTTTTAACCTTTGCCATTTTAATTATGATTATCTTGGTGTGGATCTGTTTGGGACTCTCTACGCTTCTTGGACTTGTTTCCTTTGCCAGGTTAGGGAAGTTTTCTGTCATTATTCTTCAAATAGGTTTTTAATGCCTTGTTCTCTCTTTCCCCCTCCTTGTTCCCCTTTATGCAAATGTTGATTCACTTGATCTTGTCCCAGCAGTCCATTAAACTATCCACGTTTTTTCATTTTGCTGTTCTGATTGGGTGTTTTCTGCTATCTCATCATTCCAAATCTCTGATTTGATCCTCTGTTTCTTTTACCTTGGTTTCTTGTAATATATTCATTTTTCAGGTAATTGTATTCTTCATTTCTGTTTTAATGTTTCCTATCTCCATTTTTATATTTTCTATCTCCGTTGAAGTTCTAAGTTCATCTGCTGTTCTCCTAAGTTCATTGAGGACCCTTATAACACTGTTTTCATCTCTGCATCTGGTAGATTGTTTATCTCCATTTTGTTTTGTTCTTTTTCTGGAGTTTTGTTGTGTTCTTTCATTTCAAACCTGTTTCTTTGTTTCCTCATTTTGGCTGCCTCCCTGTATTTGTTTCTATGTTTTAGGTAGAGCTGCTACATCTCTTATTTGAGTGACCTTATGTAGTAAGTGTCCTGTAGAACACAATGGAGCATTCTATTCTCCCCAGCTCCAAGTGGGTGTCCTCAGTGTGAGCTGTGTGCACCTTCCTGTTGTTATTGATCCTTAATTGAGGTGGCACATCATTGGAAAGGATTTACCCCCAGGTTGATTGGCTGAGAGGACTGGCTACAACTATTATAGAGGATCTGCAGGGCAGGTTTCACTTCAGTGGGATTCTGGTGCCCACTGAGTCTGCCCCTTGAAGTGTTACTCATGGAGGTCTTTGGGTTGTGCTTTGGTGTGGTCTGAAGCTGTTCACCAGGTGGCCTGACTCTGGGGCCTTCTGGGAAGTGCAGGCCAATGTCAACCATTGCCCGCCCCTTACCTAGCATGACTTCCAAAAAGTTGTCCAAATGGTTGCTGCTCGTACTGGTGTTGGAGGTATCTGGAAGAGGTCAAGTTGTGTACTGGGGCCACTGCCACTAGTGCTGGGCCCGGGGTCACTTATTAGGAGTTAAAGGGCACACTGAGGCCAGATGCTACTTGTTGGAGATTTGTGAACCTTTGAGAGAATGTAGGAGAGTCTGCAGCATGAGCCAAGATTGGCCATTTGTGTAGAAAAAACACTTGAAGTGGCTTGGGTGGGCCTGCAAGTTGGGTGGGACAGGGTATCGGGGAGTCACCGGGGCTGGCTTAACAGTGTTAGCCAGGATGATGGAGACTCAGATATGGTGTTCACCTGCACCTGAATGGGGAGAGCTCAGCAAAGTAACAATGGCCTCTGCCAGCATTTCTGTATGGGAGAAAGCTACCCCTCCAGCCCTCATTCTGTTGCCAGACAAGTTAGTTCTTCCCCGTATCTTTCAAGCTGGTGCTTCAGTGCTGGAGCCCAGAGTGAGTTAGTCTGTCAGTGAGTACATTCATACATGGACCTTTGAAGAGGAACTTTCAGGACTCCAGAAGCTATCTGTGTCACTTAGCCACAATCCCTGCTGGTTTTTCCAGACAGAAGTTATGGGTACTTCTCTTCCCTGTACTGGTACCCTGAGCTGGGGAGCCTGTTTTGGGACTGGGACCCCTTGCTCCTCTGAGGGGAACCTCTGCTACCCAGATATCCCTCCTGATTTAAACAACCAAATGTGGGTGCAAGACCAGCCCATTCTGTAAATATACCCCTCCTTCCAATCGCTGTGTGGCTGCTTTTTTGTATCCTTAGGTATTGGACCGGTGTTTAACTAGTCTTCAGCAGGCTCCCAATGATGATTTTTTTGTAATTTAGTTGTAATTTTTATGTGGTCATGGGAGGAGGCAAGTACAGTATTTGCCTACTCTGCCATCTTGACCAAAAGCTCAAACAAGGCATATTCTTGAGAAATGAGATCAAGGACAATCCCTGAGTAATTTGTAAATTCTTATCATAAGCCCTGCTGGCATTTTTTACACCCTTCTCCCCACATCCCCATTTCTCAATTAAAGAAGATGAATAAAGCATGTATTTTTTTATTGGGGAAGGTTTTCACAATTTTTATTTTTAATAACATTATTATATTTTACTCCTGTAGCTTTCCAGGATATCTCCAATTAGTTAATAGTGGGTGAAAAAAATTCTTAAAATTACTTTAATTCTCTTTCTTAAAATTTTTGTACAATGCATTCCATTGTCTTGTTTAAAACCAAGGGTAGGATGACTGTAGGTATACACGTGTGGGACCCTGGGTGAGAACGGGAATGTAGGTGGGCACCTGCTGCATAGGAGACCCTGGATGAGAGTGTGCTTTTTCCACAGGTCTCAGCCACCTTTGCAGCCAGTCTGGTCAGCAGCCCAGCCATTGGAGCATACCTCTCAGCCCGCTATGGAGACAGTCTCGTTGTACTGGTAGCCACAGTGGTGGCTCTTCTGGACATCTGCTTCATCTTATTGGCTGTTCCAGAATCCTTCCCAGAGAAAATGAGACCACTCTCCTGGGGAATTCAGATTTCTTGGAAACAAGCAGACCCTTTTGCGGTAAATAAAATTATGAAAATATTTACTTTTCTAAGTATCTTTCTAAATCATGGAAATAAAAGAATATTTCTGCAACCTCAAGCATCCCAGCAGTTGTTAATCCATTTCTATCTCCAGTAAAAGTAGGGAAAAAAAAGAAATTACAAGGAAGGGATTGAGGTAGACTGTGCACCAAAGAACGTATGGAATTGATATTCCTTAAGTCAGACATGTGGTTTTTATCACAGTGGAAGAGAGAAACACTGTCTATTTAATATCTGATGAGGAAAAGAAGTTTTGTTTTGTATTTTGGGTTTTGTGTTGTGTTTTTGTTTTTGTTTTTTTCTGCATGGTGACTTTTTATTGTTTTTTTAAACAAAATGTGTGAACGTGGCCATTTGAAGTGGTTTTATTCACTGAAATTCAAAAAGGATAAAAAGTATTTGGTCTGACTAAAGTAGTTATTTTCTAATTTCTTCTTAGGGCAGAGGCTTTGAACTTATGTTTTACAGATTGAATGGGTTCTTTGTTTACCAAAATTTATTTTTATTTTTTGGCATGAGATAATGGCATTAACAACTCAAAAAAGTACTTAGAAGAAGTACAGTATTTGTCTACTCTGCCATCTTGACCAAAAGCTCAAACAAGGCATATTCTTGAGAAATGAGATCAAGGACAATCCCTGAGTAATTTGTAAATTCTTATCATAAGCCCTGCTGGCATTTTTTACACCCTTCTCCCCACATCCCCGTTTCTCAATTAAAGAAGACGAATAAAGCATGTATTTTTTTATTGGGGAAGGTTTTCACAATTTTTATTTTTAATAACATTATTATATTTTATATAATATAAAAGTTGGAAGTCTTATCTCTCCCCTCTTGGTTTGAAATTGTTCTTGAAGAAAATATATGCAGAAAAAAATTAACAAGAGATTTGATTTTTGCTTTATATCTCCCAAATTTACCTTTTAGAAAAAATACATGTGATAAGAAAACTAACCCATCAAATTCTTTTTAAGAAAGCCTGCTTAGGGCATGACCTAGGAACCCTGCCCATTCTGTTTGTGCCCCATTTGTTTCGCGACATGGAGAAAGAAGGAAACCAGGCATACACCCACAGATGGTCGGGCCCCACACCTGATTTGTCAGCTAGCTTACAGGCAAATTGAATACTAACATGTTAAAGAATATAGTGAATTTATGTGTAATGGAACCCCTATACTGTTCATGGCTTTAAAGAAGTTACATTATAAATGAAAAAGAGAGATGAGATTTTCTTAAAAGATTCTGGATCAATGTGTTTTCAGCGTCTGTTCATAGGATGTTCAGGGTGTGTTTCAGGTGAACCAATATTTTGAAATAAAAACGAACAAGTGTGTGTATGTGTACACGTTTAAGTTGTAATATTTTAATTACGTACCTCAGAAATTAGGAATTGCAACCTCCATAAAGAGATGGCAATGTATTTAATGTTAAAAGTTTACTCCTTTTATAGTCCATTCACCTTTTGTTATCCACCTTAATAGATCAAAACAATAAAGATCAAAATAAAAATATGTAATATCACAGAATATCAGCAACATTAGTTTCTATTTGCTTTTTAAAATGTTTCAATTACAATTGACATACAATATTATATTAGTTTCAGCTGTGCACCCCAGCGATTAGACATTATATAACTTACTAAATGACCATCCCGATAAGTTTTATACCCATCTGACACCATACATGGTATTAGACTATTCTTGGCTATATTCATTATGCTGTTTGCTTTTTATGTCTCTTTCTGCTTTTTCCTAGTCACTGAAGAAAGTTGGAAAAGATTCTACCGTCTTACTAATCTGCATTACCGTGTTTCTTTCTTACCTTCCTGAAGCTGGACAGTATTCAAGTTTTTTCCTCTATCTCACACAGGTGTGTCATGGGTGCCTGGTAGCTTTTGAACATAAGGAAAATTAAAGATTGGCTCCTGTCTAAAGGTATTTTGGGGAAAATTCAGTGTAGAGAAAAATAATTGGGTGAACTTGCTTCAAGTTATAGATGTAGGTGCTGACATATAATTAGTAGACAGGAAACCTTTAATGCAATGATGTTGTAAAATATAGTGAAATGTTTACTGTAGAAAAATTTCCTTGAGAATTATACATAAAGAAAATGAGCAGAAACAGAATTTATCATAATGTTTTAAATCTTTATATTTTAACTTTATATTTTTAATATTTATTTATTCATTCTTTCTTAAAAGAGAAGGTAGGGAGAAAGAGATGTCAAGAAACATCGATGTGTGAGAGAAACATTGATCTGTTGCTTCTCACACGTGCCTCAGCCGGGGACCTGGCCCACAACCCAGGCACATGGCCGGATTGAGAATAGAACCAGCGACCTTTTGTTTTGTGGGACAACACACAACCAACTGAGCTACACCCACCAGGGCTAATGTTTTAAACCTTTGATAATACCCATTAGAAAGAGAGAAAGTTTACTTCAAAGTACCCTGCTAGGTTGCTGAACCATCCCTCAGTAGGCCACAGCTCAGTGTTGCTGTGGATTCCAAGGTGGCTCACAAAAAATAATAAAAATAATCTTTTGTCTCCTCTGATTTTTTCCTCTTTAAAAATTTATACTTTATACCCCCAAGAGGCAATTGACTTAATAACATTTTTTTTTAAGTTCCTTTTTCCAATTTTTGTTTCAGGTCTCTGGGATTGCTGAGACCTGAGTTGCTTTCCATTGCAGTCCAGCCTTGGTCTTTTCCTGATTTCACTGGAAGTCCTAATGGTGTAGTCCATTTGTCAGAGGAGTCTTTCTTAGATAAATTCCTCTATTTTGGAGATATTTTTAAATAAAACTTATTAAATTTGCAATTTTTATAGTTTTCCTGAGATTATGACATTAATATTTTACATGGCAGCTTATAAGAAAAACTTTTTTCAAGCAGTTCTATTTTGTTCATTTTTGCTGGGGAAGGTGCTAGAGATTTAGAGGGAAGAGTGGTGATGATTAAATTGTACATTGTATTAAATATGCATTTACTGTAGGAAAAATGGGAAAGCCCAAAGAAGAGGGTGAAAAATCGTATCTCATCTCCTCATGTGTATAATAAACACCTGTGAATAACTTTCCTATTCTTTTTTCCTATATACATATGCTTATTGTGACTACCATGACCACCAATAATTACAACAGATCAGAATCATTCTGTTATTTTTGTATTTGTGCTTGCTTTAAAGAAGTTAACACACACATTTTAAAGTCGCATTTGATATTTGTAAGTCATTTATCTGTTAAGGATCTTATTTCTAGTATATATGTAGAAGTCTTAATGACTCAGTAAAAAGACAACCAACTCAGCTGAAAAATTAGGCAAAGGATTTTAAATAGGTGTTTCTTCCCAGGAAGAGTATGCAAATGGCCCAAAAGACCAGGAAAAGATGCTCAGCGTCATTAACCATTAAGTAAATGCAAATCAAAACAAGATACCACTTTATACCTGTTAAATGGCTTTAATCAAAAAGACTGACAAGGATATGGAGAAATGAGGATTTTCAAAATGTTAGTGGGAATGTAAATAGTATAGCCACTGTGGGAAACAGACCAGCAGGTCCTCAAAGTGTTCAACATAGGATTGCTAGTAAATCTATTCTTAAATATATAGCCAAGAGAAATGGAAAAAAGAAAGCATGTCTATACAGACATTTCTATGCAAACCATTACTCATAACAGCTTCAAAGTAGAAACTACCTATTGGGTTGGCCAAAAAGTTCCTTTTTTTCTGTAAGATGGCCCTAGTAGTGCTTAGTAGTCTTTAACTTCATTTGAAATAATTTTGTTAGATTCTGTTGTGACAGCTGTCATATCAGTGTGTGCGCTTTTAAAAAAAAAAACTGGTGAATTTTTGTGTAGCCATTTTAATATTGAAGATGGAAGAAAATATACAACACTTTTAGCATATTACGCTTTATTTCAAGAAAGGTAAAAATGCAACTGAAACACAAAAAAAGATTTATGCAGTGTATGGAGAAGATGCTGTGACTGAACCTGTCAAAAGTGGTTTGCGATGTTTCGTGCTGGAGATTTCTCCCTGTACTATGCTCCACGGGTGGGTAGAACAGTTGAAGTTGATAATGATTAAATCAAGACATTAACTGAGAAAAATCAACATTATACCACTCAGGAGATAGCCGACATACTCAGAATATCCAAATCATTATGGTTATTGGTGAAAATGAAAAATATGTCTTTTATTTTACTGAGAAAAAACAGACTTTTTGGTCAACACAGTATTGTATATTAACTCATGAAACAAATGTGGGATAGTTATACAAAGGAATAACTGTTTCTCAATTAAAAGTAATGATGTGGGCAAAAGTAGGTTTACAGTTGTACAAAATATTAAACAATAATAATAAATCACAACATGCTGTGTCATGTACTCACAACTGTAAACCTACCTTTGCCCACTCCTGTGTATTCTTGTCAGGTAATTTCTGTGTCATAAGTGTTAACAAATTTACTGCTGTCTTATATAACCCATGCTCTTTTAGATTTATTTACGTATTTACCATTTCTTTTTTATTGAGGTAAAATTGACATATTTACCATTTCAGTGGCTCTTCATTATGAATCATTGAGATTGCTTTCATTCTATCTGAAGAACCATCTCTTCTTTAGTGCAGGTCTGCCATTTACAAAATTATTCAGCTGCCTGCCTCCCTGCCTTCCTGCTTTCCTTCTGCCCACCCCACCCCACTCTTTTTGTCTGAAAATGCCTTTAATTCTAAACTGCATTTTTTGGAAGGATAATTTTTCTTTTTCCTTTTTTCTGCTCTTGCAATTAAGCCCTTGGCCTTTTCTTCTTTAAGGGCTTTTCTCTTTTCAATTTATTTAAACTTAAAAATATATTT
Source organism: Pteronotus mesoamericanus (assembly GCF_021234165.1). Lineage (NCBI taxonomy): Eukaryota > Metazoa > Chordata > Mammalia > Chiroptera > Mormoopidae > Pteronotus > Pteronotus mesoamericanus. Next base: position 2,986,045 of record NW_026555304.1, read on the forward strand.
ACCCACTTATTACCCACCCCCAGCTGCCTCTGGCAACCACCAATAAATTATCTATCTATGAGCTTTTTTTTAATTTAAGATTCCACATATAAGTGAAATCACATGATATCTGTCTTTGTCTGACTTATTTCACTTGAGCGTAATGCCCTGGAGATCCATCCATGTTGTTGCAAATGGCAAGATCTCATTCTGTTTTGAGGATGAATAATATTTCTCTGTGTGTGCATGTGTGTATACACCACACATTTATCCATTCACGCAGCAGTAGACACTTTTATGAATGGATAATACTCCATTATTTATATAACTTTTTTAATTTTTTTCCTATTTATTTATTTTTTAAATCATGTTTATTCTATTGCAGTTGTCTCAGTTCTCAGTTTTTCCCCCTTTGTCCTCCTCCACCCATCCCACCGGCCTCCCCGACACAGTCAGTTCCCACTGTGTTGTCCATGTCCATGGGTCATTCATACATGTTCTTTATCTAGTCCCTTTCCCTTCTTTCTACCATTGTCCTGCTTCCCTATCCCCTCTGGTCACTTTCAGTCTGCTCCATGTTTCCATACCTGTGGTTTATTTTGTTTATTAGTTTATTTTGTTGAATAGATTCCACTTATATGGGGAGATCATATGGTATTTAACTTAGCATAATATTCTCCAGTTCCATCCATGTTGTCACGAAAGGTAGGAGTTCCTTCTCCTTTTTTTAAAATGCAGATTGATTTTATTTATTTTTTTAATGTCAAAATCCATTATAAAATATAAGACATTTTTTATCCATTTATCCATTATTGGACACTTAGGTTGTTACATTATCTTGGCCATAGTAAATAACACTGCAGTGAACATGAGGGTACATATATCTCTTCAAGTTAGTGTTTTGGGCTTTTTAAATAAATGCCCAGAAATGGAATTGCTGGATTGTGTGGTAGTTCTCTATTTTCAATTGTTCGAGGAACCTCCATACTGTTTTCCATAGTGGTTGTACCAGTTTATATTCCCACTAACAGTGCATGAAGATTCCCTTTTCTCCAACGCCAACACTTGTAATTTCTTGTCTTTTTGATAATAACCATTTTAACTGGCATGAGGTGATATCATTGTAGTTTTAACTTGCATTTCTCTAATGCTGAATAATATCAGTATCTTTTCATGTACCTGTTGGCCATCTTTATGTCCTCTTGGAAAAAATGTCTATTTAGTTTTATGCCCCCCCCCTCTTTTTTTGGTTTTGGTTGGTGTTTTTTGGGGGGGGTTTCTTTTTGCTGTTCATTTGTTTTTGTTCTTGTTCTTGTTTTTTGCTACTGAGTTGCATGAATTCTTTATGTATTTTGTATATTAGCACCTTGTCAGATATGATTATCTAATTATTTTCTCCCATTCACTAGTTTGCTTTTTCATTTTGTTGATGATTTCCTTTTTAGTTTGATATAGTCCCACTTGTTAATTTTGTTTTCTGTTGCTGTTGATTTTGGTGTCAGATTGACTAAATCATCGCCAAGACCTATGTTGAGGAATAGACCGCCTATGTTTTCTTCTAGGAGTTTTTTTTCTTTCAGGTCCTACATTCAAGTCCTTAATCTGTTTTCCATTAATTTTCATATACGGTGTAAAAAAGTGGCCTAGTTTCATTCTTTTACTTCGCTGGCCTATTTTCTAACACTATTTTTTTTAATCATTTTTTCTTGTTACTCTATTATGATTGTTCCCGTTTTTCCCCCTTTGCCCCCCTCCGCCCATCTCCACCCCCACAGTCACTTCCCACACTGTTGTCCATGTCCATGGATCATTCTTATGTGTTCTTTATCTAGTCCCTTCCCCTTCTTTCCCCCATTATTCCTCTCCCACCTCCCCTCTGTTGACTGTCAGTTCGTTCCTTACTTCCATGTCTCTGGTTCTATTTTGTTTGTTTTATTTTGTACATTAGATTCCACTTACAGGTGAAATCATATGGTATTTGTCTTTCACTAAGTGGATTGTTTCACTTAGCATAATATTCTTCAGTTCATCTATGCTGTCGCAAAAGGTAGGAATTCTTTCTTTCTGCTGCATAGTAGTCCATTGTGTAAATGTACCACAGTTTTTTAATCCATTCATTTACTGATGGGTACTTAGGCTGTTTGCACACTTGGCTATTATAAATACCCCTGCTGTGAACATAGGGATGCATAAGTTCTTTTGTTTTGGTGACTCAGGATTCTTAGGGTATGTTCCCAGCACTGGAATTGCTGGCTCAAATGCCATTTCCATCTTTAGTTTTTTAAGGAATTCCCATACTGTTTTCCACAGTGGCTGCACAAGTCTGCATTCCTACCACCAGTGTACTAGGATTCCTTTTTCTCCACATCGTTGCCAGCATTTGTTTGTTGATTAACAAATGATGGCCATTCTCACGAGTATGAGGTGGCATCTCATTGTAGTTTTAATTTGCCTCTCTCTGATGGCTAGTGATATTGAGCATTTTTTCATATGTCTGTGGGCCATCTGTATGTCCTCCTTGGGGAAGGGTTTATTCAGATCCTTTCCCCATTTTTGAATTGGATTGTTTGTCTTCCTGGTGTTGCATCATATGAGTTCTTTATATATTTTGGAGATCATACCATTGTCCGATGGGTCATTGGCAAATATATATTCCCATACAGTAGGTTTCTTTTCCATTTTGATGATGGTTTCTTTAGCCGTGCAGAAGCTTTTTAGTTTGATGTAGTCCCATATGCTTATTTTTCCTTTATTTCCCTTGCCCGAGGAGATATATCAGCAAAAATACTGCTATGTGAGATATCTGAAATATTTCTGCCTGTTTTCATCTATGGTTTTTATGGTGTCACAGCTTATATATTCAAGGCTTTTATCCATTTTGAGTTTATTTTGGTGTTTAGTGAAAGTTGGTGGTCTAGTTTCATTTATTGCCAGTACCAATCCAGTTCTCCCAAAACCATTTACTGAAGAGGCTTTCTTTACTCCATTGTATGCTCATGCCACTTTTGTAAATATTAATTGACTATAGAAACTTGGGTTTATTTGGGGGTCCTCTATTCTGTTCCATTGATCTATTGTCTGTTCTTATGCCAGTATCAGACTGTTTTGATTGCAGTGGCCTTGTAGTATTTCTGTCGTTTGTGGTTTGATATCAGGTATTGTGATACCTCCTATGTTGTTCTTCATTCTTAAGATTGTTGAGGCTATTGAGGGTCCTTTTTGGTTCCGTATAAATTTTTATTTGTTCTAGATCTATGAAATATGCCATTGATAATTTAATAGGGATTGCATTGAATCTATAGATAGCTTTGGGTAGTATGGATATTTTAAAGATGTCAGTTCTACCAATCCATGAACATCATATATGCTTCCACTTATTTATATCTTCATTACTTTCTTTCTTCACTGTTTTGTAGTTTTTCGAGTACAGGTCTTTTACCTCCTTGGGTAAATTTATTCCTAGGTACTTTATTTTTCTTGTTACTATAAAAATCTCATAGTTTCTCTTTCTGATATTACATTGTTGAACAAAAATGCCTTCAATTTATGAATATTGACTTTGTACCCAGCTATTTTGCCAAATTCTCTTATTAGGTTAAGTAGTGTTTTTGGTGAAGACAATAGGGCTTTCTATGTACACTAGCATGTCATCTACAAATAATGACATTTTTACTTCCTCCTTTCCAATTTGGACACCTTTTATTTTTCTTTCTTGTCTAATTGCTATGGCTAGAACTTTGGTACTATGTTGAGAAAGAATGGTGAGAGCAGACACCCTTGTCTTGTTCCTGATGTTAGTAAGAAGGCTTTTAGTTCTGCCTATTGAGTATGATATTGCTGTAGATTTTGATATATGGCTTTTACTCTGTTGAGGTATGCTCCTTCTACTTCCACTTTGCCAAGTGTTTTTTATCATAAATGGGTGCTCGATTTTATCAAACACTTCTTCAGCATCTACTGATATGATCTTGTGATTTTTGTTCTTTGTTTTGTTTATGTGGTATAAAACTTTTATTGATTTACAAATATTGTACCATCCTTATATCCCTGGGATGAATGCCACTTGATCATGCTGGACGATCTTTTTAATGTATTTCTGAACCAGATTGCTAGTATTTTGTTGAGGATGTTAGCATCTATATTCATCAGAGTTACTGGCCTGTAGTTTTCTTTGTACGTTGTATCTAACCTGGTTTTGGAATTAGGATGATACTGGCCTTGTAAAAAGAGTTTGCAAGTCCTCCCTCTTCTTGGATTTTTTGGAATAGTCTGAGAAGGACAGGGGTTAGCTTTTCCTTAAATGCTTCATAAAATTCTCCTGCGAAACCCTCTGGGCCACGACACTTTTGTGCTGGGAGTGTTTTGATTACTGCTTCAATTTAACCAGCTGTTATCAGCCAGTTCAGGCTTTCTGCTGTTGCTTCATTCAGTGTTGGAAGGTTATATTTTTCTAGAAATTTGTCCATTTCACCCAGCTTTCCAAATTTCTTAGCATATAGTTGTTCGTAACTTCTTACACTCCTTTGTATTTCTGTGGTATCACTTGTAATCTCTCTTTCATTCCTGATATTATTTATCTGGGTCCTCTCCATTTTTTTCTTGATGAGTCTGCATAAAGGCTTCTCAATTTTGTTTATCTTTTCAAAGAACCAGCTCCTGGATTTATTGATCCTTTGAATTGTGTTTTTGGTTTCCATGTTATTTAGTTCCGCGCTGATCGTGATTATTTCCTTCCTTCCATTTGCTCTGGGCATCTTTGTTGATACACCAGTTCTTTTAGATGTAGGGTTAGGTTGTTAATTTGTGTATTTTCTGTTTTTTAAGATTTTATTTATTTATTTTTATTGTTTTTTTTTTTTAATTTTTTCAAATACATTTGTCTCTGCCTACCCCCAACCACTTTCCCTTGCCCCCTTCCTCCCTGCCTCAACTCTTCCCCTTTGGTTTTGTCCATGATTCCTTGCTACATGTTCCTTAACTTTCCCCTTCCCTTCATTTTCTGCCGCCCACACCCCCTCCTTCCCTCTTCTCTCTGTTGGTTTCTTTACCTTTCAGTGTTGCTGGTCTTATTTTCCTTGCATCTTTGTATTGTTGGTTAGGTTCCGCTTATAGGTAAGATCATATGGTATTTGTCTTTCGCTCCCTGGCTTATTTCACTTAGCGTAATGTTCTCCAGTTCCATCCATGCTGTCACGAAGTGTAGTAGTTCGTTTTTTCTTTCTGCTGCGTAGTATTCCATTGTGTATATGTACCATAAGTTTTTGATCCAATGATCTACTGATGGGCATTTAGGTTGCTTCGAACACTTGGCTATTGTAAATTGTGTTGCTATGAACACTGGCGTGCATAGGTTCTTTTGTATTGGTGCTTTGGTATTGTTAGAGTATAGTCCCAGCAGGGGAATCACTGGATCAAAAGGCAGTTCCATTTTCAGCTTTTTGAGGAAATTCCACACTGGTTTGCACAGTGGCTGCACCAGTCTGCATTCCCTCCAACAGTGTACTAGTGTTCCCTTTTCTCCACAGCCTCGCCAGCACCTGTTGTTTGTGGATCTGTTTATGATGGCCATTCTGACCGGTGTGAGGTAGTACCTCATGGTGGTTTTGATCTGCATTTCTCTGATGGCTAGTGATGCTGAGCATCCTTTCAAATGTCTCTGGGCCCTCTGTATCTCCTCCTTGGAAAAGCGTCTGCCCAGGTCCTTTGCCCATTTTTTGATTGGATCGTTGTCGTTTTGGAGTGGAGTCGAGTGAGTTCTTTATATATTTTGGAGATCAAACCTCTATCTGATGTATCATTAACGAATACATTTTCCCATACGGTTGGCTCCCTTTTCATTTTGCTGATGTTTTCTTTTGCCGTGCAGAAGCTTCTTATTTTGAGAGCTCCCACTTGCTTATTCTTTCCTTTATATCCCTTGCTTTAGGAGACATATCAGTGAAAAACTTGCTGTGTGAGATATCTGAGAGTTTCCTGCCAATGTTCTCCTCGAGGACTTTGATGGTGTTGCGACTTATATTTAAGTCTTTTATCCATCTTGAGTTTATTTTTGTGTATGGTGTCAGCTGATGATCGAATTTCAATATTTTGCATGTAGCCGTCCAGCTCTCCCAACACCATTTGTTGAAGAGGCTATTATTGCTCCATTTTACGCTTCTGCCCCCTTTGTCAAATATTAGATGTCCATAGAGACCTGGGCTTATGTCTGGGCTTTCTATTCTGTTCCACTGGTCTATGGGTCTGTTCTTGTGCCAGTACCAGATTGTTTTGAGTATAGTGGTTTTGTAGTAGAGTTTGATGTCCGATATTGTGATCCCTCCTACTTTGTTTTCCTTCCTCAAAATTGCTGCAGCTATTCGGGGTTGTTTATGGTTCCATATAAATTTTTGAAATGTCTGTTCTATTTCTGTGAAATACGTCATTGGTATCTTAATAGGGATTGCGTTGAATCTATAAATTGCTTTGGGTAATATGGACATTTTGATGATATTAATTCTTCCAATCCATGAGCACAGTATATGCTTGCATTTGTTTGTATCTTCCTTAATTTCTTTCTTCAATGTTGTATAGTTTTCTGTGTACAGGTCTTTTACCTCCACGGTTAAAATTATTCCTAGGTACTTTATTTTTCTTCTAGCTATATCGAATGGTATTTCTTTTCTGATTTCTTCTTCTTCTATTTCATTGCTGGTGTACAAAAATGCCTTTCATTTCTGAACACTGACTTTGTATCCTGCTGTTTCCCTGAATTCACTTATTAGGTTGAGGAGTTTTTTGGTAGAGTCTACAGGGTTCTCTATGTACACTATCATGTCATCTGCAAACAATGATAGCTTTACTTCCTTCTTTGTTATTTGGATGCCTTTTATTTCTTTTTGTTGTCTGACCTCTGTGGCTAGGACTTCCAATACGATGTTGAAAAGAAGCGGTGAGAGCGGACATCCTTGTCATGTTCCCGATCTTAGTGGGAAAGCTTTCAGTTTTTGCCTGTTGCGTATGATGTTGGCTGTAGGTTTTTCATATATGGCCTTTATTACGTTGAGGAATGCCCCATTTATTCCCATTTTGCTGAGTGTTTTGATCATAAATGGGTGCTTTCTTATCGATGCTTTTTCTGCATCTATCGAGATGATCATGTGGTTTTTGTCTATTCTTTTATTTATGTGATGTATCTCATTTACTGATTTGCGTATATTGAACCATCCCTGCATGCCTGGGATGAATACCACTTGATCGTGGTGGATAATCTTTTGAATGTATTGCTGGATGCAGTTTGCCAATATTTTGTTGAGGATTTTAGCATCTATGTTCATCAGCAAAATTGGCCTGTAGTTTTCTTCCTTTGTAAGATCTTTATCTGGTTGTGGGATTAGGGTGGTGCTGGCCTCATAGAAAGAGTCTGGGAGTCTTCCCTCCTCTTGGATTTTTTGGAATAGTCTGAGAAGGACAGAGGTTATCTCTTCCTTATATGATTTGTAAAATTCTCCTGTGAAACCGTCTGGCCCAGGGCTTTTGTGTGCAGGGAGTTTCTTGATGACTGCTTCAATTTCCCCAGCTGTTATTGGTCTGTTCAAGCTTTCTGTTTCTTCCTCCTTCAGTGTTGGAAGATTATACTTTTCTAAAAATTTGTCCATTTCATCAAGGTTTTCAAATTTTTGGCATATAATTGTTCATAGTAGTTTCTGACGATCCTTTGTATTTCTGTGGTATCAGTTGTTAGTTCTCCTCTTTCATTTCTGATATTATTAATTTGGGTCCTATCCCTTTTTTTCTTGATGAGTCTGCTTAAAGGCTTGTCAATTTTATTTATCTTTTCAAAGAACCAGCTTCTGGATTGGTTAATCCTCTGAATTGTTCTCTTCGTCTCTATGTCATTCAGTTCTGCTCTAATCTTGACTATTTCCTTCCTTCTACTTGCTCTGGGATTTATTTGTTGTTGTTTCTCCAGTTCTTGAAGTTGTAGTGTTAGGTCTTTTATTTGAAATGCTTCTATCTTTTTCTGGTAAGCCTGTATTGCTATGAACTTCCCTCTCAAGGACTGCCTTTGCTGTGTTCCATGGGTTTTGGACTGTTGTCTGTTCATTTTCATTTGTTTCCAGAAATTTTTTGATTTCTTCTCTTATCTCATTATTGACCATTCATTGTTTAATAGTCTACTGTTCAGTCTCCATGAGTGTGCAAGTTATTGAAGTTTCTCTTTGAGATTGATTTCCAGTTTCAAGCCCTTGTGGTCCGAGAAAAAGTTTGGTATTATTTCAATTTTCCTGAATTTGCTAAGGTTTGGTTTGTGTCCTGTCATGTGGTCTATCTTTGAAAAACTGCCATGAGCATTTGAAAAGAATGTGTATTTTGCTTCTTTGGGATGTAAGGTTCTATATATGTCAGTTAAGTCTCTTTGATTCAGTGCATCATTCAGTTCCACGAAATTCTTATTGATGTTTTGTTTGGAAGATCTGTCCATTTTTGACAGTGGGTGTTGAAATCCCCTACTATCAGTGTGTTGCTGTCTATATCTTTTTTGAAGTCATCCAACAATTTCCTTATAAACTTGGGGGCTCCTATATCGGGAGCATATAAGTTTACAGTGTTGATGTCTTCTTGATAGACTCTTCCTTTAAGTATTATAAAGTGCCCCTCTGGGTCTCTTTTTATGGCCTTTGTTTTGAAATCTACATTGTCTGATACAAATATGGCAACCCTGGCCTTTTTCTCTTGCCCATTTGCTTGGAATATTTTTTTCCATCCCTTTACTTTCAATCTGTATAGCTCTTTTGCTCTGAGGTGGGTCTCTTGTAGGCAGCGTATGTGTGGGTCATATTTTCTTATCCATTCAGCTATCCCATGTCTTTTGATTAGGGCATTTAATCCTTTTGCATTGACAGTTATTACTGATAGAAACGTATTCAGGTTTCCTCTTTGTACCTGTGTTTTTCTCTTTCTCACTCTTTTCCATCATCTTTTAAACCAGTCTCTTTAGCATATCTTGGAGTGCTGGTTTGGTAGAAATGTATTCTTTTAGCCTTCTATTGTCTGGGAAACTCCTTATTTCCCCTTCTATTTTAATTGAGAGCCTTGCTGGGTAGAGCAGCCTTGGTTGTAGGCCCTTGCTTTTCATGACTTGGAATATTTGTTGCTATTCCCTTCTGGCTTGTAGTGTTTCTGTTGAGAAGTAAGCTCCTAGGCATATCGCGGCCTCCTTGTGTGTTACTTTCTCTTTCTCCCTGGCTGCCTTGAGGATTCTCTCTTTGTGTTTGATAGTTGCCATTTTAATGTTGATGTGTCTTGGAGTGGACCTCCTAGGGTCCCTCTTGAGTGGGGCCCTCTGTGCCTCCTGGATCCATGAAACCCTTTCTCTCCTCAAATTGGGGAAGTTTTCCATCATTACTTTTTCGAGGACGTTCTCTATCCCTTGCTCCTCTTCTCTCCTTCTGGTATCCGTATTATACAGATATTATAGTGTTTCTGGTTGTCCTGAATTTCCCTAAATGCCTCTTTATTCGTTATGAGTCTTTTTTCCATTTCTTGTTCTTTCTGGGAGCTTTTTTTCTACCTTATCCTCCGTCTCACTGATTCGATGCTCGGCTTCATCCAGCCTGCTTTGGATTCCTTGTACTGTGTTCTTCAATTCAGAAATGGTGTTTCATATCCTCTTGTGTCTTTTTGATAGTTTCTGTGTCCTTTTCCAGGTTGATTTAGTTTGTTGTAAGATCCTGATAGTTTCTCTGCAGTTTCTCATGGTTATCTTTGAGCTGGCTGAGCTCATTGAGCTTCCTTAGAACCATTCTTTTGAATTCAATGTCCGATAGTTTCCTTGCCTGTATTTCATTAGCTCTCTCTGTGGGGAGTCCCCTTTTCCACTCATTTGGGGGGAACTTCTTTTTCTTCCCATTTTTGTGAGAGGCTGTTGAGTTAGTTAGTTAGTTATTTTTGCTTCTGCTTCAATTGGGCCGTCTTGATTTCCTGACTTTGTGGATTAAACTTCTATGGTAGTAGGTGGGTCTTTTTATTTATTTATTTGTTTGTTTGTTTGTTTGTTTGTTTTTCCCTCTCCTTTCCTTTCTGGGCCTGCCTCTGATGATGCCAGTTGTTGACCCTATATTACCTTGGGTCATTTGTTTGGGCCTTCCAGGAGTCTACTGTCTGTGTCTGACTCCTGCTTTGGGCAGCTCTGTGACCCCTTCAGCCAGCGAACCACTATTTCTGTGGATCACTCTGCACTCTTACACCAGCTCCTTGAGCGCGCTCCCTGGCCCGGCAGAATCCCCCACCCGCCTGGAGTCACGCGTTCTTGCCCCTGCCCAGTGGGCTTATTCGCGACCTCGCTTAACGTCTAGCCCCCCAGGCCGGCGGGCACCCCAGCACTCGTCAGTTTAGGGTCTTCTATTGTGTGTTTTACACGCTTTTGGCTCTTTGGATGTGTTGCCTGCCCTCGCCAAATGGAGGAAATGGGGGGAAGTCAGCTCCAGGACTCCAGTTAATCCTGTCTGCAGTCTCTCCTCCAGGGACTCTGGGCAGCTCTGTGACCCCTTTGGCCAGGGATCCACTATTTCTGCGGACCGCTCTGCACTCGTGGGCCCGTGCTGATCGATTTACATTTACCCTTGCTGATCTGCACAATCCCTCACAGTCCCCATTGGTACCAACCTGTGGGAGGCCTTGCCAGCCTGCGCGGGTCCACACACACACTCGCCCACCCTCTCCTGCCACTCGGCGCAGGTGTGCGCGCCTGCAGTGGGTAGTTTTGGGCTGTCTATTGTGTGCTTTTCAGCTTTGGGCTCTTTGGGGGTGTGGCCTGTTCCTGCACAGTGGAGACTATGGAAAGGAGAAGGAGTCAGGTCTCCCAAGTTCCTCCTTCCATTCTTTCCCCAGTACCTCCGTTTCCAGTATCTCCTCAGGGGTCTCTGGGCAGTTCTGTGACCCTTTCGGCCAAGGATCCACCACCTGTGCAGACTGGGTTGCAATTGCAGGCAGTCTGGTTTGTGTGTGCCCTGCTTCTCCCCTTTTGGGGGCGCACCCTGCCTGCCTAGAATGGAGACTACAGAACGGGGAGGGAGTCGAGACTCCCCGGTTCCTCCTCCCGTTCTTTCCCCAACACCTCCGTTTCCAGTCTCTCCTCAGGGGTCTCTGGGCAGTTCTGTGACCCCTTCGGCCATGGATCCACTATTTGTGCGGACTGCGTTTCAGTCCTGGGCAGTCTGGTACGTGTGTGCCCCACTTCTGACTCTTTGGGGGTGCACCCTGCCTGCCCAAGATGGAGACTACAGAATGGGGAAGGAGTCGGTACTCCCCGGTTCCGCCTCCCGTTCTTTCCCCAACGCTTCCGTCTCCAGTCTCTCCTCAAGGCTCTCAATGCAGCTGTGTGACCCCTTTGGCCAGGGATCCTGTATTTCTTCTAGCCAGTCTGCACTTAACCCCCTAGCTCACACGCGCAGAAGCTGTGTGCGGAGCGCACAAAAGGCAGGTTAATTATTCCCTTATGCCTGAGTGAGATGGTAGCTGCAGAGTGGGAGGTGCGTTATCACCGGAGCTCCACTGGCCGCCGTCTCGGTTCTCTTCACAAAGTTTTCCTCACAAGTCTTTTCCCAGGCACCAGCCCACCCCGCTGCCACCTCTACCCAGAGATCAAGGAGGGTGGCTGCCACTGCAATTTTTGCGTTTGCCCTTTAAATGTCCCTTTGCATCCCCAGCCACCTGTCTCTGGCAGAGAGCACCCCTAAGCTTTTCGGGGTTGCGTTTTGTCTGTATTTTCCTGGTTTTAGCTGCTGTAGTTTAGAGGTCCCTGTTTATAATTCTGACCCCGTTCTCGGGGGGAGCTAACTGGCTGTTTCAATGTCCCTCTGGTGCTGGTGCCCATGGATGCCCAGCCCACCCTCTCGAGCCTCCACCACACTTCTCACCTGTTGGGATGTGTGAGAGTTGCATCCACTGTCTATCCGCGGCTCCAAGGCTCCTCTCCCACTATTGTTCCATTGTTTTCCAGGTGATTTCTGCACTATTTAGTCGCAGTTCCGGTTTGGTCTTGGGAGGAGTAGGTCAGCATGACTCCCATTCACTCCTCCGCCATCTACCTCCTATTTATTTTTTTTAGACAGAGGGGAAGGGAGGGAGAGAGGGAAGGAAACATAAATATGTGGTTGCCTCATTTTCCCCCTACTGAGGACCTTGCCTGCAATCCAGGCGTGTGCCCTGACTGGGAATCAAACCAGTCACACTTTGGTTCACAGGCCTTTGCTCAGTCCACTGAGCCACACCGGCCAGGGCTATTTTATATCTTCTTTAGGTAGGCCTGTTTTGCTATGAACTTCCTTCTCAGTATTGCCTTCACTGTGTCCCATAGATTTTGGGTGGTTGTGTGTTCATTTTCATTTTTTTCCAGATACTTGTTGATTTCCTCCCTGATATCATTGTTGGCCCATTCATTATTTAATAGCATGTTATTCAGTCTCCATGTATTTGAATGTATTTCAGTTTTTTTCTTTAGGTTAGTTTCTATATCAGTCCATTGTGATCTGAGCTTGACATGATTTCAATTTTCTTGAATTTGTTGAGGCTTATTTTGTGTCCTACTATCTGGTCTATTTTTAAAAATGTTCCATGTGCTTTTGAAAAGAATGTATATTTTGCCTCTTTGCAGTGAAAGTTTCTGCATACCAGATAAGTCCATTTGATCTAGAATGTTGTTTAGTGCCACAGTATTCTTGGTGGTTGTTTGGTTGGAAGATTTACTCATTGTTGACAGTGGGGTGTTAAAATCCCCTACAATGACTGTGTTGTTGTCAATATAAGGGTTTTACCCTGCTGTTGGATTGTCTTTTAAGTATTATATAGTGACCTTCTTTGTCCCTTTTTATATCTTTTGTTTTGAAGTATATTTTGTCTGATACAAGTATTGCCACCTCAGATTTCTTTTTGTGTCCGTTTGCTTGAGATATTTTTTTCTATCCCTTCAGTTCAGTCTGTGTAGACCTTTTGTTCCAAAGGTGGGTCTCTTGCAGACAGCATATATGTGGGTCATGTTTCCTTTTCCATTCGGCAAGCACATGTCTTTTGATTGGAGCATTTAATCAATTTTAGTATAAGGTTATTATTGGTAAGTACTTACTCGTTGCCATTTTTTCCACACTTTTCTCTCTCTCTTCTCCTCTCCTTTTTATACCTGTCCCTTTAGCAGTGCATCTCTTGCAGTGCTGGTTTGGGGGAGTTGTATTCTTTTAGCCTTCTTTTGTCTGGGAAGCTCTTTATTTCACTTTCCAATATAAATGAACGCCTTTCTGGATAGAGTATTCTTGGTGGTAGGTTCTTGCTTTTGTAATGAAAATATACCTGGAATATTTTGTGCCAGTACTTTCTGGCTTGTAATTTTCTGTTCGAAAGTCAGCTGCTAGCCATATTGGAGCTCCCTTGTATGTTACTTGGTGTTTCTCCCTTGCTGCCTTTAAGATTATCTCTTTGTCTTTAAAATTGCCATTTTAATTATGATGTGTCTTGGAGTATGCCTCTTTGGATTCATCTTGATTGGGACCCTCTATCCTTCCTGAACTTGCATTACTGTTTCCCTAACCAAGTTAGGGAAGTTTTCTGTCATTTTTTCAAACAGTTTTCCTGTCCCTTTCTCCTTTTCTTCTCCTGATATTCCTATGTTGCAAATATTGTTACATTTCATTTTGTCTGGAAGCTGTCTTAAACTATCATCATTCTTTTTTCATTTTATTGCTCTGACTGGGTATTTCTTTCTAGCTTGTCTTCCACCTTGCTAAATAATCTTCTGCTTCATCTAGCTTGATTTTAATTCTTTCTAGTGTACTTTTCATTTCAGATATTGTATTCTTCATTTCCTCCTGGTTTTTATTTATAGTTTCTATGTCCTTTTTCATGCTGTTGTAGTTCCCACTAAGTTCCTTGTAACTGTCACTGAATTCCTTGAGCATCCTTATAATCATTATATTGAATGCTCTGTCTATTGATTGCTTGCCTTAATTTCATTTTGCTGTTTTTCTGGGGATTCCTCCATTCCTTTTGACTGGGGGGTCCTTTCTTTGTCTCCCCATTTTAGGTGACTCTTTCTGTTTTTTTCTTCATCTCAGGTTGCTCTGCTTTGCCTGCCTGTCTTTGTGGGGTGTACTTCTGTGGTAGGAGCTCTGTGGGACTCAGTGGTACAGTCTCTTTGATCACCTGATCTGGATGCCCCAGGAGTGCCCTTTATTCAGTTTATGTGGGCTCTCTTGTACTTGGGCTTTGATTCTTGGTGGCCCATTCGTGGGTGGGTTCTCCCCTCCAGCTGGCTGACTTAAAGTCTCAACTCCTGCCACATCTTGTATGCTGTTGTACAGCTGCTGTTTAATAAAGTACTATTTTAATAAATCAAATCCCACACTAGCAAACATAACCCTCTACCACACCAGCAATATTAACAGCAATTGAGCAAGGATTAATAAAGGGAGAGAGATATTGAGAATATTGTAAGATAGGGAAAGGGAATATGACATGACTAAAGGAGAGAAAAATGATTTTGAGTGGGAAGTGGTGAAGAAATATGAGTTGGGAATAGAAAAAAGGCAAAAAAGGAGAGAATAAAATATAAAATGTAAGTAAAACAGGAAGAGGCGATGACAAAATGGAGTAAGAAAGGGGAAGAGTATACTATGAGACTTGAAATAAAATCATAAATACAGTGAACCAAAGGGAATAAAATTGCAGATAAACCACAGAAGGATCAATAACAACGATATATGAGCAAAGATTAATAAAGGTGGAAAGGGAACAGAATATGAAATGTCTGCAGTGAATAAAAATGATTTGAGAGGGTACACGGAGAAAAATACTAAGAGTAAGGAATAGAATCCAAGCTAAGAGAGGGAAAATAAAATAAAATTCCTAAGTCAAATAATTAGGGAAAGAAGGCAAAATGGAGTAAGACAGGGGAAGAGTAGTAACCTGTGAGATTTGAAGTACAAAAAATAGTGAACATGTAGGAATACCATTGAAGAAGAACAGCAATAACAATGATATCCACAGCAAACATGCCACAATTTATAAATGTGGAAAGGAAATAAGAATATTATAAGAGGGGGAAAAAGAATGTGAGCTGAATAAAGGAAGAATGCTTTGAGAGGATAGAGGGAGGAGAAATAGTAAGAGTAAGGGATAAGAACAAGATGTAGCTTAGGAGAAAATAAAATTTACTACACAAATAAGAAAGGTTGGGAAGAAGGCAAAATGGAATAAGACAAGGGAAGGGTGCAATGTAAGATTTGAAATAATAAAAATAATAAAATCTAAATAAAAAGAATAAAAAATAAAGTGAATTAGTTGGAGTACATTTGAAGCAAAAGAATAAATATTAAAAGGCTATGTGAAAGGAAGAAGAAAAAACGTAAATTCTGAAGAAGAGTGAAGTGAAATTCATCTCAGCCATTTGGTGTTCACCTTCTGACTTCCCTTTCTGGATCTGCCTCTGGTTTCTTTTATCAGATCAAGGTCCCTGGGTGGGTCATCATACTCCTGGCAACATCACCTGTATCACCTTCACCTGCATCTAGAGGGAGCTTCTGTTGTGATCAAGAGGGTGGGACCCCTACGTTTCAGTCTTCTGGGAAACATTGTTCAGTCTTCTGGGAAAATTGTGTGTGTGTCCCCCTGCCCCAGCACCACCAGTCTTGATCTGTACCAGCTGATTTCCAATAATGTATAGTTTCTGATTAATTAGCTCTCTGTTTCATGGTGGAGGGCAACCTGTGTAAGGGTCAGCTCCTTCCTTCTTGGTGTTCATGGCAGCTCTGTGTGCGAACAAGGCTAAACAGGGCCCCGATTTCCCCTTGCCACACCGATTTCTGATCTCCCTGCTTTGCTGGCCTCAGTCAAATAGACACCTAGGAACCGATGTATTTTGCCTACCTGAGAGAAGTTCAGAGTTGGCCCTCTAGGTGTACCTCTTGCTTTCTTTCTCTTGCAGAAATGCACCCTGTAGCATTTTAGAGCCTGACCTGCCTGCTTTGCAGATGTTTTCTGCTCCTGCAGGAAGTGGGGCCTGGGTGCAGCCTTCCCTTTCTGGTGGCTCAATTTCCACCAGGGAAGGAGGCTCTGTCTGGCTTTCAATAATCTCAGGTGTACAGCTCACAAGCTTTCAGTTCCCAGACTACAGCCCTCACAGTAGAGAGGCCTGCACTTTCCACTGTGCGCAGCCTCCGCCCTTCCAGCTGCACCAGACTGATGCTCAGAGATCCCTTCGCTTAGCACCTTTCTGATCAGTCCGCCCAGCTGCACTGAGTGGCAGCATGCTGTGTCCCTTCCCCTTGCTGACAGGGAAGCTGCATGTAAGATTTCTGCCCAGCACACTTCAGCTCCCTTTTTGAAGAGTTTAACTGGGCACTCTGCAACACTGAGTCACTTTCTGGCTTACACACCACCTGTCCAAAAAGTCAAGTCTTTCACAGTCACAGCTGCCCACAGCCAGCCTCCTCCAGCTAACCCAGGTGCAAATAGTATCCCTCTGTCTTTCTGGCACTCTCCCAGTTGGCGTTTGCTGCTGCAGCTGTGGGTGTGCCACTTTCTGTGTATGTGCAGCCTCAATCTCACTGACCTTGTATATCCAAGTCACTCCCTGCCCGGGCCTGGGGATTCCCCAGGGCAGGGAGCCACAACGCTGCCATCTCTGACCAGGTTCTCTGTGGCTGCAGGCGCCACAGACAGGGTGATTCCCCTTCTACTTATAAAATCTCCTTACAGCCTGTTGTGAAGCATTTTCTGTACTCCTTGGTTTCCAGACTTCCTATCAGCTAAGATTCCATTGCACGTAGTTTATTTTATGCAAGATCAGCCAAGTGTCCAAGTTGGGTGCAGGAACAAGCAAACTCAGCTTCCACCTTCTTGGCCCGCCATCTTCATTCTCCCCAACACTATTTACTGAAAAGACTATCTTTCCATTTCTTTATGTCTTCTTCAATTTTATTCATTAATATCTTACAGTTTTAAATATACAAGTCTTTCTCTTTCTTGGTTAAATTTATTCCTACGTATTTTACTCTTTTTTTGGTGCTATTTAAAATGGAATTAACTTATTTTTCTGGCAGTTCATTATTAGAATAAAGAAACACAACAGATTTTTTTCCCTTAGGTGTTTAATTTTATTTTTTATTATTTTATCAAATTTATTGGAGTAACATTGGTTAATAACACATTAGTTTCAGATGTATACTTTATAGTGTTTGCTACCCAAAGCCTAGTGTTCTTTTGTAACTATGTGTTTGACTGCCTTTATCCTCTTCTCCTCCCCCAATCCCCATTCCCTTTTGGTAACCACTATCCTGTTGTCTGTATATGTGCGATGTTTTTTGTTTGTTTGTCTTGTTTGTTCATTAGTTGCTTTTTGTCTTATATCTCACATATGCATGAAGTCATACCATTTTTATTCTTTTCTATCTGACTTAAATATCATTTAAACACATTATTCCCAAAGTCCATCCATGTTGGAACTGGAAACCATTATGCTAAGTGAAATAGGCCAGGGGATGAAAGACAAATAACATATGATCTCACCTATAAATGAAACCTAATCAACAAAACAAACAAGCAAGAAAAATATAACCAGCAACATTGAAAGAAAAACAAACTGACAGTAACTAGAGGGAAGAAGGGAGGAGTGTCATGGGGAAAAGAATGGGAAGGGTCAAATCAAGAAACATGTATAAAGGACCCATAGACAAAGCCAAAGTGGGGAAGGATTGAGGGTGGGCAGTGGTGGTGGGTGGGGCAGAGGAAAGCCATGGTGGGAGGAAAAACCATCCATGTCCCCAACAATATTTTATCTTTTATGGCTGAGTAGTAGTCTATTTTATATGTGTATCACATTTTCTTTACCTAGTCATTTGTCAAAGGACACTTAGATTGTTTCCATGTCTTGGCTGTGGTGAAAAATGAATACTGCAGTGAACATAGGGATACATATATCTTTATGAATAAGGGTTTTTAAATATTTCAGGTAGATAAATTGAAGAGGGATTGCTGGGTCATATGGTAGTTCTGGTCTTCATTTTTTAAGGAACCATCACATTATTTTCCACAGTGGCTACACCAATTTACATTCCCTTTAATGGTACACAAGTGTTGTGGTTTGTTGTTTCTTTTGTTTTGGGGTTTTAGGTTTTAGGGGTTTTTTTGTAATAACCATTCTGAAAGTTTGGAGGTGTTACCTCATTGTGGGTTTGATACGCATTTCTCTTGTAATGAGTGATATTGAGCATTTTTTCATGTACCTGTTAGTCATCTCTATGTTTTCCTTGGAAAAGTGTCTATTCAGATCCTCTTCCCCTTTTTAATTGAATTGTTTCTTTATATTTTTTAGTTGTGTTTGAGTTTCTTATATATTTTGAATATTAGCGCCTTATCAATGGTATCATTTGCAGTTATCTTTTCCCATTCAGTTGCTTGCCCTTTTGTTTTGTTGATGGTTTCTTTTGCTGTGCAGAATCTTTTTAGTTTGAAATAGTCCCATGCCTTTCTTCTTTTTTTTTTTTCAATTTTCTTTGCCTTTAGGGTCAAGTTCACAAAAACCCCTCTGAAACCAAGATCCATAAGTTTAGTGCCTACTTTATTTTCTACTATGTATTTTGTTTCAGGTCTTGAAACCTTTAATCAATTTTGAGTTAATTTTGGGGTGTCATGTCAGATAGTACTCTATTTTCATTCTGTTGCATGTGTAATTCCAGTTTTCCCAACACCGTTTATTGAAGATACTGACTTTCCTTTCTCCATTATATGTTTGTGCTCCTTTGTTGAAAACTATTTGCCCATATAGGTGTGTTTATCTTTGAGCTTTCAACTCTGATCCATTAGTTTGTGTGGTGGTTTTTCTGCCAGTACTGTACTGTTATTATTGTAGCTTTGTAGTATAATTTGAAGTCAGATTTTCTTTTTTATCAGGATTGCTTTGACTCTCCAGGATCTTTTGTGGTTCCATGCAAATTTGAGGGGATTTTTTTTTGTTCTATTTGTGTGAAAAATGCCGTTGGGACTTTGATAAGGATTGCACTAAATCTATATTGCTTTAGGTAATTTGGCCATTTTAACAATGTTAATTCATGCAATCTATGAACATGGAATATCTATATTTTTGTGTGTCTTCATTTTCCTTCAACAATGTTTCACAGTTTTCAGAGTATAGAATACAGCCTTCACCTCCTTTTTAAAGACTTTCCCTAGGTGGTATTACTAATTTTGTTCTGATTATAAATAGGATTGTTTTCTTCATTTCTCTTTCTCATACTTTGTTGTTAGTACCTAGGAAAGCAGTGGATTTTTGTATATTTATTTTGTATCCTTCAGCTTTATTGAATTTTTGTATGTTCCAACAGTTTTTTGATGGGGTCTTTAGGATTTGCTAAGTACACTATTATGTCATCTGCAAATAGTGATAGTTTTTACTTCTTCATTTCTGACATGGATGCATTTTTTTCTTTTTCTTGCCTCTTTGCTGCTGCTATAGGACTTCCAATACTATTTTGAATAAAAGTGGCAAGAGTGGACATCTTTGTCTTTTTCTGATCTTAGAGGAAAAGCTGTGTGTGGGTTTGAGTAGGGGGTTGTGTTGTCTTGTCATACATGGCCTTTATCATGTTGGGGTACTTTCCCTCCATACCCACTTTGTTGTGTTTTTATCATAAATGTATGTTGAATTTCATCAAATGCTTTGCAACTATTGAGATGATCATATGATCTTTATCCTTCATTTTGTTAATGTAGTATAACATTCACTGATTTGCAGATGTTGAGCCATCCATCTTTGCCTATCTGGTATAAATCTTGCTTGGTCATGGTGTTGATGTATGATTTTTTTTTAATGTATTGTTAATTCAGTTCGCTGCTACATTGTTGAAAATTTTCGCACCTATGTTCACACAGATATTAGCCTACACCCAATAATTTTCTTTTTTTTTGGCATCCTCTGGTTTGGTATCAGGATAATCCTGGCCCTGTAAAATGTGTTTGGAAGAGTTCTCCTCTCTACTATGTTTTGGGAGAGTTTGAGAAGGATTGGTATTAATTCTTCTTTGAATGTTTAATGGAATTTACCAGTGAAGCCATCTGGTCCTACACTTTTGTTTTTTGAGGGATTTTTCATTACTGATTGAAGATCCTTGCTGTATTCAGTTTGTTCAGATTTTTTATTTCATTGTGATTCTGTCTTGATGTAGGTTATATGGTTCTAGGAATATATCCATTTCTTCTAATTGTCCACTTTGTTGGCTGGCATATAGTTGTTCATTATAGTCTCTTAATGAACATTTGTGTGGTATCCGTTGTAAAATTTCCTCTTTCATGTCTGATTTTATTTATGTGAGTCTGTTCTCTTTTCCTTTGGTGATTCTAAAAGTTTGTCGATTTTGTTTATATTTTCAAAGAATTAGTTCTTAGTATAATTGATATTTACTATTGTCTTTTTACATTCTATTTTAGTAATAATTTAAAAGTCCTTTTTCTGAATTTTACAGAATTTTAATGAAGGAGAAAAGAATTTAACTTTTTAAAAACTTGATATTTAAAACTAAAATTTTAAGACCTTTCAGAGGTATGTTAAGGTTGAGAAATTTAGAAATCATTGCCAGCTAACTTTGGCTGCACATTGGAATCACCATGGAAGCTTTTTGAAACATACCTTTGTCTGGGCCCAGAGAATCTGATTCATTCGGTCTCAAATGGTTGTCGAGTCTCATTGCTCCCCTCTCCTCTGCCATTCTTTCTGCATTTCTGTGTCCCACATGATTTTAATGTACAGCCAAGTTGAGAGCCACTGAATTTGCTAGTGAGGAAATTCCAAATTCTGTATCAAACGTCAGATTAAGTCAGATTATTTTCTTTATATTTTCTCTAATGCTTGATAACACCACATTTGGTGCTTGGTGGGTTGGGGATGGGAAAGTATGTGAAACAATAGATAGGCCGATAACAGAAAATATCTTTAAAATATCTGCTAAATTAAGTTGTACCTCCTTGCATTGGTTCTTTAAAAACCAGCTTTAGATATAAAATAGTTAAATAGATTGAACTTTCAGCACTGCCTTAATTTGCCATTCTCAAAGTTTTATGATTTTTTTTCAATTGTTTGGTCTTACAGCTTTACTAGAACATTACATTTCTTATTTTTATAATATCTGTATTAACAGTAGTGGTTTTTTTCCCCCTATTTTCACAGGTCATAGGTTTTGGATCAGCTAAAATTGCAGCATTCATAGCTATGGTAGGAATTCTGTCTATTGTGGCTCAAGTGAGTGTCATTTTACTCATTTTTTTTAACATTTTTATTAAGTAACTGTAGGTTTATAGGAAGCTACAAAGAAATGTTAAATATCCCCTGCACCCCTCTGCCTCCTCCCCTGCCATGGTAACATCTTGTATATATATCTATGGTACAGTAGCAAACCCAGTAAGCTGACAGGTATATGATCCTCAGAACCATTCCATTTTTAATAGAATGTTGAGATTGGGATTTGTGAGTAATTTAATTCAACCTTTCAGTATTTTTTAGAATACTTGTTACCTCTACTGGGTCTATTCAGCAAACAAAAATTTGCTGTCATAACCACCAACTACAATTTAACTAACTGCACATATCAAAAAAATATACTTAAGCAGGAGAATACATCAATATTATTTTAACGTTGAGAAGTAAGTGGAAGTGAAAAACAGAAATGAAATTCAGCCACTGTTTCAACCTCTGGTAATCTCTGAACTGAAGAAATGTGGCAAATAAGTGCATTAGAATATATGTGATGAATCAAGAGCATTAAAAATTTACTCATCTGTTATAGATAGGAAGACAAAAGGCAGGGTAAGTGCTCTTTAAATTAATTCACTGATATGCTTTAGATGCATTCACTATATCATATGGGACATCTGAAGGCTATTTCCCTAAAACAGCTACTTACTGCTTTAAAGCAAAGTAGGCCAGGTGTAGCACTCTTATATCGCAGAGAAATGAAAAGACTGCAAAACTGTTTTTGCCTATATTAGAATTGACAAAGCTAATAGGAATGTATCAAGGCAGAGGCCTTTTTTGTTGTTGTTGTTGTTGTTAAACTGTATTAGCAAATGTAAATTGTGTTAAACTTTCAAGTTGCTCATGATTTTTTTTTTTTATGTTAACTCTAGTTAATGGATTAGCCCAGACTCATCTTTTATCCTGTGTCTTTTCAGGCTATCTCAACTAGTGTTTTAGCGGACTATGTTTATTAAAATCACATTTTTTAAGCAGACTATATTTATTAAAATCAAATTTTTATCAGTCCAACTTTGTGAAACTGGTAACCTCCAGCAAAATCCCACATATTCTGTAAATACTCAGCAAGGGTTTGCTGTTCACTGGTGATAGATGTTATTCACTAAGTGATTGGTGTTTCTCAGAAGAGACTGAGGCCATGTCCCTCTCAATCACAATAACCAGTGAATGGCTGTGATTATCTTTTTTGGGAAAGTGCTAGCAAAGTACCAGATAAACAGATTTTTGGGAAGAAGGCCAAAGGCTCTGAATCCCAAGTCAGCAAGAGAACCACTGAAGTTCCAGTTCTTTAGAGCTACATCAGTACCAAGTAGTCTGGAAAGTCTCAGCTCAGGCAGTTCCCAGTTATCACTGTTGGGCTTCTCCCACAGAACTTGCTTGCATCAAATCTGTGTGTTCACATGGTTTCTCAGGATTATCTCTTTTGCTTTGCAGACAGTCTTTCTTACCATCTTGATGAGGTCACTAGGGAATAAGAATACCGTCCTCCTTGGCTTGGGTTTCCAGATGTTCCAGTTAGCCTGGTATGGTTTTGGATCTAAGGCCTGGTAAGCCTCTTTCGTGGATTCTATAAACTAGCAGAAAGACACGTCTTTCAGAGGATCTTGAGGTGGTTGAGTGTGATGTGAAGGAAGCAAGGGTTATTTTACTGATTTGATGTATTCAACATTTCAGAAACTTTTCAGACCTAATTTGGGGAAGGATGGAGCTAGGTAATTTGGGATTGTTTGTACAGATTGTCTTCACTTCAGTGACTTTCACTGAGTTGTTACTTAAGTAAATGTGTGTGCTTCCTCCTCCAACCCCTCCAAATATTTTATGTCTACCTTTTAAACACATTTGTCAGTTTTTAGGGACATCACACAAAAACAAAACAAAAAATTAGGGAAAAATGATAGCAGGATTCATTGCTGTAATTAGCTGACTGACGTCAGGCAGTGACATAACCTTTATAACATAAAACATTTGAATTAGAGTAATCGTAATAGCTCTTCCAAAATCATGTGTGCCCTGACACAGTTATTATTACAGCTAACATACTATATTCCCATAAACAGGGAGGTCAGAATAAGCCCTGGAATCAGAAGAAATAAAAAGACTCCTGAGTGCTATTTTTGTTGTGTGGCAAGGTTCTCTGTGTGCCTGATTACCAAGTACCAGAGTTCATATCTCTATTTCAAATATTAGAGTTAGTCCTCATTTTACATACATGGCATAATTTATAGAAACTAAAAATGCTTTAGAGGTCAGGAAATGATTCTTGTTCTCTAAGATTTCAGTCCTACGAGCTTTGGTTCAGTAGTTGAATCAGATTCGTGCTATGTTAAAAAGATTTTGTCAGCCCAAAGTGTTTCTCCATTTTCAGTAAGGATGTGCATGTTAGCCATTCCCAAGGAAGTTTGGCCAAGCAGAGTTTTAAGCCCACTTGGGGCTTCACATTCCTCACGCTTATGCTTAATATTCATACACACTTAAGTTCCTTTTATTGAGAAAAGGACAAAAGTCTAAAGGAAGCAGGCTTATAAGTCTGCAGGATATCTTCCTGCACTTCAGGTTTCTGTTTTTTCCCATTGGTAATACATGACACTTTGTTGAGGGGTAGCAAAATGAGCAGCTCAAGGGCAGGGTGAAGGTGAGCCTTTGAGAAGTACAAAGAAAAAGTGGAAAATTAGTAGAGGAAATGTGG
The DNA here is from genome assembly GCF_021234165.1 of Pteronotus mesoamericanus. Taxonomy (NCBI): domain Eukaryota; kingdom Metazoa; phylum Chordata; class Mammalia; order Chiroptera; family Mormoopidae; genus Pteronotus; species Pteronotus mesoamericanus. The sequence continues at coordinate 3,009,981 of NW_026555304.1, forward strand.
TATTTATAGAAACAGGAAATGTTTTGGAACTTTATTGAGCTTACATATAAAGGTGGTAAGTCAGAAAGTCAGAACTTTCTGGTATGAGGAAGTCAGAAAGAAGGTATGAGGAAGTCAGAAAGAAGAATGGATTTTGAAAGCAGTAAAATAAAATAAATGAAACTTCCCCAGCCTTTGAAGTAATCAATAGCAACAGTGACATATAACATTTCAGGTTAAAAAGAATCCATTATTAAAGAGTGAAAATGAAATATAACTTAACATGAGAAAATGAAGTATTTTGTGCTTTTGCCGCTGATTGTACTCTGAGCAGCAGGTTTCTTGGGGGCTGGCTTGCTGCCTGATTGCAGCCTGTGCTGTCATTGCAGGATGATGTGGGCAGCGGGGACTGTGGCCGCTATGTCCAGCATTACGTTTCCAGCAGTCAGTGCCCTTGTCTCTCAGAATGCAGAGTCAGATCAGCAAGGTGAGATCACTGTTCCCTCTTTGCTTTCCTCCTCAGTTGAGACATACCTGCCAGAAACAAGAGCAGCTCTGAACCTCTCAATCCATGTGGTCCCTTCTCAATGATTATAACTATTTACTTCTGCAAATAGGAAGATTCTGTTTTCCTTTCTGCTCTGATCTTATACCCATGTTTTTAAAATGTGGGCTCAACAGTTCAGAATACTAAGAATTACAGATAGAACTGTTTTCTCCTTTTGGTTTTGACTCCTCTTTAGTGTACTACCATCAGCATTAACTAGGCTATAATCATATTTTAACAGATGTCTATTTAATATTGACAGACTAGTACAACAATGAGCTCTTGATTTAGTCATTGTAATCACTAAAATTTCTTTAATTTGGGATCTAAGTTCATTAGTTTAATTTAGGAAATGATTTTTTTGAGAAGGTAAAGAAAAAATACACCTGTGTAGTTGTTGATAATTGGTGCAGAGTAAGAGACAAAGTTAAAACAACTATGTGGAGAGAAGCTTGTAGGCTCTTCCTTCATCTTCCTTTTGTCCTTCTCTGGTATTCCCATCATGCAGTTCCTACTAGAATTAATCCTTTTTCTTTGTCATCTTTTAATGACTCATCTTACTGTAGTCAGGAAGTAGTAGATTTTAGAAGGAAAAAAATTTAATGGATCAGAGCCCTTTAAAAAGTTTCAATAGTATGGATAGACCTGGAGAACAGTATGCTAAGTGAAATAAGCCGGTCAGAGAAAGACAAATACCATATGATTTCACTCATATGTGGAATGTAATGAACAAACTGAGCTAACAAGGAAAATGGAGACAGACTCATAGATGGAGAGCAGGATGACAGCTAGTGGGGGAAAGGGTGAGCAAAAAGGAAAAAGTACTCATGTACATGGACAATAGTATGGTGAGTGCAGGGGGGGTGGGGGGTATAAGAGAACTAAATGATAATGGAAAAAAATACAGTGAAGATTAAATCAAAAAAGTTTCAATAAAAAACTATATAGGAAAAAATAGTTTATTTATTGCATCAATTTTTCCACATCAGAAAGTAGCCATCTTATTCACACCCACATTTTAAAGTAGTTTCACTTGACCACAAATCTTATGTGTCCCTGGCCGTTGTAACTCAGCTGGCTGCACATCCCTGGAGAGGCATGAGGACTGACATGAAGGTGTGCCGTCTGACAGATGCAGTCCTGTTTTCGTGGCATAAATTCTCTTTAGCTCTTTTTATGCTTATATATATTAATACAGGTGTTTCTAAATGTCTGCGTACAAAATTATTACTACACATGGTATAAGGTTGAATTATCTTTGACCTACAGAAACACACATTTCATACAGTTCAAGCTAATGTTATACCTGTCATTTTGGAAACCAGGTATATCTAGAAATTGGCACTTGCAGGATTTTTCAGTGCAGGTCTGCAGAAAGATGATTCAGAGATGAGGAGGTCATGTTAAGGAAACAGTTTGCCCAGAGCGGCTGGGACCACAGAACATCAGGACTGGTGGACTCACATGGACAGGGCTGCAGGAGGCAAAAGGCAGATCTTCATTATAAAAGTACCATTAAATGAGTAGAGCAGGAAAACCTTAATCCACCAAAAAGGTGTGAATTGTCTATAAATGGAGAATATTAAAGTTTTTCATTTTATTATTCCCACTTATAGGAATATCTAGCTGTTACAGGGAGAGTTCAGCTCCTAATCGGCTTCAGAAACATCACTGCCATTTCATTTTCTTATGGATGTTAGGGCACACAGTGATAACATTAAAAGGACATAGTAAAACCAAGAATACATTTGTGCAATGAATGCAAATATAATGGACAAAATCCCTAACCTACTTTCCTCAGTATGGAGTACTCTGTTCCACTCAATCAGTATATCTTAGTTTGTAATTAAGTCCCCAGTCTTGAAAGGCTTCTCAGAGGAGGCTGGCTTTCTTCTTTGTTTTGACTTAGGAGTTGCTCAGGGAATCATAACTGGAATAAGAGGACTATGTAATGGCCTGGGACCAGCACTGTATGGCTTTATATTCTACATGTTTCATGTGGAACTGACTGAGTTGGAACCAAAATTGAATTCTAACAATGCTGCTCTGCAGGTAATTTGTTGATAAGTCTAGTTTTATAACAATGATTATGTCTGATTGTAGTAAAATCTTCTGACCTTAAATTTGGAGAGAGTCCTTATTTGCATAATATTACTATTATATTTGACAGTAGTGACTGCTTTGTTAAGTGCTTCCTGGGATTGGGAAGGAATCATTTCAGTGATTTAATATCTTATATAAAAGATTTCTTTTAACTCTGTTCAGATTCTGTTCTCACCTACACAATACCTCTGATCACAATGCTGTTTTCTGGTAAAGCCCAGGCTAAATAAAATATAAAATGACACATAATTCCAGGTAGAAATTGAACTAGAGTTCTTTTCCTATTCATTACTTAGTATTTCTTCCTCCCTTTCTTCTAAGCAATATTTAATATAGATATCTGTACAAAATTGGAATTCATATTCATGTAGAGAATCAACTGTTATCGATAAGTCTAGTTAAACTATTGAGAAGTGGTGAAAAAAATCAGTGCTTAGTTGCCCTCTGTCAAATATATTCCAAACTCTAGGCTCAAGGACAATTTGCCTTGACAGTTAATGAAACATTTGCTCAAGAGAAAATGATTCACTTTGAGCTGGTGTGGGGGGTTTTGGGTCATTCAGAACAAATTTTGCAGTGAAAAGATTAACCAAATTCTTCATCTCCATTTGTTTCCCACACCCAATAGGAAGCTGTCATCCCAGGCCCACCATTTTTATTTGGGGCTTGTATAGTTCTTATGTCTTTTCTGGTTGCCTTATTTATCCCTGAATACAGTAATGGAATTAAAAAACATAGCAATAGCATTAGTGGCAACCTGACCAACACCCCAGAACGGGGCAATAATGAGGACATTGAGCCACTCCTGCAAGACAACAGCATCTGGGAGCTTACTTCCTTCGAGGAGCCTGGGAGTCAGTGCACCGAATTATAAACTTGGCAGAAAATAAGATTCTGCGGATACCGTCTCTCTGAAGTTGTTGGGGAGCCACACCACATGGAGACATTTTGGGGCTGGAAGGGAAATGCTAGTGGCATCCTTCAGGGCCACATTTGATAAGTAACCCTTTGCCTCCCCCTCTTCCTCCTTCTGTTCCTTTTCTTCCATTCTTTTTCTTTCTGTTTATACCTTAGAATAAGTTAAAATTTGAAATACGTTGCTACGAATAACATGCAACTCTCAAAGTGATCTGGAGTCCAGACTTTGAAAACAAATAGAAAAGGTCATATCTGCTAAAAAGGATGGCCTTCCTTTAATACCTCCAGATTAAGAGTGACAGCAGTTTTACATGTCTTTTTCAGTAGAAGTGCAGGATTTTGTTGGTCCTGCCATCTCTGGCCAGATTTACGGTAAAGAATCCTTTATGATTTTGTTCCTTCTGGTTTCTCTGAAAAGTGCCCACTTAGTCCATTGGTGTTTTTGAGTGGCTGCACATAGACTCAGTGTCAGGGATCTATTGCCTTTGTTCAAAGGTCAAACAAAAACCCATTCTTAATCTCTTTTCCTTGTCTCTCTACTTAATATTCTTGGCTAGAATAAAATTCAGCATTTACAGCTCTGGATATTAATAATATTGATCAGTAATATTCTTTACCAGTGAAGAAATTTTTCTTATAAGTTTAAGTCATGAAGAAATAACAATTCAGATTCCTCGACCTAGTGTCTTGGTGAGATCCAAAGGTGATTTTACAGAAGAAAATATACATCAAACATTCTGGTAGCAATGTAGAATTTGGAGGGTGCTTCCAAGAGTTTTCAACAATGTAAACATTCCTAAGTGAGGATAAGTGTTAGTAACTGGATACCAGTGGAGTTTATATCCAAGTTCATACTCATGTAATGCATTATTATTTGTTCCTTCCCACATCTCCTGTGTCGTTCGTCTCGATTTTTCTCATTCATTACATCCCTGCTTTAACTGCTCTGTGTAGTATACATTTGTTTCAATAGGTCTTTATTTCCATCTATTTATCTGACTTTTGAATCTCATGGGAATGTGCACATCAGATTCATTTCTAAAATATGATGGTTTAGGACACTTAGTGTCACAATAAGTGTCTTGCTAATTTTTTTGAGATGTTTTATGGACAAAGAAAGCTTTACAGGTAGATAGATAGATAGATAGATATATGCATTTTGCTGCACCAATAAATTAACCATTCACTAGGGCCTACCTTTAACAGAGCACTCCTTTGAAGGTTTTATAGGTATGATATATATGTAGATATTTGTAAGAAGTTTTAAATTTTCTTGATAGAGTGCTGTGTAAATCTTGTATTTATAATTGTAATGAAGGTGTTCACAGAAAAAATATACAACTTTTATAAAGGATTATGTACTGACTGAATATATTTAAAAGAAAATTTATTTTGAAACCTATTCTGCTATGAACAGAAATGACATATCTTTTTACTATGTTTGTTGATTTTTAAGTTAAGCTTCCTAATGCATAATAAATTTGTAATGGATACCTCTGTGACTGTGTGTGTGTGTGTATTTTAAACAAATAGCATTGATTTTGGGTTCTCTTTTGGGTGGCTTTCAACTGAAGTAAATTGCTAATCCTTAAGGTAATGCAAAATATATGTGTATTTTCAAAAAGTTTAATTTTTAGCAAACATCCTTCAAAAATCTCTGTAGCAGATCATAACCTTTTTTTATTTTTTTCTAAAAAGCAGGGACACATTGTCCTGGTCAGTGTGGCTTGGTTGGTTGGAGTGTCGTCCCATAGACCAAAAGGTCATGAGTTCGATTCCTGCAGGGAGCATACCCAGTTTGTGGGCACATATGAGAGGGCAACTAACTGATGTTTCTCACATCAATGTTTCTCTCTCTCTCTCTCTCTCTCTCTCTCTCTCTCTCTCTCTCTCTAAAGGCAATGAAAAGGTGTCCTCAAGTGGGGTTAAAAAAATGAAAAGCAGGGACACATATTTGTACACCCATGTTGATTAGCAACATTATTCACAATAGCCAAAAGGTGGAAGCAACCCAAATGTCCATTGTTGTGGGAATGAATAAAGAAAATATGGCGTATACACACAATATGTAGTATTATTCAGCCTTAGAAAGAAAATCCTGATTGATACATGGATGAACATTAAAGACGTGCTAAATGAACTAAGCCATCACAAGAGGACAAATTCTGTATGATTCCACTTTTATGAAGTATCTAGTTAAATTCATCAAGACACAAAGTACATTAGTGGTTGCCAGGACTAGCGGGAAGGTGGAGTGGGAAGTTATTTAATAGGTAGAGTTTCAGTTTGGTAAGATAAGCAAAGTTCTGTAAATGGATGGTAAGGATGGTTGCACAATTCGAATGTACTTAATGCCACAGAACTACTTAAAAATGATTAAAATGTATATTTTGCCAGTATTTTTAAAATGCTCTCACAGCATCTTTGATCTTTACCACTACTTATCAAAATTGTGGTTTCTTTACCCAGTATAACAAATGGCTCTTTTTTTGTAATTAGGGTTTTTCTTAATGGAGATAAAATTCACTGTTTTAACCATTCCAAAATGCTATTCACTGGTTTTTAGCTTATTCACATGGTTGTGCAGCTATTAGCATGGATTCCAGAGCATTTATATGATTCCAAAAAAGAAACCCTATGCCCATTAGCAATCACTATCAATTCCCCTATCCACATCCCCTGGCAATGAATATTATACTTTCTGTCTATGGATTTGCTTATTCTGGACATTTCATATAAGGGAATCATACAATATGTAACCTTTTGTGTCAGGCTTCTTCACTCAGCATGTTTTCAGTTTTCATTTACATTATATCGTGTCAAATTGTATTCCTTTTTAAAGCTGGATATTATGCCATTGGATGTATACATTACATTTTCTTAATTCATTCATCAATTGATCATTTATCAATTAAATGTCCGTGAATATTTGGGTTGTTTCCACTTTTAAGCTAATAATGCTGCTGTGAACTTTCTTGTCCTAAGTTTTTGTATGAACATTCTTTTAATTCCTCCTCGGTTTACACTCGTGAATGGTATTGCTGACTATGAGGGAACAACATTTAATCATTTGAGGGACTGTCAAACTTTTTTTTACAGCAGCTGCACATTTTTACATTCCCATCACTAATATAGGAGGGCTTAAATGTCTTCATATCCTTGCCAACACTTTGTTAATTTGTTTTGTTGTTTATAGACATCCTATTAGGTTTAAAGTAATACCTTATTGTGGTTGCGACTAGCATTTTCCTAATGATGGTGAGGATTTTTTTCAGGCGCTTGTTTGCCATTTGTATATTTTCTTTGAGGGAATGTCTTCAAGTCTTTTGCCCATCTTTGATTGGGATGTTTGTTGTTGAGTTTTAAGAGTTCTTTATTCTGGATACTAGACTCTTATCAGATAATTGATTTGCAAATATTTTCTCCCTGTTTTGTGGGTTGTCTTTATTTCTTGATACTATTCTTTAATGCACAAAAGTTCAATTTATCAGTTTTTTTCTTTTGTGTACTTAGTATCGTATCTTTTTTTTTATTTATTTACTTTTTAAATACATTTGTCTCTGCCTTCCCCCCACCTCTTTCCCTTGCCCTCTCCCACCTTCCCTCCCTCAGCTCTTCCCCTTTGGTTTTGTCCATAAGTCCTTGCTATATGTTCCTTGACTTTCCCCTTCCCTTCCCTTTCCCTACCCCCACCTTCTCTCTTGTCTCTGTTGATTTCTTTTCCTTTCAGTGTTGCTGGTCATATTTTCCTTGCATCTTTGCATTGTTGGTTAGGTTCCGCTTATAGGTGAGATCATATGGTATTTGTCTTTCGCCCTTTGGCTTATTTCGCTTAGCATGATGCTCTCCAGTTCCATCCATGCTGTTCCAAAGTTTAGTACTTCCTTTTTTCTTTCTGCTGCGTAGTATACTCCATTGTGTTATGTACCATAAATTTTTGATCCAATCATCAACTAATGGGCATTTAGGTTGCTTCCAAGACTTGGCTATTGTAAATTGTGCTGCTATGAACATTGGGGTGCATAGGTTCTTTTGTATTGGCGTTTTGGTGTTCTCAGGGTATAGTCCCAGCAGGGGAATCGCTGGATCAAAAGGCAGTTCCATTTTCAGCTTTCTGAGGAAATTCCACACTGCTTTCCACAGTGGCTGCACCAGTCTGCATTCCCACCAACAGTGTACTAGTGTTCCCTTTTCTCCACAGCCTCGCCAGCACCTGTTGTTTGTGGATCTGTTTATGATGGCCATTCTGACCGGTGTGAGGTGGTACCTCATGGTGGTTTTGATCTGCATTTCTCTGATGGCTAGTGATGCTGAGCATCCTTTCAAATGCCTCTGGACCCTCTGTATCTCCTCCTTAGAAAAGCATCTGCCCAGGTCCTTTGCCCATTTTTTGATTGGATCGTTTGTCTTCTTGGAGTAGAGTCGAGTGAGTTCTTTATATATCTTGGAGATCAAACCTCTATCTCATGTATCATTAGCAAATATATTTTCCCATACGGTTGGCTCCCTTTTCATTTTGCTGATGTTTTCTTTTGCCGTGCAGAAGCTTCTTATTTTGAGGAGGTGCCACTTGTTTATTCTTTCCTTTATGTCCCTTGCTTTAGGAGACATATCAGTGAAAAAATTGCTGCGTGGGATATCTGAGAGTTTCCTGCCAATGTTCTCCTCTAGGACTTTGATGGTGTTGCGACTTATGTTTAAGTCTTTTATCCATCTTGAGTTTATTTTTGTGTATGGTGTCAGCTGATGATCGAATTTCAATTTTTTGCATGTAGCCGTCCAGCTCTCCCAACACCATTTGTTGAAGAGGCTATTATTGCTCCATTTTATGCTTCTGTCCCCTTTGTCGAATATTAGATGTCCATAGAGACCTGGGCTTATTTCTGGGCTTTCTATTCTGTTCCACTGGTCTATGGGTCTGTTCTTGTGCCAGTACCAGATTGTTTTCAGTATGGTGGCTTTGTAGTAGAGTTTGATGTCCGGTATTGTGATCCCTCCTACTTTGTGTTTCTTTCTCAAAATTGCTGCGGCTATTCGGGGTCGTTTATGGTTCCATATAAATTTTTGAAATGTCTGTTCTATTTCTGTGAAATACGTCCTTGGTATCTTAATAGGGATTGCGTTGAATCTATAAATTGCTTCGGGTAATATGGACATTTTGATGGTATTAATTCTTCCAATCCATGAGCACGGTATATGCTTCCATTTATTTGTGTCTTCCTTAATGTCTTTTTTCAATGTTGTATAGTTTTCTGCATACAGGTCTTTTGTGTCTTTGGTTAAATTTATCCCTAGGTACTTTATCTTTTTTCGTGCTATATCGAATGGTATATTTTTTCTGATTTCTTCTTCTATTGCATTGCTGGTGTACAAAAACGCCTTTGATTTCTGAATGTTGACTTTGTATCCTGCTGTTTTGCCAAATTCACTTATTAGGTTGAGGAGTTTTTTGGTAGAGTCTACAGGGTTCTCTGTACACTATCATGTCATCTGCAAACAATGATAGTTTTACTTCCTCCTTTCCTATTTGGATGCCTTTTATCCCTTTCTCTTGTCTGACCGCTGTGGCTAGGACTTCCAATACGATGTTGAAAAGAAGCGGTGAGAGCGGACATCCTTGTCGTGTTCCCGATCTTAGTGGGAAAGCTTTCAGTTTTTGCCCATTGAGTATGATGTTAGCTGTAGGTTTTTCATATATGGCCTTTATTACGTTGAGGAATGCCCCATTTATTCCCAGTTTGCTGAGTGTTTTGATCATAAATGGGTGCTGTACCTTGTCAAATTTTTTTCTGCATCTATCGAGATGATCATGTGGTTTTTGTCTTGTCTTTTGTTTATGTGCTGTATCACGTTTACTGATTTGCATATATTGAACCATCCCTGCATCCCTGGGATGAATCCCACTTGATCGTGGTGGATAATCTTTTGAATGTATTGCTGGATGCGGTTTGCCAATATTTTGTTGAGGATTTTAGCATCTATGTTCATCAGCGGAATTGGCCTGTAGTTTTCTTTCTTGGTAGGGTCTTTATCTGGTTTTGGGATCAGGGTGATGCTTGCCTCATAGAAAGAGTCTGGGAGTCTTCCCTCCTCTTGGATTTTTTGGAATAGTCTGAGAAGGACAGGGGTTAGCTCTTCCTTAAATGTTTTGTAAAATTCTTTTGGGAAACCGTCTGGCCCTGGGCTTTTGTGTGCTGGGAGTTTCTTGATGACTGCTTCAATTTCCCCAGCTGTTATCGGTCTGTTCAAGCTTTCTGTTTCTTCCTCCTTCAGTGTTGGAAGATTATACTTTTCTAAAAATTTGTCCATTTCATCAAGGTTTTCAAATTTCTTGGCATATAATTGTTCATAATAGTTTCTGATGATCATTTGTATTTCTGTGGTATCAGTTGTTAGTTCTCCTCTTTCATTTCTGATATTATTAATTTGGGTTCTCTCCCTTTTATTCTTGATTAGTCTGCTTAAAGGCTGGTCAATTTTATTAATCTTTTCAAAGAACCAGCTTCTGGATTGGTTAATCCTCTGAATTGTTCTTTTCATCTCTATGTCATTCAGTTCTGCTCTAATCTTGACTATTTCCTTCCTTCTACTTGCTCTGGGATTTATTTGTTGTTGTTTCTCCAGTTCTTGAAGTTGTAGTGTTAGGTCTTTTATGAGAAATGTTTCTGTCTTTTTAAGGTAAGCCTGTATTGCTATGACCTTCCCTCTCAGGACCGCCTTTGCTGTGTCCCATAGGTTTTGGACACTTGTCTGTTCACTTTCATTTGTTTCCAGAAATTTTTTTATTTCTTATCTCATTATTGCCCGAATCATTGTTTAATAGTGTACTGTTCAGTCTCCATGAGTTTGCAAGTTTTTGAACTTTCTCTTTGAGGTTGATTTCGAGTTTCAAGGCCTTGTGGTCTGAGAAAAAGTTTGATATTATTTCAATTTTCCTGAATTTGCTGAGGCTTGCTTTGTGTCCTATCATGTGGTCTCTCTTTGAAAAACTGCCATGAGCATTTGAAAACAATGTGTATTTTTCTTCTTTGGGATGTAAGGTTCTATATGTGTCAGTTAAGTCTCTTTGATTCAGTGTTTCATTCAGTGCCACGATATGTTTATTAATGTTTGGTTTGGAAGATCTGTCCATTTTTGACAGTGGGGTGTTGAAATCCCCTACTATCAGTGTGTTGCTGTCTATATCTTTTTTGAAGTCATCCAACAATTTCCTTATAAACTTGGGGGTTTCTATATTGGGAGCATATAAGTTTACAATGTTGATGTCTTCTTGATAGATTCTTCCTTTAAGTATGATAAAGTGCCCCTCTGGGTCTCTCTTTATGGCCTTTGCTTTGAAATCTACTTTGTCTGATACAAATATGGCAACCCCGGCCTTTTTCTCCTACCCATTTGCTTGGAATAATATTTTCCATCCCTTTACTTTCAATCTGTGTAGGTCTTTTGCTCTGAGGTGAGTCTCTTGTAGGCAGCAAATGTGTGGGTCATGTTTTCTTATCCATTCAGCTACCCTGTGTCTTTTGATTGGGGCATTTAGTCCATTCACATTGAGAGAGATTACTGATAGAAACTTACTCATCTTTTCTCTTTGTACCTGTGTTCCTCTCTTTCTCATTCTTTTCCTTCATCTGCTTAAACCAGTCCCCTTAGCATATCTTGGAGTGCTGGTTTGGTAGAAATGTATTCTTTTAGCTTTCTTTTGTCTGGGAAACTCCGTATTTCTCCTTCTATTTTAATGGAGAGCCTAGCTGGGTAGAACAGCCTTGGCTGTAGACCCTTGCTTTTCATGGCTTGGAATATTTGTTGCCATTCCCTTCTGGATTGTAGTGTTTCTGTTGAGAAGTCAGCTCCTAGGCGTATCAGGGCCCCCTTGTATGTTACTTTCTCCTTCTCCCTTGCTGCCTTGAGGATTCTCTCTTTGTCTTTGACATTTGCCATTTTAATGATGATGTGTCTTGGAGTGGACCTCCTTGGGTCCCTCTTGAGTGGGGTCCTCTGTGCCTCCTGGATCCATGAGAGCCTTTCTCTCCTCAAATTAGGGAAATTTTCCATCATTACTTTTTCGAGGAGGTTCTCTATTCCTTGCTCCTCTTCTTCTCCTTCTGGTATCCCTATTATACAGATATTATTGCATTTCAGGTTGTCCTGCATTTCCCTAAGTGCCTCTTCATTCTTTTTGAGCCGTTTTTCCATTTCTTGTTCTTTCTCGGAGCTTCTTTCTACCTTGTCCTCCATCTCACTGATTCGATCCTCAGCTTCATCCAGCCTGCTTTGGATTCCTTCTACTGTGTTCTTCAATTCAGAAATGGTATTCTTCATATCCTCTTGTGTCTTCTTGATAGTTTCTATGTCCTTTTCCAGGCTGATATAGTTTGCTGTAAGATCCTGATAGTTTCTCTGCAGTTTCTCATAGTTATCTTTGAGCTGGCTGAGCTCATTGAGCTTCCTTAGAACCATTGTTTTGAATTCAGTATGTGATAGTTCCCTTGACTCTATTTCATTTAGCTCTCTCTGTCGGGAGTCCCCTTTTCCACTCATTTGAGGGGAACTTCTTTTTCTTCCCATTTTTGTGAGAGTCTGTTAAGTATTTTGTCCTTTACTTTTCTTTCTGGGCTTGCCTCTGGTGATGTCAGTTGTTGACCCTATACAACCTTGGGTTGTTTGTTTGAGTCTTTCAGGAGTCTAATGCCTGTGTCTGACTCCTGCTTGGAGCAGCTCTGTGACCCCTTCGGTCAGGGCTGAGCGATTTTTTGGGTTCTCTCTGCGCTCTCACGCGGGCTCCTTGAGCGCGTTCCCAGCGCGGCAGGGTCCCCCATCTGCCTCGGCTCGCATGTGCTTGCCCCAGGCCAGAGGGCTTATTCGCGACCTCCCGTACTCATCTGGCCTCCCTGCATGCGAGCTTCGCGTCACTGGTCAGTTTAGGGTCTTCTTTGTGTGTTTTCCCCGCTTTTGGCTCTTGGGTGCATTGCTTGCCCTCGCCAAATGGGGACTACGGAAATGGGAGGAAATCAGCTCTAGGACTCTCCGGTTAATCCTGTTTCTGGTCTCTCCTCCAGGGACTCTGGGCAGCTCTACTTATTTTGTGGGCCACTCCGCAATAGCGGTGGGTAGGTCAATTTACGTCTGCCCTTGCCCCTCTGTGCACTCCCTCGCAGGCCGTATGGGTGTCATTCTGTGTGAGGCCTTTCCAGCAGGTGCAAGCGTTCGCCAGCCCGCGTGGGTCACACACACGCTCACCAACCCTCGCCGGTCACTCGGCGCAAGTGTGTGCCCCTGCTCTGGGTGTTTTCGGGGTGTCTATGTTTGCTTTTCAGCTTTTGGCTCTTTGGGGGTGTTGCCTCTTCCCGCGCAATGGAGACTACAGCAAGGAGAAGGAGTCGGGACTCCCCGGTTCCTCCTCCCGTTCTTTCCCCAATGCCTCCGTTTTTAGTCTCCCCTCAGGGGCCTCTGGGCAGTTCTGTGACCCCTTCGGCCAGGGATCCAACCCCTGTGTGGACTGTGTTTCAATCGCAGGCAGTCTGGTTCATGCGTGCCCCACTTCTGTCTCTTTGGGATTGCGCCTTTCCAGCCCACAATGGAGACTACCGAACGGGGAGGGAGTCGGGACTCCCCGGTTCCTCCTCCCGTTCTTTCCCCAACGCCTCTGTCTCCAGTCTCTCCTCAAGGCTCTCCCAGCCAGTCTGCACTCAGCCCCGTAGCTCACACGCGTACAAGCTGTGTGCAGAGCGCACAAAAGGCAGGTTTATTGATTCCCTTACGCCTGAGCGAGGTGGTAGCTGCAGAGTGGGAAGTGCGTTATCACCCGGGCTCCACCGGCCGCCGTGTCAGTTCTCTTCACAAAGTTTTCCTCACCAGTCTTTTCCCAGGCAGCAGACCACCCTGCTGCCGCCTGTACCCAGCGATCAAGGAGGGTGGCTGCCGCTGCAACTTTTGCGTTTGCCCTTTAAATGTCTTTTTGCATCCCCAGCCACCGGTCTCTGGCAGAGAGCACCCCTAAGCTTTTTGGGGTTGCGTTTTGTCTGTATTTTCTCGGCTTTAGCTGCTGTAGTTTAGGGGTTCCTGTTTGTGATTCAGACCCCGTTCTTCTCGGGGGGACGCTAACTGGCCGTTTCAATGTCCCTCTGGTGCCAGTGCCCGTGCGCACCCAGCCCACCCTCTCGAGCCTCCACCGCAATTCTCACCCGTTGGGATGTGTGAGAGTAGAATCCATTGTCCGCGGCACCAAGGCTCCTCTCCCACTATCGCTCCACTGCTTTCCAGGTGATTACTCCATTATTTAGTTGCAATTCCAGTTTGGTTTTGAGAGGAGGTCAGCGTGACTCCCTTTCACTCCTCCGCCATCTTTCCAACCTCCATATCTTTATTAAGTTGTAAGAAGTTCCCCTCTATTTCTAGTTTGTTGAGTTTGTTTTTTTTAAAATCCCAAACAAGTTTTGGATTTTGTCAGTTGCTTTTTCTGCATCAATTGAGATGATTGTTGGGGTTTTTTCTCTTTTAATGTGGTGTATAATTCTATCACATTGATTGATTTTTATCTGGTGATTCACCCTTGCATTACTGGCATAAATTCTACTTGGCCATGATATGTAATCCTTTTAACATGCTGTTGGATTCAATACACTGCTGCTTTTTAGGATTTTTGCTTCTGTGTTCATAAGAGATACTAGTCTTTCCTCATGATGTCTTTTTCTGGCTTCGGTAATGCTGACTGCATAGAATGAGTTGAGAAATGTTCCCTTCTATTTTTTTCGGAAGGCTTGATGTTAATAGTTCTTTAAACAATTGCTAAAATTCTGCTATATTCGTCAAGTGTCCCACAACAGCAATTTATACAGAGAGTTTAATATAAAGAATTGTAAACTAGGTAACTAAAAGAGTAAAGCAAGAGAACTCCAAGGCAGTGGTTCTCAAACTTCAGCATACGTCAGGTTTAATGTGGAGGACACATTAAACATAGCTTCCTGGTCACATTGTCATTTACTGACTCAGTAGGCTGGATGGTGTTGGGGGTTCTGCATTTCTAACCAAACCCCAGGAGATACTGATGTTGCTCATCCTGGGACCACAGTTGAGAACTACTGTTCCAGGGTATCATGGGGCTAACAAGTACACTTTCCCTGTATTGAGGGAACAAAGGCTACACATTTGAGTTATTAAAATACAGAATTTAGGGAAGGGTCATAGAATCTGTAGTTGGGCCTCAGACTTCTGACAAAGGGCTGCCAACTAGCCAATGGTGGTGTTTCTTGGCTTGAAGGTAAGGTCTCTGGGGGTGGTGCCTAGGCCTAGCTCAGTGTACCTGGTTCTACACATAGTGGAAAAACTACAAACTGGGTTCACCTGCTGCTATGGGAAGGAATTATCTACCAGTGAGAAGAAGCATCACTGGAATGGAGCTGTAAAAAATGAGAAGCAGGCAGTTGAGTCGGTTAGTCCCTCCACTTCCTCTTCGGTGAGCAGTTCCCTCCTAACACCCTTTCCTGGCAGAGCTGAGACAGAGCCGGCTGGCAAAGCCTTTAAAGGACAGGTTGCAACTGAGAGATAATACTGATTCCCTGACCCTGTCGATACTTGCTACATGTATGAGCTTCTGTGCAGCCACCAACCAACTCCATTTTCTTTCTAATGAGATGTAACTATCTTATTTACCCATGATCCACCCTTTGCAAAATTAGAAGACGCAAAATATTAGCAGTCAAGTATCTATCACTGGACTATTGATTACTCCCCCAAAATCATATTTCCGTCTGAAAATCTTCTGGGGGTGGTGCCTAGGCCTAGCAAAATGGTAAAATTAGCCTCCAACAAAACTTGTATAATGTGATAAGGAAAGAAAAGATAATGCTTACTCTCTACAATTACAAACCAGCAAAAGCAAAGAGAGATGAATGCGACTGCTCTGCACTCTTCCGTGGCTGCTTATGTAGCTGTGGCTTCTGCTTCTACCTATTCTGTATTTCCTTGGCACTCACCAGGCCTCAGCTTGTTGGGGATTTCTATCTGATAGGTGATGTAGATCTTCATTCCTAAAGGATCTGAATCCTCAGTAGTACTGCCCTGTTTGGGTTTTGATTTTTTTTTTTTTTGGATTTTTGTTTGTTTTGATTTATAGCTATGGCATTGTAGTACTAAGAGGTGCCTCAGAGAATCCACTGAGTTCCACATGTAGCCTTCCTTACCCCAGTGATGGGCAGCAGTCCATTTGCCTCAGTCCCTGAGGAGGCCAGGTAGCAGTTCATCTTTTGGTGCAGTGAAACCATAGTTGTTTCACCTTGTGGCAGTATTACCCACACACCTTCCACTACCAGCTGTCAAAGTTGCAGAGACGGGTTATTAGGTGTGATGGTAAGAGTAGCCTCCACTCCACTTTCTCTCTTGAATCCTGAAACCTCGTATTCTGGCTCTGAGAGACACACATTATATATTATCTTATGCAAAGTAGGTAGTACATCCTGTTAGAGCCACATTCTTTAAGGTTTTTGCTTGTTTTGAATTCTTGATTAAAATTCTTTGTATAAAATTATATATTTAAAGTATTTGAAACAGCTAAAGTTTAAAAGCTTATAAAATTCAAAACAATGGTTAAAGATAAGTATGGAAGTCTTATGGCACAGTTGTATTTAAATGGGAGAAAATTATATTTGTATATGCTATCAAGGAACAATTGGAAAAATTAAATGAAAATTCCATTTATGACTCCCGGTCAAGATGGAGGTATAGGTGACAGGTTTTGCCTCCTCGTGCAACCAAAAGAGAATTACAACTAAATCTCAAAACAATTAACACCCAGAACTATCAGAAGATCGAACTGTACGGAAGTCCGACAACCAAGGATTTAAAGAAGCCACATTCATCCAGACATGTGCCTTTACCAGGGAGTCAAAAAAGTTCTGCCTAATACACAAAAACAAACATGGGGAGGCTGCCAAGTTGAGGAGACAAAGAAATACTGTCCAAATGAAAGAACAAAACTCGAGGGGAAAGAAAAACCTAAATAAAATGGAGATAGCCAACCTATGAGATGCAGAGTTCAAAACACTGGTGATCACAATGCTCAAAGAACTAATTGAGCTCAGCAACAACATAAAGGAAGAGATGAAGGTTACACTAAGTGAAATAAACAACTACAGGGAAGCAACAGTGAAGGGAAGGAAGCAGGGATTCAAATCAACGACTTAGACAAGGAAGAAATAAACATTCAACCAGAACTGAAAAAAGGAATATTTTTCAGAAAAGTGGATAGTACAAGAAGACTCTGGGACATTGCCAGACATGCCAACATCAGGATGCCAGAGAGGAGAAGAGGAAGAACAAAAAATTAAAAACTTATTTGAAAAAAAAAAAAAGCTTACCTAATTTGATGAAGGAAATAGACATACAAGTCCAGGAAAGCACAGAGAGTCCTAAACACGTTGGACCCAAAGAGGACCACACCAAGACACATTATAATTAAAATACCAAAGATTAAAGAGAGAATCTTAAAAGCAGTAAGAGAAAAGCAGAAAGTGACCTACAAAGGAGTACCCATAAGACTATCAGGTGATTTCTAAAAAGACACTTTGCAGGCAAGAAAGGTCTGGAAAGAAGTATTCAAAGTGACGAAAATCAAGAACCTACAACCAAGATTATTCAGCAAAGCTATCATTTAGAATTGAAGAGCACATAAAGTGCATCCCAGACAAGGTAAAGCTAAGGGATCACCAAGCCCTTACTACATGAAATGTTGAAAGGACTTATATAAGAAAAAGAAGGTCAAAACTATGAACAGTAGAATGTCAGCAAACTCACAACTATCAACAACTGAACCTAAAAAACAGAAAACAAAAGCAAACTACTAGAAAAGAACAAAAATATAGAAATGGTGATCACATGAAGGGTTATCAGCAGGGATGGGGCAGATCAGGGGAAAAGGTACAGGGAATAAGAAGCATAAATGGCAGGCACAAAATAGATGGGAACATTAAGAATAGTATAGGAAATGGAGAAACTGAAGAACTAATATATACAACCCATGGACATGAACTGAGAGGTGGGGAATGCTGAGGGGAGGACAGGTGCAGGGTGGACAGGGATAAAGGGGAGAAAAAATTTGGACAACTGTAATAGCATAATCAATAAAATATTAAATAAGGAGGCTAATTTTTGGTCGGTGGAATCTGGAAGCCTTTAAAATGAAATAAAATAGGTGATATTATAAAAAGTAAAAAAAAGAAAACCCTATAGACTCCACCAAAAAATTAAATTTTTTTACCAAAAAATTTGGCAAAAAGGTGGGATAAAAAATCGACATTTTTGTACAACAGTGAAATCAGAAACAGATATGGGGCAGCGGGGGCAGGAGGGAATCTCATTTACTGTAGCAACAAGAAAAAATACTTAGGGATGAACTTAACCAAGGAGATAAAAGACCTGTACTCATAAAATTACACAACACTGAATGAAGAAATTGAAGACACAATAAATGGAAGCATATACCGTGTCCATGGACTGGAAGAATTAAAATCATCAAAATGTCCATGCTATCCAAAGCAATTTATAGGTTCAATATAATCCCTATTAAAGTACCAATAATGTATTTCACAGACGTAGAACAAACACTTAAAAAATTTATATGGAACCATAAACAACCCCAAATAGGCGCAGCAATTTTGAGAAGAATAAAGTAGAATGGATCCCAATACCTGACATCAAACTATATTACAAGGCCACTATAATAAAAAAAAAAAAAAAAAAAAAGTCTGGTACTGGCATAAGAACAGACACATAGACCAATTAGAACACAGCAGAGAGCCCAGAAATAAACCCATGTCAATACAGTCAATTAATATTTGACAAAGGGGGTAGGAACATAAAATGGAGTAAAAATAGCCTCTTCAGTAAATGGTGTTGGGAGAGCTAGACAAGCACATGCAAAAAATGAAACTAGACCACCAACTTACAGCATACACAAAAATAAACTCAAGATGGATAAAAAACAAATACAAGTTGTGACACCATAAATGTCCTAAAGGAAAACAGGAAAACTTCAGATACCACACGCAGCAATATTTTCACTGATAATCCTCTAGGTCAAGGGATATAAAGGAAAGAATTAACAAATGGGACTACATCAAACTAAAATCTGCATGGCTAAAGAAAACACCAACAAAATGGAAAGGGAACCAATTGTATGGGAAAAACATATAAATGCCTATGATACCTTATACAAGGGTTTGATCTCCAAAAATATATGAAGAGCTCACATGAGTCCACACCAGGAAGGCAAGGAATCCAATTTTTTAAAGGGCAAAGGACCTGAAAGGACAGTTTTCTAAGGAGAACATACAGAGGGCACAGAGACATGAAAAAATGCTCAACATCACAGGCCATTAGAGAGATGCAAATTGAAACCACAACGAGATACAGCTTCACACTAGTCAGAATGGCCATCATTAACAAACAGCAAGTGCTGACGAGGTTATGGGGAAAAAGGCAACCTAGTACACTTGGTGGGAATGCAAACTGGTGCAGCCACTGCGCGAAACTATGGGATTTCCCCAAAAACCTAAGGTGGAACTGCCTTTTGATCCAGCAATCCCACTGCTTGGGCTATACCCTAAGAAACCTGAATCACCAATTCAAAACACCTGTGCACGCTAATGTTCATAGCAGTTTTATTTACAATAGCCAAGTGCTGGAAACAGCCTTCGTGTCCATCAGTAAATGAGTGGATAAAAAAACTGTGGTACATGTACACAATTGAATACTACACAGCAGAAAGAAAGAAGTAACTCCTACCCTTCTTGACAGCATGTATGGAACTGGAGAGCATTATGCTAAGTGAAATAAGCCAGGTAGTGAAAGACAAATACTATATGGTCTCACCTATAAATGGAACCTTTTAAAGAAAACAAACAAATGAACAAAACAGAACCAGAGACTTGGAAATAAAGAATGAATCGACAGCCCTAACTGGTGTAGTTCAGTTGATTGAACACCAGTATGTGAACCAAAGGATTGTGGGTTTGATTCCCAATCAGTGCACATGACTGGGTTGTGGGTCTGGTCCCAGGGGCACATAAGAGGCAACCACATTTTGATGCTTCTCTCCCTCTCTTCTTCCTTTCTCCCCCAATCTAAAATTAAATAAATAAAATTTTTAAAGAAAGAAAACCAGAAGTGACCTGAGGGGTGGGGTGAAGGGGATAATGGGGAAAATAAGGGGAAGGGACAAGCAAAGGAACATGAATAGAGAACTCATAGGCATGGGCAATGCTGGGGATTGAATGGTAGTAGGGTAGATGGGGTATGGGAGAGCCTTGGGGATAAAGATGGGACCACTGTAACTGAACAACAACAACAAAAAAGTAAAAGGACTCTACAAGAACTGACTCCATCAGAAAGAACAAAGTAACAATAATAGGCATACCACAGTGAGGGGCGGAGAGAGGGAGAAGGGAGTGCTGATCCTATTGAAACAAATAGTTGATGAGAACTTCTCAAAGCTATGGAAAGAGCTAGATCCTCGAATCCAAGAGGTAGTCAGAACACGTAATTACCTCAATTCAAAAACACTTTTCCAAAACACATGTATTAAAACAGTCAAGAATTAATAATGCATTTTCAAGGTAGCCATGGAAGAGAAGACAATAACCTATTAAGAAAAACCCATTAGGTTATCATGCTTCTCAGCAGAAGCTTCTCAAGCTAGGAGAAAGTGAAACCAAATATTCAAACTACTGAAAGGGAGAAATTGCCAGCCAAGAATAATGTATCCAGCAAAGTTATCTTTTAGATGTGACAGATAATAAAGACCTTTCCAGGCATACAGATGCTGAGGGAATTTACCACCAGAAGATCTACATTGCAGGAAATATTCATGGGGTTATTTTTCCTGAAACACAGAGCACAAGGTCACAAAACTATGAGTAAGATCACCAAAACACTTTCAGTGTAAGTAAGGATAATTTTTGACAATGAAAACATAAAAGGGGAGGTAGGAAATTTTGAGTTTTCAAAGGGGGATGGAGATTAGATTTATTGAAAAGAAAAAGGACTACAGTATATGTAAAACTTTTAATGGTAACTACACAGAAAACCCAAAACTAAAGTAACATAAAAAAAGAGAAAACCAAATTACAACAAACAAACACAAAGAAAAAAAAAAAAAAACTCAGACACAGAGTGACCAGAAATCAAAAGATTAAAAGATAAAATGGGTATAAGAAATCTTAATACATTAGAGATAGAGAATCAAGATGGTGGAGGAGTGAGTGGAGGTCGCTTTGGCCTCCTCCCAGGACCAACCTGGAATTGCAGTTGGATTGTGGGGAGATCGCCTGGGACAAGCAACTGAGCAGTAGTAAGAGAGGAGCCTTTTGGCCTTGGACAGGGAAATCAGCTTTAGTGCAGCCTAACTGATGGGGAGTGCAGTGGAGATTCATGAGGGTGGGGGGACACCCATGGGCGGCAGCACCAGAGGGATGTTGAGGTGGCCAGTTGGATCCCCTTGAGAGGAGCAGGGTCTGGAGCATGGGCAGGGATCTCCAGCATGGAGCACCAGAACCCAGGGAGTGCATAGATGGCAGCCTGCTGGAAGGAGCGGCGGGGTTGCTTTCTGACAGAGATGGGCAGGTGGAGATGTAAAGAGCCCTTTGGAGGGCCAACATGTAAATTTCTGTTTGCAGCCACTTGCCTTGGGCTCCAGCAGGGGCAGAGTGGGTTGGGGACACCTGGGGGGAGACTGGGGGAGGAGGCTTATGGGGGAGAACTGAGGGAATAGTCAGCAAGATCCCAGTTCTGAGTCATAGGGTTGCCCATAGGGCAACAATCATCTTGTCCAGGCAGCCCACTCACCTGAGGGGCAGCAGCAAGAGATGACACACTAATCCCGCCCCCCAGGAGGGACTTTGCTCCACCCTGTGGTACCTAAGCCTGACTGCTGAGTACAGAGTGACTAGATTAACAACTGAAGGAGACAGCCACAGACAGGAGATTCATAGAAGTCTAGAACAGTCTGCCTAAGGTCAGATAGGGCCAACATCATCAGAGGCACATCCAGAATGAGAAAACAGAAGTCTCCTACCATAGAAGTTCACACCACAAAGTCAGGAAAACAAGACAGACCAATTTAAGAAGCAGAAGCAAAAAATAAGCATTTCACAAATAATGAGAAAACAAAGAAACATCCCCAGTCGAAGGGAAAGGAGGAATCCCCAGAAAGAGAACTAAATGGAATAGACGCAAGTAAACTGAGTTCAGATACTCAGATACTGAATTCAAAACAATGGTTCTAAGGAAGCTCAATGAGCTCAGTGAGCTCAGAGAGAATTACAAAAAAACTACAGGGAAAGTACAAGGAACTTATTGGAAAGTATATCATCATGAAAAAGGACATAGAAACTATCAATAAGAGAAAAGAGGAAATGAAGAATACAATTTCTGAATTGAACACAGTAGAAGGAATAAAAAGCAGGCTAGATGAAGCAGAGGAACGAATCAGTGAGCTGGAGGATAAGGCAGAAAAAAGCTCCCAGAAAGAGCAAGAAATTTTAAAAGACTCAAAAAGAATGAAGAGGTTTTTAGGGAAATGCAGGACAACCTGAAACGTAATAATATCCACATAATAGGGATACCAGGAGGAGAAGAGAAGCAAGGGATAGAGAACCTGTTTGAAAAAGTAAGGATGGAAAACTTCTCTAATTGGAGGAGAGAAAAAGTCACACAAGTCCAGGGAGCATAGAAGGTCCCATTCAAGAGGAACCCAATGAGGCCCCCTCCAAGACAAATCATCATTAAAATGGCAAATATCAAAGACAAACAGAGAATCCGAATGGAAGCAACAGAGAAAGAGGTAGTAACACATAAGAGAGCCCCGATACAGCTAGCAGCTGACTTCTCAGCGGAAACACTACAAGCCAGAAGGGAATGGCAAGAAATATGCCAAGCCATGAAAAACAAAGGCCTGCCACCAAGACCGCTCTACCCAGCAAGGCTCTCAATTAAAATGAAAGGCAAAATAAGGAGTGTCCCAAACAAAAGAAAGCTAAAAGAATACACCTCCACCAAACCAGCGTTGCAAGACATGCTAAATGGACTGCTTTTGAAAATATGAAGAAAAAGAGGCTATGAATATCCCAGTTCCTTTCACAGATGCCAATACTCGATATTACCAATATTTTTAATACTTATTAATCTGAATTTGAAAATGACATGTTATTTTAATAGTTCCTTTATTATCTGTTGAAACCAAAGCTGTTCTTGTATATTTCTTGCCTATTTCTACTATTTTTAAAAAAGCTTTAAATGACTTTTTGGTATTCTTTATGCATTTTTTGATTAAATGTTTGTAGAATTTTTTCCCAAAAAAACCCAACTACTGAGAGAAGATGGCGGAGGAGTGAATGGGAGTCACGCTGACCTCCTCCCAAAACCAAACTGGAATTGCAATTAAATAGTGGAGTAATCACCTGGAGCAGTGGAGCAATAGTGGGAGAGGAGCCTTGGTGACGCGGACAGTGGATTCCACTCTCACACATCCCAATGGGTGAGAAGTGCGGTGGAGGCTCAAGAGGGTGGGCTGAGTGCCCACAGGCACTAGCACCAGAGGGACATTGAAACGGCCAGTTAGCTTCCCCCGAGAAGAACGGGGTCTGAATCATAAACAGGAACCCCTAAACTACAGCAGCTAAAGCCAAGAAAATACAGACAAAATGCAACCCCTAAAAGCTTAGGGGCGCTCTCTGCCAGAGACAGGTGGCTGGGGATGCAAAGAGACATTTAAAGGGCAAACGCAAAAGTTGCAGTGGCAGCCACCCTCCTTGATCTCTGGGTAGAGGTGGCAGCGGGGTGGGTTGGTGCCTGGGAAAAGACTGGTGAGGAAAACTTTGTGAAGAGAACTGACACAGTGGCCAGTGGAGCCCCAGTGATGGCGCGCCTCCCACTCTGCAGCTACCATCTCGCTCAGGGATAAGGGAAACAATTAACCTTCCTTTTGTGCGCTCCGCACACAGCTTGTGCGCATGTGAGCTGTGGGGCTGAGTGCAGGCTGGCTGGGAGAGACTTGAGGAGAGACTGGAGATGGAGGCGTTAGAGGAAGAATGGGAGAAGGAACTGGGCAGTCCCGACTCCCTCCCGCTTCGGTAGTCTCCATTGTGGGCTGGAAAGGCACGACCCCAAAGAGGCAGAAGCGGGGCACGCAGGAACCACACTGCCTGCGATTGAAACACAGTCCGCACAGGTGGTGGATCCTTGGCTGAACGGGTCACAGAACTGCCCAGAGACCCCTGAGGAGAGACTAGAAACTGAGGCATTGGGGAAAGAAAGGGAGGAGGAACCAGGGAGTCCCGACTCCTTCTCAGTGCCGTAGTCCCCATTGCGCGGGAAGAGGCCACACCCCCAAGGACCCAAAAGCCGAAAAGCACACATAGACTCCCCCAAAACACCCAGTGCAGGTGCGCACACTTGCGCCGAGTGACCGGCGAGGGTTGGCAAGCATGTGTATGACCCGTGCGGGCTGGTGAATGCTTGCACCGGACACAAGGCCTCCCACAGATTGGCACCGATTCCACCTGCGAGGGAGTGCACAGAGCGGCAAAGGCAGGCGTAAATTGACCCGCCCGCCCGTGATTGCTGAGCGGCCCACAAAATTAGTAGAGCTGCCCAGAGTCCTGGAGGAGAGACCAGAGACACGATTAACCTGAGAGTCCTGGAGCTGACTCCCTCCCATTTCCGTAGTCCCCATTTGGCAAGGGCAAGCAACGCACCCAAAGAGCCAAAAGCAAGGAAAATACACAATAGAAGACCATAAACTGACCAGTGCTACGGAGCTTGCCGGCCAGGGGGGCCAGATGAGTACGCGAGGTCGCGAATAAACCCCTGGTCTGGGGCAAGCACATGCGAGCCCAGGCAGGCGGGGGATCCTGCCGTGCTAGGAGCGCGCTCAAGGAGCCCTCATGAGAGTGCAGAGAGATCCCAAAAAATAGCCCAGCCCTGACCGAAGGGGTCACAGAGCTGCTCCAAGCAGGAGTCAGACACAGCCATTAGACTCCTGGAAGGCTGAAACAAACAACCCAAGGTCCTATAGGGTCAACAACTGACATCATCAGAGGCAGGCCCAGAAAAAAAGTAAAGGACAAAAATACTTAACAGACTCTCACAAAAATGGGAAGAAAAAGAAGTTCCCCCCAAATGAGTGGAAAAGGGGACTCCCCACAGAGAGAGCTCAATGAAATAGAGGCAAGGGAACTATCAGATATTGAATTCAGAACAATGGTCCTAAGGAAGCTCAATGAGCTCAACCAGCTCAAAGATAACCATGAGAAACTGCAGAGAAACTATCAGGATCTTACAGCAAACTATTATCAGCCTGGAAAAGGACATAGAAACTATCAAGAAGACACAAGAGGATATGAAGAATACCATTTCTGAATTGAAGAACACAGTAGAAGGAATCCAAAGCAGGCTGGATGAAGCTGAGGATCGAATCAGTGAGATGGAGGACAAGGTAGAAAGAAGCTCCGAGAAAGAACAAGAAATGGAAAAACGGCTCAAAAAGAATGAAGAGGCACTTAGGGAAATGCAGGACAACCTGAAATGCAATAATATCTGTATAATAGGGATACCAGAAGGAGAAGAAGAGGAGCAAGGAATAGAGAACCTCCTCGAAAAAGTAATGATGGAAAATTTCCCTAATTTGAGGAGAGAAAGGCTCTCATG
The DNA here is from genome assembly GCF_021234165.1 of Pteronotus mesoamericanus. Lineage (NCBI taxonomy): Eukaryota > Metazoa > Chordata > Mammalia > Chiroptera > Mormoopidae > Pteronotus > Pteronotus mesoamericanus. The sequence goes on from NW_026555304.1 coordinate 3,035,224, forward strand.
GATCCAGGAGGCACAGAGGACCCCACTCAAGAGGGACTCAAGGAGGTCCACTCCAAGACACATCATCATTAAAATGGCAAATGTCAAAGACAAAGAGAGAATCCTCAAGGCAGCAAGGGAGAAGGAGAAAGTAACATACAAGGGGGCCCTGATACGCCTAGGAGCTGACTTCTCAACAGAAACACTACACCAGAAGACAATGGCAACAAAAAGAGAAGAGAAAAGAATATATCTCTACCAAACCAGCACTTCAAGATATGCTAAGAGGACTGGTTTAAGCAGATGGAGAAAAAGAATGAGAAGGAGAGGAACACAGGTACAAAGAGAAAAGATGAGTAAGTTTCTATCAGTAATATCTCTCAATGTGAATGGACTATATGCCCCAATCGAAAGACACAGGGTAGCTGAATGGATGAGAAAACATGACCCACACATATGCTGCCTACAAGAGACCCACCTCAGAGCAAGAGACCTACACAGACTGAAAGTAAAGGGATGGAAAAAAATATTCCAAGCAAATGGGCAAGAGAAAAAGGCCGGGGTTGCCATACTTGTATCAGACAAAGTAGATTTCAAACAAAGGCCATAAAGAGAGACCCACAGGGGCACTTTATCATACTTAAAGGAGGAATCTATCAAGAAGACATCAACATTGTAAACATATATGCTCCCAAAATAGGAGCCCCCAAGTTTATAAGGAAATTGTTGGGTGACTTCAAAAAATATAGACAGCAACACACTGATAGTAGGGGATTTCAACACCCCACTGTCAAAAATGGACAGATCTTCCAAACAAAACATCAATAAGGATTTCATGGAACTGAATGACGCACTGAATCAAAGAGACTCAACTGACATATATAGAACCTTACATCCCAAAGAAGCAAAATACACATTCTTTTCAAATGCTCATCGCAGTTTTTCAAAGATAGACCACATGACAGGACACAAAGTAAACATCGGAATATTCAGGAAAACTGAAACAATACCAAACTTTTTCTCGGACCACAAGGGCTTGAAACTGGAAATCAACCTCAAAGAGAAACTTCAAAAACTTGCAAACTCATGAAGACTGAACAGTAGGCTATTAAACAATGAATGGGTCAATAATGAGATAAGAGAAGAAATCAAAAAATTTCTGGAAACAAATGAAAATGAACAGACAACAGTCCAATACCCATTGAACACAGCAAAGGCAGTCCTGAGAGGGAAGTTCATAGCAATACAGGCTTACCTTAAAAAGATAGAAGCATTTCAAATAAAGACCTAACACTACAACTTCAAGAACTGGAGAAACAACAACAAATAAATCCCAGAGCAAGTAGAAGGAAGGAAATAGTCAAGATTAGAGCAGAACTGAATGACATAGAGACGAAAAGAACAATTCAGAGGATCAACCAAGCCAGAAGCTGGTTCTTTGAAAGGATAAATAAAATTGACAAACCTTTCAGCAGACTCATCAAGAATAAAAGGGAGAGGACCCAAATTAATAATATCAGAAACAAAAGAGGAGAACTAACAACTGATACCACAGAAATACAAAGGATTGTCAGAAACTACTATGAACAATTATATGCCAAGAAATTTGAAAACCTTGATGAAATGGACAAATTTTTAGAAAAGTATAATCTTCCAACACTGAAGGAGGAAGAAACAGAAAGCTTGAACAGACCGATAACAGCTGGGGAAATTGAAGCAGTCATCAAGAAACTCCTGGCACACAAAAGCCCAGGGCCGGACGGTTTCATAGGAGCATTTTACAAAACATTTAAGGAAGAGCTAACCCCTGTCCTCAGACCATTCCAAAAAATCCAAGAGGAGGGAAGACTCCCAGACTCTTTCTATGCGGCCAGCATCATCCTGATCCCACAACCAGATAAAGATCCTACAAAGGAAGAAAACTACAGTCTAATTTCGCTGATGAACATACATGCTAAAATCCTCAACAAAATATTGGCAAACCGCATCCAGCAATACATTCAAAAGATTATCCACCATGATCAAGTGGGATTCATCCCAGGGATGCAGGGATGGTTCAATATATGCAAATCAGTAAATGTGATACATCACAGAAATAAAAGAAAAGACAAAAACCACATTATCATCTTGAATGATACAGAAAAAGCATTCAATAAGAACAGCACCCATTTATGATCAAAACACTCAGCACAATGGGAATAAATGGGGCATTCCTCAACGTAATAAAGGCCGTATATGAAAAACCTACAGCCAACATCATACTCAATGGGCAAAAACTGAAAGCTTTCCCACTATGATCGGGAACACGACAAGGATGTCCACTCTCACCGCTTTTCAACATCATTTTTGGAAGTCCTAGCCACAGCGGTCAGACAAGAGAAAGAGATAAAAGGCATCCAAATATGAAAGGAGGGAGTAAAGCTATCATTGTTTGCAGGTGACATGATAGTGTACATAGAGAACCCTGTAGAGTCTACTAAAAAACTCCTCAACGTAATAGGTGAATTTGGCAAAACAGCAGGATACAAAGTCAACATTCAGAAATCAAAGGCATTTTTGTACACCAGCAATGCAATAGAAGAAGAAGAAATCAGAAAAAAATACCACTCAATATAGCAAGAAGAAAAATAAAGTACCTAGGCATAAATTTAACCAAAGACGTAAAAGACCTGTACGCAGAAAACTATACAACATTGAAAAAAGAAATTAAGGAATGCACAAGTAAATGGAAGCATATACCGTGCTCATGGATTGGAAGAATTAATATCATCAAAATGTCCAGACTACCCAAAGCAATTGATAGATTCAACGTAATCCCTATTAAGATACCAATGACATATTTCACAGAAATAGAACAGACATTTCAAAAATTTATATGGAACCATAAACGACCCCGAATAGCTGCAGCAATTTTGAGAAAGAAAACCAAAGTAGGAGGGTTCACATTACCAGACATCAAACTCTACTTCAAAGCCACTTTACTCAAAACACTCTGGTACTGGCACAAGAACAGACCCATAGATCAGTGGAACAGAATAGAAAGCCCAGAAATAAGCCCAGATCTCTATGGGCAACTAATATTTGACAAAGGGGGCAGAAGCGTAAAATGGAGCAATAATAGTCTCTTCAAAAAATGGTGTTGGGAGAGCTGGACAGCTACATGCCAAAAATTGAAATTGGATCGTCAGCTGACACCATACACAAAAATAAACTCAAGATGGATAAAAGACTTAAATATAAGTCGCAACACCATCAAAGTCCTAAAGGAGAACATTGGCAGGAAACTCTCGATATCCCACGCAGCAAGTTTTTCACCAATATGTCTCCTAAAGCAAGGGACATAAAGGAAAGAATAAACAAGTGGGACCTCCTCAAAATAAGAAGCTTCTGCACGGCAAAAGAAAACATCAGTAAAATGAAAAGGGAGCCAACCATATGGGAAAATATATTTGCTAATGATACATCAGATAGAGGTTTGATCTCCAAGATATATAAAGAACTCACTCGACTCCACTCCAAACGACAAACAATCCAATCAAAAAATGGGCAAAGGACCTGGGCTTACGCTTTTCCAAGGAAGAGATACAGAGGGCCCAGAGGCATTTGAAAGGATGCTCAGCATCACTAGCCATCAGAGAAATGCAGATCAAAGCCACCATGAGGTACTACCTCACACCAGTCAGAATGGCCATCATAAACAGATCCACAAACAACAGGTGCTGGCGAGGCTGTGGAAAAAAGGGAACCCTAGTACACTGTTGGTGGGAATTCATTCTGGTGCAGCCACTGTGGAAAGCAGTGTGGAATTTCCTCAAAAAGCTGAAAATGGAACTGCCTTTTGATCCAGTGATTCCCCTGCTTGGACTATACTCTAAGAATACCAAAACACCAATACAAAATAACCTTTGCACCCCAATGTTCATAGCAGCACAATTTACAATAGCCAAGTGTTGGAAGCAACCTAAATGCTCATCAGTAGATGATTGGATCAAAAACTATGGTACATATACACAATGGAATACTATGCAGCAGAAAGAAAAAAAGAACTACTGAACTTTGCGATAGCATGGATGGAACTGGAGAGCATTATGCTAAGCGAAATAAGCCAGGGGGCAAAAGACAGATACCATATGATCTTACCTATAAGCGGAACCTAACCAACAATACAAAGATGCAAGGAAAAGAAGACCAGCAACACTGAAAGGAAAAGAAATCAACAGAGACAAGAGGGAAGGAGGGAGGGGGAGGGGACAAGGAAGGGAAGGGGAAAGTCAAGGAACATATAGCAAGGACTCATGGACAAAACCAAAGGGGAAGAGCTGAGGGAGGGATAGAGGGAGGGGGCAAGGGAAAGTGGTGGGGGCAAGGCAGAGACAAATGTATTTGAAAAAATAAATTAAAATTAAATTAAAAACAAATAAACAAAGAAAACCCCAACTATTAACCTTTTTTAGATGTGTTGCAAATACTTTCCTATTCTATTACTTGTCCTGTGACTTTTTTATTTGTATATTACTTTATAGTTTTAAATGTTTAATATAGTCATATTGTCAATACTTTATCTTCTGGGTTTGAATATTTTTCTTCAGGGCAAGAAAAATAATATTTTATATTTTCACCTAAAATTCCTCAGATTTTACATATTGATTTTAACCCACCTGAATATTTCTTGTATAATGTGTGAAACTGCACTCTATATTTGTTTTATTTCAAGTAATAGTGGTCCATGAACCTTTGTTGTTGAATAAGCCTTTTTTCCCCCATTGATTTGAAATATCAATGTAATCATATATAACATTATTAGAGATATATGTTTGTTTCTAGAATGTTCATTTTATTTCAATGATCTACTTGATTATTTCTGTGCTGGTGTCATATGGGTTTAATTGCTGAGATTATAATTGTTTTAAATTTTTTAATATTTTATAATTGACTTTGACATTTAAAAAAATAAAGAAAATCAATCTGCATTTTAAGAAAGAAAGAAAGAAAGGAAGGAAGGAAGGAAAAGGAAAGAAATATGAAAGAAAAAGAGAGAAAGGAAGGAAGAGAAAAGAAAAAGAAAGATGAAACTCCTACCTTTTGTGACAACATGGATGGAACTGGAGAATATCATGCTAAGTGAAATAAGCCAGTTAGTGAAAGACAAATACCATATGATCTCACCTGTAAGTGGAATCCATTCAACAAAATAAACTAATGAACAAAATAAATCACAGGCATGGAACCATGGAGCTGACTGAAAGTGACCAGAGGGGATGGGGAAGGAGGACAGTGGTGGAAAGGAAGGGAAGGGACTTGACAAAGAACATGTATGAATGACTCATGGACATGGACAACACAGTTGGAATTGACTGTGGGAGTGGGGGTTGGGATGGGTGGAGGGAGGTAGCGGGGGGGGAAATTGAGAGAACTGTAACAGAATAAACATGACAAAATTTTTTTAAATGGCAAAAGTATATATATTTTAAAAGAATTAATGCATGGAAGCAAAGGACAGTGGTGTTTGCCAGATCTTTAGGAGAGGGAAAATTGGGGAGAGATTGGAAAATGGGTATAAACTTTTAATTATATGATGAATAAGGTCTGAGGATCCAATATATATACGTATAACATGATGACTCTAGTTGATAATACTGTTATATAATTGAAATTTGCAAAGGGAGTAGAACTTAGGTGTTCTCACCGAAAGAAACAAACTAAATGTAAATATTTCAGGTGATGGAAGTATTAATTAACTGGATTGTATGTGAGAATCTTTTCACAATGTATACATATATCATATTGTACACATTAAATATATTACATCTCCTGGGTAAGGATGGCGCTCCTTCATAAAGGGGAACACTTTTAAGGAGCTCTCTTAATTGTGTTCATTCGGTGGCCAGCAGGCCTTTACAGCCTCTCCCATTGTGTTCCACAGTGGTGTGACTGTGCAACCCACCTACCCAAATTAAACCTGCTCTTGTACCCTGGCTCTGGAGGACCCAAGAATGGACTCTTATTGTGAAGACAGATGGAGTACAGAAGTAACTCACCAGGGATGAGACCCAGCAATTTGAAAGGAGGGGATTCAAGCTGGGATTGAAGATGCTGCAGGCACCAGAGAGCATCCTTACTAACCACTAATATGACCTCCAGCCTGCAGCAGAAGCTTTTCTACCCAGCCCTAATTAGCTAGAGGAGTTCTGGCTCCACAGTAGTCATGGTGTGCAGGGCTGTGGTCTGGATAGGCCTCAACATGGTCCACACTGGCTCAGCTGAGGCTACTCTACAACCACTGGGGAGACTGCAATGACTGCATTACCAAGAACATCATCCACACCCGCTACTCTGTAAAGGGAGCCCAGAGAGAGAGATCCACCTGTGGTACCAGAACATTGAGCTGGTGGACTGCACAGATGAGGACCACCAGCATTTACTCAGCCTCAGTACTCAATCTCCCTTCTATTACCCCAGAATCCACACAGGACCAGACTCTGATGACAAGACCTTGAGCCCATGTCCATGCTCTGCCCGTCTGTCACAAATTACCTCCTTTCCTTCTGCACCCCCCTAGCTCAAAATGGTTTGAGTCACCAACTCTATGTTCCTTTCAGTGACCTAAGCCACCAAGAGATTGGACCTTTCTCTACCAAATCCTTTCTACTGAAGTGCCGGACAACCTTCAAGGTGTCTCCAAAAGTGAAGAGTGTGACCTCTCTCTCTACAGAGGAGCATTAAAATTAACTGTGCTGTGCCAAAAGATTAAATTATATAAACTATAAAAAACATGAAATCCTTAAGGCAGTTTTAGTAGTCTTTCTCAACTAAACAAAAGGGATTTTAGGAAGTTTAAAGGCATAATCTCTTGGAAACTTAATCCTCAAATCAATAAAAAGATTTAGAAAAAGGGACATGTCTTTAAAATGACCGATAATAATGGGTGTTGCTTTTGGAAGTGAGGAAAGCCCACTCAATGTTTAAATGACTGGTAAAGGTGCTGCTAGCCTAAACTAAAAGAGACTAAGATCATTCGAATTGTAACAGTGTCTCTTGTCCCTGACTTTTTCCAGGGAAGAACAGGCCAAAAGAACTCAGCTGCCAACACAGGCCATTTCTTCAGAGGTAGCCAAAGAGAGTGATAAAAAAAAAAATAGATGTCTTAGAGAACACAGAGCTTAGAGTTCAGAGACAGAAATTGTGGCAATCAATAGGTTGATAACTACTCTGAGAAAGCAGAACTGGAGTGTAATCAAAGAGTCTCACTGGAGTCAGAGTGCTTGTCAATATCTTCCCAGAAAAAAAATGAGAACTGATCTAGAGTGGTGACTGGTGGCTCCCATTCCTCCTCTTTTCAAGTTAGATTGTTCGCTACAGCTATCCTCATTTCACTATGATATGCTTGATGTGTATGTGTTACGGTGGTCTTATAGCTCAGATGTCTCCTGGTTAAGAGATAAAATATTCTAGACTTTTAGCCAGATGCTAGGACTAGATAAAGCATTTAAAGCCCCTGGGATGGGAGTGAGGGTACACTGCATGTGGAAAGCATGTGAGTAATTGGGGACAGAGAGTAGGAGTTCCAATTCTCCACCCCTTCTTTGCAATTACTCTTTGAGGCTCTCCTCTTCAGGAAGTGAAATCTAGTCTCATTCTTGGGTAAGGGAATCTGTCAAATCTGTCAAATGATGGTGTGCAAGTTCCAAGAGACATCCTGGAACCCCCACCCTATCCTAAACCTGTCTCTGTCATAACTAAGACTCCAGGTTCCATGCTGGAGGAGATACCATGCAGCCCCCTTTGGCCCCTGAGTGTAACCGAATACAGATCTGGCTACCTGCCACTTTGAAAGCTAATACTCAAGAGACAGGCGCTAGTGTAAAGCAAAGTGATATATTTTCAGGTGCTGACAACCTGAGAAGATAGGAAACCCTTGCCTCAAAGCCTATCTTAACATCTTAGAGAAGGCAGAAGTTTTTACAAGGATGGAGAGGGGAATCAGAACAAAGAGATCAAGGGAGGGGTTTGCAGACAAGCACAGTCCATTCCAATGAGGCAAGTGATGGTCCAATGTTCATCATCCTGGTTTACTCATTCTGGCTTCATGTCTTACTGGCTTTTTGTCATCCTGGCTCCATGGCTGAAGTTCAGGAAATCTCAAGCTAGGATTCCGGAAGGCTGGAGTCTGGTTCTTTTTCACTTAATACTCTTCTGAGGTCATTTTTCTTTCCATTGCTTTTCAGAGTGAGAGGGAGGGTGAGAGAGAAATATCAATGTGAGAAAGAAACATCAATTGGTTGAGCAAGCCCAGGCAAGCAGAAACCAGACAGCATACCCACCCAGCTAAACCAAGAATGGCGAAATCCAATAAATGACTGCCATTTTAAACTACTGGGTTTTGAGGAGGTTTATTACACAGTAATAAAAATTGATAGAATGCAATTATGCTACCTTTGCTTTTTTATTTTTTAATTTTTTTATTGTTGTTCAACTCCATTGTCCCCATTTTCTCCCCACCCCACTCACCTCTACCTCCCACCCTCAATGCTACCCACCCTTGGGCTTTGTCCGTTGGTCCTTTATATGTGTTCCTTGATGACTCTTACCCTTCTTTCCCCCATTTTCTCCCTCTTCCTCCCCTCTTTTTACTGTCATGTTGTTCTTTATTTCAATGTCTCTGGTTATATTTTGCTTGCTTGCTTGTTTGTTTTGTTGTCTAACCACTTACAGGTGAGATCATATGGTGTTTGTCTTTTTTTAAAGCACAGATTTCTTCTAATAAATTGTCTCTAATTGGTGAAGATACAAGTTACTTTTAATTTTACCTTGGGATTCTTTGATTTTCTGTAATTTGTACAGTTTCAATAATTTTTTGACCTGAAAATATAGAAAAAACACTGCTATTCTCACACAGAACCACCAAGAAAAAAAGAAAAGGCAAAGTTGTACTAAATATTTTTAAAACCAGTAACTTACAAAGTGTTGCAAAGGTCCAAGTACAAGCAGATAGATTAATGAAATAGTTAAAAAAATAGCCCTGAAAAAGAAGCATAAATATATAACTACAAAGACGCAACCCATGCTAGTGAGTCCAGAAGAAATTATTTAATAACAATTGGGGTGTGGAGATTAAATTTTGGGAGGGTAGTATCATACCCAAGATATATCTGGCATAATTTTTAAAAATTGTGTGTGAACAATCAACTGATAAATTAGGAAAAAATAGTTAAATCTCTGTGGAAATTTTAGAAATCAGAAAACTTTTCAATAAAGGAAATTAAAAAAACAAAGAATTTGTCTCTATAAAAATTGGTAATCGTCAAATAAATTTTAACCAAAATGCATACTTAGAGCTAATAAGATAGTGCATAATTATGTTCTTTGTATAAATCAATGGGGTATGATTTTTTTTTTACCTATTACATTTAGCAGGTAAATATTACAAATTACAGTTACTTTCTTAAAAATATTAAATTACTTGAAAACAAGGTAACTATAAAGACTAGGAAATAACTCCAGTAATTCTACATTTATATTGCTCTAGGTTTGGCTAAGTTCTCAGTTCTTTTTATAGAAACCAAAACAAATTTATAAATAATACATGGTTATGTTTATGCAAAAAAAGTGGAACTTAAGTCAACCCATGCTCAAGTCCTCAGAATGATATCTAAAGCTTCATATGTGAATGCACAACTATCAAGTTAAACTAAAATATTTATTTCTAACATTTTTTATAATTCTTCACTTTAGATGACTTTTAAATTAACTAACAAATTACCTGGTCCGAAATGTGTTGTTTAAGGTTAAGTGGGTATCTACCTTATGCACTGTTAAGGACGAGTTAAAAGAACTTTTTAACCCTTTGGACTAAGGAATCTTACATCTCAGAGATAATCTTAATTGTAGTGAGTGCCCACATCCCCTTCAGGTATCTCATTCCCCTTCAAGACACTCATTCCCCAGTTGCTCAGCCTGTTTGCAGCTGGTAGCTCAGAGTCTCCCTCCAGGCACTTTCCTTGGATGAACAGCACACTTCTTCCCAGGAGCAACTACATCCACTGGCTGGTCGATGAAGGGTGCTTTTGGACAACTTTGGAAGGATTCTCCCTCAGTTGTTTACAGGCTGGAGGTTGGCACTACTACCCAGTAAACTTATTGCATGAAAATCTCCATCCCTGAGTCTATTCCCCAGGAAACTGAAGACTCTTCAAATACAGGGAAAAAAATCCATGCAAATAAAAGATGTATATCAGAGTGAAAATTTTATTAACAAGATATTGCAAAGCAATCTTAAAGAGCTATGATATGTATTCTTGAAGCTATACCAAAGTAAAAAAAATATGCTAGTACTATACAAGAGAATTGGAGAAAATTTATAAAATCAATGATTTTCTATTAATATTAAAACATGGATGTTGTTCCAGGAACTTAAAAAATCTTTTTAACAAAAACTGAAATATATTACCCTTTTCAAATTCCAAAAGAAAAAATAATTTTTTAAAAAATGTATTTTATTGATTATGATATTACAGTGGTCCCATTTTTTCTGCCCTTTATCCTCCTCTGCTTTGCATGCCCCTTTCCTTGAGCATTCCTCCCCTCCACCACTTAGTTCATGTCCATGGGTCATACATACATGTTCTTGGCTTCTCCATTTCCTATACTATTCTTAACCTCCCCCCCTCCCCTGGTCCATTTTGTATCTACCAATTATACTTATTCCCTGTACCTTATCCTCTACTCCCTCCCTCCCTTTCCCCACTGATAACCCTCCATGTGATCACCATTTCTGTGATTCTGTTCCTGTTCTAATTGTTTGCTTAGTTTGTTTTTTAGGTTCAGTTGTTGATAGTTGTGAATGTATTGTCATTTTATTGTTTGAAGTTTCGATCTTCTTTTTCTTAGGTAAGTCCCCTTAACATTTCCTATAATAAGGGCTTGGTGATGATGAACTCCTTTATCTTATCTGTGAAGCACTTTATCTGCCCTTCCATTCTAAATGATAGCCTTGCTGTATAGAGTAATCTTGGATGCAGGTCCTTGTCATTCATGGCTTTGAATACTTATTTCCAGCCACTTCTTGCCTACAAAGCTTCTTTTGAGAAATCAGCTGATAATATTATGAGAATTCCTTTGTCGGTAACTCCCTTCTTTTCGCTACTTTTAAGATTCTCTCCTTATCTTTAATCTTTGGTACTTTAATTAGGATCTGTCTTGGTGTGCTCCTCCTTGGGGGCCAACTTCTCTGGGACTCTCTGAGCTTCCTGGAGGTCTATTTCCTTTGTCAAATCAGGGAAGTTCTCCATTATTTTTTAAAATAAGTTTTCGATTTCTTGTTCTTCCTCTTCTCCTGCTGGTACACCTATGATCTGGACATTGGAACATTTAAAGTTGTCCAAGAGGTTCCTAAGCCTCTCCTCAATTTTTTAAAATTCTTGTTTCTTCATTCTGTTCTAGTTGAATGTTTATGTCTTCCTTCTGCAGCCAATCATTGGTTTGAGTCCCAGTTTCCTTCCCTTTACTGTTGATTCCCTGTATATTTTTCTTCATTTCACTTTGTGTAGACTTCACCTTTTCCTCCACTTTGTGACCATACTCAACCATTTCTGTGAGCATCTAGATTACCAGTGTTTTAAACAGTGCATCTGATAGGTTGGGTATCTCTTCATTGCTTAGTTCTGTTTTTGGAGCTTTCATCTGTCCTTTCATTTGGGCCATATTACTTTGTCTCAGGATGCCTGTTACATTGGAAGGGGTGGAGCCTTAGGTATGCCCCACAGTGGGGCAATCCAGGTCACTATGTTGTGACACTGTATTTTGGGGAAGGATCAGAGAGGGTACAATTCCACTTGATTGGCTCTCAGCTGGCTTTCAGGCACTTCACCCGCTACCCATAAGCAAATTATCAGGCATAGAGTTCAAAATAATGGTTATAAGGATGCTCAAGGGACTGAATGAGAACTACATCAGCATGAATAAGGATATACAAACTATGAATAAGAGCCAGTTGGAAATGAAGAATACACTATATGATATGAAGAATACACTATAAAAAATTAAAAGCATCTAAATGAAGAAGAGGACAGAATCAGTGATTTGGAATACAGAATAGAAAAACTCCCAGGAAGACCAACAACAAGAAAACAACTTAAAAGGAATGAAGAGCATAAAGGGAGCTTTGGGACTACATAAAACATACCAATATTCACATCATAGGGATACTAGAAGCAGAAGAAAGAGAGCAAAAAATAGAAAACCTGTTTGAAGAAATAACTACAGAAAACTTCCCTAACCTGTTGAGGAAAAAGTCACAAAATTTCAGAAAGCACAGAGAGTCCCAACCAAAATGAACCCAAAGAGACCAACATCAAGACACATCATATTTAAAATGGCAAAATTCAAAGACACAGAGAATCTTTAAGGCACAAGATTGAAATAATAATCTAAGAAGGAGCTCTGAAAAGACAATCAGCTGCTTTCACAACAGAAATATTTTAGGCCAAAAGGGATTGGTATGAAATATTCCAAGAAATGAAAAACAAGAACCTATGATGGAGATTACACTTTCTAGCAAGGCTTTCATTTAACATGGAAGGCAAAATGAAGAACTACAAAAAAAATAGGCAAAAGAAGTACATTTCCACAAAACCAACATAGCAAGAGATGCTAAATGGACTGCTTTAAGAAGAACAAGAGCCCTGGTTGGTGTGGCTCAGTGAATTGAGTGCTGGACTGTGAAGCAAGGGGTCTCCAGTTCGATTCCCAGTCAGGGAACATGCCTGGATTGCAGACCAGGTCCCCAGTGGGCAACAGACAAGAGGCAACCACGCATTGATATTTCTGTCCCTCTCTTTCTCTACCCCTCCCCTTTCTCTAAAAATAAATAAAATCTTTTAAAAAAGAAGAGGAAATAGAGAGAGGAACACAGGTTCAAAGGGGGAAAATAGCAATGAATAAGTACCTATCAATAATAATTTTATTTTTTTATTTAAACTCACTTTATTTTGCACATTGAATACAAGTTACATTTAGGGTACTATCATCTGTCATTGCCTGAGAATTTTTTTTTAATTTATTTTTCAAATACATTTGTCTCTGCCTACCTCCCACCACTTTCCCTTGCCCCCTCCCTTCCTCCCTCCCTCCCTCAGCTCTTCCCCTTTGGTTTTGTCCATGAGTCCTTGGCTATATCTTCCTTGACTTGCCCCTTCCCTTCCTTTTCACCACCCCCCCTCCCTCCTTCCCTCTTGTCTCTGTTTGTTTCTTTTCCTTTCAGTGTTGCTGGTCTTATTTTCCTTGCACCTTTGTATTGTTGGTTAGGTTCCACTTATAGGTGAGATCATATGGTATTTTTCTTTCGCCCCCTGGCTTATTTCACTTAGCATAATGCTCTCCAGTTCCATCCATGCTGTCGCGAAGTGTAGTAGTTCTTTTTTTCTTTCTGCTGCATAGTATTCCACTGTGTATATGTACCATAAGTTTTTTATCTAATCATCTACTGATGGACATTTAGGTTCCTTCCAACACTTGGCTATTGTACATTGTGCTGCTATGAACATTGGGGTGCACAGGTTCTTTTGAATTGGCGTGTTGGGATTCTTAGGGTATAGTCCCAGCAGGGGAATCACTGGATCAAAAGGCAGTTCAATTTTCAGCTTTTTGAGGAAATTCCACACTGCTTTGCACAGTGGCTGCACCAGTCTGCATTCCCACCAACAGTGTACTAGGGTCCCCTTTTCTCCACAGCCTCGCAAGCACCTGTTGTTTGTTGATCTGTTTATGATGGCCATTTTAAATGTAAATGGATTAAATGCTTCCAATCAAAAGACATAGGGTAGCTAGAAAAACATGACCCAAATATTTGCTTCTACAAGAGACCCAACTCAAAACAAAAACTTTACAAAGGCTGAAAGTGAAGGGATGGAAAAGATATTCTATGCAAATGAGATAAGTAAAAATGGGAGGTAGCAATACTTACAGTATTTTGCCATGTAAAATGTGCACTTTTGCACCCAAATTTTTGAGGGAAAATTAAGGATGCACATTATACATGTGTAGTACTAATTCCATATCTATATGAACGTTTTTAATCCTTTATTTATGCTTATGAATTAAAAGTGTAATTCTAGAAAGCAATGATATCTGTATATAAAATAATACCTTGGAATATGGTAATCAGTTTTGTTTCTAAATACACATAAATAAATAATTGAATTGACTATCAGATACTGACTTCAAAACAATGGTCCTAAGGAAGCTCAATGAGCTCAGCCAGCTCAAAAATAACTATGAGAAACTACAGAGAAACTATCAGGACCTTACAGCAAACTATTATCAGCCTGGAAAAGGACATAGAAACTATCGAAAAGACACATGAGGATATGAAGAACACCATTTCTGAATTGAAGAACACAGTAGAAGGAATCCAAAGCAGGCTGGATGAAGCTGAGGATCAAATCAGTGAGATGGAGGACAAGGTAGAAAGAAGCTCCCAGAAAGAACAAGGAATGGAAAAACGGCTCAAAAAGAATGAAGAGGCATTTAGGGAAATGCAGGACAACCTGAAACACAATAATATCTGTATAATAGGGATACCAGAAGGAGAAGAAGAGGAGCAAGGAATAGAGAACCTCCTTGAAAAAGTAATGATGGCAAATTTCCCTAATTTGAGGAGAGAAAGGGTCTCAAGGATCCAGGAGGCACAGAGGACCCCACTCAAGAGGGACTCAAGGAGGTCCACTCCAAGACACATCATCATTAAAATGGCAAATGTCAAAGACAAAGAGAGAATCCTCAAGGCAGCAAGGGAGAAGGAGAAAGTAACATACAAGGGGGCCCCAATACGCCTAGGAGCTGACATCTCAACAGAAACACTAAAAGCCAGAAGGGAATGGCAACAAATATTCCAAGTCATGAAAAGCAAGGGCCTACAGCCAAAGCTGCTCTACCCAGCTAGGCTCTCCATTAAAATACAAGGGGAAATACAGAGTTTCCCAGAAAGGAGAAGACTAAAAGAATACATCTCTACCAAACAAGCACTCCAAGATATGCTAAGGGGACTGGTTTAAGCAGATGAAGGAAAAGAACGACAAGGAGAGGAACACAGATACAAAGAGAAAAGATGAGTAAGTTTCTATCAGTAATATCTCTCAATGTGAATGGACTAAATGCCCCAATCAAAAGACACAGGGTAGCTGAATGGATAAGAAAACATGACCCACACATTTGCTGCCTACAAGAGACCCACCTCAGAGCAAGAGACCTGCACAGATTGAAAGTAAAGGGATGGAAAAAAATATTCCAAGCAAATGAACATGAGAAAAAGGCTGGCGTTCCCATATTTGTATCAGACAAAGTAGATTTCAAAACAAAGGCCATAAAGAGAGACCCACAGGGGCACTTTATCATACTTAAAGGAAGAATCTATCAAGAAGACATCAACATTGTAAACTTATATGCTCCCAATATAGGAGCCCCCAAGTTTATAAGGAAATTGTTGGATGACTTCAAAAAAGATATAGACAGCAACACACTGATAGTAGAGGATTTCAACACCCCACTGTCAAAAATGGACAGATCTTCCAAACCAAACATTAATAAACATATCGTGGCACTGAATGACACACTGAATCAAAGAGACTTAACTGACATATATAGAACCTTACATCCCAAAGAAGAAAAATACACATTCTTTTCAAATGCTCATGGCAGTTTTTCAAAGACAGACCACATGATAGGACAAAAAGAAAACCTCGGCAAATTCAGGAAAACTGAAATAATACCAAACTTTTTCTCAGACCACAAAGGATTGAAACTGGAAATCAATCTCAAAGAGAAACTTCAAAAACTTGCAAACTCATGGAGACTGAACAGTACACTATTAAACACTGAATGGGTCAATAATGAGATAAGAGAAGAAATCAAAAACTTTCTGGAAACAAATGAAAATGAACAGACAACTGTCCAAAACCTATGAGACACAGCAAAGGCAGTCCTGAGAGGGAAGTTCATAGCAATACAGACTTACCTGAAAAAGATAGAAACATTTCACATAAAAGACCTAACACTACAACTTCTAGAACTGGAGAAACAACAACAAATAAATCCCAGAGCAAGTAGAAGGAAGGAAATAGTCAAGATTAGAGCAGAACTGAATGACATAGAGACGAAAAGAACAATTCAGAGGATCAACCAATCCAGAAGCTGGTTCTTTGAAAAGATAAATAAAATTGACAAGCCTTTAAGCAGACTCATCAAGAATAAAAGGGAGAGGACCCAAATTAATAATATCAGAAATGAAAGAGGAGAACTAACAACTGATACCACAGAAATACAAAGATCGTCAGAAACTACTATGAACAATTATATGCCAACAAATTTGAAAACCTTGATGAAATGGACAAATTTTTAGAAAAGTATAATCTTCCAACACTGAAGGAGGAAGAAACAGAAAGCTTGAACAGACCGATAACAGCTGGGGAAATTGAAGCAGTCATCAAGAAACTCCCAGCACACAAAAGCCCAGGGCCAGACAGTTTCCCAGGAGAATTTTACAAAACATTTAAGGAAGAGCTAACCCTTGACCTTCTCAGACTATTCCAAAATCCAAGAGGAGGGAAGACTCCCAGACTCTTTCTATGAGGCCAGCATCACCCTGATCCCAAAACCAGATAAAGACCCTACAAAGAAAGAAAACTACAGGCCAATTTCGCTGATGAACAGAGATGACATAGATGCTAAAAACCTCAACAAAATATTGGCAAACCGCATCCAGCAATACATTCAAAAGATTATCCACCACGATCAAGTGGGATTCATCCCAGGCATGCAGGGATGGTTCAATATATGCAAATCAGTAAATGTGATACATCACATAAATAAAAAAAAAGACAAAAACCACATGATCATCTCGATATATGCAGAAAAAGCATTTGATAAGGTACAGCACCCATTTATGATCAAAACACTCAGCATTATGGGAATAAATGGGACATTCCTCAACATAATAAAGGCCATATATGAATAACCCACAGCTAATATCATACTCAACAGGCAAAAACTGAAAGCTTTCCCACAATGATCGGGAACACGACAAGGATGTCCGCTCTCACCGCTTCTTTTCAACATCGTATTGGAAGTCCTAGCCACAGCGGTCAGACAAGAGAAAGAGATAAAAGGAATCCAAATAGAAAGGAGGAAGTAAAACTATCATTGTTTGCAGATGACATGATAGTGTACATAGAGAACCCTGTAGACTCTACCAAAAAACTCCTCAACCTAATAAGTGAATTTGGCAAAACAGCAGGATACAAAGTCAACATTCAGAAATCAAAGGCATTTTTGTACACCAGCAATGCAATAGAAGAAGAAGAAATCAGAGAAAAAAAATACCATTCGATATAGCAAGAAGAAAAATAATGTACCTAGGCATAAATTTAACCAAAGACACAAAAGACCTGTATGCAGAAAACTATACAACATTGAAAAAAGAAATTAAGGAAGGCACAAGTAAATGGAAGCATAAGCCGTGCTCATGGATTGGAAGAATTAATATCATCAAAATGTCCATACTACCTAAAGCAATTTATAGATTCAACGCAATCCCTATTAAGATACCAATGACGTATTTCACAGAAATAGAACAGACATTTCAAAAATTTATATGGAACCATAAACGACCCCAAATAGCCACAGCAATTTTGAGAAAGAAACACAAAGTAGGAGGGATCACAATACCGGACATCAAACTCTACTACAAAGCCACCATACTGAAAACAATCTGGTACTGGCACAAGAACAGATCCATAGACCAGTGGAACAGAATAGAAAGCCCAGAAATAAGCCCAGGTCTCTATGGGCATCTAATATTTGACAAAGGGGGCAGAAGCGTAAAATGGAGCAATAATAGCCTCTTCAAAAAATGGTGTTGGGAGAGCTGGACAGCTACATGCAAAAAATTGAAATTGGATCGTCAGCTGACACCATACACAAAAATAAACTCAAGATGGATAAGAGACTTAAATATAAGTCGCAACACCATCAAAGTCCTAGAGGAGAACATTGGCAGGAAACTCTCAGACATCCCACACAGCAAGTTTTTCACCGATATGTCTCCTAAAGCAAGGGACATAAAGGAAAGAATAAACAAGTGGGACCTCCTCAAAATAAGAAGCTTCTGCACGGCGAAAGAAAACATCAGCAAAATGAAAAGGGAGCCAACCATATGGGAAAATGTACTCACTAATGATACATTAGATAGAGGTTTGATCTCCAAGAGATATAAATAACTCACTCAACTCCACTCCAAAACGACAAATGATACAATCAAAAAATGGGCAAAGGACCGGGGCAGACGCTTTTCCAAGGAGGAGATACAGAGGGCCCAGAAGTATTTGAAAGGATGCTCAGCATCACTCGCCATCAGAGAAATGCAGATCAAAACCACCATGAGGTACCACCTCACACCGGTCAGAATGGCCATCATAAACAGGTCCACAAACAACAGGTGCTGGTGAGGCTGTGGAGGAAAGGGAACACTAGTACACTGTTGGTGGGAATTCATTCTGGTGCAGCCACTGTGGAAAGCAGTGTGGAATTTCCTCAAAAAACTGAAAATGGAACTGCCTTTTGATCCAGTGATTCCCCTGCTTGGACTATACCCTAAGAATCCCATCCTGCCAATTCAAAAGAACTTATGCACCCCAATGTTCATAGCAGCACAATTTACTATAGCCAAGTGTTCAAGCAACCTAAATGCCCATCAGTAGATGATTGGATCAAAAAGTTATGGTACATATACACAATGGAATAGTACGCAGCAGAAAGAAAGAAAGAACTACTACAGTTCGCAACAGCATGGATGAAACTGGAGAGCATTATGCTAAGCAAAATAAGCCACGGAGTGAAAGACAGATACCATATGATCTCACCTATAAATGGAACCTAACCAACAATACAAAGATGCAAGGAAAATAAGACCAGCAACACTGAAAGGAAAAGAAACAAACAGAGACAAGAGGGAAGGGAGGGCGGAGAAAAGGAAGGGAAGGGGAAAGTCAAGGATCATATAGCAAGGACTCATGGACAAAACCAAAGGGGAAGAGCTGAGGGAGGTAGGTAGGGAGGGAAGGAGGCGGCAAGGGAAAGTGGTGGGAGGTAGGCAGAGACAAATGTATTTGAAATAAATAAATAAAAGAAAGCATATTGAAATGTCAAAAAGAAAGAAAGAATCCTGAATCATCAATTCAAAAGAACATATGCACCCCAATGTTCATAGCAGTGCAATTGACAATAGCCAAGTGCTTGAAGCAACCTAAGTGCCCATCAGTAAATGAGTGCATCAAAGAACTATGGTACATTTACACAATAGAATATTACTTAGCAGAAAGAATAAAGGAGCTCCTACCCTTTGTGACAGCATGGATGGAACTGGAGAGCATTATGCTAAGTGAAATCAGCCAGGCAGTGAAAGACAAATAGCAATGATCTCACCTATAAGTGGAATCTAATCCACAAAGCAAGCAGGCAAGAAAAATATGAACAGTAACATTGAAATAAAGAAGAAACCAACCGGGACGGGGGGAGGAAGGGAGAGGGGTAGGGGAAGGGGAACAGTAAGATCAAGGAACAGGTGTGAAGGACACATGGATGAATCCAAGGTGGGGAAGGGTTGAGGGGGGAAGGTGGGGGTGGTTGGGGCAGGGGAAAGTGGTTGCGGGTAAATGGAGACTAATGTATGTGAAAAAATTTTTTAAAAAGAAAGAAAGAAATTTTTTTAAAAAGAGCCTCAAAAAAAATTGGCAAAGTATCTCAATGTACATTTCTCCAAACAAGATACACAAGTAGCCTAAAAGCAGATTAAAATATTTTCAATACTTCTAGCTGTAAGGGATATCAAAATTCCAATGACAAGGAGATACCCCTTCAAATTCATTAGGATGACTATAATAAAAAAAAATGCTCAAACCATAGGTCATTAGGTAAATGCTCCCATGAAGAAAACTATAATACAGATAATAACAAGTGTTAGTGAGGAAGTAAAAAAATGAAGAACCCTCATATAGTGATAATGGGAATGTAAAATGGTGTAGCCACTTTGTAAAACAGTCTGGCAACTCTTCAAATGATTAAACACAGAGTTACAATATGACCCAAATTTCACTTCTATGTATATACCCAATACAAATAAAAACACTTTTGGTCAAGATGGGGGCATAGGAAACATGGTTCACCACCTTGCACACTCTCATTAAAATTACAACTAAACTATGAAACAACCGGGGGCGGGGGCGGGGGGGGATAAAGTTGGCAGAGGAGTGAGTGGAAGTCACACTGACCTCCTCCCAGGACCAACCTGGAATTACAACTAAAATGGGGGGAAATCACCTGGAACAAACAACTGAACGACAGCGAGAAAGGAGCCTTGTAACCTTGGAGACAGAAGAATCGGCTTTAGTGGAATCTAACTGGTTAGGAGGGTGGTAGAGACCTGAGCAGGTGGACGGGGCTGCCACACATGGCAGCACTAGAAGGACATTGAAATGGTCAGTTGGATGCCCCTGAGGAGAGCAGGGTCTAAACCAAAAGTGGGGATCTTCAGTCCACAGCACCAGAGACCAAAAAGTGCATGGAAAACAGCCAGCTGCGAAAAGCAGCAGGGTTGCTCTCTGCCAGAGACAGTCGGCTAGAGACACAAAGAACTGTTTAATGGGCCAACGCATAGATTTTTATTTGCAGCCACTTACCCTGATCTCTGGCAAAGTTGGGGGCAGGGTGGGCTAAAAACGCCTTAGGAGAGACTGGGGAAGGAGGCTTTGGGGAGAAAACTGAGAGTAGCCAGCAGGATCTCGGTGCTGACTCATCCCCCATGCAGCAGCAGCAGCCATCTTGCTCAAGCAGAGACCACTCCACCTGAGAGGTATGAATATGAAAGGACCCAATAGCCCCACCCCCAGGTGGGATTCCACCCAGCCCTGTGCCCTCTAACCTGCCTGCTGAGTGCCCAGTGGCAGCCACAGACAGTAGATCCCTGGCTAAAGGGGGCGCAGAGAGGTCTGGCGACACTTAAGGAGCGACTGGGGATGGAGACTTTGGAGAGAGAATGGAGAGAGTAGCCAGCGCGACCCCAGTGCAGACTCCTCCCCCATATGCACCATTGTCAGAGGACCCAATAACCCCACCCCCAGGAGGGACTCCACCCCGCCCTGAGCTATCTAAGGTTGCTGGCTGAGTGCAGAGTGAATAGATTAACAGGTAAAGGAGATAGCCACAGACAGTAGATTACCGGAAGTCTCAAACAGACTGCCAAAGGTCAGACACGGTCAACATCTGATATCATCAGAGAGAGATCCAGAAAGTAAAAAAAACAGCGGTCTCCAACCAAACAAGTTCATACCACAAAGTCAGGAAATCAAGACAGATCAACTTAAGAATCAGAAACAAAAAAGAAGAGTCTCACAAATAATGGGAACACAAAGAAATATGCCCCACTCGAAGGGAAAGGAGGAATCCCCACAAAGAGAACTAAATGAAATAGAGGCAAGTAAACTATCAGATATTGAGTTCCAAACAATGGTTCTAAGGAAGCTCAGTGAGCTCAGTGAGCTCAGAGAGAATTACAAAAATCTACAGGGAAACTACAAGGAACTTACTGAAAACTATATCAGCATGAAAAAGGACATAGAAGCTATCAATAAGAGACAAGAGGAAATGAAGAATACAATTTCTGAATTGAACAGCATACTAGAAGGAATCAAAAGGAGGCTAGAGGAAGCTGAGGACCGAATCAGCGAGCTGGGAGACAAGGTAAAAAAAGCTCCCAGAAAAAGCAAGAAAATTAATAAGACTCAAAAAGAATGAAGAGGCATTTAGGGAAATGCAGGACAACCTGAAACGTAGTAATATCCGTATAATAGGGATACTAAAAGGAGAAGAGGATGAGGAAGGGATAGAGAACCTGTTTGAAAAAGTAAGGATGGAAAACTTCCCTAATTGAAGGAGAGAAAAAATCACACAAGTCCAGGAAACACAGAGGGTCCCATTCAAGAGGAACCCGATGAGGCCCACTCCAAGACACATCATCATTAAAATGGCAAATAGCAAGGACAAACAGAGAATCCTAAAGCAAGCAAGAGAGAAAGAGGTAGTAACATATAAGGGACCCCAATACAGCTAGCATCTGACTTCACAACAGAAACACTACAAGCCAGAAGGGAATGGCAAGAAATATTCCAAGTCATGAAAAGCAAAGGTCTGCAACCAAGACTGCTCTACCCGGCAAGGCTCTCAATTAAAATGGAAGGTAAAATAAGGAGTTTCTCAGACAAACAAGGTTGACAAAATACACCTTCACCAAACCAGCAATGCAATATATGCTAAAGAGACTGCTTTAAGATGAAGAAAAACTGGGTATTTCTATGAATACCCAGTTCCTTTCAGAGTTGCCAATACTTGATATTACCAGTATATTTAATATTCATTAATCTGATTGTGACAATGATGTTATTTTAATTGTTCCTTTACTATTTGTTGAAACTAAACCTGTTTAGTATATTTCTTGCCTATTTCTATTATTAAAAAAAACTTTAAATGACTTTTCGGTAGTCTTATCCATTTATTGATTAAAGGTTTGTAGAACTTTTTTCCCAAAAAAAACCCCCAAAAAACAAAAAAACATATTAACCATGTTTTAGATGTGTTGCAAATACTTTTCTATTATATCCATTGTCCTTTAACATTTTTATATGTATATTACTATATAGTTAAACATTTAATATAGTCATATTGTTAATATTTAATTTATACCTTCTGGGTTTGAATATTTTACTTCAGGTCATGAAAAATATTAGTTCTATTTTCTTCTAAAACTCCTTAGATTCTACATATTGATTTTTAACTCACCTGAATATTTCTTGTATAATGTGTGAAATATGGCTCTATATTTGTCTTATTTCAAGTAATAGTGGTCCATGCACCATATGTGTTGAAAAAGCCTTATTTTACCCATTGATTTGAAATATCAACTTAATCATTTATTGTTAGATAGATAGATATGTTTGTCTCTATAATGCTCATTATTCGTTGATCTACTTGATTATTTTTGTGCTGGTGTCATGTTGGTTTAATTGCTGAGACTTTATAATGGTTTTAAATGTTTTTAATATTTTATAATTAAATTTGACATTTAAAAAATAAATAAAATCCATCTGCATTTAAGAAAGAAAGAGTGAAAGATGGAACTCCTACCTCTTGTGACAACATGGATGGTACTGGAGAATATTAAGCTAAGTGAAATAAGCCAGTTGATGAAAGACAATTACCATAAGATCTCACCTATAAGTGGACCCTGTTCAACAAAATAAATTAACAAACAAAATAAACCACAGGCATGGAAACATGGAACAGACTGAAAGTGACCAGAGGGGATGGGGAAAGAGGACAATGGTGGAAATAAAGGGAAGGGACTAGACAGGAACATGTATGAATGACCCATGGACATGGACAACCAAGTGGGAATTGACTTGTAGGAGTCAGGGGTGAGGGTAGGGTGGGTGGAGGGGGGTAAAGGGGTAAAAACTGTGACAACTGTAATAGAATAAACATGATTTATAAATTTATAAATAAATAAATAAAAATTAAAAGAAAAAAAGAAACAACCATCACTCAGAACCATCAGAACTCTAGTTGAATGGCAGTCTGACAACTATGGAATTAAAGAAACCACAACCATCCTGACTGGTAGCAGGGGCTGAGATGTGGGAACACAAGATGTGCAGATCCCACATTGACATGTGGTAGATAAAAATTCAGGAGGGATATCTTGGGAACAAGGAGTCCCAGCTCCACACCAGGCCTCCCTACAAGGGTCCAGTACCTAAAACATTAGGCCATGCTACCAAGACAGGGAGTCATAGCAGATCTACCTAATACATAGAAACAAACACAAAGAGGCTGCCAAAATGAGGAGACACAGAAACATGGCCCCAATGAAAGAACACATCAAAACTCCAGAAAAAGAACTAAACAAAATGGAGATAAACAAGATAGATGCAAAGAGGCCCACTCCCAGACACATCATAATTAAAATGCCAAGGGTTAAAGATAAAGAGAGACTCCTACAAGTAGCAAGAGAAAAGCAGTTAGTTACCTACAGGGCAGTTCCCAAAATACTGTCAGATGATTTCTCAAAAGAAAGTTTGCAAGCTAGAAGGGATTGGCAAGAAATACTCAAAAGCATGAAGAGCAGAGACCTATAGCCAAGATTGCTCTACCCAGCAAAGCTCTCATTTACAATCAAAAGGCAGATAAAGAGCTTCCCAGACAAGAAAGAAACTAAAGAAGTTCATCATCACCAAACCACTATTATATGAAATGTTAAAGGGACTTATTTAAGAAAAAAGATGATCAAAACTATGAACAATACAATGGTAATAAATACATATCTGTCAAAAATTGAATCTAAAAAACAAAGTAAGCAAACAAGAAGAGCAGAGACAGAATCATGTATATGGAGTTTTGTTGTTTGCCTGGTGGCAACGGGATGTGAGGGAATTGGTCAAGAGGTGAGGGAATTAAGAAGTACAAATAGGTAGTGACAGAATAGCAATGGTATGTAAAGTACAGTATAGGAAATGGAGTAGCCAAAGAACTTATATGTATGACCCATGGATGTGAACAATGGTGTGGGGACTGACTAAAGCAATGGTGACTGCTGTGTGGAGGGGGCATGGAGGGTGGAAGAGTAAGGACAACCATAATAGCATAATCAATAAAATGTATAAAAAATAAAAACATTTATCCACATAACCCTTGTATATAAATGTTCATAGTAGCATTAATCATAATAGTAAAAAATAGAAACAACCCCAAAATTTCCAATGATGAATTTAGAAATGTGATATATCCATACAGGAGAACACTATTCAATCATAAAAAGTAGTGAAGTACTGATATATTCCACAATGTAGATAAATTTTTAAGTATATTTTATTGCTCATTGTATTAAAGTTGTCCCAAATTGTCCCCCCTTTAACTCCCTCCACCTAGTTCCCCCTTTCCCCCTTTAGTTCATGTCCACAGTTTGTGCATGTAAGGTCTCTGGCTTCTCCATTGTCTATACTGTTCTTAACATCCCCCTGTCTATTCTGTACCTACCCAATTATACTTCTAAATACCTATACCTTTTCCCCCATTCTTCCCCTTCTCCCTCCCAGCTGAGAACTCTCCAAATGGTCTCCGTATCTGTGATTCTATTCCTGTTCTAGTTCTTTGCTTAGTTTGTTTTTGCTTTTTTTAGATTCAGTCATTGATAGTTGTGAGTTTGTTGACATTTTAATGTCCATAATTTTGGTCTTCTTGTTTTTTCCAAAAAAGTCCCTTTAACATTTCATATAATAAGGACTTGGTGATGATGAACTCCTTTAGTTCCTTGCCTGGGAAGCACTTTATCTGTCCTTCACTTCTAAATGATAGCTTTGCTGGATAGAGTAATTTAAGTTGTAAGTCCTTGCTTTCATCACTTTAAATACTTTTTGCCAGTCCTTTCATGACTGCAAAGTTTCTTTCGAGAAATTAGCTGATAGTACTATGGGAACTCCTTTGTAGGTAACTCTCTACCTTTCTCTTGCTGCTTTTAAGATTCTCTCTTTATCTTTAATCTTTTGCATTTTAATTATGATGTGCCTTGGTGTGTCCCTCTTTGGATCCAACTTGTTTGGGAGTCTGTGCTTCCTGGACTTGTATGTCTAGTTCCTTTGGCAAATTGGGGAAATTATCTTTCATTATTTTTTCAAAGAAGTTTTCAATTTCTTGCTCTTCCTCTTCTCCTTCTAGCATCTCTATGATTTGTATGTTGGCCCTTCTGAAGATGTCCCAGAGACTTCTTAAACTGTCCTTGTTCTTTTAAGTTCTTGTTTCTTCATTTGTTCTAGTTCAATGTTTATTTCTTCCTTATGTTCCAAATCATTGATTTGAATCCCAACTTCCTTCCCTTCACTGTTGGTTTCCTGGGGATTTTTCTTTATTTCCCTTAGTAGAGCCTTCATTTCTTCCCGTGTGCTTTTGCCTTATTCAATGAGATCTTTGAGCATTCTGACCACCAGTGTTTTTGAACTCTGATATGTTCACTATCTCTGCCTAGCTTAGTTCTTCTTCTACAGTCCTGTTCTGTTCCTTCAATTGGGTCATATTTCTTTGTCTCCTTATTTTGGCAACTTCTCTGTGTCTATTAGGCAGAGCTGCTTTGATTCCATTTTAGCACACCTGTTAAATCATGCAGGGGCAAAGCCTCGTGCATTCTCCTGGGTGGGCCAACCATGGCTCTGTGTGTGGGGGGGTAGGTGTTGAAGAGGGGACAATGCTGCTGCTGGCTGACTTCTGGAGGCTTACCTGACCCTCACCCCATTTCCAGTCACTTCACCTACTTTCTATATGTGACTGGAGCCCCTCTAGCTGCTGTCCTGGTCTTGGTTCCCAGGGTGGGTGGGTTTGCATTTGTCCAGGATCTCCTGAGAAACCAGCAGTTTCTTCTGCCACTCCAAACCCCACTAGTTTTACCGCAGAAGTTATGAGGTTTTCTTTTTCCCCATGCTGCGTGGTCTGGCCTGGGGTGGACTTGCTGGCTCACAAGGTTTCTCTCTGATTTTTATCTGCCACCATGACTGTGGGGCTGCCCCATCTGCCCCTAGCTCCCTGCCACCACATCAAGTCCTCTTGACAACTCCCTGTCTCAGCCCCTCATACCCATCTGGGTGAATATAGCTTCCTTACATCCTTGGTTGTCAGACTTCCAAACAGCTCTGAGTGCTTTTCTGGGTGAAATTCTGGCAGTTCTGGGTGTTTTTTGTTTTTAAGGTATGTTCCTTCTTATGGTTATGCAATGAGGCAAGGCATGTCTATCAACACCTCCACCTTGTGAATCTTGAAAACATTATACTAAGTGCAAGAAGCCAGTCACACAGAATCACATATTGCATGATTTTATTTACATGAAATGTCCCAAACAGGCAAACTTATTGAGACAGAAAGAATAGTAATGCTTGTTTATGGCTAGGGAAAATAGGAGGATTTGGAAGTAACAGCTAAAAGTTATGAGTTTGAAATGGAGGTGAAAAGAAAATGTTTTAAAACAGGAATGATTGTTGCACAACTCTGAACATACCAAAATCACTGAATGTTAAATTGGCAAACTATATATGATGTAAAGGGGAGTCTTTAAAGATACAGCTATTTCCAGATAGAATACAATAGCTTGTAGCAGGCCAGTGTTTTTTCCAAGAACTGTAAATGCTGGACAAAAATACTAAAATCATCTGTATTGAAAGCACTAGAAAGCTGTTAGAGGCTAAAACTGAATAGAAAACTTTAAAGATTTAAGGTAACAAATGTAGCCACATTTACACTGTTAGTATCTACCAAGTTTAAGTGTAGGCAAAAGGGGAGAATTCATCTTTCAATCAGTAATTTGAGTGAGAAGTCAGGGGAACTCAAACACATTTCAAATTTTCCACTCAGGACATTGGCCAATTGTAGTGCTTTATGGACTGAAAATCTAAGCAGATAATCTCTGAAAAGCAAACCAAAATTTTAGTTGTCTGGAAACATGGGTATCTACCAGGGGGAGGAACATCTACAAAGGACAAACTGGGCTCTCAGAAGGAAATCCTAAATGGCCAGGATATGCCAGAGGTAGATTGGGTCCTATTAGGGCTTCAACTCAGCCTTGATTAAATGTACTGCAGCACCTGGCTGGATAAAGGTGTTCATTCTACACTGTATCTGCTAACAAAGTTAAAAGAAGAATACTCTGTTAAAAAGATAACATCACCCAGATCCTCAATAATGTTTTACATACTGTTTGACACATTTAAATAAGAATTATGCTTACCAAAAGACAGGGCCAACATCTAAAACCAGGGGGAAA
This sequence comes from Pteronotus mesoamericanus, assembly GCF_021234165.1. NCBI lineage: Eukaryota > Metazoa > Chordata > Mammalia > Chiroptera > Mormoopidae > Pteronotus > Pteronotus mesoamericanus. The sequence goes on from NW_026555304.1 coordinate 3,063,104, forward strand.
AGTACAGTGGAAACACTCCTACGGGGAATTGGGGTAAGTTAAAAAGATGAAGAATTTCATTAGAGAACTGAAATTTATAGTAAAGAATCAAATGAAAATTCAAAAACTGAAAAATTTAATATAAAACTAAAAACAGAGATAGGTGTGATAGAATATAGCATTACTAAAATGGAAGGCTAGAAAATAAAAAAACATCCAAACGGAAGCACAGATTTATTTTAATAAAAATGAACACACGACCATGTGACATGTGTTATATATGTAACACAGTAAAAAGGAATAAAGCATTGGAGTCTGAGAAGATAAAAAAGAAATAGAAGCAGTATCAGTAAACATCAACCCAGACATTCAGGAAGCTCCTCAAGTCCCATTTTACAAAACTGCAAATACTGACTATGCAAAACAGTAACAGTAATATCTTGTAAAGTTTAAAATATGTGTAGAATTTAAATGCATGAAAGTTATGTCAATATGAAAGGCAGTTAATGGAATTAAAATTCTTTAGCATCCTAGAATTATTGAGGTAATAAAATAATAATGAATTAATAATATTGTAATATCTAGGGTAACAAAATAAAGGAAAGTATAATGAACCAGTTTAATCGAAAAAATAAAAGTTTGAAAAATCTAAAAGAAGGTCCAGTAGGAAATTAATAATGTTAAACAGGTAGTTCAAGCATAAGACTAATAGTAAGGTGGTAAAAATAAATTCCACTATATTATTGTTACGTGTAAATAGACTACTGGGGAAACCTAATAAACTCAGAATTATCTTCTGGACAGCAGGCTCCTTGTAGTACAGGCTTCCCTCACTAGTTGAGTGTTCTAGGAACCCATCTGTATCAGTATACCAGCTGGCATTGTTGTTAGAGGCTGTATTCAGCTTCCATTAATTTTTTTTTTTGAAGACTCTCAACACATTTGCCCATTTCATTATGGGGGATTTACAAGCTCACCTGCTCACATCGCTCTGAGTGTTTCAGCAGTTTTTGACCAAAAATAGCATGACCCCTATGACCCACCAAGCTTAACCCAAGTGACATTTTTTCCGCCAGATGAGAAAAGTCCTCAAAGGGAAACATTTTGTTGATGTGTTAAAGGTGAAAATGAAAACTGCAGAAGCTCTAAAAGGCATCAAAACTGACAAGTTTAAAAACCTTTTTGAGCAGTGAAAAAAGTTTCAATAGGTGTATTGCATCAAATGGAGAGTACTCTGAATGTGACTGAGTTTAAACATGTAAGAATTAACACATAACTCTTAATAAATAAATTCCAGTTTGAGGGGAGTTCCCCCTTGTATACATTCAAGTTAAAAATAATTGAGGCCTGTGGTTCAAAAAATAGCTTTAGTGTATTCCGGCCTATTTCCCCTAATTATCTAAAAACTTAGAAAAATGCATAAAGCACCGCGCTACCATCTTTTTCCATTTCAGTGATTTTGTATTCTGTTACTAAACCTGTTTTAGTTCTCTTGGCTTTTTATCAAGAGCACATTTTTGTGTGAGTGAAACTAGTTTAGCATCTTTTAGAATCTTGATAGTCTGAAAATTGCCTAAATCATCAAGACTAGTTCCTTTTGTTAAATAGTTCTTCCTTCAGTCCATCTCTTAATACTCAAGTTTTTCTGTAAGCAGGAAGAAAAATGCAGGCTACATCTTCAGCATTTTGCTTGGAAATCTCAGAGAAAAATCCAAGTTCTTCATTGAAAAATTTGTTTTCCACATACCTATAGAACAAAACTCAGCTAAGCTTCTGCTTATAACAGAAATGGCCTTTCCTCCAGTTTCCAGTAACTTATTTCTCATTTCCTTTTGAGTTGTCACCAGCAGCACTTTAAAAATCTTTTAATTAAAAAAAAGGGTTTTTTTATTGTTCAAATGTATTTGTCTCCATTTTCCCACCACTACTTTCCCCTGCTCCACCTCCCTCCCTCCCTCAATCTTTCTCCACTTTGGTTTTGTCCATGGGTCTTTTAACATGTTCCTTGATTTGACCCTTACCCTTCCATTCCCTGTTACCCTCCTCCCTTCTTCCCTCTCATTACTGATGGTTTCTTTTTTCTTTCAATGTTGCTTGTTATATTTCTCTTCCTTGTTTGTTTTGTTGATTAGGTTCCACTTATAGGTGAGATCATATGGTATTTGTCCTCGACCCGCTGGTTTATTTCACTTAACATAATTCTCTCCAGTTCCATCCATGCTGTCGTGAAGGGTAGCAACTCTTTCTTTCTTTCTGCTGCATAGTATTCCATTGTGTAAATGTACCATAGTTTTTTTTATCCAGTCATTTACTGATGGCCACTTAGGTTGCTTCCAGCACTTGGCTATTGTCAGTTGTGCTGCTATGAACATTGCCGTACATAGATTCTTTTGAATTGGTGTTTTGGGATTCTTAGGGTATAATCCCAGCAGTGGAATCACTGGGTCAAAACGCAGTTTTATTTTTAGCTTTTTGAGGAAATTCCATACTGTTTTCCACAGTGGTTGTAGCAGTCTGCATTCCCACCAACAGTGGACTAGGGTTCCCTTTTCTCCACAGCCTCGCCAGCACTCATTGTTTGCTGATTTGTTTATGCTGGCCATTCTGACCAGAGTGAAGTGTTATCTATTGTGGTTTTAAATTGCATTTCTCTGATGGCTAGTGATGTTGAGCATCCTTTCACATGTCTCTTGGCCCAGTGCATGTCCTCCTTGGAAAAGTATATGTTCAGGTCCTTTGCCCATTTTTTAATTGGATTCTCTGTCTTCCTGGAGTGGAGTTATGTGAGTTCTTTATATCTTTTGGAGATCAAACACCTGACCAAGTTATCTTTGGCAAATATATTTTCCATGTGGTTGATTTCCTTTTCATTTTGCTGATGTTATCTTTAGCCATGCAGAAGCTTCTTATTTTGATGAAGTCCCATTTGTTTACTCTTTCCTTTACATCCTTTGCTCTAAGGGACATATCTGTGAAAATATTGCTATTGGGAATATCTGAGAGTTTCCTGCCTATGTTCTCCTCTACAACATTTATGGTGCCACACCTTATATTTAAGTGTGTTATCTACCTTGAGTTTATTTTTGTGTATGGTGTAGATTAGTGGTCAAGTTTCATTTCTTCACATGTGGCTGTCCAGATATCCCAACACCATTTGTTGAAGAGGCTATTTTTACTCCTTATTAAACTTCTGCCCTCTTTATCAAATATTAATGGACCGTAGAGACATGGGTTTATTTCTGGGCTTTCTATTCTGTTCCATTGATCTATATGTCTGCTCTTATGCCAGTATCAGCCTGTTTTGATTACAGTGGCCTTGTAATATAGTTTGATGTCAGGCATTGTGATCTCTCCTACTTTGTTCTTCTTTCTCAAAATTGCTGCGGCTATTCAGGGTCATTTATGGTTCCATATAAATTTTTGAAATGTTTGTTCTATGCCTGTGAAGTATGTAAAATTGGTATTTTAATAGGGATTGTGTTGAATCTATAAATTGCTTTGGGTAGTATGGATATTTTGATGATATTAATTCTTCCAATCCATGAATACGGTATATGCTTCCATTTATTTGTATCTTCCTTAATTTCTTTCTTCAGTGTTGTATACTTGTACAGGACTTTTACCTCCTTCATTAAGTTTATTCCTAGGTACTTTTTCTTGTTCCTACAGTAAATGGGATTTTTTTTGGATTTATGATTCTGATATTTCATTGTTGGTATATAAAAATGCCTTCCATTTCTGAATATTAACTTTGTATCCCGCTGTTTTGCCAAATTCATTCATTAGGTCAAGTAATTTTTTGCTAGAGTACACAGGGTTTTCTATGTGACACTCTCACGTCATCTGCAAACAATGACAGTTTTATTTCCTCTTTTCCAATTTGGATGACATTTATTTCTTTTTCTTGTCTGACTGCTGTGGTTAGGACTTCCAATACAATGTTGGATAGAAGTGGTGAAAGTGGACATCCTTGTCTTGCTCCCAATCTTAGTGAGGAAGATTTTAGTTTTTGCCCATTGAGTATGATGTTGGCCATTGGTTTTTCATACATGGCCTTTATTATGTTGAGGTATGCCCCCTTTATTCCCATTTTGCTGACTGTTTTTATCATTAATGGGTGCTGTACCTTATCAAATGCTTTTTCCACATCTATTATATGATCATGTGGTTTTTGTCTTTCCTTTTGTTTATGTGATGTATTGTGTTTATTTATTTGTGAATATTGAACCATCCTTGCATCCCTAGGATGAATCCCAGTTAATCGTGTTGGATGATCTTTGTAATGTATTGCTGGATGCGATTTGCCAAAATTTTGTTGACGATTTTAGCATCTATGTTCATCAGTGATATTGGCCTGTCATTTTCTTTCCTGGTTGTGTCTTTATCTGGTTTTGGGAATAGGATGATTCTGTCCTCATCAAAAGAGTTTGGGGGTCTTCCCTCTTCTTGGAGTTTATGGAATAGTCTGAGAAGGACAGGAGTTAACTCTGCCTTAAATGTTTTGTAGAATTTTCCTGTGAAATCATCTGTTCCAGGGCTTTTGTGTGCCAGGAGTTTTCTGATTACTGCTTCAATTTCCCCAGCTGTTATTTGCCTGTTCAGGCTTTCTGCTGCTTTTTCATTTAGTGTTGGAAGGTTATATTTTTCTAGAAATTTGTCCCTTTCACCCAGGTTTCAAATTTTTTGACATATAATTGCTCATAGTAATTTCTTACAATCCTTTGTATTTCTCTGGTAGCAGTTGTTATTTCTCCTCTTTCATCTCTGATATTATTTATTTGGGTCCTCTTCCCTTTTGTCTTGATGAGGCTGCTTAAAGGTTTATCATTTTTGTTTATGTTTCCAAAGAACTAGCTACGGAATTGGGTGATCCTTTGAATTGTTCTTTTTGTCTCTATGTCATTCAGTTCTGTTCTGATCTTGATTATTTCCTTCCTTCTACTTGCTCTGGACTTTGTTGTTGTTTCTCCAGTTCTTGAAGCTATAGGGTTAGGTCCTTTAATTGAAATATTTCTATCTTTTTTTAAGTAGGCCTCTATTGCTATGAACTTCCCTTTCAGGACTGCTGAGACTGTTGTGTGTTCATTTTCACTGGTTTACAGAAACTTTCTGATTTCTTCCTTGGTATAATTATTGACCCATTCATTGTTTAATAGCATGCTATTCAGTGTCTATGAGTTTGAAATTTTTTGAGGTTTTTCTTTGAGGTTGGTTTCTAGTTTCAAGCCCTTGTGGTCCAAGAAAATGCTTGTTATGATTTCAATTTTCCGGAATTTGTTGAGGCTCGTCTTGTGTCCTATCATGTGGTCTATCTTGGAAAATATTTTGTGTGCATTTGAAAAGAATGTATATTTTGCTCCTTTGAGATGAAATGTTCTGTATATGTCAGTTAAGTCTATTTGCTCTAATACGTTGTTCAGTTCCATAATATCCTTGCTTATGTTTTGTTGGGAAGATCTATGAATTTTTGACAGTGAGGTGTTAGAATCCCCTATTATCAGTGTGTTGCTCCCTATATCTTTCTTGAAGTCCTCCCAGATTCTCCTTATACATTTGGCTGCATATAGGTTTACAATGTTTATATCTTCTTGATGTATTCTTCTTTTGAGTATTAGGAAGTATCGTTCTGGGTCTCTTATTCTTTTTAATTTTTTTATTTTTAAATCATATTTATTCTATTACGGTTGTCTCCATTTTTTCCCCCTTTGCCCTCCTCCACCCATCCCACCCCGTTCCCCTCTCCCACAGTCAATTCCCTCTCTGTTATCTATGTCCATGGGTCATTCATTCATGTTCTTTGTTTAGTCCCTTCTCCTTCTGTTCCACCATTGTCCTCCTTCCCCATCCCCTCTGGTCACTTTCAGTCTTCCCAGTGTTTCCATGCCTGTGCTTTCTTTTGTTTGTTAGTTTATTGTATTGAGTAGATTCCACTTATAGGTGAGATCATGTTGTATTTCCCTTTCACCTACTAGCTTATCTCACTTAGCATAATATTTTCCAGTTCCATCCATGTTGTCGCAAAAGGTAGGAGTTCCTTTTTCTGTTTTTTTAAATGCAGTTTGATTTCTTTTATTTATTTCTTAAATGTCAAAATCAATGATGAAATATAAAAAAATTTAAATCCATTATCAAGTCTCAGCAATTAAAACAACATGACACCAGCACAAAACTAATTAAGTAGATCAGTGAAATAAAATGAGCATTCTAGGAACAAACATATATATCTGTCTAACAAAGTAATAGATGATTAAATTGATATTTCAACTCTATAGGGAAAATAAGGATCATTCAACAAATAATGTGCATGGACCACTATTACTTGAAATAAAACAAATATAGAGCCCTATTTCACACATTATACAAAATTTTTCAGGTGAGTTAAAAGTCAGTATGTATAATCTGAGGAGTTTTAGGAGAAAACAAAAAAAATAATATTTTCCTAACCCTGAAGTAAAACATTCAAACCCAGAAGCTATAAAGTAAAATACTGAACATATGACTATATTAATCATTCAACAATATACAGTAAGATACATATAAAAGAGTTAAAGGACAAATAATAGGATAGGAAAGTGTTTGTAACATATCTATACCAGGGTTAATAGTTGTTTGGTTTTTTTTTTAGGGAAAAAATTCTACAAAGATTTAATAAAAAAATGGATAAAGAATACCAAAAAAAGTATTTAAAGCTTTTTAGAAATAATAGAAATAGGTAAGAAATATACAAAAACAGGCTTGGTTTCAACAAATAATAAAATAACACATAAAAGGACACATCATTGTCACAATCAGATTAATAAGTATTAAAAATATTGGTAATATAAAGTAATGGTGCCTGTGAAAGGAACTAGGTATTCATAGACTCTTTTTCTTCATCTTTTTAAAGCAGTCCCTTTAGCATATTTTGCATTGCTGGTTTGGTGGAGATGTTTTCTTTTTATCTTCTTTTGTCTGAGAAGCTTCTTATTTCACCTTTCATTTTAATTCAGAACCTTGCAGGACTTTGCTTTTCATGACTTGGAATATTTCTTGCCATTCTCTTCTGGCTTGCAGTGTTTCTGTTGAGAAGTCAGCTGCTAGCTGTATCAGGGCTCCCTTATATGTTACTACCTCTTTCTCCCTTGCTGCCTTTAGGATTCTCTCTTTATCTTTGATATTTGCCATTTAAAGGATGATGTGTCTTGGAGTGGGCCTCATTGGCTTCCTCTTGAATGGGACCCTCTGTGTTTCCTGGACTTGCATGATTTTTTCTCTCCTCCAATTAGGGAAGTCTTCCATCCTTACTTTTTCAAACAGGTTCTCTATCCCTTGCTTCTCTTCTTCTCCTTCTGGTATCTCTATTTTACAGATATTATGTTTCAGGTTGTCCTGCATTTCCCTAAATGCCTCTTCATTCTTTTTTAGTCTTTTTTCATCTTCTTGCTCTTTCTGGGAGCTTTTTTCTACCTTATCCTCCAGCTCACTGATTTGGTCCTCAACTTCATCCAGCCCGCTTTTGATTCCTTCTACTGTGTTCTTCAACTCAGAAATTGTATTCTTCATTTCCTCTTGTCTCTTATTGACAGTTTCTATGTCCTTTTTCATGTTGATAGAGTTTTCAGTAAGTTCCTCGTAGTTTCCCTGTAGATTTTTGTAATTCTCTCTGAGCTCACTGAGCTCATTGAGCTTCCTTAGAATCATTGTTTGGAACTCAATATCTGACAGTTTACTTGCCTCTATTTCACTTAGTCCTCTTTTTAAAGATTCCTCCTTTCCCTTCTATTTGGGGGTGTTTCTTAGTCTTCCCATTATTTCTGAGACTCTTCTTTTTTGCTTCCTCTTCTTAAATTCATCTGTTTTGACTTACTGACTTTGTGGTGTCAACTTCTATGGTGGGAGACAGCTATTTTTTCTTTCTAGATCTGACTCTGATGATATCAGCTCTTGACCCTCTCTCACCTTAGGCCATCTTTTAGAGACTTCCAGGAATCTACTGTCTGTGGCTGTCTCCTGAAGTTGTTAATCTAGTCACTCTGCACTCAGCAGTTATGCTTCAGCAGCACAGGCTGTGGCAGAGTCCCTCCTGGGGATGGAGTTATTGTGTCTTCTCAGGCTGCTGTCACTCAGGGGAGTGGTCTTCCTGAGCAAGATGGCTGCTGCCATACTGGGGAGGAGTCAGCACCAGGATCCCACTGGCTATTCCTGCAGTTCTCTCTCCAAAGCCTCCGTCTTCAGACTCTACTCAAGCGTCTCTAGACCACTTGGTGCCCTCTTTAGCCAGGGATCTACTATCTGTTGCTGCCACTCTATATTCAGCAATTGGACTTGCACACAACTGCCGGGGTAGTGCCTCCTGGGGATGGGTCTATTGTGTCCTCTCATGGTGCTGCTGCTCAAGGGAGTGTTCTGCCTGAGCAAGATGGCAGCTGCCAAGTAGGGGATGAGTCAACACCAGGACCCTGCTGGCTACTCTCTCCATTTTCTCTCCAAAGCCTTCTTCCCTAGTCTCTCCTCAGGCGGCTCGAGCCCACTCTGCCCCCACCTTCAGGAGCCCTGGATAAGTGGTTGCCAATACAAATTTATGCATTGGCCCTTTAAATGGCTCTTTGTGTCTCCAGACTAGTCTCTGGTAGGAGCAACCTTGCCGCTTTTCACAACTGGCTGTTATCTGCATATTTTTTGGCCTCTGGTGCTGTAGGCTGGAGATTCCCACGTATGGTTCAGACCCCACTCTTCTCATTGGGATGCAATTGGACATTTAAATATCTCTGTGACATTGATGCCTGTGGTTTCCCAGGCTGCCTTCTCGAGTCTCTACTACACTCTGTACCAGTTAGGTTGTGCTAACGCCAATTCTTCTCTGTCTGAAGTCTTAAGGCTCCTCTCTCACTATTGTTCAGTTGTTTTCCAAGTGATTTATCCACAATTTAGTTGTAATTCCAGATTGGCCCTGGGAGGAAGTCAGCGTGACTTCCATTCACTCCTCCACTATCTTGAAGTCCCGAAATCTTTTTCTCTGAATAGTCTATTCATAATAATTTGTCTTAAACTATATAAGATTTTTTTACTATATATTTTACTTCTCAATTCTTTAGCAGAGTCATTAACATACATATTTCCCTTTATTAAAAAAAGTATTTTATTTCATTTTTTTACTTTTTTTCTTATTATGCCACACCCTTCTGTTCCTCGCTGCAAGCCACTTGTGCCCTTCACACTCCTGCTCCAGTGCTGGAGCCCAGAAGAAGTGAGTTCAAGTAAATCTGTGTGCAGTGTGAGGCCCTTAAAGAGGAGAGGCCCATGAGTCCTTCAGTTTCTCCTACCAACCCAACCCCACTGGTTTTTACAGAAGTTATGGGGACTTATCTTCCTAGCAATGGAACCCTGGGTTGGTGGTCTGAAGCGGCAGTGGAGTCTGTTACTTCTGAGATATTCCTCTGTTTTATGTCTACCACAAGTGGGTCTGGGACCAGCCAGTTCTGTATCTCTGTATCTCTGCCCCTCTACCCCTCTACCTTCTGGATGAATGTGGTCTAATTCCTTAGTTGTCAGACTTCCATGCAGGTTGATTTCCTCATGGTTCTGAGTGATAGTTGTTCTACATTTTGGTTGTAATTTGGCTGTGGTTGTGCAAAGCAGTGGGCTGGGTTTACCTATACCTCCATCTTGACTAGAAGTCATATATATTTCTAATATCAGTCTGTTCAAGAAAAATCTGAGCTCTTGATATCATGCTCTTCTTTTACAGATTTTATCAATTACAAAATTCCAAAGCCATTTCCAAATGTTTAGGTATTTGTTACAGCAGCACTCCACTTCCAGGTACCAATATCTGTTATGGTTTCCTACTGCTGCTATAACAAATTATCACAACCTTAAAACAACATCCTTTTTTTTTACTTATTATTACAGCTTTGGAGATTCCAAAGTACTAAGTGGGTCTGAAGGGCTTAAAATCAAAGTGTTGGTAGGGTTGAATTCTTTCAGGAAGCTCTAAGGAAAAATCCATTTTTATTCCTTATTTAATTTGTAGAGACTCGGGTCCCTTTACTATATCTAAGCCATCAGAGTAGCACCTTCAAATCTCTTCCTGACTCTGACCCTTCTGCCTTCCTTTTTCACTACTGAGGACATTTGTGATTGATTACACCGGGCCCACTCAGATAATCCATGCTAACCTCCCCATCTCAAAATACTTAATCTGTAAAGTTCTTTTTGCCATGTGGAGAAAAACATTACAACCCCCAAAGACTAAGACACGGACATCTTTGGGTCCTATTATTCTGCCTACCATATCCAGTAAGAGAATACGGGATGGTAAAAGTAAAAAGAATGACTTCAAAATCCTGAGTAAAATAATTTATAATCTAGAATTACACCCAATTAAACTATGAAGTTACCAAGATAAAAAATAAAGACATTTCCAGATATGCAAGGCCTCAAAAATTTACTTCACATACATACTTCCTAAAGAGCTACAGGGTAATATGCATTAAAAATGAAACCATAGCCCTGGCCATGTGGCACAGGTTGTTGGAGTGTCATCTGTACACCAAAAGGGTACAGGTCTGATCCCCAGTTGGCACACATACCTAAGATGCAGTTGATCCCTGGTCTGGGCACATACACATGGCCACCAATTGGTTTCTCTCTCGCATAAATATTCTCTTTCTTTCTCTCTTACTCTCTCTCCCCTCCTCTCTAAAATCAATAAACATATATCCTCAGGTGAGGATTTTAAAAAATAAAACCATTAATCAAGAAACAACCAGTAAACAAAAAATCCAACACTTGAGAGACATGAAAAGAATTCCTAGTATTGTGTCAAAGGGAGATCTCAAGTCCATGAATGACATTAGAGATCAACTGTGAGCAGGTCAAAGACTCCAAAAGAAGTTTCTTTAAAGAGCTGAAATGAATAGCCTCTATTCAGGAGCCAAACTGCCTGAGTTTTACTCCAAACTTCACCACTGACTATCAATGAGATTTTGGGCAAGTGAATTTGCCTCTGTGTGAATGTTTCCTCCTCTGTAAAATAAATACAATGATTATAGATACCTCACAGGGATGGTTATATCAATTAATGAAGAGCGAAAAAGTGGTTACAGTGCCTAGAATATAGTAAGCACTATATTAGTGGTTGTGATTAACATTACTGTTATTATCTAATATATTGAGAAGACGTTTATATATCGGGGAAGAATATGGAGTTGAATTAGTGATATAGATATAGATGATATAGGTAGAGATATGGAGATACACAAAATAAACATTATTAAACCAAACAATTATTAATTCCAGGTAAAACAAAAAGTATGCACAAAAGATAAATGGTACAGCTCTTAATATAATTAAATTAATTGTAATAATAAACAGAGGGAGAGAAACATTGATGAGCAATAGAAACATCGATCAGCTGCTTCTCACACACCCCCAACCAGGGACCTGGCCAGAATCAAACCTGCAACTTTTTGGTTTGTAGGACAACACCAACCTACTAAGCCACATCAGTCAGTGAGCAACCTTTTAATTTATCCAAAATTATAATATACTTATAATAGTAGGAGAGGACATAAGAAATGTCCAAGTGAGTGTTGAGGGCCTAAGTGTCTATAAGTTAAATCCTTATTTCCCATTGTGTTAAGTCAGCAGATGCTACCTAAAACTGAAAGCCAAAATGTAACAATATAAATATTATTTAGATATATGAAAGTATTGGGTAAGCCAAAAGGGTGTTTGGGTTTTTTTCTGTAAGATGGCTATCGTAGTGTTTATGCATTGGAAGACGTTTAGCCTCACCCCTGGCCTCTGCCCACTAGAACCAATAGTGGGAGATAGTGGACATACTCAAAATATACAAATCAATAAAGTTATTGGTGAAAATTAAAAAACATATCTTTTATTTTAAGGGTAAAACCATATGAACTTTTTGGCCAACCCAATATATACCAAAACAGTCAGTTTAACAGAGCTCATAGTGATTACCTCCGAGAAATTGGAATTTGAGGGGTAAGACAGCAGATGATAGCTGTCTTTTCTATGAAACTTCAAAAAATGATGTGACTGAGTAAATACATGTACAACTTTTATGACAGTCAAAACAAAATATTTACTTTAAAAGTTAAAATGCAAAGAACAAAGATGTAAATGTAATTTTAAAAGAATTATGTAAGACTATGCATAATATAAAAATGAATTCTGTTTTTAAAAGTGAATGAGAGTGATATCAGAAAAATGGCATGTGAGGGGTCCCCTCAGTTTCTCACCATGAAGTTTCAACAATTTGAACAGTTATACTTCAACAAATGATTCTCTGCTCAACACAAAAACACACTTGAGAGATCTATGCCTTGAAACATATGAAGATAGGCAGGTGGGGGCAAACCAGAGATGAGCAAAAGGAGAAGAGCTGAAATGGTGTTATCAAGCTCACTGGGGGTTCAGGATAGGGGAGGAATCAGGTTGCCACTCCTTTCAGGTGAGAGAAGCAGAGAGATACAGTGAACATGCCTGCAAAACTGACCTGCAAAAGTGGTCAGTATTTGTCTCTGAACCCAGCGACCTGGGCTGGGACAAAGTGCAGAGGTACAGCCATGTTTGTCTGGCAAAAGTCAGTCCAGATATAAAAGTAATACCACAGAGGCTGCCCACCTCCTATCCCCTTCCCAAGACAGTGTGTCCCAGAAGAAGCTATAGCAGTGTCAGATTACAGAGCACATTATCTACAAACCTGAGAACTGATACTACAAAGAAATATTTTTTCCCTGAATTATAGACATGCTGTATGACTAAACCACAGGTCAAGTGGAGGTACAGAGGGGAGGCCACTGAGGTCTGTCAGTCATCATTACTAAGAAAACAAAGCAATAAGGCAAGAGCCAGTCTCCTCAAGCTAACCCTATTCTCACCCTTTGAGGCTGTACTGTCAGCAATGTCACCGCAGTGGACAATACTGGAATTATATCAGTTTGGAGCTTCATCATCCAACATATTCCCCCTGCAAAATTTGTCCCCTGAGACTGAGAAGACCAGAGTATGGAGGAGATGCCCGCCTTCCCAGGGAACCCTGGACACAGAGATCTCAAAAGCCAGAACAGGGTAAGAGAACTAAAAATTTTTTTAAAATGTGATTTAGTGCCATCTACTGGAAAACAACAGAAGCACTTCTTAATCTATTAGAGAAGAGCCACTCATAAACACATACCTTCAAATTTATCACTAAAACACCTCCATTGCAAGAAATACTCAAGGGGGTTATTCTACTTCAAAGAACAAAAGGTCACAAAACCAAAGGACAAAAAAAAAACAAGATTACCAACAGACAGAAGCAGAAAGAGAAGGAATTCATTAAAAAACATGAATAACCAAGGTAACAAAGCTGCTCAGAAAGAAAATTTTAAAACCTCCAAAAAATAAACTTAAATACATGCAAATGTGTGATCTAAAGACTGTAATTCTGAAAAACTACATTACAAGAAAACACAGGCAATTTAATACAGTAAAGAATAAAATTAATAAATAAAATGAGTATTTTTCCAAAGAGATTGAAATTTTACAAAAGAACCATATAAAAGTCTGGATATGAAGAACTCTATAAAAGAGATAAAGAATTAGCTAGCAAGTTTAGAAAAGAAAGATGACAAGATGGAAAGAAGAATTAATGATATCAACATAGAAATGATGCAGAGGGAAGATAGAGATTTGAACATAAAAAACAAATGAAGGAGGTTTACAAGAACTATAGGACTCCATTTGAAAGAGTAATATAAGAATAATAGGCATATCAGCAGAAAAGAGGAGGAAGAAAACAGAAAGCCTATTCAAACATAGTTGGTGAGAAGTTCCAAAACCTACAGAAAGAGCTAGATCTTCATCCAAGAAAACAAAACACTTAGTTACCTCAATCCAAAGAGGGTTTCTTCAAGGCACATTGTGTTAAAACTGTTAAAAATTAACAATAAAGAAAGAATTCTCAGGGAAGCCAGGGGAAAAAAGACAGCAACCTATAAAATAAATCCCATCAAATTATCATAAAATTTCTTAGCAAAACCCCTACAAACTAGGAGAGAGTGGAATCAAATATTCAAGCTACTGGCCTAGCCAGGTGGTTCAGTTGGTTGGAGCATCATGCTGTATACCAAAAAGCTGTGGATTTAATTCCTGGTAGAGCACATACCTAAGTTGCAGGTCAGATTCCTAGTCAGGGCATATGCAGGAGGCAACTGATCCATGTTTCTCCCTTACATCAATGTTTCTCTCTCTCTCTCCCCCTGCTTTCCTTTCCTCTCTAAAAATCAATAATAAAAAAAAATCCTCAGGTTAAGATTTTAAAAAAATATTTAAATTACTAAAAGAGAGAAAGTACTGACCAAAAATAATATATCCAAAAAAGTCATTCTTTAGCTATGAAAGAGAAATATAAGACTTCCAGGCAGACAGATAGAAGCCGTGGAAATTTATCACTAAAACACCTCCATTGCAAGAAATACTCAAGGGGGTTATTCTACTTCAAAGAACAAAAGGTCACAAAACCAAAGGACAAAAAAACAAGATTACCAACAGACAGAAGCAGAATATTACAAACCTTTTTCAGAATAAGGTACTATTCATTTAAATATCACATAAAAGCTAAAAGAAGTAAGAATATTTCTTTTAAAAAGGGAAGAAAACAATAGGCACTACAATTCAAAACTAAACTCAGAGGGTAAATATAAATAATTTGTGACCAAAAAAAAACATGAAAGAGGAGGGATAAAGGTCTGAATTTGCAAACAGAAATGAAAATTCAATGCATTCAGAATAAAAAGAACTAAAAATTTCTTTTGCATAAACCTAAAGGTAAACACACACACACACACACACACACACACACACACACACACACACCAAAAACAAAACTGAGAACATAACTTTAAGAAAAGGAAACAGAGGAAATAAATATTGAATACCACCCACCAAAACCAACAGCCAAGAACACAAGGAAAAAGGAAGAGTGGAGGCACAGAGCCACCAGAAAACAACAGATTAAATTAACTAAATGGCTATAGGAAATCCTCATACATCAATAATCATCCTCACTGTAAATAAACTGAATTCACCAATAAAAAATGCAGAGGAGCAGACTGGATCAAAAAACGAAACCCAGACTCATGCTTCCTTAGGGAGATACATCTAAGCTGCAAAGACAAATATAGACTCAAGTAAAAGGTTAGAGAATCATTCTCCAAACAAATAACATCCACAGAAAAGGTGTAGTTATATTTGACAAAATAGATTTCAAAATAAAAAAAGATAACAAGAGACTAAAATGAACATTTTATAATGATAAATGTGAAAGTACATCAAGAAGACATAACAATTCTCAATATATATGCACCCAATCAGAAACCACAAAAATATATAAAGCAACTACTAATAATTAAAGGGAGAAACTGACAAAAACACAATCAGAATAAGGAACCTAAATACCCCATTCACAGCTATGGGTGGATCATCCAAACAGATAATCAATAAATACCACCCTTCAATAACACATAAGACTAAATGGACCTAACTGATATTCACAGAGCCTTTCATCCCAGAACATCAGATTATACATTATTCTCCAGTGCACATGGAACAGTCTGAAGACTACACTATATGTTGAAACACAAAACTAGTCTCAAAAAACTTAAGATTTAAATCATTCCAAGCATATTTTCTGACCACAATGCTTTGAAATAAAATATCAATTGCAAAAAGGCAGCAGAAAGAAATCAGCATAGTTAACATGTCCAAAGTACCAAAAACCATAATGCAATCACCATCAAAATCCCAATGACATTGACATGTTTTAAAGAAATACAAAAAAAAAAATCAGATTTGTATGGAACCAGAAAAGCCCCCAAATAACAAAAGCAATCCTGAGGAAAAAAAGAATGAAACCAGAGGTATCATACTCCCTGACTTCAAATTATACTACAAAGCAATGGTAATCAAATCAATAAATATGCTAGGAAAATTAAAAAGCCACATGCAAAAGAATGAAGCTAGACTACTATCTGTCCCAATATACAAAAATTAACTTGAAATAAGTCAAAGACCTAAATATAAAACATGAAACAATAAATTACATAAATTAAAACATATATACTAAATAACAGATCCTGGTCTTAGAGAAGGTTTTCTAAATTTTTTCCCAAAGAAAAAGAAATAAGAAAGAAATTAAGGGGACTATATAAAACTAAAAACCTTCTGCACAGCAAAAGAAACCATCAACAAAATGAAAAGAGAACCCACTGAATGGGAGAACATATTTGCCAATAATACATATAATAAGGGGTTAATTTCCTAAGTATAAAAAACTTATAGAACTCACACCAAAAAAAAATAACCCAATTTAAAAAATGGGCCAAGGATCTGAATAGACACTTCTTCAAAGAAGACATACAGAGGGCTAATGGACATATGAAAAGATGTTCAACATCACTAATCATCAGAGAGATGCAAATTAAAACTACAATGAGATATCACCACATACCTGTCAGAATGGCTATGATCAATAAATCAACAGACAACAAGTACTGGTGAGTATGTGGAGAAAGGGAAACCCTAGTACACTCTTGGGGGGAATGTACTGTTACAGCCACTATAGAAAATAGTATGGTGTTTCCTTAAAAAAATTAAAAATGAACTACATTTTTTTAATGATGTTTTATTGTATTTTTTTCTATTACTATTTAGTCCCCTTATACTCCCTCCTCCACCCTTAGCAATTGCCACACTGTTAACCCAGCTTCTGGAAATAATCCAAAGAATCCAATACACTAATTTAAAAGAATATATGCACCACTATGATCACTGCAACATTAATAAAATAGCCAAGATCGTGAAACAGATTTAGTGCCCATCAGTTGATGAATAGATAAACAAGCTGTGGTGTATTTACACAATCAAATACTGTTTGACTGTAAAATAGAAGAAAACTATATCTTTGGGACAACATGGATGGAGCTGGAGATCATTATGCTTAGTGAAATAAGCCAGTCAGAGAGAGACAAATACCATATGATCTCACTTACATGTGGAATCTAATTAACAAAGTTACAAACAAAATAGAAACAGAAGCATAGACACATAGAAGAGACTGACTGCTCTCAGATGGGAGTGGGATTGAGGGACTGGGTGAAAAAAGGTGAAGGGATTAAGCAAAAACATATGACACATAAACAAAAGAAGTGTGTATATGTGTGTATATGTGTATCATTCATCAGAAAAGATGAAATCCTGCCAATTCTAACAACATGATAAATCTTGAGAATATCATGCTAAGTGAAATAAGTCAGACAGAAGAAGTCAAGAACCATATATGACTTCATTCATATAGGAGATATAAAACTGAAAGCAACAAATGAACAAACAAGAAAAAAAAGAAAAGAAAAACTAATAGACAGAGACAACAATGCGGTGGTTACCAGAGGGAAGGGGATAGAGAGGGTAGTAAAGTACTAAAGATCAAATACGTGGTGACAGCAGATTTGAACTTGGGTGGTTGAAACACAGTGCAATATACAGATCATGTGTTACAGAAATGTACGTTTGAAACCTCTATAATTTTACTAACCAATGTCACTCCAATTAAATTAATTTTTTAAAATAGTCAATGATCTGATTTCTACTCCTGGAAAGATGGGGTAAATGCCCTTGTCCTTATTCATCTAAGTACATCTAGAAACCATAGACATTATCCATAAAACAAACATAAGAAACTCTGAAAAGTTTAAAAAAAAAAAAAGCAAACTAGTAAAGATCTCAGGGCCCAAGTAACTATACAGCATGAGCTACCTAAAGTCTACTGCATCATCCACCTCTGATCTGGTGCTAGAGAAAACCTATAATTCAGAAATACCAGCAAGTAAATATTCACAGAAAAAGCTCAGATAAAAGCCTGCTCTTTTTAGCCAGAAGACCTGAAAAGGGACAACTAGAAAGACAGAAAACTTTTAGACAAAATGTACTCCAACCAACCACAACAGATTTTTCAAAAAAAACAAAAATAAAAGCGTGAAATAAATATATTTTGTGAAAATGGAAAACAAAATAAAAGTTGACATAGCAGTATTTATAACAGACAAAATAAACTTTAAAGCAAAGACTATAACAAGAGACAAAGAAGGATCAAGCAATTTAACTTCTGGGTATGTACACAAAGAAACCCAAAACACTAGATCAAAAAGACATATACATCCATAGGTTCACTGCAGCATTACTCACAATAGACAAAATATGGAAGCAGCCTACGTATCCATCAATAGATGAATGGATAAAGAAAAAGTGGTGCAGATATACAATGGAATATGACTAAGCCATGAGAAGAATGAAATCTTGTCTTCTGCAACAACACAAATGGACCTAGAGATTATTGTGCTGAGTGAAATACATCAAATGTCAGATGATTTAATTTATATGTGGAATCTAAAAAACAAAGTAAATGAACAAGCATGGAAAAAAATAGACTCATAGACTTCCGGCCAAGATGGAGGCTTGGGTAGGTACATTTTGCCTCCTCATGCAACCAAAAGAAGAACATCGACAAATATAAAAATCAACCAGAACTGCCAGAAAATTAAACTGTATTGAAGTCTGACGACCAAGGAGTTAAAGAAGAAACATTCATCCAGACTGGTAGGAGGGGTGGAGATGGGCAGCCAGCCAGAGAGGTTGCATGGCAAGGCGGTGGCTGAAAAACTGGATGGGCAAGATGGTGGCTGGCAGTCCCACACTTGCATGTGGATAAACTGGGAAGGACACCTGGAGAGCAGGACAGACCTTGCAACCCAATGTTCTAGCATGAGGGAAGAAAGCCTCAAAACCTCTGGCTGTAAAAATCTGTGCGAGTTGCAGCAGCATGAGAAACTCCTGTTTTCACAGGAGAGTTCATTGGAAAGACCCACAGAGTCCCAGAGTGTACACAAACCCACCTACCCAGGAATCAGCACCAGGAGGGCCCAATTTACTTGTGGGTAGTGGGGGAGGTGACTGAGAGTGGGGCGAGGACTGAGCAAGCAGAATAGTTCTCTACCTGAAACCCCCATATACAGCACCAAAATGCAACAACGTGGGTTGCCCCTCCCCGTGAATACATAAGGCTCCACTCCTTGCAACATAACAGGTGTGCCGAGACAAGAAAATATGGCCCAAATAAAGAACAGATCAAAACTCCAGAAAAAATACAACTAAGCAATGAGAGATCGCAAATCTAACAGATGCAGAGTTTAAAACACTAGTAATCAGGATGCTCACAGAATAAGCCAGGAGGTGAAAGACAAATACCATATGATCTCACTTATAAGTGGAAACTAATCAACAAAACAAACAAGCAAGAAAAATATAACCAGCAACATTGAAAGAAAAAAAAACAAATCAAAAGTAATGAAAAGGAAGGAAGGAGAAGGTAATGTGGAAAAGAACGGGAAGGGTCAAATCAAGGAACATGTATAAAGGACCCATGGACAAAACTAAAGTAGGGAAGAACTGAGGGTGGGAGGTGGGGGTGGGTGGGGCAGAGGAAAGTGATGGCAGAAAAATGAAGACAAATGTATTTGAACAATATTAAAAAAAAAAGAAGAAAAAACAAGGGATGGAAATGGTCCAAGAAATGAAGTGCACTAAGCATTTCTAGACACTGGTTAAGTTTTATTTTACTGCATTATCTCATTCAGACTCCATCCCCTGCAGGGGTAGATGTTTTTACCTATATTTTACCTCGGAAATTAATGAGGTTGACTAACCTGCCAAAGTTACTCACAGGGCTCTTAAATGGATGATGAACTCCTTGAGGAGAGGGCAGCATCTTATTCATTTTTACATCTTCTGATATTGAGCAAGGGGCCCAGCAGAGAACAGGCATTCAGTGCACGTTTACTGAAGGTCATGGTCATGGCAGAGGTGGAGGTGAAATTCATACCTGGCAACCTTCTAATCTGTTAATCTTTTAAGGAGAAAAATCTTAAAAGCAGCAAGAGAAAAGGAGGCAGGTATCTACAAAGGAATTCCCAAGACTATCAACTGATTTCACAAAAGAAACCTTACATGCAAGAAGGGGATAGAAAGAAGTATACAGTCATGAAAGGCAAGGACCTACATCCAAGAGTACTCTACCCAGCAAAGCTATCATTTAGAAAGAAAGGGCAGATAAAGTGCTTTCCAGATAAAGTAAAGTTAAAGGAGTTCATCATCACCGAGCCCTTATTATTTGCAATGTTAAGGGGACTTATCTAAGATAAAGAAGATCAAAACTATGGACAGTAAAATGACAACAAACTCACAACTGAACCTAAAAATGAAAAAAAAAAAAAAAAACAACAACTAAGCAAACAACTAGAACAGGAAGAAAATCATAGAAATGGAGATCAGAGGGGAGGGGGAGGGGGAAGAATCCAGAAAAAGATACAGAGAATAAGCAGTGTGTTGCAGCTTCTCTAGGCTGGACAGGTCCACTTGGGGCTCAGGTAGATGGAAGGCAATGCATGGAGCTTGGGGATGCTTGACATACCTTTATTCAGGAGAGTCACACAGGCACAAGTCTGGTCCAGGGAAATCCCACAGGTCACAAAACCTGTGTCTACGCCACACACAGGCCACGAGCCCATGTGGAGGGAGTCACACAGGCCACAAGCCCATGTCCAAGTCAGCGCCTCAGCACCCCACCCTATCCAAAGCTCATATCCCTTTTATACTAGCCCCAAACAAAGCAGGCAATCAGACCAGAAGGTGAAGTAACTACCATGAGCTGCGCATGGGATCCTACTCAAGGCCACAGGGCAATTTATCGCACCCAGGGCTCAACGCCGTGAGACCCAGGCAAAAGCCTGTGGGAACACTGCTTTATGAGACTCCTCCAAGGTTGCGAGGAGTTGCTCCCTCCAGTTACCCAGGCATCTAGGTAAGGGAGCCAGACCGCCTCCACGTACCCTCAGTCCACCCCTTCTGGGTTCCTCACCGTACAATCTGCCAGGATATGTTCCACAAAGTTCCTTTGGCGAGGTGGGCAGAGCCCTGCACCCATAAACCACAACAAATATAAGCTACAGCAACAAGCAAGCAATACACAAGTGCTGCCACCCAAGACAGCGAGGACCCACTGCCATTCAGTTGTTAGGGATGCCCACCATTCCTGCAGAGGATGGCCTGTCAGGTGTTCAATGGCACAGGTTTCAGAGGTTAATGCCTACAAAGGTTGGCTTACATTGTGGTGGACATCAGGAACATAAACACAATATTCTGACCCTACTAGGGCACATACACCACCTTGGCATGCGGTGGGCATATCTAAATTCATACAATTCTGCAAGGCTACTTTTCTTAACTGATGCACTTCTTCATTTAACAGGCTTAAGGAATCATGTGTTGTGTTCAGCGCATGGGTAGTGTACAGGGTCAAAGCAGTTATCTCAGTCTCAGTAATTAGAGAGGCAGCTTGAGGAGAAAGAACAGCAAGTAGATAATACCACCACGGGGTACGCTTTACCCAGTGTCATGCTCTAAATGCTTCCCAATTTGTTGGTCGGCTTACAAGAGTTCTGAACTCGAGCAGACAAATAGCGCCATCCCCAAGCACAACCAGTCCAGTTTCCAGGCAGGTAAGGCCACCCATGTGAGCCATACACCCAGAGGGCTCCAGTGGGGACTGCAGCCCAGGTGTCCGCCCAGGCCTTCCAGAAATGTTCCAGGGTCAGAGACTGACATAGACTTGTCAGAGTCCAGCCCACACTGGCTTGTCCTGTGGGGTTCTCAATTCAAAGGGGAGCTGGTCCAGCCAACTCCATGGCTTCAGCTCTAAGCCACCCCAACACAGAGTAGCCAGTCAACAGTCGGGGTCAGTCATGCCGCTGCTCTGCCCCAACGTAAATGTTAGTCCAAGTGGCACCCCACATCAGATGTTTGCTGTTCCAGTGGTTCCGGAGCCATGTCCAGTTCATGATGGAAGCAGGGGCCATGCGCCATGGAAGCCCAGATAAGGTGCTCAGTGGGACTTCCATGCAAACCCAGGACGCTGATTGATTTGCCACTGAGGCATAGGTACGGACCCAATCCACTAAGGTCCATACCTTTTGCACCCTAGGTGTGGAAAGACAAAGCAGTTAGAGGCACCAGCAAGGGCAAATCATGACCCTCAGGTAATACACAAGCAAGCCTCTGGTCAGTGGTAGGACAGTGGCTGACAGAGGAGGTCTTCCCAGGCATGCATACCAGACCTCCTGTGCCTCAAGTAGGGGCTCCACATCTACGTGCAGCAACAGGGGAGAGCTCATAGTAGGCCAGAGGGAAATTACAGAGGTGCCATGGAGCAACTTTTTGTGGTCTGCTGACCCTGGATATGTCACTTTTAGGATCGGGGGCCAGGTCCCCATCACCCAGGGCGCTATTTGCAAGTCCTGCTCCACTCCTTGTCTCCAAGGGTCAATGAGAGCCACCCAACGCATGTGAGGGGCTTTTATTTTCCAAGGCCAGGTCCAAGTAGCTGTTTGTCCTCACTCCAGATCCTCCAGAGCAGGCAGGAGAATATTCCCCTGTTTCCCCAAGCCTGGTTTCAGCAAGGCATCCTTAGTCTGTGCCTGCAGCTGGATGGGAGCTGCAGTCCAGTGGAGAAGCGCTTCCATCAGAGCAGGTTCCCCCACTCCGGCTCCTCTCATTCAAAGCCTGGAGAACAGTCCATAAGCGCTTTGTCCAGCCCTTCAGCGTGGGGATGGCAGCCGCAGCTCCCAGGCCCTGCTTTAAGAGACCTTTATACTATTCAATCATCCCAGCAGCTTGGGGGTGATAGGCCACCTGGAATTGCCAGTCAATCTGCAGGTCTAGAGCCCATTGTTGTACCAAGTTTCCAGTAAAATGTGTCCTTTCATCACTCTCAATGACCAAGGGGTGCCCATAAGCAGCACATTACCGCTGGAGGGCGGCTATTACTGCTCTCTGATCTGGGTGCCATGCAGGATAAGCAGCTAAGAGTCCCGTGGCTGTGTCCACACCTGTAATAGCATACTTATATCCCTCTGAACAGGACAGGAGCCCGATAACATCCACTTGCCACCTGGTCAACGGTGCTGGTCCCCACACCACCTGCCCAGCAGTTCCCACAGTCTTTAGGGGATGCTCCTGTGAGCAGACAACGCAAGTCTCACAGGTTTCTTGTACTTCTGCCAAAGTGACAGGTAACCCCCAAACATTTGACAGACAATCCAGGCCCTTGCACAGTGTGCCTGGAGACCCACGCTCGCCGCAGGCTCTGCTTCCTCCCCTTCTGCTGCTCTGCCATTTCTGTGCCATGGGCACTGCCCTTCAGTGCGCCTGGACCACCTGCTTCCCGCTTCACCACCATCTGCTCCACCAGTGCAGTTTGCTCCAGCATGCTTTCTGGCAGTTGCATGTCGTGCTGCCAGCTCTAGCAGCTGTCCCACCGGCAAGGCTAGGGCAAATTGAGCAGCATGGCTAGGCAGCTCAGCACGAGAGAGCATGGGGTCAGAGCTAGCTTCCCGTCAGCTTACAGTGGTTGGCAGCCTGGCCACCTCCCAGGCCAAAGCACATCCCATGGGCACCACCAACTAAAACGCCGCTGCCATGTTGGGCTCCGGCTCCATGCACTTGGCCTTGGCCCACAGACACAGCCAGTGTATGCTACTCGCCTGCAGGACCCCTCCCTCTTCTCATCAGCTCGGTGAGAGCAGAGAGTGCCTGTCCTGCCACCAAAAAACCAGCCTGGGCCGCAGTCCTCTGCCCCAGTCAGGTTCAGCAACTATGTTACCCTCTGCTTGGGGCGAGGGAGGGAAAGGGGATTCCGGGCTGCCCAGAGTCCTCCAGAGCAGGCAGGAGGATATTCCCCTGTTTCCCCATGCCTGGTTTCAGCAAGGCATCCTTAGTCTGCTCCTGCAGCTGGCCAGACTTCCACGCTAGGCCCTTAAAGACCTCAATTCTGTTTCCCCCCACCTTTTTTCCCTGACTTGCTCACTACAAATTGGGAGGGGATTGGCAGCAGCTCAGCTGCTCGGAGGCTTTTCTGTAGGGTGCAGAGTCGAGTCTTCAAGGCTTTTTTGCCTCTTCCTTGGAGTTTCCTAGTTCGCAGGCTGCACTGGGAATTGCAGTTTTCTCTGCTGAAAGAAGCATTCAGCCCATGTCCCCGCACCCGCAGGAGTGCTGGAGCACGCCAGGTTCGACCCTGGCTCTTCAGCAGCAGCAGGCGACTGGGGAGTTGAGTCGCTCCTCCGCTGCATGCAGGGCTTCTTCTGAGGCCTTAATTCTGGTTTCCAGGGAGCCCTCTCTTCCCTGGAGCTCCCTCTGCTTCGCTGCATCGCAAAGCTGCTAGACCATTGCAGGGTATCCCCAACCTCCCTTAAGGCTTTCTCCACCGTGTCAGGTGCACCACTGACATCGGGCCACTCTTGCCGGGGGGGCCGTCCACGATGCCAGGAGGCATGCCATTGGGTGCCATTTCCCAGTAGCAGGCTACCCCTTGGGACTTCCACCAGGGAGCCCAGGGACTCCATCTTCCTATCGAGAATCCCATCCTGTTGGTGATGCCACTTGTGTTGCAGACGCTCTAGGCTGGACAGGTCGGCTTGGGGCTCGGGTAGATGGCAGAAGATGTGTGGAGCCTTGGGGATGTGTGACATGCCTTTATTAGGGAGAATCACACAGGCATAAGCCCGGTCCAGGGAAATCACACAGGTCACATAGTCTGTGTCCCTCCTGCACACAGGCCACAAGCCTGTGTGGAGGGAGTCACACAGGCCACAAACCCATGTCCAAGTCCACACCCGAACTCCCCACCCCATCCAAAGCCACGATCCCTTTTTTTTTTTTTTTTTTTTTTGGTATTTATTAGTTTATTTTTTGTTCAAATACATTTGTTTCTGTCTTCCCACCACCATTTTTCCCTGCCCCCGCTCTCACCCTCCTCCCTCAATTCTTCCCCATTTTGGCTTGGTTCATGGGTCCTTTATCCATGTTCCTTGACTGGACCCTTCCTTTCCCTATCCCCTTCCCCCACGCCTTTCTTCCCTCTTGACTCTGTTGGTCTTTTTTCTTTCAATGTTGATGGTTATATTTTCCTTGCTTGTTTGTTTTGTTGGTTAGGTTCCACTTATAGGTGAGATCATATGGTATTTGTCTTTCGCCCCGAGGCTAATTTCACTTAGCATAGTGCTCTCTAATTCCATCCACACTGTCATGAAGGGTAGTAATTATTTTTTTCTTTCAGCTGTGGAGTATTCCATTGTGTAAATGTACCATCATTTTTTGATCCACTCATCTACAGATAGGCATTTAGGTTGCTTCCAACACTTGGCTATTGTAAATTGTGCTGCTATGAACATTGGGGTGCATAGGTTCTTTTGAATTGGTGTTTTGGGATTCTTAGAGTATAATCCCAGCAGTGGAATTGCTGGGTCAAAAGGCAGTTCCATTTTTAGCTTTTTGAGGAAATTCTAGATTGTTTTCCACAGTGGCTGCACCAGTCTGCATTCCCTCCAACAGTGGACTAGTGTTCCCTTTTCTCCACAGCCTTGCCAGCACCTGTTGCCTGTTGATCTGTTTATAATGGCCATTCTGACCAGTGTGAAGGGATATCTCATTGTGCTTTTCATTTGCATCTCTCTGATGGCTAGTGATGCTGAGCATCCTTTCATATGTCTCTGGGCCCTCTGTATCTCTTTCTTGGAGAAGAGTCTGCCCAGGTCCTTTGCCCATTTTTTTACTGGATTTTTTGTCCTCTTGGAGTGGAGTCGTGTGAATTCTTTATATATTTACGAGATCAAACCTCTATCTAATGTATCATTGGCAAATATATTTTCCCATACAGTTGGCTCCCTTTTCATTTTGCTGATTTTTTTTTTAGCCATGCAGAAACTTCTTATTTTGATGAGGTCCCACTTGTTTATTCTTTCCTTTATGTCCCTTGCTCTAGGGGACATATCGGTGAAAAAATTGCTGCATGGGATATCTGAGAGTTTCCTGCCAATGTTCTCCTCTAGGACTCTTATGGTGTCACAACTTATATTTAAGTCTTTTATCCATCTTGAGTTTATTTTTGTGTATTGTGTCAGCTGATGATCAAATTTCAATTTTTTGCATGTAGCTGTCCAGCTCTCCCAATACCATTTGTTGAAGAGGCGATTTTTACTCCAACTTATACTTCTGCTTCCTTTGCCAAATATTAATTGACCATAGAGAAATGGGTTTATTTCTGGGCTTTCTATTCTGTTCCAGTGATCTATGTGTCTGTTCTTATGCCAGTACCAGACTGTTTTGATTACAGTGGCCTAGTAATATAGTTTGATGTCCTGTATTGTGATCCCTCCTACTTTGTTTTTCTTTCTCACAATTGCTGTGTCTATTCAGGGTCATTTATGGTTCCATATAAATTTTTGAAATCTCTGTTCTATGTCTGTGAAATAAGTCATTGGTATTTAAATACGGATTGCATTGAATCTATACACTGTTTTGGGTAGTAAGGACATTTTAATGATGTTAATTCTTCCAATCCATGAACACGGTATATAATTCCATTTATTTGTGTCTTCCTTAATTTCTTTCTTCAGTGTTGTATAGTTTTCTGCATATAGGTATTCTATCTCCTTGGTTAAATTTATTCATAGGTACTTTATTTTTCTTGTTGCTATAGCAAATGGAATTTTTTTTTCTGATTTCTGCTTCTGCTATTTCATTCTTGGTGTACAAAAATGCTTTCAATTTCTGAATTCTGACTTTATATCCTGTTGTTTTGCTAAATTCACTTACTAGGTCGAGGAGTTTTTTGGGGGAGTACATAGGATTTTCTATGTACACTATCATGTCATCTGCAACAATGATAGTTTTACTTCCTCCTTTCCAGTTTGATTGCCTTTTATTTCTTTTTCTTATCTGACCTCTGTGGCTAGGACTTCCAATAATTCGCTGAATAGAAGTGGTGAAAGTGCTTGTCTTGTTCCCGATCTTCGTGGGAAAGCTTTTAGTTTTTGCCCATTGAGTATGAGGATGGCTGTAATTTTTTCATATATGGCCTTTATTATGTTGAGGTATGCCCCTTTATTCCCATTTTGCTGAGTGTTTTTGTCATAAATGGGTGCTGTACCTTAGCAAATGCTTTTTCTGCATCTTTCGAGATGATCATATGGTTTTTGTCTTTCCTTTTCTTTATGTGATGTATTACACTTATTGGTTTGTGTATATTGAACCATCCTTGCACTCCTGGATGAACCTCACTTGATCATGTTGGATAATCTTTTTAATGTATTGCTGGTTATGGTTTGCCAATATTTCATTGAGGATTTTAGTGTCTTTGTTCATCAGCGATATTGGCCTGTAGTTTTCTTTCTTTGTAGGGTCTTTATCTGGTTTTGGGATTAGGGTGATGCTAGCCTCATAAAAAGATGATATTTTGGAATAGTCTGAGAAGGACAGGGGTTACTTCTTCCTTAAATGTTTTGTAAAATTCTCCTGTGAAACCGTCTGCCCCAAGGCATGCTTTTGTGTGCTGGGAGTTTTTTGATTACTGCTTCAATTTCACCAGCTGTTATCGGTCTGTTCAGGCTTTCTGTTTCTTCTTCATTCAGTGTTGGAAGATTATACTTTTCTAGAAATTTGTCCATTTCATTGAGGTTTTTAATCTTCTTGGCATATAATTGTTCATAGTAATTTCTAACAATCCTTTGTATCTTTGTGGTATCAGCGGTTATTTTTCCTCTTTCATTTCTGATATTATTTATTTGGGCTCTCCCTTTTTTTTCTGATGAGTCTGCTTAAAGGTTTGTCAATTTTATTTATCTTTTAAAGAACCAGTTTCTGGATTGGTTGATCCTTTGAATTGTTCTTTTAGTCTCCATGTCTTACAGTTCTGCTCCCATCTTGATTATTTCCTTCCTTCTACTTGCTCTGGGATTTATTTGTTGTTATTTCTCCAGTTCTTGAAGTTGCAGGGTTAGGTCATTTATTGAAATGTTTCTATCTTTTCTAGGTAGGCTTGTATTGCTATGAACTTGCCTCTCAGGACTGCCTTTGCTGTGTCGCATAGGTTTTGGACGGTTATATGTTCATTTTCATTTGTTTCCAGAAACTTTCTGATTTCTTCTCTTATCTCATTATTGACCCATTCTTTGTTTAATAGTGTGCTGTTCAGTCTCCATGAGTTTGCAAGTTTTTGAGGTTTTTCCTTGAGGTTGGTTTCTAGTTTCAAGCCCTTGTGGTCTGAGAAAATGCTTGCTATGATTTCAGTCTTCCTGAGTTTGCTGAGGCTTGTTTTGTGTCCTATCATATGGTCTCTCTTTGAAAAAGTTCCATGCGTTATTCAAAGGAATGTGTATGTTGCTTCTTTGGGATGAAAGGTTCTATATATGTCAGTTAAGTCCATTTGATCTAATGCATCATTCAGTTCCACAATATCTTTGTTTATGTTTTGTTTGGAATATCTATCCATTTTTGACAGTGGTGTGTTAAAATTCCTTCCTATCAATGTGTTGCTGTTTGTCTTTCTTGAAGTCCTCCAAGATTTTCCTTATGTATTTAGGTGCTCCTATGCTGGGTGCCTATAAGTTTACAATGTTTATATCTTCTTGATGGATTCTTCTTTTGAATATTATAAAGTGTCCCCTTGGGTCCCTTTTTATAGCCTTTGTTTTGAAATCCATTTTGTCTGATATAATCATTGCTACCTCTGCTTTCTTTCCAGTCCATTTGCTTAGAATATTTTTTTCTATGCTTTACTTCAAATCTCTATAGGTCCTTTGTTCTCAGAAGTCAGTTCCGGGATCCCCCCTGCTACTCCCTAGTTCTCTCCCCAACACCTGCAACTCCAGTCTCTCCTTGAGAGTCTCAAGGCAGCCTGTGTCCCCTTTAGCCAGGGGTCTACTATCTCTGCAGGCCACCCTACATTCAGCACCAAGGGCCCCATGCAACTCCTGTCTGGACCAAACTGTCCTGAGGGCAGGGCTATTATTTCCTTTCCCGCTGCTGCCTCTTTGGGCATGGCCAGCCTGAGCAAGATGGAGACCGTGGAATGGGAAAGGAGTCAGTACCGGGAGCTCCCCAGCTGCTCCTTCAGTTCTCTCCCCAACACCTCCGTCTCCAGTCTCTTCCCAAGGGTCTCCAGGCAGCTCTGCATCCCCTCTGGCCAGGGATCTACCATCTCTGCTGGCCACACTGCAGTCAGCATCCACGCCTGCATGCATCCTGGGCAGTGTGTCTTAAGGGCAGGGGTATTGTTTCCTTTATGCGTGAGTGAGATGGAAGCTGAGGAGTGGGAGGTGAGTCATCACAGGGCCCTGCTGGCCACCATCTCAGTTCTGTCCCCAAAGCTCTCCTCACCAATCTTTCCTCAGGCTCCATCCCACTCTGCTCCCACCTCTGCCTGGAGACCAAGGAAGGTGGCTACCACTGCAAATTTTTGTGTTGGCCCTTTAAATGTCTCTTTGCATCTCCAGCTGCCTTTCTCTGGCAGAGAGCACCAGTATGCTTTTCACAGTTGTCTTTTGTCTGTGTGCTTTTTGGGGTTCAGACATTGTGGTCTAGAGGTCCCTGCTTATCATTCAGACCCTGTTCTTCTTAGGGGGATCCAACTGGTTGTTTCAATATCCCTCTGGTCCTGGTGCCTGTGGGCGCCCTACCCTCTCGAGCTTCCACCTCACTTCTCACCCATTAGGATGTACGAAAGTTGATTCCACTGTCTGTCCAAGGCTCCAAGGCTCTCCTCTCTATATCGTTCCATGGTTTTCCAGGTGATTTCTCCACAATTTAGTTGCAATTCCAGTTTGGTCCTGGGAGAAGGTCAGTGTGACTTCCACTCACTCCTCCATCATATTCTCACTCCTATTCCTTTTATACTAGCCCCAAACAAAGCAGGCAATCAGGCCAAAAGGTGAAGTAACTATCATGAACTGTGCATGCAATCCTACTCAAAGCTACAGGGCAGTTTATCGCACCTGGGCTCAAGGCCATGAGACCTGGGCAAAAGCCTGTGAGAACGCTGCTTTATGAGACTCCTCCAAGGTTTCGAGGAGTTGCTCCATCCAGTTACACACGCATCTAGGTGAGGGAGCCAGACCGCCTCCATGTACCCTACAAGCAGCATAAAGAGTAGGGACAAAATAGACAGGGGGAGGTTAAGAACAGTATAGGAAATGGAGAAACCAAAGAGCTTACATATATGACACTTGGACCTGAAATAAAGGTGGGGGGTGAGGGGAATATAGGTGGGAGGGAGGATGCAGGGTGAAGAAGTATAAAGGGGAAAAAACATGACAACTGTAATAGCATAATCAATAAAATATACTTTAAAAGAAAAAAAGAAACAGACTCCTAAATACAGAGAACATACTGAAGGTTGTCGTATAGCAGGGGTGAAAGGGATGTGTTAAAAAGGTGAAAAAATTAGGAAATACAAATTGAGCCCTAGCTGGTGTGGCTCAGGGGATTGAATGCCAGCCTGCGAACCAGAGGGTCACTGGTTCGATTCCCAGTCAGGGCACATGCCTGCGTTGGGGATCAGGTCACCTGTAGGGGGCATTTGAGAGGCAACCACACATTGATGTTTTTCTCCCTCTGTTTCTCCTTCCCCTGTCTCTGGAAATAAATGAATAAATCTTTTTAAAAAGTATAAATTGATAGTTACAGAATAGTTAGGGAATGTAAAGTACAGCGTAGGGATATATAATCAATAATATCTTAATAACTATGTATTGTGTCAGATGGGTACTGGATTTATTGTGGTGACTGTTTTATAAGTTATATAACTGTCTAATCACTGGGCAGTATACCTGAGACTTACATAATATTGTATGTCGACTGAAATTGAAAAATTAAAAATTATTTAAAAGAAAAACAAACAAAATACTTTGGGCATAATACCACATGCATCAGCAAAACCTCCGTGGGTAGCCTACACTCCCACTCCATTCTGACCAAACATAGGTGCCCCTTCACACTTGAATAAGGTGGTATGGAAAAGAACAAAGTGGGAGTTGGGACATTCATCTATACATAGTGATAGTTAAAGAAAATATAGACTAATATCACTCATAAATATCACACAAAATCCTTAACAAAATATTAGCAATTTTATGTAAAAATATAAAAAGCACTATATGCCATGACCAATTAAGATTTACTTAAAGGGCTTTAAATCCTCCAAGTCGAGAGAGAGAAGATGGCGGAGGAGTGAATGGGAGTCACGCTGACCTCCTCCCAAAGCCAAACTGGAATTGCAACTAAATAATGGAGTAATCACCTGGAAAGCTGTGGAGTGATAGTGGAAGAGGAGCCTTGGTGTCGCAGACAATGGATTCTGCTCTCACACATCCCAATGAGTGAGAAGTGCGGTGGAGGCTCAAGAGGGTGGGCTGGATACCCACGGGCACTGGCACCAGAGGGAGATTGAAACGGCCAGTTAGCTTCCCCCGAGAAGAACGGGGTCTGAACCATAAACAGGAACCCCTAAACTACAGCAGCTAAAGCCAAGAAAATACAGACAAAATGCAACCCCTAAAAGCTTAGGGGCGCTCTCTGCCAGAGACAGGTGGCTGGGGATGCAAAGAGACATTTAAAGGGCAAACGCAAAAGTTGCAGTGGCAGCCACCCTCCTTGATCTCTGGGTAGAGGTGGCAGCGGGGTGGGCTGGTGCCTGGGAAAGGACTGGTGAGGAAAACTTTGTGAAGAGAACTGACACGGCGGCCAGTGGAGCCCTGGTGATGGCGCGCCTCCCACTCTGCAGCTACCATCTCGCTCAGGCATAAAGGAATCAATTAACTTTCCTTTTTGCGCTCCGCACACAGCTTGTGTACGTGTGAGCTACGGGGCTGAGTGCAGACTGCCTGGGAGAGCTTTGAGGAGAGACTAGAGATGGAGGCATTGGGGGAAGAACGGGAGGAGGAACCGGCGAGTCCCCACTCCCTCCCCGTTCTGTAGTCTCCATTGTGGGCTGGAAAGGCGCGACCCCAAAGAGGCAGAAGCAGGGCGCGCAGGAACCAGACTGCCTGCGATTGAAACGCATCCGCACAGGCGGTGGATCCTTGGCCGAACGGGTCACAGAACTGCCCAGAGACCCCTCAGGAGAGACTAGAAACTGAGGCATTGGGGAAAGAAAGGGAGGAGGAACCAGGGAGTCCCGACTCCTTCTCAGTGCCGTAGTCCGATTGCGCAGGAAGAGGCCACATCCCCAAAGAGCCAAAAGCCGAAAAGCACACATAGACACTCCAAAACTACCCAGTGCAGGTGTGCACACTTGCGCCGAGTGACCGGCGAGGGTTGGTGAGCATGTGTGTGACCTGCGCGGGCTGGCAAATGCTTGCACCGGCGACAAGGCCTCCCACAGATTGGCACCGATTCCGCCTGCGAGGGAGTGCACAGAGCGGCAAGGGCAGGCGTAAATGGACCTGCCCGCCCGTGATTGCTGAGCGGCCCACAAAATTAGTAGAGCTGCCCAGAGTCCTGGAGGAGAGACCAGAGACACGATTAACCTGAGAGTCCTGGAGCTGACTCCCTCCCATTTCTGTAGTCCCCATTTGGCGAGGGCAAGCAACGCACCCAAAGAACCAAAAGCAGGGAAAATACTCAATAGAAAATCCTAAACTGACCAGTGCTGCGGAGCTTGCTGGCCAGGGGGGCCAGATGAGTATGCGAGGTCGCAAATAAGCCCCCTGGTCTGGGGCAAGCACATGCGAGCCCAGGCAGGCGGGGGATCCTGCCGTGCTAGGAGCGCGCTCAAGGAGCCCTCATGAGAGTGCAGAGAGAACCCAAAAAATAGCCCAGCCCTGACCGAAGGGGTCACAGAGCTGCTCCAAGCAGGAGTCAGACACAGCCATTAGACTCCTGGAAGGCTGAAACAAACAACCCAAGGTCCTATAGGGTCAACAACTGATATCATCAGAGGCAGGCCCAGAAAAAAAGTAAAGGACAAAAATACTTAACAGACTCACAAAAATGGGAAGAAAAAGAAGTTCCCCCCAAATGAATGGAAAAGGGGACTCCCCACAGAGAGAGCTCAATGAAATAGAGGCAAGGGAACTATCAGATATTGAATTCAAAACAATGGTCCAAAGGAAGCTCAATGAGCTCAGCCAGCTCAAAGATAACTATGAGAAACTGCAGAGAAACTATCAGGATCTTACAGCAAACTATATCAGCCTGGAAAAGGACATAGAAACTATCAAGAAGACACATGAGGATATGAAGAATACAATTTTTGAATTGAAGAACACAGTAGAAAGAATCCAAAGCAGGCTGGATGAAGCTGAGCATCAAATCAGTGAGATGGAGGACAAGGTAGAAAGAAGCTCCGAGAAAGAACAAGAAATGGAAAAACGGCTCAAAAAGAATGAAGAGGCATTTAGGGAAATGCAGGACAACCTGAAACGCAATAATATCCGTATAATAGGGATACCAGAAGAAGAAGAAGAGGAGCAAGGGATAGAGAACCTCCTCGAAAAAAGTAATGATGGAAAACTTCCCTAATTTGAGGAGAGAAAGGCTCTCGTGGATCCAGGAGGCACAGAGGACCCTACTCAAGAGGGACTCAAGGAGGTCCACTCCAAGACACATCATCATTAAAATGGCAAATGTCAAAGACAAAGAGAGAATCCTCAAGGCAGCAAGGGAGAAGGAGAAAGTAACATACAAGGGGGCCCCGATACGCCTAGGAGCTGACTTCTCAACAGAAACACTACAAGCCAGAAGGCAATGGCAACAAAGAAGAGAAGAGAAGACTAAAAGAATATATCTCTACCAAACCAGCACTCCAAGATATGCTAAGGGGACTGGTTTAAGCAGATGAAGGAAAAGAATGACAAGGAGAGGAACACAGGTACAAAGAGAAAAGATGAGTAAGTTTCTATCAGTAATATCTCTCAATGTGAATGGACTAAATGCCCCAATCAAGATACAGGGTAGCTGAATGGATAAGAAAACATGACCCACACATATGCTGCCTACAAGAGACCCACCTCAGAGCAAGAGACCTACACAGACTGAAAGTAAAGGGATGGAAAAAAATATTCCAAGCAAATGGGCAAAAGAAAAAGGCTGGGGTTGCCATACTTGTATCAGACAAAGTAGATTTCAAAACAAAGGCATAAAGAGAGGCCCAGAGGGGCACTTTATAATACTTAAAGGAAGAATCTATCAAGAAGACATCAACATCCCAATATAGGAGCCCCCAAGTTTATAAGGAAATTGTTGGATGACTTCAAAAAAGATATAGACAGCAACACACTGATAGTAGGGGATTTCAACACCCCACTGTCAAAAATGGACAGATCTTCCAAACAAAACATCAATAAGGATTTCGTGGAACTGAATGACGCACTGAATCAAAGAGACTTAACTGACATATATAGAACCTTACATCCCAAAGAAGCAAAATACACATTCTTTTCAAATGCTCATGGCAGTTTTTCAAAGATAGACCACATGACAGGACACAAAGCAAACCTCAGCAAATTCAGGAAAACTGAAATAATACCAAACTTTTTCTCGGACCACAAGGGCTTGAAACTGGAAATCAACCTCAAAGAGAAACTTCAAAATGTTGCAAACTCATGGAGACTGAACAGTAGACTATTAAACAATGAATGGGTCAATAATGAGATAAGAGAACAAATCAGAAAATTTCTGGAAACAAATGAAAATGAACAGACAACAGTCCAAAACCCATGGGACACAACAAAGGCAGTCCTGAGAGGGAAGTTCATAGCAGTACAGGCTTGCCTAAAAAAGATAGAAGCATTTCACATAAAAGACCTAACACTACAACTTCAAGAACTGGAGAAACAACAACAAATAAATCTCAGAGCAAGTAGAAGGAAGGAAATAGTCAAGATTAGAGCAGAAGTGAATGACATAGAGACAAAAAGAACAATTCAGAGGATCAACCAATCCAGAAGCTGGTTCTTTGAAAAAATAAATAAAATTGACAAGCCTTTAAGCAGACTCATCAAGAATAAAAGGGAGAGGACCCAAATTAATAATATCAGAAATGAAAGAGGAGAAATAACAACTGAAACCACAGAAATACAAAGGATTGTCAGAAACAACTATGAAGAAATTTGAAAATCTTGATGAAATGGACAAATTTTTAGAAAAGTATAACCTTCCAACACTGAAGGAGGAAGAAACAGAAAGCTTTAACAGACCGATAACAGCTGGGGAAATTGAAGCAGTAATCAAGAAACTCCAGGCACACAAAAGGCCAGGGCCGGACGGTTTCACAGGAGAATTTTACAAAACATTTAAGGAAGAGCTAACCCCTGTCCTTCTCAGACTATTCCAAAAAATCCAAGAGGAGGGAAGACTCCCAGACTCTTTCTATGAGGCAAGCATCACCCTGATCCCAAAACCAGATAAAGACCTACAAAGAAAGAAAACTACAGGCCAATTTCGCTGATGAACATAGATGCTAAAATCCTCAACAAAATATTGGCAAACCGCATCCAGCAATACATTCAAAAGATTATCCACCACGATAAAGTGGGATTCATCCCAGGCGTGCAGGGATGGTTCAATATACACAAATCAGTAAACGTGATACATCACAAAAATAAAAGAAAAGACAAAAACCACATGATCATCTCGATAGATGCAGAAAAAGCATTCGATAAGGTACAGCACCCATTTATGATCAAAACATTCAGCAAAATGGGAATAAATGGGACATTCCTCAACGTAATAAAGGCCATATATGAAAACCCTACAGCCCACATCATACTCAATGGGCAAAAACTGAAAGCTTTCCCACTATGATCTGGAACATGACAAGAATGTCCGCTCTCACCGCTCTTTTCAACATCGTATTGGAAGTCCTAGCCACAGCGGTCAGACAAGAGAAAGGGATAAAAGGCATCCAAATAGGAAAGGAGGAAGTAAAACTATCATTGTTTGCAGATGACATGATAGTGTACATAGAACCCTGTAGACGCTACCAAAAAACTCCTCAACATAATAAGTGAATTTGGCAAAACAGCAGGATACAAAGTCAACATTCAGAAATGATAGGCATTTTTGTACACCAGCAATGCAATAGAAGAAGAAATCAGAGAAAAAATAGCATTCGATATAGCAAGAAGAAAAATAAAGCACCTAGGCATAAATTTAACCAAAGACACAAAAGACCTGTATGCAGAAAACTATACAACATTGAAAAAAGACATTAAGGAAGACACAAATAAATGGAAGCATACGCCGTGCTCATGGATTGGAAGAATTAATATCATCAAAATGTCCATACTACCCAAAGCAATTGATAGATTCAATGCAATCCCTATTAAGATACCAATGACGTATTTCAAAGAAATAGAACGGACATTTCAAAAATTTATATGGAACCATAAATGACCCTGAATAGCCGCAGCAATTTTGAGAAAGAAACACAAAGTAGGAGGGATCACAATACCGGACATCAAACTCTACTACAAAGCCACCATACTGAAAACAATCTGGTACTGGCACAAGAACAGACCCATAGACCAGTGGAACAGAATAGAAAGCCCAGAAATAAGCCCAGATCTCTATGGGCATCTAATATTTGACAAAGGGGGCAGAAGCATAAAATGGAGCAATAAGAGCCTCTTCAACAAATGGTGTTGGGAGAGCTGGATCGCTACATGCAAAAAATTGAAATTGGATCGTCAGCTGACACCATACACAAAAATAAACTCAAGATGGATAAAAGACTTAAATATAAGTCACAACACCATCAAAGTCCTAGAGGAGAACATTGGCAGGAAACTCTCAGATATCCCACGCAGCAATTTTTTCACTGATATGTCTTCTAAAGCAAGGGACATAAAAGAAAGAATAAACTAGTGTGACCTCCTCAAAATAAGAAGCTTCTGCACAGCAAAAGAAAACATCAGCAAAATGAAAAGGGAGCCAACCATATGGGAAAATATATTCACTAATGATACATCAGATAGAGGTTTGATCTCCAAGATATATAAAGAACTCACTCGACTCCACTCCAAAACGACAAATGATCCAATCAAAAAATGGGCAAAGGACCTGGGGAGATGCTTTTCCAAGGAGAAGATACAGAGGGCCCAGAGGCATTTCAAAGGATGCTCGGCATCACTAGCCATCAGAGAAATGCGGATCAAAGCCACCATGAGGTACCACCTCACACCAGTCAGAATGGCCATCATAAACAGATCCCCAAACAACAGGTGCTGGTGAGGTTGTGGAGAAAAGGGAACACTAGGCCACTGTTGGTGGGAATGCAGACTGGTGCAGCCACTGTGCAAAGCAGTGTGGAATTTCCTCAAAAAGCTGAAAATGGAATTGCCTTTTGATCCAATGATTCCCCTGCTGGGACTATACCCTAAGAATCCCAACACACCAATTCAAAAGAACCTATGCACCCCAATGTTCATAGCAGCACAATTTACAATAGCCAAGTGTTGGAAGGAACCTAAATGCCCATCAGTAGATGATTGGATCAAAAAATTATGGTACATATACACAGTGGAATACTATGCATCAGAAAGAAAAAAAGAACTACTACACTTCGCGACAGCATGGATGGAACTGGAGAGCATTATGCTAAGCGAAATAAGCCAGGGGGCGAAAGACAAATACCATATGATCTCACCTATAAGCGGAACCTAACCAACAATACAAAGATGCAAGGAAAATATGACCAGCAACACTGAAAGGAAAAGAAATCAACAGAGACAAGAGGGAAGGAGGGAGGGGGGGCGCAGGGAAAGGGAAAAGAAGGGGAAAGTCAAGGAACATATAGCAAGGACTCATGGACAAAACCAAAGGGGAAGAGCTGAGGGAGGGAAGGAGAGAGGGGGCAAGGGAAATTGGTGGGGTGGGGGCAGAGACAAATGTATTTAAAAAATTAATTAATTAATTAATTAATTAATTAATTAAAGATTTACTTAAAGGTTGCAAGTCTAGTTCAGTATTTGATAATGAATCAGTGTAATCTACCACAGCAATAGGCTAAACATATAATATCACATGGCTATATCTTTGACACAGAGTAAGAACTTGACAAAATTCAACCTCTGCTCATAGTAAAATGTTACAACTTTCCTTTACAACATACTCTTTGGAGCAGCAGCACAGACATTACACAGGAATCCTAGTCCTCCTAAATCAGAATCTGAAGTCATGTGCAAGTGTGCAAAGAACTGCTTTATAAGACAATATAAAACCTGTTAGTCCACTCGTAAGAGAATTGTTGAAGACACTGTTTTGTCTCCATCCATCTTAAGATCTATCAAAAAATTGTCTCAAATACCAAGAACCAGGAAATCTTTACCAGTCAACAATATAAACCACATATCTCATTTCCGTTGTTACTATGTCTTTCATAAACATCACAGGTAATTTTACATTTCAAAGTTCATAACTGTGAAACCACACAGTTCACATATATACATGATGTAAACTTGACTTGGTGTTTATAGTCTCTTTTTATTTTCTCTAATCTCAGTTTTTATTTATTCTTGTCCATCTGACTACAAGGGTTCTTAGATGCATTGTAAAGTCCACTACAAAATAAGAAAGCAACAAACAAATATATGAACAAGTAAGAACTTACCAGAAATTTGGTAATTTCTGGCTCTTCTGGGTAAGGTTCAGAGCTCTAAAAAAAAAACCCAGGTATACAGAGAGAAACATGAGAAAGGAAACTATGCCAATGTCGCACATAAACTCACACATCATTTAGTGCTCGTGCACCTGACCCAAATAGTTATTTCTAGAACTATGTCATAAAAAAAAATTCTGTATTGAACAAAGACATAAATACAGGAGGTTTACCATACCAGAACTAATAATAACAATAAAAAAGCTAGAAATAGCTTGATAAATAATAATTGTGGACTACTTAAATAATTTATAGAACACCCAAAGAACATATATAAAATTAAACTACTACAGAAAAAATGTCTTAAAATGTCAAGTAAAAATAAAAAGATGTACTAAACTGTACAATTTCATTTTCATTGAACAATATGTATGTACATACATGCATACACACACATGAATGCATTTATGCACACACATATAGAAAATTATCTACAAAGATACACTAAAAGTTAACAGATACAACATCTGGGTGACAGTAAAATAACAGGTAATATTGATGTGTATATATTTTTAAATGGAATGACATATCTTGCTTATTCATTGAAATTATAATCAGTATTATATAGATATCAATTTTCTCATTAACCCATAACTTTAACCCAAGCCCAAACAAAATCTCAAAAATAATTTTTGTGGCTCAGTCCAAAATAAATATGGAAGGGTAAATGTCTAAGAAAGACCAAAACAATTTTGAAAAATAACAACCTGCTCTGTTAAAAATCAAAACATATTACAAAGCTATAATAATTAGGTAAACATGATATTTGTTAGGAATAGACAGTTGGTCAGTGCAACAAAATAGCTCAGAAACAGATCCACACAGAAGACGGAACTTGCTATAAGACAGAAAAAAACTTTTTTAAAATATATTTTATTGATTATGCTGTAACAGTTGTCCCATTTTTTTTCTCTACTTTATTCCCTTCCACCTTGCACTGCCAACCCCACCAGAATTCCCTCCCCTAATATGTATGTCCATGGATCATACATATAATTTTTTTGGCTTCCTCATTTCCTAAACTATTCTCAACCTTCCCCTGCTTATTTTGTACCTATTATTGATGCTGTTTATTCTCTGTACCTTTTCCTGGATTCTTCCCCACTCCACCCCACCCATGCTCTGATCTCCATTTCTATGATTCTCTTTCTGTTCTAGCTGTTTACTTAGTTTGTCTTTTTTTTGGTTTGTTTTCATTTCATTTAGGTTCAGTTGTTGACAGTTGTGTTTGTTGCCATTTTACTATCCATAGTTTTGATCTTCTTTTTCTTAGATAAGTCCCCTTAACATTTCATATAATAAGGGTTTGGTGATGATGAACTCCTTTAACTTTAACTTATCTGGGCAGCACATTATCTGCCCTTCCATTCTAAATGATAGCTTTGCTGTATAGAGTAGTCTTGGATATAGGTCCTTGTCTTTCATGACTTTGAATATTCCTTGCAAACCCCTTATGGCCTGCAAGGTTTCTTTTGAGAAATCAGCTGATGGTCTTATAGGAACTCCTTTGCAGGTAACTGTCTCTTTTTCTCCTGTTGTTTTTTAAGATTCTCTCCTTATCTTTAATCTTTGGTATTTTAATTATAATGTGCCTTGGTGTGTGCTTTCTTGGGGTCAATTTCTTTGAGACTCGCTGAGTTTCCTGGATCTCCTGGAAGTCTATTTCCTTCACCAGACTGAGGAAGTCCCCCTTCATTATTATTTCAAATAAGTTTTCAATTTCCTGCTCTTCCCCTTCTCCTTCTGGCACCCCTATGATTTGGATTTTGGAACATTTAAAGTTGTCCCAGAGGTTCCCAAGCCTCTCTTCAGTTTTTTGAATTCTTGTTTCTTCATTCTGTTCTGGTTGAATGTTTATATCTTCCTTCTGCTCCCAATCGTTGGTTTGAGTCCCGATTTCTTTCCCTTTACTGCTGATTCTCTGTATATTTTTCTTTATTTCACTTTGCATAGCTTTCACTTTTCCCTCCATTTTGTAACCATACTCAACCAATTCAGTGAGCATCCAGATTACCAGTGTTTTGAATTGCGCATCTGATAGGTTGGCTATCTGTTCATTTCTTACTTCTATTTTTGGAGCTTTGATCTGTTCTTTCATTTGGGCCCTATTTCTTTGTCTCAACATGCCCTGTACATTGGGAGGGGCAGAGCCTTAGGTATTCACCAGGGCGGGGTAACCCAGGTCACTGCGTTTTGACTCTGTCTGTGGGGGCGGGGTCTGAGAGGGAGCAATGCTACTTGTTTGGCTCTCCACTGGCTTTCAGTCACTTCCCCTGCTACCCACAAGCAAATTGGGCCCTTCTGGTGCTGACTCCCGGTTGGTGGGTGGGTTTGTGTACATTCTAGGATCCCATGGGTCTCTCCAATGAACTCTCCTATGAGGCTGGGAGTTTCTCATGCCATTGCAACCTCCACAGGTTTTTACTTCTAGGGGTTTTGAGGTTTTCTTTTCCCACACTGGAACCCTGGATTGCTCCCCAGCTGTTCCTCATTGTTTATCCACATGTAAATGTGGGACCACCCTGTCCACCAGCTGCAGCCTTGCCACACGTCATCCCCATCCCTGCTGCCTGTCTCCACCCCTCCGACCAGTCTTGATGAATGATTCTTCTTTAGCTCCTTGGTTGTCAGACTTCCATACAGTTCAATTTTCTGGCAGTTCTGGGGTTTGGTGTTTTGTTTTGTTTTGTTTTGTTTTTTGGTCTTTATAATTCTTTTCTTTGTTTTATTTATTTTAATTTATAAATCATGTTTATTCTATTACAATGTATCAATTTTTCCCCCTTTACCCCCTTCCACCTATCCCACCCCCACCCCCACTCCCACAGTCAATTCTCTCTGTTGTCTGTGTCCATGGGTCATTCATACATGTTCTTTGTCTAGTCCCTTCCCCTTCTATCTACCCTTGTCCTCTTTCCCCCTCCCCTCTGGTCACTTTCACTCTGCTCCATGTTTCCATGCCTCTGGTTTATTTTGTTCATTAGTTTATTTTACTGAATAGAGTCCACTTATAGGTGAGATCATATGGTAATTGTCTTTCATCAACTGGCTTATTTCACTTAGTTCAATATTCTCCAGTTCCATCCATGTTGTCACAAAAAGTAGGAGTTCCATCTCACTCTTTCTTTCCTTCTTAAATGCAGATTGATTTTATTTACTTTTTTAAATGTCAAAGTTAATTATAAAATATTTTAAAAAATTAAAACCATTATAAAACCTCAGCAATTATACCAACATGACACCAGCACAGAAATAATCAAGTAGATCAATGAAATATAATGAACATTCAAGAGACAAATGTATATATCTGATTAATATATCTATAATTAAGTTGATATTTCAAATAATGGCTAAAATAAGGCTTATTCAACAAATAAGGTCCATGGACCACTATAACTTGAAATATAACAAATATAGAGCCCCATTTCACACATTGTACAAGAAACATTCAGGTGAGTTAAAAATTAATATGTAGAATCTAAGGAGTCTTAGTAGAAAATACAAAATAGTATTTTTCTTACCCTGAAGTAAAATATTCAACCCCAGAAACTATAAAGTAAATATTGACAATATGACTATATAAAACAGTTAACTATATAGTAATATCCATATAAAAAAAGTTAAAGGACAAGGAATAGAATAGAGAAGTATTTGCAACATATCTAAAACAAGGTTAATAAGTTTGTTTGCTTGTTTGTTTGCTTTTTAGAAAAAAAAAGTTCTATAAGCCTTTAATCAATGAATGGATAAAGAATACCAAAAAGTCATTTAAAGTTTAAAAAAAAAATAGAAACAGGCAAGAAATATACTAAAACAGGTTTAGTTTCAACAAATAGTAAAGGAACAATTAAAATAACATCATTGTCATAATCAGATTAATGAGTATTAAAAATATTGGTAATATCAAGTATTGGCAACTCTAAAAGGAACTAGGTATTCATAGAAACTTTTTCTTCATCTTAAAGCAGTCCCTTTAGCATATTTTGCAGTGCTGGTTTGGTGGAAGTGTATTCTTTTAGCCTTCTTTCATCTGCGAAACTCCTTATTTTGCCTTCCATTTTAATTGAGAGCCTTGCTGGGTAGAATAGTCTTGGTTGCAGGCCATTTATTTTCATGACTTGTAATATTTCTTGCCATTCCCTTCTGGCTTGCAGTGTTTCTGTTGAGAAGTCAGATGTTAGCCTTATTGGGGCTCCCTTATATGTTACTACCTCTTTCTCTCTTGCTTGCATTAGGATTCTCTCTTTGTCTTTGCTATTTGCCATTTTAATGATGATGTGTCTTGGAGTGGGCCTCATTGGGTTCCTGTTTAATGGGACTCTCTGTCCTTCATGGACTTGTGTGACTTTTTCTCTCCTCCAATTAGGGAAGTATTCCATCATGACTTTTTCAAACAGGTTCACTATCCCTTCCTCATCCTCCTCTCCTTCTGGTATCCCTATTATATGGATATTATTACGTTTCAGGTTGTCCTGAATTTCTGCATAAATGCTCCAGTCAAAAGACATAGGGTAGCTGAATGGACAAGATAACATGACCCACACATATGCTGCCTACAGGAAACCCACCTCAGAACAAAAGACCTACACAGACTGAAAGTAAATGGATGTATAAATATTCCAAGGAAGTGAACAGGAAAAAAAAGCTGGGATAGCAATATTTGTATCAGACAGAATAGATTTCAAAACAAAGGCCATAAAAAGAGACCCAGAAGGAAACTACATAATATTAAGGAGGTAATCCATCAAGAAGATAGAACCCTTGTAAACATATGTGCACCCAACATAGGAGCACACAAATAAATAAGGAAAATCTGGAGGACTTCAAGAAAGATATAAACAGCAACCACTGGGATTTTAGCACCCCACTATCAACAATAAATAGATCTTGCAAACAAAATACCTGCAAGAATATTGTGGAACTGAACAACGGATTATATCAAATTGACTTAACTGACATACATAGAACCTTTCATCCCAAAGAAACAAAACACACACTCTTTTCAAAATTGCATAGAACATTCTTAAAGATAGATCTCATGATAGGACATAAAACAGGCCTCAACAAATTCAAGAAAGTTGAAATCATATCAAGCATTTTCTCAGACCACAAGTGCCTTAAACTAAAACCAACCTCAAGGAAAAAACTCAAAAACATTCAAACTAATGGAGACTGAATAGCAGACTGAAAACAATGATTGAGTTAATAATGAGATCAAGGAAGAAATAAAAAATTTTCTGGAAACTAATGAAAATGAAGATACAACTGTTGAAAACCTATAGGACACAGCAAAGGCAGTCCTGAGAGGGAAATTCATAGCAATACAGGTCTACCTAAAAATGATAGAAGCATTTCAAATAAACAACCTAACCCAACATCTAAAAGAACTGGAGAAACAACAACAAACAAATCCCAGAGATAGTATAAAGATGGAAATAACCAAGATCAGAGCAGAATTAAAAGACAGAGAGACTAAAAGAACAATTCAAATAATCAATAAATCCAGGAGCTGGTTCTTTAAAATGATGAAAAAAAATCTACAAGCTTGTAAGCAAATTTATCAAGAAAAATAGAGAGAGGATTATAAATAATATCAGAAATGAAAGAAGAGAGATTGCAACTGACACCACGGAAATGTAAAGGATTGTAAGAAATTACTGTGAACAACTATATGCCAAGAAATTTGAAAACCTGAGTGAAATGGACAAATTCCCAGAAAAATATAACCTTCCAACACTGAATGAAGAAAAAGCAGAAAGCCTAAACAGACTGCTAACAACTGGTGAAATTGAAGCAGTAATCAAAAAAGTTCTGGCACACAAAAGCCCCAGACCAGACAGACTCACAGGAGAATTTTACAAAACATTTAAGGAAGAAGTAACCCCTGTCCTTCTTAGACTATTCCAAAAAATCCAAGATGAGGGAAGACTCCCAAACTCTTTATGAAGCCAACATCATCCTAATCCCAAAACCAGATAAAGACACAAGAAAGAAAGAAAAATACAGGCCAATATTGCTGATGCACTAAGATGCTAAAACCCCCACAAAACATTGGCAAACCTCATCCAGCAATACATTAAAAAGATCATCCA
The DNA here is from genome assembly GCF_021234165.1 of Pteronotus mesoamericanus. NCBI lineage: Eukaryota > Metazoa > Chordata > Mammalia > Chiroptera > Mormoopidae > Pteronotus > Pteronotus mesoamericanus. Next base: position 3,107,762 of record NW_026555304.1, read on the forward strand.
CCATGATCAAGTGGGATTCATCCCAGGGATGCAAGGATGGTTTCATAACAAATCAATAAACATGATACATCACATAAAAGGAAAGACAAAAACCACATGGTCATCTCAATAGATATAGAAAAAGCATTTGATAAGGTACAGAATCCATTTATGATAAAAAAAACACTCAGCAAAATGGGAATAAAGGGGGCATACCTCAACATAATAAAGGCCATATATAAAAAACCTGCAGCCAACATCATACTCAATGGGCAAAAACTAAAAGCTTTCCCACTAAGATCAGGAACAAGACAAAGATGCCCACTTTCACTTCTTCTATTCATCATTGTATTGGAAGTCCCAGCCACAGTGATCAGACAAGAAAAAGAAATAAAATGCATCCAAATTGGAAAAAAGGAAGTAAAACTAATTGTTTGCAGGTGACATGAGAGTGTTACATAGAAAACCCTATGTACTCCACCAAAAAACTCCTCGACCTAATAAGTGAATTTGGCAAAAGAGTGGGATACAAAGTCAATATTCAGAAATAGAAGGCATTTTCATACACTAACAAGGAAATATCAGAAATAGAAATCAGGAAAAAAATCCCATTCACTATGGCAACAAGAAAAATAAAGTACCTAGGAATAAACCCAACCTAGGAGATAAAAGACCTACACTCAGAAAACTACTCAACTCTAAAGCAGGAAATTAAGGAAGACACAAATAAATGGAAGCATATACCATGTTCATGGATTGAAAGAATTAAAATCATCAAAATGTCCATACTACCCAAAGCAATTTATACATTCAATGCAATCCCTACTAAAATACCAATGACATATTTCACAGATATAAAACAAACATTTCAAAAATTTATGTGGAACTATATATGTCCTTGAATGGCTGCAGCAATTTTGAAAAAGAACAATGTAAGATAGATCACAATGCCTGACATCAAACTATATTACAAGGCCACTGTAATCAAAACAGGCTGATACTGGCATAAGAGAAGACATATAGATCAATGGAACAGAATAGAAAGCCCAGAAATAAACCCATGTCTCTACGGTCCATTAATATTTGACAAAGGGGGCAGAAGCTTAATAAGGAGTAAAAATAGCCTCTTCAACAAATGGTGTTGGGAGATATGGACAGCCACATGTGAAAAAATGAAACTTGACCACCAATCTACACCATACACAAAAATAAACTCAAGGTAGATAACACACTTAAATATAATGTGTGGCACCATAAAAGTTGTAGAGGAGAACATAGGCAGGAAACTCTCAGATATTCCCCATAGCAATATTTTCACAGATATGTCCCTTAGAGCAAAGGATGTAAAGGAAAGAGTAAACAAATGGGACTCCATCAAAATAAGAAGCTGCTGCATGGCTAAAGCAAACATCAGCAAAAAAAAAAAAAAAAAAAGGGAACCAATCATGTGGGAAAATATATTTGCCAATGACACCTCAGTCAGGTGTTTGATCTCCAAAATACATAAGGAACTCACACAACTCCCTTCCAGGAAGACAAATAATCCAATTAAAAAATGGGCAAAGGACCTGGGAAGACTATTCTCCAAGGATGAGATAGAGAAGGCCCAGAGACATATGAAAGGATGCTCAGCCTCACTAGCCATTAGAGAGATACAAATTAAAACCACCACAATGAAATACCGCTTCACTCTGGTCAGAATGGCCAGCACAAACAAACCAATGAAGAATAGGTGCTGGTGCGGTTGTGGAGAAAAGGTAACCCAAGTACATTGTTGAAGGGAATGCAGACTGGTGCAGCCACTGTGGAAAACAGTTTGGAATTTCCTCAAGAAGCTAAAAATCAAACTGCCTTTTGACCCAGCAATTCCACTGCTGGAATTATACCCTAAGAATCCCAAAACACCAATTCAAAAGAACCTGTGCACCCCAATGTTCAGAGCAGCACAATTTATAATAGCCAAGTGCTGGAAGCAACCTAAGTGCCCATCAATAAATGAGTGGATCCAAAAACTATGGTACATTTACACAACAGAATACTACTACAGGAAAAAGAAAGAAGGAGCCACTACCTTTCTCAACAGCATGGATGGAACTGGAGAGTATTATACTAAGCAAAGTAAGCCAGCAGGTGAAAGACAAAGACAATATTATCTCATCTATGGGTGGAACCTGATCAGCAAAACAAAGAAGGATGCAAAATATAACCAGCCACATTGAAATAAAATGCAAATTGACAGAAACCAGAGGGGAGAAGGGAGGGTGATGACAGGGGAATAGAAGAGGAAGAGTCATCAAGAAACATGTATAAAGGGCCAGTTGACAAAGCCAAATTGGGGAAGGAATGAGGGTGGTAAGTGGGGGAGGCTGGGACACAGGAAAGTGGTGGCAAAAAAATAGAGACAGCTGTATTTGAACAATAAAAAAATAAATTTTAAAAATATATATATTTGGTCTTAGTCCCTGTTTCCGTCTCAGAGTTCCCCAAACCCTTGGAATTTCCTTTTCTATTTTTTTAAAAATATTTATTTATTTTTTAAAGAGGGGGGAAAAGAGATAGAGAAACATCGATGTGAGAAACAAAACATTAATCTGCTGCCTCTTGTACATGCCCCAACAGGGACTGAACCCACCCTGACTGGAAATCAACCAGCGACCCTTCACTTTGTGAGATGATGCCCAACCAACTGAGCTGCACTGGTCAAGGGTCCCTTGAAATTTCTTAAGTGTTGAGAGTGATAAATGTATATTTTATTATGTGAGGTGACTTTTAAAAGCACTTCAGATGGGGGCTGGTTGTCAGGATATCCAATTCTGTGATTAGGTTAAAACTTTCAGCCTCACTCCATGACATCCAGAGAGAGGAGACGGTCTAGAGGTTGATCAATCACCAATGGAAAATAATTCAATCAAGCCTATGTTAATAAGCTTCCATAAACCCCACCCCCAAAAAAACAGGGCTTGGTGCACCTAGAAGTTAAGAACATATGAATATTCATATGAGGAGAGTGGCATGCTCAGAGAGGATATGGAAGCATCTTGCCCCTTCCCACATAGTTTGCCTTATGCACTTCTATTCTTTTATAATAAACTGGTGACCCAGTTTATTATTAGTATTATAAGTAGTATATGTTTATGTTAATAAGTATTAGTATTATTAGTAGTATAAGATTAGTATTATATTTCTCTGAGCTCTATGAGCCCTTTTAACAAATTAATCAAACCTGAAGTTAAGGGTAATAGGAAACTTCAATATATAGCTGATTAGTTAGAAGTTTTTCCTTTGTCTTTGGAACACATTGGATATTGCCTCCTTGTGTTTACAGTTTGCAAACCATAATAACTGTGAACAAATCTTTATCATTTTTTCCTAGAAAATACTTTTGATTATCTTCATTTGACATATAGGGTTTTAGCCTCATGGAATCCAGAGAATGTTCCACTTCAATTTCAGTGCTGCCACTGGATTTGAGCAAGGTACCTGCTTGAGCCCTTTGTGCTCTGTCATCTTGATAGCTCTGGATTTCCAGTGGTAAGTTTTTTTTGGTTTCAAACCTCCCTACCTCAGGTGAAATTCAGAGCTTTTATTTTGGGGTTCTCTGATACTGGTTTTTGTAATGGGGCACCCTCTATCTAAATCTGCTACAGAAGGGCAATCCCCATCTGGAAAAGCAGCTAAATCTATGTTTAAAACTATGGTCCACTCCCTATTAAGTTTTTATCCCAATGGACCTCAGACATAGAAGATAACTTACAATTACAATGGCAACTTTGGGGTACTTTTGAAATTCCAAAACTAATACATTTGTATGTACAATGGGAAAATCTTAGAAATGTAAGCTGAATGAGAAGAATTTTTTTATCTGTATAGAAGCCTCTAAGAAATTAAATGATTCAAAGTTTGCCTTAACTTTTGTCTTTTGGTATGGCTGTGACGTGTATCAGAAGAATTTATCTTCAACATGGGACTCTCTAAATAGTTCCACAAATGTTTTTTCCTCCCTTAGAAATTCTTTGTTCCTTTTTTGGGGGGCGGGGGAGTTGGGGAAGGAAAGAATGATTTTGTTCCTTTTTAATAAAATGGGGCAACATAGCCAAAATAATATAAAACTGTAATGGCCATTAAGGAAAAATTTTAAGTCCACCTCAGGAACCCTCTCTTATAGAGAATTCCAAACCTTTCGAAGATAATAGAATGCATTTTTTATTGATATGCAGAAACTTCTTTAAAAAAAAAACATAAATTGGCTTTCAAAATGGCTCTAAAGGAATCTCTAAAGAAACTTTGGCCAGCTGAGCAGTGCTTTGAATTTTCTTACTTTTTCTATTGCCTAAAAACTGATAAAAATATCTCAAATTTAATAACTCCCTTATCATAAATTTGGCAAAACTGGAAGCTAAAGATTCAAAGCCTGATAGTATATTTTTAAAGTCCTTCTCCCCTTACTATTCACTGGAGGGGAAAGAGCAAATTAGGAAGATGTAGTTGGACAGATAGATCAACTAATGATGTCACTTAAATTACAACCAAATATTTGGGGGAATTGAAGGCAATTATTTTTATCTTACAAATTTTTGCAAAACTAAAAATGCAGCTTTAAGCCTACCTATCTTTACCATCCCAATTCCTAAGACTGCAGGAAAAAAACTGGAAGATGGCGGGAGGGGGGGGGTGGGGATTGGTGTTTACAGCAAAAACTGCTGCTCTGGCTCCAAGGCACCTTGCCAAAAACATATGCAAGTCTTGTCTTCCCTATAAGTGTTAACAAGAAAAAGTCTTACCCATCTGAATAAACCTAACTTATTCCAACTGCCTTAAATGAGTGGGGGGTTTTTTTGGTTTCTTGTTTTCTGGGGGGTTTTTTTTTTTTTGGTGTTTTTGTTTTTGTTTTTGTTTTTTTGCTTTATAGTACCTGTCTCATGGGTGAAAATTTAAAATGAAACTATCAGGTCTTTGGTTGTGTCTATGAATGTGTATATATGTTTGACTTAGGCAAATATTACTAGAACTAGTTTGTAATAAGTTCTGTTTAACTGGCTTAAGGGAATTATATTCTTACAATATAGGAAAGGGGCATGAAAACTAAACAAATAGGCCAAAATAAAGCTATGCTGACCTCAGAACCTGCTCAGTGCCATCAGATACAAAACTTGGTTAATCAGTCATGATCTGATCAAACTACAAGAATTTACTAAAGAGATAATTTTTGTAAAGATTACTATCATTATCTTGCTCATACTACAACCATTTACTCTTATCATACAAGAGAAACAGACTTCAAACATACTTTGTAAAGATTAAATTTAAGTCCAATGTTTTTTCCACTATTTCCCAATATCAGTAATTTTCCACAGAAATCACAAACAGATATAAACTCAATCTCTAGGGACGATTGGGGTCTGTTCCTTCTCTTGAGAGAAGAGACCACAACTCTGTCTATGGAGTGGCTTTTCCTGTTTATCATTTGCTCAATAAAACCTGCTACTCTTCTTCAATCCAAGACTCAATGTTGATTTTTTCTTGCAAACAGCAAAGAACCCTCTTGGCTTAGGACTCAAGCCCCCATTAGGGACTCACTCTTCCAACATCACTCGCATAAAAATTCTTAAAATTATAATAAAAATTAACACAAATGTTTTTCAGGATCACATGATCTGAAAATACAGTTGATACTAAATCTGCTTTGACTTTGTTTGCTTGAACAGGCATATTTTTATAGTTACCAGGATTAAGCATAATATTTTTATTCTACCTGGATTTATGTTATCTCTGCTGCAAAATCTATTGCAAGAAATATATGGTATCGTACAACTTTCATAAGTAATTTAAACAATTTTTAAGAACTAGTAAACTAGAGGATCCAAGATAGAGGTGGAGTAGATGGAAGCTACACTAACCACTCCCAGGGCTAAACTGAAATTACACCTAAAATATTGAAAAATCATCCTGAAAAACCAACTGAAAACTAGCTGGAGAGAATCCTTAAAACTAAGGACTTACAGAAGAAACCACAACACATCAAGACTGGTAGAGAGTGCAGAGGCATGAGAGTGCCGGTTAGCTCCCACTGGCAGTACCTGAAGTTCTAAAGGGATATTTCAGTGGCTGATGGGGAAAGTTCCCCCTGAGCAGTGTGGGATCTAAATCCCAAACTGGGGTCTCCAACGTATAGCACAAGAAATGGGGAAGGAATCCATATAACATTCTGATGTGAAGCACAGCAGGGTGTCTGTCCACCAGGGAGAGATGGCTAGACAGAGAACTTCTTAAAGAACCAACACACAAAATTTTGTTTATAGGCACTTGCCCTGGGCTCCAGCAGAGGGAGGGAACAGAGACTAAAGCAACACAAAAACAGTCCAATGTTGGTGGCTCTGAGGAGAAAGCTAAAGGACTAGCTACCAGGATCCCTGTAGCCAGTCATTCCCTGTAGTGCAGAAACCATGATTCTCAGGGAGAGAATCCCTTCCAAGCAGCAACAGCTTGGGGCAAGCAATAACTCTACCAAAATAGCCCCACCCGGTGGAGCTTAAGCTGGGCTGCTATGGAAAACAGCTGGAAGACCATTAACTGAATAAGCCTAACATGAAACCTGCAGGTGAAGGCAAATCTCTGGGAGTTTTGAGACATGAGCTGACTCTCCGCTGGGCCTGGTTCTTGTTAAAGCCAGCATTGATGCAAAGCTTGGTTCTTGGTTGTATAAACCCAACCCCAGCAGAGGGAGCCAGAAGCTGTGGATCACTGATAGCTCCAAACGGGTGGTGCAGAGCCAGTCACAGGCAGTGTCTGACATAGAACTGCACCAGGTTCTTTGCAGATTTATCTAATACATAGAAACAAACATAAAGATGCAGCCAAAATGGGGAGACAATCATAAAAGGTACCAAATGAAAAAACAAGAGAACCCTATTGAAGATCTAAATGAAATAGGGGCAAGCAATTAATCAGATATAGAATAAGAACAGTGATTATGAGGAGGCTCAACAGCATGAAAAAAAAAAACACAGAAACCATAAAAAAAGGACAAGAGAAACCATGAAAAAAGAAATAATGCAATATTGGAAATAAATAATACACTGGAAAGAATACACAGTAGGTTAGATGAAGCAGAGGATTGAATCAGTGATTTGGAAAACAAGATAGAAAAAACACCTAAGTAGAGCAGTTAAAAGAAAAAGATTTTTTTTTAAATAAGGAGAATTTAAGAAACCTTTGGGACAACATGAAGTATAACAACATCCTCATCATGGGGATACCAGAAGGAGAAAGAATGAGCAAGGGATTGAGAGCCTATTTGAATAATGACCAAAAAATCCCCTCTCCTGGTGAAGGAAAAACACACACAAGTCCCAGGAAGTGCAGAGTCCCATACAAAATGGAATTAAAGAGGTCTGCACCAAGACAAAACATAATTACAGTGGCAAATCTTAAAGACAAAAATCTTAAAAACTTCAAGAGAAAAGCATCTAGTTACCTACAAGAGAGCTGCCATTAAACTGACATCTGATTTCTCAACAGAAACATTTTATGCCAGAGGGCAATGGATTGAGATATACAAGATAATGAAAAACAAGCACCTACGACCAAGGCTACTCTACCAGCAAGACTATTATTTAGAATAGAGGGAGAAATAAAGAGCTTCCCAACAATAAAAAGCTAAAGTTTGAACCACCAAGCCAGTATTGCAACAAATGTTAAAGGCTTGATATAAGAAGAAGAAGGAAAAAAAGAGGAAAATAGTTAAAAATGAAATGGCAATAAATATGTATCTAATAATGACTTTAAATGCAAATAGTTTAAATGTTCCAATAAAAGATATTGGGTAGCTGAATTACTAAGAAAACAAGACCCATATATATGCTGCCTCTAAGAGATCCACCCCAGTACTACAGATACACACACACTAAAAGTAAAGGGATAGGATAAGATATTTCATGCAAATGGAAAAGAAAAAAAAGCTGAGGTTGCAATATTTATATCTGCCAATTTGGACCTTTTTTTTTTAAGAAACATCATTTTATTTTCTTAATATTTTATTGATTATGCTATTAGAGTTGTCCCAATTTTACCCCCATTACCCCCTCTACCTGGTACCCCATTCCCTCCAGAAATCCCCACCCCCTCAGTGCATATATATAGGTCATGCATATACATTCTTTGGCTACTCCATTTCCTATACTGTTTTTAACATTCCCCTGTGTATTCTGTACCTACCAATTTGCACTTTTTAATCCCTGCACCTTTTCTCCCATTCTCTCCCTTCCTCCTTCCAGATGATAATCCTCCAAATGATCTCCTATGATTGTGTTTCTGTTCTGCTTGTTTGCTTAGTTTGTTTTTTACTCAGTTGTTGATAGGTGTGAGTTTACTGCCATTTAATGTTCATAGTTTTCTCCTGCTCCATTTTCTTAAATAAGTCCCTTTAACATTTCATATAATGGCTTCATGATAACGAATGCCTTTACTTTTACCTTGTCTTGGAAGTACTTTATCTGTCCTTCAACTCTAAATGATAGCTTTGTTGGGGAGAGTAATCTCGGTTGCAGTTTGTTCCTTTTCATCACTTTGTGCATTTCTTCCCAGTCCCCTTGGCCTGCAATGTTTCTTTTGAAAATCAGTTGATAGTCTTACAGAAAATCCTTTGTAAGTAACTATGTGTTTTTCTTTTGCTGCTTTGAAGATTCTCTCTTTATCTTTAACCTTTGGCATTTTAATTATGATGTGTCTTAGTGTCGACCTTTTTGTGTCCATCTTGTCTGGGACTCTCTGTGCTTCCTGGATTTGTATGTCTATTTCCTTTGGCAAATAGGGACATTTCCTTTCATGATTTTTTCAAATAAGTTTTCCATTTCTTGCTCTTTGTCTTCCCCTTCCACATCCCTATGATTCAAATTCGGTACTTTTGAAGTTGTCACAGAGGTTCCTTAGCCAATCCTTGAGGGGGGGTTATTGGATTCTTTTTTCTTCCTGTCATTCTCATTGAATGTTTTCTTTCTCCTTATGTTCCAAATCACTGATTTCATCCTCAGCTTCATTCACTCCACTGCTGGTTCCATGTAAATTTTTCTTCATTTCACTTAATGTAACCTTCATTTCTGCCTGGGTCTTTTTTATGCTTTTGAAATACCCAGTAAGTTCCTTGAGCATCCTTCTAACCAGCGTTTTGAACCCTGCATCTGAAAGAATGCTTATCCCCATTTTGCTTATATTTTTTTCTTGCATTTTATTCTGTTCTTTCATTTGGGCCAGATTTCTTTGTCTCATGATTTTGGCAGCCTCTCTGTGTTTGTTTCTATGTATTAGGCAGAGCTGCTTTGATCCCCTGTCTTAGTAGCGTGGCCTATTGTAGAAAAGTGCACCAGTAAGTTGGATGGGGTGTAGCCTTAAGCAATTGCCAGGGTGGGGCAACACATGTGAATCAAATTGATGTTGTCACCACTTTGTGGCTCTGTGTGGCATAAGGCTCAGAAAGGGCATAATGCCACTGCATAGCTTGTGGACTTTTGTTCAAGAAGAAGCTGTCATCCAGCACTCACCCTATGTCAAACACTTCAATTTCTCCCCATATGCCACTGTTGCTCTTACTGCTGCTGCCCCCATGCTGGGGCCCAGAGATGGTAAATCTGTGTTACTCCTAAGTCTGTTGTGGTCACTTTAACAAAATACTCCTGAGAATCCCACAGCTCTTCCACTGTTTCAACCTCCACTGGTTTATAAAGCCAAAACTTGTGATAACTTATCTTCCTGGCATGGGAAACCTGATCTGATGTGGACCTGGGACCACTCATTCCTGAGGGATCCCTCCAAATAGTGTTACACCAAACATGGGCGTTGGCCTCCCTGTTCCACATCTCCACAAGTCCATGCCTCTAAGTGCCTCTCTGAGTCACATGTTCCACTTTCTGCTCCTCCTACACATCTGGATGAATGTCATTTTCTTTTCTTTCTTCCTTCCTTCCTTCCTTTCTCTCTCTCTCTTTCTTTCTTTCTTTTTAAATTAATGTTCAAGTACAGCTTTCTCCATTATCCCGCCACCATTACCCCCATGCCTCCCATCCCAACGTCTCACCTTTGATCTCACCCTTTCGACTTTGTCTATGTGTCCTTTATACGTGATCTTTGATGACCTTTGCTCTTTTTCCTCCTGTTATCCTCTCCTACCCTTTTCTGGTCACTGTCAGTCTATTCTCCATTTAAATGTCTCTGGTAATATTTTGCTTCCTTGTTTGTTGTGCTGATTAAGTTCCACTTACAGGTGAAACCCTATGGTATTTGTCTTTCACCCCCTGGTTTCCTTCACTTAGCATAATGCTCTCCAGTTCCATCTCTACTGTCATGAAGGGTAGGAGCTCCTTCTTTCTTTCTGCTGGGCAGTATTCCTTGTGTAAATGTTCCAGAGTTTTTGATCCATTCATTTACCGATGGGCAGTTTAGTCTGCGTGCAACACTTGGCTATTATAAATTGTGCTGCTAGAAACATCAGGGTGCATGGATTATTTCAAATTGGTGTTTCAGGATTCTTAGGGTATAATCCCAGCAGTGGAATTGCTGGATCAAAAGGCAGTTCCATTTTCAGCTTTTTGAGGAAATTCCACACTGTTTTCCACAGTGCTGCACCAATCTGCATTCCTACCAACAGTGGGCTAGGGCTCCATTTTCTCCATAACCTCGCCATCACTTGTTGTTTGTTGATTTGTTAGTGATGGTTAATCTGACTGGTATGAAGTGGTATCTCATTGTGGTTTTAATTTTCATTTCTCTGATAGCTAGTGATGCTGAGTATCCTTTTATATGTCTTTGGGCCCTGTGTATGTCCTCCTTGGATAGACTCTCTTCAGGTCTATTGCCCACTTTTTAATTGGATTGTCTTCCTGGAGTGGAGTAATGTGAATTCTTCATACATTTTGGATATCAAACCGTTGTCCAAGGTATCTTTGGCAAATATTTTCCCATGTGGTTGGCTCCCTTTTTGTTTTGCTGATGTTTCTTTAGATATGCAGAAGCTTCTTAGTTTGATGAAGTCCCATTTGTTTTTTCTTTCTTTTACATCCCTTGCTCTGGGGGACATACTGTGAAAATATTGCTATGTGGAATATCTGAGAGTTTCATGCCTATGCTCTCCTCTAGGACTTTTGTGGTGCCGTGACATATTTAAGTCTGTTATCTACCTTGAGTTAATTTTTGTATATGGTGTAAGCTGATGGTAGAGTTTCATTTTTTTCACATGTGACTGTCCAGATCTCCCAACGTCATTTGTGAAAGAAGCTATTTTTACTCCGTTTTATGCTTCTGTCCCCTTGGTCAAATATTAATTGTCCACAGAGACATGGGTTTATTTATGGGCTCTATTCTGTTCCATTGGTCTATATGTCTGTTCTTATGCCACTACCAGACTTTTTTAATTATAGTAGCCTTGTAGTATACTTTGATATCAGACATTGTGATCCCTGAGATTTGTTCTTCTTTCTCAAAATTGCTCTGGCCTTCAGGGTCATATATGGTTCCATATAAACTTTTAAAGTATTTCTCTGTATCTGTGAAATATATCATAAGAATTTTCATATGGATTACACTGAATCTATAAATTGCTTTAAGTAGTATGGACATTTTGATGATAGTAATTCTTCTAATCCATGAACACAGTATATGCTTTCATTTATTTGTGTCTTTCTTAATTTTCCTCTTCAATGTTGTGTAGTTTTCTGAGTATAGGCCTTTACCTTCTTTGTAATGCTTCTTCCTAGGTACCTTATTTTTCTTCTTGCTATAGCAAATGGGGTGTTTTTCCTGATTGCTAACTCTAATATTTCATTGTTGTCATACAAGAATACCTTCAATTTCTGAATATTGACTTAGTTATGCCAAATTCACTTATTAGGTTGAGTAGTTTTTTGGTGGAGTCTATAGGGTTTTCCATGTACACTCTCATATCATCAGCAAACAATGACAGTTTTACTTCCTCCTTTCCAATTTAGATGCCTTTTATTTCCTTTTCCTGTCTGATCACTGTGGCGAGGATTTCTAATACTATGTTGACCAGAAGTGGTCAAAGGAACATCCTTGTCTGGTTCCTGATCTTAGTGGGAGAGCTTTTAGTTTTTGCCCATTGAGTTTGACGCTGGCTGTAAGTTTCTTGTATATGTTCCTTATTATGTTGAGGTATGCTCCCTCTACTCCCACATTGCTGAGTGTTTTTATCATAACTGGGTGCTATACCTAATAAAATGCTTTTTCCACATCTATTGATGTGATCATATGATTTTTGTCTTTCCTTTTGTTTATGTGACATATTATGTTTATTGATTTGCAAATATTGTCCCATCTTTGCATCTCTGCGATGAATTCCACTTGATCATGTGATCTTTTTAATGTATTGCTGGATGCAGTATGCCAATATTTTGTTGAGGATTTACGCATCTTTGTTCATCAGCAATATTGATCTGTAGTTTTCTTTCTTTGTGTCTTTATCTGGTTTTGGGATTAGGATGATGCTGGCTTAATAAAAAGTGTTTGGGAGTCTTCCCTCTTTTCAGATCTTTTTGAATAATCTGAGAAATACTGAGGATAGCTCTTCCTTAAATGTGTTGTAGAATTCTCTTCTGAAACTGTCTGTTCTGGGGCTTTAGTGTGGAGGGGGTTTTTTGATTACTGCTTCAATTTCACCAGGTGTTATCAGTCTGTTCAGGCTTTCTTCTTCTTCTTCATTCAGTTTTGGAAGATTATGTTTTTGAAGGAATTTGTCCATGTCACTGAAGGATTTCTAATTTCTTGGCATATAGTTGTTCACAGTAATTTCTTACAATCTTTTGTATTTCTGTGGTGTCAGTTGTAATGTCTCCTTTTCATTTATGATTTTATTTATTTGGGCCCTTGTTCTTTTTTTCCTGAGGAGTCTGCTTACAGCCTAGTCAATATTCTTTATCTTTTCAAAGAATCAGCTCCTGGATTTATTTATCCCTTGAATTGCTCTTTTAGTTTGTATGTTGTTTAATTCTGCTCTGATTTTGGTTATTTCCTTCCTTCTGTTCCATCTGGGCTTTGTTTGTTGTTGTTTCTCCAGTTCTTTTAGATGTCAGGTTAGGTTGTTTATTTGAAATGTTTCTATCTTTTTTAGGTAGGTCTGTATTGCTATGAACTTCCCTCTCAGGACTGCCTTTGCTGTGTTCCATCAGTTTTGGACAGTTTTATGTTCATTTTTATTTGTTTTCAGAAACTTTTTGATTTCTTCCTTGATCTCATTATTAACCTATTCATTGTTTAATAGCATGCCATTCAATCTTTGAGTGTTTTTGAGTTTTTTCCTTGAGGTTGGTTTTAGTTTTAGGCCCTTTCTGTCCAAGAAAATGCTTGATATGATTTTAATTTTCTTCAATTTGTGGAGGCTTGTGTTGTGTCCTATCATGTGGTATGTTTGAAAATGTTCCATGTGCATTTGAAAAGAATGTGTATTTCTTCTTTGGGATGAAAAGTCCTTTATATGTCAGTTAAGTCCATTTGATCTAGGATATTGTTGAATGCCCCAATATCTTTATTGGTACTTTGTTTAGAAGACCTATCCATTTTTTTACAATGTGGTGTTAAATTCCCCTAGTATTAGTGTATTGCTATCTATATCTTTCTTGAAGTCCTCCACGATTTTTTTATATACATGGATGCTCCATGCTGGATGCATATATGTTTACAATGTTTATGTCTTCCTGATGGAGTCTTCCCTTGAGTATTATGTAGTGTCCTTCAGTATCTCTTTCTTATGGCTTTTCATGTGAAATCTGTTTTGTCTGATATAAGTATTGCTACCCTGGTTCTTGTTTCTTGTATGTTTGCTTGAAATATTTTTTTCCAACCCTTCACTTTCAGCCTCTGTAGCTGTTTTGTACTGAAGTGGGTCTCTTGTAGGCAGCACATATGCAGGTCATGTTTTCTTATCCATTCAGCCACCCTATGTATTTTGATTGCAGCTTTTAATCCATTTGCATAAGGTTAGTATTGATAGATAGTTATTCATTTCCTCCCCTTTCTACCTGTGTTCCTCTCTATCTCACTCTTTTTCTCCCTCTTCTTATGCAGTCCCCATCTTGCAGTGCCAGTTTGGTGGAGGTATGTTCTTTCAGCCTTCTTTTGACTGGAAAACTCCTCATTTCACCTTCCAGTTTATTTTTTTAATTAATTAATTTATTTTTTCAAATACATTTGTCTCCACCTTCCCCATACCACTTGCCCCTCTCCACCTCCCCTCTCTCTTTCCCTCAATCCTTCCACACTTTGGCTTCGTCCATTAGTCCTTGCTATATGTTCCTTGACTTGCCCCTTCCCTTCCCTTTCCCCTGCTCACCTCTCCCTCCTTCCCTCTGGTCTCTGTTGGTTTCTTTTTTTCTTTAAGTGTAGCTGGTATTATTTTCCTTGCATCTTTGTATTGTTGGTTAGGTTCCACTTATAGGTGAGATCATATGGTTTTTGTCTTTCGCCCCCTGGCTTATTTCGCTTAGCATGATGCTCTCCAGTTCCATCCATGCTTTTGCGAAGTATAGTAGTTCTTTTTTTCTTTCTGCTGTGTAGTATTCCATTGTGTAAATGTACCATAAGTTTTTGATCCAATCATCTACTGATGGGCACTTGGCTATTGTAAATTGTGCTGCTATGAACATTGGGGTGCATAGGTTCTTTTGAATTGGTGTGTTGGGATTCTTAGGGTAGAGTCCCAGCAGGGGAATCACTGGATCAAAAGGCAGTTCCATTTTCAGCTTTTTGAGGAAATTCCACACTGCTTTCCACAGTGGCTGCACCAGTCTGCTTTCCCACCAACAGTGTTCCCTTTTCTCCACAGCCTCACCAGCACCTGTTGTTTGTGGATCTGTTTATGATAGCCATTCTGACCAGTGTGAGGTGGTACCTCATGGTGGTTTTGATCTGCATTTCTCTGATGGCTAGTGATGCCTAGCATCCTTTCAAATGCCGCTGGGCCCTCTGTATTTCTTCCTTGGAAAAATGCCTCCCCAGGTCCTTTGCCCACTTTTTGATTGGATCATTTGTCTTCTTGGAGTGGAGTCATGTGAGTTCTTTATATATTTTGGAGATCAAACCTCTATCTGATGTATCATTGGCAAATATAATTTCCCATACAGTTGGCTCCCTTTTCATTTTGCTGATGTTTTCTTGAGCCATTCAGAAGTTCTTTATTTTGATGAGGTCTCACTTTTTTATTCTTTCCTTTATGTCCCTTGCTCTAGGGGACATATTAGTGAAAAAATTGCTGCATGGGATATCTGAGAGTTTCCTGCCAATGTTCTCCTCTAGGACTTTGATGGTGTTGTGACTTATATTTAAGTCTTTTATCCATCTTGAATTTATTTTTGTGTATGGTGTCAGCTGATGATCAAATTTCAATTTTTTGCATGTAGGTGTCCAACTGTCCCAACAGCATTTGTTCAAGAGGCTATTATTACTCCACTTTATGCTTCTGGCCCCTTTGTCAAATGTTAGTTGCCCATATAGACCTGGGCTTATTTCTGGGCTTTTTATTCTGTTCCACTAGTCTATGAGTCTGTTCTTGTGCTAGTACCAGGTTGTTTTGAGTATAGTGGCCTTGTAATATAGTTTGATGTCCAGTATTGTGATCCCTCCTACTTTGTGTTTCTTTCTCAAAATTGCTGCGGCTATTCGGGGTCGTTTATGGTTCCATATAAATTTTTGAAATGTCTGTTCTATTTCTGTGAAATACATCATTGGTATCTTCATAGGGATTGCATTGAATCTATAAAGTGTTTTGGGTAGTATGGACATTTTGATTATATTAATTCTTTCAATTGATAGGTGGGGGATTAGGAGTAGGGGTGGTTTCTGGTTCCACAGTCACCATCTTAGATCGATCTTGTCTTTGGTCCTTTCATAGCTTCATATCTTCTTGCCTTACACTTGCAAGAAAAAAACAAAAACAAAAAAATTTCTGCTGGCTTTAAACCAACCAAGCAGGTTCTGCTGGTCTTCTGCTGCATGCAGAGGGGTGATGGGCTCCATTTTTTTTTTCCCTTTCCTGGGGATATGTGAGGATAGGCAATGGGTCTGAGCTGCAGTATCCACTGGTTCTCTGACTCCAGCTGAGACCTCAGAATGCATTGGGACCCACACTGTCCATATGTGTTAAGCCTGTGCCTTTAATCTGCCTCCATGTGCAGCTCCTTGATTCATTGGTGAGGTCCATAGAGTGGGAGCAGGTGCCCTCCTTTGCTGGACTGGGCGCTGGGCCTGCACAAAGTCTCTCCAGGGCAGTTTAGTTTCTCTATTAAATAAAGTCTCTGTGGGGACTGCTACCCCTCTGGCCCCTGTTGCTCCCCTTTGATCAATCCATGGGGTGCCCTTATGTCACAGGTGGGCACAAGTAACCAGGTTCTTGGTGATCATGGACAAAAATTTGAACTGAACACACAGAGTTTATAGCAGAAAGCGAGAAAAAGCAGATTGATTAAGCCGCACAGAACATGGGAGCAGGCCAACTCTGAGCAGAGCAGAGCAGAGGAGAGCAGAGCAGAGCACAGAAGCAGCAGCAGCCCTGAACTCAGGGGCTAGAGTGCTTTTGTTCCTTAGGGTGCGTCTCCCACAATGCTAATTTATTATAGTGCTATTATACTGAAGCAGGGGTCAGGTAGCATCTTCTGCACAGGTGCATTCCTGATTCACTAGGATTCAATGCCTTTCCAGAATGCAGAAACTACCAGTCTTATAACAGGGTCTCCACTTTTTATCCATGTTTTTTATCTTAGCCCTGGGGCACCTCTAGAGTTTCCTGCTTCCTGACTATCTCTTGCTTCACTTATGTGGAGCAAATTGCATCCCCCCTCCTCCTTAGCTGTCCTGGCTACTGCTGCATGCCAGAGGTACTTGCACAGCAAATGAGAGCTGTTTTCTTTTTTTCTTTCTTTCTTTCTTTCTTTCTTTCTTTCTTTCTTTCTTTCTTTCTTTCTTTCTTTCTTTCTTTCTTTCTTTTTCTCTCTCTCTTTCTTCCTTCCTTCCTTCCTCTCTTTCTTTCCTTCCCTCCCTCCCTCCCTCCCTCCCTCCCTCCCTCCCTCCCTTCCTTCCTTCCTTCCTTCCTTCCTTCCTTCCTTCCTTTTCCTTGGTTGTGGGCAGCCTTTCCTAACAATCCTCAGGCTTTTCATTCATCCCAAGTCTCTGACAAGTCCCAGGACTATCTGGGTCATGGCCAGTTGCAGCCTTTCTCTTCTCCAATCTCCTGGTGTCACCCAGCTCCCTCAGTTCCCTGGGACTGTCCTAGCCAGAGACTATGGTCCCAGCCACAGAAAGCTGCGTGTTGTGTGTCTCCCACTGCCTCTGTATTCCTCCCAATGACTTTCAGCAACCAGGTCTGTACTGGCACAGGTTGGTGGTTTCTCTGATCTGGGAGGGGAGAGAGCTGGCAACTCAAAGTTGCTGAGCCAGCTCTCCTCCAAAGCTCTTGTGGTAGCCCCAGTCTCTGGTGCAGGGCCTGGGGATCTCCACAGCCACAGTCTGAGGCACAGGACCCAAGGAACTTCCCGTTGGCCTACAAACCCTCTTTATTATCCATTTTCTAATGCCCTCTGCAATCTTTGGCATCCAAATTTCAAACAAGCTGCGATTTTGTTGGCTGTTCATTCATTTCTTCAGAAGATCAGCTAGGTGTCACAGTTGGATGCACAGGCAAGAAAGTTCAGCTCCCACCTACTTCACCACCATCTTCCCCTCTCTTAATGTGACTTCTTTCATTCCTTGGTTGCTGAACTTCCTTGCAGCTTGATTTTCTGATATTTCTGGGTGATACTTGCTTCATAGCCTAGCTGCAATTTTGTTGTGGTTGTGTGAAGAAGCAAGCTGTATTTCTCTATGCCTCCATCCTGACCAGAAGTCAAACAAAATAGACTTTAAAAATTAAGGCTAAGTAAGAGACAAAGAAGGACAGTATATAATGATAAAAGAAAAAACCCAAAAAGAAGATATAACCCCAGTCAACATTTATTCACCCAATGGAGGAGCACTTAAATACATAAAGCAAACCTTGATGGACATAATGAGAGAGAAGAGAGGAAATAGTAGGGAATTTTAACACCACATTGACTTCACTGGATAGATATTACAGACAGAAAATCAACAGGAGACACCTGGATTTAATTGATATGTAGAGAGCATTTCAGCACAAAGCAGCAGAATATATACATTCTTTACAAGTGCACATGGAATGTTTTCTTGGATAAAGCATATGTCAGAACACAAAACAAGTCTCAATAAATTAATAAAGATTGAAATCATATAAAGCATATTCTATGACAATAAGGCAATGAAACAAAATCGATCACAAGAAGAAACTGGAAAAATACACAAAGACATGGAAGCCAAATATTATGTTGTTAAACAGTAAATGGGTCAACTATATGATCAAGAAAGAAATCAACAAATATCTTGACACAAATGAAAACAACACAACAACCCCAAAACTGTGGGACACAGGGAAATCGATCCTAGGAGGGGAATGCATGGCAATACAGACCTATCTAAAACAAACAAACAAACAAAAAAAAAACACAGAAAACAAAAGAAAAAAACTCAAATAAATGATCTAACTTTACTTTTAAAGAACTTGAAAAAAATACAACAAACAAATCCCAAAGTGAGTAGGATGAAGTAAATAATAAATATCAGTGCAAAAATAAACAAAATACAGACTCAAAAAAAGCAAACAATCAATTAATCCAAGAGCTGGTTCTTTGAAAATACAAACAAGATTAACAAACCTTTAAGCAGGATCATCAAGAAAAAAAGAGAGGACCCAAATAAATAAAATCAGAAATGAAGGAAGAGAAACAACTGACACCAGAGAAATACAAAGGATTTTAAGAAAATATTACAACCAACTATATGACAACAAATCGAATAACATGGACAAAATGGATAAATTCTTAGAAACATAAAATTTTCCAAAACTAAATCAGGAAGAATCAGGGACTCTGAATTGGCAAATTAAACCTAGTGAAAATGAAGCAGTGATTTAAAAACTCCCAACAAACAAAAGCCCTGGACAAATAGCTTCACAGGTAAATATTACCAATCATTCCAAAAAGAACTGACACATCTACTCAAACTTTTCCAAAAAGTTCAGAAAGAAGATTCCAAAACATGTTTTATAAGGCCAGCATTATCCTAATCCCAAAACCAGATAAAGACATTCTAAAGCAAGAAAATTATAGGCCAATATCCCTGCCAAACATAGATGCTAAAATCCTCTCAAAATATCAGCAAACTGAGTACAGCAACACATCAAAAAGATCATACACCTTGATGAAGTGTGATTTATTCTGGGGATGCAAGGTTGGTACATTTGCAAATCAATATACGTTATATACTATATAAATATAATGAAGGCTAAAAATCATATCATCATATCTTACCCTGGCTGGTGTAGCTCAGCGGATTAAGTGTCATCCTGTGAACAAAAAGATCACTGGTTTGATTCCCAATCTGGGCACATGCCTGGGTTGTGGGCCAGCTCCACAGTTGGAGGTGTGAAAGAGGCAACTGACTGATGTCTCTCTCACACGATGTTTCTCCCCCTTTCTCTCTCGCTTTCCCTCTAAAAATAAATAAATAAAATCCTTTTAAAAAATCACATCATCTTATAATAGATAAATCCAGCACCCATACATGATGAAAAGTTTCAGCAAAGTGGGAATAGAGAGAATATACCTCACTATAATAAAGGCCACATATGACAAACGCACTGTCAGCATCATTCTCAATGGACAAAAACTACAAGCATTCCCCTTAAGGTCAGGAACAAGACAGGTATGACCACTTTCACCTCTCTTATTCATAATAGTAGAAGTCTCACAGCACTCAGGCAAGAAGAAATAAAAGGCATCCAAATTGGAAAGGAAGAAGTAAAACTGTCATTTCTTGCATATGACATGACAATGTACATAAAGAACCCCAAAGATTCCACCATGAATTACTAAGACTCATAAATAAATTCAGTAAGGTAGCAGGATATAAAATTAATGTCCAGTAACCAGCTGCATTTTTATATGCCAATAATGAAATATCAGGAAGGGAAATTAAGAAAAAAAATCCTATTCAAAATTGCATCTAAAAGAATAAAATACCTAGGAATAAACCATAGGGGTCCACTTTGCGTGGTATCAGGAACTGTTGCCCTATGCAAGCTGGGGCCTGGGAAAGGACCCATAAGTCTTGGCCAGAACACCGGTAAAGCCAGAGACAGACAAGACCCAATAATAACTCTGAGGGCCCTGGGGGAAAATCAGACTTAGAAGTAAATTACACTCCTTGAAGCATACTTTGTTTTTCCCTCCAGCTCTGTTAATCTTATATGAGATAACGAGCTCAAGACTGGGAAAGAAATTTTCAAAACTCCTGGGCCCTGACTCAAATCCCACCTGGCACCATAATGTTTGCTCAACTCAGACCCAATGAAGTTCTGTGTTTTCCTGCCATTGTCATCTTTAAACACCATCTATTCTCTGTAAGGTTAAGCTACTGATGTAATTAGATTACCTATACATTCCTGCTACTTATCCCCTACATGTAACCTTCTCAACAAAAGCCATTCAGCACAGGGGCTCGGGGCACTGTCCTCTAGAGAGGATTGCCTTCCCCTTTCCTTGACAGGCAATCAGTGTCTGGGACGACTCATTATTTCATCTGTGGTGAATCAGAGGACTCCGCAGGACAGAGTTCCCCATAATAAACCTAAGCAAAGTTATAAAAGATCTGTGCTAGAAAAATTATCAGACACTGAAGAAAGATATTGAAGAAGAAAATGGGAAACAAATAAAAAAATAATGGGAAACAAATACTGTGTTCATAGATAAGAATTAACATCTTTAAAATAGCTATAGACACAAAGCAATCTATAGATTCAATATAATTCCTATCAACACACCACTGACATTTTTCACAGACTACAACAAATACTCCAAAAGTGTATAAGGAATCACAGAAAGTTTTGCACAGTAATGGCAATTTTGATAAAGAATAATAAAGTTGGAGGAATCATGCTACCTAATATCAAACTATACTATAAGGTCACAGTAATCAAAACAGCATGGTACTGGCATAAAAACAAATACATAGATCAATGGAACAGAACAGAGAGCCCAGAAATAAGCCCATACCTTTATAGTCAATTAATATTTGATGGAGGAAGCAAGCACCTACATTGGACTAAAGATATTTTATTCAATAAATGGTGTTGGGAAAATTGAACAGATACATGTAGAAAAATGAAACTAGAGCACCTTCTTAAGTCACACAAAATGTATACAAAATGTATTAAAGATTTAAGTGTTAGACCCAAAAACATAAAAAACCTAGAAAACATAAGCAATAAAATCTCAGACAGGCTCATAGCAATAATTTTTCTGATATCTCCTCAGGCAAGGGAAACAAAAGAATAAATAAACAAATGAGGCTACATAAAAACCATCAACAAAATAAAAAGACAACCCACTGAAAGGAAGAATGTATTCACTGATACATCTAATAAGAAGTTAATATTCAAAATTGATAAAGAACTAACAAAATTCAACAGCATAAAAAAATCTAATTAAAACATGGGAAAAAGATCTGAATGTTTTTCCAAAGAGGACATACAGCTGGTCAATAGATATATGAAGGTAATCACCATCATTAATCATCAGAGAAATGCAAATTAAAATTACATTGAGATATCACCCCAAACTGGTCAGAATGTCTATCATCAATAAATCATCAAAGAACAAGTGCTGGTGAGGATGTGAACAAAGGGGAACCCTTTTGTACTACAGGTGAGGTATGGATTAGTGCAGCCACTGTGGAAAACAGTACGGAGTTACATCACAAATGAGAAAAGGAACTGCCTTATGATCCAGTGATTCTTCTTCTGGGTATTTATCTAAAGAAACCCAAACTCATTGCAGCATTATTTACAATTACCAAGAATTGGAAGCATCCCAAATGCCCATCAGTAGATTAATGGATAAAATAATTATTGTACATTTATACTATGGAATACTACTGAGCCATAAAAAAGATATTACCTTTTGTGACAACATGAATGGACCTGGACAACATTATACTAAGTGAAATAAGTCAGTCAGTGAAAGAGAAATACCATATGATTTCACTCATATGTGGAATCTAATGAACAAACTGAACTAACAAGAAAAATGGAGAGAGACTCATAGATAGCAGACTGACAGCTCTGTCAGGGAGAGGGGCATTAGAGGGTGGAGGGATCAAGAAAATAAAAAGGACTCATGGACATGGACAAGTGTGGTGATTGCAGAGGGAGAGGGGTTGGTGGAGGTGAAAGAGGATATAAGGGTGATAAATGCTAATGGAAAAAATACAATAAAATGTTTCTTAAACAATAGTAAACTTAACTGTAAATTAAACCATTTTTGCAGATATACAATTTTTGGCAATTATATGGTATGTGCAGTTAAATAACTGAAATCTAAGTCATATTATAAGTCAAATTAAATTCATTGAATATGTTGATCATTTCCAAGTGAAATAGAATACTAAAATACTGTTAAGTAAGTCTAAGTTTATCTACATTGATTTCTTATTACAGAGAAATGAAAAGATAAATTTGGATTTTTAATATATTCTGCTTTGTTGAAGAAGTATGTTTCTAGAAATATTAAATATATTTGCCAATACAAGAACTTATGTTTCTAGAGATAGATAATAAATTTATAAATTATCCAGGATAATTGGGTACTTTTAAATGGATAACAAAGAAAAATTTAAAAAAAGGATAATTGCTTACTTTTGAATTGTCATTAAAAATTGTTTCTTAAAGGGTAATAATTCTAATTTTTAAGAGAGAAAGGAAAATATGGAAATGCACATTTAGGAAAAGAAAGGAAATGGTTTGTTTTAAAATAACTTGATTATTTCTAAATGCGGAAAAAGAAACAAACAACAGCACAACGAAAATTGTAGGTTTGTGAAAAGGAATCTTGGTAAGAAATATTATGTTTGATTAAGCTAGAGAAAGTTAAATAAGAATGACTTTTAAAAAGAATCAGGAGGGCAAGATGGTGGAGGAGTGAATGGAAATCACTCTGATCTCCCCCCAGGACCAATCTAGAATTACAACTAAATTGTGGAGAAATTACCTGGAACAAATATCTGAACAATAGTGAGAAAGAAGCCTTATAACCTAAGACAGACAGAAGAATCAGCTGTAGTACAACCTGACTGGTAAGGAGTGTAGAAGAGACTCAAGAAGGACGGTTGGGTGCCAGAGGGATATTTAAACAGCCAGTTGGTTCCCCCTGAGAAGAACAGAACTAAACCATAAGCAGAGATTTCCAGCCTACAGCCCCAGAGCCCAAAAAGTACACCAATAACAGCCAGCTGAGAAAAGTGGCAGCATTGCTCTCTGCCAGAGATGGGTGGCTGGAGATGTAAAGAGCCATTTCAAGGGCCAGTGCATAAATTTTTATTGACAGCCACTTACCCTGGGCTCAGGCAAAAGCGGGAGCAGAGTGGGCTACAGACACCTGAGGAGAGACTGGGGAAGGAGGCTTTGGGGAGAGAACTGAGGAAATAGCCAGTGAGATCCCAGTGCTGAGTCATCACCCATAGAGCAGCAGACATCTTGCTCAGGCAGACCACTCCCCTGGGCTCCAGCAGCGTGAGAAGACACAATAGCCCCGCCCCCAAGGAGGGACTCTGCACTGTCCTGTGGTGCCTAAGCCTGACTTCTGAGGGCACAGTGACTAGATTAACAACTAAAGGAGACAGCCACAGACAGGAGATTCACAGAAGTCTAGAACAGTCTGCCTAAGGTCAGACAGGGCCAACATCATCAGAGGCAGATCCAGAATGAGAAAACAGCAGTCTCCTACCATAGAAGTTCACACCACAAAGTCAGGAAAACAAGACGGATCAATTTAAGAAGCAGAAGCAAAAAATGAAGAGTCTCACAAATAATGGGAAGACAAAGAAACACTCCCCAATCGAAGGGAAAGGAGGAATCCCCAGAAAAAGAACTAAATGAAATAGAAGCAAATAAAGTATCATAGTGAGTTCAAAACAATGGTTATAAAGAAGCTCAATGAGCTCAGTGAGCTCAGAGAGAATTACAAAAAACGACAGGAAAACTACGAGGAGCTTACTACAGCATGAAAAAGGACATGGAAACTTGATGGAGGGGGTAAACGGCGTCCCGCACAAAGTCCCCCTGGGGGTCGCCAAGGATGAAGGAAAATAAAATAAGCCATTCCAGACACTTCTCGGTCTGCCAGGGATATGGGGTGGTGATTCCCTCTAGTGGGGAATGCCCTGAGCCCTTCTCTTGATGTGCCTTTTATTGAGAACAATATGCGCAGAGGTATACAGATGTATGCAAAGCTCATCAATCAATGTCAAAAGGCTATGATTGAAAGAACACAGAGATTTGCCTAAGGTTAGGGTCTGGTAGACAGGGTGGTGCCCATTCAGCCCTGAAACCTGGGAAACTGATCACATTCTATGCTCAAACCCAAACATCAGTACTCATTAGCTCAAGGGCATTCTTAGCAAAGGAAGTTTCATAGGATTTAATGCATTCCTTTTCCAGGCCTAATTGTCCCCAGGAACCACCCAATCCAGTTTAGGGCTATACCTGCCTTTAGCATTGTTTCACTGATCCGGTTGGGTGGCTGACAGAGCAGCCAAGAGATAAGGAGACTTCTTTCAGATGGAATAAGGACTCCAGCCATGACAAAGTCAAGGGGTGAGGGTCTTTTGACCCTTCTCCATGTACCCCAAGTCCTTTTCTGATGGCCTCCATGTGACTGTGCCTGTCTTAGGTTGCCTCTGCTGCTGAGGTTCTTACCCGCCATTGACTAACCAGCCATCCTCCGGGGCCAAGAAGGGTGATGTGAGGAAAGCCCACAGCCCCTGCCAGGGGGATGGGTTTTGCCTCCTCAGTGGCCTATTTTCCCAAAACCTCCTTGCTCAGCTCCAGCCTTGGGGTCCTTTCTCCTGTCAATGAGGCTGCAGTCCCTGAAACCAGTAAGGACGATTCCCAACAGAAACTATGAATAAGAGGCAAGAAGAAATTAAGAATACAATTTCTCAATTGAAAAACATAGTAGAAGGAATCAAAAGCAGTCTAGATGAAGCAGAGGATCGAATCAGCGAGCTGGAGGACAAGGTAGAGAAAAGCTCCCAGAATGAGCAAGAAAATGAAAAAAGACTCAAAAAGAATGAAGAGGCATTTAGGGGAAAATGCAGGACAACATGAAACATAATAATATCTGTATAACAGGGATACCAGAAGGATGAGGAAGGAATAGAGGACCTGTTCGAAAAAGTAAGGATGGAAAATTTCCCTAATTTGAGGAGAGAAAAGGTCCCATGGGTTCAGGAAGCACAGAGGGTCCCATTCAAGAGGAACCCAGTGAGGCCCACTCCAAGACACATCATCATTAAAATGGCAAATACCAAAGACAAAGAAAGAATCCTCAAGGCAGCAAGGGAAAAACAAGTAGTAACATACAAGGGAGCCCCGATACGGCTTGGAGCTGACTTCTCAATAGAAACCCTGCAAGCCAGAAGAGAATGGCAAGAAATATTCCAAATAATGAAAAGCAACGGCCTACAACCAAGGATGCTCTACCCAGCAAGGCTCTCCATTAAAATGGAAGGTGAATTAAGGAGTTTCCCAGACAAAAGAAGGCTAAAAGAATACACCTCCATGAAACCAGCACTGCAAGATATACTAAAGGGACTGCTTTTAAGAAGATGAAGAAAACGAGTCTATGAATACCCAGTTCCTTCCACAGTCACCAACACTTGGTATTACCAATATTTTTAATACTTATTAATCTGATTGTAGCAATGATGTGTTATTTTAATTGCTCCATTATTAATTGTTGAAAGTAAACCTGTTTTGTATATTTCTTGCCTATTTCCATTATTTTTTAAAAACTTTAAGTGACTTTTTGATACTTTATTCATTTTTTGACTAAATGTTTGTAGAATTTTTTTCCTTAAAAACAACTATTAACCCTTTTACAGATGTGTTGCGAATACTTTCCTATTCTATTACTTGTCCTTTAACTTTTTTAATATGTATATTACTGTATTGCATTAAATGTTTAATATAGTCATATTGTCAATATTTTACTTTTTGGGTTTGATTATTTTACTTCAAGTTAAGAAAAATATTATTTTGTATTTTCTCCTCAAACTCCTTAGATTTTACATATTGATTTTTAACCCACCTGAATGTTTTTTGTATAACGAGTGAAATAGGACTCTATATTTGTTTTATATCAAGTTAACACTTGTCCATGCACTTTATTTGTTGAATAAGCCTTATTTTCCCCCATTGATTTGAAATATCAATTAATCACATATTACATTGTTAGAAAGCTATGTACGTTTGTTCCTAGAATGCTCATTTTATTTCATTGATCTATTTGATTTTTTCTGTGCTGGTGTCATGTTCATCAAAATAAGAAGCTTCTGCATGGCTAAAGATCTGTGGCTCTCTTGTTGGGTGGCATATTTAGTCAGGGTTTTCAAAGGAGGGGAGAATGGCCCCCATCCAAGAATCACACAATGCATCGCTGACATTTCCTGAATCCACCTGGACCTCTACACCAGGGACCCAGGCAGCTGACTCTTCCACAGAACATGACCTTGGCAGGGCAGAGGCTATAGGGAGATGGGAGTGTGGGGATCTTGCATTCACCCAGGCTGATGCTGTATGGATGGGAATGCTCAACACAAAAAAAGATGGCATCTGTTGGTGGTTTGAGAGAGGGACTCAGATCAGGGACCCTGCTGGATTGTTTCTTTAGCTCTATCCTCAGAGCCACACAATCCAGTTTCTACTCACATGATTCTAGTTTACTTTGACCCTCCCTCCTTCTATTGGATCCCAGGGTGAGTGGCTGTGAACAAAATTTTGTGCTGTGGTTTCTAGAAGATTCCCACCTCTCATTGGCAGACAGAATCCATGCTGAATTTCACTGTCAAGTGCCATGAGTGCTCCTCTTTTCAGCTCCAGTACTCTGGTTTAGGGAGTCTGGCATGAGTTTGGGACCCCACACTCCTCAAGGGGTACCTTTGCAAGCAAGATATTTCTCTGGCTTCTCAGCCACTTCATGTGGATTCAGGTTCATCTTTTTTCATGTCTTTGTTCTTCCTACTAGTCTCGATGTGGTTTCTTCTATAATTTCTTAATTATGAGACTTATGTTCAGCTAGTCTTCATTAGATTATTCAGGTAGATTATTCTTATAGTTGTAATTCTTGTTTGGTCCTGGCAAGATGTGAATGTAACTTCGACCAGCTCCACCACCATCTTGGATTCTCTTGAAATGTCAATTTTTATATGTATAAATTTATATGAACTTGGTCACATTATTTCCCATTTAGACAGCTGAATGAATTATGAGCTGTGTCTGTGTCAGAGGCCTCATGGCAGCTTCACTTAAGACAATAAACAGAAATACCTGCTTTCCTTGTATTCCTTCCGTCAAACTCCTTTATTCAGAAAATATTTATTGTGCACTTACACATACCAAGAACCAGTGAGTGGGGAAAGATATTCGTGTTATGGTGGGAGTTACAGGCAGTATGTGCATATACAAACAATTGAGGAAGGTGATTTCATGTAGCATTAAGTGCAGTGAGGAAATTGATATATCAGGGTGTGACTGTGGGAAGCCACTGGAGAGTGTTAAAGTAAGGGAGTAGAAAGATCTCTTTCAATATTAAAATATACTCTGGGTGCTTGGTGGAGGGGGTGGTGTGAAAGAGTCCTGATGATTTTATTATGACCTATGCATAAAATAATCAGTGTTAAAGAATAACATGAAGGACTGTGTAGAGAAAAAAATGCAGTTAAAGCTAAAGCAGGCAAACCTTGCTGAAGTCATGGGGTAAAATGTCCACAAAGTTCCCAGTGCATTTTTATCCCCATCTGTGTTTTTGGGGGGCATAGAATCATGGCAGGTGGCTTCAGGGCACATAATGCCATGTACCTTTATAGACTTCTGGTCTCCGGAGCTTACTGAGAGCCTCTAGGGTTTGGGAAAGTAGATTCTGGGACCAGGTCATTGTTCCTTTTTTGGAGTCTGGAGACACTTTTCAACAGTAAAATTTTGCATTCCATTTTATCCCCTTATGTGCTATTAGCTCCATTTGTGGGAGACTAGGTTCATGTTTGCGTTCTGCACATGAGGCGTGGGCAGTGTGGGCAGACTCACCTGTGGCAGGGCAGGGACTTTGTTTTCACTAGAATAAGTTTGCAGTCACTTTAATAGGGGCTTGGAGTGTCCAGGAGTACTGGTTGAATGTGAAATTATGTGGGTCACCTGTGACATTAACAATTTCTAAGTAAGGCTGCTTTGGGATTAAGTAAATTGCATCAGATCCCAATGGCAAATGGCTGAAAAGGGTATGCCTTATGGCAGATGCTGTGCTGAGGGTTTTATGAGCTCTAACAAGGGCCTCACAAGCTCATCTTCCTGTCCTCCTGGCCTGTGGGTCCATGACTTTTGGCCTGTCTTCTGGCATGTCTTGAATCCCATCTGCTTGAGCCCAGAGTTGGTTTAATGGTGCTTTTCTTGGATAGTGACCTACACCTACCTGTCTCTATTCTGTTTTTCCTGCGTAGTCCCCATGCAACACCCCCCGCCCCCAGCTTTTCTTTAAGATTTTATTTATATTCCCTGGCTGGTGTGGCTCAGTGGACTGAGTGCCAGCCTGCAGATTGAAAGGTTGCCAGTCCGATTCCCAGTCAGGGCACATGCCTGTCTCACAGGCCAGGTCCCCAGTTGGGGTAGTGAGAGAGGCAACAAATTGTTGTTTCTCTCACATATCATGTGTCTCTCCCTCTCTCCTTCCTTTACTCTCTCTCTAAAAATAAATAAGTAAAATATTTAAAAAATAAATAAAAGATTGCATTTGTTTATTATTAGAGAGAGAGGAAGGGAGGGAGAAAGACAGGGGGAGAAACATCCAGGTGCGAGAGTCTCACTTGCCGCCAACTGGGGACCTGGCCTGCAACCCAGGCATGTGCCTTGACTAGGAATCGAACCAGTGACCTTTTGGTTTGCAGGCCGGCACTCAGTTCACTGAGCCACACCAGCCAGGGCCATGCAACCTCTTCTTAACTAGAGCCCCAGAGTCTCAAACTTGTTTCAAGGTGCACAGGAGAGGAAATATAGTACAGACTAAGGACTCTGCCCAGGAAGACTACCTTGCCCAGGGGCCAGGACAGCAAGGCCAGAATGCCTGCCATTCTATCTGATTGCAGAGATGACACAGGCCCAGGTAAGTTAATTTTGTGTTCACATATCTATAACTCTGTGCAATGAAACACACACACACACAAAACCAAAAGGCCTTGTGATCATGTAGTAAGTGATACAGAAAAGGAGGCTTCACTCAAGCTTACAGAACATTCACTCAAAGGAAAGATTAAAATCTAGGAAATTATGAGGGAAAACATCTTATGAGAATCGATTTTGAAAAATTGACTGGAGATAATGAAATAAAGTTTATCTTTTTAAATAAAATAAAATTGCATTTGCAACTTGGCACTAATTCTTAAAAAGGGCAGAGAATGATGAACCTTGATTGCTCTTGAACTTTGAGATAGAAAATTTGAAACTTACAGCAAAGTGGAACAATTATGGGAATCTTCAGGTATCATCATTCAGCTTTAACCATTGTCAATTTGTGTGATTGTTCTTTACTGGAAACAATTTTTTCCCACAAAATTAGATAATCAGTGTCTGCAGAAGCACATTCAATGGTTTACATTTTTGGCACTTGCAAGCAGTGAAGCAAGGAACTTCCTCATATGCACATATATGATCAGAGAGCAACTGGATTTTAGGGTTGGCGCTGGCAGTAGGATTACTGGATTGAAGTGTTTTCAACATGCTGATGGATATAGCCAACTTGATTTCTGATTAACAGTCTGAGAAACTGTGCCTATGATGCTAGCTATCATGTTAACAGGAGTCTACTCATACATACTTTTCTATACTTGAATTGTCCCTGTCAGGACACATATGAGTTAACCTAAAAGTAAAAGATCAAAGTGAGAGGCAACAAGCATCTATTTGAGGTTTTTATTTAAAAAAGAATAGTTATTTACAAAGCACTGATTCAGGCAGCAGCCCAATAGTGTTCCAACTAGGAGACAAAGGCAATGGATATTTATGGGAAAGGGAAGGGGAAAAATTACAATAGAAGGAAGGCTTTACTATAGGTCCAGATAAGATAACATAATGATTGCTAATTCTAAACAATGTTTGCATTTTCAGTCCAAAGTCCTCAGTGTAGTAGTTCTAATTGTTCTCTGTATCATTGTAAATGGTTCTTAGGGACACAATGTAGCTTTAGGCCCAGGGCAAAGGATATTTCCTCTGTTTTAACATTTTCTTGATTACTGATGAAGTTGAATATCACCTGATGAGCCTATTGGACATTTGTGTATTTTATATGTGGGCCCATTCAAGTCTTTTTTAAATATATTTTTTAAAGGTTTTATTCATTTATTTTTAGAGACAGCAGAAAGGAGAGGAAAGACAGGGAGAGAAACATTGATCAATCAGGTCTCACATGCACTCTAACCAAGAACTGGGCCAGAAACCTAGGCAGGGACCCTGACTCAGAATCAAACTGGTGACCTTTTACTTTACAGGATGATGGCCAACAAACAGGGGTCCTTTCAACAATTTTACACAGTTTTTGGATTGTCTTTAATGTTATTTCTGACTTAAAGGAGTCCATTCTATTCTGAATATAATTCCATTGTCAAATGTATGCACTGGAATATTTTCTTCCAGTCTGTGGTTTGTATTTTTACTTAACATTGTGTTTTGATGAGCAAAACTTTTTAATTTTGAGGAAGTCCTTTAGCCTAGCCTCTTCTTCATCCAGTCTTCTGTTGAAGGACTCTTAAGTTGTTTCCATCATTTGGCCACCATGAATAATACTGCAATAAACAAGAGGGTGCATATATCTTTGCAATTAAATGTTTTTCAGGTAGATACACATAAGAGGAGATACTAGGTCATATGGTAACTCTATTCTTAATTTTTGAGGAGCCTCCATACTGTTTTCCATTGTAGCTGTATTAGTTTACATTTCTATCAGGGAATCTAAACTGATAGAATGTAAAAATGAGGGTTCCTTTATTTCCACAACTCTCCAACACTTGCTTTTACTTGCCTTGTTGATAATAGTGATTCTAACAGGTGTGAGTTGGTGTCTCATTGTAGTTTTGATTTTCATTTCCCTAATAGCTAGTGAAGTTGAACATCTTTTCATACACTTGTTGGCCATTTGTATGTCTTCTTGGGAAAAGTGCCTGTTCAAGTCCTCTGCCTACTTTACAACTGGATTGTTGGGTTCTTTGGTGTTTAGTTGTGAGTTCTTTATATACTTCGGATAATAACTCCTTGTCAGAACTGTTGTTTGCAAATATCTCCTCATTTGCTTGGTTATGTTTTATTTGGTTGGTTTTGTAGCACTTTCTTTAGCCATGCAGAAGCTTTTTAGTTTGATATAGTCCCATTATTTTACTTTTTCCTTTGGGGTCAAATTCATAAAAACTCTAAGACCAAGTTCCGTAAGTTTAGTACCTGTTTTCTTCTATGTAATTTCTTGTTTCCAGTTCTATATTTAGGTCTTTGATCTATTTTTAATTAATTTTGTATAAGGGGAAAAACAGTCTAGTTTTGTTCTTTTGCATTTGGATTTCTAATTTCTGAGCATCATATGTTGAAGAGGCTTTCTTTTCTCCAATGTATGTTTCTGGCTTCTTTGTAAACAATTATTTTCCCCTATACATGTGGGTTTATTTCTGAGCTCTCAATTCTGTTCCATTTGGTTGGTGTGTTTATTTCTCTGTCAATACCATGCTGTTTTGGTTATCATTGCTTTGTAGTATATTTTGAAGTGAAAAATTGTGAAACCTCTGACTTTGTTCTTTTTTCCTTTGGATTATTTTGGGCATTCAGTTCTTTGTGGTTTCACACAAATCTGATAATTTTTGTTCTATTTCTTTTTAAAAAAAGGTCATTGCGATTTTGATAGTGATTGCATTAAATATATGTATTACTTTGGGTAATAGGGACATTATAACTATGGTGATGCTTCCAACTCATAAACATGGAATATCTTTCCATTTCATTTTGTCTTTTTCAATCTCTTTTAATAATGCTTTGTAGTTTGCAGTATATAGATTTTTGACACCCTTTGTTAAATTCCTAGGTATTTTATTATTTTCATCACAATGACAAAAAGAATTGATTTTTACATTTCTTTTTCTGAAATTTAATTGTTAGCATATAGGAATGCAATAGACATTTGTACATTGATTTTGTATCCTCCCAATTTAATAATTTTGTTTATTGTTTCCTACAGTTTTTAGTGGGGTTTTTTAGGGTTCTACATAAGGATTCATGTCATTTGGAAAAGTGACACTTTCACTTTTTCATTCCCAATTTGGATGCCTTTTCTTTTTCTCTCTCACCTGACTGCTCTGGCCAGGAATTCCAGTACTATGTTGAGTAAGAGTGGTAAGAGGGAACATCCTCATTGCCTGGTTCCTGATCTTAGAGGAAAAGCTTTTAGTTTTTCACTATTGAGTGTGATATCGTCTGAGGGTTTGTTATATATGGCCTTTATTATGCTGATGTACTTTCCCTCTATAACTATTCTATTGAATGTTTCAATCATAAAGGGATGTTATCAAATATTTTTCTGAATCTATGGAAAAGGTCATATGATTTTTATTTTTTTTCTTTTGTTAATGTAACAAATGTGTTACATTGATTGATTTGCATATGTTGAACCATTTCTGTGCCCCTGGAATGAACCCCACTTGAACATGATGTACAATTTTTAAAATGTTATATTTGAGTTGCTAGTATTTTGGTTAGGATATTTATATCCACATTCATCAGAGATATTGTTCTGTAGTTTTCTTTTTCTGTGTTATCCTTGACAGGTTTTGGTATAAAGGTCATGTTAGCCTAATAAAATCTGTTAGAAAATATTGTCTCATTTTCATTTTTTAGAAGAGTTTGAGAAGGATCAGTATTACCTTTTTTTTTTTAATATTTAGTAAAACTGACTACTGAAGCCATCTCATCCTGTAGTTATACTTTTTGGGAGGTTTTTTCCCATATCTAATTTTTATTCTGGAATGTAAAACTCTTTTGAATTAAAGTACAGTCGACATACAATATTAAGTTTAGGTCTATAACAGTGAGATTTTACAGTTATATATCTTAAAAAATGATCACCACAAAAAGTCCACTATCCATCTGTCACTGTACAAAGTAATTGTGATATTACTGATATTTCCTATGCTGTACTTTACATTCCTGTGACTTATTTATATTATAAGTTTATACCTCTTAATCCTCTTCATCTTTTTACCCATACCCCCACTGCCCAACCCTCTGGCAATTACAATTTTTTCTGTACCCATGAGTCTGTTCATTTTGTTTATTTCTTTAGTTTTTTAGATTCCACACATAAGTGAAATGATACAGTATTTGTCTCTCTCTGACTTATTTCATTTAGCATAATACCTTCTAGGTTTATCCATGTTGTTGCAAACAGCAAAATTTCATTCTTTTTACGGTTGAGTAATATTCCAATGTGTGGAATATATATCTACTCCTTTATCAATTCATCTATTGATGAATATATAGGTTGCTCCAATAACTTGGCTATTGTAGATAATGGTACAGTGAACAAGAAGTGCACATATCTTTTTTAATTAATGTTCCATTTTCTTCAAATAAGCCCCAGAAAAGTGGAATTACTGAATCCTCCTTTGTCTGTTATATAGCCTTTGTTTTAAAGTCTATTTTTTCTGATATATGTACTGCTATCCCAGCTTCTTTTTTTAATTTATGTTTTCATGAAATATCTTTTCCATCTCTTTACTTTCAGTGTCTGTGTGTTTTTCATTCTGGAGTCTCATGTAGGCAGTATACATAGGGACCTTCTTTTTTTATCCATTCAATCACCCTATGTTTTTTCAAAGTAGTACTTAGTCAGTTACCATTTACTTACTGCTAGATTTTTGACAGTTGCTTCAATTTCTTCACTGTTGATTGGATTTATTTAGATTTTCCAATTTTTCATGATTTAGTGTGGAAGATTATGTATTTCTTGGAACCTATCCATTTCTTCTATGTTATTGAACTTTGTGGCCTATAGTCTTTTATAGTATTCTAGTGTGATCCTTTGTATTTCTGTGATGTCTGTGGTAACTT
Organism: Pteronotus mesoamericanus; assembly: GCF_021234165.1. NCBI lineage: Eukaryota > Metazoa > Chordata > Mammalia > Chiroptera > Mormoopidae > Pteronotus > Pteronotus mesoamericanus. The sequence continues at coordinate 3,142,026 of NW_026555304.1, forward strand.
CTCTTTTATTTCTCATTTTGTATGTTTGTCTTTTTGTCCTTAGTGCATCTAGCCAGTGGTTTGTCAATTTTACTGTTATTATTTTTTAAGAACAAGCTTTATTTTTATTAATATTTTGTATAACTTTTTGTTCTTTTTTTTACTCTATCCTGCTTTAATTCTTATTATTTCCTTTCTTCTGCTGACTTTAGGCTGCTTTTGTTCTTCTTTGTTTAGCTATTTAAGGTGAAACGTGGACTTCTGGTCAAGATGGAAACATAGGTAGACATGCTTTGCATCGTTGCATAACCACAAGGATCACAACAAACCTCAAAACAAAACACACCCAAAACTGCCAGATAATAGAACTGTATGGAAGTCTGACAACCAAGGATTTAAAGGAGCCATGGTCATTCAGCCAGGTAGGAGGGGCAGAGATGGACAACTGGGACAGAGAGGACGGGAGTTTCCACATTCATGTGTGGTGGATAGAAATTGGGAGGGATACCTTGGGAGCGAATGCCCCAGTCCCAGGCAAGACCACGCAGAAAAATAGTTCTAATGCCAGAAAAATGAAGTGTCATAACTTCTAGCTGTAAAAACCAGCGAGGGTTGGGGCAGTGGAAAAAATTGCTGGTCTCTCAGGAGAGAATGTTTAAAGGACCCACATGGTCCTAGAACACACAAATGCACCTACTCTGTGAATCATCACCAGGGAAACAGCTACAAGGGTGCCAGTCACAAACAGAAACTAGGTGAAGTGACTGGAAATGGGGTGAGTGTTGAGCAAGTCTCCAGCTGCCAGGCAGCAGCATTGTCCCCTCTCTTGCCCTTCCCCCACATACAGAGCCACAAAACAGTGAAGTGGGTTGCCTCATCCTGGTGAATACCTAAGATTTCACCCCATATGACTTAACAGGTATGCTAAGACAGGGAGCCAAGTAGCTCTACCTAATACACAGAAACAAACAGAGGGGGGCTGCCAAATTGAAAATACAAAGAAATATATCCCAAATGAAAGAACAGAATTATACCCCAGAAAAAAGAACTAAACAAAATGGAGATAGCCAATCTTTTAGATGCAGAGTTCAAAACAGGGGTGATAAGGATCCTCACTGAACTCACTGAGTATGGCAAAAGCTTAAGGGAAGAAATGAAAGCTACATTAAATGAAATAAAGAAAATTCCACGGGGAACCAACAGTGAAGGGAAGGAAGCCAGAGTTCAAATAAAAAAAATTTGGAAATAAACATTCAACCAGAACAGAATGAAGAAACAAGAATTCAAAAAAAAAATGAGGAGAGTATATGAAGACTCTGAGACATCTCCAAAAGAGCCAACATCTGAATCAGAGGGATGCCAGAAGGAGAAGAGGAAGAGCAGGAAATTGAAAACTTACTTGAAAAAGTAATGAAAGAGAACTTCCCTAATTTGCCAAAGGAAATAGACATACAGGTCCAGGAAGCACAGAGTTCCAAATAAGTTTGGACCACACCAAGACACATAATAATTTAAATGCCAAAGGGTAACGATAGAGAATCTTGGAAGCTGCAAGAGAAAAGCAGAGAGTTACTTACAAAAGAGTTCCCATAAGACTATCAACTGATTTCTCAAAAGAAACTGCAGGCAAGAAGGGACTGGCAAGAAGTATTCAAAGTGATGAAATGCAAGGACCTACAACCAAGATTACTCTATCCACCAAAGCTGTCATTTGGAATGGAAGAGCAGACAAAGTGCTTCCCAGGTAAGGTAAAGTTAAAGGAATTAATCACCACTAAGCCCTTATTATATGTGATGTTAAAGGGACTTTTCTAAGAAATAGATTAAAATTATGAACAGTAAAATGACAACAAACTCACAACTATCAACAACTAAACCTAAAAAACAAAAACAAAGACAAACTAAATGAACAACTAGAACAGGAACAGAATCGCTAAAATGGAAATCACATGGGAGGTTATCAGTTGGGAGGGGGAAGGGGGAAAAGGAACAGGGATTAAGAAGCATAGTTGGTAGGTACATAATAGGGGGATGTTAAGAATAGTTTAGGAAATGGAGAAGCCAAAGAACTTGTATGTATGACCCATGGACATGAACTAAGGCAGGGGAATTGCTGGAAGGAAAGGGAATAACGGGTGGGGTGGGCAAAGAGGGAGAAATTGGGACACTGTAATAGCATAATTGATAAAATAAAAATAAAAAGATGTAAATGTTAGGTTATTTACTTCAGTTTGTTTTTCCTGTAGGATATAGATTTTTTGATGTAGGCTTGAAATGATGCAAATGTCCCTCTTTTTACTGCTTTCACTGCATTGCAAAAGTTTCGATATGTCGTTCTCACTTTTAATTTCTTTTTCAACCCTGTCATTTTTTTAGTAGCATGTTGTTTAATCTTCACATATTTTGGAGTTTTCAAACTTTTTTTCTGCAGTTGATTTCTAACATCAAAGGTCGGAGAATATACTAGGTAGGATTTAAGTCTTCTTAAATTTGTTGAGGCTAGTTTTGTGCCCCAATATATGGTCTCGCCTTGAGACTGTTCCTTGTGCACTGGAGAAGACTGTAAAATCTAATGTTTTGGAATGAATTGCTCTTTAAAAGTCAATTATTTCTCTTTGGTTTCATATGTCATTTAAGGCTGATATTTCTTTGTTGATTATCTGTTTGTAGGATCTGTCTAGAGTTGTCAATGGAGTATTAAGGTTCCCAACTATGATTGTGTTTTGGTCAGTTTCTCCCTTTAGTTGTTAGTAGTTTCTTTACATATATCCGAACTCCCTGATTGGTGCATATATGGTACAAACTATTATGTTACCCTGGCTGTATGGTTCAGTTGGTTGGAGCATTGACACATGCCCAAGTTGGGGGCTCAATTCCCAGTTAAGGCAAGTGCAGGAGGCAGCTTATTGGTGGTTCTCTTTAACATCAATGTTTCTCTCTCTCTCTCTCTCTTTCTCTTCCCCCTCTTGAATGAGAACAAACCTTTTAAAAAAGTGTTATGTCTTCTTGATGTAAAATTCTCTTTATCATTATAAAATATCCATCTTTGTCTCTTGTTATGTTTGTTATACTGAAATCTATTTTGTCCAATATAAATATGGCTACATCAGTTTTTTTGTGGATATTATTTGTCTGGAGAATAATTTTCCACGCTTTCAGTTTGAGTCTGTTCTTGTCATTGCAGATGTGTCTCCTGAAGGTAGTATATGGCTGGGTTTTGTTATTTTTTATCCAATCTGCTACTCTGTGCCTCTTTATTGGTGAATTTGGTCCATTTACACTTAGGGTAATTATTCATGTATAAGGATTTCCTATAGCCATTTTATCTTTTGTTTTCTGGTGGCTCTGTGCCTCCACTTGTTTTTTCCTTTTTGTTTTTGTCTGTTGTTTATGTTTAGTGGTATTCCATACTTTTTCCCTGTTTCTTCTTTAAAGTTATGTGTCTCAGTTTTGGGGTTTGTGTGTGTGTGTGTGTGGTTACCATTTAGTTTATATAAAAGAAAGTTTTATACATACATATATACACACACACACATACATATATATATACACACATATATATTCTCTTTTTATTTTGAATGCATCTAATCCCTATCCTTATTTGCAAATTAGACGTTTACCCCCTCCTGTTTTATGTCATTGTTGTTATAAATTATCCCTATTTATGCTGTAAGTTGGTTGGTGATCTTGCTTGTAGTTTTGTGACCGTTAGCTCTTTGTTTCAGGTAGAATAACCGCCTGCAATGGAGTTCTTCTGGTGGTAAATTTCCTCAACTTCTGTATGTCTGGAAAAGTATACTGATGCTGTAATTATTATTCTTGTCAGGGGATTTCTCTTTCTGTAATTTGAATACTTGATTACACTATCTTTTAACTTGTAGGGTTTCTGCTGAGAAGTCCAATGATAACCTAATGGACTTTTTTTTTTTTAATGTTACTTTCTTCTTTATCCTGGTTGCCTTGAGAATTTTTTCATTAACTTAAAAATATTTTTATTTATTGATTTTTAAAGAGAGAGCGGGAGAGAGGGAGAGAGAAAAACATCTATTTGTTGTTCCACTCATTTATACACTCATTGGTTGCTTCCTGTATGTGCATTGACCGGATATTGAACTTGTAACCTTGGTATTTCAGGATGATGCTCTAACCAACTGTGCTACCCAGCACAGCCTCATCATTAATTTTTGACAGTTTTAATACACTATACTTTAGAGAAGGCCTTTTTGGATTGAGGTAAGTGTTCTGTTCTGTTTGCTTTATGGATTCAAGGATGAAGCTTTTTCCATATATTTGAGAAGTTCTCATCAATTATTTGTTTTTAAAGGCTCTTTGTTCTCTTCTCCCTTTCCTCTTCTTCCCTTATGTCTGTATTCTTATATTACTCTTGGTGATGGAGTCAGATAGTTCTCATAGAGTTCTTTTTATTTTTGTATGCCCAAGGTTCTCTCTTCTTCTCTCTATATCATTTCCAGCTTCATCTTTGAATTCACTAATTCTTTCTTTCGTCTGGTCAGCTCAATTTCCTATGCTTGCTAGTTCATTCTTTATCTCTTTTATAGAGTTCATCTCCAGAATTCTTATTTTTTTAAAATGTCTTTCATAAACTACTTGTTTAATTTGTTGATTTTGTTTTTGAGTTCATTAAACTGTGTTTTCTTGCATCTTGTTGAGTTTTTGAGATCTGCAATCTTGAATTTTCTGTCACTTAGGTCACATATTTCCATGTTTTTAAGTTTATTTTTCTGGGTAATTTCTATTTTTTTTCTGAGCTGCCTTGTTGCTTTCATCATTCATGGTATTTGATAAATTCCTTTTCTGTTTAGGCATCTATGGGTTGCACTTCTCTAGTAGATTGATAAGAAGTCTTCCTATTATTTTCTAGCATGTGGTGCTGAATCACATTTCTTACATTTGTGGCACTTCTCTGGCTTTTCAGATCTTGGCAAGGTGGTAGAAAATGGCCTGTGTTCCCTGGGAAGGTAGGCGCCTCTTCTATGCTCTCCTCTGTGTCATTTTGGTCTTAGAGGACAAACTCCCAAATTCCCCAGGGGAATGTGGTGAACATTTGGGTTTCAAATCTGTGAATCCCAGTGCTGTCCCCTACGGCCAGACTCTGCCCGCAGGGCAGCTGCAATGTGTGGGGGTGGGGTGAGTTGGAGGAATTTGGTCACTTTCTTTGTTGCTTTGCAGACATTTGTGGCATTGCCTCCCTGTCTTCACCAAACCCTGGGTTTAGTTGCAGTGTGCCTATTGCTCAGGTAAAAAGAAAAATGTTTCTGTAGTAACCCCACAGTCACTACTGCAGCTTCTTCTGGGGCCTGCTAGTTCTGGGAGTGTGAGGGGAGGTGGCCAGACTCCATGGCTTTGCTTTCTTTGTCTGGAATGCCAATTGCCAAACCACCATGGGCACACCTCTGTGCTTCATCCCTGCGTAGGTCACTGGACTAGGCTGCAGTTTCTATTGTCCACCCCTTCAGGAATGCTCACTAAATCTTTTTTAAAAAATGATTTTATTTTATTTTTTATTTTTAGAGAGAAGGGGAGGAAGAAATAGAGGGAGAGAAACATCAATGTGCAAGAGAAACATCAATCGGTTGCCCCTCATACACCCCCATCCCAGATCCTGCTTTGCAACCCAGGCATGTTCCCTGACTGGGAATCACACTGGTGACACTTCTCTTTGCACAGCAATGCCCAACACACTGAGCCATGCTGGTCAGTGTGCTCAGTGAATCTCTTTGCTCCTCCAGGCTCAACGGAGTACTAGCAGCAACCTGACTGCTGAAGCAACCTTCTCCAGCGTGAGCTATGCAGTGAACTCTGGTCTGTTGGCTGTGTCTTTGTCTAGTCTTAGCTCTTCTCCCTTCTTACCTCCCTGGTTCATTCCTACTTACCCACCTTCAGATGTTTCAATGTGCCAGTGTCTCCGTTGTCTCTGTGCACTGAGCAGGGGATTTTTGTTGAATTACAGCTGTTCAAATTGTTGAAACTTCAAGGGGATAGACCAAGGGGATCTCTCACACCACATTCCTCTGATGTTACCCCCCACCCTTTTTCTTTTTTGGCATCATACATCCCAGACTTGAAGCTAAAAGAAGCCAACAACCAGAAGGTGCAATCAAAAACAAAAACAAAAAAAGTGCCATCCCCCAACCCAGCCAAGAAAAGCTCCAGTCAAAAAGCCAGAAAAGGAAAAGCCTATCAAGACAGAACACTTTTACACAATAATCTCTTTACTGGAGCTAGATACTATAAAAATCAATGCGGCTGCAATCCACCATACCAGTGAAGCCCAGACTTCTACACTCTGAAGGTTAAAAGCTATTCTAAATCATCCCCATATGCTACCTACTGGAATAGTGTCAGAAAAGGCTGAGTAGTATACATGGGTTTCTTTGTTTTAGCTCCTTTGTTAAATTTATTACTAAATATTTTATTGTTTTTGATACTATTGTAAATGGGATAATTTTCTTTAATTATTTCAGATAATTTATCATTAGTGTATAGAAATGTCACTGATTTCTGTATGTTATTTTTGTATCCTGCAACTTTACTGTATTCATTGATTAGGTCTAACATTGTTTTGGTGGAGCCATCAGGTCTTTCTATATGTAAAATATCATCTGCAAAGATAGACAATGTTACTCTTTCCTTCACAATTCTGATTCTTTTTCTTTCTTCTTTTATGTCTGATTGCTCTGGATAGGATTTCCAGTACTACGTTGAGTAAGAAATGGTGGCAGTGTGCATCCTTCTCTTGTTCCTAAACTTCAGAGTAGAAGTTTTCACCCATTCACCATTGAGTATGATATTGACTGTGGGCTTGTCATACGTGTTATTTTTAATGTTGAAGTACAATATTATATACCAAAATTGTTTATTATGGATGTTTGTTGATTTTTTTCAAATGCTTTTTCTGCATCTACTGTAATGATTTCTTTGCTTTCATTCTATTAATATAATGTATCACATTTATTGACTTGAAAGTTGATGTTTAACCATCCTTGCAACCGTGGGATAAATTGCACTTAGTCATGGTGAATAATTATCTAATGTGCTGCTGAATTTGGTTTGCCAGAATTTTATTGAGAATTTTCTATTCATACTCATCAGGGATGTTGGTGTGCTGTTTTCTCCTACTGTCCTTATTTGTCTTTGGTACTTTTTTCCCCTTTAGGATAGTAGCTTAAGATTATTGATTAAATCTGTCCTCATTTCTAATATTGGTATTTAGTGCTGTTTCTCTCAGCTCTGCTTTACCTGCATACCACATATTTTGCCATATTGTATGTGTATTTTCATTTAGTCTATGTATTAATTTCTTTAGAAATTCCTCATGAGTCACAAAATATTTTAAAATGTTAATTTTCATATGTTTAGGGGTTTGTTTTTTCTGATACTGACTTGCAGTTTTGACTCCACTATGTTCTGGGAAAACAATCTATATGATTTCAAATTAGTATTTTGAGTTTCTATGGATAAATTCCCAGAAGTGGAATTGCTGGGTGATAAAACAGTTCCATTCTTAATTTTCGGAGGCAACTGCACACTGCTTTCCATAGTGGCTGCACTAATCTGCAGTTCCACCGTCAAGTGCATGAAGGCTCCCTTTTCTCCACATCCTCACCAATACTTGTCTGTTGATTTATTTATGACAACCATTCTGACAGGTGTGAGGTGATTATCTTGTCATTTTAATTTGCATTTCTCAGATAAGTGACATTGAACATCTTTTCACATCCACTGGCCACTTACATGTCTTCTTTGGGTAAGTGTTTATTGGGGTCTTCTGCCCACTTCTTAATTGAAATTTTCTTTTTGGTATTGAATTTTCTTTTTTAAATTAATTTTATTATTAAATCATGTTTATTCTATAAACAGTTGTCTCAATTTTTCCCCCTTTTCCTTCCTCCACCCATTCCAACCTGCCCCCTGCTCCCACAGTCAATTCCTACTCTGTTGTCCATGTCCATGGGTCATTCATACATGTTCTTTGTTTAGTTCCTTCTCCTTCTTTCCACCATTGTCCACCTAACCCAGCCCCTCTGGTCACTTTCATTCTGCTCCATGTTTCCTTGCCTGTGGTTTATTTTGTTTGTTGGTATATTTTGTTGAATAGATTCCACTTATAGGTGAGATCATATGGTATTTGTCTTTCACAGACTGGCTTATTTCACTTAGCATAATATTCTCCAGTTCCATTCATATTGTCGCAAAGGGTAGGAATTTCTTTTCTTTTCTTCCTTCCTTCCTTCTTTCCTTCCTTAATGCAGATTGATTTTATTTGTTTAATTTTTGAATGTCAAGATCCATTATAAAATATTAAAAAATTCAAATCTATTATAAAGTCTCAGCAATCATGAAAACTGTACAGAAATAATCAAGTAGATCAATGAAATAAAATGAGCATTCTAGAAACAAATGTATATATATTTCCAACTATGTAATATATGATTAAAATGATATTTCAAGTCAATGGGGAAAATAAGGCTTGTTCAACATATAAGGTGCATGGATCACTATTACTTGAAATAAAACAAATACAGAGCCCTATTTCACAAATTATACAACAAATTTCAGGTGAGTTAAAAATCAGTATGTAAAATCTAATCAGTTTGAGGAGAAAATACAAAATAATATTTTTCTTACCCTGAAGTAAAATATTCAAACCCAGGAGCTATGAAGTCAAATATTGACAATATGACTATATTAAACATTTAAGATGATACAGTAATATTCATGTAAACAAAGATAAAGGACAAGTAATAGAGTAGGAAAGTATTTGCAACACATCTGTAGAAGAGTTTATAGTTGTTTTTTTGTTTTTTATCGAAAAAATTCTACAAAATCAAAAAAATGGATAAAGAACACCAAAAAGCCATTTAAAACTTTTTAAAAAATAATAGAAATAGTCAAAAAATATAAAACAGGTTTACTTTCAATAAGTAATAAAGGAACAATTAAAATAACACATCATTGTCACGATCAGATTAATAGGTATTAAAAATATAGGTAATATCAAGTATTGGTTGGTGACTTTGAAAGGAACTGGGTATTGATACACTTTTTCTTCATCTTCTTAAAGCAGTTCTGTAGCATATTTTGCAGTGCTGGTTTGGTGGAGGTGTATTATTTTAGCTTTCTGTAGCCTGGGAAACTCCTTATTTCGCCTTCCATTTTAATGAAGAGTGTTGCTGGATAGAGCAGTCTTGGCGGCAGGCCTTTGCTTTTCATGACTTGGAATATTTCTTGCCATTCCCTTCTGGCTTGTAGTGTTTCTATTAAGAAGTCAATTGCTAGCTGTACTGGGGCTCCCTTCTATGTTACTACCTCTTTCTCCCTTGCTGCCTTTAGGATTCTCTATTTTTCTTTGATATTTGCCATTTTAAGGATGATGTGTCTTGGAGTGGGCCTCATTGAGTTCCTCTTGAATGGGGCCCTCTGTGCTTTCTGGAGTTGCAAGGCTTTTTCTTTCCTATAATTAGGGAAGTTTTCCAACATTACTTTTTCAAAGAGGTTCTCTATCCCTTGCTCCTCTTCTCCTTCTGGTAACCCTATTATACAGATATTACTATGTTTCAGGTTGTCCTGCATTTCCTTAAATGCCTCTTCATTCTTTTCGAGTCTTTTTTCATTTTCTTGCTCTTTCTGGGAGCTTTTTCCTATCTTGTCCTCCAACTTGCTGATTTGATCCTCTGCTTCATCTAGCCTGCTTTTGATTCCTTTTACTGTGTTCTTCAATTAGAAATTGTATTCTTCATTTCCTCTTGCTTCGTGTTTCTATGTCCTTTATCATGTTGACACCGTTTGCAGTAAGTTCCTCATATTTTCCCTGTAGTTTTTCCATAATTCTTTGAGCTCACTGAGCTCGTTGACCTTAGAATCATTGTTTTGAATTCAGTATCTGAGTTTACTTTCCTCTAATTCATTTCATGCTCTCTATGGGGATTCCTCCTTTCCCCTCATTTGGGGTGTTTCTTTTCCATTATTTGTGAGAGTCTTCTTTTTTGCTTCTGCTTTTTAAATTGATCTGCCTTGATTTTCTGATTTTGTGGTGTGAACGTCTATGGATGTAGATGGGTCTTTTTTTTTTTCTTTCTGGGTGTGCCTCTGATGACATTAGATGTTGACCTCATTTGACCTTCAGCAATCTGTTTGAGACTTCCAGTAATCTACTGTTTGTTTCTCTCCTGCAATTGTTAATCTAATCACTCTGCCCTCAGCTGTCAGGCTTAGGCACGACGGGGTGGGGCAGTGCCTCCTGAAGGAAGGCCTTTGTGTCCTTACAGGCTCCCGCCACTCTGGAAAGTGGTCTGCCTGAGCAAGATGGAAGCTGAAAAGTGGGGGAAGAGAGCACCAGGATCCCCCTGGCTACTCCCTCAGTTCTCTCCCTATCGCTTCTCTCTCTAGTCTCTCCTCAAGCATCTCTAGACAGCTCTGTGTCCCCTTTAGCCAGGTATCCACTTTCTGTGCTGGCCCTTCTGCACTCAGCACCCAGGCCTGCGTGCAACTCCTGGCTGGAGCAGTGTCCAGAGGGCAGGGGTATTGTTTCCTTTTCGTTCTGCTGCCACTCTGGGGCATGGTCGGCCTGAGCAAAGATGGAGAATGTGGAATGGGGGAGGAGTCAGCACTGGGATCTCCCCGGCTATTCCTTCAGTTCTGTCCCCAACTCCTCCATTTCCAGTCTCTCCTCAGGCGTCTCTAGACAGCTCTGTATCCCCGTTAACCAGGTATCCACTTTCTGTGCCGGCTGCTCTGCACTCAGCACCCAGGCCTGCACACAACTCCTGCCTGGGGCAGAGCATCCTCAGAGCGGAGCTATTCTTTCCTTTCCAGCTGCTGCTTCTATGGGGCATGGCTTGCCTGAGCAAAATGGAGACTGTGGATTGAGGGAGTCAGCACCAGGATCCCCCTGGTTAGTCCCTCAGTTCTCTCTCCAGCGCCTCCATCTCCAGTCTCTCCTCAAGTGTCTGTAGACAGCTCTGTGTCCCCTTTAGCAAGGGATGCACTGAAAGTCATTCTTGACTTCCTGACTTCAATGCATTGCTTGGCATTTATAAAATATTCAGGTTGGTCTCAGAAAATTCCAGAGAATTACCCTAAATAATTTCAAAGGCCTCCTGTATGTTGAACAAGCCTGCACCTTAGGATACAGGAAGGTTAGTTGTAGGTATTACCGCACTGGCCGCCTGCCTTCTTTAGTTTTGACTGCATTCCTTACCAGTTAGGCTGTGCTAAAGCTAATTCTTCTGTCTGTCCGGGGCTAAAAGGCTCCTCTCTCACTATTGTTCAGTTGTTCGTTCCAGGTGATTTCTCCACAATTCAGTTGTAATTCCAGGTTGGTCCTGGGAGGTGGTCAGTGACTTTCACTCACGCCTCTGCCATCTTGATTTGGTATTGAATCTTCAAAGCTCTTTATAAATTTTGGATATTAACCCCTTATTAGAAATAACCACGAATATATCCTCCCATTCAGTGGGTTGTTTTCACTTTTTTGATGGTTTCCTTTGCTGTGCAAAAGACTTTTAGCTCGATGTAGTCCCATTTATGTATTTTTTGCTTCCCTTGCCTGAGGAGATATACCAGAAAAAATGTTGCAGTGAGAAATGTCCGAGATTTTAATACTTGTTTTTTCCCTAGGATTTTTATGGTTTTGAATGTAACCTTTTAAGTCTTTAATCGATTTTAATTCTGTGTGGCATAAGGTGATATAGTTTCATTTTCTTTTTATGTACCCCCCCGTCCAACTTTACAATTTATTTAATAAACTACTTTTAGCCCACTGTTCTTGCCTCCTTTGTCAAATATTGACTATGTAAGGCATGGGTTTATTTCTGGGCTCTCTATTCTGTTCCACCACTTTTGCTGCAAATATTTTGAGGCCCTGTTACTTGGTTGCATACACATTTAAGATTATGATGTCTCCCTAGTAAATTGACTTCATTATTAGCGTCCTTTTTACCTCTAGCATTTTTATGTCCTTTAGTCTATGCCATTGGGTATGAATACAGCCATTTTTTTTTTAATTTAAAAAATATTTACTTTTAGTGAGGGGGGAGGAAGAAAAATAGGGAAAGAAACATCAATAGATTGCCTCTTGCACATCCCCAACCAGAAACCTGGCCCACGATCCAAGCATGTGCCCTGACCGGGAATTGAACTGGCAACCTTTGTTTGCAGGACAACATCCAACCCACTGTGCTATACCAGTTAGAGCTTGTTTTGTTTTTTAAAGAGTAACGTTTGCATGGTATTTTACCCTATTCTTTTAATTTCAATCTACCTATGCACTGAAGTGAGTCTGAAAATGAGATTCTTGTAAACAGCCTATACTTGCATCATGGTTTTTAATACTCTGCCATCCTTTGATTAGCATATTTTGACCACTTACACTTAAGACTAATTATGATAAGGTAGTGCTTGTCTGCCATTTTCACTTCCTCTAGTTCTCATTTTTTTCTTCTTGTCTGTGAAATACTTGTATATTTTAAGTAATCTGTCTTGATTTACTTCTAGTACCTGAGTGTTATCTTATTGTATAATGGTTGCTCTGTGTATTACAATATATATATGTGGTATCACAGTCCACTAGTAAGAACACTCTATCACTTTGAATAAATTTAGTAAAACCTTACTTCTATTTAGGTCCACAGTTTTAAATACCATTGACTTGAGTATATGGTGTTATATTGTTCCAATCATTTAATGGTTTATAGAACTCATGAAGGATAAACCATTGCTATGTACCCACATTTATGCTCTTCCTGTTGGTCTTTCTTCATGTTACAAGGTTCTTTAATACTTTTCTATTTCAATAACTGCCTCTAGTCAATATTTAGTGGTAGGTCTTCTAGTGACAAAGTACTTTAGTTTCCATTGTCTGAAAATGTCTTTATGACCCCTTAATTATTGAAGTATAGGAAATTTGCATCTGACAGGGGTTTTTTCTTCCCTTACACACTTACAAAATATTGTGCCACTTATTTCTGGCCTCTAATGGGCAGGTACACCTACACATGGATATTCTGAACAAAGGGATGATTCATACATTGGGAAGAACAGAGGGGAATGGCTCAAGATTTAATTATCCTACTCAGAATGGTGTGCAATTTGAAACATATCATTTGTTTTTTAAAAATAATTTTTATTTTTCAACTACAGTTGAGATGCTATAATTATATTAGTCTCAGGTATACAACACAGTGATTAGACCTTTATATAACTTATGAGGTGATCACCTGGAGGTCTAGTACCAACATGGCACCACACATAGTTATTACAGTATTACCGACTATACTTCCCATGCTGTACTTTAAATCCCTGTGACTATTCTTTAACTACCAATTTGTACTTCTTAATCCACCTTTTTGCCCAGTCCCCCAAACCCCCTTCAAAATGTCCTCTGTATCTGAGTCTGTTTCTGTTTTGCTTTATATTTTCAGATTCCATATATACTGTGTTTTGCTGTGTATAATGCACTCCCATGTACAAAGCACACCCATGTTTTGGGCCCAAACTTTCAGGAAAAAAAAAATCTTTCATTTTAATTTAATTCAATTATTTATTTTTTTATATTCAGAAACAAAACCAATTATCGCATTCCAGCACAGTATTCTGCATACGGATATTGTTATTGCCTTCTAGAGTTACACTTTTAACACATAAGCATAAATAAAAGAATTAAAAACATTTATATAGATGCAGAATTAGCACTACTATGTATAATGCGCACTCTTATTTTTCCCTAAAAAATTTTGGGCAAAAAAGTGCACACTATACACAGCAAAATATGACAAGTAAAATCACCTGGCATTTGTCTTTTGGTGTCTGACTTATTTCACTTAGCACAATATCCTCTAGGTCCACCTATGGTGTTGCAGATGCAAGATTTCATTAAAACTTATGAATTGTTTATTTCTGAAATTTTCCATTTAATATTTTCAAACTTTGTTAACTATTTTCACTGAATAACAGACCATAAAAACGTGAAACTACAGATAAGAATATGCAGGGCGCGCAGGGGTATAGCTAAGTGGTAGAGCATTTAACTGAAGAAGAATGTGCAGGGAGAATGCTACCATAATTTGGATTTTAATCCAATACTAACTTTTTGCTGTTGTTTTTCAAATTGTTCTATTTCAGGTTGGCTTTTGTCCCTTTGACAAAACAAAAAAAATATAAAGAAAAAAGTGTGCTAAAAATTACATAAAACTTACCAACTTAACCACTTTTAAGGGTACAGTTTAGTAGCATTAACTATATCCATTTTTTGTGCAAATGACTTCTAGAGCTTTCTCTTCCTGCAAAATAACATTTTAACATCTCCCCCACCCTCTTTCTCTACCTGCTGCTCCTTGCTTGCAACCATCATTGCATTTTGTTTCAATGAGTCTGCCTATTCTAGGTACTTCATATAGCATTTGTCTTTTTTGTAATTTCAATAAGCAACTGATACTATTCAATTATATGTATATTCCACATTTGCTCCACCTCTTGGATGTTATGAATGATACTGTAATGAATCTGGGTCTACAAACATCTCTCCAGAAGCCTGCTTTAAATTTTTTTGGAAAATATGTCCATGTTTTATATTCCCACCAAGAGTACACGAAGTTACAACTATCTCTGCATTCTTGCCACCTTATTTTGTTTTGTTTTTTCCATAGTCCTGGATTTGAATAGTTATTATAGCAGCCAGAGCCACACAATTCAGATATCCCTTCACTAGAATCTGATGTAAGAAGCATAACTGGTTGACAGCTTTCAGTTACTATACTTCCAGAGCCACTGAGGGATCTATGCTGAAAGCACGTCCACCCTGGGCTGCTCCAAGCCATGCAGCAAGTAATGCTGGGATACAAAGACAAGTTATTTCTACCAAACTCTAAACTCTTTATTTTATTTTTGGATCCTTGCCTGGGAACGTCTGATTGGCCTGATCAAGATTTTATGAAAGTTGCATGGCAGCCTTGGCTTTTTCTAATCAATTTTCCTTTTAACTTTCCACAGGTACCAGAACTAAATTGTAGTCTGAAGGTTCCCTCTACCTATGCTTGTTCCCTTTCCCCTTTATTCTTCATGTATGTTTCCCCCAGTAAATCTCAGACATCTAATTTTGTCTCGGCTGCTGCTTCTGTGACACAGGATTTTGGGAAGAAGTAAAATGAGATATTCAGTTCACTGTCTTAATACAGAAGTCACTATTAACTTTTTGTGTTCTTTGAAGATAGTAAGTTTCAAATTTCATTAAACTATGGGAGGACAAATTACTTTTAATGCATTTATCATCTGAGAGAAAGCTTTTTTTTTTTTTTTTGCTTTAATGGAACAAAATATTCCATGAAATTACCCCAGAAAAGTGCAGGTAGTTATTCATTCTTTCAACAAGCTTTAAAAGACCACAGAATGAAGCACATTATGCCATTTCAATCACTTCTACATTCTACAATTGAGAATTCAAGTATAGAAATAAGCTTTAGTGCTGAGGTAACATTGTAACCTTCTCCCAATATGACAGTATATCTCTCAAGCCACTTGATGAATCAATCCCACTTCCAAATTTTAGGCCAAAAGCAGCATATTACATGTACCTGAAAGAATTATCTTCCCTATATGTATACTTATATGTATATGTGTATGTGTGTGTAGGGAAAGATACACGCCAGGAAAAGGTTAACTGAACCTCATTGATAGCAGCATTTTAGAAGTCAGATGATGTGGGAAGTACAGAAACATACACAGTCTTCGTGTTCAAAGTCTTCATGGGGATTTTTTCTGTAATTTCTAGAAAAGAAGAAACAGAAATAAAATTTATACCTATCCTGCATATTTTAAAAATGTTAACTGCCTAAGTAGCAATGAATTTAGCTTTACCCGAATAGAAGTCTGACCTTTATCCCAGTTCTAGGGGAACCTCTAAACTCATAGAACTTCCTCAGTGATAGTCATGTGTGTTGTTCTTCATGGTAGGCCCTTGATCACACCTGACAATTTACTCTGAAGAGATGACTTAGGGTGGAGGTGGCCACACCAGAAAGACCAACCATATGATTTGGGGCAAGAATAAGCTCAACCATGTGGGCAACAAATCAATCATGCCTATGTAATAAAGCCTCAATACCAGCCTAACACACCAAGGTGCAGGTGAGCTTCTCTGAATGGTAATAAACTATACATAAGACTGGCACTGGGGCCAGGAGGAGATAACACTGTCTATGACTCCTTGGAGAGAGGACAACTGAAGCTCTGTGTTTGGACCTTTCTCATATTTGGCCTGCACATCTATTCCTTGCCCTGGTTCAAGGTTGTATCCTTGTGCAATAATAAATGTAGTTCTGTGAAACCTGCTAGTAAATTATCAAGCCTGAGTGTAGTTTTGGGAAACCCTCTGATCTTGCAGTTGGTGCCAGAAGTGACAGTTGCCTGGGTGTGAATCCCTCCTTCTCAGTTTGTAGTTGAACCCTAACTTCTTACAGCTGGGGTTCAATTCTTGATTTATATTATGAAGAACTGTGCCCTCAACCTAACTCTTGGGTGTTGCTCAAAATGTCTCCATACACCCTCCCTCCATAATCACTCCAGAGATATTTCCTGTATCTACAGAAAAGGCCTTGGAGCAAAACCAAGCCAGTAGTCCAGATGTGTGGTTTCTAAATATTAACTTCCTACATGATGAAGAACAGCAATTTCTAAATCTGGTGAAGTGGGAGTACATGGTAAGCCGAGGACACCTTCCAGTGTCAAAAAACAGTAATTTTCCAAAAAATGACAGGCTCATGTCAAACAATATAGGAGCCAAAGTGGCCAAAGTAAAAATTTTGAATATACAAAATGTAACACAAGCAGAATTGGTTAACAATGAATATATAAAAACTCAGAGAATAAATAAATAATTAAAAAGTTCTTTGACTACTTTAGGTCATTTTGCAGTTAGATCTGAATTCAAAGGAAAGGATCAACTTTCTCTAAAAGTGGCTCTTGCCCTAGCAAAAATCCTCAGTGTAAAAATACTCTGAAGCTGCTTCCTTAATAGTTCATTTCAGAATCTAGAGACGATATTCAGAAGCTAGTGGAAGAATCAAAAAGGCATCAGTGAGTTTTTTAAACTGTAAGCATTATGTCATCCTTCTAATTTACCAAAATATTAATATTTTTATGAAAGACAATTTATAGAGGAAAAGAACAGTGAAAATGAGGCATGAGATACCAGCATGTGTGTCAAGCTCCCTCTTAGTTTGGTGGTGGGCTTGAAGACAGCAGCCCGTGTTCCCAGTGTGGGACCCTGGCACCTATTTCTAGAAGGAACAGAGAAAAAATACTGTTTGTTCTAACCTGGGTAGGGGCTATCTCAAGAACTTATATAAGATGCTTTTCTTTGTTTTGCCTAACTTGGAAAAACTCTGGGCAGCAAGTGGTAGTACTGTTTAAAAACATTGTAAGGTGTAGGGGACCGCTTTGAGTGGTAATAGGGACTGTAGTCCCAACTCAAGCTGGGGCCTGGGATAGGCTCCATAAGACCTGGCCAGAACACTGGTAACGCAGTTGATAGGCAAGACCCGACAATAGCTCTGAGGGCCTCCAGAAGAAATCAGGCCTAGAAGTAAATGATATTCATTGAAGCATGCTTTGTTTCTCCCTCAAGCTGTTAATCTTATACCGGATAACCAGCTCAAGGCTGGAAAGTAAATTTACAAAATTCCTGGACCCTGACCCAAATCCCATCTGGCACCATAATGTTTACTCATCTCGGACAGGAGCAATTCGGTGTGTTCCTGCCACTGTCTTCTTTAAACATCACCTATTCTCTGTAAAGTTACTGATGTAATTAGATTACCTATACATTCCTGCTACCTATCCCCTGCTTGTAACCCTCTCAGTAAAAGCCATGGAGCACAGGGGCCTGGGGCATTCTCCTTGAGAGAGAATCGCCTTCCTCTTTCCTTGATAGGCAAACAGTGTCTGGAATGACTCTTTCTTCTATCCGCGGTGTATCGCGGACTTCCTGGGCCGGAGTGCCCCATAGGAAGGCAAACAAAAATGCCCGCAGTTATGTGGAACAAAAAATTATGATCGAGACAAACACAGACTGCTTAAGGATTGCAGACTGCTTAAGGATTGCGAAGAAAAGCAGGGGACAGTTTCTTTGGCTAATTGGGGCATTAAATATTCCTGGGAAATGTATCCTGGGAAATTTCAGAAAGCCACATGTCTTTGCCAGTATATATACACAGAAAAGACCTGAGAAGAGGCAAAGCTTTCAATTCTGAAAAATATAAAAGGCTTTTCTGACCAAGTCTGGCTGTTCTCCAGGCTCGGTGAAAAAAGAAATTGAGAATAGCCTGGCTGTGATGAATGAGTGCCACAGCACAAGCCGATCCCCCAACCTTGGGAGAGGTGGGTATTTTGTTTTTAAGCTTTTAGCTCCTAGAATTCAAGAAAATCCCTACCAAATAGTAGTTCAATATAAACGTCGAATACACACACACAGACTACATACTACATATATGTATATGTATTACATATGTACACTACATATTACACATGTATGTGTATATATATGTTATATATAGTATATAAAAATATGTATAAAGTTTGGAAAAGTAATAAAACAAACAAACAATTACAGCTTTCAGAAATCAGAAACAGCAAACTGGAGAGGGGGAGAACCTGATTTTCAAAGTTACCACAGTATTCTAATAACTAGTTTTCAACAACAAAAATATTCTAAGGCATACAAAGAAACAGGAAAAGTTATGGTTCATTCAGAGAAAAAAATAACTGACAATATCTGTCCTTTAAAGCAGAAATATCTGAACATACAAACATTCCAGAGGAACACTGTTAAAAGGAAAACCACAAGCCCATGGAAAGGCCAAAAGAAACCATAAAAAATTAAAGAAATCCAAGAAAACAATGTATCAACAATTCAAGAACATCAACAAAGAAAAATTATAAAAAGGAACTAAATAGAGATTCTGGAGTGGAAAAGTACAACTGAAATATATTCACTAGAGGGGCTAAACATATTGGAGCAGGCAGAAGAATCAGTGATCTTGAACATAGGATATTTGAAATCATCCAGTCAAATGAACTAACATAGACATTATGGGAGTTTCAGAAGGAGAAAAAAAGACAGAAAGAACATTTGAAGAAATAATGACCAAATGCTAAAAGCAGCATGAGAGAGCCAACAAAACAGGAATATTCAATAAGATTAACAACCGTCAATTTCAAATAGAAACCATGGAAGCCAGAAAGCAGTGGGATGACAAATATAAAGTGCTGAAAATCTATCAACACAGAAATCTCTATCTGGCAAAACCATTCTTCAAAATTAAAGAGTATTAAAACATTCCCATATAAAGAAAAGCTGAGGGAGTTACTTACTACTAAATGTGCCAGCCAAAATGATAAAGGGAGTCCTTCAAGTTGAAATGAAAGGAAATTAAACAGTGACTCAAAGTTGTATGGTTATTGCACTGTTAGTTTATAACTCTTCTTTCTGTTTTGTACATGATTTAAAAGACAAATACATAAAACAATAAAAATTATATTTCTGTATAGTATATTTTCTGACAAGTAAATAAGTGCGGGCAGAGCTGGACAGAAGCAGAATTTTTGTAAGCTATTGAAGTTAGACTGAGGACATCAAGATGGTGGAGGAATTAATGGAAGCCAAACCGACCCCCTCCCAGGACCAATATGAAATTACGACTAAATTGTGGAGAATTCACCTGGAACAAACAACTGAACAATAGTGAGAGAGGAGCCTTATAACCTCGGACAGACAGAAAAATCAGCTTTAGCACAACCTAAATGGTAAGAAATGCAGTAGACTTGAGAGGGTGGGCGAGGAGCCCACAGGCGGCAACTCCAGAGGGATACTGAAACAGCCAGTTGGATCCCCCTGAAAAGAGTGGGGTCTAAATCATAAGCAAGGATCTCCAGCCTACAGCACCAGAGCCCAAAAAGTACACCGATAACAACCAGCTACGAAAAGCAACAAGGCTGGCTCTCCCAGAGATGGGCGGCTGGAGGCACAGAGTCTTTAAAAGGGTCAATGCATAAATTTTAATTTGAAGCGACTTACCCTGATCTCCAGCAAAGGCACAGGGAGAGTGGGCTAGAGACACCTGAGGAAAGACTGGGGAAGGAGGCTTTGGGGAAAGAACTGAGAGTGCCTGGCAGGGTCCTGGTGTTGACTCATTCCACATTCTGCAGCTGCCATCTTGCTCAGGCCAAGCATTCCCCTGAGCAGCAAAAGCATGAGAGGATACAATAACCCCGGCCCACAGGAGGCTCTACCCCGATGGCGGTAGTGAGCAAGCCCAACTGCTGAGTACAGAGCAGCAGCTACAGATAGTAGATCTCTGGCTAAAGGGGGAGCAGAGTGTTCCAGAACGGCTTGAGTAGAGTTGGAAGATGAAGGCTTTGCAGAGAGAACTGAGGGAGTAGCAGGCGGGTATCTGGTGATGACTCCTCCTACATACTGCAGCAGCCATGCTGCCCAGGCAGAACACTCCCCTGAGCAGCAGCAGCCTGAGGGGACACAGTAACCAAGGACCAGGATGGATTCTGCCCCACCCTGTGGTGCCTAAAGCCCGACTGCTGACTGCCTACTGCCAAGATTAACAACTGAATGGGAGATCCACAGATAGATTCTAGGAAGTATCTAAAGGACTGTGAAAGGTCAGTCGGGGACATCGTCGGAGGCAGATCCAGAAATTTAAAAAAAAAAGTCATCTCCTACCAGAGGTTCACACCACAAAGTCAGAAGTCAAGACAGATCAAGTTTTAAGAGGCAGAAGCAAAAAGAAGAGTCTCACAAATAATGGGAAGACAAAGAAACACTCCCCAATCAAAGGGAAAGGAGGAGTCCTCACAAAGAGAACTAAATGAAATAAAGTCAAGTAAACTATCAGATATTGAGTTCAAAACTATGGTAATAAAGAAGCTCAGTAAGCTCAAAGAGAATTAACAAAAACTACACGGAAACTATGAGGAACTCACTGAAAACTATATCAGCATGAAAAAGATAGAAACTATCAACAAGAGGTAAGAGGAAATGAAGAATACAACTTCTGAATTGAAGAACACAGCATAAGGAATCAAAAGCACGCTAGATGAAGCAGAGGATTAAATCAGCGAGCTGGAGGATAAGTCAGAAAAAAGCTTCCAGACTGAGGAAGAAAATGAAAAAGACTCAAAAAGAATGAAGAGGCATTTAGGGAAATGTAGGTCAACCTGAAATGTAGTAATATCTGTATAATAGGAATATCAGAAGAAGAGGAGGAGCAAGGGGTAGAGAACTTGTTTGAAAAAGTAATGATGGAAAACTTCCCTAATTATAGGAGAGAAAAAGTCACACAAGTCCAGGAAGCACAGAGGGTCCCATTCAAGAGGAACCCAATGAGACCCACTCTAAGACACATCACCATTAAAATGGCAAATACCAAAGACAAACAGGGAATCCTAAGGGCAGCACGGGAGAAGAAGGTAGTAACATACGAGGAAGCCCCAATAACGGCTAGCAACTGACTTTTCAACAATAACACCACACGCCAGAAGGGAATGGCAAGAAATATTCCAAGTCATGAAAAGCAAAGACCTGCAATCAAGACTGCTCTACCCAGCAAGGCTCTCAATTAAAATGGAAGGCAAAATAAGGAGCTTCCCAGACAAAAGAAGGCTAAAAGAATATACTTCCACCAAACCAGTGTATTGTAAAATATGCTAAAGGGACTGCTTTAAGAAGATGAAGAAAGAGAGTCTATGAATATTCAGCTCTTTTCACAGCCACCAATACTTGATATCAGCAATATTTTTAATACTTATTAATCTGATTGTGGCAATGATGTGTTATTTTAATTGCTACTTTATTATTTGTTCAAACTAAACCTGATTTTGTATATTTCTTGTCTTTGTATTATTTTTTAAAATGCTTTAAATGACTTTTTGGTATTCTTTATTCATTTTTTGATTAAATGTTGATAGAATTTTTTTCCCTAAAAAAACCCCTATTAACCCTGTTCTAGATGTGTTGCAAATATTTTCCTAGTCTATTACTTGTCCTTTAACTTTTCTTTAATGTATATTACAGTATTGTATTGAATGTTTAATATAATCATATTGTCAATATTTTACTATATAGCTTCTGGGTTTCAATATTTTACTTCATGGCAAGAAAAATATTAGTTTGTATTTTCTCTGACTGCTCAGATTTTACATATTGACTTTAACTCTCATGAATAGAAATTGTTTTATATCAAGTAACAGTGGTCCATGCACTTTATTTGTTGAACAAGCCTTATTTTTCCCATTGATTTGAAATATCAGTTTAATCATATATTACACTGTTAGAGAGATAAATACATTTGTTTTTAGAATGCTCATTTTATTTCACTGATCTACTTGATTATTTCTATGCTGGTGTCACGTTCATCAAAATAAGAAACTTCTGCACATCTAAAGAAAACATCAGCAAAATGAAAAGGGATCCATCCACATGGGAAAATATATTTGCCAATGAAATCTTAGAGAAGAGTTTGATCTCCAAAATACATAAAGAACTCACACGACTCCACTCCAGGAAGACAAACAATCCAACTGAAAAGTGGGCAAAGGACCTGAACAGAGTCTTCTCCAAGGAGGACATAAACACAGCCCAGAGACATATAAAAGGATGCTCATCATCACTAGCCATCAGAGAAATGCAAATTAAAACCACAATGAGATACCACTTCACACTGGTCAGAATGGCCATCATAAACAGATCAACAAACAAGAAGTGCCGGCAAGGTTGTAGAGAAAAGGGAACCCTAGTCCACTGTTGGTGGGAATGCATACTGGTGTAGCCATTGTGGAAAACAGTTTGGAATTTCCTCACAAAGCTAAAAATGAAACTGCTGTTTGACCCAGTGATTCTACCGCTGAGATTATACCCTAAGAATCCCAAAACGCCAATTCAAAAGAACCTATGTACAGCAATGTTCATAGCAGTACAACGGACAAGAGCCAAGTGCTGGAAGCAACCTAAGTGCCTATCAGTAAATGACTGGATAAAAAAATTATGGTCCATTTACACAATGGAATACTACTAAGAGTAGCAGAAAGAAAGAGTTGCTACCCTTCGTGACAGCATGGATGGAACTGGAGAGAATTATGCTAAGTGAAATAAGCCAGGAGGTAAAAGAAATACCGTATGATCTCACCTATACTTGGAACCTAATCAACAAAACAAACAAGCAAGGAAAAGATAACCAGCAACATTGAAAGAAAAAAGAAACCAACAGAATCAAGAGGGTAGCAGGGTGGGGAGGGGAAAAGGAAGGGAAGGGTCAAGTGAAAGAACATGTATAAAGGAGCCATGGACAAAGCCAAAGTGGCAAACGAGTGAGGGAGGGAGGTAGGGGAGGGTGGGGCAGGGGAAAGTGGTGGCGGGAAGGTGGAGACAAATGTATTTGAACAATAAAAAAAAAAAAATACTGACAGAACATTAATAGTAATAAAATCTGAGATGTCTTTGATCATGGGAAATAAAGTTGGTATCACTTATAACTAGGTTACAAATTAGAATGTTAATTGTAATCTGTGATTAACACTAATACCTAAAAAAATACACAAAAGGAAGACAGAAGAAAATCAATAGAGTATATTATAAAGAATAAACTAAACACAAAAGATGTTATTGAATGAAGAAAGTGAGGGAAGATAGGTGTAAGACTTTCAGAAAAGAATCCTGGAACAATAGCAGAAGACCTCTGTAGGCAGTAATCATTTTTTAATTTTTCTCTCTTTTAAACAGAGTCTAATTTACTCAGGGGATGGAAAATACCTAATCTTAGCCCCTTATTGCTTTCCTTTTACAAGAAAGAAAAAAAAACAACAAAACAAAACAGAGAAATACCTGTGAAGGTCATAGCCCCGAGTCACATACCCACTAAAGACTGAGACCTAGTGATAAAACTATAGGAGACTTTACACTCCTCCTCTCTCTATATCTTACCAAGACATTTTGTGATCTCCTGTATGATTAACTGTATTACAGCTGAAAACAGCAAAGGTCCTATTTACCCTAGTTCTATTTCCCTAATACATCATGTTGAACTGTCAACAAAAACACTCAAGGCATTCTAAAAGACTAAAACACAAAAACAAAAAGAAAATCAAACAAAGAAAAAATACCAAAGCAAAAAAAAAAAAATCACCCCACAAAACAAACCCAAAACCATCAGTAACAACAGAAAAATAGTAGGAAGAGACAAAGCAAGCATCAGAACCACACTCCAACATGGCAGAGACTTTGCCATTATTAGAGTGGGAATTTAAAATAAATAGAATTAACATGGAACACTCTAATGAAGAGTTTATAACATGCAAGATCAAATGGGCAATGTAAGCAAAGAGTGACTAAGAAAGAATTAAAAGGAAATTTCAGAAATCAAAACAATGCAATAGAAATGAAGAATGCCTTATACCAAAAAAATCTAAACCCAGTTTTATCATATTCAATCCGCAGAAAAATCAAAGATAAGAGGGAAAGGTAATGTCTGGAAGGTTTCCACCAGTGCTAGAAGACACAACACAAATCCTGATTCAGAAATTCCAACAAATCTCAGGTTATAAGGCTGTATAAATTAAAGGGTGGGATGTTAAAAGGTTTTGAGTTGGGATGACAAGGATGGCTATGAAACAAATAAACAAAGACAAAACAAAACAAAACACAATCCCACTGGAAGATTCATGGAAATGATGGCCAACGTGTAAGCGGTTACAGACCAGAACTTAGCGGGGAGGGCTAACATGTCAATAGAGATGTTGTCAGCATAACCAGAGAAACAGTATCACAGAAGTGGATTATGTAAAGCGAAGTGTAAGATAAAGAGAAAACATGTCCTTGAAGACACTATTCTGTGTGTTGTACGAGCAATCATCCTGAGTCTTTGTTTTCTGAATTACTGGGTGGTAAATATGTTGACTGATGACCTAGCTGTTCATTCTTATTTAACTCACTGAGAAAATGCATGTAAGTAAGCCTGCTTTATAAGCTGTAAAGAAGGAAGATTAGTTATAAGTTTCCCTCACACTGTTATTTTACAATAATGTGATCATTTTGACTCCTGGGGAAGAGAACAATTTAGAATCAGCAAGTAGGCTAATTTTCTTAAAAGCATGTACAGGGCAAAAGTAGGTTTACAGTTCTTTGTGTGGAAAATAATGCAATAATTAATAAAGAAAAAAGACTGTTTTGTGTACTCACAACTGTAAACCTACTTTTGCCCCACCCTGTATTTTCAGTTACATACCAGTATAATTTCTAGATAATTTCAAAAGCAAAAGGCAATCATCCTCTTAAATGTTATTTTTTTAAACATTGTATTATGGCAAATATCTAGAGAAAGAAGAAAAAGAGATAATAGTACTATTTCTCACATTTAACCTGTAATTGGTTCCTGGTATCAAATCTACTTTCAACAAAAGAAAAGTAAAACAAAAATGAGTATGTCCCACAATCTCCTCACCATTCATTTGAGTTTCATCCTGAAACAGCTTTAACTTCTTGTTGCGAAGGCCAAACACCTTGGCTGCTTCATAGAGAAGACCTTCATAGGTGAGTCCATTTTGCCCACATGGGTTTTCAAGCAGGAGAGTGCCCACTTTTCCTATTAAACACTCTGCAGAAGAAAAAAATCGGATTAAATCAAGAGTTCACACAATCTAGATACTGGATCCCGAATGGAGGGATCTGCTGCTGGCTTGGAGAGTCAACAGTAAATACAAGAGCATGAGTGGGACAACTGTACAGTTTGCAGAAACAGTCTTAAATATCTCACAAAGGAAAAGGGAAAGGAGAAAAAGAAAAATCTACCAAAGCGCTCTGCACCTTGGAAAAGAGATATTCAGTAAACACTCCAATGAAGAGCCCAAAGGCTCCACTA
Source organism: Pteronotus mesoamericanus (assembly GCF_021234165.1). Lineage (NCBI taxonomy): Eukaryota > Metazoa > Chordata > Mammalia > Chiroptera > Mormoopidae > Pteronotus > Pteronotus mesoamericanus. The sequence goes on from NW_026555304.1 coordinate 3,167,942, forward strand.
ACAAATGTGTATAATGAGAATGCCAAGTAACAGGAAAAAATAAGTAACAGCTTTCAAAACATTTTCCAAGAGCCCAGGCCAGGAAGCTTGAGTTGATTAGTGTTGTCCCTATACATCAAGGTGGTGGTACAGATGGCACATCCAAGAGGCAACTAATGATTGCAAAAAAGGTGAAACAACAGGATCCAGCATGGGTGCAGAGTAGCTGGAAGCTCCATCCACTTGCTCCCTGAGCCAGACCAGTCTTGCGGCTAAATCACAGAGCAATCCACTCAAAAATCCAGCTGAGAGTGAGAGCATGCCTGAATATGTACACAGACGAGTGTGTGGGGCATGTGTGTGAGTGGGCAAGAGCCTGCCTGCCTGTAGGGCGCACAGGAAGGAATGGGCAACCTGGGCTCTCCTGGCAAAGCAGCCTCTGAAGCTGTTGCCCAGCCCCAGCTCTGGCTCCACAGGTTTGGGGAGGGGCCATTTTGAGGAATTTAAAATAGCCTCCTCAGCAAGTTTCCAGATTGCCTGTACTTCGGCACCCAGATGTATCTCTGCCCTGGGCCAGGATCTGGTGACTGCAGTACTTACTGGGGAAGGGGCTGTCACTTCCCCGACCCTGGGTGCCACGGGAACTGTGCAAATGGGACAGAATCTGACTCAGAAGCCTTGAGCTCTAGGGGCTGTGCAAGAGCGCCAGGGTGGTGCTGGCTCAAGAGACATCTCAGTGGCAGCAGGCCTGCCTGAGGTTGAAATGCACTGGAGGAAGCGGCGAGAGCATCCTGCCACCTCTACATTCTATATACTACTGGCCTCTTGCCAGTACCATCCAGGAGAGATCCTGAAATTTTAAAACCGTTGAAGTGAAGGCAGGCTGTGGTCATCCCTGACTTAGAGACTGTGCTTTTTGGGGAGGGGAACATGCAGAGAACAAGGCTCCCAGGGCTTGGTGCTGCAGTGTGGGGGCCGCACAGAGACTCTTAAGAAAGGAGCTGAGGCAGGACTCAGTCTCACCAGGGACCTTGTGTTTGCAAGCACATGCAGTGTCTTGCAAACAAAGAAATCAAAGTGATAGTGTCACAATGAAAGGGCTGTGGAACCTGACCAACCACAGCTGGCAAGCAGGGGCTGTGCAGAGTGGGAAGTCTGGCCTGCATCTCCTGCAATAGAGGGAGGCAGGCTGGGGACGTGACGGCCAGGAGCTGAACACCTGAGATTTACTGCAGCCAGGCAGGTCCCCTCACAGGCAGGTGTGCTCAACCACCTGTGGGATTACAGACACTGCAGATCAGTTAAGTGCAGTCGCAGGACCCTCCTGCTGGGTGCAGATCCACAGGGGAAAGAAGGAAAAGCTCTGAAAGGGACCATTTTACCACACACCACAAGCTACACTGCTCCTTGGGCCCTTGTCCACTGAAACCAGCAGAGCAGAGAAATTAGAGACAGGCGCAACAAGAGGTATTCAGGGCTCCACCTAGCCTGAGCACACAGAGCTGCTGTCTGCACCGAGCAGGAAAGAGTTCTCCCCTTAACACAGATAGGCTCCTTACAGGAAACAGACAGCTAATTCACCACAAACTGTACAGCATTGGAAAGAATCTGGGTCATACCAAGACATGTGGTGAAAGGGTGGGGAAACACTCCCACCACCTTCCCTGAAGACTGAAGAGGACCCACGCTGGGGGTGACCCAGAGATACCCTCTGGAAGCAGGTGGAAAAGGTACTGGCAGTCCTTTCAGGTCATTAAATGAATGACTCCTGGGCCCTGGGCTGATGTGAAGTATATAGGGCAGGACACTGGGGAACCACCCAAGCCTGAAGGAGACAGCCACAGATTGTGGATCACTTGTAGTGTCGAACAGGCTACCTAGGGCCAGACTAGGACAACATAAGATATTATCAGAGGTGGATCCAAAGAGAAAAGACAGTGGCAGGCACTGGGCTCTGCTGAGACGAATTCCACTGTGGTCTTATTCATTATTTGCATTATTTTTCTCTCCTGTATAGCTTTTTAACATTCATTTATTTTCCTTCAAGTTTGTTCCTATTATTTCACTAGTATTTTTAAAATTTATTTCAAATCTCGAAATCTGCACCTTTCTCTCCGTTCTGCCTTCTTCCTTCCTCTTCTCAGTTTTAAATTTTATTTTTTCTCCTGCTACAACTTGTTTCTAGTCAGTGCTCTTACTATTTCTCCTGCTCCCAGCCTCTCAAAACCATTTTTTCTTGTCATTAGGCATCCCACATTCTTTTTTCCTATTCTTAAAATACCCTTATTCTCCCTCCACCATTAATAATCTTTGCTAATTGGTTTTTGATATAGTGGTTGTTGCATTTGTTCAATCATATTCCCAGATATTTACTACTTTGATATTTCAAATCTCAAATTTTACTGTTTCCTTCTCCTACTCCATTTTACCTTCCTCCTGCCCTTACCGTTTTTTGTTTTAAATTTTACTTTTCCCCTTCTTAGCCTGGTTTTTATTCTTCACTCTTATATCTTCTCCCTCTATCTTCTCAAGATCACTTTTTTTCCTTTAGACATCTCATGAGCTTTTTCTTTCTTTTTTTTCCTTCTTATTCTCATTCCACCTGTATTAATCTTTCATCATTTGTCGTGGATATTGTTGTGGTGGGCCTTTCCCTCCAATTTGGTCCCTATTTTCTTCACTATTAAAAAATATATTTTTTTAAAAACCTCATATTACATTCCTCTTTTCTTAATCCATTCTGACTTCTTTCCCCCCTTTTTAATTTACATTGTAAATACTCTTAAGCTCTTTACACCTTTGTGTGATTGTGGCGGGGAGGGGTATTTTTGCAGATGTGGGTTTTGTTTCCTAGTTTGTTTTGTTCTGGCAGCACCTCTATAACAGCATACAAGATATGGTAGTCAGTGACTCTCAGCCAGCCAGAGGGAAAGACCCGCCAAAGAATGAAACAACAACCAAAACCCAATTACAACAAGAAAGCCCACATGAACTACATAAAGCATATCCCAAGAAGATCCAGATCAGGAGATCAAGAAGACTGCACTGCTGAGTCCCAAAGTCTAACACAGAACACCTTGAAGACAAGGAGTCAAAGAAGATCATTATAATATGCATAAACAAACAAGAGGAGTCACCTAAAATGGGGAGACAAACAACTCCCAATCCGAAGGAAAGGAGGAATCCCCAGAAAGAGTGCTAAAGCAATCTATCAGACATAGAATTCTAAATAATGGTGATAAGGATGCTAATGTAGCTCAGTGATAACTACAAGGAACTCTATGGAAGCTACGCATAACTTACTGGGAAATACATCAGCATGAAAAAGGACAGAGAAACTATCAATAAGAGCCAGGAGAAATGAATACAGTATCTGAAATGAAGAATACACTAGAAGGAATTCAAAGCAGGCTAGATGCCGAGGAATGAATCAGAAAGTTGAAGGACAAAGTAGAAAAAAATTCCAATCCTAAGTAACAAAACAAAAAAAGACACAAAAAGAACGAAGATATTTAAAGGGAGCTGCAGGGCAACATGAAACGTAATAATATCTGTATCACAGAGATACCAGAAGGAAAAGAAGATGAGCAAAAGGTAGAAAAACCTGTTTGAAAAAGTAATGACAGAAAACTTTCCTAACTTGGTAAAGGAAAAAGTCATGCAGGCCCAGGAAATAAAGGGGGTCTCAATGAAGATAAACCCAAAGAGGGTTCACATCAAAGACACATCATAATTAAAATGGCAAAACTTAAAGACAAAAAGAGAACCTTAAAGGGAACAAGGGAGAAACGGCTAGTAACATCCGAGGGAGCTCCAATAAGGATATAAGCTGATTTATCAACAGAAACACAACAAGCCAGGAGGGAATGGCTAGAAATATTCCAACTAATGAAAAGCAAAGTCCTACTACCAAGACTACTCTACCCAGCAAGGCTCTCATTTAAAATGGAAGGCAAAATAAGGATTTTCCCAGACAAACGACGGCTAAAAGAATATATCTCCGCCAAACCAGCATTGCAAGGCATGCCAAAGGAACTGCTTTAAGATGAAGAAAAAGAGAAATACAGGTAATAAAGGGAAAAAATGGCAATGAGTAAGTACCCTTCACTAATAACTTTCAACATAAATGAATTAAATCATCCAATCAAAAGACAAGGTAGCTGAATGGATAAGAAAACACAACCCACATATATGTGGTCTACAGAAGACCCACCTCAGAACAAAAGATCTACAGACTGAAAGTGAAGGAATGGGAAAAAATATTCCAAGCAAACGGACATGAGAAAACAGCCCAGGTAGCAATACTTAAAATCACACAAAATAGACTTCAAAACAAAAGCCATAAAGTGGCTTTTTATTTGAAAATGAGACAAACAAGGTCACTTCACAATACTTAAGGGAGTAGCACAACACATAGATATTACCCTTGTAAACATATATACACCCAACACAGGAGCACATAAATACAGGGCCTGGCAGAAGTAACACATGCTTGAGTGTGCTTGGGAGGGAAATAATATGGGTGTAATAATTTTTAATTTGAATTTGAACATTTCACCTAAAATGTCATACAGTGTGCTTGAGTGTGATATTGTTATGTTAAAGGCTTATGTGCTTATGATTTTGTTATAAAAAAGTGGTGGTATTTGTAATGGACCTTGTATGTAAGAAAAATCTTGGAGGATTTCAAGAAAGTCATTGACAACAACACAGTCATCGCAGGGGATTTTAACACGATTCTTCCAAGCAAAGAATCAACCATGATATTGTGGCATCGAATGAGACTCTAGATCAAATGGACTTAACTGATGTATACAGAACCTTTCACCCCAAAGAAGCAAAATACAGTCTTTTCAAATGCATCTGGAACATTTTCAAAAATAGACCACATGACAGGATACAAAACAAGCCTGAAAAAATTCAAGAGAATTGAAATCATATCAAGCATCTTCTTGGATCACAGTGACTTGAAACAAGCAACCAACTTCGAGGGAAAAACTCAAACACATTCAAATACATGGAGACTGTATAACAGGTTATTAAATAATGAATGAGTTAACAATGAGATCAAGGGAGAAATAAAAATATAACAGGAAACAATGAAAATGAATACACAACAGCCCGAAACCTCCAGGACACAGCGTAACAGTCCCGAGATGGATTTCATAGCAACGCAGGCCTAACTAAAGACTGAAAAACCTCAAACAACCTAACCATACATCTACAAGAACTAGAGGAACAGCAACAAAACCCACAGCAAGTAAAAGGACAGAAATAATCAAGATCAGAATAAAATTAAATGACACAGAGCCTAAAAGAACAATTCAAAAGATCAATATATCCAGGAGCTGGTTCTATGAAAAGATAAACAAAATTGACAAGCCTTTAACCAGACTCGAAGAAAAAAAGAGGAACCAAATAAATGAAATTGGAAAGAGAAGTTACGACCAATACCACAGAAATATACAAAGGAATGTAAGAAACTACTATGAACAACTATATGACAAGATATTGACATCTTAGGAGAAATGGGCAAATTTCAAGAAACATACAATCTTCCAAAACTGAAATCAGAAGAAACAGAAACCCTGATAACACATGGTGAAAATGAAGCAATAATAAAAAAACTCCTGACACACAAAAAGCCCTGGACAGGATGGCTTCAGAGGTAAATTTTAGCAAACATTTAAAGAAGAATGAACCCTTATCCTTCTCAAACTATTCCAAAAAACTGAAGAAGAGGAAAGATTCCCACTCATTTTACAAGGCCAGTATTATCGTAATTCCAAAATCAGGTAAAGGCACAACAAAGAAAAAAAACTTTACAGGCTAACATGTCTGATGAACATAGATGGTAAAAATCCTCAACAAAATAGTGGTAATCCGGATCCACCAATACATCAGAAAGATCATACACCATGATCAAGCAAGATTCATTCCAGGGATGTAAGGATGGCACAGTATTCGCCCATCAATAAATGTAATACACCAAATAAAACAAGTGAAAGACAAAAATCACATCAATAGGTAAACAAAAAGCATTTGATAAAATCCAGCAGACAAGTGTAAAAACTCAGCAAAGCAGGAAGAGAAGGACCATACCACAACATACTGAAGGCCATATATGAGACACCTACAGTCAACATCATACTCATAGGGTGGAAAAAAGAAACTAAAAGATATCCCCTTAATATCAGGAACAAGACAAGGGTGTCTGCTTTCACCAGTCTCATTCAATATAGTACCGGAAGTTCTAGCCAAAGCAATCAGATAAGAAAAAGAAATAAAAGGCATCCAATTGGAAAGGGGAAAGCAAAACTGTCATTATTTGCAGAACACTACAGAGTACATAGAAAACTCTATTGTCTCCACCAAAAAACCACTTGACCTAACGAGTGAATGTGGCAAAACTGTGAGATACAAAAATCAATATTCAGAAATCAAAGGCATTTCTGTACACCAACAATAAAACACCAAAAAGAGAAACTAGGAAAAACTCGCATTTACTATAGCAACAAGAAAAATAAAGTTCCTAGGTATAAACTTAACCAAGGAGTTAAAAGATCTGTCCTGGAAAACTACAGAACGCTGAAGGGATTAAGGAAGATATAAAAACATGGAAGCATATATCATGTTCATGGACTGCAAGAATTAACATCTTTAAATTGTTCCTACTACCCAAAGCAATTATAGATTCAATGAAATTCCAATTAAAATGCCAATGGCATATTTCACAGACATAGAACATTTCAAAAACTTACATGGAACCACAAATAACCCCAAATAGCTGCAGCAATTTTGAGAAAGAAGAACAAAAGAGAAGGGATCACAATACGTGACATCAAACTATTTTACAAGGCCACTGTAATCAAAACCATTTGGTACTGGCCTAAGAACAGACACATAGATCAATGGAACAGAACAGGGAGCCCAGAAATAGACCCATGCCTCTATCGTCAATTAATATTTGACAAAGGGGGCAGAGGCATGCTGAGGAGGAAAAACAGCCTCTTATCAATAAATGTTTTTGGCAAAACTGGACTGGTACATGCTAAAAAAATGAAACTAGACCACAAATTTACACCATGCACCAGAATAAATGCAAAATGAATAAAATAATTATTAGTTGTGACACCATCAACAAAGTCTTGGAGGAAAAACTGGCAGTAAAATTTCAGATAGCACCCAAAGTAGTATTTTTGCCAACATATCCGCTAGGCAAGGGAAATAAAGGAAAAAATAAACAAATGGATCTACATCAAATTAAAAAGCTTCTGCACAACTAAACAAACCATCATCAATCTGGAAGGGAACTGACCATATGGGAAAGCCTATTTGCAGCTGACACTTCAGACAAGGGTTTGATCTCCAAAGTATATAAAGAACCCATACAACTCAAAACCAGGAAGTCAAACAATCCAATTAAAAAATGGGCAAAGGACCTGAATGGGCACTTCTCCAAAGAGGACATACACACTGCCCACAGACATATGAAAAAATGCTCAACATCACTAGCCGCCAGAGAGATGCAAATTAAAACCACACTGAGATATCACCTCACGCTGGTCAGAATGGCCATCATTAATAAATCAACAAACAAATGCTGGCAAGGAAGTGGAGAAAAGGGAACCCCAGTGTACTGTTGGAGGGAATTCAGACTAGAACAACCTCTGTGGAAAACAGTATGGAATTTCCTCAAATAACTAAAAATGGAACAGCCTTTTGACCCAGCAATTCCACTGCTAGGAATATACCCTAAGAATACTTAAACACCAATTGAAAATAACTTATGCACCCCTATGTTCATAGAGGTGCTATTTTAATAGTCACGTGTTGGAAACATCCTAAGTGCCCATCAGTAAATGAGTGGATCAAAGAACTGGTATATTAACATGATGAAATACTGCACAGCAGAGAGAGAGGAAAAAAAAAGAAAGAATGAACTTGTACCTTTTACGATAGCATGGGTGGAACTGGAGACTATTAAAATAAGTGAAATAAGCCAGCTGGTGAAAGACAAATACCATATGATCTCACTTATAAGAGGAACCCAATGAATGAAATAACTAATGTACAAAATAGAACCAGAAGCATGGAAACATGAACAGTGACTGGGGGTGGGGATAGAGGGTGGGGAGAGAAGGAGGATAAGGGTGGAAAGAAGGGGAATGGGCTAGTCAAGAAACATGTATGAACCCATGGGCATGGACAATGGTGTGGGGACTGACTGTGGGAACGGGTGGGGGGATGGAAGTAGGCAAAGGGGAAAAATTGGTACAACTGTAATAGAATAACAGGAAAAGATTTTAAAATAAATTTTTAAAAAATAGTGAAACAACAGACTGATGTCTCCTTTCCCCCACTTTTAAAAAAAATCAATAAAACAAATATCCTAAAAAAGCCTAAAATGTTTTGGCATTTAAACAATTTAGCTTCATTTACTCTTTTACCTAACCAGTTTATATCATTTCTTTAACATGTCAGATGAATGAAGTTGTTTCTATATAAAAGTATCAAAAGAAATAAACATGTGTGCACCCTAAAGGAGGGTGGGTATCCACACTTAAATTACTACATTGAAGTCAATCTGAAAAATCCACGTAAATCAAGAGAGGCTGAACGTTAAAGGAAACCTTATCGCCCAACACCCCACAATTCACCAGATGATGAGGGTGTTCACAGCTGGGGAAGGCACACACCTTGTGGGTTTGCATTCAGGAGCCGTAGGTTGATATACTGACAGGGAAGAGTACAAGGACTGTCAATCAAAGAGGGAGCTGATCCTGGAGTCACACACAGTGTTTTCCCACTAAGACTCAGTAAGTTGGTTTGATTTTGTATTTCTAAAAATAAGAAAACAGTAACAAGATATCATTCTTTCAGAGATAGATAGTTCAGAGCTGAAGTCATTCACTTTTTATTTGTTAAACTACCACATATACATATTTTTCCAATGATACTTTCTATTTGTTTATCAAAAGACATTGCCTTTACTATAAAACCAAGACTTTAATGACATGCAATTAGTAGACAGTGTTATTGGTGCAAAATGGAGTATTTACAACCTAAAATACAGGCCAACTCTTTTGACATTCTTCTGTATTTTCCCTGTAGACACTTTAACAACATGGGTTTGAACTAGGTCAACTTATATGAAGATATTTTTCAATAAATACAGTCAGTCCTTTGTACTTGCAGGTTCTGCATCTGAGGATCGAAAACAGTATTTTTGCATTCCCAACTGTGGATGGAAAATACTGTTTTCCATCCTTGGTTGGTTGAGTCTGTGAAGGTGAAGGTTGACTGTAGAAATTATATAGTTTTTGACCAGAAGGGTGGGCGGGGGTGTCACTATCCATTAAACCCACATTTTTAAAGAGTCAACTGTATATTGTAGCTTTCTTAAAATTTCCTATGAGCCTCAAGCTTCACCATGAAAAGAGACATATTTAAGAATGATAGTTATAGTAGGAAGACAAGTTTTTGGACTCTAGAACATATGTGGAAAATAGCAAGACACACAAAACACATGCAATATTGGTAGAAAATTAAACATTGCTAAGTAAACACAGGTAAATTACAAGTAGTGGCGGTGACTGAGGATGGGGAATGGAACTGGCAGATACGAAACCAGACTGGGTAATACCCTCAGGGATCTGTTCCACCTAGTGGCTAGATAATGATGACCTGCCTGAGGCCACAAAGTCTCCTCTCTTGACCCACACCTGTGGTTTCCTGAGAATTCACCAGTTGACAGAGAAAGAAAGTTTTCAGGTTTGCTGTGTGGATGGCTCTGCATAATGTGCTGCTCTATCACAAGTAGATGATTGCAGTCCTGCACACCCACCGACTCTGGGTGGCCCCAAAGAACAATGTTGACAGGAATCCAATTAGTGGACACAAGTTCATTCAGGGCAGCTGATTTGTTTATGTCACTGAGGTGAGAGGTCCAAAGAAATGGATCTACACTGACCCATGGGCAGTGGCTAATGGTTTGACTGATAGGGAATGACCAGGGACTTGGAAAGAACAGCACCTGAAAACTGGTGTCAAGGAAGTCAGGGCAAAGGTATGTGGAAAGACTGCTCCAAATGAGCAGACCATGAATGAGGATTCTAAATATCAGATAGACAGTATCATCTGTTTTGTGGAAGCCTGCCTGCCATTCCCCAGCCACTCTTGCCTTTGACCAATGGAATGATGAATAAAGGAGCCATCCTGGCTAGGCAAGAGATTTCACATGGGCTCAGTAACAGGACTTCCACTCTAAAGAATGATTTTGCTAATTGTTACAGTGTATCCCACCTACCAACAGCAGGGCCATTACTAAGCTCCCAATATCACATTATTTCCAGTTGATGAGTAGGGTACACAAAGGCAGATTTGTTACTGAGCCACTTCCATTATGGAAAAGGCAGTACTTTATTCTTACCGGAACAGACATTTGTTTGGGGTATGGGTTAGTCTTAGTTGCCCGCAATGCTTCTGTTAGATCATCCATGGACTTTGGCAATGTCTTATTTACCAATATGGCACCTCACACAGCACTGCTTCTGACTGAAGAACTTGAAGTATGGTAAGGTGTGTGCGTATTTAGGGAATTCACTGGCCATGCTATGTTCCCAATCACCATGAAGCAGCTGGTCTAGAACAATGGTGGAATGGCCTTTCAAAGACACAGTTTCAGTACCACCCGGGTACCAACAGATAGCAGAGCTGGGGTACCGTCTTCCAAAATACCCTTCATGCTTTAAACCAGCATACGGAGACTATGGCTCCTGCCTGGTTGCTTGTTTATATAAACTTTTAATAAAACACAGCTTTGCTCAGCCAGGATAGATGCCTGAATCACAAGGGCTGGACTGTGGAAGTTTACCTCAGCTAACTTAGCTAAGCTAAAACAGTTTCCCAGAGAAAAGTGCACAGGATTTGGAAGATAGTTTAGTTATAGCCACTATATTCTAAGGGTGAATGTAGGCCCAGGCAACACCCAGCTTTCACAGGCTTCCATTCTTCCAACTTCCGGGCCAGGCACATGAGCAACTCTCTTGCAAAGCTGCTTTTGCAGGTCCCAACCGTCAGGGTTAGAAGTGGCTACACAAATGAGTTCCAGTCTGTCCCTGCTGACCCCTGCTTCTCATTCTATAGTGACTTCAGGTAGAAACCCAATCCTTCCACTGACTTAATAATCAGCCCCCCTTGGTGGATCCTGGTCAGAGATTTTTCACAGATCCTCCAACTAACTGTACTCATCCAGACCTTCACATTCTGGGTTTCTCTCACATTACTTTTGCTTTCCTTCTTCAGCCCCTAACAGATAGGACGGCATGATTTTTCATGGTGATTCTATCCACTTACAATCCAACAATGAATGCAAGTTCCTATTACCCAATACCTTTGACAACATTTAATGCTGTGAAATTTTTCTAGTTTTTGCCAATGTGGTGGCAAGTAATAGTACATCACTGTGATGTTTACTGTTGAGGTTCAGTAGGTACTCCTTTAATTATTGACCATTTAAATGTTCTTTCAGGCTATTTAAGTTTCTGAAAATAAGAATTCAGATCATAAAATAAGTATATTATTTTCTTTACAGCTGCTGCAAGAACCATAAACTAGAGGGCTTAAAAAAACAAATAGTTCTAGAGGCAAGACGTTTATAATCAAGCTCTCAGTAGGACCTTGCTTCTTCTGACACCTGTAGGGGAATCCTTCCCTGTCTCTTCCTAGCTTCTGGAGGCCCCTACCTATCTTTTGTGTTTCTTGGCTTGCAGCTGCATAATTCCATGTCATCGGCGTCTCTCTGTCTTCACCATCTTCTTATAAAGACATCAGTCATACTGGAGTAGAACCCACCTTACCTTACCTTAACTTACCTTACCTGCAACAATCCTATTTACAAAGAAAGTCAGTGGTACAGTGGGTAAAGACTTCAAAATATACTTTTGGGGAAGGGGGTGAGCAGGTTGCGTCTCAAACTTTAACCCATAACAATGGGAGAGAATGTACTTACAATTTTAAAAAAATTTATTCAGTCCTATCTTACTGAGAATATGGATTTAGCAAGACACAGGTAACACATTTAAGAAAGTTAAAACTCACCAGGGAAGTCCCTGAAGACGAGAACCCATCACATGGCTAATAGGCGAGAGGATACGATTGGAGCCTTAATCTCCTAATAAGTATGGTGTTCACTCTGCCATATTGCACAGAATGGAGACACAGACACATTTCAGGCAGGCACTGCTGAACAGCCCAGCCTGACTCACATCTTTAACAATCCATCTTATGTCAAAGGTCACACAGACAGCTTTCAATTTTGCACATACCTGTTTCACCATGGAAGACAGCCAGCTCTGTATTTTTCATACCAAAAATGCTATTAACAACACTCTTCAGATTTAAAAGGTTTAACCTATTATCGCCTTTTGGATTTTCCAGGAGCAATACTCCACCTAAAAAGCCACAAATATAAGTAACACTGAAGAATAAGGTAAATTTGAATGAAAAGTAAAGGAAAATAGGGTGTGCAAGCCTGACTTTCTTTTCTTTTAAGCATATACTATATGCACTCTTAGTATGTGCTTTGGTAATCCCAGGTAGACTTGTTCCAGGGGTGGATCTCCATCAGGCAATCTTTTTCTAGATTCAAACTTTTGTCTTTATGACCCTCATTTTTCATTCTGCAACATTTATAAATCCCTAGGGCTCAGAACGGTCAAATATACCATCTAATTGAAAATTAATAGCCTCAAGTGGTCCTTGATATTGATTAGTCTTATGCCTTAGATTTAACTAGACATTTGTTTTACTGATTTATTTCAATATTTTGAGATAATTAGTAAGTGACATGCAGTTATAGTAATAGAGATATCCTGGTCCCTTCACCCAGTGTACTACAATTAACATAAAACTATAACGTACAGTATCACAATCAGGGTACTGACACATACACAGTCAAGACACTGAACAGTTTGATCACAAGAATGCCTTGTGTTGCTCTTTAAAATCTACACCTAATTCCCTGCTCCCTACTTAACCTTTAGTGAACATATTCTCCATTTCTGTAATTTATCTTTTCAAGAATTATAAAAATGGGATCATACATTATGTATCCTTTTGTGATTGACTTTTTTCACTAAGCATAAATCTTAAGGTTTACCTAGGTTGTTGCATGAACCAATGGTTTTTGTTTTTTCCTGCTGAGTCAAGTTCCGTGGTGTGATAGCACAACAGTTTGTTCAACCATCACCTGTGAAGAGCATATTGGTTGTTTCCAGTTTTGGGTTATTATGAATGCGGCTACTATAGAAACATTTGGGTAGAAGTGCTCTGGGGAACAACTCAACTTTGATTACTCTGGACTAAATAACCAGGAGTGGAACTGTTGGATCACTGTGGAAAGCATGTTAAGTTTTTAAATAAACTGCTAAATGATTTCCAGAGTAGTTGTCCCATTTTACATTTCTAACAGCAATACATGAGAGATCCAGTTTCTCTACATTTTCATCAGCATTTGGTATTGTTACTTTTATATTTTAACCATATTAAGAGGTGTGTAGTTATGTCTCATCCTAATTATGATTTTTATTTCCCTAATGATGTTGCAAATTTTCATGTGCTTATCTGTCATCTGTATAAATCCTTGGTAAATGTCTATTTAGGTCTTTTCCCATTTTCTCCTGGATTTTTAAAAACTGTTGAGTTTTCAAAGTTCTTTATATATTCTAGATGCTTCTTTTGTTGATTAAGTGGTCTGCAAAAATCTGTAACTTTTTTCCCTCCCATCCTTTACAAAGGATCATTTGCAAAGCAGGATTTTTAATTTTGGGGAAGTTCAATTTATCAATTTTTCCTTGTATAAAATTGGCTTTTGGAGTTAAGTCTTAAAAACTTTTTGCCTAGTCCTTAGTTCTAAAAAACAGCTGAATATTTTGAAATTAAGTCTGTGATTCATTTTGAGATTTTTTTTTAAATAAGATACAGACTTAGGTCAAGGATATTTTTTGGTGTATGGGTATCTAACTGCTCTATAGCAATGACAAGACTCAACTGAATTGCTTTTGATTCTTTCTCAAAAAGCATTTTGCCACTTTCGTGTCTATTTCTTTATTTCTTTTCCAAAAATTCTCACCCAAGGACATACTTACTGATTTTAGAGATAGGAGAAGGGAAGAAGAGAGGGAGAGAAACATTGAAGTGAAAGAAATTTTGATTGCTTGCATCTTGTACCTGCCTTGACAAGGGAACCAAACCCAAAACCTGGGTATATGCCTTGATGAGGAATTCAACCTGTGACTTTTCAGCTTATAGAATGATGCTCTAACTAACTGAGCTGCACCAACCAGGGCTGTCAGTCTTTCTGTATTCTTTATCTGTGACATTGATCTATGTATTTTTTCGATGTTCATGCCAGTCTTCGGATGTCTTGAAATTGGGTTAGAGTGATTCGTCCCATTACCTTATCTTTAAAAATTCTTTTAGTTATTTTATTTCATTTTTCAGATCAAATTTTAGGATAATCCTGTCTATATCTAGAGAAAGTTACAAACCATATAAAATCACGTTAAGGCAGGTAATTAATCTGTGGTTGTAAATGTATTTATCCCTGGGAATATGTCATTGGGAGTTGGGAGCAGTTTTTCCATGTTTGATCAGTTGGTCCTAAAAGGAACAGTACTGGAGTCAGCTGTAACTGATCCTGGCATTGCTGACATCACTGATCCACATTCTACAGGTTTACCTCTATAACAAGCCAGCTCATATGTCATGTATCACTGAACTTGGGCAGCAGTGTAAAGGACCATGTACTGCCTAAGGCATCATCACACGTCCAAATGAACTCATGACCATCCCAGTAACAGTAGGTGCTGGTGCTGGTGGGCAAACCACTGGAGGGCTTTTAGGGCATATTTCTATCTGTAGATTCCACAGAATTTTCTATGTAGACAATCATGTCACTTTCAAATAGGGACAGATTTATTTCTTCCTTTTTGATCATAATTCCTTTTTTAGTTCCTTGCTCTATTCCACTGGCAAAAACTTCCAGTACAATGTCGAACAAGAGAAACAAGAATAAACCTCCTTTCCTTGGTTCCAATCTTAGGTATAAACATTCAATATCTTCCTATTGAATTATGTTAGCTGTAGGGTTTTTGTATATGTTCATTATGAGACTGACTTATAATACAGAGGAGTTATGCTCTATATTTTTCTGGAAGTACTTTTAAAATCACAAATGGGTGCTGAATTTTCTAAGTTGCTTTTCTGTAACAACTGGTATAATAAAGTAATCTTTTAGCCTGTTAATATGCGAAATTATACTGGTCTTTGAATACTGCCTTGCACACTTAATTCTTTGTATATACAGTTTTTATCACTCTGCCTATACAAATTACATTTATATTCATGAGGGAGATCAGTCAACAATTTTTCTTTGGTATGGTCTGTATCTGTACGAGTGTAAAACTACCCTTAATAAAGTAAGCTGGAAGTGTTCCATCCTCTTTATTTTCTGGAAGAATCTGTGTAGAATCAGGGTTAATTTTTCAAAAGTCTGGCTGAATTCTCTAGTTAAACCCTTTGGGACTGAAGATTTCCTGAGAGCTTTTTAATTAATTAATTGATATTTTATTACACTTATTGAGGAGACATTAGGTAATAAATTTATACGGGAACCACTCTGCTGTCCATCTAAAACTAATACAGACTAATGCTGAATGTTAACTGTTATTTAAAATTATACGTTTCAAGTGGACAATTCTGATACATCATCTCTATATTGCATTGGGCTTACCAACCAGTCATCTTACATCACCATATATTTGACACCTTTAAACTTTACTACCCTTGCCCCCGACTTCCCTGTATTAACAACTATGCTGTCCTCTGTGTCTATTTTTTTATTTGTTCATTTGTTACTTTGTTTTAAAACTTAAAGAATGAAATTATGTTTCTTGACTTTTTCTGACTTATTTTGCTTAGCATGATACTCTTAAGATCCATCTGTGTGGTTGCAAATGGCAGGATTTCATCTTTTCCTACAATTGAGTAGTGTTTCATTATATATATGAACATCTTCTTTATCCAACCATCCACTAAGGAATACCAGTTGTGTCCATATCTTGACCATTGTGAGTAATGCTGCAAAAAATAGGGAAGCGCATATCTTTCAGAATAAATGTTTTCAAATTCTTTATGTAAATACCCAGATAAGGGGTCACTGAGTTACATGGTAGCTCTACTCCTAATGTTTTAAGGACCCTCCAAACTGTTTTCCAAAGAGGCTGTACCAGTTTACATTCCTACCAGTAGTGAATGAGGGTTTCTTTTCCCCATAACAATTTGTTATTACTTGTCCTGTTGTTACTAGCCATTCTAACAGGTGTGACATGGTATATCATTGTACTTTTTGATTTGCAACTCCTGAACAGTTAATAAAATTCAGCACTTTTTCATACATCTATTGACCATCTGTATGTCTTCTTGGAAGAAATGTCTGTTCAAGTTTTCTGCCCATTTCAAATATTGGATTCCTTGTTTTGTTTTTGCTTGTTGTTGCAAGAGTTTCTTTATATATTTTGGATATTAACCCCTTGAGAGACATGTTTGCAAATATCTTCTTCCATTCAATTGTTGTCTTTTTGTTTTGCTGGTGGTTTCTTTTGCTGTGCAAAAGCCTTTTGGTTAGTCCATTTATTTTTGACTTTACTTCCCCTGCCTTTAGTGTCAAATTCATAAAATCCTCAGACCAACTTCCATAAATTTAGTACCTATGTTTTATAGGTACTAAATGTGTTAGTACCTATGTACTATGTTTTCTTCAATGTATTTATTGTTTCAGATCTTGTACTTTGGTCTTTCATCCATATTGAGTTAATTTTTGTAGATGGGAACAAACAGCAGCATAGTTTCATTCTTTTGCAAGTGGTTTTCCAATTTTCCAAGCAAGTTTATCAAATAGGCCTTCTTTTCTCCATTGTATATGTTTTTGGTTCCTTTGTCAAAAATTATGTGGCTGTAGACATGTGAGTTTATTTATGGGCTCTCAATTCTGTTCCATTGATCTGCGTGTTTTTCTGCCAAGACAATGCTTTGGTTATTTGGGATCTTTTGTGGTTCCATATAAATCTGTTGATTTTTTAGTTCTATTTCTTTAAAAATGTCATTAGGATTTGGATGGCAATTGCATTAAATCTGTGTATTGCTTTGAGTAATATGTCCACTGTAACAATGTTGCTTCTTCTAATTCATGAACACAGAATATCTTTCCATTTTTTCTTTTTTGTACTCTCTAAATGACACCTTGCGGTTTTCCACACACAGGTCCTTCACACCCTTTATTAAAGTTATTCCTAAGTATTCTATTTTTTACATTCCAACTGCAAAAGGATTTTTTTTTCCTAATTCTTTTCCAGGAATTTGATTGTTAGCATATAGGAATGCAACAGATTTCTTCATGTTGATTTTGTATCCTGCAACTTTATTGTATTTGGTTGTTTATAGTAGTTTTTGGTGAAAGAATGTTGTCATGCACAGAAAGTAACAATTTACTTCTTCATTGTCAACTTAGATGTCTTCTATTTTTTTCTCTTGTCTGAGAGCCTTGTCTAGGACTTCCAGTACTATGTTGAATGAGAGGAATGAGAGGGGCATCCTTGTCTTGTTCCTCTTATCTCAGAGTAATAGCTCTCAGTTTTTCAACATTAAGCAAGATATTTATTATCTGAGGTTTTGTCATGGTGAGGAACTTTTCCTCTATACCTGTCTTCCCCTGGAAATAACCCTACTTGATTGTGATGTATTTTAGAAATGTATTATTGTATTTGGTTTGCCAGTAGTTTTAGAATTTTTGCATCCAAATTCATCGAAGATATTTGTAGTTTTGTTTTCCTTTGTCATCCTTGTGAGATTTTGGTATCACAGTCATGTCGGCCTCATAAAATGTGTTAGAAAATATTGTCTTTCCTTCAAATTTTTGGAAAAATTTGAGAAAGACAGGTATCAAATTTTTTTTGAAATGTTCAGTAGAATTGACTAGTGAAGCCATCAGGCCCTAGACTTTACTTTTTGGGATGCTTTTGATAAGTGTTTCAATTTCCTCACTGTTTCAGTCTTGGAAGGTTATGTATTTCTACAAACTTAGAAAAATCATTCTTCTCATTTGTTAAATTTGGTGGCATACAGTCTCTCATAGTAATCTTGTTAGGTCATTTTTATTCTGTCGTGTCTGGTAAATTCTCTTCATTTCTGATTTTGTTTGAGCCTTTTCTCTGTTTTTCCTTAGTGAAACCAGAGGTCTGTCCATTTTTGTCATTTTTTTCCAAATTACCAGCTCTTCGTTGCATTAATTTTTTATAGTCTTTTTATTCTTTATTTCAGTTACTTTCAACCAATGTGCTGGAATAATTTTTAAAACATTCAATACCTGACTATTCAGTCAGGAGCAGTGACCTCTTTTCCTTAGAATGCCAAATAAAAAAATGACAACAGCCAACAAACAATAGATGTCTGGGGAGAATAAATCAAAATCATACCTATTTTGTCAGATTGCAAAAAAAAATAATACACTTTTTGGTCTGCTGCAGAAATTTAGTAGCTTACGTATGCCACAAGATAAAAAAAGGTTGAAAATCACTTCTCTATTTCATTTAATTTTGCTCCAATTTTTATTATTTCATTTCCTTTGCTGGCTCTGGGTTGCTTTCATCTTTTTCTACTGCATTACTGTTGGGAAACGCCCAGCCTGGTTTCAGGAGCTGTAACCCTGCCAACAGGATGGAGGGCCCCAAGACTGGAAATAATCAGAAGGCCTTGGAGAAACATGCTCCTGAGGAGACCTGGCCTGTCCCACCTTTGCCTCTGCTTTGCCATGGATGGTCAATGGCCAAAGATGGGTAAGTTACCTCGCGCTGAGGTATACAACCTAAGACAGCTATTGGCGGATATTGCCAGCAGATAAGAAACTGGACACAGAAAGGGCAAAAAGGATCTCACACCTCTCAGCTTGGCTTGGACACGGCTGGAGTCCTCATTGAATCTGAGAAGCAATCTCCTTATCTCTTGGTGGCTCCCTCCCCCAGCCTGGCTTAGGCTTGAAACAGTGCAGGAAAAACAGCCCTAAATCAGATCTAGCGGTTGCCAGGGTAATCAGGCCTAAAAGTAAATTCTTTATAGAGTGTGCTCAATTCCTCCTTCAGATCTCTGGTCAGCTCATGCTGCGAAGGACCTTCACATTATTTACATCCTTTACCCTTTATCATTAAGGCGCTTGCCGTTATCTTCATTCTCTTTTGTTTAGACTGGTCTCCTCTCAGACCCATGTTAATCAGTGACTTCCTGTCACTTGTTTTCTTAAAGGTATCTATTCTCTATGAACCTTAATATGTTAATGTAATGAGATAACATACGCATTCCTGTTACATACCCCACTGATAAGATTTTCAATAAAAGCCTTGGAACAAAGGGCAACGGGGCCTTCCTGATTAGGGGGATGAAGGCCAAGGCCTTCCCCAGTAAGAGGGAAGTGCCCCCGTCTGCTCTCAGGGCAAACAGAAGTGTTTGCGATGTTTTGTGTTTGTCCCCCTCATCTGTGACAACCCCAGGACGGGTTCTGTGGGTTTCAGAGCCCTGCTCCCACCTAAGCTGGACCCAGCCAGTTTCCCTCAGGTTCAGGGAGCACTGAACTCTGCGGTGCTCCCCCGCAGCAGTGTACCCCCTATAGACGCCGCACAGTGTGACACTTTACAATGTAATGTTAGGTTGTTTGCTTGAGGTTTTTCGTGTTTCTGGAAATAGACCTATAATGACATAAAATTCCTTCTTGTTACAGATTTTCCTGCATCCCAATAGTTTTGATATGTTGTAGTGCCATTCTCATTTGACTCTATCTTTTGACCTTACTTTTCTTTCTTTGACCCAGTCTGTTTTTTTTTTGTAGCACGTTGTTTAATCTCTACTTTGTGAGATTTCTCGTTTTGCAGTTGATTTCTAATTTCAAATCCTGTGGTTTGAGATTATGCTTGGTATAATTTCAACCTTAAATTTGCTGAAGCTCCTTTTGTGTCCCAACATATGGTCTATCTGAGAAAGTTCCATGTGCAATGGAGAAGAATGTGTAACGTGATGTTCTGGGATGAAAGGCTTTGTAAATGTCATGTCCATTTGATCTAACGTGTCATTACTGATTTTGTTTGTGTGATCAATCTTTAGGTGTCAATAAGATATTTAGGTCTCCTTTTATGTTTGTATTTTAGTCAGTTTCTGTTAATAGTTGCTTTATACATTTTAGTGCTAACCAGGTGCATATATATTGAAATGTGTATGCTTCTTGATATAACGTATCCTTTATCATTATACAGTGTCCCACCTTTGTCTCTTGTTACCTTTGTTATCTTGAAATCTATTTTGTCAGATATAAGTATGGCTACACCCACATTTCTTTGGATGCTATTTGCTTAAGAATCATTTTCCACTTTTTCCTTTGGGTCTGTATTTGATGTCACAGCTGAGATGTGTCTCTTGATGGCAGCATATGGTTGGGTTTTGTTTTTGGATCCAATTTGCTTCTGTGTGTGTTTTAATTGGTAATTTCTGTCCTTTTACCTATAGGGTGATTATTGACATATCAGGGTATTCTACAGCCATTTCACCTTTGGTTTCTGGTACCTCTATGCTGCCACTGTTCATTATCCCTTGCATTTTTATTTATTTTTTTTAGTTTAATGGTATTCTATAATTTTTTATTGTTTCCTTCAAGTTATGGGTCTCAGTTCTGAATGTGTGTGGTTACAAAAAGGTATATGCAGAAGATTTACATATATAGTATAACCCTTTATTTTTTGAAAGAATCTAATCTCTATCTCCCTTTGCAAATTCAGAACTTTACCACTTCCCTTTTCATTTTTTGTTGACACTAATTTACCCTATTTATGCTGTGAGTTCAAGTAGCTATTGCCTGCTTCCTCTCGTTTAATGTTTCCTTCTTTACCTTTTTTTTTTTTTAATGTCCTTTAACCGTCATGTAATATTTAAGTGTAGAGTATCCTATTCTGAAAAAGGGCTCTAATATCCTGCTTCTCCCTGACTACTGGTGATCTTACTCATAATTTTAAATCCTTTTATTCTGTTTCAGGTAGAATGATACCCTTACATAAGATCTTCCTCAGCTCTGCAAAACTTTTTATCTTTTCTTCAAAGAATACCTTGGCTGAATACATTATTCTTGGCGGGTAATTTCTCTAATTTAGTAGTTTGAATATTTGACTCTACTACCTCCTAGCGTGTAGGGTTTCTGCTAAGAAATTTGATAACTAAAGGGATTTCATTTAGAAGTTAGGGTCGTCTCTCCCCTGGCTGCCTTGCAAATTCTTTTTGCCACCAATTTCTGAGCATTAATACAATGTGCCTTGGATTGAGAAAACCAGGTGTTCTATTTGTCTCAGATTTGAAGACCTAGGAGGTCTTCTGATACATTAGAGAAGTTCTTGTCAACTATTTATCAGAATAAGCTGATACCATCTCCCTATCATCTTCTAGTTATGCCTATTATTCTTATATTTTCCAGTGGAGTCAGAGGGTTTTTATGGAAGTCTTTTTTCTTTGTTGCATTTTCAAAATATATTTTATTGATTATACTATCATAGCTCTCCCCTGTTTTCCTTCCCTTTATTCCCTCCTGCCCTGTACCCACTCCCTTGCCCGCATTTCCCCCCTCCTTGGTTCATGCCTATGGGTAGTACATGTAAGTTCTTTGGCTTCTCCACTTCCTATACTATTTTAAACCTCTCCTTGTCTATTTTGTACCTACTATTGATGCTACTAATTCTCTGTACTTCCCTCGCTTCTCTGTTCTCCCCCCTCCCACTGATTTCCATTTCTGTGATTCTCTTCCTGTTCTAGTAGTTTGCTTAATTTGTTTTTGTTTTCTTTAGATTCAGTTGTTGATAGTTGTAAGTTTATCATTTTACTGTTCATAGTTCCTGATCATCTATTTCTTAGACAAGTCCCTTTTACATTTAATATAAGGGCCTGATGATGATGAACTGCTTTAACTTGACCTTATCTGGAAAGCACTTTATCTGTCCTTGCATTCTGAATGATAGCTTTGCTGGATAGAGTAATCTTGGATGTAGGTCCTTGTCTTTCATATGTTGAACACGTCTTTCCAGCTGTTTCTTGCCTGCAAGGTTTCTTTTGAGAAATCAGCTGATTGTCTTATGGGAACTCCTTTGTAGGTAACTGCTTTTCAGATTCTCTCCTTATCTTTAATTTGGGTAATGTAATTATGATGGGCTTTGGTCTGTGCTACCTTGGCTCCAACTTCTTTGGGACACTCTGAACTTCCTGAAAGTCTATTTCCTTGGCCAGACTGGGGAAGTTCTCCTTCATTATTTTTTCAAATATTTGCTCTTCCCTTTCTTGCTTTTCTCCTTCGGGCACCCCTATGAGTTGGATGTTGGAATGTTTAAAGTTGTCCCAGAGGTTCCTAAGCCTCTCTCTTTCTTTCTGAATTCTAGTTTCTTCATTCTGTTCTAGTTGAATATTTATCTCTTCCTTCTGCTCCCAATCGTTGATTTGAGTCCTGGTTTCCTTCCCTTTACTGTGGGTTCCCTGTATATTTTTACTTCACTTTGCATAGCCTTCATCTTTTCCTCCACTTTGTGACCATACTTAACCATTTCTGTGAGCATCCTCATCACCAGTGTTTTGGACAGTGTGTCTGAAAGGTTGACTATCTCTTCAGCACTTAGTTCTTTTTATGGAGCTTTGGCTCAGTGCGCCTGTTACTTTTGAGGGGGCAAAGTCTTAAGTATTCACCTAGGTGGGACAACACCCAGGTCCTTAGGTTGTGACACTGTGTCAGGGAGAGGCCTGAGAGGATACAATGCCACTTGCTCGGCTCTCGGCCAGCTTTCAGTCACTTCCCCAGCTACCCACAAGCAAATTAGGCCCTTCTGGTACTGATTCTGGGTGG
Organism: Pteronotus mesoamericanus; assembly: GCF_021234165.1. NCBI lineage: Eukaryota > Metazoa > Chordata > Mammalia > Chiroptera > Mormoopidae > Pteronotus > Pteronotus mesoamericanus. Next base: position 3,190,896 of record NW_026555304.1, read on the forward strand.
GCGGGTTTGTGTACATTCTAGGACTCTTTGGGTCTCTCCAACGAATTCTCCTGTGAGGCTGGGAGCTTGCCCTGCTGCCACAACTCCCACAGGTTTTTACGGCCAGAGGTTTTGAGGCTTTCTTTATTCACACTGGAACCCTTGATTGTGTGGTCTTTGTTGCTCCCCAGCTGTTCCTTCCGGTTCATCAGCTGCTCTTACAGGTCTGGCTGAATGCCTCTTCTTTAGCTCCTTCATTGTTGGAGTTGCATACAGTCCGATTTTCTGGCAGTTCTGGTTATTTTTCACTTTTAAATTTGTTGTCCTTCTTTTGGTTGTGTGAGGAGGCAACGTGTATCTACCTATGCCTCCATTTTGGCCAGAGGTATTAAAGTCTTCAGTTTTTAAAAACTCTCTTCAGTCCCATGTCACAGTGATCAGTCCCACAGGAATGGAAGAATGCTCATTGAATTTGTCTGCTATTCTTGTCTGAAAGGAGTGCCAGTAGCAATCTGACTCATCCCCTTTCCCAAAACCCTTAGGGAGTTCTACGATGTGTTCATGGCACAGTCTCAGCTCTTACCCTCGACCCATCCATTTTGCTCCACTTGCGTACCTTCACGGATCTCTCAGGCATGTTTGTAGATTGAGAAGAAAATACTTTGTTGGATTAAAGCTGCTCAAATTGTTGAAACTTAAAGAGGAGATATCAAAAGGACCTCCCACCCTGCCATTCCTCTGATACCAGTTCTGAAGTTTTTTCTCTTCTCTTTGTTCTTAAATTTTTATTTATTTATTTTTAGAGGGGAAGGGAGGGAGAAAGAGAGGGAGAGGAACAATGATGTGCAAAAGATATATCAATCAGTTGCCTCTCGCACACCCGCAACTGGGGACCTGGCCCATCACAACTCATGAATGTGCCCTGACTAGGAATAGACCTGGGGACCTTTTGGTTCCCAGGCCAGCACTTGATCCTCTTAGTCACACCAGTCAGGGCAGTCCTGAAGCGTTTTTAAGTCACTAATTCAATATACTTAATAGCTGTAGGTTTACTGAAATTATGTATTTCGTATTGGGAGGAGGTTGCGGTATTTCAGAAATTGCTTTATTTCATTGAAGTTCTCAAATTATGTATGGAGAGTTGTTTATTGTATTTGTTTACCTTTTTGATCCTTGTAACCTGTATTCATACCCTGTTTCATTCCTGATATTGGTGATTAAGTGTATTCTCTTGTTCTATATCACTCTCATTACAGGTTTATTGACTTTATTTTTTTTTCAACCACGCCCCCGAAACACATTTTTGTTTCATTGATCCTCACTACTGTTCCCGTTTTCAACTATATTGATTTCTGCTCTTTTTATTTTCCTTCTTTCTGCTTTCTCTTTGTAACTGTCTTGTTTTTAGTTTCTTGAGGCTGGACCTTAAATTATTTATTTGAAATCTTCTTTTCTGATCTCAGTCCTTAAAGGTATAAATTAGTTGCATTCTCCATGTTTTAATTTGTTGGAGTTCCCTTTCCACTCAGTGGTATGAATTCTTTCATTGATACTTTCCCCCAATCATGGATTATTCAGAAGTATATTGATAAGTATATGGGAATTTTGCCTTCCTCTATGATTTGATTCCACTGTCATCAGAGAACACACTGTATATATGATTTCAACTCTTAAATTTGTGGAGGTTTGTTTACAGCCCAGGCTATAAATTATGTTGGTAAATGTTCTGCAGAACTTGAGTAGAATATGTATTTTGCTATTAGGTGGGGTGTTTGATAAATGTTGATTGGATTCTAATTTTCTGCCTAGTTGATCTATCACTTATTTAAAGGGGTATATTCAATTCCCAAAATATAATTATAAATTTCCTAAGTTTTCTTCAAGGTCTATCAGTTTTGGTTTCAGGTATTTTGCAGTTGTTGTTACACACTTGAGATTAAATTTTCCTTGGGGATCTGTTACTTTAAACAGTCAATTGGAGCACCAGGGGAGTCTCTGCCCATTATCCAAGATGACAGGGATAGGGTCTTACACCAAGCACACCAAAAGCTAAGGGGATGAAGGGATAGGGCCCAAGCACATGCAGAAAGATAAAAAGATAAATGGCTAGGGCCTGAGCGTGCCAAAAATTATAGAAAGATGATTGGAGAGGCTCGAGCACACTAAGAGCGAGGAAGATAACTGGATTAGGAAAAAAAGCCCTCCATTCCATAGCCTTACTAAGAACTGTGGGCTGAACAGGAGTATTGAGATGGCCTTTAGAGACGGGAGTCTAGCACTGTCCCAGGCTGTACAGCATCTGAGTAAACCTCCTTTCTTTTGTAACAGCACCTGCCTCATGGGTTCAGTTGCTTGTGGTGACAGGCAGCTGAACCTCAGACTTCGTTTGTTACAGTTTTGGTGAACCCAGATGGGACCACGTGGCCCTTGGCAAGTCATAAGGGCTTGGACTTAGGTACCAGCAGCCTAACCCCAAGAGCAGGGCTACAGGATCTCCCTGTCTCAAAATTTTCCTGAAGGAAGTCCAAGTGGCATAATTTTAGTAAATTGGTTCATGTACACATATTATGCAATGTCTAAGACAGAACTGGTGCTTGAAGTATGTATACATTAGACTACGGGGAAAAATGATCCTAAAAACGGTTCCCTAAATTACTATACCATCATGCAGCTGGAAATATTTTTGCCCGTGGTCAGGGAAATGAGACAAATTCCCTTATGGCAGTCGTTTATGAATATAAAGATAAGGGTTCAACAAGGGAGGGGAACCATTTAATGATGCAGAGAAGGGATGTGTCTTCAAAACCTCTCCCAGAGAGTAAGACACAGGGAGAAAAAGAAAATGAGGAAATGAGTCTCTCTACTGCCCTGAACCCAGGGGATGTAGAATTATCAGCAGGAAGACTTACCCCATCACCACTCCTAATGCTAGATAACCCTGAAATAGGGCCCAGAGAGGCAAGAGTCCCACCCCTGTATGAGGAAGGGTCTGCTCCTCAAAGACCCTGCAGGACACCAAGGGCGAATTCCTATCTGGAGCAACACAATTCTCCTTGAGGCAATAAACTACTAAGCTGAATAAACCAGGAAGGCCAGCACGTTGGATACTATTGGGCCCATACTCTATTTTCCACTTCAGGCTTAACTGAATTGGAAAAATGTCAACACATCATATAAGGAGGATCCTCAGAAAATGGCAGATCTCATCACCTTCATTTTTACTACTACCATCCAAACTAGGCAGATGTACAAGCACTCCTTAACATCCTGCTAATAGCAGATAAAAGGCTGCTAGTTACAGATAAGGCTGAAGAGGCTCAATGCTTCCAACTAAGAAAATCCCGATGGAATGCCCAACCAGCTGGGACAGTTTCTTTGAAAGAGACCAACTGGGACCTGAATAGTGGGGTCCTAGCCTTCCTTGAACATTACTAAAGGTTCTTATTGGAAGGGATTAAGAAAGGTGTGCCTCGAAAAAAAGTCTGAATATGATACAGGCCATTCAACTGAAAGCAAATGAACACTCCTCTGAATTTTTAGAAAGAATCTATCAGGCCTATTTGAAGGCACACTGATGCTGACCCACAGGCAACAGAAAGTATCTGGATGATAAACATGACTTCTATTGGGCAAAGTGCTACAAATACCAGCAGGAAGATCCAACGTTCAGAAGGGGCACTGGAAATTAATTCCTCTCAGCTGGTGGACACAGCCTTTAAAATTTACACTATGCCCCGAAAAAAAGGAAGTTAAAACAGGCCAGTTTTCTTAGAAACAATGTGGGGTAACCAGAAAGAGGTGGGCCCAGAAAAGAAAAGACTCATTAGGTGAGAGTCAATGTGTCTATCGCAAAGAAGTTCATTTGGAGAAAGGTCCGCCAGACATGTAAATAGTAAAGTAATTGGCGGGAAAAAAAGGCAAAAAACAAAAGAACTTCCAGTCAAGATGGTGGCATAGGCAGATATGGCTGGCTCATCTCTTCACAAAACTACATCAAAATTACAACTAGAACATAGCACAACCATTAGTCAGAGCCATCAGAAATTGAGTTGAAGTTGGAGAACTATGGAATTAAAGAAACCAAATCCATCCAGACTGCTTGGAGGGGCGCAGATGTGGAACAGACTGGTCCCTCACCCACGTGTGGTAGATAAAATATCAGGAGGGATGCCTTGGGAGCAAGGACTCCTAGCCCCACACCAGGGCCCCCTAGCCCAGGATTCTAGTACCAGGAAGATAACCCCCCAGAACTTCTGGCAGCAAAAACTAGCAAAGATTGAGCCGGTGGAAGAAATTTCTGGAGCCCCAAGCAGTTCCTCTTAAAGAATCCACACTTGGACTTACCTACTCAGATTCATTCCCTCTGAGCTCCAGCACTGAGGTAGCAGCTTAAAAGGCATCAGTGGTATACAGAAAGAAACTTAAGTTCCTGGCCTTAAGGTGTGTAGACACCATTGTCGCTTTCTAAACCTTTCCCCCCCAGAGCCTGCAAGCTGGTGCTGTATCTGAGACTCCATCAACCTGGAAAACACTGTATGACATGCCTTGGAGACCAGCCAAGCTGCTTTTCCATGTGAATGGCTGGTCTTGGCTCATGCTGCACAACTTCCTAAATCCTCTCTAACAAGTAACAGCTGACCTCAGTGAGCCCTAGGCCCATCACTACAAATAGCCAGCCTAGATTCATAGCTTGGCTTTGCCTTGGCGTCTCCAAGTCCAGCACAAGGAGCAGCCATCTCAGATTCTTTTATAGCTCAGGAAAGGTGGCCCCATGTAAAACACAGGTCAGTGCTGACCTTGGCCTGTAACACCTGGTAAACCCCAGAGACTGTACCTAGAGGACAACAACAGACAACAGTGGAGCCACACAGTCACAGCCAGTCTTCGCAGCAGACTGGCCAGGGTAAATACCTGCCACTGATCCACCAACATCAACCAAGGCTCAACTACAAGAGGAGAGTATACTCGGGCACATAAAGGGAGCACCTCAAATACCCAGCATGGATGACAGGGGAGGCTGTGCCACTGGACCCTACAGGACAATTACTACATTAGGACACATTACCAGGACATAGAGTCAAAGCAGCTCTACTTAATACATAGAAACAAACATATGGAGGCTGACAAAATAAGGAGACAAAGAAACACGGCCTAAGTGAAAGAACAGATCAAAAATCCAGAAAAAGTTATTTGAAATGGAGATAAACAATCTACCAGATGCAGAGTTCAAAACACTGGTTATAAGGATGCCCAAGGAACTTAGTGAGGACCTCAGCAGCATAAAAAACACCCAGTGAGAAACGAAGGATACACTAATTGAAATAAAACTTCACAGGGAAACAGTGGATGAAGCTGCCAATCAAATCAATGATATAAAACACATGGAAGCAAAAAAAAAAAAAAAACCCAACAAACCAAACAAAAACCAACAACCAATCAGAGCAAGAAGAAAAACGAAGCTAGAAACATGAGGATCGTACAAGCAGCCTAAAGGAACTTCAAGAGTTCCAATATTAGCATTGTAGCGGTATCTAAAGGAGAAGAGAAAGAGCAAGAAATTGGAAATCTATTTGAGAAAATAATGAAAGAAAACTTGCCTAATATGGTGAAGGGAATGGACATACAAGTCCAGGAAGCACAGAGTCCCAAACAAGATGGATGCAAGGAGGCCCACCCCAAGACACATCATAATTAAAATGCCAAAGGTTAAAGATAAAGAGAGAATCTTAAAAGCAGCAAGAGAAAAAGTTAGTTACCTACTGGGGAGTTCCTATAAGATGGTCAGCGGATTTCTCAAAAGAAACTTTGCAAGCTAGAAGGGGATGACAAGAAATATTCACCGTCATGTAAAGCAGAGACCCACAGCCAAAACTGCTCTACCAGCAAGGGTATCATTTAGAACTGAAGGGTAGATAAAGAGCTTCCCAGGCAAGAAAAGACTAAAGGAGTACAACATCATCTAACCATTATTATATGAAATGCTAGAGGGATTTATTTAAGAAAAAGAACATCAAAACTATGAACAATAAAATGGCAAAAATTACAAATCCATCAAAAATTGAATCTATAAAAACAAACTAAGTAAACAAGAACAGAGACTGAATCAAGGATATGGGGAGCATTTTGATGGTTGCCAGATGGGAGGGGGATGTGGAGGAATGGGTGAAGAGGTGAAGGGATTAAGAAGTACAAATAGGTAGTTACAGAATAGCCATGGGGATGTAAAGTACAGCATAGGAAATGGAGTAGCCAAAGGACTTATACGCACGCCCTATTCATATGAACAATGGTGGGGGCATTGCCAAAGTTGCGGGTGCTGGGTGGACGGGGGCCGGGAGGAAAGGGGGAAAAATCAGGACAACTGTGTAGCATAATCAGTAAAATATAATTAAAAAAAGAAAGAAAGAAAGAAAAGGCGAGTCTGATGAAAAATGAGGAGGCCCAGAGGTTCCTGAGACATCTCCAGACATAGTAGTATTTCCCCCCAGGAGCCCTGGGTACAACGCACAGTTGGGAAAACAAGGTAACTGACTTCCTTGTAGATGTGGGAGCTACATATTCAGTGCTAAATACAAAACTAACCAAGACAAGTTCAGCTGCAGTGACTGTTACTAGAGTGACCAGACACAAAAAAATACATTCCTTTAACGTCTAAAAGGCCAGCCTGGGGCTCAAAAACATATGCATAGTCTTCTCTACATGTGAAACTCCCCCGATTCCATTGCTAGGGTGAGATTTACTTCGTAAATTACATGCACAATTAACCTTTCTCCCAAAAAGCAGCAATTACATGTAAAAGCCCCACTGGAACATGCTCTCAAGCTTCTGGTACCCCTGACTTAGCTCCAAAGGACCCAGAAGTGACCTCTTCCCACCCAAGATCTGTGAGCAGGTTGTTCAAGCCATTTGGGCTAATGGAACCCCAGAAAGAGCATTTAAATTCCAAACCATAAACTAAAAGAGGTATGGATCCCATCAAAGAAACATTATCCCTTAAAAAGGAAACTTTAAGAGGAATTTCAAGCAGTATTACAGAAGTTTAGAAAATGAGGATTAATTCAGCCATGCCAGTCTCTGCATAACACTTTCCACTCTGAGAAATACTGATTTGTACAAGATCACAGGGCCCTAAGACATTGTCTAGGACATTAATCCTATGGAGCTCAACCTTTATCATTTCTTGACCATTGTGCCTGGAGATAGCAAATGGTTTTCAGTAAGAGTATCTTTTTCTGTATCCCAATAGATGAATAGGCTCATTTATTATTTGCCTTTGAATGGCAGGACACAGAAACTAAAGCCACACTCCAATACTGTTGGAAAATGTTGCCGCAAGGATTTAAGAATTCCCTGACTCTACTTGGGGAAACAGTAACAAAAGAATTAAGGTATACTCAATTGAAATTCGGGAGTTCTACTGGGTTGGCCAAAAGTCTCTTTAGTTTTATCCATAAAATAAAAGACACATATTTCATTTTCACCAATGATGTTAGTAATTTGGATATTTTGAGTATGTCAGCGATCTCCTCTGTGGTATAATGTTGATTGTTTTCAGTTGATGTCTCAATTTGTGCACTATCAACTGGTTGACCCAACAATGGAGCACAGTCAAGTGAGAAACCTCCAGCATGAAAAGTATGCAAACCACTTTTGACATACTTGATCAGTCACAGGACCTTCTCCATACACTGTACAAGTCCTTTCTTGCATTTTATTTATTTTTTTTAACAGATTTTATTTATTTTTAGAGAGAGGGGAAGGGAACGAGAAAGAGTAGGAGAGAAACATCAGTGTGTGGTTGCCTCTCAAGTTCCCCCCACCAGAGACTCAGCCCACAACCGCAGGCATGTGCCCTGACTGGGAATCGAACCAGAAACCCTTTGGTTGGCAGGCCAGTGCTCAATCCAGAGAGCAACAGCAGCCAGGGCCCTTTCTTGCATTTTAGTTGTGCTTTTACATTTCTTGAAATAAAGCACAGTATGCTAAAAATGTTATTTATTTTCTTTCATTTTCAACATTAAAATGGCTACGCAAAGCTTCAATTTGGTAAGTTTTATTAAATGAATGCTGATATGACAGCTGTCATAATACAATCTAACAAAATTGTTTTGAATGAAGTTAAAGACAATTACGTGCTACTAGAGCCATCTTACAGAGAAAACAAAATGGACTTTCTGGCTAACCTAATACGATATATAGATGACTTACTGACAACTAGTAATACTTCTGAGGATTTTTTGCTCAACACCATCACAGTCCTGAATCACATGGAAGAAGGGAGTATAAAGTATCGCCTCACAAGGCCCAAATTTGCAAATAGAAAATGGCATATCTGGGATTCCAAGTGAAACAAGGCAGTAGGACCTTGATGGCTGATCAAAAACAAGCCATTGTTACAAAAAATCCGAGAGAACTGGCAGCAGCTTCGGGGTTTCTTAGGGATGACAGGGTTCTGCCAAATTTGGGTTCCAAACTTTGTACTTACAGCAAAACCACTGTATAATTCTTTGAAATAGACAACCCAAATGTTACCTAACATACTACCACTAATTTAAACCCGGCTATCCTACTCCCACCTAGACTCAGAGAGGCTCAAACCTTCAGCATGGCAGCTTGAAAAATCACAAAGTTTACTGCAGCAGGCCGGATCAACTGAGCCAGCCAATGACAGAACCTGACTAGCAATTATGTACAGATGGGAGCAACTTCACAGAGAATGGTAAGAACGAGTCAGGTGTAAGGCAGTCACTACACACAAGGTAATAAAAGCACAAATTTTTGGCATAGGAACCTAAGCACAAAAGGCTTAACTGACAGCTCTCCTAAGAGCCTTAGAATGTCCCAGAGGAAGAATGTTAACCTCTGTACTGACTCTGAATATGCCTTCGTGGCAGTCCATGCCCATGGGGTACTATGGAAAGAAATAACAACTCTTAACCTTAGGAAATAAGAACATCAAACATGCAAAATAAATTTTTTAATTGCTGGAGGCAATGAATCTACTGTACCAGATTGCCTTAATGCCTTAATGCACTGCCCAGGATGCCAGAAGAATGGTTCCCAAACAAGCCAAAGAAGCCAAACTTCCGACAAAGCAGCAAGACAAGCCACATGAGGGCCACCACTTCTGGGGGCTCTGATTCTCTACCTGCACTTGTCAGAATTTAAACCCCATCGCAAAGAACGAGTGAAGGAATGGGCCTGTGAATGGAGATTCTCTAATACTGACCCTAATTCAATATGGAAGATCAACACTCATGGTGCAATCTTACTCCTTGAAGCTCTAGTGTAACCCATCCTCGAACACTTACATAAGGGGTCCCATTAGGGGAGGGATGCTTTAATGGACCTAGGCAGACTACACTTGAAGGGCTCTCATTTGCAAAGGACCATCCAGAGGATTACCCAAGCCTATCAGATATGCACCAAAAATAGTTCTAAAGAGAGAACATATTCCAATGAAAAAGGGAGTACAATATAAAAGGGTTTTCCCATTTAAAGACTGGCAAATTGACTTGACACAGATGCCTAAAACCTGAGGAAACTTTAAATTTTTATTAGTTCTTGTGGACACTTTTTCTGGATGGGTGGAGGCATAATCAACTACAACTGAGAAGGCAACTGAGGTAGCAAAAGAAATAATCCCTAGTTTGGACTTCCTCACAGCATTAATAGCAACGACAGACCACTGTTCACTTCAGAAATCTCCCAGAAGATAGGACTGACACTACAGATTCAATGGAAACTACATGCATCTGGGAAACCTCAATCTATGGGAAAGACTGAGAAAATGAAAACACACAGTAAAGTGTGTTTTCACAAATATATGCCAGGTAACCCATTTGAAATGGGACCAGGCACTCCCTATTGCCTTGCTCTGAATTAGGGCAGCGCCATGAAGTGGGCTTAAATTAAGCCTTTCTGAAATAGTTTAAGACCCAAGTTTCTGTGTGACTCCCTTTAGAGTGTGAATCAAAAATTAAATATGTACAATATGTAGGGCAAACACTAACAATTTTGCACAAGTTTGCTCACAGGTCTATCTATCCATCTGACCATCCCTTACATCCATTTCAGCTGGGAGACTGAGTCTTACTAGACCAGACGACAAGGCCCTGAAGAGCAGTTAGCTAAGCAATGAATTGGTTCCTATTATGTCCTGCTCATAACACTCTCCTCCATAAAAGCTCAAGGAAATCAAGCCTTGGATCCACCATACATGAATAAAGCAGCCACTACCTGAGGAAAACTCAGATTTTGCTGCTGTTGATATGCAAGGGAAAGATGGACCTACACTCCTGAAGATTTAAAATTCATCTCTCAGAGGGGTACAGTGGCTCCCCATATTAAGTGACAATGTTACTTTTTATTTTATTTCTTTTACTTCTTTTTTCTGCATTTCCCAGTAGTGACTTTGTCAGTAAATTTATTCTGTTGTGGGGGGTTGTCACCCAAAGCCCTGCTCAAGTTTAGATAATGTGGGTTCTTTGGTCTCTCTGATTTCTCACACTTCACTAAAACACTTCACTGTTTGCACAATAGGTCTCTTTTTGGAAACCCTTTTGTAAAACTCTCTTGTAACATTAAGCAGTGCCATCTTCCAAGATACCGCAAATGCCACCTTCCAAAGACAACAATCCTTCTCCCTCGTGTAAAGAATTCCCTCCATTCCTGTCCCCTCCCTTGTTAGACAGTAAGAATCTCTGGACCCAGAGATTAGTAACCACAGAAGACTAAGACCTTCGATCATTTTCCAGGAGGGAGTAATCGCAGAAGAGTAAGACCTTCAACCATTTACCCTTGTAAAGGCGGAGTTTTGAAGGGTGGGGGAATAGTTATAAAAGTCAGTGGGAGCACCAGAGGAGTCTCTGCTCATTGGACAAGACAGTGGAAAGGGAAAGTTTTTACACTAAGCGTGTCAAAAGCTAGAGAAATAAATGGATAGGGCCTGAGTACACATGGAAAGCTGGAAAAGATGAACATGGATAGGGACCAAGCATGCCAAAAGCTGGAAAGATAAATGAATTAGGAAAAAAGCCCTCTCCTCTCTATCCCTATATGAACTGTGGTCTTAAATAGGAGGATTGAAATGATGTTTGAGACGGGAGTCCACCATTATCTCAGGCTGTGCAGCACTCGCATAAACCTCTTTCCTTTTTGCACATCACCTGCCTCACGATTTGGCAAAACATACATATTTATATATTTTTATATGCTTTTTATACAGCATATAGCCGATGTGTTTGTATTATTCCACCAATTTAAACCCTCCACATTTTGTATTATTATTGATGTTAACCTTAAGTCTTACAATTTATTTTCTGTTTTCTATTTGTTCTCTTTTCCCAAGCTTCCTACGGGTTATTGGAAAATATAATTTCAGTTTTGTCTAGTGTTTTTGTATGTATCTCTTGGTATAGGCTTTTTTTAGTGGTTGCAGTAAGTGGTACATAATACATATATAACTAGCAACAAATTCTTTTACTTCTCCTTCATTTGAGAATGCCTTGAATTTCTATTCATCCTGAAAGATATTTTTGCTTGGTACAACATTCTGGGTAGATAGTACACATCCTTTAGCATTTCAGAAATGTTGCCCTTTTATGTTCTGGCCTTCACGGTTTCTGAGGAGAAATCCAGTATTATTCAAATTTTTCCCCCCTCTAAATTAGGTGTTGCACATCTCTCTGCTTTCAAGGTGTTTAAGTTCTGGTAAGTTTGATTGTGTTGTCTTGATGTAGGTTCTTTTGGGATTTTCGTATGTAGTTCCATGAGCTTCTTGAACCTGTAGATTTACGTCTTTTGCCAAATTTCAGTTTTTGGTCATATTTCTTTGACTATTTAAAATCCTGTCCTTTCTTCTCTTTCCCCCAGAATTAAGAGAAAATATGAAACTTGTGCGGCTACCCTACAGACCGACCCTTGAGGCTCTGTTCATTTTTTCCCCCATTTGGAAGCATTTAATAATTAAATCTCATTAAAAATACTTGTTACTATATTTTTCATTTCTAAAATTTTCACTTGATTCTTCATGTTTTCTATTTCTTTTCTGAGACTTTATACTTTTAATTTGTTTTTGTTGTGTTTGTAATTATTCTCTGGAGCATTTTTATTATGGCCACTTTATATTCTGCCAAGTAATTTCAAAATTTCTGCTATCTAGGTCTTTGTATGTACTTCATTTAGTTTAAGACCTTCTCAGTTCTTGGTAAGATGAATAATTTTCAATTAGGACCTGGACATGTTAGGTTTTATTGAGACTCTGGTTCTTAATTAAACCCTCCATTGTAACCGACTTTGATATCACATTGGTGGGGAAACATGGCATTCCTTCATTATTGCTTGGTGACAAGGTATGTCCAGGTTTCCTATCATTGATATTCTTTGTCATTGTTGAGGGATGGGGAGTAGTGGTGGGTTGAGGGAGTTCCCGCCTTTCTTTAGGCCTCCAGAGACAAGCCTTCCTGACTACGAAGAGCTGAATTGCCTCCTCACTGGTCCCTACATGGCCCTTAACGATACCTCACCAGGGAGATGGGTGTTAGGTGGCCTCATGACTACTGGGCAAAGGTGAGGGGAAGAGATACCTTATTACTGGCTGGTGGGGATGGAAGTCCAGGCCCTTCATATGACCTACACTGCCACTATTGGGAAGACGGGTCAGCTACCAACTAAGCAGGATAAAAGTCCCAGCTTACTATTTGGTCTTCTCTGAAAACCACCATGGCACTGGGGACTTGAAGCTCCTCAGCCTGGCGAAGGCAGAAGTCTAGGCTCCCCATTTGGTCTTTCTGTAAGTGGTAGTGAGGTCATAATTTTTTTTTCTGTTGTGGTTGGCTGGGGTAGTTATTATCAGTTATTATCTAGAAGTTTTCTGACTTTGTCAAGGTTGCCCTCTTTGGTCCTTCACCTAGAGAGAGCAGGAGTTTGGGTGTTGCTGTCCACACTCACTGGCATTTCCAGAATGCCGGCTTCTTTAACTCCAAATCTGGGATACACGATGCAAAAAGAAATCCCAGGGAACACAGTTCTGTTTACTGCTTGGTCCCAAGGTCCCTAGCTAGCCTGCCTCTTCCTTCCACCTTTAAGAGTATTGGAAATATAAGTCCTGTTTTTGTTTTTTCTATTTTGTAATACAAGTGACTGACTTAAGCTTTGTTTGCCTAAACATGCACTTCAAAGACAGCTACCTCCAATAAACACATTGCCAGTCACTTGGTTAGACAAAGAGCTACGCGGGGCTCTTCACACCCAGGCTCCTTTGTTTCAGAGATCTCGGTTGACCTCAATATCTAACATTTGGCTACTTCTTGTTTTCTCTTCCCATGCTTTAAATCCTGCTCTCATGTTTTAAGTTCACCAATAATCCAGGTCCATGCATGTGCATGCCTGCATCAACCCCGACCTTGCTGGGTGGCCCCATGTGTGTCGTGTAAATCCCAGGATTTGTAAATAAGAAACATGTTCCTTTTCAAAGTTTCCTGATGGTGATTGCTGAAGGGTGTCTTAATCATAAGAACCAAAAGGGCTGGTCTACCAACACCATTAATTATTGATAAACTGAGAACAGTACAAAATAGTCTTCTCATGTTGGTTTCTACATATAATATGCAGGGTGTTTAGCTGTACTTTGTGGGAGACATAAGGAAACGTATGTCTACTCCATTTTCCTGGTAGGACAAGTCTAATAATTTACTATTGTGGGTTCGTTTTGATAACAATTAAAAAGAAAAAGTTACCCAATTTTACCAACTCTGTAATGATAGCTTTAAAGATATTCATAGGTTTAAGTAAAAAATAAAACACCAACCATGGAATTCATTTACTCTTACCTTGCTGGCTGCCATTTCCACAAATGTAAAGATTGACATATGCACAAGCAGGGCTAGGCTGAGATGATCCCCTGGTGAGTGTAATTTCCAGGTCCGACCCCTTTAACTGAGCACACAGGAATATGTGATTGAGTAACTGCAGCATATGACCACAGTGTTAAAGTAGCACAACAACTATTTCTTGTAAGATAAAGAACCTTCTGCAATTCCGAGAGCATATTCCATCCCATCACTAAAATAGTCAAGGGCTTCAATTTCCCCCCTCATTTTTCTTTACCTTGTTTTTTCCTTTAATTTATTGTTGTTTAGTTACACTTCTCCTGCCTTTTCCCCCCGTTGCTCACTCCTACACTGTCCCTCCCGCTTGCACAGTCAATACCCCCTGTCTGTGCCCATGAGTCCTCTATTCATGTTCCTTTGCTTGCCCCTTCTCCTTCTTTCCCCCCCCGCCCCCAACGCTGTTACCGGCCTCCGGTCACTGTCCTTTTGTTCGGTATTTCCAAGTCTCTGGTTCTATTTTGCTCATTTGTTATTTGTTTTGTTGATTAGGTTCCACTAACAGGTAAAAAATACACAAAATTGAAAATGAACCTGTCTTGTAAACTGCCCCCACTAAAAAGGTAAGTCACTTCTGGCCCTTGCTTGTCTGCCTTATTTGTCTCATACAAAATAGGAACAGATTAAGAAGCAAATGACTGAATAAACCAGTGGCTGATGTAGATTTTCTTCCCCTGTTATACATGACCATCTTCTGGCAATGTCTTAGTATCAGATTTCCAAAGTTACCTCTAAAATGTACCAACAGGAAATAAAATCTTAGTTTTACGTATAACATACTACTTTAAAAGTTAACTGCTTTTCAAGTCAATTGCAGTTAACCTTAACAATAATTCCCAGAATCCACATTATGGACTTTCTTAGTTTTAGATATAACTGGCCCATACAGCCATGTGATACTAGCAATTCTTACATACTCCCTGAGTTTCCCAAAAGAACTGCCAGGGGAACAGGCATCTTTTCCTTCCCTCTTTCCTATCTTGGACATCATCTCCCTGGCCCTACAGGCTACTGTCCAAAGCAATAATTGAGAACTAAATACTAAACCAACTGCTACTGAGGAAACAGAATATCAAGAGGTTAGTACATAGCCCTGAGTGATGTGGCTCAGTTGGTTGGGCATAGTCCAGCAAACCGAAAGGCTGCTGGTTCGATTCTTGGTCAGGGCACATGAATGGGTTGCGGGTTCAGTCTCTGGTATGAGAGGTATCAGATGGCTGTTTCTCCTTCACATCAATGTTTCTCTCCCTCCCTTTCCCTCTCTCTAAAAAAATAAGTAAAATCTTAAGAAACAAATGAATTTCTTAGATTAAAAGAGAGAGGTTAGTACATAAACTTAACATAAAATCTAATACTAAATCTCCTAGTAGTTTAACAAAACTCAGAACTCACCTCAATTTTTTCTTGAATAAGAATTTGGTCTGATGTAGGCACTGGATATGGTTTCAAGGGAGCCCTTATGGTGGCAAATATGAACTCCATGTGGCTTTCAATAATGGTACTCAGATACTTCCCTTCAGACTGTGCTGTGTAATAAACTGTTATTTCATCAGTTGTAACCAGACTGCACTGAAAGGACATATAGGAAAATTAAAAAGGACTTTGTTAATTAAAATGTAAGGTGCTGTTGAACAGGGGCTACAATCCTATGCTGAATCATTATGGGAGGACACAGTCCCCTGCCCAATCTTTCTCTGAAACAAAGGAGAACCACAGGAAGAACCCAATCACGAAGCTCAGTACCAAGATAAGAACTCACGAACAGCCTGTTTAGATACAGGAAGTGGCCTCCTGAGACCCTGAACTATACATTTCAAACATAAAAGGATGGGGGTATAAGGATGGGGGCTGGTGGGAGTGTTCCTAGTGGTAGGAGCCCCATGGCTCTCTCACCTGGTGGGAGCAGGCAATGGTCTCCGTCCACCAGCGTTGGCTCCCAGTTCCCAAATAAGAACCACCCCTTCTGACCAGATCAACAGTCTCTCCCCTGAGACAGAAGACCTTTCATGCTGACTTGACTGCACCTCTACTCTTCCTCAGAGACACCCACTGTCACCACTGATGATCTTCTGCACCAGTCATAAGATGATTTTGTCAAAGCCCCAGGAAAATGGAAAAAAGGAGGAAAAGGGGCCCAGATTGGCTGAAAGCGCCTAGTCAGAGAAATAAAGTAGCCACGCTAAGCTCGGGAATGAACCAATAGAAAGGGAAAGGGGCCTAACTTTCTTGCAGAGTGCAATCTGAATGGACTATACATTAGCAACTAATTTTCATTAACTGATTACCATTTTTTTTATTGCCTACCTCTCCCATCCTCCCCGACAACGAAACCTTAAACAAAATTCCAAAACAGCAGCCTGCTCCTAACATGACAAACCTTTTTGCGAAGTTTCTGGATGCGATTGATGACTTCCCGAGCCACTCCTTCATCCATCATTGACTGGTCAGGGGTGACGTCTAAGAGAACCAAAGCCTATAGGAATAAACAGAACACACCATGACAATCATTTAAGGAAAAAGTTCTCTCAAACTTAGCAAAATGCTATTTAAACTAAATTCTGAGAAGTCTAATATGCAGCAGTATTTATTCACAAAACTGAGCAAAGGATACAGTTAATCTAGTTTCTTTGTAGTTCAGGTTCTTGCTTATAATCAGCAATTGCTTAAACCCTTGAGGTGCAGCTTTCTTATGTAGGATGCTGCTCACAGAAGATCCTGAGACCAGCTTTTGTTAGTCTCTCAATTCTGCTTTTTGTCTATCTAATAAATATTATTAACTCTTCTAATAAAAAGATCAACAGGCAAGAGATCCTTAGAGCAGCTTTTCACAATGGATCCACAACAAACAAGTGTATTAAAGGCAGCCACCTGTTATTTTCTTAAACCATGATGTCTTTTTATCCTTTGGTTTATTACTGTGATTCAAAAAATAATTCCCAAAATGGACCACAGTACTTTTTTGAGTTAAATTACCATCTTCTTGTCAACTTTGTCTACTTTACTGTCTCATATGTTCTGAAGGTTGTTGATGAATATGTACTAATGGTATGTTTCACTTCTACTAGAGGGAAATAAACATATAAATTAGGTAACATCACAATTTACCTCAGAGGAAAATCAATCAGAGAAGTTAAACTTCATGAAGGTACATAAGGCAGAACTGGAAATGGAGGACGAGTCAGAGCAGGGCCAGCACAGCTCACAAAGACATTTCCTTAAGTGTAGACCACTTTTTCAGGCTCTCCCTAACACAGGCTGGAGCTAGGAAGGACTGCACCATCTCAGTGTTTAGCATCTTCCCTATACTCCCTTCCTTCCTGTGTAGCTTCCTCACCTTTGGCTACTTACACCAGTCTGCCCACATAAAGACTACATCTAACGTAAGCCCCAAGGAGGTCGGGCACTTCAGACAAGGTACCCACCACCTTCCACTGAACCTGGCATATTAGGCACAGAGGGACAAGTGTTGGTCGGCAAGCCCCCAACTCTCACACTGGAAATCTTAGAACCTACCTGCCTGGAGAAGCCTAATTAGGAGTAAAAAGAAATGTTATGCTCCATCAAAATAAAAAATGTTGGCTCAGGATCCAAAACTGCTTGTATACTCTCTTCAAAGAGCACCCCCTAAACATCCCCACCTCTACCTCTACTTCGATTTTATTTATTTATTTATTTACTTACTTACTTACTTATTTTTTAGAGAGAGGGGAAGGGAAGGAGAAATAGAAGGAGAGAAACATCAATTGGCTGTCTCTTGCAAGCCCCCAACCAGGGACCTGGCCTGCAACCCAGGCATGTGCCGTGAAAAGGAACTGAACCAGTGACCTTTTCCTTTGAGGGACAACACTCAACCCACTGAGCCAAATCAGTCAGGGATCTACCCCACACGTTAGAAAGGAGCTACTCTTAGTACTTACTTTTACCAGATAATTTATCAGGCAGAATAACAATAAGCTTACTCTCCTATCTTCATGATGGACTTATTCCTTGAAAGATAAGATTACATCACATCTTATTCATTTTATTATGACCCAACACTTGGGACAATTACTCGCATACAGAACTCACAAACTGTCTACTTATCCATTGGTTAAAGAAATGCATATGTAAAAAGCATATAATAGAGGAGTTTAATAAGCCAATCTAAAATAAGTAACTGGTTCATTTTATCCTGAGACATGCTGTCAACATTTCAGGAAAGGAGTGTGTCTTATCTTCTGGTAAAGAAATGTTCTAGGGAACAGAAAAATACCTGAGCATCTGAGTGTGCTTCAAATTGTGCTGTTCCACTTGTTGCCTGGTCAAAGGTATACATCAGACGAATGTCTTCTTCATGTAATTCATGGCCTCCGACAACAATGGTCCCTATTAGAGAAGCAACTGCCACTGTTACTCAATCGGTCCTTTCTCCTCCTTAAGCTGTCCTGCTCTAAGTACAATGTGCTACTTTTTGCTAAGAAATTCATAGCATTAAGCTACAGAGGCTTTAAGATATCATGTTCTCCTTACCCAATGTCTACAGTTGTATATAAACTTCCAGGTCCAAAGACACATGCCAGGAAACCATGAATCCTCATCATAAATACACACTTCATGATGTAATAAGGTATGCAATCTGTAGAGTCAAACTGGCCTTAGGCCCACCACTCACTGACAGTAGGACTGTAGCATTTTATTATGTGTGAGTAGGGTGCAGGTTAAATAAGGTGAATAGTGTGACACTCTGAGGGTCATACCCATCCACCACAGGCAGAGTATTTATGCAGCTCAGGATGGCAATCCCCATCTTCAGGAAGCCCACTGTTAATTACCAACAATGATGTTCTTGGTCTCTGAACACTGGGTTGCTACTCTAACTTCATGTCACTGTGTTCTTAAAACTATTCTTATTTTTTTTTCCCATCAGGGTAGAACAGTCTATTCAGAAAATACAGTTTAACATCTGTTGTCTTTTGGTTTCTGAAGCAATGTATTTCAGGAATTTTGGATATTCTGGCTATCTGGTAAAGCAACTTAGGTTTGTGACTGGAAGGTTGAGCAAAGATTTCTCTTAATTTATTATAGCAAGTAAAATTAGTTATGGACTCAACTTCCAGTTGTTAACAATTCATGTAAGATCTCCAGATAAATTTTATCTAACAATCTGAGGAATCTTAGGGAGATTTCCCCAAATTTTCATAATCACTCATTGGATTTGAGACTTTAAGTCACTTTTCATGTCACCTCTGTGCTTATGATTTTCAGCTTCAGATGGAGCCCTACCAGTTAGACACCTTGTGCCCTGGGACAGCTGCAAAATGTCAAGCAGCCATAAGAAGACCAAGTACTATTCTAACCATGGCAGAGCTGAGAACTTCTGGACACATGGAAAGCAGATGGAAAGAGGGCTGAGTCCCCTTTCCTGATCTCCTTGTATGTCCTATTACATTTGCTTCAGAGTACTTATAAAACTATGATTACTTCCATAAATCTTCAACTTCTGCCAGCACAGTGAGGGTGAGGTTGACTGTCATATAAACTCAAATAGAAGGGCTTTAAAACAAAATTTGCTGAGTGAACAAATCCAGCCTTGCCCAATTAAGAGACCAAATATGGATCCTATATATATTAAGGGAAACTGTGATAACTTCTGACCTAGTTCTCCTTCACAAAATGTTTCAAACTTCAATGCTAAATCCCTTCTCTAAAAATACTTTAATTTTTTTTTCCTGAATATTTTCCAGTATTCATTCTGATGCCTCCAAAAGTCACCATCTTTTTCCTGACCTAGCAATATTTGTTAGCAGTGACTTTATACCACTGGCTGGGAATAAAGCCCCAAGAGTTCTGCTATCTCCGAGGAAGGTATATTTTCTGGGCCCACATTAGCATTTGTCAAATTCAATGATAACCTCAGGGCCAACCATCTGTTTCAGTAATTTCTATCTAGAAATTTAGTCCAAAGAAATTAATTTCATAAAACATTTACATGAAAATATTCACTGAAGTATTACTTGTAATATTAAAAGAATAGAAATAACCTAAAGCACCAACAATAAAAAACTGATTAAAACCGTTATCAGACATCCATATGAAGGCAAATTACGTAGTTATTGAAATAGCATTTTAATATTAACACATAGAAACATTTATAAGATAAATAAAAAGGGAATAAAAGCAAACAAAAAAGAAAATTCAAAATTATAGTTTCATAATGCAATTATAGGACTATATATGTTAACTAAAAGAAAGTGTATCAGAATTTTAACAGTGCCCCCAGCACCTAACATATTAAACAGCAGAGAGAAGGCACTCAACCTACATTAAATGAATGTGTGATGGGTTAGGGATCATTTTTATTGCCTTATTTAAGTTTTTCTAAATTATCAAAACTATGTCTAATAAACATTTTCATAAACAGGAAAAGTTTTTACTAGGGAAAAGGTTAAGATAGTAAATGTCAAACAGAAGCCTCATCAGGCTGAGACTCCCATCAGGCTGATACCCACCACTCTTCTGGAACTGCTCCAGCTCCTCACTGCTCAGCTGCTTGATGGACGTCATCAGCGCCTTGAAGGCTCCCTTCAGACGCTTCCCTAGGATCATGTGATCAGGTTCTGCCCTTAGGCGAACACCGTATTTGTTTTTATCTGTAGAAAGTGTAACTTTTCGAACATTCAATTCCTATGGTTGGCGGACAAGATAAAACAAAAACAAGGAAAAGGAAAACATATGTCCACAAAAATATTGCACACAAATGTTGATAGCAACATTATTCACAATAAACAAAAAGTGGTTCAACTGTGAATGGATAAAAGATGTAGTCTAGCTATACAATGGACTAACATTTGGCAATATAAAGAAATGAAGCAGAGACTTCTGGTCAAGATGGTGGCTTAGGCAGATATGGCTCACCTCTTTGCACAACCACATCAAAATTACAACTAAAATACAGAAAAACCATCACTCAGGAATGTAAGAAATCTGACAACCATGAAATTGAGTAGAATGGGAATCTGACAACTATGGAATTAAAAGAAACCACATCGATCCGGACAGGTAAGAGGGGCGCAGTCACAGAACAGGCAGGTACCTCACCCAAGTGGGTAAAAATTCAACAGGGATATCTCAGGAGTGAAGAGTCCCAGACCTACACCTGGAGCCCCAGACCAGGATTCCAATGGCAGGAAGATAAGTCCCAAAAATTTCTGGCTACAAAAACTAGCAGGGATTGAGTCAGTGGAAGAAACTGCTGGAGCCCCAAGCAGTTCCTCTTCAAGAAACTATACATGGACTCACCTACTCAGACTCACTCCCTCTGAGCTTCTAGCACCTGGGTAGCAGCTTGAAGGGCACTAGTAGTATAAAGGGAGAGACTGAAGTGTCTGGCATCAACGTGAACACAGGCCACTGTCCCTTTTCTGAACCCTCCCCTGACAGAGCCTAAAAGCCACTGCCATATTTGAGACACCAACAACCTGGCTAACACTGTTTGGCCTTCCTCCATGATCCCCAAGGCTCTGTCCAATCCAACTTATAGGTCCAATCAAGCTGCTTTTCCAAAAGAATGGCTGGTCCTGGCCTCTAAATCTTACCAAACAAGAAAAAGTTGGCTTCCTGAGTCCTAGTGGCACCCAGACTCACAGCTTGGCTTTGCCTGGGCATCTCCAAGCCCAGCACAAGGACCAGCGATCCCAGACTGCTTTACAGCTCAGGCAGTGTGCCCTGGCCAAAACACCTTGATCTGCACTACCTGAGAAACCATATAGCCTGCGCACCCAGTGGACACCTACAGACCATGTCAGAACAGAACCGCACTGCCCCTGCACAGCTGATCCTCCACGGACAGCAGAGGTTGGTGGTAAGTGGTCACAGCCAGTCCCTGTAGCTGACTGGCCTGGGTAAATCATTCCCATTGATCTGCCAACAGCAACCAAGGCTCAACTACAACAGGAAGGTGCACGTAGCCCATATGAAGAGCACACCTCGAGTACCGGGTTTGGGTAACAGGGGAGGCTGTGCCACTGGGCCTCACAGGACACAGGACACCTCCTACATTAAGACACACTACCAAGACACGGAGTCAAAGCAGCTCTACCTAATAAATAGAAAAAAAACACATGGAGGCTGACAAAATAAGGAGACAAAGAAACATGGCCCAAGTGAGAACAGATCAAAACTAGAAAAAGAGCTAAACGAAATGGAGACAGGCAATATCAGATGCAGAGTTAAGTTCAAAACATTGGTTATAAGGATCCCCAGGAACTTAGTGAGGATCTCAGCATAAAAAAGACCCAGTGAGAAACAAAGGATACACTAATTGGAATAAGGAACAATTTACAAGGAAACAACAGTAGAGTGGATGAAGCCAAGAATCAAAATAATGATATTGAGCATAAGGAAGCAAAAAATACCACGCAGTACAACAAGAAGGAAAAAGGATCCAAAAACATGAAGATAGTATAAACAGCCACTGGGAGAACTTTCAAAAAGTCCAACATTCGCATTATAGGGGTGCCAGAAGGAGGAAAGGAAGAGCAAGTAATTGCAAATACGTTAGAAAAAGTAGTGAAAGAAAACTTCTCTAATTTGATGAAGGAAAAAGACATGCAAATCCAGGAAGCAAGGAGAGTCCCACTTATGATGGATGTAAAGAGGCCCACTCCAAGACACATCATAATTGAAAAGCCAAAGATTAAAGATAAAGAGAACCTTAACAGCAGCAAGAGAAAAGGAGTTAGATATCAGACAGCTGACAGATGGGAGTGTGGAGGAGAGAGGGTAAATTAGCCAAGGGGATTAAGAAGTACAAATAGGTAGTTACAGAATAACCATGCGGGTGCACAGTACAGTATAGGAAAAAGGGTAGCCAAAGAATTATACGCATGACCCATGGACATGAACAATGGTGAGGGTATTGCCTGAGGGAGTGGGAGATGGTGGGTGGAGGGAGACTAAGGAGAAATAAATCAGGACAACTATAATAGCATAATCAATAAAATATAACAATAAAACAAGAAATGCACTAATTCATGCTTTAACATGAATAAAGTGGAAGATGTCAGATACAAAAGACCATATATTATGTGATTCTATTTATATGAAATGTCCAGAATAGGCATACCCAGGGAGAGAAAACATACCCAGGTCGTGGTTAATAGGGATGCTGGGACCTTGAGGGGAAATGGTGCATGAACACTAAGGATACAAGATTTCTTCTTTTTAAAGATTTTATTTAATTGTTTTTAGAGAGAAGGGAAGGAAGGGAGAATGAGAGGGAGAGAAACATCAATGTTGCCTCTCATGTGCACCCTACTGGGGACATGGCCCACAACCCAGCCATGTGCCCTTGACTGGGAATTGAACCTGTGACCCTTTAGATCGCAGGTTGGCTCGCAATCCACTGAGCCACATGAGCCAGGGTGGATACAGGGTTTCTTTATGCACTCGTTAAAAAGTTGTGGTGATTGGTTGCACAACTCTATAAATAATACTAAAAACCACTGAATTGCATGGTATAACAAAACTTTTCCTGTCTAGATCAGTCAAGAAGGTTGAGCATAACTCAATGAAAAATGACTACAGAATTAGGAATCTGAACTTCATCTCTCAGGGATAACCTTTGATCAGGCAATTTCAGAGCACCAAAAGGTTAACTATTCAGAAGAATCTCTTAATCATAACATTCCAGGCCTCAATCATGATAGTCAAAAATTACTAATGTAGCAGGAACTGATGACAGGACAGGATATATGACTAAAGCAAACTGTAGGGAGGTGTCTAGTTTTGCCATTACACTTAACTGTGTTATGTGATCCTACAGTGATTAAGATATTCTATTTAAATATATTCTATTTTTATCCATATCTACAAGCATTAATTACAAAATTTATATAACTCTTTAGTTTCTAATATTTATCTGGAACTCTTATGCAATTAAAACAAAGAAATTAATATTTTTACAATAAGAAATTTAAATATCATCAGTAAAAAGAATAAAAGTGAAATTTAAAATGATATATTTTTAAAGCATCATGGAATAAAGTATTTTGAGATGACACCAACATCAGTTTAAC
Source organism: Pteronotus mesoamericanus (assembly GCF_021234165.1). NCBI lineage: Eukaryota > Metazoa > Chordata > Mammalia > Chiroptera > Mormoopidae > Pteronotus > Pteronotus mesoamericanus. The sequence continues at coordinate 3,214,819 of NW_026555304.1, forward strand.
TCTTGCCCTCAAATCTTTACTTCCAGGAATCTAGTCAATGTCCATACTCTGACACACAAATTTAGACACAAACCTTTTGCTTGTAATGAAAAAGCTAAATTTCCACCAACACAAGAGATATTATAAATAAATTCTGATAGAGCCAAAAAGTGAACATTATGCAGTTGTAAAAAGAATAAAGTAGATCTTTGTTTTAACACAATATACTTTATGGAATTCTAAGTGAAAAAAGCACATTATATATACAATACTCTATATTCATAAAGCCAATGATGTGTGTATGTCTGTAAACGCTCGAAAAACTCTCGCAGGAACTACCCTAGGGAATATCCCTAGGAGAAGGTGAGATTCCATGGAGCAGATGGAACAGAAGGGGCTCACCTTTTACTCTATGCTAGTGCTCAACTGTTTACAACCAGCGTGTTCACTTGTCACTCATATAATTTGAAGGAAAAAAGTTTTTTGTTAACTATCACAAAGTACTATGAGGAAGAAAAGTGGATGACGCTATAAATGATCCAACTAAGTTAAGGCAATTCATTGATCATGACATTTTTTAAAGAATTACAGTAACACTAAAAATTCATGATGATTCCGAGAGTAAAATTTTACGGATAGTTAAATTTATGTATATAAAGATGTACACAATAGAAAGGATAAATTATATATTCAAAGTGTAGTTCACTGAAGAGTCCTAACTGAAATAATCTTCTCAAGGAAAGAATCCTGCTTAGACCCAAAGAAATAAATCATCTGCCTTACCTCAATGATATACTTCTCCAAAGACCTGATATCATTAAGAGCTTCTAGATCATGATGAATTACCACGATTTCTTTCAAAGGATACTAGGAGGAAAAGACAAAGAGTTCACTAAGCAGCCAATCCTCAAAACTGCATAAAATATGGAAAGTTAAATGTTTGATCTGAATGTCAAGTTCCAAGACTAATTAGGCTCAGCAAGTACTAAGTCATTCATACTTTTATTGTAGAAGGAAATGAAAATTTATGCCATTACTAGAAGCTCTCTATATTACGAAAATATTCAAACATAATTATTTAGGACTGTGCAACGTAAAATAAATAAAATCTCAAACCTTTATTGGAATAGTTTTGCGGTCTCGAATCACTCGCCCAAGTTCAATGACAGACTGCATTCTAGAAACTGCACTTTCGATTTTCTTGTCAATCAATTCCTCTCTAATTAGAAGAGGTAGGGATGTAAAAGACGTTAGAGTTAAAAGAAAAAAAAATCATAAATAACAGGCATACTTAAATGAGGAAGAGGGTCAAGTTAAAGATACAATGGTGTGGCAAGGCCTCTCAGTGAGGCCCCTGGAGGAGGACAGAATAAGCTGGTCTTGAGAGTATGGCAAGAAGCAGGCAGTAAGCCTGAGTCTCCTGCTCAATACACCCAGCAGCTCCCCAAGATAACTCCAACAGACCTGCTGAAGCACTATAGGTGGTTCCACATTGAGCATCCCCACTCCTACTCTTACACCTGTAACCTGAGGAGAAGCTCAGGTGAGAGGCAGAGCAAGAAGCGACTAGGGCTCCCACACTAGTGCATCTCTGGCAAATCCCCTTCCCATGGGCCGGTGAGGTTTACATGTATTTGATTCTTACCGAACATGGGGCAGCATGAGGTAGTGGATGCTGCGCATGTCCTTGTCCTGGACAGAAATGGGGTCAATCAGCTTCTTAAGATTCTGGTACATCAGTTCAGTAAGAAAAGGTGTATAGGGGGCCTATATAAGGACAGAAGACACCATGTAATTCATGTGCAGCAATCGTTAATTGATTTCAGAGTGAAAAATGGGAACTAAACATTTTAAAGAAAGACACAGATATACGGACAGACACTGGACATGAGGTTACTAAACATGTCCTACAAGAGAAATGACCCCATCATGAACTTAGAAAAAGGAACTTCCTGTGAGCACAAGAAGTGTACAGGTCAGGACCCAAACCATCCTGAAAGATTTCGATAATAAAAATAAGAGTCACTGGTCTATCTCAAGAAAAAAAAAATCCTAAGAAAAAGAAACAACCTAATATTAATCTTAAAGAAGTAGAAAAAGAAGAACAAAGGCAGTCCAAAGTCAGCAGGAGGAAACAAAAAAATTATAGAGTAGAACTGAATGAAAGAACAAAAAGACTATACAAAAATTAATATAACAAAGCTGGTTCCTTGAAAAGATTATTAAAATTGACAAATCCATGGTTAGACCCACTAAGGAAAAAAGAGAAAAGACTAATAAAAAAAATGAGAAATGAAAGGGGAGAAGTTACCTCAGACACCACCAAAATACAAAGGATCATAAAAAATATAAAACAAGTAAGTTCTAGAAACACATAACCTTCCTAGACTGAATCACAAAGAACTGGAAAATCTAAACAGACTGAACAAGAGTAAGAAAATTGAAACAACCATCAAAAACCTACTAAGCCCTGATCAGTGTGGCTCGGCTGAGTGTCGTCCCACAAAGCACAAGATCACTGGTTCTATTCCCAGTCAGGGCACATGCTTCGGTTGCAGGTTCAGTCCCAGGTTGGGGTGAGTATAAGAGACAACTGATTAATGTTTCTCTCCCTCTCTCTCCCTTTCCTACCTCCCTCTAAAAAAATTAATACATAAATTAAAACAAACAAATAACAAAATTCCTAAAAAGTAAAAGTACAGGATCAGATGGCTTCAACAGTCAATACTCAAGATTTGATACTAACTCTCCTTCAACCCTTCCAAAAAACTGAAAAGACAGTACTCTCATACACATGAGGCCCAACATAGCCCTGTTACCAAAACCTGACACAGATAAAACAGAAAAAGAAAACTGCAGACCAGTATCTCTGATGAATACAGATACAAAAGTCTTAAACAAAATACTGCAAATTGAACACAATACTATAAAAAACAATACACCATGATCAAATTGGGATTCATTCCAGGGGTATAAGGATGGTTCAACATATGCACATGGATCAATGTACTGCACCACATTAACAAAACAAAGGATAAAAATTATATGATCTTATTAATAGATGCAAAAAAAGCTTTTGATAAGATACAACATCCATTTATAATTAGAACACTCAATAAAATGGATATAGAAGGAAAGTACCTCAACATAATAAAGGCCATATACGACAAACCCTCAGCTAACATACTCAGTGGTGAAAAACTGGAAGCTCTTCCTCTAGGATTAGGAACAAGACAAAGATGTCTACTCTCATCACTTTTACTCAACATAGTATTAGAAGTTATGGCCAGGGCAATCAGCCAAGAGAAAGAAATAAAAGGCATCCAAATGGGGAATGAAGGTGGTTTCAAAAGCATCACTTTTTTCAAATGACATGATTCTCTCTATAGAAAAACCTAAAGACTCTACTCAAAATTATTAGAAACAATAAACAAACACAGTAAAGTGGCAAGATACAAAATCTATGTACAAAAATCCAAAGCAAAGCACTCCTATATACTAACAATGAAATTTCATTAAAAAACTTAAAAATTCCTTTTGCAATTGGAGCAAAAAGAGCAAAATTCCTAGGAATAAACTTAAAAATGTGAAGGATCCATGTACTGCAAACTCAAAGGATTATTAAAAGAAACTGAAAAAGATATAATGAAGTGGAAAAATATTTCACGCTCTTGGATTTGAAGAATCACCATAGTTATAATGCACATATTACCCAAAGGAACATACAGATTTAATGCAAGCCCCATCAAAATCCCCATTTTTTTTAAAGTTAAAGATTTAATTTATTTTGTTTTTAGAGAGAGGGGAAGGAAGGGAGAAAGAGCGGAGAGAAATATGATTGTGCGGTTGCCTCTCATGTGCCTCCCACTAGGGACCTGGCCTGCAACCCAGGCATGTGCCCTGACTGGGAATTGAACTGGCAACCCTCTGGCTTGTAGGCTGGCACTCAATCCACAGAGCCACACCAGCCAGGGCTATTTTTCAAAGAAAAAGAACAACAAAATCATCAGGTTAGTATGGGACCACAAAAGAACCCAAAGAGCCAGAACAATCCTAAGAAAAAAGAAAAAAACCAAAGGGATCATGCTCCCTGACTTCAAATTACACTACATAGCAACAATAATTGAAACAGCATGGTACTGTGGAAAATAGCACGGAATTTCCCAGAGATTCCACTGCTGTGAATATACCCTAAGAAGCCTGAAACGCCAATTCACAAGAACTTACAAAACCCCATGTTTACAGCAGCGCTATTTACAATAGGCAAGTGTTGCAAACAGCCTAAGTGCCCATTAGTAGACGAAGGACTAAAAAAGTGTGGTATGTTTACACAATAGAATACTATGCAGCAGAAAGAGGAAGGAATTCCTACCCTTTGCCACAGCATGGATGGAACTGGAGACTATTATGCTAAGTGAAAAAAGCCAATCAGTGAAAGACAAATACCATATGATCGCACTTATAAGAGGAATCTAATGAACAAAATAAGCTAAAGAACAAAAGAGAACCAGAGACATGGAAAACAGAGAACAGATTGACAGATGCCTGAGGAAATGCGGGAGGGGGAGAAAGGTGGAAAGAAAGGGAAGGGATTAGTCAAAGAACAAGTATGAATGACCCATGGACATGGACAATGGGGTGGGGATAGACTTTGGGATCCGGGGGTGCGTTGGACAGAGGAGGACAAAGGGGGGAAAAATTGGGACAACTGTAATAGAATAAACAAAAAAATCCCAGCATGGTTTGGCAAAAAAACAGGCACAGATCAATGAGCGCTGAGCCCAGAAACCAACCCACATGTGTACGGGCAAATAATTTTTGAAAAAGGAACCAAAAACACAACAGAGAAAATAAAACATCTTTAATAAATAGTGCTGGGAAAAATAGAAAGCCACATGCAAAAGAATGGAACCCAACTACTGTTTGTCCCCATATATTAAAACATAGGTACTATACTTTATGAACCTTAGTCATACATAGGATTTTATGAATTTGACCCCAAAAGGCAAGGGAAAAGGGAAGTAAAGGCAAAAATAAATTAACGGGACTGTATCAAACTAAAAAACTTCTGCAAGATAATAGAAACTAGCAACAAAAACAAAAAAGGAACCAAGTGAATGGGAGAACATATTTGCAAACAACAGCTCCAACAAGGGCTTAATGTCCAAAATATATAAAGAATCCATACAATTCAACACCAAACAAATAATTTACAGATGGACAGAAAAACTAAACAGACATTTCTCCCAAGAAGACATACAAATGGTTATGAGATATATGAAAAGATGCTCAACTTCACTATCTATTATGGAAATGCAAATCAAAACTACAATGAGATACCACCTCACACCTGTTAGAATAATTATTATCAACAGGACAAATAAGTTTTGGAGAGGTTATGAAGAAAAAGGAACCCCCTCACTCACTGCTGATAGAAATGTAAAATGGTACAGCTATGAGGGAAAACGGCATGGGCGTTCTTTTAAAAATTAAGAATAGAGTTACCATAGGACCTATCAAGTCCTCTTCTTGGTATCTACCCCCAAAATTTGAAAACATTTATTCCTAAAGATATGTGCCCATGTTTTCATCACAGCATTATTCACTGTGGTCAAACCATGAAAACAACCAAAGTGTCTTTCGATAGAGGAATGAATAAAGATGATATGCTAAATATATAGTGAAATGCTACTCAGCCATAGGGGAAAAAATGAAATACTGTGACTTGCGACAACATGGATGGATCTTGAGAATATCATGCAAAGCAAAATAAGTCAGAGAGAAAAAGCTAGAACCATATGATTTCATTCATATGTGGGATATAAAACTGAAAACAATAAATGAACAAACAAGAAAAACAAACAAAAACTCAGAGACACAGACCACCACTGTAAGGTTGTTACTAGGGAACAGGGGTAGAAAGGGTAGTAAAGTTTTGAAGAGTGTCAAATACCTGGTGATAGAAGAATTGACTTTGGATGGCAGGCACACAATGCAATATAGAGATGATGTCATAGAACTGTACACCTAAAACTTACATAATTTTATTAACCAATGACACTCCGATAAATTCAATTGTTTTCAAAAAAGGGAGTCACTGACCAAGTGCCAGCAAAGTCAATATAAAAATGACTCAATGTCCCTAAAACTCAGAAACCTCATTTGTAAACTGGGGGAACAAAACCTGCTTCATAGAATATAAATGAGTGAGGACAGATGTGTTGAACCAGGCATAGGACCTGATACAAAGCAGGTTGTATTCTGTGCATGTTTAGGAAATATACAAAAGGAGGCTTATAAATAACAGTAGACTAGCAGAAATAGGATACAAGAATTAAAACAAGTAAAAACTTTACTTGTATATAATTTAATATTTCAGTTGGTAGAGAGGAATTCCCATGAAGGTGGGATATGATATTCAAGGGAACTGTGGCCATTCAATCTAGATGCAAGAACCATGACCTGAAATGTACTGTCAGTAGTGAAAAGAAAAAAAGTCCAGCTTTTGAAACTAATGTTTCTTAGTTCTTGCTTGACATATGTAAACTAGTAAGATTTCTGAAAATTAATTAGAGTTTTAAGTTGTTTTAAAACTTGATTTCTATTTCTGCTGTAACAAATACAGAATAGGTACAGATAAGACTCTGAAGCAACAAGACACTGCAGGGAGTCCAAAGGGCTAGAGTTTTAGAATGGGGCAAAGAATCTTACCATAAGTCTGCAGAGGGAAAGCAGAACACTAAACAAGGTCTCCAGGGCCATCACACAATCCTCTGTCCCGTTTTCACCCTAGTGAATAAAAAAACAAACAAACAAACAAAAAAAAACCCAAAAAGAACCCCACACTGAACAGTTAAAACCAAATAAGAAGTTTATTAAAGACAGGTAATCCAAAGGGAGCCCTAGTGTAACAACAGGACAAAGACAGGAGAAATGACCACAACCACATATGATCTGGGGTCAGTCAGTGCAGAGAGCCAAGATGGGTTCCCCTACTCCCTCCCACCTCTGGGGCTGGCTAAACTGATGGAGAACGGCTCTGTAGCTGAGAGGTAAAGTTGAACAATAGAACCTAAGTCTGAAAGTGGAATACCTAAGAACAAACAGAAGTACTTGCCAACACAGAAACTTAAAGAGTACTTTTAGGTAACATTCCTTAGTTTTAAAAAATGTATATACTATGTATTTTAAAATAGTTATATTGATTCATTATAGAAAAAATCAAAAGATTATAAAAAAGAAAACCATAACTAAAGAAAAAAAACTACTGTAAATATTTTAATGCATGTCCTTGTAGATTTTTGTGTAAATACATGCATACATGTAAACATAGGTATGTTTTAACAAAAATGAATTACTGTTCTGTTACGGACTTTTATCCTTAACACATGTAAAGGCAAAACTTTGGTATGAGCATCCCTCACTTCCTGTCTTGTACAATCATTGTTTATGCATGGCTTTAGTCTTGAGAAGGGACCCATTCTTCACTTATCATAAATCCCCAACAGGTTCAAGGAAGAGTTTTGTCAATAAATACCTGTCCGTTTAAAGGTAGAAGCCCCTCTTCATATCACAGTAGTATGTAACATTTGAAAATATTTACATAACTTTATTTTGGGTTTTAAGAGGTCTGCTCAGATTAGTCCTCTATGGCCCCTGAGACTCCCTCCATTATGACATGTCCATAATCGTGTTGTGAAAACACGCACCATGACTTTTAGAACTTACAGGTCCCCATCCATCAAATGGTAATAAATATAGTTAATATGCAATGTACAAAGCAAAAGACTGCTTCAAAAACTGAGAGCATTTGCCTGTACTCAATTACACATTTCCTACACCTTTTGCTCTTCTGGAAGAACAGTCTGGACTTACCTTTAATCTTCGGCGGTTCATTCTGACATACCAATTGGTAAGAACATCAACAAACTTGACCAGGCGAGGGACCACAGTATAGAGCCTATAGGCTAAAAGTAAGGGCAATCAATTAGGCAGCAAGAATATACTAGGCCTCTGGGGTGCTTGGGGAAAGGATGGATACAAGAAAAAGACAAGTTGCCCTGTCATCCAAGGGCCGCCAAGCTTCTGAAGGACAGAAAAAACCAAAGTGAAGCAATCACAATGACTCATTCACTGAGGACATACTATATGACCATCAAGTGCCTAGTGGTGCACACGCACCATCCTGTGAAGTCCTGTCAGTGAGGAAAACATAAACCCTTTATGCGTGGCTGAGAGGCCAACACTGCCCATCACATTACTCCAGGAAGCAAGTTTCCCAGGAGCTTTGCAATGCTGTAGCACCACAAAAGCATGACTTCCTTCACTGTGCTGCTCTGTACCGCAACTAAGATGGACATGAAAACCTCTAATGAGATGTTAAGAGCTATAACAGAGACCAATGTTTCTCAACCAGAGCAACTTTGTACCACAGGGGACATTGGAAATGTTTGGAGAGACATTCTGGTTGTCACAGCTGAGGAGGTGGGTGCTCCTGACATCTGGCAAGGAAAACCAGTGATGCCTGCTGCTCAGCCCTGTACAACACTATCCTTCATTCTACTACTGAGAAACTTAGCAAGAGCTATGAATAAAACAGGCTTTCTAAAGGGAAAAATACAAGTATAACTCATTTTATTGTACTTTGCTTCATTGTGCTTCATAGATATTTGGCGTCTTTTGTTCTTTTGATTTTTTTTTTTCCTTTTACAAATGGATTGTTTCTGGAAACCTTACAAGTCTACTGGCACCATTTTCCCAACATCATTTCCTCGTTTTATATTTGTTTCATTTTGGCAGTTCTCGCAATATTTCAAACTTTTTAATTATTATACTTGTTATGGTGATCTGTGGTCTTTGATGTTACTATTGTAACTGGTCTCGGGTTATCATGAATCATTCCCACAAGTGCTGTGTCTTTCAACTGCCCTACTGACTGATGATTCCCCCATTTCTCTTCTGTTCCTCAGGCCTCCCGATTCCCCGAGACACACAACATTGAAATTAGGCCAATTAATAAATCCACAATGGCCTCTAAGTGTTCAAGTGAAAGAAGTGTCGCATAACTACTCCCGGTGAAGACAGTGTAAGGATTGGTGAAATGACAACAAAGGATTTAGAATATTATATAAACTTAGTTGATAAAACAGCAGCAGGATTTGAGATTGACTCCAATTTTGAAAGATGTCTCACTGAGGGTGTAAAATGTTATCACACAGTATCACTGTTCATGAAAGGAAAAGTCAACTGATGCAGCAAACTTCACTGTTGTCTACTTTTAAGAAATTGTCATAGCCACCAGAACCTTCAGCAACCACCACCCTGATCAGTCAGCAGACATCAAGGCTAAGGAAAGAACCTCCACCAGCAAAAAGACTACTGAAGGCTCAGATGATGGGTAACCTAAGTATGTGCATTGTTTTAGACACAATGCTTTTGGAGAGTTAGTGTAAACATTACACCTACGTCCACTGTGAAACCCAAAAATTCGTGTGGCTCGCTTTATTGTGATATTCTCTTTATTGGATATTTGTTTTATTGTGGTGGCCTGGAACCAAACCCATAGTATCTCTAAAAGCTTGACAGTCATATGATCCTAATTATGTATTTATAAGGGGGGGATATAGTCTGTCAGGATGACCGAAAAACATATGGAAATTCCTAGACTAACTGTCCTATTGTGCCAAGTGTAGAGGCACCTATTCCAGCTGAGGAGAGGTAGACCTCTGTCTGCAACAAAGGGTTGCTCTGCCTCTCAAATTAACGAGCCCTGCACCTGCACAGCAGCACCTGGCAACCACAGAGTGCTGAGGGAGGCAAGTCAAACTTGCCAGGGTGTGCACAGGGAATCCCCATCTCAGGTATCCTGGTCAATAATTTCTGAAAAATTTCCCCCCGACTTATGATTGTTCTATCTCCAACCTCGAGAAAACCATCATAACCTACTTTCCCAACCTCTGTATAAAACCAAATTCATGTTGCTAGGAAACGGAACTATACAGAAATGTCTACTTCATTATTGCTTTTTTATTTTTCCTAATTTTTCTAGACTGTACAAGGACTACTAATTTAATAAAGTAGACCGGAAAATAAAAAACGAACCATTAACAAGTACTACTTATTGAGTACTTGTTATCTGCCAGCTACTTTACGTATATGATCTCTATTTGAGCCTTATAGTAACTTTAATAAGGTATTTTTCACAGAAAGAAACTGAAGTTCATACCAGGTAATGCTCCCCCAGGAAAAAGGTAGCACAGCGATCCAACACTGAAGCCTATGATTCCATGGGCCCATGTGTTGCCACTAGAGAGCTAAGGTCCCTGGACATCTCCTGAGACAATTCCCTGGGCCTTGGACCAGCACCTTTCTACAACAAGTCTCAACAAAATTATATTTGAGTGTTAAAAGAAACAAATATTTACCTACTGTTCTGTATTTCTTAAAATTTCCGTAAAATTTCCTGTTTGTATATAAAAAGTTAAACATCTAAAGGGCAATCATAAAGAAGAGTCCTTAGTTCTGGAAGGACAGCTAAAGAAAGACGCACCTGCCATTTCGGTCTCAAAGAATGCAATGAGTGACTGCATGAAGGACAGGACCCACCGGTCTGTGATGTTGGTACTTTTCTTAACCGTGTTCTCATTGTATAGGAATTCCGTTTTTTCCTCCTAGGAAATGACAATTATTTTAACATTCTGCATGCTCGGCAGAAATTCATGTAAAGAAATGAACACTTTAAAGCACTTAAACTGAAACTGATAGCCAGCCCCCAACCCCCAAATCCAGACCTACTGGGAATCTAAACTTCTAATTCTCAGTAATATTTTCAGGATAAGCTCTAAATCTGGTACATTAAGTCCTCAACTTATGAATTAGATTTTCGAGTGAAGTAAGGAGAAATTCGGGGAAAAAAAAATTACTCCTCCACACCAAAGAATTATTATGAATTAAATATTACAATATCTTGTCAATAAGTATGAAGCTTAGTTACTTTAAATGTGAGGAAGGAAAAACAGGAAAATTGGCAATCTCTGGATAACTGTCTATAAATTGAAAATGAGCTATAGGAATTAATGTCTCGGCTTACATTATTCACTTTACCTAGAACGCTCTGTTCCGCCCCTTCTTATTCCTTTGTAAAATCTTCCTCAGTCCTGAAGGCCCACATCACCTATTCCTACTCATATAGCATCACCACCAGTGGCTGAAAAGTGGCCATGCTGATCCTTGCCCTGATTTAAGCACGTGAGGGTAGAGCTGGTGTCATGTTGCCATACCCAGATGAGGCTCCAGACCAGCAGAGGCCTGCAAAGTGGACTGCTGGCCCAAAGATATGGTAGGAATGAAAAGTCAGGGACACTAGGGGCCTGGGGAAGGTGACTGCCTTTCTCAAATCACAGAGGCAAAAACCCCTCAGAAGGTTCATTAGCAGACCTAGATGAGGCAGGGACAGCAGAAGACAAGTGACCTGACTGCTGGAGTCCTGAGAGCGCAGACAGGCATATGTGTAATGGAGCCTGCTGGCCCAAGAGCAGTCAGTAGGGGAGGGGAGGGGGCTTCTCAGAGAATGCCTTGTGGGCAACAGGTAACTGCCAGGAAGGAGCCTTCCTATACATGTCTACATCACAATCATTACTTTAAGTCCTAACAACCCCATGAGAATTTCTCTCACATACAGAGTCTCAGCCCAAACGCCCCCATTGAAGAGCCTTCCCTCAACACCCCCCTATCTGCAGTAGCCTTTACCGGACAATCACTCTCAGACAGTAGCTGACTCTTCACTGACTCCCCCAGGGTACCCCGACTGGTTCCAGGGGAGGAGAAGTGGCTGACTAAATGTATATACAATGCAGCTCTTCTACAGGTGAGGCTCCTATGTCTGTATAGGTGAACCTGCCCAGATGGCCTAGCTCCAACCCATGCTCCTGGCCCAGTAAGGACCCCAGATAGATCCATCTATGGTTTCCCAAGTGTCTATGAGCTTCCACCCATAGAGCCTGAGCAAACCCAGCTCAACATAGCAGAGAAGGCCCCTTGGCCCACACCTTCTGCAGTCTTAGGATGTTTTGGATGAAGAAGCGATAGGCATTGTACCAAGGGAGTAGCACATCCTTCAGGACATCACGTACACCTTCCTCTTTAAAGCGGAGGTTTTCTGCTCTCACCACCGGGGAATTAATCAGATATAATCTGGAAGAGAAAATTTATACAAAAAAGGAATGTAGATGTTACCAATTATTATGTGACATTTTGAGAGGATTACACCAAAATGATTATTTCCTTCTAAAAAGGGGATTAATTATGAGTACTCTTCTCACGGTCTATATAAAACTGACAAAGCTCTTTTACATGTAAGAAACCCAGGAAATTATAAAAAGAGATGTAACCCCCACAACAAAATGTGGCACTGGGCCAAGTTAGAGGCACATCCTGTGCTGGTCTCAGCACAAGCCATTGGTAGTGGGTGCAGCAGAACCAAGAGGAAGCAGCCACGACACATGCTGGCACCAGAGCCTCACAAGGAATTGGCAGAGAGAGGCTTTTAACCTGAGTACTCAATTTTCATGACTACAGCTATTTCAACAGCAGCTCACAATCTCTAAAAGCTTTTCAATACTGATTTTTACTTGCTCTAGCATAAATATACCTCTTATGATTCTTCTGAAGGGTAAGTGCAAAATAGAAATAAATGATGTAACACCAACAAGATGGGAAAATTTAAACATAGGTCCTTGTCCTTCGAAAGATTTTTAGGTTTGGAAATGTCATTATTACTTAAAAAATGCCCTTGGGCCACAGCTCAGTGGACTGAGTGTCAGCCTGAAAAGCAAAGAGTCGCAGGTTTGATTCCTGGTCAGGGCACATGCCTGGGTTGCAGGCCTGGTCTCCAGCTGGAGGTGTGCAAGAGGCAACCACACATCAGCCTCTCTCTCCTTCTCTTTCTCTTTTCTTTCCCCCCTTTCTCAAAATAGATGCATAAAATCTTGAAAGAAAGAAAGAAAGAAAGAAAGAAAGAGAAAGAAAGAAAGAAAGAAAGAAAGAAAGAAAGAAAGAAAGAAAGAAAGAAAGAAAGAAAGAAAGAAAGAAAGAAAAAGAAAATGCTTTGGGTAAGGGAAGGGGGTTTAACTGAACACCACACAAATATAACTCCTTCTATAACAGAGATATTTTAAAAAGTTAATTACAAACCAAATGTTAGGAACATGATTAACAGAATGAGAGATGCTTACATCAGAAATGACAAATACACACAAGACGGAGCACCAGTTTATACCTGAGGGCATCAGCACCATATTTATGGATGATTGAAAGTGGATCTGGATAATTCTTTTTTCGTTTGCTCATTTTTTGGCCATCACTTGAAAAACAAAAGGGACATGTCAATTAAATAAGTCAACCTCACAGTATCTTTATAGATGGTTATAGATATTTTCAATTGGAATACAAGAATGCAAGTGGCATACAAGTTAATGTTAAGGTACAATAAAATTTTGTTAATATCTGTAGGCTTCTTTTTTAAATGCTGTGTTGAGTCAATGGAGAAGCTTCAGGAAATAGATGGTAGCAAGACATCGCAATGTAACAGTAAAAAATGCAGACTAAGCATTTATCCCAGAGAAATGAAAATCTTTAGCTATGCAAAACCTGTAACAAAGTTCATAGTGTTATTCATTGTCAGTTAACACTGGAAAAAAACCCAAGGTCTTTTGGCAGGTGAACTGTCAAACTTAAGGGTTACCCACATCAAAGAGAAGGAACCACAGATAAACACGCACCTGAGGAACATCCAGGGAATAACATCGAGCAAAACAAGCCCCACCCAAAAAGTTACATATGGTATTATAATTCCATTTATGTAACATACTTGAAATGACACACTTGAGCGATCTTACTTGACACACTCTTATTTATTGTGCAACCTTATTTTTTCTGTCCCTCAAATGTAAAATAGGGTAATCAAAGGACCCATCTCACAGAGTTCTGGGGATTTAGTGAGTAAAGACTTTATATTCTGATTTTTCTTCAAGTTTATTTACCATCATTTGCTAAAACTAAGTAATAAAATAATATTCCATAATCTTCTTTTCTGTTAATAAAGTTACAGATCTTCCAATTAATTCTTTTTGGCTTCTCCTATCTTAGGGATGAGGGGAAGAAAATCAGTATAAAACTTAAGGAAATCCTATTTTTATTCCATACTATGTATCAAGCGTTGCAAGGCACTTTATATTTATTGTATCAGTAAATCTTCACACCAACTTTCTGTGACTTTAATCTCCCATTTAAACCAAGAACCTTTCTATTTAAGTAATTTTTTTCAAAGTCAAACAGCTAATAAGAGGAACCAAGAATTTGACCTAGATTTGTCTGATTTCTATTCCTATACTTATTGTTAATTTTTCCTTTCAAATGTATTTGTTATCCTTAAAATTTTTTTCTGCCACCACCTAATTGGTCCATCACTGATATTAACTGGGCTTTCACAAAAACACCTTAATTAATTTCCACAATATCACAACAGGGCCTTTTGTCATCCTCCACCCTCACAGCACATAAAGCTAGGTATCTATGTAAACATTTTTAGTTTCTTATTTTTATCTAGGTTTTACTTTTAACTCGAGGAAGTGGAAGCAAAGGACTCCCATATAATACCAGAAACCTCTCGGACCCATAATCTCCTTATATATTTAAAAAAAAAAAAAGCAAAAATCTATATAAAGTATCAGTGTGCAGATTAAGTAAGAGCTAAAAGCAAAAGTAATTCAAAAAATTCTAAAATGACAAATATTATTTCATCACTAGAAATATTCCAGGAAAGTCCTCCTCCTTTGCCTGCTCCAGTAGGCTTAGCTTTCAATCCAACTCTTCTTCCTAAGACAGAGGAAGTGTGCAGACAGAACGCAAAAGATGCAGAAGTGCACAAAAACAGGAGTTGGATGAAAAGGAAGAGTAGCAAGAAGTATAAAAGCAGACAAGGAAAAGTAGTAAGAACAGAGCTGGGGCATTCCTAAACTCCTCAATTCACGAAGAGTGGTTAGGGGAACAGGAAATGGAACTTGTCACAACACAAAGAAGTACACCTGCCTTGCAAGAACAAGTCCATTCACAATCACATTCCTGAAGGGCGGTTGTCCAAAGAGAGCTGTGGCCAGCACCAACAGAGTGTAAAACCTGGAAAAAAAATCCCACAAAGAAAGTTAAAAAACAAACAACAAAACGAAAAGAAAAGAAGCCCAGCATAGGAAAAAAACTGTAGTTACTTTTTACTTATTGAACTGAATTTTTATTTTTGATCTGTTACACTTCTAATCACTTAAGGCAAAGGTTTTTAATTCTGGTGACATACTAAATCATTGAAAAATTACACACAAGACCCACTACAGATCAATATTTGAGCTTCCGATTACAAAAAAGCATGCTTTATGTAAAGCAAATAAAGGCCTGAAGTGAGGTACTGACCCCTGTTGAGGATAGTACCATTACCCTTCTCGGGAAGCCAGATGAACATAATTTTGTAAGGCTAATCTGCCTAATAAGGCAGGGCAGAGCAGGACAGTGATAGGTGGCCTCTCAGAACCTCCCCACAAAACATAATGCTGAAATTCAAGAGCTATATGTCGCTATTAGCACAGGGTCATATGGGATAGTCTGATGACCACCCTCACCCCACACAGCCATAAAGGCAAAAAGAGCAAAAAGCACTGTCATTCCAAAGTCAAAGACAGATTACAGGAGAAGAGAAAATGTTTTTATTCTGTCAGATATCATGTATGTGGTTTATCTGCTAGTTAGCTTATTCCTTAAAAGAACTGCGTCACATCCCTAGAAGCTGTCCTGGTTAAGTAAGGCTCTTATGTCACCTCCAACCTGACTTTGCACTCTAAGACCATCACGAGACATGAATTGGTAAGGTCACATACCAGATTCCACATGTAACATGAATACCTGACCTCTAAGGTATGTCAGGAGGACCCTGGAACCTAGGAGAGGCAGCCTAAACCTGAGGAAAGGGAGGGAGGTAATGTGCACAGGGAATCCATGTAAGGACTATTAACAGTTGTCAGACAGCACCACTCCTGAGAGAAACTCCTTAGGAATAGGAGTTTGTTCCTGGGAGCTGTTCCTACAGGTAAATGGATTGTAAACTGAAAACAGCACATTCCATAAAGCATTTAAGGGTAGAAATAATCAGTTTGTGATGACTACCACAATCTGCAAAAGCAAAGACCACCACCAAAAAACATTCCTTAAACACCCCTGTAGAAACACTACTAATGAAAGTATAATTAGAACCTGGGCCAACCAAGCTCACCCACAAAGAGAAGCTAATCTTTTAATAACTAAGAGGGTGAGGGTAGTGCTTTAAATAAGGCATTAGATAAAACCAATGCCAAAACCCTGTATTTTTTTTAATCTATTTTTTTCAAATGTTAATTTTGTAAGGCTAATCTGGCATCTGAGCATATTTCTAATTATTCCTCTTCACATTTGTAGTACCCCACCCATCATCTTGTAGGTAAATACTCATTCCACATTTGAAGAAATGACTTGAAGTGAACAAGCTATGACCACATATTAAGTGTTTTGTATCACTTAAATTTCCACTGAAACAAATCTCTATATCCCAAGATGTCACTGAAATAATTAAAACTCTAAAACTATTGCCCTACCATAGACAGAGATTCCTACTGAAAAGACAATAACGGTTTGCTTGGTGGTAAGGAGTAGAGCCTATCTCACTTGACACAATCTTCCCAGTGCATAGTTGATAAATAACTAGGTGCTCAGTAAAGTAACTGCTAAATAAAATCCAATCAACAAAACACTTGTAAGAACAACGAACATACCATCCTCTGGTTTGGTCAATGCCTTCGGCAATAAAGTCTGCAGGAAATGCATCTTCAAACTCCTTCTTATTTTCAAATGGATAATGAACTTGAGCATAGGGCATGCTGCCACTCTCAAACCAACAGTCAAACACTTCAGAGATGCGACGCAGTGATCCCTTCCCACAGCGTGAAGGAATGGTCAGATGGTCAATGCTAATGAACAAAAATGTAGCCGTTTCTATTAATTTTAAGCACAAAAGAACTTGCAATTGAACTGCTACCAGAAAACACAATTCCTGACAAGCTCTTCATGGGCATCTATGAACAGGAACATCAGCAGTCATCACAGGTTTACAGAGAGCACAAAGGGTGCTCAAACTAGAAGTCCTCTGACACCTAACTAAAGAACAGATGTCACCCTACCTCATTATGACACAAGTCATCATGAACAATGCAATTCAGCAAACAAGTGTTTGATTTCTATATGTAGCTCTGTGATCTGCTACAGAGACCGTATCTTAATAGGCTAGCACCTAGCCCAATGCTCCCTAAATGATAGAATGGACATGAATCAAGCACTCAGACACTGACCTCTCTCTGTGGAGATCTGAGATCTTTGCTCTTGACAGTTCTTCAAGTTCTGCCATTGACCCAATGCATACAATCTGTCAAAACAAAGTTAAAAAGCAAGAGTGCCTGAGAGGCAAAGATCACACAGCTAATTTCTGCTGACACTGAAGTTTAGCTGTAGAAACCTTCTATCTTCAGGGTAGATATCACCAATGTGGCTTACCCTCATGAAATACTACCGGTGGCTGTCTGAAGAGGTAAGCAGACCTCACTTCCCTGCTACATAACCCCCGTATCAGAGGGAGGCCCTACACAATGGATCTCTCCTGGGAGGTGCTGTTCAGACTTCAGAGGAGGTGTTGAGTGTATTCCCCTGTCCCTTGGCCACATGTCTTGGTCTGTCACAAACTATTTTCAGTAGTGAATAGTTTCTGAAGAGTTAGCTGCCCATTTCATGTGAGGGGATAATCTGTGCAGAAGGGTCAGCTTTTTCCTGCTTGGAGCTGATGGCTGCTCTGTATAAGAGCCGAGGCTCCCATGGGACAGCCTCCTTTCAGCCTCTCTGTCCTTTCCTGAGGGTGCCTGGCTTCCCTCTATAGAAAAGATTTTAAACATTCACAACCATCATCTCAACAAGCATTTCTTGAGGGTTTACAATGTCCACATCTCTGCCAAAAATAACCAGCGGAAGTGAAATGGCTAAACTAATACCCCAAGGCATCTCAGTTTCTTCCTAGCACTTGAATTTGGTTTGTTAAGCTAAAATATTCCCAAGTCAAAGCCAGAACTAAATTACTGTGCTGAACCCAGTCACATAACAAAATGTTAGAATTATGTCCAGGTGAGGAGGCTGAGAGATGGGCCCTCTTGGGGCACTCACAACAGGAACTATTATCTGATGGGGCAGCACCAGCAGGACATGCAATCAGTTGTTATCCAAGGGTTGTCTGTTATCTAGTGAACACTCAGTCTCTTTCTCTCCATCTTCTTGACCAGTCCTGGAAAGTCTTCCAATTCAGCTACTTCACTGCTGCTTTGCAAGTCCCTTTGTACTGGAAATTTACTGATGTCCCTGGGCCTCTGTGGTTCACGACTGTTCTAATGCTCTCAGTTTTTAGCGACAGACAGAAGGTCCCATAATAAGAATACATCTACAGTCATATATATATATTTTTGAATGCATGCACTCATATAATCATTTTTTTAAATTAAAAGTATGCAATGACTTAGTTAAGTTTTTCAGTCTTCCTTTTTCCTGGCTGTAAGTGAAGAATATAGACTGTTCTGCGTGATAACTCACAAGAAAAAGATCTGAGCAACACAAAAAATTTAATGTGTGGGTTCCCTGAGAAAAATACAAATTGCATTTAAGAAAAAGTAAAAAAACCCTAATGTTCCTATTTAGTCATGATTAAAGGAAAGAAAAAATTAGGAAAAAAAAGATGAAAGAGGAGGAAAATGAGAAAGAAACCATATTCTTTTACCCCCATATTCACATGAAACAGAACAAAAACGGGTCTCAGCAAAAATCAACATACAAAAACACCGCCAGCCTCACCTCCTCGAAGTCCTCACTGACCCACAGTGGGATAGGGGTGCCCCAGTATCTGTTTCTGGAAATTGCCCAGTCACGTGCATCTTTCAGCCAATTTCCAAATCTCTTTTCTCGCACAAACCCTGGGACCCTGCAATTAATAGGTCAGACACACAATCGCTTAAGAACATTACTAAGTAAATTTATAAATGACATCTGCAAAAACCTTTCTATAACGCTTTTGTGGACCAAACACTCTGGAAAGGCTGATCTCATTCCTCCTGGGAGATTATTTTCTGCATGGACAGCATCAGATGACTCATAGTGGCTGTATCTGCTGTGAATTAAACCCAGTGAAGATGCTCTTTGATAGGAAACCTCACAGCACCCATGCCTTCCTATCCTGCTCTACAACCAGAAGACTGCCACAGTTTTCTAACCATCACCAGAATGTCAGCTAGCCTGGTCACACTAATATCTACTTTCTGGGTTATCCAAGCAATAACTCCTTTACTGTAACTCACTAGTGCAGGCATCCAATCACCTAGAAAATAATACTCTGAACAGGTGGGCTATTGGTAGCTACTTGGTAGCTGCCTCTCCAGACTCACCTGAGGTCCCCTTGGCCTTACATGTCAGGCTCAAGCAATGAGGCAAGTCCTTTAAATTCGGCTTTTCACCTCATTACTTTTACTAGTACCATCTGTCCACTTTGATAGCCTTCACCCAGCAGCCACTGTATCAACCACTATTCCCGCAAGTTTCTACTGCCTCTGACTGGCAAATGACTCCTTATCCTTTGAGGTTCAGCTTTGCAAGAAACCGTCCCAAGATCAAGGCTGAGGTAGGGCACCGTAGGCTCCTGAACAACCTGACTTCAGTTCTGTATCATAAATGCCAGTTTTTAGGCTGCACCACCCCACAAGGCTCTCATACTAACATTCTATACTAAGCATATCACACATTATTAGAGCTAAAGAACTTCTTAGGTATTTAAAAAAAGAAAAAAAAAAAAAGCTTTTTCTTGAGAAACCAGGTCACTGGGCTAGGAAAAACAAAAAAACTATAGCTTTTTGTTTTTAATGCTCTGGAATTCTCCCCATTCTTCCAAAATTAAATGTAGTTTTTAAGTTCTTTTGGAAAGTAAAAAATACTAATTATCCTTCAAACTCTCAGTGAAAAACATTATTCTGCAATACACATATTAAGCCATATTTTATTTTTCTAACAGGTAGAACTTACACCTCTCTGTGGACAGAGATTAGCTAAGAACAAGGCTTCTGTCCCTGCAGTCTTTACCCATGAAGCCAGCTTGCACAAGGCACTGTCACAGTCAAAGAACTCAACAAGCATCAAATGTAGTAGCTGACCCTTGAGTAACAAGTGTATGAACTGCAAAGTCCACTTATATGTATTTTTCTTTTCAATTGACCTGTACAATTTAAACCCCTGTGTTGTTCAAGGGTTAATTCCCATGTTGGAAATCCATGGGTGTGCAGAACTGACTATAGTTATACATGGATTTTTGAATGAACAGACATTGGCACCCCTTACCCTTGCAATGTTCAAGGTTCAACTGATATTATAAATGGCTTTTGTAGCTATATTCAAAACAAAACATTTACGTTGAAAATAACTGTTATATAAGGCTAATAAGCTCTGAGAGTACAGCCAGATCTTTCTCAGTCATTCCATTCTGTAATTTAAATAAACAGCAGTTTCTCATTTTTATTGGGTTGGAAAAAAAACCTCCTCAATATGCTTTATAATAAAAAGAATGCTATTTTGCTACATCTTAGATGGTTATTAAAATTATAATTTGGGGGAAGTGTAAACCAATACTTACTAACTACATGACAAAGGACATTATGAAGACACACATCTTATTTCTTACCAGTAACACAGATCATTGTTCTTCAGCAACTGGTCTACCATGTGCTCAACCCGCACAAACCAGCTGGGCACTGCTTTGTAAATGAGGGGAGTGTCTGACCTGGGGAAGCAGAAATGGAGGTGTGGCTGGTCAGACTTAGGTGCACAGGTGCCCGAGGTAACAACAACCATCAATGTCTTACTGATGTGACTGCCACCAACTTTGCCTTCTGCCAAGAAGGCATGAAGTAGACATGTCTACTGTAAAACTAATGTCTATGTCCTTAGTATTGGTCATGGTCCTACACAATGCTAAGAAAGGTAAAAGCTAACAAAAGACGACGACAAAAAAAGTCCTCATATAGTTCTGCTGGTGTATGACAGCTATCTAAAAACTGGTATCAAGTTCAGCAAAGACAAAACATGATGCCATTATAACATTCCATTTCACCCACATACTGAGAATCTTGTATTAAAAGTTATGTTGCCCATTTCTCACTAAATTCCATTAGGAAGTGTTAGACCTATCTTATCCTAAAGAAATGTGGCCCCAACACAAAACCTATTTGTCTATGTGAGATAATAGAAAACATACATATATGTGTACATACATACATATATATGCCTTTGCCCCTGGTTCTTGGCACAGAGTTCCTGAAACCCTTAAAACTTCTTAGGTGATAAGAGCACTAGGAACATCTTTATTTATAATATTTGGTCTTGAACACCAGTTACTGACACAGAATTCCTAAAACCCTTATAATTTTTTGGATGACAGGAGTGTCTTTTGTTCTAATGAGATGAGTCTGTATGGGCTCTTTAGAGGGGGGCTGGTCACCAGAAAGACCAAACCCCAACAGCTTGGAATTTTCAGCCCTGTCCCCATCCTCCTGATGAAATCCCAAAAGGAGGAGTGTAAGGGGGTTCCTAGGTTGAAGAACACATCCACATACTGGAAGGGTAAGCACCCCAACTACACAGGACAAATGCTCCTGTTCACAGGACCCTCCCAGACTTCTCCTTATGTGCATATCTTCATCTGGCTGTTTATCTGTGTTCTCTAATAAATAAAAGTGTTTCCTGGAGGTCTGTGAGCCTCTGTAGCCAGTTTATTGAACCTAAGGAGGGGACAGTTGGAATGTCTGATCTAAAGCCAGTCTGCTCATGAGAGGAAAACCTGGGTTTGACTGGCTTCTGAAGTGAGTGCGTGTGTGCATGTGTGTATGTGTCACATTCTTGTGGGATTGGGCCCTTAATCTCTGGGTAGTGTTGGAATTATGAGAGCCAGCTGGTGTCATAAAGAACTGCTTGGTGTGGGGAAAAAAACCTTCACAATTTTGGTGACTCAAAAGTGTCACCAAAGTTTATAATGGTAGTAAAGAAGACTCACAGGATAATCAAACAGTGCAGAAGAAATGTATTTTGTTTCTGTATAGCACAAGACTGAACTGGTTATTTTTCTTTATAGTCTGTATCTGTACTTTTCAGACAACTCCTGAGGAAGAAGTAAATGCATGTATTCATAAAACTTCTCAAAACAAAATGGCAGTTTCCAAACACTAACTCCAAAAAATACAACTGAAATGGAAACAAGTGATAGAATGGGCACACACATTAAGTGCATGCACAAATCTAAAACTCTAGTTACAACAGTCTTTTCTCCTCACCTCCAGCAGAAAGGATAGCTATGAGTGAAGGTGCTGGCAACAAGAAGTCGGCCTTGTTCCTTCAGGGCCCTGATGATATTTTTGTCAGCATCCTGTTAAAAAAAAAGAAAATTAAAACCTAGCCATTAAAATATCCTACAGTACTTAGCAACACAATAAAATTAAGTATATTACTAAAACCTGGTATTTGGTTACCTTTACTAAGGGTACAAAGAACAAATAACAAATGTACCATAAAATGACTTGACCTTATATTTTAGCTACCTTATAACTTCATGTACTTTTTAAATATCTTCCACACCATTAAGGAAGTGAAGTTTGAATCAGCAATGATTACCCCAAGGTCACAAAGATGCTTTGTGAGTCACCAGTCAGAGCCCAATTTTTCTAATTCCTATGCTTGAAACTATAGCATGTCTCCTCTAAAGATACTAGCCCCCCAGAATGTAGCTGATAACATCATCTATTTTTTCTGATTTTATGTTCTGAAACAACACAAAACAGAAACAACTTCCTGGAAAAAAAATCCCAAATGTGGAAGCTATTTGATAAAAACTGATTAATGAAAAAAGTATGTTGAAACCAACACCTTTCTATGTCATACAGTCACACACCTTCACATACTGTCCCATGAAATCTGCCACTTCTGCTGTGAAACAGCCTGAAGCATCCACAGGGCAAACAGGGACAGAATCTTTCTGAATGATGTTGAAGTCCATACAGACCCGGTAGTCATCCTAGGGGAAAGGGGAAAGGGTGGGGAGAGAGAAGAATGAAACAGTAGATGTATGCATGGGGCAAGAGAGGGGGGTATGTATGAGCAGGTAGGTTTACAGGGTAACTTCTCAATATTTTGACATATAAAAGGTAATCAACTCTAATTATTCTCTCAACTGAAGTTACTTCAAAGACCACACAGAGAGTAACTGAGCCTTACAACTGGACAGGGGATTAGATCATCTAGCCCCATTTAATCAGCCATTATTTCACAGACCCCTACATACATGAGTGTCCACTAAGTGAGAAGAAAGATGAGTATATTAAAACAACATCAAATTTGACTTTTAACATCATTATGTATGCTACACAGGTATGATCAAAGCAGAAGCACACACAGGCGTTGGGCATGGCCTATTCAGTACTGCATGATGCTAGATACGGGTAGATTTTCATCCCATCAAGGAGCACCTGAGAGACTGCAACACTGAGCATAGCTTGCCTAGATTACACCACGACACTCAGGAATACATTTTGAGTAGTGTTAACAATCAGAGCTAATGCTTATGTAACGCTAAGATCAAACAGTATTCTGAACATTTTACTCCTAACTCATTTATTCTTCACAACAGCAAGGAAGGCTAACTGGTGCACTAGGTTTTTTCCACGTGTTCCCCTGGCAAAACCCAACAACTACTCCAATTTAACAGATAAGGAAGCTGTGGCACAAGGAAATCAGCTGCAAAGTGGCAATGCTTCCATTCAAAACCAAACAGCCTGGCTCCAGAGTCCAAAGTCTTAACCACTGTGCTATGTTGCCCAAATCTAAAATCAAAGGGATTATCTTAGCTAGATAGTGAAACCACACTCTGGTTTGACTCCAAGATAAAACGGAAAGCCAATGTGACCACTTGGGCCTGTGTTTAACTCTCTCTGTACTGAGGGGCTCCTTGCTGTGATGCAACATGTGGGTTACCTGGCCATGAAGAAAGACCCCAAAATGTACCTGCACAACAGAAAGGACAGGCCCTGAAGCCCAGCAATTTTAAATACTTAGTGGAGAACACACAGCCCCACCTACTTCAACTAGCTAAAAGCAGCATTCCTGAACGGAGTCAGGACTGGTCTCAATCATGCATAAGTAGGACTCTGCAGAGGTCACAGTGTATCCCCTAGAAAAATGCAATATGGGAAGTCTCTCAGAAACTTTCTACCAAATGGGGTGAAAGGCTAGTTCAAAGATCTGATCTTCTACAACATTAACCTGCCTGGCATTCAGGACAAAAACATGAGGTATTACAATAGTAAATAATACATAAGCACATTTTAAAATGAAAACCTAAACTTTAACATGTCACATAATACAGGTTTAGTGGTGATGAGCTCCTTTAGCTTTTTCTTCTCTGAGAAGCTCTTTATCTGTCTTTTGATCCTAAATGATAGTTTTGCCAGGTAGAGTAATTTTGGTTTGTAGGTCCCTGCTTTTCATCACTTTGAGTATTTCATGCTAATCCATTCTGGCCCGTAAGGACGCTGTTGAGTAATCAGCTGACAGTTTAATGTGAGGGAGCTCCCTTAAAGGTAACTAACTCCTTTTAAGATTCTCTATGTCTTTACTCTTTCACATTCTAATTATGATGTGATTTGGTGTGGGCCTCTTTGCGTTCATCTTGTTTGGGGCCCTCTGTGCTTCCTGACCTTGTATGTCTATTTCCATCACTGGGTTAGGGAAATTTTCTGTCATTGTATTTTCCAAGGGTTTTTAATTTCTTGCCCTCTCTACTTTTTATGGAACCCCCATGATGCAAATGTTGGTACATTAGAAGTTGTCCCAGAGGCTCCTTACACTATGCTCATTTTTTTGGATTCTTTTTTTCTGTTTAATTAGGTGTTTTTTGTTCCTTATATTCCAAATTGCTCATGTAATTCTCAGCTTCATCTGCTTTCTTGATTCCTTGTAAATATTTCATTTCAGTTAGTCTCTTCTTAATTTCAGACTACTCCTTTTTTATACTGCTGAGGTTCTCGCTATCATTAAGGTTCAATGCGTATCATTAATAACTAGTGTTTTGAACTCCGCATCTAGTAGATTGCTTGTCTCCATTTTGTTTCGTTCTTTTTCTGGAGTTCTGTTCATTCGAATGTCTCATTTTAGCAGACTCCCAGTGTTTGTTTCTATGTATTAGGTAGAGCTGCTATCTCTCTCAGGCTTTGTAGAGTGGCACAACTTTCCTGATTTCCCAAGCTGGGGACATGAGGTACACCTAGTTAGCCTTAATTGCTTTGGCATGTCAATGAGAGTAATTTACTCTCAATCCAATCAGCAGTGAGGACTGGCTGCAACCAATGACCACCACGGGGGACTTGCCATGCAAGTCCCTACCCGCCCCCCCCCCCCCCCCCCCCGCCAATAACAGGATTTATTTCAGCAGGGCTCTGTTGCCCGCTGAATCCACCCCTTTAGTGTGTCACTTGCTAAGGTGGTTGGGTGGTGATGCGTCAATGTGATCAACTAGCCGTCCACTAGGTGAACTGGCCTCCTGGAAGATGAAGGCTAAGGTCAGCTGCTGCCTCTGTTCTTCCCAGGGCTACCTGCCATAAGCTAGAAAGCAATCTGCAGATGGCTGCTACTTGTGCCAGGCTTGGAGGTACCCAGGTGAGGTCTAACTGACCCACAGCGGGCTGCGACCAGTGCCAGGCTGGGGCCACTTAGTGAGAGGTATGGGGCATGCCGAGGCTGGATATTGCTTGTTTTAGAGATTTTAGGAAAATGTGAAGCATAAGCCATGATAGGTCACTTGCATGGAACAGCTTGGATAGGTCTAAAAGTAGGGTAGGGCAGGGCCTCAGGGAATCACCAGTGCAGGGCAGTGTGTGCCCAAGTTGATGGTATCTCACATATGGTGCCTGCTCTGAGGGGAGGGCTCATCTGTTGGCACTTTGTATGGGAGAAAGCTGCCCCTCCAGCTCTCATCATGATGCCAGACAATTCAGTTCCTCTCCACGTCTCTGGCATTTTTCAAGCTACTGCCTCAGCATAGGAGCTCAAAGAGATTAGATTGTGTCTGAGTAATTCCATGCACGGACACTTCAGCAGGAATGGCCTGGGACTCGAGAAGCCCTGTCTCCCTCAGCCTTAATCTTTACTGGTTTTTAGAGCTAGAGGTTACAGGGACTTGTCTTCCTGCCACTGGAACCCTGGTCTGGGGCTGGGACCCCTCACTTGTACAGGGAAACCTCTGCAGCTGAGCTATCCCTCCTGATTTTTATCTGCCACTGGTGATTGTGGGACCAGCCCATTCTATGTCTCTGCCCCTCCTAATAGTCCCTATGATGTGGTTTCTTTAATTCTCTAGTTGTATGACTTACATTCAACCAGATTTCAGGTGGTTCTGAATGATGGTTGTTCTGTAGTTTAGCTCTAATTTTGATGTGCTTATGGGAGGAGGTGCGCATAGGTTCCACCCAATTTGAATAGTGAACAGGTAGGTGATAATAAGAAATTGGTAATTTTATTATTTTAAGAGTAGCATGGTGATTAAAAACAAAATTTCTTATCAATTAGAGACATGTACTGAAGTATCTGCAGACCAAGATATGACATTCAGAATTTGCTCCAAGAAAGTCCAGTCTAAATAACAGCATGGGGGAAGGTGCGGGGAGTAAGATACATAAAACAGAATCCCCAAAATGTTGATAATTAATGCAGCTGGATGATGTGAACATAAGGACTTATTATAATTTTTTTTGCTTTTTGTTTATGAAGATTTCCATAATAAAAATATCTGCAGAGTTTAAGTATGAAAACAAAATGACCAATGGAATAGGCTAGCTTATCACCCCTATCACTGACAAAATGATCAAGCAGAGCGTCGTGTAGATCCCCAGAGTGCTACACTGGCAGTGGTGACTGTGTACACTCCTATAGCATCATGCACTGTGTTAAACACTCTTTATAGAAGATTCCACTTAGTCCTTCTAGGTCTCAAGACAGGCAGGCACTAACACCCTGTTACAGAAGAGGAAAAGAAAATCCAGACAGGCCAACTAACTTACCCAGGGAGTGCTTGTTATTGCAGGACTTCGACTTAAAGGTTTGGTTAGTTTTAAAACATGTGCCCTTAACTTGTAAACTCTACTATTGTATTTATATAAAAATAATATTAAAAGGATTATATTTTCAGAAAAATTGCTTTGGGCAAAATATAAAATTAACCATACCCTTCTCCCTTCTAATCATGCAGTATTTAGACAAAAAAAAACAAAACAAAAAACAGCAGAGGTGATCGAACCTTTCAGAAGTTTGACTAATCGCGGTGACTGCATGACTATGTGCCCTTGTCAAAACTCACATAAACTGCATAGAAATTATGAATGAATGAAAACACAGCTTGCCTTTTAGAAAGACTAAATGCCCGTAGCCTACCATTTTTAGAAATCAGCTCAGGGTGAAAAGAAACTGCAGATGTAATTTTATAAGCCTGTAAAGAGGTTGACCCCATGGCTTAAACAAGAGTGGTGATCAAGACACACACATGCATACATGCACCGATACGAGGACAATGACTCTGTAGCCAGTGACACTGATTTCTTATAAATATATTTGCAAGATTTATACTACTCACTGCGCCAAAGTAAGGAGCTTGATGTACAACCCCAGTGCCTTCTTCCTCCCTCACATAGCTGTCAACAAGCACAGTAAAAGCACCATTCTCTTTACACTGGAAAAGAAACATTAGGAGGATTAAAGAATGAAACTGTACCATATCATAAAATTAATCTGATAGCAGCTTTTAGAGCTTGAAAAACTTTTAACATGTGAAATTCTTTACAGCAATAGAAACGGCAATAATTCAGATTGAAAAGAAACATGCTAATTCTGTACAGTAGTTCATAAATAATGACTCATCACTTACAAATGAAATAATCATCTAAAGACTTGCAGAGAAAATTTTGTAAGTCTCTTAGCACAACACTGGACTTTTTGGTTAGTTCTCCTGGACTGATTCCTCTATCCAGCCTCGCACTCAGCATGCCCTTTATCAGTCTCAGAAAATATACTCCTTAAACTATTCCCACTTGATATATAGCTCACCCTTGAACAATGCAGGGGTTAGAGGCACCGATCCTCATGCAGTGGATATCTGGGTGTAACTTTTGACTCTACAACTGGCCCTTCGCATCCCTGAATTCAACCAACAACAAACTGAAAACCATTTTTTCAATCTGCAGTTGGGAATGCGAAAAACTGTTTTCTTTCCATGGTTAGTCAAATAAAATCCATGTATAAATGAATTGACACCTTGTTCAAGCTTCAACTGTATTTTCAATCACTGCATACACTTTGCTTTTCTTTCCACTTCAAGTCCAGCTCAAGTTATTCAGTTGTAAAAGGCAAACCTCAAGAGGTGCAGAATGGGGGAGCCAAGAGCTACCAGTTCTATTTACAGATATTCTACCCTAAAGTAACACTGAGAGGTAATATTTCCAATTTGATTTCCTTTTCAGTAACAATAGTTAGGTTAGTACATATAAGGCTACAGACCTACTTTTTCTACATTTCATCCCTTTAACAATTCTTTTCACATATCCTTTGTTTTAGCTCAACTAAATCCCTTTGCTTTCTTATCTCTGCCTTTGTAAAAAAAGTACTTTCAGAAATGATTTTCACAATTAAGTCTATAATCCCGGAAAAGAAAAAGGCATTAGTATTTCCATGTTTTTAAAATATTCTGGTTGCATCTGCCTTTCACAAGTGAACTCAGAAGAAAGACAAAATGGTTTGCGCAAATCACAGAAACAGCAATGAAGCTGGACCTGAAACAAGGTCACCTGGTCCCAAATACAGTATCATTTTCAACTGTTTCACACCTCTTTGTTTGGCACATGCTTAAAACTAAACATGAAAAAGAACCAAACATTTTTCATTGCAGTAACCCAGATCACCTGGATATGTTTTTGGTGTGGTATCATAGGTACTGAAAGGTAAGTCTTCTATGATATAAACAGAGAATATGTATGTTCTTACGATCATAGGGAACACAAAAGTACCTCACTGTTTATAAATACCAAGAAACTCCACACTACATTCATATCTGTCCAGCTCCGGATCCTGCCCCACTGAGGCTGAGACTGGTCAACAGTCAACACAGTGCTGTACCCACATACTCTCATAGCTCTCATTTAATATTTCAGAAAATGTGTATTTTAGGTATATATCAAATGATTTTGTCCTAAGTCAGAGAATTTGTAATCTCTGTCTAAAATTCACAGAAGGTTCCAGAAATTGCAGGAAGCTAAGTGAATGGATAGGTCTTATTCATCTTAACTCTATGTACTAAGTGCATATTCCAATGACTTAACCCAAAGTTCCTATCTAAGGTGTCCACGTGCACTTTCTGAGAGGGTTGAGCTTTCCTCAAGTCCTCAATTGAGTCTGTGGGTCAGAAAGTTTAACAGTCACTCACCTAATGGAAGAGTTTTAAGACAAAAACAAATAAAACATAAAACAAATTATGTTAAGATACATGAGAAACGACTACAGTAACGACATGTTCCAGAAGGGAGAAATCAAAGAGGCATTTCAGAAAACACTTTTTCCGATGGGATCTAAGTTCAGCTTTAAAAAGTGAGTTTGAACTAGAGCTGATGTGACATTACAGAAAGGTGATGGATTTTTTAAACAGAAGAAAAAGGTAATGAAAACAAAGGCAGGCAGGAAAAAAGGGTAGTATAACTGAAGCAAAAGATATGTTAGGTGATGCGACTAGGAAGCCAGTCTGCCTCATGCCAAGTGGAGAACATTCAGTGAGGAATGTGCTGTCAAACAAAACAACTACAGGCTTACAGGGACGAAACAGATCAGGCAAAGCATAGGGATATCCATCAGCAGCAACATGTAATGAGGGAAAGGGCCACTAGTTAGGAGACTGGAAACACGGAAAACACTCAAAGAGCGTGAAAATGAAAAGACAGGTGTAGGCAACACTGTGGACACAGTCCAAATGGCAGGTGTCATCTGTATTAAGCAAATTCTGTTACTGAATTGAAACACAACACAGAGGTAAGCAAATGTTTTATTCTGGGCTGTAAGGTTTTGCTGGATAACAATATGTCCCACTGAATATATTTCTTACATAAGATGTAAAGCCAGGTTTGATAGTGTTGCTCATCATTTTACTCTAAGACTTATAAATAAGGACTGATTCCTGCTGACCTTGTTCTTCTGTTGGTGGTTGGATTTACAACTATAGCTGCAAATTCTGTTGTCAGAAAACTACATAAAACAGCTTTATTACTCCTAAGAAAAGTTACTAAATTAATGAGCTCTGTTGTGGTGCCTAGATTTAAACACCCACCTAGTCAATTTCCATTAAATGAACTGTTTATTTTTTTATAGTCTTATTTTGAGTACCAGCCTAAATTTGTAAAAACAAAAACTAAAACCATCATATTCCTGGGTGATGTGTACACTATAAACAATAAATATATACACATATAGCTTATCAAAAGTAAGTAATCTTTTATGTAACTTGAGAAAAGTATTTTTAAAGTTCCTGTAAGATTTTAATGATTAGAACAAGGGAATACAAACAGAACTTAATTCTGTTCACACCAGACTTTTTGATTCAGGCACACTCATGAAAACAATATAATAATCAGACCACTTCAGTTACCATTATATTGCTCTAGTTATCAATATAATACAAGGGTCGTGGAGAGTCACTGTGGCAATGCTCCCTAAGCTTACCTTCACAAAATAATCAAACAGGGGTCTGTACTTCTTGCCTTTGAGATAGACACCAGGAAATCTAGGGGGAAAAAAAAGAGAAAAGCAAACTTACAATTATATTCAAATTACCAAAGGAATTAGGTTGTAGCCACATCAAGTCACCATCCCCTTCTGATTTACTTGTTTCTTAGTCATTAATGTAGGCACGTTACCAAAAATGCTAGTATTTAAAAAAGTACTTAATATTTAAAATGGTATTGGTATTTAAACTAAACTTGAATAATACAGCTTTTGGATAAGAAAGTTATCTCATTTTTTTAAAACTAAAGACACACATGCAAAAGTCAATGATTTGTATACTTACCTTTCAAGGATCTCATAGTCACTTTCCAATTTAAAGAGGGCTGGTAATCTGGCCTCCATTAAAATGAGTGATGTACCTCTTACAACATCTATGAGACCAATAGAAAAAAATGGACCTCAGTGATATTCACACTTTGTCTTACTCTAAAAAAATGCATCAACATAGCTGTCCCTCCAGCAACTCCTGTATCACCTGTACTCAGTGTGCTCCATACTCGCAGAGAAACATTGCAAAGAACACTACACACTGCTTTCTGGATACTAAAAAGATGAAAACATCAAACGCTGTTAGGCATCTCATCAATTGTTGTAAAGTGCACCTCTATTCATTTTAAGTAAACTAATCTTTATTTTCTACCAAAGGTAATATATGTGACTGATTCAAAGTCATTAACATTAAACCAAGAAGTTCACAAATAAAAGTCCCCCGTAATCTCATCTACCCTCAGGCACTAACTATCATATATTTGAGTGCCTATCTCCAGGTATTTTTCTATGCATATGGTAACACATATTATGCGACTGAGTGGTTTAATTGTGGAATATAACTCAATATAGTTTTAAAATTTGTTTTCACATAATACACTGTGAACATCTGTTTACATTAGGATGAGTATCCTTGTATGTTTCTTTGTATTCTTATTGGAAATGGAGCATATTACCCTAAAAATAGAAAAGCTGGAACAATTATATAAACATTTAAAATTTAACAGATACATTGTCTTACAAAACCTTAGAAAAAAATTCCCACCTATAAAGGATAACATACCGAAGAATTTACTAGAGCCTATGACATACATACAATTCACCATAAGAAAAATGAGAATGTGAATCTTCGTGAAGGCTTCTGTAATTCATTGAAAAACTGCTATAAATAAGTTTGACACTCATGAGGCCTGACTTCATAGGAACTTCATTACAAGTGGAGTTTACATTTTCTGAATAAAACTCAGAACGCATAGTCTACCAAGTACAAGAGGCATATACAAGCAGAGTGACAGGATTGAAATCTCAGCCAGATGGCCCCTAAGGCTGTCAGGCTCACTACAGAATGGCTATGTCTCAAGGGTGACCAAGAGCAGTTATAGAACCAGGCTCTATGTATACAATAGCTCTTTCCCAGCAGGTATCATAAGAAACCAACTCTTGGTCCCATCCACTCCCAAGGCATGGCTAAATAATAATACAATTTACCTGTTTTCTGACCCCCAATCCTCTCCATTCCTTTATCAATATTTTCCTCTTGCCAACAAAAGCTACTGTGGATCATGCTGATTGTCATGTAAGGTGGGTTTTTTTCCCCATAGGTTTTTTTTTTCCTCCCTTGCTTCCCCTCCTCCCCTATAAACTATCAAAACCTTGAAGGTTCCAATCTTCTATTTTCATATAAGTATCTTTAAAATGGCCTCATTTAGACTGTGGTTAACTCTCTACCAGTGAATATTAGAAAGACACAAAGTCAAGTTGTGATACAAAATATGTGATACTGAGGCAGGAGAGAGCATAGCAATGGAGGAGCTCTGAGACTGCACTGCTGATGCTGGCCAGTGTCTAGCCTCCTGGTTGTCAGGAAACACCTTTTAGCACCTAGGTAGAGACCATGCCTGTGCATGTAAAGTTAGTGGTAGTTAATGAAAGGATTAAGCCAGCACCACTTGCTATCGTGGCACCATTTGCCAAGCAGGCCTATAACCTTGTTAAACATGACTGCCATTTTTCTCTTCTGAGCTTATGTCCCCAGGACTGGAAATTACTGGAAAGCAAGAACAAAACTAACTGCTCCCTACAGCCATGGGCAGAAGATAACATTGGAACAAACTGCAGCCTTGTATAACAATGCCCCAGTGAAACGGGGTGCAAAGTGGAAATGTTCCCCATAGCCCAAAGTTGGAGGATGAGGGAAGGGAATGATAGGATGAGTGATAGGATAAGGGAAGGGGATAATATAGAGGTTAAGATATCTTTTATAACAATGGCAAGTTGATAGCTGTGTTGCCAACTTGGATAAAAGGTCTACTTGACTTTCAGACTTAGCCTGGGGAGCTTATACAGCACCTGCAGGAGAGGGCAGGCTGCTGTGTCAACGGGTAACCTTGCTCTGACTAAAGATGACAGCCAAAAGAAGGTTAAATATATGGGGGAACTGGCAAAAGTAGCACTTTATAGGAGGGGCCAGATATGAGGTCACACAGGATGCTCCAGGTCAGCATTTAAAAAATAAGGGTACGCTGAGAGGAAGGGAAGCCAAGCCAAGCGTTTGAAAGGGTGTAGAAGCGTTGCCCCATTGGCTGTGAGGTCAGTCGTTACTGGCAACCTTGAGGAAGGAAAGAGCCAGGGAAATTTCAACCATGAGGTCTGAGAGGAAGCAGCATGCAGCTATACAGTCTCTAGTGAGGCGGTCCACCATGAGGGTTGGTGTATAAGGTATAAGTCGTACCGGCTAGGAGTTCGGATTCCGCTATGTGGCCTGAGGTAGTGAGGAAGGCAGCCATGCAGGCTGAGGAAAGGGTATAAGGAGAGAGCTGATGGAGCTAGACAGGAACCTGCTGAACCAATCACGGATTTGTGAGAGATGCCTGGAACTCTAGCTTTTGTTTCTCTGAGGGATATACAGAGAAGCCACTCTCTTGGTATGTGTGACTCCCTGGGCTCCACCATGATCCAGAGTAACATGGCACATGTTTTCCTGGACTACTACACAGAGGCCAGAAAAGACAATGTACCCCAGCCTCCTGAAGGAGAGGGCAGCCTCCTGTAGGAGGATAGAGACTGAAACTCACAAGTGTATACTTCAGAGAGCACGGAGATTTGCATAGCTGGCTTAGGAACAGATAAGGATATGGGGAACTTTGGGGCATGTCTTTGACTTATAGCCTGGTGGAAAACAAGGTAAGTGCTGGGTTTCATAGGAGAACAGGGCTCTGAGCAGGAGTGCTCCCAGACCCCCGAGGTAAGAATCCTGTAAATAAAAACCTGTTTCCTTCAACACTGATTGCTGGGTCATACATCAAGGTGACAAGTGGACGGGCCCTAGTTTGCTCTGTTACACCAATAGCCAAGAGGCCACACAACAGCAACTTCCTGACCTTATCTAATCTAGTTATAATCCAATAAAAACTCACAGCCCCTAATTCTCAATTTTGGTGCATCTCTCCACACTATTTCCCTCTCCTTTCTTGGAGAGTGAACAAATACTTTACTCTTTACACTTTCTTCTCTGTGAATTCTTTCACAGCCCATGTCACTGACCACCCTAACAGTTAACCCGCCTCACCCCACTTCCTGTATTTTGCCACATATAATGGACTTCCGTGCTTAACGTGCATCCATGTTTTTGGCCCAAACATAAAAAACTTTCCTTTTAATTTTTGAATTCAATTATACAAAAAAAACAAAAAATACCCCACCAACAAAAAATACCAACACAACTCAAAAACCCATTTGTCCTGGTCTAAATATAATCCTTTTTTTCTTTTATTTTCCAATAGCTCCCCATGCCCTGCCTTCTTCCTAAAAATATCTTTCATTTTGCATAACTCTTAGCAGTACTCTTTTAGTTGCTAAATGGTATACTACTTAATAAAACCAATTAGACCTTCAAATTTATTTGGCTGAATATTGTTTTTTAACAGATTAGAAAAAAAAAACCTCTTTTAGAGTTTATTGTTCTGATTAAGCCTAATACTTTTTCAGAGCTTCTATTTTTACTCCAAAAATAAATGAAACTTTCATTCTTTCCCAAAATGTTAAAATTATTTCATCTATATTGATTATAATTAACTAGGCTCACACTTACCTTTAATCTTTACATATTGCATATCTGGATTAACACAGAGGGCAAGGTTACTAGGAAGAGTCCAGGGAGTAGTTGTCCAAGCAACCAAAGATACATTTTCATCTTCCTCTAAAGGGAAGGTTACAAATATTGAAGGGTCTTGAACATCCTGAAAGAAATTTGACAAAGTATTCTTTTACAAAACCCTAGACATGGAAGGAAAAGAAACTAATCCTGAAAAATAAATTGACATTCAGAACAAACTGAGATTTTAAAAAGCACTTACCATATTTATAAAAACAAAACAGAAATTCAAATATATATTTTAATAAACTTTAAAAGCTTTAATAATTATACACTGCATATTGATATTTTGGTCAATGGACTGCAGATATGATGGTGGTCCCATAAAGATTATAATGGAGCTCAAAAATTTCTAAAGGATAGACTAGTAATGTCGTAGCTTTCA
The DNA here is from genome assembly GCF_021234165.1 of Pteronotus mesoamericanus. NCBI lineage: Eukaryota > Metazoa > Chordata > Mammalia > Chiroptera > Mormoopidae > Pteronotus > Pteronotus mesoamericanus. The sequence continues at coordinate 3,250,329 of NW_026555304.1, forward strand.
TAAGGTTGTAAGGCAATGCATTAGGTAGCCTTAGTAGCACTGTGTCACAATCGTCTACAATATTCAGTATAGTAACATGCTGTACAGATTTGTAGCCTAGGACGTGTAGGGAAACAGAGTATGTCATCCTAAATTACGTCTATTTTTATTAGATCAATTAAAGAAACAGTAGACTGGGAGAAGCTCTGAAAACCAAGTAGTAAGTTAGTTTTTGTAAAAGACATTTACTTTTGTAAAGGAAGTCTCCACCTGTAAGAGTTTCTCCTCTCCGAGTGCCAGGAAGAGGAAGAATGTATCTGCAGAAACTCTTTTATCAATACAGAAGACAACTGTGTAAATCTGCAGAGCAAACTTACTTTTTTTTAATGTGATTTTCCTGGCAATTTCTTGTAAATGACTCCCACCACCCCTAACATCTAGACTTGAGCAAGATATATTTTAAGGTGGCTTCTGCATTTTTGCAAGTTACTCAGTTTTCCTGGGTCTCTCCCATGTACAGAGAAGGTATACATGCTATTAAACTTCTTTGTTTTTTTCCTGTTAATCTGGCTTTTATTGTAGGAATGACTTAGCAAAGAAGCCAGAATGGTATAGGGAATTTATTTCTCCTCCCAACAGAACAAAAGGCTATTTGCCATATAGTCTAGCTTTGTAGTAGGCTATTACACCGAGGTTTGTGTTAACTGCATTCTGATGTTCTCACAAGGACAAACTCGCCTAATAGATCCTTAAATGGAGCATGACTGTAGTCAGATATAAAATATTAAGTGTGTCAAGAGGGCTATATGTATAATAGAGGTTTCACTATTACAATGATCTATTTTACAGTATACCCTTTATAAGTAGTACATCAACAAAATAACTTTGGAAAAAATTATTCTTTATTCCAAAATCTAAAAATGAGTCATTCTGAAACACCGTATACTTGAAATTTTAATATGCCAAAACTGTAACAGAATGAAATGTTGGCCTCACTCCACCTTGTTCAAGCCTGCTTTGTTCCAATGGCCTTCAGGTTAATAGCTTCTGCTTAGTTTTGCATAGAGACATGCTAATCATTAGAGAAATTTTGCTTGTGGCCTAAGTTTTACAAAAAACTCACTTAACAGAAATTGTTTCTCTCAAGAAGAGAAACATGTACAAAAATGATTATCAAAGAGTTGAATGGACTCGCATCAGCTAGAATCAACAGACTAAGAACAAAAAAGTTTCACAATCTTCCTTGGACCCTGTTGGTGCACAGATGCATGCAGCTGTTAGTCACCTCTTTCCCCTCCTATTTCCCTCTTCCCTTAACATAAAAGGCTGAACTCTGTACTTCCTTAAGATGGTTCTTTAGGATGCCATTCTGCCATCTTTTTGGCTTGCTGGCTTTCTGAATAAAGTCACTTGCCTTGCCTCAGCACCCTGTAAATCAACTCATTGGCTGTTGTGTGGCAAGGGGTAGGAATTTGAACTTGGTTCAATAATAATTCATCTCCTAAAGAAAAAAACAACCTTAGTTGTAACCAATACACAATCATAGAACTGTAACCGAGCAGCCTGGGGTCTGACTACCTAATGCTTGTGAACAAGCATAACGTGGAAGTAGGTGAGGTTTATATTAACAGGTATACAATTTTGGGGCGTGGTGGCTGGGAGCAGCCCTGCTCCAAGCCAACCTCTTCCACAAAACACAGAAATTCCACTGTTCCCAGAAAGAATTCCAAATCCATGCCCATTAGTTACCTATCATGCTTATCTATCCTTTCAGAGCCCAAGGAGGCTACACTAACAAGCCTCTACTTCTCCAGCTTTCAGTTACACACTTCTGGGTTCCAGACCACTACTATCTCTTGCAGCTTCCTCTGTCTCCCAGGGCCTGGGGTGCGATGCCGGATCACTTCATGCAAGAGAAGCTCCATCTGTGGGACCCTGCACCCAACAGTTACTCGCGCCCCAGGGCCAGTGAGTGCTCCCAGCCCATGCCTCCATGTGTTGTCCTCAGGGCAAAAGCAAGGGCAAAGTCCCAGACCCCTGTATCACAGAGTAGCTGCATTTCAAGGGCCTGCAATGGAAGACGCATCTTGGAGTGGGACTCTACCTCCATGGGCGGGCCCCCCACTGTGCAAGGTGGAGGGGGGAGAAGCCCTGAGTGGGCCCTTCATGTGCCTATCATGCAAGCAGCTCCCATGCCCCACCCCAATCAGGTGCGGGCAGCAAGGAAGAGAGAAAGTTTCTCCCAGTGATGTGTTTTAAAGTCTGGGCCCACAAACCCATGCACAATGGTGCATCTGGCTTTTCAACCAACGCACTCTTAATGTCTGCCACGTTTGTCAGCATCACAGTATCTTTGTCCCTCTTCCAGATGCCATTTCACAGAACGGGGAAGAAGTTTCCCAGCTGTGAACAGGGGCACAAGTGTCTTGACCCAAGATAGGGGATTTGGCCCACACGTCCAGCCCAGATTCTGTGCAGCTGGTGTCACGAACTGCTCATTTGCTGGGGCAACACACGCTGGTTAGTGCCATGGTGCCTTTGTTTACAGTGGTTCCCAGGCATTGATGCCTGTCTAACCCCAGCTCATCTCAATCCAGGGTTGCCATCATCACTTCCTGTAAACCCCTCCCTTCTGGTGGTGGACGGGAGGTACTGGCTCTCAGGATTTCTTCCCTGCTCCCCAGAAATCTGGGCAGACCCCTCTGTTACAGAATAGCTACACAATAAAAAGAAAATGCTGTGTTGGGAGAACGCAGAGCAATCAGAATTGTCTAGTGGGAGTATCATTCAGTATAACCACTCTGGAGCACTCTATGCTAGTATATACTACAGTGAAAGGAATCAACCTTCAGCCCACAAGCCTAATCTGGCTGTACCCTGTTTTCATACACATCAAGAGCAAGGAATGGTTTTGACAGAATTGAGTACTGGAAGACAGGCCATTTGGCTCACAAAGCCTAAAATATTTACTAGATGGTCCTTTGAAGGCTGCCAACCTGTGTACTGGCGCTAAATATAAGCATACCTTTTGATTCAACAATTCCACACCTGCTGGGTATGTGTCTAACAGAGATAAGTACAGAAGACAAGTTCTACAATGTTCACAGTAGCACTATTGATAAGAACTACAAACTGAAAATTGCCCAAATGTCCATCAATATTAGGATAAATTAAAAAAAAACTAGATAATAATTAAAATGGCAACCTACAAACACAACATGGATGACTTTCAAACAATCTTGAGCAAGAGAAGGCAGACATACACAAACAAAATCACACAGTATGAAGCCATTTATGTATATCTTAGAATCAGCAAACAAATCAGTGCAGTTGGAAGGAGAGGTGAGGAGTGCACAGCTAACTTAAGGGACCATGATGAGAAGAGAGAGCTACTGATAGGCTGATAAGGTTCTTTATTTTATCTGGGTGCTGGCTTCACAGACTTATTCATTTTGTGCAACTATATGGAGTAGAGCAAGAAAATGGTGGAGCAGAAAACAGGCATTATCATTAAAATAAGGCAACAGGCACTAAGATGTAAAAGATTAATTTTAGCACGTACAGAAATGAACATAAAAAAATAAAACTTAAAACTTCTACATGGAAACCCAAACAAAACATTAATAATGATTGCCTTTGGGTACTGGGATAAATTTTCCAATGGTTTCAAAATATTCCCCAATGAGACTGAACTTCAAAAATCTTCCAATTAACCAGACTTTCAAAAACCAAAAACTCAGACAAATAACAAATGAGTATTTTTATATACCAAAAGGTGGTTTACCCTTGAAAACAGTTGGAAGGCCTTTCTCTTCAAACTCAGTGTACTCTTGCACAGCTTGTTCTTTCCCAATTAGACAATGTTTATGGAAGAGAGTAACTTTTTTAAGTTCTAGAAGCTCACAAGCTATTATGAAGGTCTAATATGGAAAAATTTAGGTGCCAAAGGACACCCAGCATAGACAGACAAGGATTTATATTTAAAATGATCATAGCTATGCCCCTCAAAACCACTCAAATGTCTACCAAAACAATAAATTATAACCTGTTGCATGAAACACTACACAGCAGTTAAAAATAAACTTAAATGTGCATGTATCAAGATAAAGAATCTTTAAAAAATAGTGTTTAGTAAAAAAGGTAAGATGTAGAGTAAGTAGAGTGGTGAGATTTAAAAACATGCAGGACAATGCTTACTGTTTATGGATATTTATGTAGATAGTAAAAGTATAAAAATATGCATGGGAAAGAAATGTCAATTTCAGCATAGTAGTTACCTATCAGGATGTAATGAAGGAAATGGAAAAGTGCTATAAATATACTATGGTATATTCACTCATATAGATATTAGAACCAAATATCTGTAACTACAGGTAACGTGGATCACTGTCAGAATGCTGAGTGAGAAAAGCTAGTTACAAAGAAAACAAAAAAACAGAGTGGTTCTTTCCATTTCCACAAATTGCAAAAGCAAAATTAATCAACTAATATCTGTAGTATTTAATATATTTTTATAAAAAAGAGATGCCATTTATGGAAATTATCAAATGGTACACTTAAGATTTGTCCATTTAATTGTTTATGAATTTTAACCACCCCACCTTGACAACAACACCCCCAAGACCATAAACAAATACTGACCTCTTTAACGACATACACGAAAAAAATAAAAATAAAAATGAAGTACCAATTTCTACAAAATATAAAGGACAGAGAAAATGTTATATTAGATCATGGAGACGCAACTCAAACACTCACATTGTGGAAACTCTCAAGACAAAAACTGTCTCCTAAACAATAATTTGCAAGGAAAAAGAATAGAAAGAGAAAAGGAGACCTACAGATTAATACGAAACAAAAACAGTTATTACTATGGATAAACCTTTCTTAAATCCTGACTAAAAAAAAAAAATCCAAAATAAACCTGAGGGACAAAAGGTATGGTATTTATGAGACAAAAAGAAACACTACTGATATAAAGGAACTAAAGAATATTAAAGTATTTAAAATTAACAATGACTGCTGATGAGTTTAGGTGCAAAAATGGCACTACAGCATTGTTTAAAAAAAGATAGTGCTTAGTATATAATTCTCTACATTCGTATGTGCTTAAAATATTTTATTAAAAAGAAATACAACACAATTATTAGTACTACCATAAAAGGGTATTTAGGAAGACAGGAATTATTATGCCCACATTAGAAGGATTTGCAAAGATCAAACTAAACGTATGAAAAGCATTCTATAAGATGAAAAGTGCTTTCAAAATGCAAGGTTTAGTAACATTTCCAAATCTAGCTATAAAATGAGAATTTCCCCTCAAAAATCAATGTCCTTTAAAAAGAGAAGGATAAATTTTCAGAAATGAAAACACCTCAATACACACACACACGAGAACAAACAGTTCACAGTTCCTTAAGATTTATTGCCTTCACGATCTAGATAAGTTAAAGCAGTATATTTTATACCTATTGTAAGACATGTCTAAAATCTATCAAACCAATGACAGGATATTCCATTGATTAGAAAAGAAGCTTATAATACTGTACATCCATTCCCAATCAGATTTTTTTCCAATACCAGTAATAAATAAATGAACTATGAGATCTCAGGTGAGAGATAAAAATCATCCAAACCAACAACTCTTGTGAAACAGTAACAGGAGAAAAACAGGGCAGAGCTTAACTTGTAAACCAGAGTCATAAAAGTATGGTCAAAACAAGCAAAACCTATCACATTAAGTAAGACATTATTCACAAATATCACAGGGAAAAGGTAATCCCTTGTTTTCAATCTTAACAGAGCTTCAGTTCAGTGACTGGTAACATTACCAGCAATCAGTTAAAAATAATCAAACTGATAAGACTTGTTAGGCTAACATTCTATATTGGGACCAGTTACCTTGCTCACTACCACCATTTAACTTTCTGTGTACATAATGCCCAACGACATCCTACTTACCTTGTAATTCTGGTGAGATTCGAAGTTGGAAAGTGGAGTGTTGCACGCAGTAGAAAAGGGCATCACTTTCATACCTCTATAAACAAGGCCTTTATCATAGAGTTGTTTGAAGACCCACCTAGCAAGTAAAGAGACAAAGTTTTGGAATAATTATATAACCTAAACTCTGTTTCCCCAAATGTAAACATTTACACCAGGTAATGTTTAGTTTGTGTCAACCAAAAATGTGAAAACACAGTGTCTCTGAACTGAAGATTATCTAGTAAATTACAAGAGATCAGAATGAGACATTATGTAGACATAAAAATACTACTTATTTGTTGACATGGAAACATGTTCATAACTTAATACTGAGAAAAATAACACTATGTTGTAAAGTACCAATTATGTAAAACCGTACATATCAGTACACATTTACATTTTTCAAGAATGCTGAAAAAATACTCCACTATGTCTGATATTTCAGTTGTTTTTAATGGTTTTCTGGTATATTGCTTACATTTTACTATAATGGGCAGTATTACACCACTGGGGTTAGAATCTCTCTCTCCCCTACAACTAGTCAAAAACCTTTATTCAATACTTAATTATGTTACTTCAAGCAAAATATATTAATAAAACACGGCAAATGTCAGTAACAGTCATTCCAGATTCTCCTGTGACTGCTCAACTCTCCCAAATGGATGCTAGGATGCGCTGGGGGAAGCCTCAAATTTTCCCACTTTCAAATTCGATCCTTATAGTCCAATTATCATGTGACTGCCACAACAAATGAATTAAAACCCCTCTCCTTTGCTATGATACATTTTTAAGAAAACTGAGCATTTTCATGGCATTCTTTGGCTTTAAATAAAGCTTAAAAAGTGATGTTTTACAATTAATTTCCCAAGGTTAAACTCTTTCTTAAAGTATATACTTTGAGGTAGAACACTTATAGAGGACTGCAGAGTGAGTGTTAGATTAGCTATTTTAAGACCCAGTTTTTAAGCGTAAGAGCAATAAAACAAGCTGTGTGATTTTAGGGAAGTCGTGATCACTTGCCTTTACCTCAAACAGGGTCCCAACCCAATCTGCAGGGCTCTTTGCATGAGGTGAGAAAATTCACATAGAAATACTTTACATTTTTAAGCCAAAAAAAAAAATTATTCAAGAAAATGTAAAAATATTTTACTTATCCTAGTACATGAATCAATAGTCAAAACTGCACTATTACACATTAATAAAAATTCCACATATCATCCTCAGATTGATCAGTTTCTCCACAAAGATTTACACATTTCCAATGTATACAATTCTTCCTCAGTGTGCTACTCAGCTCAGAGGTTCTGCTCTAATATTCCCCAAATCAAGTGCAGAATGTTTATCAATTTCTCCAATGATTGCAACATTGACACCTCTTATGATATATAACCCTAGTACCACTTGTTCTACTGTCTGTGAAGAGTTGAACGCTTGTTCATGCTTTCATCCACAATTGAACTAATGGTCTGGTCAAAACCTTTCAGTGTTCCCACTATCATTCTCCCATCAGAATAGCAACAGGTCAGCTGATACAGGTCTCCAGAGTGGAAGTCACGGTGCTCAGTCCGGTCACACCAGGCAACATTGCAGCATAGGTGACAGAAGGACCACGTGGAACTACTTTATAAACTCAAAAGCTCCAACTCAATCTAAATTTTCACCATTATTATTAATACCATCATTATTAAAGGTATCACCTACTATTTTTCATATTTACCCGCCCTACCTGCCTTATTTATATGCCAAGGTGTTTCTCAAAACACTAACATCTTAACACCAATAAACTTTAAAAGCTGTTTTCTCTTGATTCAAGCATGTTTTGTGTAAATTAAGAATTATGATATAGAGCTATAATTTCCAACATGTAGCAAGACACTAGCCATAGGTGCACATTTACATTTAAATTCATTGAATTTAGAAATTCACCTTCTTGATCACAGTAGCCACATTTAAGTGATCAATAGTCCCAATCCAGAACATAAGTATACCTTTTGGATTTTTAACACAAATCCTGGTTTTTAGATGCTGTAATAATGAGAATCCGAGCTGTGCAGTGAATAGGAAGCCCCCTTCCCAAAGTTCCTGGCACGTCAGAGAATCTGATCAGTTTCTACTCTCGGGTAAGTGGGTTTGGAGATGCATCCACAGGGGCACATCAGTGTCAAATGGTGTGAGAACCGCCCCAGGTGTCTTGTTCCTCAAAGGCAAAGAATATGTGCCAAGTATGTGCAATAGATCCTGACTAACTGAAATGTGAGCAGGTAGACAGAAAGGCAATGAATGAGTCACAAGCACCTACAATGCAGTGCAATGAATGTGCTTCCCATGAAATAGCTTTGCAACTCACTTGTAATTATGTATAACTTATCTGAGTAATATATAGAGGACATTTTACAACCCTAATAATAATGTCTCTTTACCTATTAACAATATGTAATGATTTTCAGACTACAGTAGCAGGCTTAAGTTAAAACACCTATCAAGGCTGACATTGCAACAGCTGTCTTTTTAAACAGTAAATAAGCAAAACCCATTTTGAAACAGTTACGGAACAGTAACTGCACTATACTTTTCTCCTGGTATAAAATTCAAGCACACAATCTCTTATGATTTAATTCCTTAGAAAACAAATTCCTGAAACCAGTTTCCCTAAATTTTGTATCAATTTAACAAAAAAACTGATTATTTTCAGTAAGTCGACATTCAATATTATTTTATTAGTTTTAGGTGTACAGCATAGTGGTAAGACATTTTTATAATTTATGAAGTGACTCCCTCACCCTGATAATTCTAGTACCCACATGGAACCAAATACAGTCATTACAGTATTACTATATTCCCTATGCTAAACTTTACAATTCTGTGACTATCTTTTAACTACCAATTTGTACTTCTTAATCCCTTTACCCTTTTCAACCATTCTCCAAACCTCCTCCCATCTAGCAACCACTAGGTTTTTGTTTATCTACAAGTTTCTTGTTTGTTCATTTAGCATAATACCCTCTAAGTCCCTGCACATTGTTGCAAAAGATCTCATTCTTTATCTTTATGGCTTAGTAATATGCTAATGTATTTAAGTATCATATCTTTTTTATCCATCTATTCATCTACTAATGGATACTTAGGTTGCTTCCACATATTAGCCGTTAATAATGCTGCAATGAACAAAGACATCCATGTATCTTCTTGAAATAGTTTTTTCTTCAGATAAATATCCAGAAGGGGAACTGCTGGGTCATACGATAGTTCTATCTTTTTTGAGGCAACTCCATACTGTTTTCCATAGTGGCTGCACCAATTTCCAATCTCACCAACAATGCATGAGGATTCCCTTTCTCCACATCTTTGCCCACAACTGTGTGATTTATTGATATTGTGTGACTTATAGATTCCAGGTCATTTATATTTGTTCTACATAGTGTGAATGATTCTTTGTTCTGGTGCAGAAACACTAATGTATTTGATTATGGCTTGCTGCCGAATATTCTGGGGCCATTATACATGACAAAATACATGAATATCTTATTACCTACCTAGAATCCAAAATTAATTGATTTCAAAAAAAAATCTATGTACAGTGCTAGAATGATGGATCCATGTCATTACACTCTTACCCAAAACCACAGAATGTTCAATAACAACAATCGACTTTGAGTGATTATAATGTGTCAATAAAGGTTCGAAGGTAACAAATGTACCATTCTGGTAGGGGATGTTGAAAACAGGAGGCTATGTAAGTGGGGTTACAAGGCATATGGGAAATGCCTGTATTGCCTCAATTTTGCTGTGACCCTAAAAATACTATAAAAAAATATATAAAATTTTAAGTCTTAAAAACAAAAAACAAAATTCATCACCCTGCTAATACAGGGGTGAGCAAAAGTACATTTACAGTTATAAGCGAAACAGAGTTGATTCTTATTTATTATTGCATTTTCAATTTGAACTGTAAATCTACTTTTGCTTACCTCTATGTAATAGAATTGTATTTACAATTTCAAATAAACCTACCAGACAGATTCCATGAATTCTGGATACAGAGTTTTGTAGTCATTGTCAAAGTCAATCCATCGGCCGAGTCTGGTAACAGTAGACTAAAAAATACAAATATTAATTATTAGAGAATATTATTTACGTTACTGTACACCATTGGGTTTTACTTCCTGTTTTAAAGCATTTTTTTTTTAAAGATTTGATTTATTCATTTCTAGAGAGAGGGGAAGGGACAAGGGAAACATTGATGTGAGAGATACATTGACTGGCAGCCTCTTCCATGCCCCCACCAGAGGATCTGGTCCGCAACTCAAACATGTACCCCGACTGGGAATCAAACCTATGACCTTTCAGTTGCAGGCTGGTGCTCCACCCACTGAGCCACACTGGCCAGGGTGAATGTGTTTTACTTCTTTCTCACACCGCATACAATGATTTTGAAAAAAAAAAACAGAAAAATCAATGATTGAAGTTAATCTATATTGCAATCAATATGGTACATAAGTTTAGGAACCAGTTTTTTCCTGGCATACATCCTATATGTAAATAATGTTATTTACAAGTATTAATGTGTCTTTAAAGTATACCAAAACTACCATCTGAAAAACACTGGCAAGAACCATTAATAGGTACTAAAGCTACTGAATGAAAGTATAAGAAACAGAATATTTGCAAAGACTCTCCCCACAGAATAATGATCAATTTCAAATGAAAAACTCTGACTTTACAATGAAGAAACCTGACAGAGATCACCTTAGTGACAAAAGTTAACACCAATGAGACATCAGTATCACAGGCCTCCTGATTATGATAGATTAAGAATGGTATGATGTCACTTCTGAAGCATTTTTTCTGAACTGCAAAACCTACACTAGATCATGAAGAAACGTTAGACATTGAGGGACTTCTACAAAATAAATGGTCTGTACTATTTAAAAGTGACAAGGTCATAAATGACAAAGATAGATTGAGGGAATGTTCCATATTTAAGCAGACTAAGGAGGTATGACAACTAAATGCAATGTGTGCTTCTAGATTGGATCACGACCCAGAAATAAAAATTAGTGGAACTGGTTAAATTTCAGTAAGGTTTAACATATTGTATTAATGTTAATTTCTTTTTGATAATTTGCTGATTATATAGTTACTGAAGAGGTTAGCTGATGAATGAAGGACATAGATGAATTCTTCATACTACTTTTTGCAAATATTTTTACATTTATTAGTTTTAGAAAGAGGAAGGGAGGGGGGAAAGAGAAACATCGATTTGTTGTTCCACTTATTTATGCATTCATTGGTTGGTTCTTTTATGTACTGTGACTCTCTAGTTGAACCCGCAACTTCGGTGTATCAGGATGATATTCTAACCAACCGAGCAACCTAGCCAGGGCCTACTTTTGCAATTCTTAATAAGTCTAAGTTAATTCATAATGAAAAATTTACAAATAAGAAAAAAAAAAAGACCCAAATACATATTATAATCACCAGGATTTTTAGCTACTGGCAAATAGTAAAGAAAAATTAGATTTAAGAAAGGAGAAAATTTAGCAGCTTTGATTTTTCAAGTTGATTAAAAAGAATTTTATTCATCAATGAAGTTACTCTTTGGAGCAGAGAATAAGATAAGCACTGTTTTGTGGGAGAGATAACTTGGCAGGGTGGGCGGAAAGAATATTAACAAGAGACCAATTAGGAGATTATTACAGAAATAGAGGTAAGAGGCTAGGGAAAGGTTGTAAGAATGAAAATGTATGTGACTAAGTAAGCAATACTAAGAAGAAAAACTTGATACGGCTTGACATTTGATTTGACCATGAGGATTAGTATTTGAAGCCTGATGTTTTTGGCAGAACAAGGAATTCTGAAGAACGGCAACTTTGAGAAGTCAAAGTGGTTAAGATGGCTAAGACTGGGGGCAAAAAAAAAAAAAAAAAAGGCGCCAGACATTTTTTAGGTTGTACAGACAAAGTACTGGGTTGGCCAAAGATTTCTTTTGGCTTTTTCCTAAGACGGGTGTAGTAGAGCTTAGTTGTCGTTTAACTTCATTCAAAACAATGTTAGATTGTATTGCGACAGCTGCCGTATCAGTGTGCATTAAAAAAAAACAAAAAACATTAAAATTGGTGAATTTTTGTACAGGCATTTTAATAATATTAATAAAGCTTTATTATTTCAAGAAAGATTTTAAAAAAGAAACTGAAATGCAAAAGAAGATTTGTGCAGTGTACGGAGAAGGTGCTGTGATCGATCGAAGGTGTAAAAGTAGTTTGTGAAGTTTCATGCTGGAGATTTCTTGATGGACGGTGTTCCATGGTCAGGTAGACTAGGTGAAGTTGATAGTGATCAAATTGAGACACTGAGAACAATCAACATTTTACCATGTGGAAGATATCTGACATAAATATCCAAATCAATAGTTATTGGTGAAAATGAAAAACGTGTCTTTTATTGTCCTGGGGAAAAAAAAACCCAAACCAAAACCACATAACCTTTTCGAACAATGTAATAATTAATTGAGGGCCAAGGAAGAAATAAGGAGTTGAAGACCTTTGTTCCTAAGCCTCTAAGGACAAGAGAGGGCAGGAGCTCTAATAGCACTTGACAGTTATCTAAAGGTATCAGTTATGGGAACTCCACTATTAATAGGGGTGGGCAAGATGGGAGTAAAATTCATGTAAAAATAGGTCCAAATTAGAATTCATTTTAATTCTGAATTTTTCTTAATACAACATTCAAGTTAATCTATTTGCTAGGACAGCCTGATTCTTGTCATATACTATAGGCAGGTAAAAAGATTAAATATGGAAGACTATCAAGCACCTACAAGTAAGAAACATTTCAGTTTAAGCTACAGTCCAAGCATTAGGGTGGGGAGGTGGGCGCCAAACACTCCTTTAAAAAGGATGGTCAACCTCTCTCATATACAACCTCACACAGACAGCCATACATTTGGGAGCATCAAAAAAAGCACAAAGGGCCATAAACCATTTCAACTTCCATTTAAATTACACATTTTTCTTCATTCTACTGAAAATAACCAAACATACCTTCCATTCAGAAGAATATCTCATTACAATGGCTCGGCACTGATTGTTGTATTCCACAATACCCATTTTGGCTACATCCTCTGGTCCTCTGATTCCTAGTAGCTTATCAATTTCATATTCCTGAAAATTTACAATAAGAATGTTAACCCTGCCCTTTAAAACAAATGCAATTCAGCAATTCTAGAAAATAAAACATATTTTTAAAAACGAGTTCTCAGAAAATCTAGAGAAAATGAACTATAAATAGTATTATGGAAATGAAGTAGAAAAAAGTCTGATTATAGTAAAAATTCATCATACTTATATATATATATAAAATATCTAATGTTTATTAAAAAAAAAAAAATCAGCCCTGGCTGGTGTGGCTCTGTGGACTGACTGCCAGCCTATCAACCAAAAGGTTGCTGGTTTGATTCCCAGTCAGGGCACGTGCCTGGGTTGCAGGCCAGATCCCCAGTGGGGAGCATGTGAGAGTGTTGTCCTGCAAAGTCAAGGGTCACTGGATTGATTCCCAGGGATCGGGGCACATGCCTGGGTTGCAGGCTCGGTTCCCTAGTTGAGGTGTGAGTGAAAAGCAGCAGATGGATGTTTCTTTAACACACTGATATTCCTTTCCCTTTCTTTCTCACTCCATTACCCTCTCTCTACAATAAATAAAATCTTAAAAAAAAATTCAAAACATATAGCTGGTGGTTCCAACATACCACAGGTAAGCCATGACAATCCCATCCAAATCTTCTGTCAACGTGAAACCCACTCTGGTGAGCATATCTTGTAACTATATCTTTAATTGTCCCTGCAAGTATATGTCCATAGTGAGGCAGTCCAGTTGCAAAAGGAGGCCCATCATAGAAAGTAAATCTAACAGATGTAATAAAAATATGTTCAGTTACTTAAAAAAAGACAGCAAAAATTTAAGACAACATTTTTCTGTAGATGGCTCTTGGCACAGGGGAGTCTTCAAGAAGGAAAGCAGTGAGACGAGGAAATTCAGGTAATCAATTAGATGTTTACTGGAAGCCCAGACTTCAAAAAAGCTAGTTATGAAAGAGCTAGAGAGGCTTCTATTGGGCCACCCATTCTTCACTGATTAGTCCACAACACAGCCCAAGTTATCCATCCTGATGCTAAACAATTAAGTTACTCATCTGTAAAATAGGGCAACAAATGCCTATTTCATAAAGTTTTTGAGCACATGAAACATATGATTAAAAAAAGGACTGGTCTTTGGGTGAATGAAAGATCAGTAAAGGCAGGAAGTACCCTAATAGAAGGCTACTACTAGTCTAAGTACTTAAATAAGGTGATAATGAGAAAAGTGGAAAAGAAGAGGGTGATAGGTAAACTCTAGTTAATAATGGTCCAAAGCTAAACGGCTTTTAAAATCTGAATTTTATTAGAACATTCAAGTAAATCTCTTAAAGAAGCTAAATCTAACTTATTAATTAAGAGGACTTTTGACTAAAGCTGTCATTTAGAATGGAAGGGCAGATAAAATGCTTCCCAGATTAAGGTCAAGTGATGAGTTCATCATCACCAAGCCCTTATTATATGAAATGTTAAAGGGACTTATCTAAGAAAAAGATGAAGATGAGAAACTATGAACAGTAAAACAGAGGGGAGGGAAGGGGGAAGAATGGGGGAAAAGGTACAGGGAATAAGCAGCATAAATAGTAGGTACAAAATAGGCAGGGGAAGGTTAAGAATAGTATAATAGGAAATGGAGAAGCCAAAGAACTTATATATACATGACCAAGGTAGGGGGTTGGGGGGAAGATGCTGGGTGGTGGGGTGGTATAGCGTGGAGCGGAATTAAGGGGAGGAAAAAAATGGGACAACTGTAACAGCATAATCAATAAAATTTTTTAAAAACCCTATTATTTAGGAACTTATCCATCCATTCAGTGTATATCTACCAATGAGAGTACCTACGACATAGAGCTAGGAGACTCTGGGAGTACAAAGGTGAATAAAAAGTTCTTGCCTCAATGAAACACAGTCTGAGAAATGATTATTCTTAAGGACTCTACCTTTACCAAAGAAATTCACATACCTTGGTCTATGTTTGGACTGCTTTAAGCATTCTTGAAAACAATTAAATTCAGACCAGAACTGCAAGATTTTCTCTTCTTCAGCAGGAAAATCAATGTTTTCTGGAACTGAATGAACCATTTTGGTGCTGCAAGAGAAAACAAATTTATTATTTTCAAAAGAGAAGTCTAGAAATAAAGATTACTGTACATTAAAATGAGTGTATATATTACTACCCTTGACACTACATGGTATTTTAAAAATTACAGCTTTTTTTGAGGTAAAATTGATGCACTATAAAGTTCATCTTTTTAAAGTGTACAATTTGGTGGTTTTTAGTATATTCACAAAGTTGTGTTACCACTACCATGCTTTAATTCCAGAACATATTCATCAGTGCTCTCTCCCTCTCCTCTAAAAACCTATATACATGAGCAGTCACTCTCCATTCTCTCCTTCCTCAGCTCCTCAATAACCATAAATCTGCTTTCTGTTTCTACAGAGTTTCCTACTCTGTACATTTCATACAAATGCAATCATGTACATACAGCATATTTTGTCTGGTTTCTTTGGTTTAGAATTATGTGCTCAAAGTTCATCAATGTTGTAATATGTATTCATATTTCATTATTTTTATACTGAGTTAATATTTTACTGTAAAAACATGCCACATTTTGTTATCCATTCATCAGCACATAGACATTAGGACTGTTTCCACTTTTTGGCTACTGAACAATGCTATGAATATACATGTATAAGTTTTTGTGTGGATATGTTTTTAGTGCTCTTGCGTATATAACCAGGAATAGAGTTGCTGGATCACATTATAACTGTATTTAACTTTTTAACTCCAAAATTTTTCCCATAGCTGCTGCATATTTTTATATTCTTTCAGAAGTGAATGAAGATTGCAGTTTCTCTAAGTTCTCACTCTTTATTTATTACCCATTATTGGATTATAGGAAATCATAGGAAATCCTAGTAGACAGGAAGTGGTTAACTCATTGTGGTTTTAATTTGCATTTCCTTAATGATTAGTGATGTTGAGCATGTGCATTTTTATATTTTCTTAAAGAGCTGTGTATTTACCCTCTGCCCAGTGTATGATTTGGTTGTCTTTTTATTGCTGAGTTGTAAGAGTTATTTATATATTCCAGATACAAGTTTTTCAGGTATATAATCTGCAAAAATTTTCTCCCATTCTGTGGGCTTTTTATTTTCTTCATGTTATTATTTGAAGCCCATACAATTTTAAATTAATGAAGTATAGTTTATCTACTTTTTGTTTTGTTACTTGAGCTTTTGCTGTAATAGCTAATAAACCACCACCTAAAACAAGGTCGTGAATATTTAGCTCTTATTTTGGTCGTTCATCCATTCTGAATTATTTTTATATATAGCGTGAAATAGGGATACCTATTTTTTAAATTATTGCAAAACTTATGTCCAAATCACACTCTTCACCTATTTTTCAACTACAATATAACATTTAGTAATTGCAGACAATATGCTTCTAGAAGTAAAAAAGAAAATCTTGGGAAATCGATCTAATGACAATAAAAATTCAACAACAATCTAAAAAATAAATCTCAAAATAGGTGAGAATTAGTACCTATATCCACAGGACAGAAAACACTTCTGTTCAAATAATCTCATCTCTTGAACCCCATATGCTATAAACCTCAAAAACTGTAATTTGCTATTGAGTAATGACAAACAAGACCTAAAGAAAAAAAATTTTAAAGCTAAAAAGATGAGAATCTTACATTCACATAATTCCTAGATCATTCTTATTTTCTATTTTCTTTTATTGCTTATTCATTTTTGGAAAGGAGAAAACTTACAGATTTCTGATTTAATCCCTAGTGAGAGAAGTATTAAAGTATCCTTATACAGTTTTCTAATAATCACTTGATCAGTCCAGGGCGGCTTAACTATCTAGAGTGATCATCTTCAATTCCATTCCTCCTCAAAACCTACTTAATATTACTTTATTACTCTAATTAGGTTGGTGATCAGATTTTTAAGCTGACATCAGATTAGAATGAGACAGGAATGCTGAAAATGAGAAAACAACAGAGAAGATGGAAAACCTTAAACCTGTAAAAGTCTGGAGTAAATGACTTTAGAAATTCTGAAAACATCCAAGCTTAATCACAGTAATTGACCCATGTCACCAGAACAAAGTTTGTTACAAGCATTGCCTCTCCTTTTCTTTTCTTTGTTTTTGAGATCCAGGAGTACCTTTGAGTTTTATACAGGAAAAAAGGAAAAAAAAACCAACAGGTGGGTTGTTTAATTAATTCTACTATACATATCTGATTAAATGGTATTAATAAACAAAAATTGATGGCATTTTGGATCTTCAGCTACTTCCAACCTTTCAAGCCAGAAAAAGTGTTAGTTTGTACATTTACAGATTAGGGGGTCCTATTGATTCTTGGACTACCTTATTCAAGGATGCCTAAAATTTAAGGGATCATATTGAAAGACGAGATGTTTAGGTAACAACACATTTATTTCTGTAACTTCTAATGATCCTCAAGGGTGGTCCTGTAATTGCCAGGATCTGTGGGAACTATTACAGTAGACTTACCAGTCCTACGTTTGAATGAGGAATCAGTACAGTACCTACATTTTAACAATGGATTATCATGTACAGAGAACTGTGAATCATCATTCTGCACCTGCTCCGACTTATGTCTAGCTAAACGTTTTATCTTTTTTTTGTTTTATTGAGAAAATGAGATTTAAGCTTTCTGTGAAGATGGCTCATAACTCTGTATTCCAGGAAAAGCAACATTATCAGTGACAGGGCTATGCTGGCTACAGAAGAGAAACAGCTTCCATGTACAGATCACAGGTTTGCTCTAGCTCCATGCATCCACTGGAGAGCTGTTCTCGCACAACAGCATCCAGTAACCACAGGGCACTTGTGGGCGAGAAAGAGAAGGAAAATTAATCTCACCGAGGCTGTGCTCAAGAAAGCAATCTCTTCTTCCCTCTTACTATATTCAGACCTCTTTACACTCAACTTCCTGTTCAGCAATTTCTTGATACACTCTTTGACCTTTACCTCAACAGATTTTGGAAAATAAATCTCATGATCTTCCTTGTCATCCCTGCTCCCACTTTTAAGTCAACAGTAGCTATAGTTCCAATATTCACTCCTGCTATCTGAAATTTCTGAGTCACCTTTAACCCTACCAGACGATGCCCATATGTAATTGATCATCAAATCATACGGATTTGACTTCTATTAACCTGTTCCCTTTTCTTCATTGCCAGGTCTTAACCTGTTACACTGAGATAAACTGAACCCCAGAGTTAGTCCATCTCCAGCCTTTTCTCAGTTTAGTTATATCCTATTGTACAAAGATAGTAACTGAAGCACTGTTTTTATAAACAAGTACCTAAAATATACAGGTGCCTAAAATAGAGTACATCAATATCATACAGGCATTAAAAATAACAAATCTCAATATACCAGATATACATATTACCTATACATACTGAGAAAGGAGAGTCACAGCAATAGCAATTCATACTACATATATTGTAATATCACTTTCAAGAGATTTTTTAAAACATATACATTAAATCTATGTGTAAGTAATTTTGTATTTGAATTTAGAAGCAACCGACCAAACTTAACTATGGGTACCCATCAGGGAATAGGACTGTAGGGGAAGGGATAAATGAACAAGTTTTTATCTTACCTGACAAGAAGAAAATTCTAATTTCTTAATTATTTTTTTCAATTACAGTTGACCTTCAGATTATATTAGTTTCAAGTGTATTAGACATTATATAAATTACTAAGTGATCATCCTGACAAATCTCATACCCACCTGACACCACACATAGTTTCTGATACATTTTAAGTTACATTACAGAGGCTGGAGAGTGAATGAAACAGAACTGTTAGTCTGCTAATGGCTGCTCACCAGCTAATAAAAGACTGCTCACATTCCTGTTTTGCCTGTTGGAATTTAGGATTACTTTCCGGGTGGCTCTTTCCACTTGTTCAGCCAAGCCCCATTCAACTCCAGAACTTCTGCTTGTTTATACATGGGCTTTCCTGATAGCTGCCTCTGCCATTCTACAGGAATGGACATTTGTACATGCAAACTCTGCGCTTATTCCGAAGCTGAGCTGACCCCACTTGACCTTCTCCTACCACTTGCCCAAAGCTAATGTAAATTCTTTCAGTCTCTTTCTTTTTCCTTCCCTCTAACTTAATGTATAAAAAAACTCTTGCAAAATGCTGGAACAATGGACATGATGTCTCTTCTACCTTGCTGTGCTCCTGGCCCCTAGACCAGTTTTCCTGGCTAGCAATTTTGACTGAATAAAATCTTACTTACAAAAGACTTTGAGCTGTGAAAGTTCAATTTGTATAAACACTTCATACCATTGTTTTGATTTTTATTCTATATCCTACATATCACTATAGATTAACCTTCACAATGGAAAAGCTGGGAAAGTAACACTTCTATATTAAAAAGAAATCCAATGGCTCCTTGCTCCCAAAAACATTCTGTAGACGTTTCAGTGAAACACTCAAGGCCACCATGTTCTTACTCTAAACTGCTACTCTTACTCGTGACCTTTATTTACTCCTGTAAAACTCTAGGTCTGGCTACATCACTCTTTTGGGTCACTGCTGATAAGCAAAACCATTGTTTGAATGAATCCTTCTGTCAGCATCCTTGGTTTCCTCAGTGATACTCCTGCCTGCCCTTCCAATCTATCCCACTCCATGGGCTCTTCCTGGCCCAAGATAATAGCTTTGAAATTTGACAGTCTTGGTGCCACCACTTAGTCCGTGAGCTATAGGAAAAGTTACTTAACGTTTAAATCTCAGTTGTATCATCTGTAAAATAAAGGCCATAAACATTCACAATGGTAACTTCATCAGTGAAATAATGGCTAGTAGAGCTCAGAGAAATCACAGCATCCATTTAAGCTATTATTACTTCTTTGCCCACAAATTCCATTCTATTGCCCTTTCCCAGCTACTACCTCCTTTCCAAGAACACTTAAAGAGTAAAATCTACACTTAGCTGCCTTGTCTCCTGTATATATAATTCACTAATCACTTACGATAAGGATATTAGTCTTCCATTTTACTAATATTTACTTTTTAAAAGTTCATCATATAACAGAAAACCCCTAAATCTATTATTCTGCCTTTAGTATCCTTCCTGAGCTCTCCCCAAAACCTGAATACTAAAAGTAACATTATGCCACCTTTTAAAAAAACATATATTCTCTTCTGGGTTCATTTAAACACTTTATTCAAGAAGGAAACTACAAATTCACAGGTCTGGAAGCTAAGTGCCACCTCACAATAGATCCTCACAAACACCCTAAACTGCAGGGACTATAGCCCACTTCCTGATTTAACACACATTGAAATCCAGCTGTAAAAAAGAGTCCAGAGAAATCTTTTTTGAAAATTAAGTTTGTTCAGATAATGACTTGAAAACCAGTAAAAAGATGAACAAAGAATGTGTTCCAAAATGGAGGGCATAAGGCAGGATTTATAAAGACAAAAGCTGCAAAGATCTGGTGGTCAAAGTGATGGATTGTTAGGGAAAACAAGACCCTACCGACTTATAAAATTGGTTTTCGGATTGGTGGGTTTAAGTGGACTTTCAATGGTGGGCTGACTCCGGGGGTAGGGCCAAGTGGGGTTGTGCGGGGAAAAAGGACTGTCTTTGACCACACAGTCATAGTACAGTAAGTATTACTTAACGACCACGCAAGAATACATTTCTCAAACAGCAACACCATCAGCAGACGAAGGCTGTTCGCTCGGCAGGCGGTTTCGGAGCCCAAAAGGGCGAAGTTATGCTCTGTAAGCCGTCTCAGAGCTCAAGGTGTAAAAAAATCCAAATAGTAGGCCAAAATTATAACATTAAAATTCTTGTAAGTCCTCAAGGCTATACTTCACTATGGTTCCCTGTGTCCTCTGTCTCCCTCAATTCCTACTTACTATCTTCAGGACCCCAAACCCATCGCAGCTCCTCAGAAGCCGTCTCCTCCCACCTCCAAATCCCACAGGTCTTCCTTCCCCCTACCTGCATACGGCGTTATCAGACTGCGAGGGCCGAGGACAAGGCCGTGCTTACTTCCTCTCCAAATCTAGGTACCCGGCAAAGAACACCTCTTCATGGGAGTCTAGTACCTGACCTGTTTTTACGAATACCTCGACTGCCAAGTAATTTCTAATTTCGTCCGCCTTCTGCACTTCTCCAGCAAGCTCGATCACACCAAATTCCACAACCACTCAACGATGTTACCACGATTCCAGTTTGTAAAAGAACTTCCAAGGGTTGCAACCCGGCACGAGAGGCAAGATTCGTTCCCGGTTCCGAGTTCTTTAGCCCACTTACACCCCCTCCCAATCTTCTCCTTAGAAATAAATATGCACCCAACGAACCCAAAGCCCTGCAGAGACATTAAAAAAAACCACCAAAACGTGTGCCAGAGGCGCAGTACCTGACACTACCCGAGCAGACTCCTGGGAAGAAATGCGTGCACGCCGCCGGCACCGGACGTCCGGGGGTGATGCAACATCGGGACCGCGAGGAGGCTAACGGTATTCGGAGCCGGCTAATAAGCGTGCATCGTCGGACACCCGGCAACAAACCGAACTTCGATTGGCTGAGCGAGGATCTGACCACGCACACCCGGTCGGATCCCGTGGAGCAATCTGGGAAGGCGGCTCTGCGATTTAAAGCCGCTTGGACAGTGGTGGAGGGCGAGACCTTCAAGTGGCTTCTCGGTTGGATACTGACTGGGACGGGGGCAGAACGGCGGTTAAGTTGTGCACCCTGATGGGCGTTGTCACACAGGTGTAAGCGCTTGTCCATGTTCACCTTTCTATACGTTAGACCAATCAGATCCAACGACAGTGGCCTCGGTGATTGTAGCGTGAGTCTGTGAGCAAGCAATGCCAAGACTGATTCCCGAGGTAACCCTTACAAAAAGCAGCCTTGGCTCTAGGACTGTTCCACAGGGTAGCTGCAGTCCTTCACCAAGTCACCAAAAAAAAAAAAAAAAAAAAAAAAAAAATGCCTGCCGAGACTCTCTGGTGTTGGTCACAAAAAGCTGCATTTTAACAGGTACCTGGATAATTTACGGCACACTAAAATTCCTGACTCCCATATCTGTAGACACCTTCCTAATCCTCAGAAAAACGGAGACCACGGTACTGTGTCTGGAAGGAGCCGAGGCACGCACGGACAGTGTTCCAAGGAAGCCCTTGCACCCTGTGTTCGTCAGTGCCACCTCCAGAGTTCTGGATTTCACTGCAGGAATTATGGTAATAATGTCATACGGTAATATGGAGATAAAACAAAAAGCAAACTTCTACCAACCAGCTTTAAAATTGTTTCCAGTTATGAAAATAAAACTACTTATCTCCTCAATTATGTACTTACCTGCTGTGTGTGTGCCTGGTACCTCTAGATCTGTTGGTTAAAGCAGGAAAATCCAGAGCCATGCAAAGGACAGTAGACCTCAAGCTTTGACACCAGGGACTAGGAATATTTTAGGATTTGACAAATGGAGAGTAGTTCTGCACGTGACTACTTACTGATTCCATTATAGGTACAAAAATTGATCTGGCCAAGAATATGTAGAAAGCATTTCCTTAATAACTTTAAGAGCATTTTAATAATTTGTGTAGCATTCATTCAACAGTCACTGAGGGTCTAGGTACACTTTAAGTGTCAGGGATTAGAGCAAGGTGGGTTTCATGTCCCTCTTCAAAGTGGTAACCCCCAAGGCAATAACTTAACACACTTGAACATCCACATTTAGTAGTTGTGTGTCTCCACCTTGTTAACTAGAAGTACTTGGAATGTGTTTTAAGTCTCTACATTTAAGTTTCAGTTCATTTTTATCATCTGTCCAGACCGTCCACATTGGAAAAAGAGGGCTCCCAGAGAGGAAGATGACAGGTCTGATAAAATTGGATTGAGAAATACTTCACAGTACTGGTGGGAAATATGGGATGGATAACTATAGGAAAAGGTAAGCAAGTTAAAAGAAACATTCTAGTAAAAAGTTAAATGTGGTCAAAGTATATTACATGTCTAAAACTGAAAAACCAAGAGATGACAGCTTACGCATTTGGCAAAAATATGGAGATAAATTTGGAGAAAATAAGTTATTGAAGATGATTTTATCTGGGGAGCAGGATATGGGGGGTGGTCAAAGCTACATGATAGCACTTTCGCTTTGGAGATGTAGAGTGTAGACAGATTTTTCTTTTTTTTAAATACATTTGTCTCTGCCTACCCCCCACCACTTTCCCTTGCCCCCACCCTCTTCCCCTGTGATTTTGTCCAGGAGTCCTTGCTATATGTTCCTTGACTTTCCCCTTCCCTTCCTTTTCCCTGCCCCCCCCCTCCTTCCCTCTTGTCTCTGTTTCTTTTCCTTTCAGTGTTGCTGGTCTTATTTTCCTTGCATCTTTGTATTGTTGGTT
Organism: Pteronotus mesoamericanus; assembly: GCF_021234165.1. Classification (NCBI taxonomy): domain Eukaryota; kingdom Metazoa; phylum Chordata; class Mammalia; order Chiroptera; family Mormoopidae; genus Pteronotus; species Pteronotus mesoamericanus. The sequence continues at coordinate 3,273,861 of NW_026555304.1, forward strand.
AGGTTCCACTTATAGGTGAGATCATATGGTATTTGTCTTTCGCCCCCTGGCTTATTTCGCTTAGCATAATGCTCTCCAGTTCCATCCATGCTGTCGTGAAGTTTAATAGTTCTTTTTTTCTTTCTGCTGTGTAGTATTCCATTGTGTATATGTACCATCAGTTTTTGATCCAATCATCTACTGATGGGCATTTAGGTTGCTTCGAACACTTGGCTATTGTAAATTGTGCTGCTATGAACATTGGAGTACATAGGTTCTTTTGTATTGGTGTTTTGGTATTCTTAGGGTATAGTTCCAGCAGGGGAATCACTGGATCAAAAGGCAGTTCCATTTTCAGCTTTCTGAGGAAATTCCACACTGCTTTCCACAATGGCTGCACCAGTCTGCATTCCCACCAACAGTGTACTAGGGTTCCCTTTTCTCCATACCCTCGCCAGCACCTGTTGTTTGCTGATGTGTTTATGATGCCCATTCTGACCGGTGTGAGGTGGTACCTCATGGTGGTTTTGATCTGCATTTCTCTGATGGCTAGTGATGCTGAGCATCCTTTCAAATGCCTCTGGGTCATCTGTATCTCCTCCTTGGAAAAGTGTCTGCCCAGGTCCTTTGCCCATTTTTTCATTGGATCGTTTGTCTTCCTGGAGTGGAATCGAGTGAGATCTTTATGTCTCTTGAAGATCAAACCTCTATCTGATGTATCATTAGCAAATATATTTTCCCATATGGTTGGTTCCCTTTTCATTTTCCTGATGTTTTCTTTCGCCGTGCAGAAGCTTCTTATTGTGATGAGGTCCCACTTGTTTATTCTTTCCTTTACTTCCCTTGCTTTAGGAGACATATCAGTGAAAAACTTGCTGCGTGGGATATCTGAGAGTTACCTGCCAATGTTCTCCTCGAGGACTTTGATGGTGTTGCGACTTATATTTAAGTCTTTTATCCATCTTGAGTTTATTTTTGTGTATGGTGTCAGCTGATGATCCAATTTCAATTTTTTGCATGTAGCCGTCCAGCTCTGACAACACCATTTCTTGAAGAGGCTATTATTGCTCCATTTTATGCTTCTGCCCCCTTTGTCAAATATTAGATGCCCATAGAGACCTGGGCTTATTTCTGGGCTTTATTCTGTTCCACTGGTCTATGGATCTGTTCTTGTGCCAGTAGCAGATTGTTTTGAGTATAGTGGCTTTGTAGTAGAGTTTGAAGTCCGGTATCGTGATACCTCCTACTTTGTGTTTCTTTCTCAAAATTGCTGCGGCTATTCGGGGTCGTTTATGGTTCCATATAAATTTTTGAAATGTCTGTTCTATTTCTGTGAAATACGTCCTTGGTATCTTAATAGGGATTGCGTTGAATCTATAAATTGCTTTGGGTAGTATGGACATTTTGATGATATTAATTCTTCCAATCCATGAGCACGGTATATGCTTCCATTTATTTGTGTCTTCCTTAATTTCTTTCTTTAATGTTGTATAGTTTTCTGCGTACAGGTCTTTTACATCTTTGGTTAAATTTATGCCTAGGTACTTTATTTTTCTTCTTGCTATATCGAATGGTATTTTTTTCTCTGATTTCTTCTTCTTCTATTGCATTGCTGGTGTACAATAATGCCTTTCATTTCTGAATATTGACTTGTATCTTGCTGTTTTGCCAAATTCACTTATGAGGTTAAGGAGTTTTTTGGTAGAGACTACAGGGTTCTCTATGTACACTATCATCTCATCTTCGAACAAGGATAGTTTTACTTCCTGCTTTCCTATTTGAATGCCTTTTATCTCTTTTTCTTGCCTGACTGCTGTGGCTAGGACTGCCAATATGATGTTGAAAAGCAGCGGTGAAAGTGGACATCCTTGTCGTATTCCCGATCTTAGTGGGAAAGCTTTCAGTTTTTGCCCGTTAAGTATGATGTTGGCTGTAGGTTTTTCATATATGGCCTTTATTACGTTGAGGAATGCCCCATTAATTCTCATTTTGCTGAGTGTTTTGATCATAACTGGGTGCTGTTTCTTATCGAATGCTTTTTCTGCGTCTATTGAGATGATCATGTGGTTTTGTCTTGTCTTTTATTTATGTAATGTATCACGTTTATTGACTTGCGTATATTGAACCATCCCTGCAACCCTGGGATGAATCCCACTTGATCGTGGTGGATAATCTTTTGAATGTATTGCTGGATGCGGTTTGCCAACATTTTGTTGAGGATTTTAGCATCTATGTCCATAAGCGAAATTGGCCTGTAGTTTTCTTTCTTTGTAGGGTCTTTATCTGGTTTTGGGATCAGGGTGATGCTGGCCTCATAGAAAGAGTCTGGGAGTCTTCCCTCCTCTTGGATTTTTTGGAATAGTCTGAGAAGGACAGGGGTTAGCTCTTCCTTAAATGTTTTGTAAAATTCTCCTGGGAAACTGTCCCGCCCTGGGCTTTTGTGTGCAGGGAGTTTCTTGATGACTGCTTCAATTTCCCCAGCTGTTATCGGTCTGTTCAAGCTTGCTGTTTCCTCCTCTTTCAGTGTTGGAAGATGATACTTTTCTAGAAATTAGTCCATTTCATCAAGGTTTTGAAATTTCTTGGCATATAATTGTTCATAGTAGTTTCTGATGATCCTTTGTATTTCTCTGGTATCAGTTGTTATTTCTCCTCTTCATTTCTGATATTAATCTGGGTCCTCTCCCTTCTATTATTGATGAGTCTTCTTAAAGGCTTGTCAATTTTATTTATCCATTCAAAGAACCAGTTTCTGGATTGGTTGATCCTCTGAATTGTTCTCTTCGTCTCTATGTCATTCAGTTCTGCTCTAATCTTGACTATTTCCTTCCTTCTACTTGCTCTGGGATTTATTTGTTGTTGTTTCTCCAGTTCTTGAAGTTATAGTGTTAGGTCTTTTATTTGAAATGTTTCTATCTTTTTTAGGTAAGCCTGTATTGCTATGAACTTCCCTCTCAGGACCGCCTTTGCTGTGTCCCATGGGTTTTGGACTGTTGTCTGTTCATTTTCATTTGTTTCCAGAAATGTATTGATTTCTTTTCTTATCTCATTCTTGACGCATTCATTGTCTAATAGTCTACTGTTCAGTCTCCATGAGTTTGCAAGTTTTTGAAGTTTCTCTTTGAGGTTGATTTCCAGTTTCAATCCCTTGTGGTCCGAGAAAAAGTTTGGTATTATTTCAGTTTTCCTGAATTTGTTGAGGTCCTTTGTGTCCTATCATGTGGTCTATTTTTGAAAAACTGCCATGAGCATTTGAAAAGGGTGTGTGTTTTTCTTCTTTGTGATGTAAGGTTCTAGATATATGTCAGTTAAGTCTCTTTGATTCAGTGTGTCATTCAGTGCCACAATATGTTTATTCATGTTTTGTTTGGAATATCTGTCCATTTTTGACCTTGGGGTGTTGAAATCCCCTACTATCAGTGTATTGCTGTCTATATGTTTTGAAGTGATCCAACAATTTCCTTATAAACTTGTGGGCTCCTATACTGGGAGCATATAAGTTTACAATGTTGATGTCGTGTTGGTAGATTCTTGCTTTAACTATTATAAAGTGCCCCTCTGAGTCTCTTTTTATGGCCTTTGTTTTGAAATCTACTTTGTCTGATACAAGTATGGCAACCCCGGCCTTTTTTTCCTACCCATTTGCTTGGAATATTTTGTTCCATCCCTTTACTTTCAATCTGTGTAGGTCTCTTGCTCTGAGGTGGGTCTCTTGTAGGCAGCATATGTGTGGGTCATGTTTTCTTATCCATTCAGCTACTTTGTGTCCTTTGATTGGGGCATTTAGTCCATTCACATTGAGAGTTATTACTGATAGAAACTTACTCATCTGTTCTCTTTGTACCTGTGTTCCTCTCTCTGTCATTCTTTTCCTTCATCTGCTTAAACCAGTCCCCTTAGCATATCTTGGAGTGCTGGTTTGGTAGAGATATGTTCTTTTAGCCTTCTCTTGTCTGGGAAACCTCGTATTTCCCCTTCTATTTTAATTGAGAGCCTAGCTGGGTAGAGCAGCCTTGGCTGTAGGCCCTCGCTTTTCATGGCTTGGAATATTCTTGCCATTCCCTTCTGGCTTGTAGTGTTTCTGCTGAGAAGTCAGCTTCTAGGCGTATCAGGGCCCCCTTGTATGTTACTTTCTCCTTCTCCCTTGCTGCCTTGAGGATTCTCTTTGTCTTTGATAGTTGCCATTGTAATGATGATGTGTCTTGAAGTGGACCTCTTTGAGTCCCTCTTGAGTGGGGTCCTCTGTGCCTCCTGGATCCATGAGACCCTTTCTCTCCTCAAATTAGGGAAGTTTTCCATCATTACTTTTTCAAGGAGGTTCTCTATCCCTTGCTCCTCTTCTTCTCCTTCTGGTATCCCTATTATACGGATGTTACTGTGTTTCAGGTTGTCCTGCATTTCCCTAAATGCCTCTTCATTCTTTTTGAGTCTTTTTTCCATTTCTTGTTCTTTCTGGGAGCTTTTTTCTACCTTATCCTCCATCTCACTGATTTGATCCTCAGCTTCATCCAGCCTGCTTTGGATTCCTTCTACTGTGTTCTTCAATTCAGAAATGGTATTCTTCATATCCTCTTGTGTCTTCCTGATAGTTTCTATGTCCTTTTCCAGGTTGATATAGTTTGCTGTAAGATCCTGATAGTTTCTCTGCAGTTTCTCAGTTATTTTTGAGCTGGCTGAGCTCATTGAGCTTCCTTAGAACCATTGTTTTGAATTCCGTATCTGATAGTTCCCGTGCCTCTATTTCATTTAGCTCTCTCTGTGGGGAGTCCCTTTTTCCACTCATTTGGGGGGAACTTCTTTTTCTTCCCATTTTTGTGAGAGTCCATTAAGTAATTTAGTTATTTTTTAAATTTATTTTTGCTTGTGCTTCAATTGGGCTGTCTAGATTTCCTGACTCGTGGGTTAAACTTCTATGGTAGTAGGTGGGTCTTTTTATTTATTTATTTATTTTTGGCCTTTAGTTTTCTGTCTGGGCCTGCCTCTGATTATGTTAGTTGTTGACCCTATATGACCTTGGGTCATTTGAGCCTTCCAGGAGTCTACTGTCTGTGTGTGACTCCTGCTTTGGGCAGCTCTGTGACCCCTTCACTCAGGGGTAGGGTATTTTTTGGGTTCGCTCTGCAGTCTCACGCCGGCTCCTTGAGCGCGCTCCCTGGCGTGGCAGGATCCCCCGCTTGCCTGGGCTCGCGCATTCTTGCCCCAGCCTAGGGGACTTATTCGCGACCTCGCGTACTCATCTGTCCCCCTTGGCCGGGGAGCTCCCCGGCACTGGTCAGTTTAGCGTCTTCTATTGTGTGTCTTCCCTGCTTTTGGCTCTTTGGGTGTGTTGCTTGCCCTCGCCAAATGGGGACTACGGAAATGGGAGGAAGTCAGCTCCAGGACTCTCTGGTTAATCCTGTCTCCCGTCTCTCCTCCAGGGACTCTGGGCAGTTGTGACCCCTTCGGCCAGGGATCTACTAATTTTGTTTTGGGCCGCTCTGCAATCGCAGGCCGGGCAGGTAAATTTATGCTTGCCCTTGCCACTCTGTGCACTCCCTCGCAGGCCATATCGGTGCCAATCTGTGGGAGGCCATGCCGGCCGGTGCAAGCATGTGCCAGCCTGCGCGGGTCACACACACGCTCACCAACCCTCACCGGTCACTCGGCGGAAGTGTGCACGCCTGCACTGGGTGGTTTTGGAGTGCTCTCTGTGTGGTTTTCGGCTTCTGGCTCTTTGGGGGTGTGGCCTCTTCCCGCGCAATGGAGACTACGGCAAGGAGGAGTCAGGACTCCCCAGTTCTTCCTCCCATTTTTTCCCAACGCCTCCGTTTCTAGTCTCTCCTCAGGGGTCTCTGGGCAGTTCTGTGACCCCTTCAGCCAAGGATCCACCCCCTGTGCGGTCTGCGTTTCAATCGCAGGCAGTCTGGTTCCTGCACGCCCCTCTCCTACCTCTTTGGGAGCGCGCCTTTCCAGCCCACAATGGAGACTACGGAACAGGGAGGGAGTCGGGGCTCCCTGGTTCCTCTTCCTGTTCTTTCCCCAATGCCTCCGTTTCCAGACTCTCCTCAGGGGCCTCTGGGCAGTTCTGTGACTCCTTCAGCTAAGGATCCACCCCCTGTGCGGACTGCGTTTCAATCGCAGGCAGTCTGGTTCACGTGCTCTCTGCTTCTGCCTCTTGGGGTCACGCCTTTCCAGCCCACAATGGAGACTACAGAACGGGGGAGAGAGTCGGGACGCCCCGGTTCCTCCTCCCATTCTTCCTCCAACGCCTCCGTCTCCAGTCTCTCCTCAAGGTTCTCCCAGCCAGTCTGCACTCAGCCCCACAGCTCACAAGCGTACAAGCTGTGTGCAAAGTGCACAAAAGACAGGTTAATTGATTCCCTTATGCCCGAGTGAGATGGTAGCTGCAGCGTGGGAGGCGTGCCATCACCCGTCTCCACTGGCCGCTGTGTGAGTTCTCTTCACAAAGTTTTCCTCACCAGTCTTTTCCCAGGCACCAGCCCACCCTGCTGCTGCCTCTACCCAGAGATCAAGGAAGGTGGCTGCGACTGCAGTTTTTGCACTGGCCCTTTAAATGTCTCTTTGCATCCCCAGCCACCTGTCTCTGGCAGAAAGTGCCCCTAAGCTTTTCAGGGTTCCGTTTTGTCTGTTTTCTTGGTTTTAGCTGCTGTAGTTTAGGGGTTCCTGTTTATGATTCAGACCCCATTCTTGGGGGAAGCTAACTGGCCATTTCAATGTCCCTCTGGTGCTAGTGCCCGTGGGCACCCAGCCCACCCTCTTGAGCCTCCACCGCACTTCTCACCCATTGGGATGTGTGAGAGTGGAATCCACTGTCCGCGTCACCAAGGCTCCTCTCCCACCATCGTTCCATTGTTTCCTGGTGATTACTCCACTATTTAGTGCAATTCCATTGGTATTGGGAGGTGGTCAGCGTGACTCCCATTCACTCCTCCGCCATCTTCTCCTCTCTGGACAGATTTAAACATGGCCACAAACCGACACTGAGAGGTAATGAATGGTCTGTGCCCCCTGCCATAGAGTCTAATTGAGCTCAGTGGTCTGTTCGGGCCTATAGAATATAATGGAAATGACTCTGAGCCAGTTTTTGGGCTAGGCCTTACGAGATGGCCAGCATTTGATTTCTTGATCCTAAACTTTAGTTGCCATCCTGTGAGGAAACTCATGGATAGGCACTGAGTAAATGGGCCATTTCAGAAGTGGATTCACTAATTTCAGCAGATCCACTCCAATGACACTACATGGAGACAAATGAGCAGTCCCCAGTGAGTCCTGACCAGATTGGTTATTTGTAAGCAATATAATTCTTAATGTGATGTTATTATACAGCAATAGAAAAGAAGGTACAAATATAATTATACATCAAGTGAAAGTGGAACATTTGTATTTATCCCGCTGAGTGGTTTCCATTCTCTGTGAAGTAGTCTGTAGGAATGCCTCTTCAGTTACTTAGTTCCTTGAACCCCATTGAAAAACTTATGTGCTGAGCACCCACTATGTGTTAGACATGGTTCTAGGCAGTGAGGACAAAATGGATATCCAGAGGACACCTCAGCCCTCATTAAGCTTATATTCAATCAAGATGCAAAATACTTCATTTCAGACACACACATTATCGCTCCATGAGAATCCCTGGGAATTGTTTACATAACACGATCATGTACAGAGGCCAGTTTGATAGGATTATCTGTCTTTCATGCTAGCCCTGATGATTTGTCAAGGTACTAAATCTGCTTCCCTATAAGAACCCAGGTCCTGACTCCTAACTGTGACTACTACATACCTTTCAAACACTTGGATTTTTCATAAGCCTCTGGTCTAACTAGGATTTTAGGAGTGATCGGTGGTCTCTACCAATTCCTAGAGGCCAAGGATACAGAAACTCTATTTGGTGTTCTTTCCTGGTTTTCCCAGAACTCTCCTATGATGTTGGTCTGAAATGTCCTGCATTTCAGTTAGGTATTCACCAGGAAGCAAGTACAAAACTCAAGTTTGACTTGTGTTCAACTTCTTAAACCAAAAACGCAAAATGGAGGTAAGGTGTATTTAATACAATCAGACATAAATATCTCAAGTAGTCTATAATTCACACAAAATCTAACTTGGAAAACACAAGTGCTCTGACGTGTATTTAAAAGGCTTTATGTAAAGTTTGCATCAGAAGATGCCCATTAGTTATTGGTGATGGAAGGCAAAGAGATTATACAAAATATTTTTTTTTTTTGAGAGACTATCTTGTTCTTCATTAAAAAAAAAAAAAAAAAAAAAAAAAAAAACCATTTCAGCCCCTGGCTGGTGTGGCACAGTGGACTGAGTCCTGACCTGCAAACCAAAGAGTCACTGGATTGATTCCCAGTCAGGGCACACACTTGTGTTGCGGGCCAGGTCCCCAGTAAGGAGTGTTCGAGAGGCAACCACAAATCAGTATTTCTCTCTCTCTTTCTCCCTCCTTTTCCCTCTATCTAAAAATAAATAAAATCTTTAAAAAAAAAAAATTCAGGTTAATTTTTTTCCCAAGAATTTAGGAAGAAAATCCACAGGAAATCATTGCAAGCAGAATGATACCCATCAGTCAGATTTTGAATAATCCTTCACTCTGATTTCTTGTCAGCTAAAATTATTTTCTAGTTCATCCAATTTCCATAGGTGAGTCTTCTTAACAAGGAGTATCAAAACTAATAATGACACTTTTTATTTTGGTTTCACTCTCCTTTTGGCATCTTTATGTTTCTTCCGACAATCCTATAAAAACATAAAATCAAAAATGTCTTTGTTAAAAATAAATGTAAACTATTTTTAAGTTCTGTAACTATAAAGTAAAACTTAGGGTTAATCAGTACGGAGGTTGTGGAAATCATTTTAGAAGTGCTCACCTGGAATGAACAGGGACTATTTAAATTTTTGTCTTTAAGTGTTTACAATGGAAACTAACTCAGTCTTTCAAAAGTCTCATGATTTCCTGTTACTTAATGAACAGGGCTGGAACTCAGACCAGTCACTCAATTCATCCAGTCTTCAGTCTCCACCTGTACTGTATGTGTTGGATTAAACAATGTCAATGCTCCCTTCCAACATTCTCAGTTGTCATCCTTTTTGTCAGTTTTGTACCTTATTATCTTATTCTTACACAAGGCATATATTAACACAAATATAAAATTGTATCTATTTATGGGGCAATCGATATGAAGATACAATTACTCACCCTATGCAGGTTGTTTGTTCTGGCCTCCCAAGAATTCCTACTAATATTACCTCCTGTTCCTTTCCAGAATAAGTCAGAACCTACTAAGGGAAGATCAAAAAAGATAAAGCAACAAACTAATACCAAAAAGGATAATAGTCTATGCTGGCATTATCAAGGTCTTCAATTCTATTTAAGACTTTCCCCACATCCTCAATTTATAATTTTAAAATCATTTTTTTATTTTTCAATTACAGTTGACATGCAGTATTAATTTTCAGGTGTACACTGCAATGATTAGACATTATATAACTTACTAAGTGATCATCCCAATAAACCTTGTACCCATCTGACATCATGGTTTTAGAATATTATTGACCATATTCCCTGTGCTGTACTTTTTACATCCTTGGGACTACTCTGTACCTACAAATGTGAACTTCTTAATCCCTTTACCTTTTTCACCCATCCCAATCCACCTCCCATTAGACAACCATCAAAATTTTCTCTGTATCTATGAGTCTGTTTCTGTTGCTTGTTGGTGTATTTTATTTAGATTCAACTATTAATAGATATATATTTAATGCCATTTCACTGTTCATATTTTTATTTTTTTTCTTTTTAAAGAAGCCCCTTTAACATTTCATGTTAATACTGGTTTGGTGGTGAACTCCTTTAGATTTTTATTGTCTAGGAAGCCCTTTATTTCTCCTTTGAGTGTAAACAATAGCCTTGCTAGGTAGTCTTGGTTGTAGGTTATAGTTTATTACTTTGAATATTTCATGCCAACCCCTTCTGTCCTGAACTATTTAATATCAGCTGAGAGTCTAGTGGGAGCTCCCTTTTAGTTAACTGCTTTTCTCTTGCCACTTTTATGATTCTCTCCATCTTTAACCTTCTGCATTTTAATTATGCAGTGTCTTGGTATAGGCCTATTTAAAGTCATCTTGTTTGGGTTTCTCTGTGCTTTCTGTACTTAGTCTATTTCCTTCACCAAGTTAGAGAGGCTTTCTGTCATTACTTTTTCAAATAGGTTGTAACTTCTTGCTGTCTTCTTCTGGGACCCTCATGAGAATGTTGGCATGCTTGAAGTCTTCTCAGAGGCTCCTCACACTATCCTTATTTTTTTGGATTTTTTTTTTTTCTGTTTGGCTTGAGTGTTTTTTGCCTCCTTTTATTCCAAATTGCTGTTTTGTTCTTGGCTTCACATACCCTGCTGCTAATTCTCTGTAAATTGTCCTTCATTTCAGTTAGTGCATCCTTCATTTCTGATTGGTTATTTTTTTATGGTTTCCATGTCGTTTTTCATGCTATTCAAGTTCTAAGTACGTCTACTCTTCCTCTATGCCCAATTAGCATCCTGTTTTGAACTCTGCATCTAGTAGATTGCTTGTCTCCATTTTCTTTAGTTCTTTTTCTGGAGTTTTATTCTGTTTTTTCATTTGGGACATGATTGTCTCCTAATTTCAGCAACACCACTGTTTGTTTTTATGTATTAGGTAGAGCTGTTGTGTCTTCCGGGCTTGGTAAAGAGGCCCAACGTGTAGGTGCTCCGTAGGGTCCAGTGGCACAGCTTCCCTGTTTACCCAAGCAGCGTACCCTAAGTGTACTCCCTTTCCCCATGTGGGCTGTGTACCGCCTCCTGTTGTTGAGCTTTGACTGTTGTTGATATGTCAACTGGAGGGAATTACCTCAAGGTTGATCGGCTGCAAGGAGTGGCTGTGACCGCTGTGGAGGATCAGCTGTGCAGGGGGCCACCCCATGGAGCAGGACTCTGATGCCTGCTAAGTCCAGCCTTTGAGTGTTACAACTGTGTAGGTGGTTGAGTGGTGCATTGCCTGGACAGGGTCCACAGCTTTCCATAGCATGCACCGGCTGTGGCCTCAGGATGTGCAGGCCAAGGTTGCCTACCACCTGTGTTCTGTCTGGGGCAATCTGGCATGAGCTACAAAAGTGATCTGCAGATAGCTACTACTTAAGCTGGGCTTGGAAGTACTCAGGAGGCCAAGCTGTGGACCATGGCTGGCTGCCACTAGTACCAGAACCGGGCCACTTAGAGGTATGGGAAACACTGAGGACAGATCATGCTCATTTGAAAGATTTTAGGAAAGTCTGAAGCATGAGCCAAGAGAGGCCATTGACATGGAAAAGTCGTTAAAATAACTTGGGTGGGCCTGCAAATTGGTGGGGTGGGTTCAGAATCACCAGGGTGGGGCAAACAGTGATAAGTTGATGGAGACTCAGATAGCGAGCCCACTGTTGGGGGAGGGCTGACCTTCCAGCTCTTGCCCCAATGTGCAGTTGCTCCCCATATACCCCTTGAACCTTTCAAGCTGCTGCCCCAGTGTTGGAACTCAGAGGGAGTGAGTCTGAGTTAGTCCACATGAGGGCCCTTTAATAGGAACTGCTTGGGGCTCCAGATGCCCTTCATCTCACCCAGCCACAATCCGGGCTGTTTTTCACAGCTTAAAGTCATGGGGACTACTCTTCCTGTCACCAGAACCCTAGGCTGGGAAGCCTGGTATGGGGCTCTCATATCTCACTCTCAGGTGGCATCTCTGCAGCTGAGATATTTCTTTCAATTATTATCTGCCACACGTGGGTCTGGGACTAGTCTGTTCCAGTCTCCACCCCTACCAGTCTTGTGGCTTTTCTATGTCCTTTGTTGTAGGACTAAGTTTCAGGTGGCTGTGAATTATGGATGTTCTATAGCTTAGTCATATTTTTGAAGTGGTTGTGGAAGGAGGCAAGTACCATGTTATCTAAGCCACCATCTTGACCAGAATGAATAGGTGTGATCTGGGGCTCCTCTGGGGCAGTGAGTGCAGTCCCAGATTTGTCTGGAATCCTGGGTGCAGACTTCCCCACTGCAGCTGTGAAGATTTATGCTAATTTACAAAAATATTTTGTTTTTTTACAAGATGAAAATGTAAAAAAAATTTTGTTTTTTTACAAGATGAAAATGTAAAATTTCTAGGATATACAATTTACTATTATGTAACTTGATTTATGTTTGTGCTAGGATTTAAGAAGTAAGAAGTTCACCAGCAGCCTCAGAGTTTTCATATGAACTTTTAGGGTACTAAAAATGTAGGATTGGTTTTCCTACCATCTAAGCAAGTCCCTGAAACAAAACAAGATCTTGCTGAGGATAATAAATGAGTGAGGGAGGTAGTAGGTGGGCACTCTCAGCCCTCTAGAGCTTTACCAGTCAACATGCATTAGTCTAACAAAGTGGGCTAAACCACACAATAATGCAAAGGGTCACAATTTTTGCCACACAGTTCTTACATGGACGCAAGTTATGGTATCAGACTGTGCGGTGTTAAGAGTTGTACTATTACCAGTTCTGTACCATTTAATCAAAAAATGGACTCACCATGAAGTCTTTTATCATTCTTGGCAAAAAAGAAAAATCTAGTTGTCTCTTTCTCAGGTAATGATACCTCTCTGGAAAGAGAGAGATTGGTGGTTAATTTCTGTATTTGAGAAGACATGTGTACATTGAAAATATATATGAACTATTCCTTAAGTATGCTCTGTGTTTTGCTTATTTTGCTGAATTAAAGTAACCCCATGCTGTCTATTCTACATTCTTCTCTTTTAACTGAAGCTTTGGTGATAAAGACTTGTTTAAATACAAGCTCTATCTTCCCCACGCTGGTTGCTGATAGTCTCACTTCTACTATTGCCATCCTGTTTGCCAATGTTTGCCATGGGCTGTTAGCTGTAGAATTCTCTTTTCAGAACAGTGTCACGCTCCCTTTCCTGTGCACATCGTATCTTCCACCCAGTGCTACCCAAATCTCAAGAAAAGGAAATATGTTCCCCACTACAAAAAGGCTACAGAACTCTCTAAAGAATCTAAGAGAAGACAATTAAGTTGTCTTGAAAGGTAAGTTTAGGTACTTCTAGAATATTTCTAAAGCATGTCTAACTCAGATTTTACAAAGTATAGGGTGTACCTGTACAGTAACAATTTGCTTACCCAGAGCTCGGGTTTTTGTCATTTGTTTCTTCAGTAACATCTTCTTCTTCTGAACTGCTGTCTTGGAAATAAGGGGCTTCCTGCCAGGAATTCTGCCCAGGTTTCACTGTCTCAATTCTATAGGTCTCTATATTGTCATTACAATAAAAAATGTCAGGATTGTAACTAATAACCAAGTATTGCTGAACATACTCATTTGATCACTTTCACCATGTTACCGTATCTTTGCATGGACAGTATCTTAATCATTAATTAAAAATAAGTAGTATCTTTTAAAATTTTCAAATACTAATTGAGAGAAGTTACTATCATATTTTTTTGGCATTGGTAGGGTTTCTGATAAGGAATACAATAATATTATAAAAAGATATAGAAAACGAAGGTTTATAAGTGGGCAACATAGTTTAAAAAAACAAAATAAGTGCAGTACCTGTGATAGCATGAGAAGTTAAATATTGTGTTAAAAACCAGATTTCCCTCCTGCTTTTGCATAAATGAGAAAAGGTATATAATGTTTATATTTTCCATTTCCAAAAGCTTTCTAAAACTGCTGAAAAAGGGTACTGTTAAAAGATGTGGACAGTCACCTCACGAGTCCCCAAAATTTCCCAAGTACTTAAAGCACATCTTCCAGGTTGCTGAGGTGTCTTAATACTCATTTCAAGACTAATTCCTCACACCTGACTCTCAAATTTAGAATTATAGTCCATATCCGTATTACGCCAACTCTGTTCAATAGTTTAGTACTTAACCTTGGTACTTAAAAAGAAAACAATCAGGGAAGTGAATGAGATAAGCAGAGCACATCCTATATTGTGTCTTATTTAGAACAGTATTTGAAAAACTACTAGACTGTTGTACCCCTGTTGGAGTACCACAGGGCTGGCATTTAATACTTAACAGCTAAATACATGGATGCTATTCTAACTGCTGATCTTTCAAGTAGAAACTACTGTAGTTAGGTGTATAGTTTTCACACTGAAGTTCCAGAAATGCTGCACTTCCATTCTGAACACTAGGTGAAGAGTAGCCCCCTAAGAACAGGCATCTTCAACTTTTGTACAATGTTGGCCTTCAGAGGTAAACCTTCCAAAATGTAACGCAAAACTGTACGTACTGGTTTTGATACTTTTCTCTAAGTTCTGTCAACTCTTCAAGGATGAAATCTGAAACAACTGACATACTAATGAAATAGCATATTTGCACAGAGCCAAGGTTACCCATTTCTTCTTTTCCCTTACCATATACTTGTAGTTGTGGCTTTCCCTAAGTCATGGCTTCTTCACATGCATTTAAGATATGAAGGCATTTAAATATATGACTTACTATACTTGTTTATGATTATTTTCTACTCAATAGAAGACATGCTGTGCATTACTTTCTAGCTTCCTTTCATATGGCTAAAAGTTTGCTCCCTTAAATCAGAAACGATGTTTTGTTGTGTTAAACACAGCTCCAGGAACATTACATTTACAGTTGTATGATATTGAACCTCATGTTTATCTAGGTGCAAGAAAGAATCCTTTCTTCAGCTACTCTTAAATAATTACACTTACTGTAGACACAGTCAATTAAGTTTAAACAGCCTAGAATGAAATAGTTTAAAAAAATTAAGGTACCTTCCTTTACATCTTTAGTGTCTGAATCAAAAAAGGAAAATGTGAACCCGCTGGGATGCTTGGCCCCAGTCTTCAAAGCTGCAGGATCATGGAATTCCTTGGCCTTCTCCCCATCACAGTCTTCATTCCAGGGTACGTCTTCCTTTTCATTGGTATCTTTTGTAGTTTGGAATATTTCTTTTAAATCCATAGCAATGTTATAATACATTTCTTTAGACACCACAGGTAGCCTCTCAGCTTCCTCTCTTTTCTTCTTACGCTTTGCTTTACTACATTGACATAGACATGTACGTCAAAATTAAAGTCAATTTTTGGACAATTTCCAAAAATCAAGATAGGAAAATAGCATGGCTAACTTAAATTCCACCCTTTCAAAATCCAGCAGGATCCACATACATAAAACTCTACTGATAAAAGCAGAATCTTACCAATAAGCTTTTATATATAATAACTATCTCAAACAGCTCCAGTAAATATGAGTCATTCTCTATCTCTTACCCCCTGAACCTCAATTCAGATATTACACCTAAGACATTAGCTTTGAGAGTGAAAAAACTCACTTAACCACAATGCCCCTCAATTTCCTCACCTGCAAAATGAACATGTTAAATCAATCTAAGACCTTTCCAAGTTCTAAAATTCTGATGATTTTACAAAACTGGCAGAAAAGGTTTTAGTTATAATTCTGTTTTAGAAATGAATTATAAATATGCTAAGTCTAGTTTGTTTTGGAATGAAATTTTTATATTACCATAAACCTGCTCTATATTTAGGAATATGTTTTTCCTCTTTGATCTTTGATAAAGAGTTACATGGCAGTTTCCAATATCAAGTTTTTAGTTATTAAAAGATTCAAATCCTTTTTCCTATTAGAGTTGAGTCCAGGCATCAGGCCAGAATTTTAACTGTATTACCTACAACAGCAAGTGAATAAGATGTCTTAAATGTTCATCTTATTGGTGGAGACTATCTCGCAGTGAGAAATTTTTAATACTTCCAACCTAGCTATGATTAAGATACCTATGCCTCCTATGAAAGCAAACTCTACAAAAAGTGGTGCCCCTTAGACAGTCCCAAGTGATTACCACTGAGCCATAATGTAGTGGTTTTAAAGTGGTCCAGAGATCCTTTGATAGTTCCTCCTCTGAGAGGTGAGATGAATTCCCCCATTCCTTGAGGGTGGGCTGGATTCGACCTCTTTAACCAATAGAATTGATGGTGTGTAACTACTGACACTACTGTCATGGAACGCAGTTTGGTTTTCTTAATGCTCTCTCCCTTTTCTGGATCACAGGCTTTGGGGGAAGCAGCTGCCATGTTGTGAAAGTACTCAAATAACCACGTGGAGAGGCCAAAGAGGCAAGGAACTGAGTCTTACTTAAGCTAATGGCCCTGTGTTGATCCATCTTGCAAACAGATCTCAAACCTTCAGATACTATAGCCCTAATTTACATCTTGACTGCAGCCTTTTGAGAGCCCCTGAACTAGAACTACCTAGAAGCACTCTCCAATTCCTGACCTAGAGAAGCTGGAACTTAAAAAATGTTTCAGGTTTCAAGCCGTTATATTTTGTGGCAATTTTTTATACATAATTTATACAGATCTGAGGATCCAGAAGTGGAGTGCTGCTGTAACATAAACCTAAAATACAGGAGTGGCTTCTGAGCCCAAGGAATAGGGAAAAATTGGTAGGTCAGGGAGGTGTTAGCAAAAGTGTGAAGAGCCTTAAAGAAACTGTTAGTAGGAACTACATGGCCACTGAGGAGGCTGTAAGGAGAGGGCTTATAGAAAAGTGAGGTGATGCTATGCAAAATGGAGGAAAGGGGACCCCTGCTAACAACAGGGCACTTTCTGTACCAACAGAAAGTTTAGCCACACTGTCACCTTAACTAAAGTGGAAATTAGAAAATGTACCTAATCAATAGGTGATCTAGCTAAAGAAATGTCCAGGAAGGTGATGAAGGTATTTGCTGTTTTTTTCTTGCTGCTTACCATAAAACGTCAGCAGAAGCAGTAACATCAGAGGAAAAAATTTGTAAGGAGTCAGAATCTCATGGATTATAAGGCTTCTAATCTCCAGAAGACAAATGACATAAAATTTTATTAATGAGTTCTAAGCAAAGATCAAATCTTACATTCAGAAAAAATGATCTAAAGCAGATGCTGGCACACTATAGCAAATGGGCCAAATCCAGGGTGCTACATATTTATGTATGTACAAGTTAAGAATATTTTTATTGTTTAAATGGTTGGGGGAAAAAAAAGTAATAGATGATTTTGTTACATTCACAAGTCACTTTATGTAACATAAATGACAGTGTCCTACTCATAGTTTTTTTGGAACACAGGCTCCCTCATTTGCTACAAAGGCTGAGTGGAGTCATTGGCCTGCAAAGCCAGACGCATTAACTATTTGACCCTTTGCAGAAAATTTGTACTCTCCAGTCTACATGTAAAACAAAATCCTTTGTTAAGACACTACACATAGGTCAGAAACAATTGTTCAAATAATACGGCTTATAATGAGTTTAAAGATGGTGTTTCTCAGCAGAAGCCCACAGTTAAGAAAGGATGATCTCAAAATGATTACTGATGTGGCTTTAACAGAATAAACACCAAAATATTCACAGAAGAATCACAAATATTTTAGGGGGATTATGTCAACATTAAGAGAAATACCCCTAGCTTGGACTGATAAATACAAACACATTCCACAATGAACAAACTTCTGAACTCCCACATTCCTAAAAACACAAAGCTGGATAAGACAATCACTGAGCTACAAACAAATGTGTTAAAAAAATCAAGGATGACCTAAAAGGCAGAGTTAAGAACTATAAGAACATAAAGAATTATTCTCAGGCCCTCAGGTCTAATAAAAGATCTCACAACATTTGGTTACTTAGATTTATTTTAGAGCTCCTATAAACTAGTGACTTCTTCATGTCTTCTCTTGTATTCTACTGTTGGTCAGTAGTGCTTACATTGGTTAGCCATGCTTGTACCACCACCACACATTCACAGGTCTTCTGATTGAAAAGGCTGCACTGGCCCTGACTGGTGTGGCTCAGTGGACTGAGTGCCAGCCTGCAAACCAAAAGATCACTGGTTGATTCCCAGTCTGGGTGGTGGGCTAGGTCCCCAGTTGGGGGTGTATGAGAAACAACTGATCGATGTTTCTCTCCCTTCCTTCCTCTCTCTCCCAAAGTAAATAAATAAAATCATAAAAAAAAAAAGAAAAAGAAAAAAAAGGCTGCACTTAAAGTTCTATACTCAAAGAACAACAAGAGATAAGATTCATCTATACCTTGATCTGATTTGGATGACAACATCCTGGATTCTGAACTAATGCTGCAAAGAGCTGAGAAAAAAAGACTTCCGGGGAAGTCTTAGGAAGGAGGGAGAATTATATATGTGATAGGAATGTAAACAATTTATGGCCAGAGGGTGGATGTTGTAGTTTTAAATAAATGTTTGTGGTTTTAAGGTGCTAAGTTTTGGATAATTTGTTATGCAGCAGTAACAAATACACCCTAGATGTAAATAAAACTAATACATTACACAAACATTTCCCACTTGTACCAATGTAGATTATCATAAATAGCATACACAAATTTTATATTGCAGGGAATATTTATGCTAGTTCTTCTTTGGTCTGATATGTGAACCTTTTTAAAAGAAACCTTTAATATAAGATTTACAGAAATGTTACCAAAAAAGTACAGCATTCCTAAATAACTGTCACCTAGTTTCTTGTCATGGGAGAATCTTATTAAACTATGATACAATTCTCAAAACTGTAAGATTAACATTGTTACATTATTATCAACTAAACTCAAACTTTATTTTCATTTTACCAGTTTCTCCACAAATGTCTTTTTTGTTCCAGGATCTAATTCAGGATACCACATGTCTTTAGTGACTGTAACAGTAGAAAAATGAAGGAATCATTCCAGGTCAAGTTACTGTTGGCTTCATATATCTGGCATATTTGTCAAACTGACAGCTTATCTATAAGAAATGGAAGCTCCTACCACAGTAGAGCAGTGGATTGAATGGGTGCTCCCAAAAGATACATATCCTGGCTCAAATTCCTGGAACCTGTAAATGTTACCTTATTTGGAAAAAGGGTCTTTATAGAGTACTTAAGGACCTTGCAACAAAGAGATTACCCAGGATTATCCAGGTAGGCCCTAAATGCAATCACAAGAGTTCTTGCAGTAGACACAAAGATGACATACACTCAGAAAAGAGGAGGTCATGGAGACAAAGATCAAAGTAATGTAGCCAACAAGCCAAGGAATACCAAGAATTGCTCGCAGCCACAAGAAGCTAAGAGAGAGATGTGAAATGAATTTTTACCCTGAATTTCCAAAAGGAAAGGAGGCCTTCCAATAGATTTCAGACTCCTAGCCTCCTGAACTGCAGAAAAATACTTTTTTGTGATCTTAAGCTACCAAGTTTGTGGTAACCTGTTACAGCAGCTATGAGAAACTAACATAAGTAGGAGGCACCATACCAGAGTGGGAGCACTTACTATCATTTACACACATGAGATTCCTTTGTCAAAGGTATGGCTCTCTCCACCATATCCATTAATTCCACTCTAACTTTTCTCTCCCCTGTCTTAAACTAAATACAGTGGAAACCAATAGATGGGATGCTGGTTACTATCTACTTTTTTCATTGTCTGAAATAAGATTAATTCATATGATCCTGCTACGAAAAGAAATTTACCTTTCTTTTGGTTTATCATCTATCCTTTTTTCATAAGTGGCATGGTCACGCCTTGTTGGATCATAGTGTATGATGTCCCTATGTTAAAAAAAAAAAGTGATAAATTAGAAGAGATAAATCATAACACTAATACAATAAGTTAATAGCAAATTGTAATTCAACACCAGAGCCATTCCAATTTTTGAGCAAGACAAAGCTACACAATATCAAACGAAATCAATCTCATTAGAAATAATCATATTTGAAATTATCTAGTTTTGAGTTTTCCTGGATCTTTTTGTAAATATTAAAAATTATTTTAAATATACTAAAATATATACAAATAAAATGATATACTATTTGGATCTGCATAAAATATTTCAATGGGGAAAGTAGAAGCAATTGTGTAAAGATACAGAAAAGAAAACTGGTCACATGTTGGTGACTGTAGAAGCTTGTTACATCAGTTACTGCACCTTATATATTTAAAATTTTCTGTAATAAATAGTTATATTTATTAACATTTAAACCACTGTACAACTGTTTCGCTAATGGAAGCAATGTTATCTAAGATCATAAATATAGAAATAAAATTAGTTTCTTGAAATTGAATTATTGGGTCAAAAAGGCAGGTATATTTTTAATGGTCTGAAACACACTGCCGCTTCCGACCTTAGAGGTTTAAAATGGCCTAGTTTTACACTGAGTTCAAAAAAGCATTTATGGCAAAGGAAAATAAGGTGGAATGGGACAGACATAAACCATACTTAAATCTCTTAGCAGCTACTGATCCTTTGCTTGTAGAATTGCTTAAGTTGATTTGCAAAATACTCTGCACAATATTCAGGGCTTTCAACTTTTCTGCAGCAAGCTCTTCTTCCTCAGCGGTTTCCTTTTCATTTACCTCTTAGAGGGAAAAGGACAATTAGTAATATCTTGGCAAATATAACATGAGAAGTCTTAATCATCAAGTCTTTATCAATCACCTAAACACATCAATTAAAATAAAAAGAAGAGAAGT
Source organism: Pteronotus mesoamericanus (assembly GCF_021234165.1). Classification (NCBI taxonomy): domain Eukaryota; kingdom Metazoa; phylum Chordata; class Mammalia; order Chiroptera; family Mormoopidae; genus Pteronotus; species Pteronotus mesoamericanus. The sequence goes on from NW_026555304.1 coordinate 3,294,362, forward strand.
TAAACCTCATTTTGCTAACCTCTCTAACTCCAAGACCCTCAGTGCCAATGTATCCAGAAGCTGCATGACCAGCAAACAAAAAGTTTCATTTTTGTTTGTAATTATAAAAATCGAATCTGGATTTAGAGGCTTTCATTGGCAAGTATAACGGTTTTTAAAATAAAGCCTGACAAATGTATAGAGAAAGATACTAATTACAAAGCTAAAGTTATCCCAAACTGAGTTTATTAACATCCTAAAAATGTAATCTTAATTACATATAAATCTAAAAGTGAAAGATGGTAATTTTACTAATATTGTTAGTAGACAGTTGCTTCAGCCTTTGATGAAGCAATAAATATTGCAGGAAGAGAGCCACAGGTGTATTATACACACAGAGAATCATAAGCTGTTATCCTCAACTACTAGAAAAAGACAAGTATCAGGGAAGAAAGTTAAACAGACAGTTTAGATTACAGAGAGAAGTATAAAAGAAGCCTAAGCCTTAAAGACCCGATTAACTTTTCACAGCATATAAACCAAGAAACTGAATCTAAAACAAAACACTGATTTTGAAAAAGTGCTCTACAAAGATGCCCTGAAAGTATCTGAGGGTTCAAAAGAGGTATTAGTTTATGTTCAAATGAACCAAGAAATGCTTTATAAACCAAGTGGAGTATAATAGGGAGGAAAGACAAAGTGATGGGAGGAGAGCATGGCAGGTATAGGAAAACAAAACAAACACGTATCTAAAAAAGTACAAAAGAGTTTTACACTGCATTAGATTGAACCCTATGAAACTATTAATCTTCAACAACTTTTTAAAACAGATTTTATTTTTAGAGAAGGGAAAGGAGAAAAGAGGGAGAGAAACATCAATGTGTGGCTGTATCCTGTGCAACCCCTACCAGGGACCTGGACTGCAACATAGGCATGTGCCCTGACAGGGAATCGAACCAGTGACCCTTTTGTTCACAGGCTGGCACTCAATCCACTGAGCCACACCAGCTAGGGCTATATTCAACAACTTTTGTCTTTGGAATCGGCAATTCAATTTTAACCTAATAATGACTTCTAGGAAGTAGAACACAAAAGGGCTCAAGGGGTTTGTAGACTGGCTGTGCTTACTTACTTGCAGGGCAGTCTTTGCAATTCACAAAAAATTAAGCCTCTAAAGTAGGGAAGAAACAAACAGAGCGGTTCTATGTCTGAGTGCTTTAAGAATGGCAGCACCATCAACAGAAACAGAAAGGTCCAGAGGACCTGAAAGAAATTCAAGTTGGGACTTAAATTTTAACATGGGCTCAGAACCACCTGTGAGAAATATCCATGAGAAACCAAGAAAAGAATGAATGAAACTCAGCAGAACAGCCAGGATCAAAGATGACCCAAATTTGGAAACTGCCTATGTATGAGAAGGATAAAGCAACAGGAACTTACAGAACACTGGGAAAAGTCCACATTTAGAGGCAAAGGGGAAACTGAGAATGAAGAAAATGAGAAAACCAGGAAGATATGGTATAATGGAAACAAAGGGAAGAGAACATTTTAAGAAGGGATGGCAATCAGTCACAAATGCTATAGCCAGGCTGAAGATGGTGAAACTGGAGAAAATGCCACTACATTTGGTGAATTAGTTATTCTCAACTTTGAGGGAACTCATACCAGAAGAGCTGTGATGAGACAGACCAAAGAGGCAGAAGTTAAGAAAGTAACCACTATATGCAGCTTCTAAACATAGGCTATTCCCAAGTTTCTCTCCATTCCTATTTTCAACATGGGATTTTGAGTGAGAAGCTCTGAATTATAAGTTGGTGTGGGCCCTGGAGAATTTACTCTTTGAACTCTGGTTTCTGGAAACGCACAATACACATAATAATCACCTTAAAGAGTTGAATCATCAAATCAGAGGCTGTATTTACAATAAAGTCACCTGGTTCTGAATTAGATGTAATTTATTATTTCAAGTTTAGAACTAAAAAAAAAAAAGATGGGAGTGGCAACTCGAAAATTGGCAGGGTTGAAGGAATTGTCTTCTGGATCTATGACACATTTCTTTGCAGAAATAGGCTAGGAGCTAGAAGAAAGCAAAAGGATAAAGCAGCATGTGAGAAAGCAGGTAAGAGGATGTATGAATGGGGGGATTAAGATGCAGGTTAAATTAACTCAACAAGGAAAGAAAAAGAGATGGTATAAGGGAACAAGTTCTGGGACTGCAGAAGTAAGCAGGGAGCTCACTTCAGGATAAGAGAAAGTTTAGAAAGGCTGCTATGAAAAACGCAAAAGGAAGTCAGAAAGAGTAGAACTGGGATGCTTCTGCTATCATCATTACTGTTATATACATCCAAATAAGGATGAATTCAAGTAGAATGGCATTCAATAGTATATTTCTTTTTAGAAAACCGGACACCAGGATACACAAAGAAGGGAAGATGAATACTCTTTTTTAGGAAGTCCAGTATGACTTACCTGTGTTCCATGCCCTCACCTGGACCTCCTCATCTACTATCAGATAGGGACCTCACCTTTTCTCTTATGCCAGAGATGAGACAGAGGAAGATGATGCTTCTGGTGGATGCTATCTATCTATTTATTCCTGTTTTCTGGCTGCTTCAAATACTTTTAAATTTTGTAAGTAACTTAATATGCACAAATGAACTCGAGCATTGAGTAAGCTAAGCATGGCATTATAAGCTTCACAATTCAGTATCTTGGGGTAAAGAGTTTCTCCACATGTTAAGCAAAAGCTAGACTGGATGACTTCTTAGGGTGTGCCAAATCTGGCATCAGCACTGTTTGGACAATGAAGCATTTACCTTCCTGTTCTTCTTCACTGTCACTTTCTAGAAATCGGGAGTCCATGCGAAATCTGTCATCAATGCCAAAGTGAGACTGCAAATCCATGAGCTACAAAAACAAAACAGACACACAATTGATAGCCATATTCTCAAGAAATTACTTCTAAAGAAGACCTGCAAAGTCCCACTCTACACCCTGAAATTCCAGTTAATGTCTGTATAACCTTACCCACCCATGAAGCAGTCAGAACAAGTAGTTGAAGATATACTCCCAAAATAAATTTTTAAACACAGGAGTGCAGGTCAAGGTCGTCCTGAATTTACCTAGATTTAAGGACTATGTTGAAAAATAAGGACATGTAGCAAGTTCTATCATTTTCAGACTTTACTAACCTTCTTTCCAGCTCTACCCTCAAACTGAGGTTTAATTCTGAACCTATTACTGTCATCTTCAGAATCAGATTCCTTCTCATCACAGCCAAACAGCTTCCCAGATGCTCTACTCAAGAACTCCTGTTATGCAGATGAAGACAGAAACATTTATTAAAAACTGAGGCAATCAGTGTTTTATTATGTAATTTTGCCCCTCACATTTAAGAACCAACAACCCAGATGCATCTCCCAGGTAAGGGCGAATGGTGGTTAGAATGGAAACTTCTGACTCGGTGATACCTACTTGGACTTTCAGTACAGCCTGAATGGGGTGTGAAGGAAAGGAGGAGAGTTATTATATATGTGAGAAGAGTTTCAACAGGATTTCACTAATATTGATGTCAATGTGTAGATGATGGGAAGGCAAAGCTCATGTGGGAGTAAATCTCCAAGGTCCTCGTAGTTTCTGTGTGTGGTGGACTGAAAAGCCCTGGGTTTCACTGTGGCTCCCAGAGGATTTTATACTGAGCCTGGCAGTTGTGTAGAGGTCTTGGTATGCAAGTAACAAAAATAGATCTGCAGATATAGTGGAGTACCCACACAAGATACCCTGAACTTCTTACTTTTACTGGTTTCTCCACCAGATGGCTCAGCTCCGGAGTGTACATCTCCTCTGTCTCACTTTCACTGCCAGAACCAAAGATGATGTGTGTTGGTTTGTCCTCTGGATGACCATCCTAGAACCATCATCAAAGGCATCACATCTTAAGACAAACCCTCTTCTCCCTTCCCTCCCTTGTCCACTTCCCATCCTTTTTTTTTTTTTTAATCTAGTGAATGCCATTATCCACTTATTCTCCCAAGATAGTAACCTGTAAGTTCTCTTCCTCTCCATATCCAGTTGATCACCAAATCCCACCAAGTGGACCTTCTTGGTATCTTTTAACTCTATTCCCACTGTTACTGCCTTGGTTCACAACCTCCCAAAGGCTGTCCCTGTTTCCAGATTTGCCCCATTCAATCTGTTGTTCATCATGGCCTAAAAGTTCTTTCCCAACAGAGTTTAGCAAACTTTTTCCGTAAAGGGCCAGAGAGTATATATTTTAGGCTTTATGGTCTCAGTACTGTAATTACTTTTAAAAAATCCTTTAAAAATGTAAAAATCTTTCTTAGCTTCAAGGCTGTGCCAACACAGACTGTGGGCTGCATGGCCTGTGAGCTGTAATATATCAATTCCTGTTCGAATATATATACAACTAATCTTCATTCCTTTGCTTAAAGTTCTTTACTTTTTCCATAGCCTTCAGAATAAAGTCCAATGTCTGTAGCCTCTTCACAACCCCTATTTATTTCTCTAGACTCATTTCTTCCATCTCATACTCTATACATTTCAGCCATACTGACTGCAAACATTCCTGTATATATAAGTTGCTCCCTCTTCAGAAATACTTTCTTCTCCCTTCCTACCCTCTTACCTCTGCCTAACTAGTTTATACTGATTTTATCATTAGACTCAGTTCAGGCTGAGGAAACTCCCGACTCCCATCCTCCGGACCAACATGGTGTCTCCAAAGCACAACCAGAGCACATAGGCATACTTCTCTTTTCGCCTGTCGAATTCAACTGCCACCTTCTGCCAATGACCACCTGAAACAGGGACCATGATTCTCGAACTCACTCTATAAATTTATAACTTACAGTGAAGGCCTAGAACTTCATAGGTACTTAAAACTTGTTGATAGAATAAAGGCTCATTATGGTAAATCTTGGCAAGATATAAATTACTTGGGAAGTGATTTAAATGTAAATTCAGACATATTAGAATACATTACTTAGCTATACTAGTCCTAGTTTCTAAAGGAACGTGAACCAGAAAAAAAACAAATTAAAAATGTTTTCCTAACAGTTTAATCTCGCTTCTGCCAGGATACGCTAAAAATATGTGGTAATAAAACGTTTCTAACTCAAGGACACAAAACATGAAACTGGTAGGTGCTAAGATACTGACCTCTAAAGGGGCATGCCTACCTTCATGGAAAGAAAAGGATACAGGAGAAGCAAGCTGGCGGAGGAGTGAGTGACGTCACACTGACCTCCTCCCAGGACTAACCTAGAATTACAACTAAATTGTGGAGAAATCACCTGGAACAAACAACTGAACAATAGCAAGAGAGGAGCCTAATAACCTTGGACAGACAAAAGAATCAGCTTTAACACAATCTAACTGGTAAGGAATGTGGTAGAGACTCGAGAAGGCAGGCGGGCAGCCCCCATGGGCGGGAGCACCAGACAGGTATTGAAACGACCCGTTGGTTCCCCCTGAGAAGACTGGGGTCTAAACCATAAGCAGGGATCTCCAATCTACAGCACCAGAGCTGAAAAGTACATAGAAAACAGCCAGCTGTGAAAAGTGGCAGGGTTGCTCTCTGCCAGACACAGGCAGCTGGAGATGCAAAGAGCCTTTTAAAGGGCTACTGAATACATTTTTATTTCCAGCCACCTACCCTGGGCTTAGGCAAAGGCGAGGGCAGAGTGGGTTAGAGACACACTTGAGGAGAGACTGGGGAGGGAGGTTTGGAGGAGAGAACTCAGAGAGTAGGTGGTGGGATCCCGGTGCTGACTCCTCCCCTATACGGCAGCAGCCAGCTTGCTCAGGCAGAGCACTCCCCTGAGCAACAGCAGCCTGAGAGTACAAAATAACCTCACCTCCCAAGAGGGACTCTGCCCCGCCCTATGGTATCCAAGCTTGACTGCTGAGTGCAGAGTGACTAGATTAACAGCTGAAGGAGACAGCCACAGACAGTAGGTTCCTGAAAGTCTCTAAGAGACAGCCTAAGGTCAGACATGGTCAACAGCTGACATCATCTGAGGCAGCTCCAGCAAGAAAAAAACAGTGGTCTCCTACCACAGAAGTTCACACGACAAAGTCAGGAAATCAAGACAGATCAATTTAAGAACTAGAAGCAAAAGAGAAGAGCCTCACAAATAATGGGAAGACAAAGAAACAGTCCCCAGTTGAAAGGAAAAGAGGAATCCCCAGAAAGAGAACTAAATGAAATAGAGGCAAGTAAATTATAGATATTGAGTTCAAAACAACGGTTCTAAGGAAGCTTAATGAGTTCAATAAGCTCAGAGAGAATTACAAAAAACTACAGGGAAAACTACGAGGCACTTACTGCAAACTATATCAGCATGACAGAAGACATAGAACTATCAAGAAGAGACAAGAGGAAATGAAGAATACAATTTCTGGGTTGAAGAACACAGCAGAAGGGATCAAAAGCAGGCTAGATGAAGCAGAGGAACGAATCAGCAAGCTGGAGGATAAGGTAGAAAAAAACTTCCAGAAAGAGCAAGAAAATGAAAAAAGACTCAAAAAGAATGAAGAGGTATTGAGGGAAATGCAGGACAACCTGAAATGTAATAATATCTGTATAAAAGGGATACCACAAGGAGAAGAGGAGCAAGGGATACAGAACCTGTTTGAAAAAGTAATGATGGAAAACTTCCCTAATAGGAGGAGAGAAAAAGTCACACAAGTCCAGGAAGCACAGAGGGTCCCATGAAAGAGGATCCCATGAAAGAGGATCCAAATGAGGCCCAGTCCAAGACACGTCATCATTAAAATGGCAAATATCAAAGACAAACAGAGAATGCTAATGGAAGCAAGGGAGAAACAGGTAGTAACATTCAAGGGAGCCCTGGTATGACTATCTGCTGACTTCTCAACAGAAACACTACAAGCCAGAAGGAAGTGGCAAGAAATATTCCAAGTCATGAAAAACAAAGGCCTGCAACCAAGACTGCTCTACCCAGCAAGACTCTTAATTAAAATGTAAGGCAAAATTAGGGGTTTCCTTGACAAAAGAAAGCTAAAAGAAGACATCTCCTCCTAACCAGCATTGCAAAATATGCTATAAGGACTGCTTTAAGAAGATGAAGAAAAAGAGTCTATCAATACCCAGTTCCTTTCACTGTCACCAATACTTGGTATTACCAATATTTTTAATACTTATTAACTGATTGTGACGATAATGTGTTATTTTGGTACTTTATTATTTTGTTGAAACTAAATCTGTTTCTGTATACTTCTTGCCTATTTCTATTATTTTTAAAAAGCTTTAAATGACTTTTTGGTATTCTTTATACATTTTTTGATTAGAGTTTATAGAATTTTTTTCCCCTAAAAAAAAAAGTATTAACCCTTTTTTAGATGTGTTGCAATATTTTTTAAATTCTATTACTTGTCCTAAAACTTTTTTATATGTATATTACTATATAGTCTTAAATGTTTAATATAGTCATATTGTCAATATTTTCCTTTATACCTTCGGGTTTGAATTTTTTATGTCAGGGTAAGAAAAATATTAGTTTGTATTTTCTCCTAAAACTCCTGAGATATGACATATTGATTTTTAACTCACTTGAATATTTGTTGTATAATATGCAAAATAAGGCTCTATATTTGTTTTATTTCAAGTAATAGTGGTCCATGCACCTTATTCTTGAATAAGCCTATTTCCCCCAGTGATTTGTAATATCAATTTAATTGTATATTATATTGTTAGATATATACATTTGTTTCTAGAATGCTCATTTTATTTCATTGATCTACTTGATTATTTCTGTGCAGGTGTCATGTTTTAATTGCTAAGACTTTATAATAGATTTAAATTTTTTAATATTTTATAATGGATCTTGATATTTAAAAAAATAAATAAAATCAATTGGCATTTTTAAAAAGAAAGAATCTTTTGTGACATGATGGATGGAACTGGAGAATATTATGCTAAGTGAAATAAGACAGTCGGTGAAAGACAAACACCATATGATCTCACCTATAAGTGGAATCTATTCCACAAAATAAACTAATGAACAAAATAAACCACGGGCATGGAAACATGGAGCAGACTGAAAGTGACCAGAGGGGATGGGGAAGGAGGACAATGGTGGAAAGGAGGAGAAGGGACTAAACAAAGAATGTATGAATCTTGATACAGAGATTCATACCCATGGACATGAACAACAGAGTGGGAATTGACTGTGGGAGAGGGGGACGGGGTGGGATGGGTGGAGGAGGGCAAAGGGAAAAATTGTGTCAGCTGTAATAGAATAAACATGATTTAAAAATAAGATTTAAATTTTTTAAAAATGGATACAATTTTAGAGGTCTTGTTAAACCAGAAATTGAAAATACACTCACCAAATTTGCCAGGGCATTATGAATCAGTTTCTTTTGTACTTCTTTGGCCTTCTGCCTAGCCTCTAAGGCAGCCAAACGCTTCTGATTATCTTCAGCTTGCTTGTCCTTAGCATTAGCATCTGATGAGCTAACAGGAAGTTGGAAGTCAGTTTCACTTCCCTGAGTATCCATCCTGGAGGAGACCTCTAGGGACTTCTCAGGGACTATGTGGCTGCTCAGGTCAGGCATCTTTTCAGAGCCCTCTCCTGTCTTTGTGGACCTATGGCAACAGTCTTCATCAAAGCCTATTTTGGGAGTCTCTGCATCAAGAATTATAGATTTCTTATCTTTTAATATTAACAGATTAGACATAGGAATTCTACGCCCTTTTTCTGCAGTGCTAGAGGACACCACTTTGTAATTCTGACTCGTAAAAGTGAACTGTCTCTGAGGCTGAATATGGTTTGGGTCATCTGCTTTCTCTGCACATGGAAAAGGAGTGAGTTTGCTTGATGGGCCATTAGCATATGGGAAGCCCTTTTCCATGGACAAGTTAGGAGGGTCCTCAAGTTTCACGGAATTCTGATTTTTATTAATATTGCCAGATTTTTTCACCAATTCCTTCCCATAGAGACAACCTACTCCCTTGAATGCCTGGAATTTTAGCTTTAAGTTGTTTTCCTTCGGTTTCTGTTTTCTAGGAGTGTTCTCTTCTCCTTCTAAAAGGGAAGCCACAATCTCTTCAGGATAAATACATTGTCGACCTCCTCTGTGGAGGCTATCAGAAATCCTGTGGCTCTTGGAGGTGGTTTCCCAGCCATTGCTCTTATCTTCTTTTGGAGCCTTCAAGTCACAGCCAGCTAACTGTTCCAAATTAGCTAAAGTAAGAGTCACATGGAGAGAATTTTTCACCATGGCATTATACTCATCTTCCTGGGACTTGGCTAATTCTGACACAGAATCAGCATCCTCACTGCTAATGGACTTGGACAGAGATTTACAACTAAGATGCTTTATTCTGTCACTGATGGCTAGTTTTACGTTGTGTTTTTTTTGTACTTTAATACAATGATCAGAAAGCTCACAGTTTTTTCTATTTTTCGAAGTTTTCTTGTACAGAGGCTTTTCCATTTGTGAAAATTCTGTACTATTTTTGATCTTATCAACATTTTTTTCCATTGCAAGATCATCTGTATCTCCTGAATCATAGTCACAATTATTACCCACAAGATTTTCTTCATTATCGAGGCAAGAGACATTATTTTTGTTGCCTAAACCTGTTAAAGAACTAAGTTTGTGAACATCTGATTTGAAATCATTCCTTACAACTTCAAAGGGATCATTTTCAGATTCACTTATTGAGGACCATGTAGTGCTCCCTAAGTTTTCCTCTCTTGCAATCATTAGTCTTAATCCATCTTCAGAATCGATATCATCATCATACATGCTATTTTTGTTTCTTTTAATTTTTTGACTATCAGAATCAGGTACATGGAATGATTTAGGAGTAGTAGGATCATTATGTATTTTCTGAGCAGCCTGTTGCAGTGTTAAGTGTGGATTCTTCATTTTTACTTTGTGGTGTCTTGATCTCATAGCCAGAGATTCAGTAGGGCTCTCATCCTTCTGCACTTTTATTATTTTGTTGGGAGGGCAGTGAAAGTCAGAAAATTTCCCTTGCCGTTTCTTACTCATAGGACCGTTCCCTCCTTCCAACTCCCAAGTGAGACTGGATATAGGAATGGCATTTGTGAAGTCTTCTCCTATTTTTTTTAAGTTGTGGCAGTATTTTGAAGGATCATACTTTATAATGTTTTCAACAGTCAAGGAACAAAACAGAGGCCCTAGGTTTTATGAAAACCTGTCAGTCTGGTGAAACAAAAGGAATACTTTTTAATTTTACCCTCAGTTTCCTACCCAATAAAATGAGGACTTCATTAGGTGACCTCAGGTTCTCTGGAACTGAGCATTTTATCTAGAGTTCAAAACAAAGTATCATCACTAATAACTGGAAGAAATTATGTGGGAGATAAAATGAAGCACCATTACTATTAATTAGCAGAATATCTACTTGAATGTAGACATTACAGCAAACTAATTCAGATTATATTCTAGATACAGAGACCCAAAAACTGTTTTTTGTAAATCTGAGAAATCCACCCACTGAACTATTGCCATAAAGCAGACTGTAGAGAGCACCCAAAGGGGCACAGCTAGACACTGCACGCCCTTGGGTCTTAAATTTTGGGGGGCATTCCTGCCTTCTCCATACTGGTTTATCCTAGCTTTGATTTTCCTAGCTCAGTAACATCAATTTTACATCTACTCACTCTCTGCGGGGTGTTCTAAAGGTCTTTATTAGAAAGGTAGTAACTCTTTGCCAGGGCGTGTTTTGTTGCTACTATTATCCAGAAAGAGTCTAGTTAATGTCAATGTGCTGTTACAGTTGACATACTATGTCATGACAGCTGACATTTGTTGATTTCCTAAAACATATGAATAGGCAATAGTAAGTTGCTTTAAGTTATCACTTCTAAAAAGTGTCCACGGTTTCTCAGCTTCACACTTCCCTTCAAAATCCTCCTCTTTGCTCTTAGTGCCTGCCATTGGTAGGAAGCCAGAAGGTAAAAAGAAAAGAGTCACTGTTTTCCTGATTTTTGTGCCACAGGCAGGGAAGACAACAGCAGCAGCTATGGCCCAGGCTTCAGTGACCTCAGTGGCACAGTAGCTATAAGCAATGAGAACACACCTTTCTGCTTCTCTAACTCCAGAAAGTAGCTATTGGCTTGGGTTATTAATCTCTGGGCAGCCTGATACTCAGCTTCTAGCTCCTCCAGATTTTTAAACACACAGAGTATATTACGTCCTCTCTGTTTGAAGTACCTGGAACTGCTTCTGGTTCCCTGATACATGCTATAAGAGCTAAAGAATACACAAGTTACACCTTCTGACCAGGAGTTCATGACATTAGGAATTCGAGGTCTTAGACAATCTGACTGTATTACCTCAAGGGAACAGGCATCTGAATTTGCTCTTTCTGGGTTCCACACTATTTCTCCACCCACCATTCTCATGCTTGTCTACATATTTTAATCTACTATTTTCCTCTCTCCTGGACTCCTTCTTATTACTTTTCTAGTAATGTGAAACCTCCTCCACGTCCTCCAAAGCTTTCTTTTAACAATAACCCCATGTTCCTTTGCCCTACCTCTTTCAGCAATGGCTTTGAATCCATGTCAAATGAGAGGAAGGGTCTATAAACTAGTAAATGCAAAGACGTCTTTGACAATCATCATTTGTATCATTTGTATAAAACTCATTGCATTCTCTAATTATTCTATTAATTGTTCCATTCTTATAGGTAGTAAGGTCTTACCTTAGGTAGATGTTGGGAACATAAAACCATTAAATAAACACTTAAAGATTTCCTGACAGAGGCAGCAAAATTCTAAAGGCAGGATGTAAACTTTCGTAGTTAGCCAAAACTGTGCTAAATAATTACTCTGAAAACCCACTTGCAAAGGATATTTTATGTTTGCGTTGATTCTTTAGATGAAGAATAGGTAAGACTCTTCCAAATTTACTCACAACCCAGTTCTAAAAAAAAAAAAAAAAAAGTATTTACTACATATGTCACAAATAAAAAAGATAAACCAATTTTTATAAATATAACTTAAAAAAATTGAACTCATGCTCAGTTATGATTACTATTGGGTTTAGTTTTCTGATAATGAAACGTTGAGTTCGCAAAAAAAGCATATGAAGAAAAAAAAGAAGGAAATTAGGGGTAGCTATCAATCCCATATAAGCCATGTAGGATGCTACGCAAAAAACACCAGTTGTTAGTGATAGTAGCAGCATGGCAGCATGAGATGACCTCCCCTTAAAGTTATAACAAGTTAGACAGCCATAAGTCAACAAAGGACTCAATACGCAAATACTTCTGAGGGATCCACGCACTGAGACATCTAAAGGTGGGCATATCAGAGTGAGCAGGGAAGAAGAGGGGTTGAGGACAGAGATAGAAGCAGCAGATACAGTCTGGTGCTCACTGTGGACTAAAAAGACACAAAAGCAAGGAAGAGTTGGGGTGACACCACTAATGGACAGAATGGAGGAGCAGAGGCAGCAATTGGGCCTTCGTGGCAGGTACACACTGAGGCTGAGTCCCAGGGTCACAGCAGAGAAGCAGTACAAAGGGTTACAGTATTCCACAAACTGCCAACACCAAAAAATAAAAAAAAAGAAAGCAGCAGTCGTGGGAACCCCTCCCCCTACCCATCCTCCTGTGGCCTGCCCAGCATTAAAGCCCTCATTTGCAGATCAAGAAAAGGCAAAAACAACTTTCAAAGCCTAAATGGTCTGTACACATTATAACCTAAGCCAGTGGAAAGAAGAGTCTCAGACATGTCAAGCTACCTCTGCTAACCTACCCTTCACCCACCCATCATGGCAGAGCCTGGTAGAGCCAGCTGAGACAGTAGTGTGGCTGGTAGCTTACATCTGCAGGAGAGTGGCACTAAGAGGCACAGACCAGCAGACCCAGAGCCTGCCACATATCACCATCCTGAGACTGAGGAGTCTGGGTTGTAAAAAGGAAGCCCACATCCTTACAGGATATGAGGTGATTCCCCCAACTGAAGAGACACCAATGCACAGAGATCAAGAAAGCCCTAGTAATGCAGGTAAAACAAAAAACACCTGTACTTTACCACCACCTACTGGAAAACAAAAGAAAGACCTCCACTTACCAATATGCTAAACAAGTGATTCTTCAACTGCTGTGCCACAGAATTTTAGAAATGTTTGTTAGAAAAGGATAAATGTTTAGAAATTTAGAAATATTTGACTACTTAGTCAGGGGCATTGACCTCTTTTCCCATAGACTGTCAAAAAAAAAAAATAACAGCAAACACAACAATAGCTGTCCCGCAGGAATGCCCTGAGGTCATACAGTACAATTCTTCTTACTGGGCATGTCACATAATAAGGTTGTGTTTGATTGGTTAATTCTTGGTACCAGATATCCTTATCTACAAGCATAGGCACCTGATTTTTTTTTTTTTTTTTTTTTTAGATTTTATTTATTTTTAGAGAGAGGGGAAGGGTGTAACAATTGATTCCCTCTCACATGTCAGCTGGGGACCTGACCTACAAGCCAGGTATGTGCCCTGACCAGGAATCGAACATTGACCTCTCGGTTCTCAGGCTGGCACTCAGGCCACTGAGCCACACTAGCCAGGGCAGCACCTGATTTTTTTTTTTTTTAAATCTTCACCCGAGGATATGTTTTTACTGATTTCAGGGAGAGAGCAAGGGAGAGGGAGAGAAACATTTGATGGGTTGCCTTGCGTACTTGTCCTGACTGGGGATCAAACCTGCAAAGTAGGTATGTGCACTGATGGGGAATTGAACCTGCAACCTTTCTGGTACACGAGACAATGCTCCAACCAAATGAGCAACCCAGCCAAAGTTAGGTACCTGATTTTTTACAAAGTCACATTGGAGCAAAACGGGTAGGTAATAACCATTATTTTTTGTTTTGTAAATCAATCAAAATCGTACACATTGTTTTGATCAGATCAGCAAAAAATGTATTTTTTGGTGTGCCACAGAATTTTAGTAATTAGTTGATATGTGCAATGATATAAAAATGGCTGAAAAATCACTGTGCTAAATAATAAACAGTCAAATACTGCAAAGAGAGGGAGAGGGAGATTAAATTCCACAAATGCTCAGGAAGAAAAATAATGCATCAAGCAAAATGAAAAACCAAGGTAAAAAGAAAGATCAGAAAGTAAATGAAAAATACAAAGAAAAAAAACTTTAAGACAAAGAAGACAGTGATTAAAATTACAGAGAATTCAAGATTATCATATTGAAAAAATTCAGTAACATACAAGAAATTTCAAAAAATTAGTTCAAGTTCAGGAATAAAATCAACGAAAAAAAGAAGTACTTTACCAAAAAACTGAAACTTTCAACAAAAACCAAACAGAAATTCTGGCTGAAGAACTCAGTAAAAGAGATGAAGAATGAACCAGCAAACTTAGGAAAAAGAGCACACCAGATGGAGAAAGAATTAGTGATACTGAAGACAGAAATCTAGAAATGACTTGGGTGGAAGAACAGATTCGAGAGTAAAAAAATTTAAAGAACTCCACAAAAACTATCTAATTTCATTAGAGAGAGCAATATTAAGAATAACTGTCATACCAGAAGAGAGGGAGAAGGGAACAACGAGTTTATTCAAAAGAAAAATCGACAAGAACTTCCTGTACGTACGGAGAGAACTGGACATTCACTCTAAGAAGCTTATAGACCTAATTTTCTCAATCCAAAAAGGCCTTCTTGTAGGTACATTAAACTGCCAAAATTTATTAAAAAAGGAAAAAAGCTCAAGGTTGCCAGGGTAAAGACAGTAACCTATGAAATAAACCCCATTAGGTTATCATTCTGTTTTTCAAAAAAAACTCTAAGGTAGGAGAGAGTGGAATCAAATATTCAAAATATGCAAAGAAAGACATCACCATGCAAGGATAACATATTAAGCAAAGTTATCCTTCACACATAAAGGAGAAATAAGGTTTTTTCCAGACAAACAGAAGCCGAGTCAAATTCCGACAAGACCTGCATCACAAGAAATGATGAAAGGTGCTCTTCTACCTGAAACAAAGACAAACAAAACTGTAAGATGATTAAAAGACAGAAGCAAAACATTTCAACTCATGTTCAGAATAGGGTATTAAACATTTAAATATAACATAAAGGTTAAAGGAGGTCAAATCTTTTTAAATAAACAAGGTAATAGATACTGCAACTGGAAATGAACAGAAAGCATAAAAGAAGATAATCTGTGACAACAAAAACATAAAAGGTGAGGTGGGAGGGACTGATCTTGCCTGGTGAATGAAGATAAAGCGCAATCACAAGGAAAAAAACTCTTGTACAATTGCAACTTTTTTTTTTTTTTTTTTTTTTTGCAGAAACCTAATGGTAACCACTACGAGACAAAAATCTAAAACTGAGACATAAACCAAGAAAAATAAAACAGCCCTGGCTCATATGGTTCAGTTGGTTGGACCATCATCCCATACATCAAAAGGCTGGGGATTTGATCCGCTGTTGGGGTATATGTAGGAGACAACCAATGCTTCTTTTTCTCTCTCTCACTCTCTCTGTCTCTCCCTCTACCTCTTCTTCTCTCTCTAAAATCAATAAACATATTTTTAAAGAAAAAGAAAACAGAGGGAAAAAAATCATAAAATACCACCAAACTAAAATAACAGACAGAAATACAAGGGAAAAAAATAGTGAAGACACAGAGCTACCAAAAACAAAAGATAAGATGGCTATTGCTACCTTCAGGAGACACACCTCAGCTACAAAGACAAACATAGTGACAGGGTAAAATACGATACTCCAAGCAAGTTGCATTCAGAGAAAAATTGGTGTAGCCATACTTAAAACAGACAAAATAGATTTCAAGATAAAAATAGGTAGCAAGAGACAGAGATGGACATTTGATAATGATAAAGGAGGTAATACATCAGGAAGACATAACACTTACCAATATACCGTGTTATGCCATGTAAAATGTGCACCCATGTTTTTATTATACCCATTACTATACACATGGTATGTAACCATTCTACCCATGTATAATGCGCATCCTTATTTTTCCCTCAAAAAACTGGGCAAAAAAGTACACATTATACACAGCAAAATATGGTATATGTACCCAACCTAGGAGCATCAAAATCTACAACACACTTACTAAACAGAAATAGAGAAAGTGACAAAAATACAAGTATAGTAGGGAACATAAATACCCATTGACAGCAATGCATAGACCATCCAAACAAAAACATCAATAACTGGAACTATAATAGCATAAACAATAACAACAACAAAAAAAAAACCAACAATGAAATATCAGTCTTAAATGAAACATTAGACCAAAGAGACATTATCAATATTTACAGAGCTTCCATATCAAATACCAGATAACACATTCTTCTCCAGTGCACGTGGAACAGTCAGTCAAGGACAGTCCCAATGTTGGGGTACAGAACTAGCCTCAACAAATTTAATAAAATTGAAATCATACTAAGCATATTCACTGACCACAATGCTTTGAAGCTATAAATCAATGGGAAAAGCTGGGAAAACTACAAACATGTGAAGACTAAACAGCATGCTACTGAAAAACAATGAGGTCAAAGAAAAAATAGAATCAGAGATCAAATGATACATAGAAACAGATGAATATGACAATACAAAAAAATCAAAATTTGAGGATGCAGCAAAAGCACTAGCATTTCAGGCCCACCTCAATAAGAAAAATCTATGCCCTGGCTGGTGTGGCTCAGTGGACTGAGAGCCAGCCTGTGAACCAAAGGGTTGCTGATTCAATTCCCAGTCAGGGCACATGCCTGGGTTGCGGGACAGGTCCCCAGTAGGGGGTGTGTGAGAGGCAAACACACTTTGATGTTTCTCTCCCTCTCTCCTTCCCTTCCCCTCTCTCTTTTAAAAATAAACAAATCTTAAAAAAAATAAAAAAAGAAAAATCTCAGATAAACAACCTAACATTTCTCCTTAAAGAACTAGGAAAAGAATAAATAAAACAAAGCCTAAAGTCATCAGAAAAAAAGAAATAATAAAAACTGAAGCAGAATTAAATAAAATACAGAACAAAAAAAAAAGCAATAGGAAAAAGTCAGTGCAAGAAAGAGCTGGGTCTTTGAAAAAATATATACCATATATACTTGAGAAGACTCAAAATCAGAAATGAAAATCAAGAAGTACACTGGACACAAAGAAATACAATGGATTATAGGTTATGCATCATCAAATATGATAACTGGAACTATATGATAACCTAGAAGAAATGGATTATATATAGTCTTCCTAAACTGATCAAGAAGGACTGGAAAATCTAAATAGAACAATCAACATTAAGGAAATTGAAAGTCATCAAAAACCTCCCCCAAAAATAAAAAGTCCAGGGCTGGATGTCTTCAACAGTGAATTCTACCAAACATTAAAAGATTTAATACCTATACTTTTCAACTCTTAAAAAATTGAGAAAGAAGCAATACTTCCAAACATGTTTTATGAGACCACCAAATCCTGGCACAGATAACACATGCAAAAAAATTACAGACTGGTATGTTTGATGAATAAATACAAAAGTCCTGCACAAGATATTACCAAACAGAATACAACAATACATTAAAAACATAATATATACATCACAATCAAGTGGGGTTCATTTCAGGAGCCCAAGGATGGTTCAACATATGCAAACTGATCAATACACCATATTAACAAAGTGACATGTAAAAATCATGTGGCAGATATCAGTGGATGCAGAAAAAGCATTTGACAAGAAAACAACATCTATTTATGTGTAAAACATTCAATAAAACAGGAACGGAAGGAAAGTACCTCATAAAATAAAGGCCAGAGGGGGGGAAGGAAGATGGTGGAGGAGTAAATGGGAGTCAAGCTGACCTCCTCCTCCCAAGACCAAAGTGGAATTGCAACTAAATAGTGGAGAAATCACCCGGAAAACAATGGAACGATAGTGGGAGAGGAGCCTTGGAGCCGGGGACAGACAGTGGATTCAACTCTCACACATCCCAACGGGTGAGAAGTGTGGTGGAGGCTCAAGAGGGTAGGCTGGGCGCCCACGGGAACTAGCACCAGAGGGACACTGAAACGGCTAGTTAGCTCTCCCTGAGAAGAACAGGGTCTGAATCATAAACAGGGACCCCTAGATTATAGCAGCTAAAACCTGGAAAACACACAGACAAAACGCAACCCCAAAAAGCTTAGGGGCGCTCTCCGCCAGAGAGACAGGTGGCTGGGGATGCAAAGAGACATTTAAAGGGCCAACGCAAAAATTGCAGTGGCAGCCACCCTCTTTGATCTCTGGGTAGAGGCGGCAGCAGGGTGGGCTGGTGCCTGGGAAAAGATTGGTGAGGTAAACTTTGTGAAAGGAACTGAGACGGCGGCCGGTCGAGCCCCGGTGATAACGCACCTCCCACTCTGCAGCTACCATCTGGCTCAGGCATAACGGAATCAATTAACCTGCCTTTTGTGCACTCCGCACACAGCTTGTGCGTGTTGTGAGTTGGGGGGCTAAGTGCAGACAAGCTGGAAGAAGTAGAGGATCCTTGGCCAAAGGGGTCACACAGCTGCATTGAGAGGCTTGAGGAGAGACTGGAGACAGAGGCATTGGGGAAAGAATGGGAGGAGAAAAAGGGGAGTCCCGACTCCCTCCCCATTCCGTAGTCTCCATTTTGCGCAGGCAGGGGGTGCCTGCAAAGAGGCAGAAACGGGGCGCGCATGAGCCAGACTGCCCGTGATTGCAACATGGTCCACAGAAATAGTGGATCACTGGCAGAAGGGTTCACAGAACTGCCCAAAGACCCCTGAAGAAAGACTGGAGACAGAGGCATTGGGGAAAGAACAGGAGGAGAAACCAGGGAGTCCCGACTCCCTCCACATTCCGCAGTCTCCATTTTGCATAGGCAGAGCGGGCCCCCAAAGAGGCAGAAGCAGGCGCACAGGAGCCAGACGGCCTGCGAATACAACGCGGTCCGCAGATATAGTGGATCCCTAGCTGAAGGGGTCACAGAACTGCCCAGAGACCCCTGTGGAGAGACTGGAAACGGAGGCGTTGGGCAAAGATCGGGAGGAGGAACCAGGGAATCTCAACTCCTTCACCTTTCCATAGTCTCCATTGTGCGTGGGCAGGCCACGACCCCAAAGAGCCAAAAGCTGAAAAGCACACAATAGACAGCCCAAAACCACCCAGTGCAGGTGTGCACACACACGCACCAACTGCCCGCGAGGGTTGGCAAGCGCGTGTGCAGACCCGTGCAGGCTGGTCAGGGCACGCGCAGGCTGGCGCCCACGGGGCCTGAGAGGGAATGCACAGATCGGTGAGGGCAGGCATAAACTGGCCCACGTGGGCCTGCGAGTGCAGAGCGGTCTGTAGAAATAGTAGATCCTGGGCCGAAGGGGTCACATAGCTGCCCAGAGACCCTGGAGGAGAGACTAGAGACAGGATTAACCAGAGAGTCCTGGAGCTGATTTCCTCCTATTTCTGTAGACTCCATTTGCGCGGGTAGGCGATGCCGCGAAAGAGCCAAAAGCGGAGAAAGCACAAAACAGAAGACCCCAAACTGACCAGTGCCGAGGTGCCCCTGGGCTGGGGCAAGCGCGCGCCCAGGCAGGCAGGGGATCCTGCCGGGCCGGGGAGTACACTCAAGGAGCGGGTGTGAGAGTATAGAACGATACACAGAAATAGTGGATCCCTGGCGGAAGGGGTCACAGAGCTGCCCAAAGCAGGAGTCACACACAGACAGCAGACTCCTGGAAAGCTCAAACAAATGACACAAGGACATATAGGGTCAACAACTAACATCATCAGAGACAGGCCCAGAAAGAAAATAAAAATAAAAATAAAATAAATATAAATAAACAAATAAATAAAAAGAACCGCCTACTACCAAAGAAGTTTAATCCACAAAGTCAGGAAATCTAGACGGCCCAATTGAAGCAGAACCAAAAATAAATAAATAAATAAATTACTTTATACACTCTCACAAAAATGGGAAGAAAAAGAAGTTTCCCCCAAATGAGTGGAAAAGGGGACTCCCCACAGAGAGAGCTCAATGAAATAGAGGCAAGGGTACTCTCAGATATTGAATTCAAAACAATGGTCCTAAGGAAGCTCAATGAGCTCAGCCAGCTCAAAGATAACTATGAGAAACTGAACAAAAACTATCAGGACCTTACAACAAACTATATCAACCTGGAAAAGGACATAGAAACTATCAAGAAGACACAAGGGAATATGAAAAACACCATTTCTGAATTGAAGACCACAGCAGAAGGACTCCAAAGCAGGCTGGATGAAGCCGAGGATCGAATCAGTGAGATGGAGGATAAGGCAGAAAAAAGCTCCCAGAAAGAACAAGAAATGGAAAAAAGACTCAAAAAGAATGAAGAGGCATTTAGGGAAATGCAGGACAACCTGAAACACGATAATATCAGCATAAGAGGGATACCAGGAGGAGAAGAAGAAGAGCAAGGGATAGAGAAACTCCTCGAAAAAATAATAATGGAAAATATCCCCAATTTGAGGAGAGAAAAGGTCTCGTGAATCCAGGAAGCACAGAAGACCCCACTCAAGAGGGACTCAAGGAGGTCCACTTCAAGACACATCATCATTAAAATGGCAACTATCAAAGACAAACAGAGAATCCTCAAAGCAGCAAGGGAGAAGGAGAAAGTAACATACAAGTGGGCCCCCGATACGCCTAGGAGCTGACTTCTCAACAGAAACACTACAAGCCAGAAGGCAATGGCAACAAATATTCCAAGTCATGAAAAGCAACGGCCTACAGCCAAGGCTGCTCTACCCAGCAAGGCTCTCAATTAAAATATAAGGGGAAATAAGGAGTTTCCCAGACAAGAAAAGGCTAAAAGAATACATCTCTACCAAACCAGCACTCCAAGATATGCTAAAGGTACTGGTTTAAGAACATGAAGGAAAAGAGTGAGAAAGAGAAAAACAGAAGTACAAAGAGAAAAAATGAATAAGTTCCTATCAGTAATAACTCTCAATGTAAATGGACTAAATGCCCCAATCAAAAGACACAGGGTAGCTGAATGGATAAGAAAACATGACCCACACATATGCTACCTATAAGAGATCCACCTCACACAAAAGAAGTATACAGATTGAAAGTAAATGGATGGAAAAAAATATTCCAAGCAAATGGGCAAGAGAAAAAGGCCAGGGTTACCATACTTTTATCAGACAAAGTAGATTTCAAGACAAAGGCCATAAAAAGAGACCCAGAGGGGCACTACATAATACTTAAAGGAAGACTGTATCAAGAAGACATAAACATTGTAAATTTATATGCTCCCAATATAGGAGCCATCAAGTATATAAGGAAATTGTTGGACAACTTCAAAAAAGATATAGACAGCAACACACTGATAGTAGGGGATTTCAACACCCCACTGTCAAAAATGGACAGATCTTCCAAACAAAACGTCAATAAGGATATCATGGAGCTGAATGATGCACTGAATCAAATAGACTTAGCTGACATATATCTAAAACCTTACATCCCAAACAAGAAAAATACACATTCTTTTCAAATGCTCATGGCAGTTTTTCAAAAATAGACCACATAATAGGACACAAAGCAAACATCGGAATATTCAGGAAAACTGAAATAATACCAAACTTTTTCTCGGACCACAAGGGATTGAAACTGGAAATCAACCTCAAAGAGAAACTTCAAAAACTTGCAAACTCATGGAGACTGAACAGTACACTATTAGACAATGAATGCGTCAAGAATGAGATAAGAAAAGAAATCAAAACATTTCTGGAAACAAATGAAAATGAACAGACAACAGTCCAAAACCCATGGGACACAGCAAAGGCGGTCCTGAGAGGGAAGTTCATAGCAATACAGGCTTACCTAAAAAAGATAGAAACATTTCAAATAAAAGACCTAACACTACAACTTCAAGAACTGGAGAAACAACAACAAATAAATCCCAGAGCAAGTAGAAGGAAGGAAATAGTCAAGATTAGAGCAGAACTGAATGACATAGAGACGAAGAGAACAATTCAGAGGATCAACCAATCCAGAAACTGGTTCTTTGAATAGATAAATAAAATTGACAAGCCTTTAAGAAGACTCATCAATAATAGAAGGGAGAGGACCCAGATTAATATCAGAAATGAAGAGGAGAAATAACAACTGATACCAGAGAAATACAAAGGATCATCAGAAACTACTATGAACAATTATATGCCAAGAAATTTCAAAACCTTGATGAAATGGACTAATTTCTAGAAAAGTATCATCTTCCAACACTGAAAGAGGAGGAAACAGCAAGCTTGAACAGACCGATAACAGCTGGGGAAATTGAAGCAGTCATCAAGAAACTCCCTGCACACAAAAGCCCAGGGCGGGACAGTTTCCCAGGAGAATTTTACAAAACATTTAAGGAAGAGCTAACCCCTGTCCTTCTCAGACTATTCCAAAAAATCCAAGAGGAGGGAAGACTCCCAGACTCTTTCTATGAGGCCAGCATCACCCTGATCCCAAAACCAGATAAAGACCCTACAAAGAAAGAAAACTACAGGCCAATTTCGCTTATGGACATAGATGCTAAAATCCTCAACAAAATGTTGGCAAACCGCATCCAGCAATACATTCAAAAGATTATCCACCACGATCAAGTGGGATTCATCCCAGGGTTGCAGGGATGGTTCAATATACGCAAGTCAATAAACGTGATACATTACATAAATAAAAGACAAGACAAAACCGCATGATCATCTCAATAGACGCAGAAAAAGCATTCGATAAGAAACAGCACCCAGTTATGATCAAAACACTCAGCAAAATGAGAATTAATGGGGCATTCCTCAACGTAATAAAGGCCATATATGAAAAACCTACAGCCAACATCATACTTAACGGGCAAAAACTGAAAGCTTTCCCACTAAGATCGGGAATACGACAAGGATGTCCACTTTCACCGCTGCTTTTCAACATCATATTGGCAGTCCTAGCCACAGCAGTCAGGCAAGAAAAAGAGATAAAAGGAATTCAAATAGGAAAGCAGGAAGTAAAACTATCCTTGTTTGAAGATGAGATGATAGTGTACATAGAGAACCCTGTAGTCTCTACCAAAAAACTCCTTAACCTCATAAGTGAATTTGGCAAAACAGCAAGATACAAAGTCAATATTCAGAAATGAAAGGCATTTTTGTATACCAGCAATGAAACTGAAGAAGATATCTGAAAAAAAAAACCATTCAATATAGCAAGAAGAAATATAAAGTACCTAGGAATAAATTTAACCAAGGAGGTAAAAGACCTCTATGCAGAAAACTATACAACATTGAAGAAAGAAATTAAGGAAGACACAAATAAATGGAAGCATATACTGTGCTCATGGATTGGAAGAATTAATATCATCAAAATGTCCATACTACCCAAAGCAATTTATAGATTCAACGCAATCCCTATTAAGATACCAAGGACGTATTTCACAGAAATAGAACAGACATTTCAAAAATTTATATGGAACCATAAACGACCCCGAATAGCCGCAGCAATTTTGAGAAAGAAACACAAAGTAGGAGGTATCACGATACCGGACATCAAACTCTACTACAAAACCACTATACTCAAAACAATCTGCTACTGGCACAAGAACAGATCCATAGACCAGTGGAACAGAATAAAGCCCAGAAATAAGCCCAGGTCTCTATGGGCATCTAATATTTGACAAAGGGGGCAGAAGCATAAAATGGAGCAATAATAGCCTCTTCAAGAAATGGTGTTGTCAGAGCTGGACGGCTACATGCAAAAAATTGAAATTGGATCATCAGCTGACACCATACACAAAAATAAACTCAAGATGGATAAAAGACTTAAATATAAGTCGCAACACCATCAAAATCCTCGAGGAGAACATTGGCAGGAAACTCTCAGATATCCCACGCAGCAAGTTTTTCACTGATATGTCCCCTAGAGCAAGGGACATAAAGGAAAGAAAAAGAAGTGGAATCTCCTCAAAATAAGAAGCTTCTGCATGGCTAAAGAAAACATCAGCAAAATGAAAAGGGAGCCAACCATATCGGAAAATATATTTGCTAATGATACATCAGATAGAGGTTTGATCTCCAAGATATAGAAAGATCTCACTCGACTCCACTCCAAGAAGATAAATGATCCAATCAAAAAATGGGCAAAGGACCTGGGCAGACACTTTTCCAAGGAAGAGATACAGATGACCCAGAGGCATTTGAAAGGATGCTCGGCATCACTAGCCATCAGAAAAATGCAGATGAAAACAACAGTGAGGTACCACCTCACAGCGGTCAGAATGGCCATCATAAACAGATTATCAAACAACAGGTGCTGGCGAGGTTGTGGAGAAAAGCGAACACTAGTACACTTTTGGTGGGAATACAGACTGGTGCAGCCACTGTGCAAAGCAGTGTGGAATTTCCTCAAAAAGCTGAAAATGGAACTGCCTTTTGATCCAGTGATTCCCCTGCTGGGACTATACCCTAAGAATACCAAAACACCAATACAAAAGAACCTATGCACCCCAATGTTCACAGCAGCACAATTTACAATAGCCAAGTGTTCGAAGCAACCTAAATGCCCATCAGTAGATGAGTGAATCAAAAAATGATGGTACATTTACACAATGGAATATCACGCAGCAGAAAGAAAAAAAGAACTAGTAAACTTTGCGACAGTATGGATGGAACTGGAGAGCATTATGCTAAGTGAAATAAGCCAGGGGGCGAAAGTCAAATACCACATGATGTCACCTATAAGTGGAACCTAACCAACAATACAAAGATGCAAGGAAAAATAACACCAGCAACACTGAAAGGAAAAGAAACCAACAGTGACAAGAAGGAAGGAAGGAGGGAGGGGCGGGGGAAAAGGAAAGTCAAGGTACATATAGCAAGGACTCACTGACAAAACCGAAGGGGAAGAGTTGAGGGAGGGAGGGAGGGGGCAAGGGAAAGTGGTCGGGGGAAGGCAGAGACAAATGTATTTGAAAAAATAAATAAATAAATAAACAAACAAACAAAGGCCAAACCCCTCAGTTAATATTACACTGAACAGTGAAAAACTGAAAGCTTCTGCACGTTTAACATGGTTGAAATGACCCTATCACCTAAAGCAATGTACAAATTTAATGCTATCCCCAGCAAAACCCCAATGGCAGTTTTCAAAGAGGAGAAAAAAAATCATCAAATATTTATGGAAACACTAAAGACTCAATGGCCAAAGCAATCCTGAGAAAAAAGAACAAAGCTGGAGGTACCTAGTCACTGGCTTGAAATTATATTACAATATAGGTACAATAATCAAAATCGCATGGTACTAGAAAAATAACAGACAGCAGACAAATGGAACAGAATGGCAGTCCAGAAATTAATCCACATGTATATGTGCAAACAATTTTTAACAAAGGAGCCAAAACATATACTCGATAAAGGACAGCCTCTTTAGTAAGTGGTGCTGGATAAATTGGAAAGCCACATGTAAATGAATGAAAGCAGACTGCCGTTTTACCCCATATACAAAAATTAACTCAAAATGGATCAAAAGACTTAAATACAAGGCCTGAAACAATAAATTACATTGAAAAAAACCATAGGGCTGAACTTATGGATCTTGGTCTCAAAGATTTTGTGAATTTGGCCCCAAAGGCAAGGGAATTAAAAGGAAAAATGAATGATTGAGGCTGTATCAAACTAAAAATATCAACAACAAAAAAAGGCAACCATCCAAATGAGAAAATGTCTGTAAACAATACCTCTGATAAAGGACTCATATCCAAAATATAAATGAACTCATAACCTCAACAACAACAAAAAGAACAATCCAATTAAAAAAATCTGCAGAGGACCTGAACAGTTACTTTTCCCAAGAAGATATGAATGACCAACAGATACGTGAAAAGATGTTCAACTTCACTAGCTATTAGGAAAATGCAAATCAAAACTACAAAGAGATACCACTTCACATCTATTAGAATAGCTATTATCAACAAGACAATTAGTAATGAGTGTTGGAGAGGTTGTGGACAAAAAGGAACTTTGACTCTGCTGGTGGGAATGTAAATTGGTATAGCAACTCTGGGAAACAGTATGGAGGTTTCTCAAAACATTAGAAAGAGAGCTATCTTATGATCTTGCAATCCCTCTTTTGGGTACCAACCTGAAAAATTTTAAAACATGTATTCATAAAGATGTGTATATACCCCTATGTTCACTGCAGCATTATTCACAGTTGCTAAGACATGGACACAATCTAAGTATCCTTCAACGGATGAATGAAAAAATAATGTGGTACCTATATACAATGGAATACTGCTCGGCCATAAGAAAGAATGAAATATTGCCATTTGGGACACTATGGATGTATATTGAGAGTATCACACTAAGCGAAATAAATGAGATGCTTAAAGTCAAGAACTGTATGATTTCACTCATATATAGGAAATAAAAATAAAGCAACCAAACACACAAAACAAACTCATAGACACAGACAAGAATATGAAGGTTATCAGAGAAGAAGGGGGTGGGAGAATGACGAGGGTAAATGGAGGCCAAATATATGGTGATAGAAAAAGACTAGACTTTGGTTGGTGAGCACACAGTGGAATATATGGATAACGGAGACCCGCCTCCACTTGTTTTGACTTCTGCCTCTGTAAAGTGGAGAACTGTGCTTACCCAAGAGTTGTAAATGCACTTTGAAAACCATAAAGCACATCTATGTTAAAAAGAAACTGCTTTAGACATGATGCTGACAGTTAGGTGGTCTCAGGATTCGGTTCCTGGGCTAGTCATGCTACCAGATGAGACTCACTTTGTGCCCTGGTACTTCTGTCCCTGGCACAGCTTTCATATGGAAATCCACCACTCCCATATTTTCTAACAAGTTGGTTTCACCTATTGTTGATTTTTTTTCCTTTGCTTTTGCTTCTTCCCTCTCTTGGGCCAATCTGAATCAAAGAGAAAATATAAACAAACCAACCATGTTATTAGTGGTGCTTTTGTTTTGTTTTTTAATACTATAATGCTGTTTAACTTTATAGTGATCATTTAGGATTTCTCAATTTTCCTTTTCAACTTATTTATTTCTGGCCATTTTACCCCTCCTCAATCTCTTCACTCTTCCTCATGAGGAAGAGGTATCTTTCAGAGCTCAATCTGCCTAGTCTTGATTATTTCTATCCTCATAATAAAGAGAATGCTGAATGACATCTCATCCTTCTGATTCAAACTCTCCACCTTATGTAAGCCTGAATAACTACGCTGACCAGCCATTGCTGGACTCTCTGCTTCTGGTGTCTTTCTTAACATTCCACCATCCAGAATGACTGTCAGATTTATGCTTGTGCAGGCACACCTGCAGGCACTGATTCAAGGCAGCAGTACTGTGTTCTCACCCTGCTTAGGACTGAGGTCCCAGTTCTAGTGCATAGCAGGCAGTGAAGTGCTGCTGAATAAAAGTCTCATTACTATCCTGTTCACAGATATTCCTCGCTGAAGAACAAAATCAAATTCTCACCTGTCTTACTTGACCACTCCCTCAAAACACGCCTCTGTTGGCCACTTGCCTTAGATCTTATTTTTCCTTGATCTTTTCCTTGATCTTATTAATGATACTCATTATGCCATCTGCATATTCCAAAAATATTTCCTCTTTGAAAGTTCCCAAACTTACACAATCTTTCCTCCCTTAGAATACCTCCAGGATCCTAAAGTACTTCAACAGTCATTACAATTCCTTGATCTTAATCACTTGCCTAATTAACCTTATGCCTCTCACGCAGGGATTTCCTACTCTCTTTACCTTTATATAACACTAGCATTAATAGTCAAAAATAACATAAACAACGTTCTAGTGTCTATTAAAATTTTAAATGTACATAACTTCAAGACAGTAACTCTTATGGCTGACACAAACCTCAGAGGAAGCTTTGCATTATGCAGGAGCCATCCTTCAAGGGTCATCTATTACCACGACAAGGTGGAAATAGTCTAAATGTCCATCATTGGGGCATGGCCCACTATACTGTGGCTCAGCTATTTTCTGTAATAGTACTAAACAGTTAGTACAAAAAAGAGGAAAGATCTGCATGACCACAAAAGATTGTGTTAAAAAAGATAACATAGGCATATATTTTTATAGTTTACAATGTATATATGCAAATGCATTGCATTGTCTTTTTTGTGAAGTCTGGGATCATGAAAAGTCAAAGATGAGCAGTACTTTAGCTCTGCTTGTGATGTTTGAATTTGCTAATATCATAATAAATACATTACCCAATAGTTTCAAATCAATTAAGTGAATATATGAGACCATTTAAAAAATTAAAAAAAAAATACTGTTTAAATTTACATAGAACAAATCTTACCTGTGCAAAATACTTTCTTTTGCTAACTGAATTTGTAGTGTTCCACCTTTCCATTTTGTTTTATTTAAAACAGACATACCTATAGAGCAGAGAATTATTACCCAGTTATATGGCAATGCAAAATACATTTCAGAATGTGGTTTTTCTAATTATTTAGTATGTACCAAGGAAAGGAGACATGTTAACCATAAAGATACAGAGAAAACAGAATAAGGAATTTGATATCTGGAGTGAAAACACCTAGATCCTGGTCTTTCTTTGACCACTTATTAGTGGATCCCTATTTATTCCCTACAACCCAGTGAGACTGGAAGATATAAACAAAGCAAATGTATAAACTATAAAGCAAAATTTGTTTGTCATTTGTTTATAAAGTCATGTCAGAAACTTCTAGTGAATGACTGATATTTAGCATTTCCCACACGAAAACTATAAAATATTCATGTAATTGCCCTAAGGGGAATCAGAAGACACTTTGAAATTCTGGAGTGCCTCACCTTTATTTATTACCTCATACTACTTATTATTATGTAACTTTTTTTAAAAAAGATTTTATTTAGTTTTAGACGGGGGTGGGGGGGCGAGGGAAAAAGAGTGGGAGAGAAACATCGATGGGTGGCTGTCTCTCACACGCCCCCTACTGGGGATCTGGCCTGTAACCCAGGCATGTGCCCTTACCAAGAATTGAACCAGCAACCCTTTGGTTTACAGGCCAGCACTCAATCCACTGAGCCATACCATCCAGGGCTACTATGTAACTTCTAAACAAACAAGCTGCAAGTGACTAAACAGTGTTTGAACTGCTACACCCTAGTAGTTCATTTTTCTCAGTATTTGCTATCAGCATTATTAACAATAACCACTAATAGAGAGTAGATTGTTGGTGGGTACTATTTTAAAATACAAAGGTACTATTCAATTTAATCTTCACAGTAATATTCTGAGGAAAGCAGTATCTTTGTTACTCTTCAGATAAGCAAACTGGGGCTTAGAAGTTTAAATTAAATTGCCACAGGTCACACATAAGAGCTGATGTGTTTTTAACCACAACTTACTATATATACTTTCTCACTTAACAATAGGATTAAGGTTTTGTTTTTGATTTTTTTGCAAATGAAATGCAAGGATGATGGCCCTCTTTCTCTATTAATAGTACCTCTTGAGTTTTCAGCTTCCAAATAACTAGAATACGCTACTTCATCAGTGGCAGTATGGATTATCTCCCCTTTCAATAAAGACCACAGTTTGCCCTCAGCTTTACTAAACTTATCAACTGAAATTTTGTAATTTCAAGAATATGGTTTTATAAGGGAATATACTAAATCCAGCCCTCTCCTAACTCCATTCAATCACAAGAAAATAACCTCCATAAGAAATACATGCACTGGGGAAGGGGTGGGGATATGGCATAATATCCAGTGGAACACGTGTGACAGGCAACTTCTATGAAAGTTCTGTCTCTTGTCCAAAATATTTTAGAATACCATTTTTGAGCAAACCCATTGCCAATGTGCTACCACATGTCTGCTGATGCCAAATGGTATTAAACGAAACCTGCTGTGTTCTGGAATACTCTTCATCATGGTTGTCCCTCTGGATGACTTGAAAAGTGGTCACTGAAGTTTAGATTTAGAACGAAGTTTTCCAAGTTACTCTGACATAACCTGGCAAATAATATAGAAGACATCTTACATTTTTTCAGATCTGTGTCTGCTACTCTGATGTTGATGTATGCAAAAACTTTCTGTGGGTTTCCTAAAAAAAAAAAAACACACAAAAACAAAAAAAAACAGAAAAATTCATTTAAACCTTGATCCAGAAAACACTGTTAAAAATGATTAAGTTTCTAAATAAAAAAAAAAAAGAGTTCCTGGAAACTTACCCTTTCAAAGAAAAACCCTGTTTAGTTTTCACTGGACATAAACACTGAATTTTTCCAAATATGATTATCAACATATTCCAAACAAATAGAGTTAAAAAATGTCCAGTGGTCAGTTAATTACGTAATTATTATGTTGTTACATGTTTTGATTCCATGTTAGTGATATTCTACTTAATAGGACATTTAATGAGTATTAGATATTGGCACTGAAAACTGAAAGTTACATGTTTCAGAAACTGTATGTTTTAGAATTTAGAATATTTTTGATTTCAGTATTGTAATTCAGGGTAAGTCCCACATCATAAGTTTTACCTCCAGGGCATAGGGCGCGATGTATAGGACAGTGTACTACAATGATACACAAATCTCTTTTAATGTTTCAGGCTAACGTTCATCCCTGAAGTTCCTTTACTTTGTGATAAGTGACCTAGTTAGATCCGCCTTTAACGACACATAAAGGACTATAAATTTACCTTGATCATCTTTCCGAGTGATGATCTCCACATCAGAAACTTCTCCAAATCTGCTGAACTGATTTTGTAGGTCTGCCTCAGAAATGTTCTGGCCAAGGCCACCCACAAAAAGGCGCTTTGTTTCTCTGTTGACCTTCATAAAGGCTGGGCATACAGTGTATTCTGGTGGGAAAAATAATTTTCTATCTACAGAGAAGAGTTCTTTCCATTAGTTCTTCTCAAACCTAAAAAAAAAAAATTAAAAAAAAAAAACCCCAACAAATTTCTTACCTTCTGTGTTAAATTGATTGCCTGAACTTTCACTATTACATTATTTCTAAATTTTTATACCTGGAGATTCTGGTCGAGCTCTACATTCACTTTGTCTATGAATTCACTTTGGAACAGCAACCTCTGCACACACACAGGTAGGGCAGATGCTTTGAGGCTTTCCCTCAAATGAGCACAGTATTATACTCTACCCCTCCTCGTTTACTTGTCCATGTTGTTAGACGTTTTTATTTTATTCATTTATTCACTTTAACAAATACTGACAGAAATGGGATGTGGCAGGTCAATACACTAAAGAATTAAAAGAAAAGCACTCTATCCTGCTGTCCTCACAGCCATGTGAGAAGCAAAGGATGCAATTACAGTACTGCCGCAAGAGGAGTGCCTGCAAAGTGCTGTTCAGGCAAAGAGAGCAACTGATATCGCTAATACAGACTTTTTGTTTGTTTGTTTGTTTTAAGATTTCTTTATTTTTAGAGACGGGAAGGGAGGGAGAAGGGAGGCACAGAAATACCAGTCGGTGGTTGCCTCTGGCGCGCTCCCTACTGGAGACCTGGCCGGCAACCCAGGCACGGGCCCTAGATTGGGAATCCAACTGGGGACCCTTGGGTTCGCAGGTTGGCACTCAGTCCACTGAGGCACACCAGACAGGGCTTGCTTTTTCTGTTTTTTGTTTACTATGGGCCAGCGTTGCATGACACAGTTTGCGTGCATCTCATTTCTCAGATGAACCGGAGAAGTGAAGTCACTTTCCTAATGCCATCCAGAGAATTAGCGAAGCTAGAATTATGAACCAGGTCTAATTTCAGAACCTTTAATGCATAACTATACTAGGAAGGTTGTTGGATTAGAAGGGGCTCGGGAATATTCTTTCGGAGGTACTAAAATTTGAGGCTCTTTATGAGATCTCTAATCCCGTTTAACACCCACAGGCGCTCAGCTGCCACACTTAGCTTTTCCCAAAGAGCTGACAGATTCCCCCCACCCAACGCAAAGCTCGGGTTCTGGGCATGTCCCTAATAGACTTCTCTGCCCCCAACCTATCCACCCCAGCCTTCTTCCCCCTGAATTCCCAAAGACAAGAAGGGACAGCGAGGAGGCCAAATGGCCGGGTGACTTGCCCTAAACCCGCTCCTCACCACGTCGTCGTCTACGCAGCGCCGCTTCGGCCCCTAACTTCTAGTCACGTGTCTCACTAGGCGGAGTCTCTATTCCTTCCTACTAGATTTCCAACCCAGCCTCCTAAGGTTCCGTTACTATAATCAGTTCCCTAGTGCTCTTTATTTCGTTTCTCGCCCAGGATAGTGCGATGCCTCCCCCACTGGACGTCTTAAAAGGACCCAAACCATAATTCCATAATTCTTACCTGATAGGGTTAGTTATTGCCTTCTGTTTATCCACATCTGGACTAGGTCCGCGAAAGAGAAATGAATAAAAATAACGAGACTCTCCACGCGGCCGCGGAAGCGACTCTTCAGTGACGTACGCATCCGGGCTGTTCCAAACTTCACTAGCGCAGGTTGGGCTGTAGTGCCCTTGGATTTTGGGTTGGAGAGAACTAACTCTCTCCAAGCGTAGACGCTGCTGGAGCACAGCTGTGGAAGCGTGTAAAGGGACAGAAACGAGCTCGGGATACTCTGAGAGCTATGGTTGCACTCACAGACGTAGCTCATACTCCTTCGCCTCCCCGCTGAGCTCCGGGGATGGTCCGTTCCAGGAGCGCGCGAGACTTTAAGCGTCCGCTCTACGCACTTCTGGCCAACTGTTAGCGCGCCCCTATGGACCGTCAGCTGGCGGAGGTTCGCGTCTTGGAAGCCGAGGTTGCGGCCCTGATGTTGGCTTACGAGGAGATGCTGGCGCCCGTGGAAGACACCGCCCGAGTCCAGTACGTGGCCCTCCTCAGGTCCTGTGGGTCTGCCGAAAGTCTCTCCTCTCGGACGTTCCGGACCTCCCTGCAGACATTTCCGAAGGACCAAACGTGGGCGAGAGCGCAAATAATTGTGTAATAACGGTCTAGGATGATTAAGTCCTCTTGGGGATCTTTAGTTGTAAGCGTGTGGCCATGTGTGAAGTAATTTAAATCGAACCGCTGTTAGGGAAGTAGGAGAAATACTTGTCTAAAGGACAACAAAGCCATTATGCACTAATAGGCAGAGATTAAGTGGACAGTGCTGTCTGCTACAAAGCCGAGATATCTTAACGTCTTTGTTACTAGTAATAGACATGGTCCATCGATTACCTACTGAGTGCCAGACTGAGAAAGGCAGGCAAAGATCTTTATGTGCATCATCTCTCTTAGTCTACCTATGACAATCCTCTAAGGTAGGTGCTATTTTTAATCCTGTCTTAAAGTTAAGGAACCTGAGGCTCAGTGAAGTTAAGTTGCTTGCCGAAGGTCTCAGAGATAGTAAGTCTCAGATCTGGATTGGAACCCAAGAATCTATCTTTAAAGCCCAGGCACTTTGTTTAGCTGGAGGAGGGGAGAAAGGGACTGTGTACCTATTCATTCAAACTTGCTGACTGCCCAAAAGCAGACTGTCTTCATTTTTTCACTCAAGGCTAATTTGACAAGTACAAAGAGAATTAGGTTTTCCTGAGCTAACTGGACAAGAAAATTGGGAGGAGTTATAAATAAAATGTTTGCATGCATATTGGATGGGATCATGAAGGTGTAGAGGTAGCTGTGACTGGTGAAAAGGAGAGGGAAGCAAGTGAACAGGGAACAGATTCGGTACTTTACAATGCAGGTGCTACTCCAGGGGTGCTTCGCAGATTGGAAGCAGTAGTATTACTTGGGACTTGGATAAATTTGACTTCATGCCGACCTACTAAGTCAGAATGTGCACTTTAACAAGGCCCCACGCTATTTTATGCACATTTGAAAGTTTGAGAATGCTGCATTATACTGTGGGGAAAAGTTGTTGCTCTACTTGCTACAAGGTGTCATTGTTAAACCAGGATAGCATGTAGACTATTAATGTAATCTGGACCTCTTCTATGATCAAGTTGTGAAAGTTGGAAGAGTCCAAATTATGGAAGACATTAAATATTAGTCCAGGGCATTTGGATTTAATGTGAGGTTTTTTTTCACTATGGTGGAAAAGGAAAATTGGGACCTGTGTACAAAGTTTCTTTGTTTTTTATTGTGGTGAAATACCATAAATTTTACCACCTTAACTAACCATTTGTAAGTGGCCATATCAGTGATGTTACATACATTCATAATATTGTGCAATCATCAGCACCATCCATCTCTATAATTTTCATTTTGTAAAACTGAAACTATACCTTCAAGCCGTATTCTTCACTTTCCTTAACCTCTGGCAACCACCATTCTCCTTTCTCTGAATTGGACTTTTCTAGGTACCTCCTATAAATGGCATCATACATGTTTGTCTTTGTGTGACTGGCTTATAACACTTAGCTCAACATCCTCAAGGTCATCCATATTGTAGCATATGGCAAAATTTCCTTTTTCAAGCTGAATAATAATTCATTGTACGTGTATACATTTTGCTTATTCATCTGTCGATGGATGATGCTTGGGTTGCTTTCATGTTGTAGCTATTGGGAATAATGCTGGTATGAATATGGGTTTAACAATATCTCTGAGACCCTGCTTTTAATTCTTTTGATATACACTGAGACACGGAATTGCGGGATCATATGTTAATCCTATTTTAAAGTTTTTGAGGACCCCTCCCCATGCTGTTTTACACAGTGGTTGTACCATTTTACAGTCCCATCAGCACTCCCCAAAGGTTTCTCCACATCCTCCCCAACACTTGTTTTCTGGTTTTGTTTTGTTGTTTTAAACATATTGGTGATTTCTTTTTTTAAAATATTTTTTATTTTTATTTTTAGGAGAAGAGAAGGAGAGAAAGGGAGAGAAACATTAATATGTGGCTGCCTCTCCCACGCCCACTATTGGGGACCTGGTCTGCAACCCAGGCATGTGTCCTAAGCTGGCAGTCAAATTGTGGATCCTTTGGTTTGCACAACAGTATTCAGTGAGCCATACCAGCCAGGGTTGTTTTATGGGTTTTTGTTTGTTTGTTTTGTTTTAATAGCAATTCTAATGGGTATGAGGTTCACTCTAGTTTTATTTTGCATTTCTGTAATTATTAGAGATGTTGAGCATTTTTTCATGTACTTATCACTCATATATTATTGGAGAATGTCTAGTCACATCCTATTCCTATTTTTGAATCAGTTTGTTTGGTTTTTTTGTTTTGTGAGTTTTAGGAATTCTTTATATTTTCCATATTAATCTCTTTTAACAGATATGTGGTTAGCAAGTATATTCTCCCATTTTTTGGGTTGGCTTTTTACTCTGTCAATAATGTCTTATGATGTACAATGTATTTTTTAAAGTCCATTTTTTTTGTCTATTTTTTCTCTTGTTACTTGTGCCTTGGATGTCACATCCACATACTCACTGCCAAATCCAATATTGTAAAGCTTTTATCCTGTGTTTTCTTTAGTAACACTAAAGAGCTCTGTTGCTTTAGTGTTACATTTAGACCTTTGATCCAGTTTGAGTTAATTTTTGTGTATGTTAGATAGGGGTCCAACTTCATTTTTTTGCATGCAGATATCCAGTTTTCCCACCGTCAATTGAATGATATCAGCATGCTTGTCAAAAATCATTTGACCATAAATACAAGGGTTTATTTCTGAGCTTTGTATGTTATTCCATTGATTTGTACATCTGTCTTTATACCAATGCCACACTATTGTTTACTGTAGCTTTGAGGTAAGTTTTGAAACAAGAAGTGTGAGTATTCAGGTGTGTTTATTTTCAAGATTGTTTTGGCTATTTGGGATTACTTGAGATTCCATATGAATTTTAAGATGTCTTTTTCTGCTCCTGCAAAAAATCTCATTGGTATTTTTGTAGGGATTGCATCAAATCTTTAGATTGCTTTAGGTAATATTAGTAATATCTTTGATAATATCATTTTCCAATTCATGAACATGAAAAGAGTTTGCAATTATTTATGTCATCTTTAATGACTGTCAGTGATTATTTTATAGTTTTCATTGTACAAGTCTTTTACCTTCTTGGGTAAATTAATTCCTAACTATTATAGTCTTTTCACTGTTACTGTAAATGGAATTGTTTTTGTAACTTCCTTTTCAAATTGTTTATTTTTGGTTTGTAAAAACACATCCAATTTTTGTGTGGTAGTTTTGTATCCTTCTTTGCTGAATTCATGTATTAGTTCTAACAGGTTTTTTTGTGTGTATGTGTGTGGATGGAATCAGGAGGGTTTTCTACATAGAAGATCATATCAAGCCCTAGCTGGTATGGCTCAGTGGATTGAGTGCCGGTCTGTGAACCAAAGGGTTGTGGATTCAATTCCCTGTGCTGGGCACATACCTGGGTTGCAGGCCAAGTCCCCAGTAGGGGGTGTGTGAGATGCAACCACACATTCATGTTTCTCTCCCTCTCTTTCTCCTTCCCTTCCCCTCTCTAAAAATAAATAAATAAAATCTTTTTAAAAAATCATATCAATAGCAAACAAAGATAATTTTATTTCTTTCTAACTCAGATTCTTTTTTTCCTTGCTTAATTGCTCTGGCTTGGAGTTCTAAAACTATGTTGAATAAACATGGTGAGAGTGGGCATCTTTGTCTTGTTACTCATTTTAGTTGAAAAGCATTTAGCTTTTCAGTATTAGTTATGATGTTAGCTGTGGGTTTGTCATATATGGCCTTTATTATGTTGAGTTATGTTTCCTGTATACCCACTTTGTTAAGAGTTTGTATTGTTGAATGTTGAATTTTATTAAATACTTTTTTCTGCAGTTGTTGAGATGATCACATGATTTTTATCCTTACGATTGTTAATGTGGTGTATAATTTTGATTTGCAGATGTTTATTCTTGCATTCATGGACTGAATCCCACTTATAGTGTTTGATTCTTTTAATATATTATTAAATTTGGTTTGCTAATGTTTTGTTGAGAATTTTTGCATCAACATTCATCAGGGATATTGGCCTGTAACTTTAATTTCTTGTAGTGCCTGTCTGGTTTTATGTTCCTTCCTTTTCTGTTTTTAGAAATTTTTGAGAGGGATTGGTATTCTTCAAATATTTGGTAGAATTTACCATTGAAGTCACCTAGTTCTGGATTTTTGTTTGTAGGTAGGTTTTTATTTTATTTTATTTATTTTTAATGAAAGCCCTATTTTATTATTTTTTTAAATTTATTTTTAGAGAGAGGGGAAAGGAGGGAGAAAGAGAGGGAGAGAAACATTGATGTGTGAAGAGAAATATCAATCAGCTGCCTCTCACACGCCCCTGAGGATGTGGCCTGCAGCGGATGCATGTGCCCTGACTGGGAATCGAACTGGCAACCTTTTGGTTCATACGACAGTGCTCTATCATCTGAGCCACGCCAGCCAGGGCTATTTTATTCATTTTTTAAACATTTTTTATTTATTAAATTTTTAAAATTAAATTTATTGCGGTGACATTGGTTAATACGGTCATATAGGTTTCAAGTGTACATTTCTATGATACATGATTTGTATATTGCATTGTAACCACCATACTGTTTTCTGTCTATGAATTTCAATTTTATATCCCACATATGCGTGAAATCATGTGGTTCTTAGCTTTCTCTGACTTATTTCATTTAACATAATATTCTCAAGGTTCATCCGTTTTGTTGCAAATTGGCAGTATTTCATGTTTCCTTATGACTAGTAGTTTTCCATAGTATCTTTATCCAGTCCTCTGTCAAAGGACACTTTGGTTGTCCTCATTTCTTGACCACTGTGAGTAATGCTGCAGTGAACATAGGGGTGCATAAATCTTTGTGAATAAATGGTTTTTGAGTTTTTCGAGTAGATATCCAAAAGAGGAGTTGATGGGTCATATGCAAACTCTATTTTTAGTTTTTTGAGGAACTGTCATACTGTTTTCCACAGTGGCTGTACCAGCTCATGTTCCCACCAGCAGTGAATGAGAGTTCCTTCTCCACAATCTCTCCAACACTTGTTATTACCTGTCTTGTTGATAATAGCCACTCTTAACAGGTGTGAGGTGGTAACTCATTGCAGTTTTGATTTGCATTTCCTAAATAGCTAGTAAAGTTGAACATACTTTCCTGTATCTGATGGCTGTCTGTACGTCCTCTTGGAAGAGGTGTCCATTCAGGTCTTCTGCCCATTTTTTAATTGAATTGTTTGTTTGGTTTGAGTTGTATGAGTTCTTTATGTATTTTGGAGATTAACCCCTGTTGAAACTGTTGCTTGCAAATACTTTCTCCCATTCAGATTGTTGCCATTTTGTTTTGTTGTTTGTTTCTTTGGCTGTGCAGAAGCTTTTTGGTTTGATATAGTACCATTCATTTATTTTTGCCTTTACTTCTCTTCCCTTTGGGGTCAAATTCATAAAATGTTCTCATCACCCATGATCCCTAAGTTTAGTACCAGAGTTTTTTTCCTATGTACCTTATTGTTTCAGATCTTATATTTAGAGCTTTGATCTGTTTTGAAGTAATTTTTGTGCAAGGGGACAACTTGGAATCTAATTTCATTCTTTTGCCTGTCATTTTCCAATTCTTCCAGCACCTTTTGTTGAAGACGCTTTCTGTTCTCCATTGTATGTTTTTGGATCCTTTATCAAAAATTATTTGCCCATTACCTGTGGCTTTATTTCTGGGCTCTCAATTCTGTCCATTGGTCTATGTGTCTGTTCTTCTAATACCATGCTGTTTTGATTATCATAGCTTTATAGTATAATTTGAAGTCAGGGAATGTGATGCATCTGGATTTATTTCTTTTTCTTGGGATTGCTTTTGATATTTGGGGTCTTTTGTGGTTCCATACAAATCTGATGACTTCTTGTTATTTTTCTTTAAAAAAGTCCATTAGGATTTTGATGGGGTTGCATTAAATCTCTATATTCCTTGGGGTAATAAGGCCCATTTAACTATGCTGATTCTTCCCATTCATGAACTTGGAATATCTTTCCAAATCATTGTCTTTTTCAATCTCTTTTAATAATGCTTTCTAGTTTTTTGTATACAAGTCCTTTACATCTTTTGTTAAGTTTATTCCTAGGTATTTTATTTTTATTTGGTTTAATCAAAACCTACATTTTTATTCTTATTTTTAAATTTAATCTTTATTATATATTTTTCCATTACTATTTAAGCCCCCTTTTCCTCCCCTCCCCCAGCAATCACCACACTGTTGTCCATGTCCATGAATCCTTTTTCCTTTTTGCTCAATTCCACTACCTGCTAAACCCACCTGCCCACTAGCTGTAATCTGTTCTCCATGTATGAGTCTGTCTCTTTTGCTTGTTAGTTCAGTTCGTTCATTAGATTTCATATATGAATGAAATCATATGGTATTTGTCTTTCTCTGACTGGCTTATTTCACTTAGCATAATGTTCTCCAGGTCTATCCATGCTGTTGCAAAGGCTAAAATTTTCTTCTTTATGACCAAGAAGTATTCCATTGTGTAATGTCCCATAGTTGTTTCATCCACTCATCTACTGATTGACACTTGGGCTGCTTCCATATCTTGGCGCTTAGAAATAAGCTGCAAGGAACACAGTGGTGCTTATGTTCTTTTGAACTAGTGTTTTGGGTTCCTTCAGGTATATTGCCAGAAATGGGAACGCTGGATCAAAAGACAGATCCATTTTTAATTTTTTTGAGGTTATCTCAGTACCGCTTTCCACAGTGCTGCACCAGTCTGCATTCCCACCAATAGTGCAAAAGGGTTCCCCTTTCTCTACATCCTTGCCAGCACTTGTTTGTTGATTTATTGATGATAGCCATTCTGACAGGTGTGAGATGGCATTTCCTTGTGGTTTTTATTTGCATTCTCTGATGAGTAGTGACGTTGAGCATCTTTTCATGTCTATTGGCCACCTGTATGTCCTCTTTGAAGAAGTGTCTATTCAAGTCCTTTGCCCATTTTTTAATTGGGTGGTTTGTTTTTTTTTGTTGTTGAGTTTTGTAAGTACTTTATAAATTTTGGATATTAACCCCTTATCAGACGTATCAGTGAATATATTCTCCCATTCTGTGGGTTGTCTTTTTATGTTGTTGATGTTTTCCTTTGCTGTGCAAAAACTTTTTAGTTTGATGCAGTCCCATTTGTCTGCTTTTTTCGTTTTTGTTTCCTTTGCTTAGGGAGATATAACCAGTAAAATATTGCTACAAGTAATGTCTCAGATTTTGTTGCCTATGGTTTCTTCTAAGTTTTATGGTTTCGGGTCTAACATTTAAGTCTTTTATCCATTTTGAATTTGTTTTCATGTGTAGTGTAAGAAGAGGGTTTAGTTTCATTTCTCTGCACATATCTGTCCAATTTTTCCAACACCATTTATTGAATAGACTATCTGTAGCCTGTTGTATGTGCTTGTGTCCTCTTTCAAATATAATTGAATATAAAAGTGTGAGTTTTATTTGTGGGCTTTCTGTTCTGTTCCATCGATCTATGTGTCTGTTTTTATTCCAGTATTATGTTGTTTTGATTACTATGGCCTAGTAGTATAGTTTGATATCAGGTAGTGTGATTCCTCCAACTTTGTTCTTCTTTTTCAGGATTGCTGTTGCTTTGTGGGCCCTTTTGTGGTTCCATATACATTTTTGAAATATTTGTTCCAGTTCTGTTAAAGACATCATTGGAATATTGATGGGAATTATTGAATATATAGATTGCTTTGGGTAGTATGGACATTTTAATGATGTTAATTCTTCTATCCATGAACATGGTATGTGCTTCTGCTTATTTGTATCTTCTTCGGTTTCTTTCTTCAGTTTCTTATAATTTTCTGAGTGCAGGTCTTTTACATCCTTGGTTAGGTTTATTACTAGGTATATGATTCTTTTTGAAGCAGTTATTAATGGGATTGTGAGATTGTTTTCTTAATTTCCCTTTCAGTTACTTTGTTATTGGCATATAAAAATGCCACTGATTTCTGGATATTAATCTTGTATCCTGCTACTCTGCTGAATTCATTTTTCAGTTCTAGTAGTTTCTTGGTAGACTCCTTGGGGTTCTCTATGTACCGTATAATGTCATCTGCAAATAAAGACAGTTTTACTTCTTCCTTTCCAATAGGTTGCCTTTTATTTCTTCTTATCTGATTTCTGTGGCTAGGACTTCCAATACTATGTGAGTAAGAGACGTAAAAGTGGACATTCCTGTCTTGTTCCCAGCGTTAAGGGGAACAATTGTAGTTTTTGCCCATTAAGTACAGAATCAATATGGCCTTTATTATGTTAAGGTGTGTTCCCTCTATTCCCACTTTGCTGAGAGTTTTTATCATGAATGGGTGCTGGGTTTTATCAAAAGCTTTTTCTGCATCTCTTGATATAATCATGTGGGTTTTGACCCTTCATTTTGTTTATGTGGTGAAGCACACTTACTAATTTGCAAATATTGTACCATCCTTGCATTCCCACAATAAATCCCACTTGGTCATGGCACAGGATCTTCTTGATGCATTGCTGTATTCGGTTTGCTAATATTTTGTTGAGGATTTTAGCATCTATGCTCATCAGGGGTATTGGCCTATAATTTTCTCTTTGTAGTGTCCTTTGTGGTTTTGGAATTAGGATAATGCTGGCCTTGTAAAATGAATTTTGGAGCATTCCCTCCTTTGGAATTTTATGAAATAGTTTGGAAGTAGAGGTATTATTTCTTCTTGGAATGTTGGGTAAAATTCACCAATGAAGCCAGCCATTCCAGGGCTTGCTTTTGTTGGGAGTTTTTTGATTACTGCTTCAATTTCACTAGGTGCAATCTGTCTATTCAGGTTCTCTGAATCTTCCTGTTTTAGTTTTGGAAGATTGCATGTTTCTAGGAATTTATCCATTTTGTCCAGGTTGTCCAATTTGTTGACATGTAATTCAAAATATTATCATATCATCCTTTGTATTTCTTTGGTGTCAGTTGATTTCTGGATTCAGAGCACTGTGGTCAGAGAAGATGTTTGATATGATTTGAATCTTCTTAAATTTATTGAGAGCTGTTTTGTGTCCAACCCTGTGTTCTATCCTAGAAAACATTTCATGTGCACTTGAAAAGTATGTATATTCTGCTGCTTTGCAATGAGATACTCTGAAGATATCAATTAAATCCACTTGATCTAATGTTTTGTTTAGGCCACTGTCTCCTTGTTGATTTTCTGCCTGAAAGACCTATCCATTGAAGTCAATGGAGTGTAAAAATCCCCAACTATGGTTGTGTTTCTGTTGATCTCTCCTTTTATGTCCATAAAGATTTGCTTCACATCGTTTAGGTGCTCCTATGTTAAGTGCATAAATGTTTACTAGGGTTATATCCTCTTGTTGGATTGTTCCCTTTATCATTATGTAGTGTCCTCCTTTGTCTCTTACTACAGCCTTGGTTTTAAAGTCTCTTTTATCAGATGTAAGTACTGACAAAAGTGGAGTAAGTACTACTCCAGCCTTTTTTTTCCATTTGCATGAAATATCTTTCCAATTCTTTGCTTTTAGTCTGTGTGTATCTTTTGATCTCTTGGAGGCAGCCACTCAACTATATATATGGGTCTTGTTTACTTATCCACTCAACTACCCTGTGTCTTGGTGAGAGATATAAGCCATTTACATTTAAGATAATTATTGATAGATTTGTATGTAGTGCCATTTTATTGTTAGACTGTTTTCGTCTGGGTTGGTTGGTTGGTTTGTTTTCTTTCTCTTCTTATTCTCAAAGCAAGCCATTTAACATTTGTTGCTGTACTGGTTTGGTGTCAACAAAGTCCTTTAGCTTTTTCTTATCTGGGAAGCTCCTTATTTCTCCTTTGATTTTAAATGATAGCCTTGCTGGGTAAAGTAGCCTTGGTTGTGGGTCCTTGCTTTTCATCACCTTGAATATTTCACTCCACTCTCTTCTGGCCTGAAATGTTTCTGATGAATAATCAGATGACAGTCTAATAGGTGCTTCCCTGTAGGTATCACCTGCTTTTCTCTTGGCTTTTATGATTCTCTGCTTATCTTTAAGCTTTGTCATTTTAATTATGATGTGTCTTAGGGTAGGCCTGTTTGAATCCAACTTGTTTGGGACACTCTGAGTTTCCTGGACTTGCGCAACTTTTTCCTTCACCAAATTAGGGGAATTTGGGGTCATTATTTCTTAAAATAGGTTCTTGATCCCTTGCTCAGTCTCTTCTCCTTCTGGTATTTCCATGATTCAAAAGTTATTCTTCATGTTGTCCAAGGTGTTTCTTAAACTCTCCTCATTTTTTAAAATTCTTTTGTCTTTTTGCTGCTCTTTCTGGGTGTTTTTTTCTACCTTGTCTTCCAAATCACTGATTTGATCCTGTTTCATCTAACCTACTGTTTATTCCTTGCACTGTATTATTTCTTTCAGATATTGCATTTTTTTTATTTATGACTACTCCTTTTTTATGGTTTCTATGGCTTTTTTCATGCTGTTGAGTATTATAATCATTACTCTAAACTCTCTATCAGATAAATTGCTTACCTCCATTTCATCTAGTTCTTCTGGAAAATTCTCTTGTTCTTTCATTTGGGGTCTGTTTCTTTGTCTTCCCATTTTGGCTGCTTCTTAATTTCTGCTTTAGATGTTAAAGTAAGGAGCTATTAGTTAAGCTGATCAGCGGTTAATCCAATCAATCTGTGATCAAAAGTCAGGTTTAATTACTACAAGGTGGGGCTATTGCTTCTCCTCAGACTGTTACTATTTAGAGAAGAGTGCTGTGCCTGAGAGAGATGGCTTCTGCAGTGTGGGAAATGACTAAGCACATGGATTCTGGTAGCTCTTGCTACAGTTTTCTCCCCAGAGACACAACCCCAGACTCTCCTCAGGCATCTCTAGTCCACTCTGCCCTCCTTTTGCCAACGCCCTCTGTAAGTGGCTGCAAAGGAAATTTTCTGCATTGGCCGTTTAAGAGGCCCTCTGTATCTCCAGCCATCTCTCCCTGGCAGATAGAAACCCTGCTGCTTTTCATGGCTGGATGTTATCTGTATTCTTTTTTAGCTCTGGTGCTGTAGGCTGGGGAGCCCAGCTTGTAGTTTAGACTCCGTGCTTCTCAGGAGGAACTCCCAGCCACTGAAATATCCCTCCAGCACTAGAGCTGCTGCCCATGAGAGTCCAGCCTGCGCTCTCACGTCTCCTCCACACTCCTTACCAGTCACATTGTGGTGAAGTGTTTTCAGGTGTCTATCTGTGGTTTTAAGGCTTCTCTCCAGCTAGTGTTCAGTTGGTTATTCAGGATGCTTTCTCTACAGTTTATTTGTACCAAGTTGATCCTGGGAGGAAGTTAGTGTAGCTTCCACTTACTCCTCCGCCATCTTGGATCTCCCCCCACCCCCACCCCCCAAAAAAATAAAAAGCCTCAGCATTTTATTCTTTTGGTTGCACTTTGTTTTTTCTATTTCTTGTCTGAAATCTCATTGTTGGTATATTGGAAAGCAGTGGATTTTTGTACATTGATTTTGTGTCCTGCAACCTTACTGTATTTGTTTACTTGCTTCTAATAGTTTTTTGGTGGAGTCTTTAGACTTTTCCATATAGAAAATCATGTCATCTGCAGAAAAATGACATTTT
This sequence comes from Pteronotus mesoamericanus, assembly GCF_021234165.1. NCBI lineage: Eukaryota > Metazoa > Chordata > Mammalia > Chiroptera > Mormoopidae > Pteronotus > Pteronotus mesoamericanus. The sequence goes on from NW_026555304.1 coordinate 3,338,907, forward strand.
ACTTCTTCCTTCTCAGTTTGAATGCCTTTTATTTCTTTCTCTTGGCTGATTGCTCTGGCTAGGACTTCTATTACTGTGTTAAATTAGAGCGATGACAGTGGACATCCTTTTCTTTTTCCTGGTCTTAGAGAAAAAGCTTCCTGTGTTTCACCATTGAGTATATTCGCTGAGCATTTGTCATGTATGGCCTTTATTATGTTCAGGTTATTTCCTTCTATATCCATTTTATTGAGTGTTTTAATTATAAATGGATGTTGTTTCTTATCAAATGCTTTTTCTCATCTATTGATAAGATCCTATGATCTTTATCCTTTGTTTTGTTAATGTGGTACATTACACTGATCAATTTGTGTGTGTTGAACCACCCTTGTTCCCCTGAAATGTACTCCACTTGATCGTGATGTATTGTTTTTTAAAATGTATTGTTGTATTCTATTTGCTGTAGTATTTTGTTTAGGATTTTTGCATCTGTATTCATCAGATACTGGTCTGTAAGAGTTTTTATTTTTAAATGGTATCCTTGCCAGGTTTGGTATCAGGGTTATGTTGTCCTAATAAAATGTGTTAGGAAGTACTGCCCCTTCTTCAATTTGTTGGAAGGGTTTGACAAGAATAGGTTTCAAATTTTCTTTGTATGTCTGGTAGAATTCAGTAGTGAAGCAATATGGTCCTGGACTTCTATTTTTTGGAATGTTTTAATGGTTTCCATTTTTTCACAGTTTATTGGTCTATATAGATTTTTCTTCATGATTCAGTCAAGGGAGGTTACATATGTCTAGGGACTTATTCATTTCTCCTAGGTTATTGAATTTTGTGGCATATAGTCTCATAGTATTCTAGTATGATCCTTTGTATATGTATTTGTGATGTCTGTGGTAACTTCTCTTTCATTTATGATTTTGTTTATCTGAGTCTTTTCTCTTTTTTCCTTAGTAAGTCTAGGCAGGGGGTTCTCAATTTCACTAATCTTTTCAAAGAACTAGCTCTTTGTTGTATTAATTTTTTGAATAGTCTTTTTGTTTATTTCATTCAAATTTGCTCTAATTTTTATTATTTCATTTCTTCTGCTGACTTTGGGTTGCTTTTGTTCTACTTTCTCTAGTTCTTTAAGATGTGATGTTAGGTTATTTACTTGATATTTCTCTTGTTTTTGTGATGTAAGTGTGCGATTATATAAACTTTTCTTATTACAGCTTTTGCTGCATCACAGAAGTGTTAATATCTTGTATTGTCATTCTCACTTGTCTCTGTATACCTTTTTTCAATTAAAAAAAATGCTTACCCAAGTATATATTTATTGATTTTGAGAGAGAAAGAGAAAGAGAGAGCGAGAGAGAGAGACACATCTATTGGCCTCTTCTCTTATGTAATCCAACTGGGAATCAGAACCACAGTTGAGGTATGTCCCCTGGCCAGAATCAAACCTCCAACCTTTTGGTGTATGGGACAATATTCCAACCAACCAAGGCACCCAGCAAGGCTGTCTCTGTATATCTTTTATTTCTTTGTTGACCCAGTCATTTTTTAGTAGTATGTTGTTTAATCTCCACATATTTATCGTTTTTTTTACTTTTCATTTTGCAGGTGATATCTAATATCAATGCATGTGGTCAGAGGATATGCTTGGTATAATTTTACTCTTCTTGACTTTGTTGAGGCAAGTCTGTTACCCAATATATGGTCTGTTCTTGAATGTTTCGTGTGCATTGAAGAAGGATGTATAATCTGATGTTCTGGGTTGAAAGACTATAAATGTCAATTATGATTATTTGGTCTGTGTCATTTTAGGCTGATATTTCTTTGTTGATTTCCTGTTTGGCTGATCTGTCTAGAGCTGTCAATAGAGTATTAAGGTCCCCCAACTACGATTGCATTGTTGCCTGGCTCTCCCTTTAGTTCTGCTGGTAGTTGCTTTAAATATTTCGGTGCTCCCTGATTGGGTGCATATATCTTAAAGAAATGTTATGTCTTGATGTAGCATGCTCTGTATCATAAAATGTCCATCTTTGTTTCTTAATACTTTTTTATTTTGAAATCTAGTTTTTTCAGATATAAGTATGGCTACACCTGGTTTTCTGGGGATGTTATTTGTTTGGAGAGTCATTATCCATCCTTTCACTTTGAATCTACCTTTGCTTTGCAGGCAACATAGGTTAGGTTTTGTTTTTTTTATCCTATCTGCTACTATGTGCCTCTTTATTGGTGAATTCAGTCTACTTACATCTTCCTAGATGTAATTATTGATCTATGAGGATATTCTGTAGCCATTTTGTTTTTCGTTTTCAGGTAATTCTCTGCCTCCATTGGTTCTTTTCCTTTGATATGTCTGAGTATTGTTTTTGTTTGGTGGTATTCCACATTTCCTTCCTTTGTTTTCTCTTTTTCTACACTATGTGTCTCAGTTTTAGTTTTTTTTCTATGTGATTACCATTAGATTTATGAAAAAGAAAGTTTCATATATACAGTGGACCTTTTCCCCTCCCCTTCTCTGTTTTTGTTGTCACAAATTATCCCTCTTTATGCTCTAAGTTTGTTGGTGATCTTACTAATAAATTTGTGCCTTTATTTTTTGTTTCACATGGAATAACCTCCTGAACTATTTCCTGCCATAGAGGTCTTCTGGTGATGAATTCCCTCAGCTTCTGTATGTCTGGAAAAGTCTTTATTTCTTCTTCACATTGAAAAGATAATTTTTGCTGGATGTATTATTCTTGGCTGGTAATTTCTCTCAGTAGTTTGAATATTTGATTCTACTCTCTTCTGGCTTGTAGAGTTTTTTGCTGAGAAGTCTGATGATAACCTAATGGGCTTTCATTTATAGGTTAGTTTCTTCATTTCTCTGAGAACTCTTTTTTTTTTCCATTAATTTTTGACAATTCTAACAAAATGTGCCTTGGAGAAGGCCTTTAAAAAATTATTTATTTTTAGAGAGAGGGGAAGGAAGGAACAACTAGAGGGAGAGAAATATCAGTTACCTCTTGTACATGCCCTGACTGGGGACCAAATCTGCAATTCAGGCATGTACACCCTGACCAGGAATTGAAATGGCGATGTTTCACTTTACGGAATGAGCCACAATGGGTAGGGCAGAGAAGGCCTCTTTGATTGAGGTAACTAGGTGTTTTCTTTTCTTCTTGGATTCAAGGAGCTAGCTTCACAGGTTTAGGAAGTTCACATCCACTATTTGTTTGAACACGTTCTGTGTTCTCATCTCCCTCTTTTCTCCCTCTGCTGTGCCTGTTATTCTTATTACTTTTTCTTATGGAGTCAGATAGTTCTCATAGAGCTCATTTTTTCTTTCTTTAAAGCTGAGGTCTCTCTTCTTTCCTCAGCATCGTTTCTTGACATTTTTTGATTTCTTTCCTTAATATTCCTGATCATTTTATCTAGTTGGTTTGCTCTGTTTCCTATGCTTACTGGTTCATTCTTGATGTCTCTTATTGGCTTTTTCATAACCAGAATTTTTTTTTTAAAGTTTCAATCTATTTGAAGTACTTGTTTTATTCATTAAGTTTTTTTCTGAGCTTGCTAAATTGCATGTGTGTATTTTCTCACATCTCATTATTTTTAGAACTACAATTTTGACTTCTCTGTCATTTATGTCACTTTTTTTCATGTCTTAGGGTTCATTTTTGGAGATTTTTTAATTTTTTTCTAGCTGCCTCAGTACCTTGGTTATTCATGGTATTTGTTGGATTCATTCTTTGTCTAGGCATCAATGTGTGAGTGGCACTTCTCTAGCAAATTAATAAGGAGAGGTCTTTCTATTCTTTTCCAGTAGGGAGTGCTGAATCACAAGTTTTGTTTTTTTGTATTTTTTGTTTTTGGGGTTTTTTTTTAGCTCTGAAGTCCATTGTGGATGCCATCTCTAGGTGCCCTCAATGTAGCCACAGTGCCAGGGGTTGGGAGGGCCGAGGGAATCCACCAGCTTCTTTTTTTCTTCTGCCTTCCTGGCAATGGCAACTTTGGTATTCTGTGGGTCCCAGTTAGCTCCAGCCCCAGGACCTGTCACAGAGTAACCCCTTTGCCCAGGAAGAAATACAATTTTGTAATACTAGTTCTCGGGCTTGCAGATAACGTACTCTGCAGACCAACACCAGGGCAAAGGGAGGCATGCTCTTGGAGGCTAAGGGGAGGCTGCCAGGCTCAGCGGTTCTGTTTCTCTGCCTGGAACATGGACCACCTGTCAACTGTGGCGACACCCCTCTACTGTGTCATTACCCAGATTTCTCCACTCAGCAACAGCTCATTCTGCTCACTCTTGCAGGAGTATCCACCTAGCCTTTTTGCTCCTCCTGGCTGAGGGGAGTGTCAGCCACACCTGGATTCCTCACCTTTGGGAGTTTTAAGCTTGCAGGGCTGTGTCCCTAGCTCATATCACCCACTTTCCCTTTTTGCCTCCTCTTTTTGCTCCATTTGCCCACCTTTAGCTGTTTCAATGCACAGATCTCTTGGGAGTACTTCTGCATTGAACAGGGAATCCTTTGTTGAGTTATAGCTGTTCAAATTTTTGAAACCTCAAAGGGAGATACCAGGAGGATCTCTCACACCACAATTCCTCTGACATCACTTTGTAGCTAGGTTTTTGATTTGTGATTCAATGTCATTACTAGTAATTGGTAAATTCACATTTTTTATTTCTTCATGACTCAGTCTTGGTAGTTTTATGTTTCTAGGAATTTTTCCTTTTCTTCTATGTTATCCAAGTTTTAGGCACATAATTTTTCATAGTATTTTCTGATGATTTTTGTATTTCTGTGGTGTCTGTGGTAACATCTCCTCTTTTAAGTTCTGACTCTGTTTGAGTCCTCCCTTTATTTCTTAGTGAGTCTAGCTAAAGTTTAGATTGTTTTTTGTATCTTTTTAAAAGCGTTGGTGGTATAGTGGTGAGCATAGCTGCCTTTCAAATAGTTATTAATTTCATTGATTGTTTCCTATTGACTTTTTAGTTTGTATTTTATTTTGTTTCTCACTCTGATCTTTGTTATTTCCTTCATTCTACTAACTTTGGGCTTCATTTGTACTTCTTTTTCTAGTTTCTTGAGGTGTAAAGTTAGTATTTTTATTTGCAATAGCACCTATGTCTTAAGGTAGGCAGTTATTGCAATAATCTTCTCTCTTAATGCTGCTCCTGCTTCAGCCTTTAAGTTTGATATATAGTGAATATTCATTTGTCTCATATTGTTTGATTTCTCTTTTGATACCTTCTTTGATCCACTGGTTGTTCAGTAGCAAGTTGTTTATTCTTTACATATTTGTAAGTGTTTCAGTTTTCTCCTTGTAATTAATTTTTAGTTTTATACCATTGTGGTTGAAAAAGATGCTTGATATGATTGCAATCTTCTTTAATTTATTAAGACTTGTTTTGTGACTTAACATATGACCTATCATGGAGAATGTTCCATGTGCTCTTGTGAAGAATGTATATTCTGTTGCTTTTGGATGACCAGATCATCTGGTCTGATGTGTCCTTTAAGATCAGTGTTTTCTATTGATTTTCTGTATGGATGATCTATCCATTGATGATAGTTGTTTGTTAAAGTCCCCTACCATTATTGTGATACTGTCATTCTCCCTTTAGGTTTGTTAACGTTTTGTTTATATATTTAATTGTTTTTATGTTGGGTGTACAAATATTTGCAAATATTGTATCTTCTTATTGGACTGAACCCTTATTATTATGTAATGATCATGTTTGTCCTTTTAAAATGTTTGTCTTAAGAAGATTTTATTTATTTATTTTTATAAAGAGGGGAGGGGAGGGAGAAAGAGAAGGAGAGAAGCATCAGTTTGCCAGAGACACATTGATCAGTTGCCTCTTGCACGTCCCCCAGCTGGGCACCTGACCTGCAACCCAGGCATGTGCTCTGACTGGGATTCAAATTGGCGACCTTTTGATTCACAGGTCAGCACTCATTCTACTGAGCCACACCAGCCAGGGCAGTTGATTTACACGTTAAGTAATTACTGATAGGTGTATATTTATTGCCATTTTGTTGTTTTATGGTGGCTTTTTAATTTTTTTAAATTTTACTGTTTATGCTGTTACAGTTGTCCCACTTTTTCCCCTTTCACCCCGCCTCCACCCAGCCTGCCCCCACTTCCATAACCATATCCCCTCACCATTGCCCATGTCCATGAGTCCTTCATGTATGTTCTTTGACTAATTCCTTCACCTTCTTTCAGTCAACACCACCCCCCCTCCCCTCCACCCTCCCTGCAACTTACACCTGTCAGCCTGTTCGATCATTCTGTGCTTGTGGTTCTATTTTGCTCATTAGTTTATTTTGTTCATTAGTTTCCTCTTACAAGTAAGATCATGTGGTGTTTGTCTTTCACCAACTGGCTTATTTTACTTACTATTATAAGTCTCCAGTCCCATTCATGCTGTCACAAAAGGTAGGAATTCCTTCTTTCTTCTATGTAATATTTGATTGTGTAAATGTACACTCATTGTCATTTCTATAAACCAATAATAAACTATCAGAGAAACTAAGAGAAAAATCCCATTTACTATTGCAACAACAACAACAACAACAAAATAAAGGTTTTTTTTTATCACAATTTACATCTTTTTATTTTGTATATCCCATAACAAGTTGTATTAGACAGATTCTGCAGTGCAGTCACTGTCTAGGTGTGGAATGCTAGCTTATTGACTTTTAAACTGAAAGTCTCATGTAGATTTGTTTTAAAAGAGACCCAGGAATAAATTTAACCAAGGAGGTAAAAGACCTGTATTTGGAAAACTATAGGACACTGAAGAAAGAAATTGAGGAAGATACAAGTAAGTGGAAGCATGTGCCATGTTCATGTATTGGAAGAATTAACATCATTAAAATGTCCATACTACTCAAGCAATCTATAGATTCAATGCAGTTCCTCTTAAGATACCAATGGCATATTTTATAGATCTAGAACAAATATACCAAAATTGTATATCGAATCAAAAAAGACCCCAGATATCCTCGGCAGTTTTGAGAAAGAAGAACAAAGTTGGAGGGATCACAGTACCTGAGGTAAAACTATTCTACAAGGCCAGTGTAATCAAAACAGTATGGTACTGGCATAAGACTGGACACATGGGTCAATGGAACAGAACTGAGAGCCCCCAAATAAACCCATGTCCTTATGGTCAATTAATATTTAGCAAAGGAGGAAAGAGCATATTGTACAATGGAGTAAAGATAGTCTCTTCAGTAAATGGTGTTGGGAGAGCGGGACTGGGACATGCTAAAAAATGAACCTAGACCACCATTTTACACCGTACACCAGAATAAACTCAAAATGGATAAAAGACTTAAGTATAAATCATGATACCTTAAAAATCCTAGAAGAAAACATCAGCAGTAAAATTTCAGGTATCTCCTGTAGGAATATTGCCAATATGTTTTCTTGTGGTTTTGTAATTCACTGTTCCTTCCTTTCTTTCTTGTTCTCTCCTTTTGTGATTTTTCATGATTTTCTGGGTGTTATGCTTAGATTCCTTTTTCATTTGTATATCTGCTAAAGGTTTTTACTCTGTGGTTATCATGTGGGTTACATAAAATATATTTATAATCATCTATTTTAAATTGTAACCTATGTTTGACCTTTACAATGAATGCACTGTAAAGCTCCATGTTTTTACATCCTCACCCTTCATTTTATGTTTTGATGTCACAATTTACATCTTTTTATTTTGTATATCCCATAACAAATTGTATTAGACAGATTCTGCAGTGCAGTCACTGTCTAGGTGTGGAATGCTAGCTTATTGACTTTTAAACTGAAAGTCTCATGTAGATTTGTTTTAAAAGAGACAAGTTTCTTGTGAGCCTCTACTTTTGACCAAAAAAAATTATGCTAATAAGACAAATTTACAACTAGTACATAAAACCACAAAGCCAATAAAATCTGTAACCCAAAAACATTCAAACTAATGTCATTAGTTGACATGGACTAATGATATTTTGTTCAAAGTAAATTTCTGCTATGAATGAGAACATGTCATTCATAAAAAAAGTTTGTCTTTTTGTGGTAAATCATACATAACATAAAACTTACCAGGAACTTATTTGAAGTATACAGTTTAGTGGCATTAACTGCTTTCACACTATCAAGCAGCCATCATCACTATCCTCGTCTAGAACCTTTTCATTGCCACAAAATGAAAGTCTGTAGCCATTAAACATTAATTCCACATTCTCCCCTTTTCCAGTCATAGGCTCTTTTTTACTTTGAGTTTTGCATCTCTATCCTTTAATATGACTTAGTTTTCTTATCACTTTGCTCTATTAGAAATACCTTAACATTTTCATTCATAGTTTGCTGTGATATTATTTGCTATTCACTTAGAAGGAACTTAACATTTGTATATGAAGATTGCTTCTCTATTTTTGCATCAATATTCTGTATTTAAAGTAATTTTTATTAAAGTGATAAATTTTTATTAGATTTTAATTTTATTAAAGTAATAAAGTTAAGTAATTTTTTATTACTTTTTATTAAAGTGATTAATGATGGCCAATACAAAAGAGCATGTGGTAGTCTCAGAATATTCTTATTTTAATATTTCAAGTTAACATGAAAACAACATTTAAAAAATTACTATAGATTTTGTACAAATGGTTGATCTCTAGTGTGAAGAATACAGAGTTGGAGGACCCAAGATATAAAATTAGAATTAGGATAATCATGCCTCAGAGTTGAAGGAAGGTGTCTCTTAAGATGGTTACTAAAAGTCAACATTGTATGAGGGCAATATAGTGTGACAAAAAGTAAAATGCCATTCCATGTGAATATTAGCTGAAATTTTACCATTTTTCAAGGAAAATAGAATTACATGTTTTCAATTAAGAATATTTGCGGTGTTAAGTATGCTGTTTCTTATTTTTTTGGAATTTTTTTACCCCCTGTATTCTCAGATTTCCTGAGAATCCCTTTCTTAACATAAAATGCTCTCTGATATTTTACTTGTTTTGGAAGTTAAAGCTTGCTAATTTCTTTTGTTTTTAATTTCATGACGTCTTTTAAAATAATTTGAGATGTCTTCTTATATCACACATTTAGGTTGGAACATTTTAAACATTCCTACCTAAATGGACATTTTAATTCTGTAAAATATTCCATGATAATACTTTTATAGTTACTTTGAATATATAGACATAGGGTAGGATAATTTGGTTAAATTTGTTTTATTGTTGTGATTAAAGGCTGCAGTATCAGTAAGCCATATTGGTTTTGAGTTGGTTTTAATGGAAAAAGAGTCAGAAGGACAAAATGGGAATGGTTTGAAGAAATTTGTAGATATTAGATGGTTTCTTTTTTAATCCTCACCTGAGGACATGCTTATTGATTTTAGAGAGAGGGGAAAGGACAGAGAGAGGAAGTGAAAGAATCATCAGTCTGTTGCCTCTCGTACTCCCCAACCAGGGACTGAATCTGCAACCTAGGTATTTGCCCTGACCAGGGATTGAACCTGTGACCTTTTGCTTTATGGGACAATGCTCCAGCCAGCTTAGCTACGCTGTCCAGGGCTTAGATGGCTTCATGGAGTAATTATTTCCAATATTTGCTTTTTAGAAAATCATGTCAAGAAATACACCAATCCAATTCTGAAGAATGGAAATCTTCAGAAGATCTGAGGAGCAATCTGGGACATTTAGAATCAGAACTTCTCTTTCTAAGCATGCTTACTGACATCAATATAAGCAATTACTCCAAGAAGACAGAGAACCTAACAAGCACTGAGATGACAGAAAAGAGTAAGTGTTCATTTTAATCTAGAAGTGGTGTTGAAGCTTACCTTGTTATGCATAGGAAATTGGGTGGCATAGAGTGGAATTAAAATTCTGCAAGGTAACTATTGGAATGTGTGGTTGTGGTAAGCCTTGTTTTGTAGGGTGTCTTGATCATCACAATATACCGGTTACTCTTTTAAAAGCTGCCTGAGGCAGATATTAAGGAGACAATGTTTTATTAAGTAACTTAATAGTCAAGTAGGAGAGAGGAGTGATTGTAATATAACAGTACCATTAATTTGTAGATCTTAGGAATTTGTCCACCACTGACATGAGAGATACCTCATATACAGTACTGTACTGCTATTGAACATAGCCTGTGGCCAAGGTAAATGCTTCAGCAGCTGGACCATTTACCCAAGGAGGGTTTCTGGTCTCAATAACTAAGTTTTATCGCCAGGGATCTGTGATGCATTAACAGGAAAGAGAAAGGTAATTCAGCTGTGCAATTAGATATCAGGAGCTTTAGCAGAAGTACCATTCCCTAAAGAAGGAATCACTTTTGGAAATGCTTTCTGACTCCCACTGAAGTGACCCCCAGTGTGGTTATCTCATCTCAGTGGAAGTTTGAGCTACATACAGAAATGGTGGTATTTAGACATTTCAGGTACTTGAAAAAAAAAAACGAGTTGAAATGCAGAGAGAATGGAGAGTGAGGTTAGGCCAGGTAGACTTTTATTAGTACAAAAGTCTCAGTCTTCCTCTTTTGAGCCCCAAGTTCAACCTGATCTGGTGAAGTACTTGGTTCTGCCAATTCAGATTGCCTTTGTGGTATTCTGCTCTATAAATTGGTTTGATTCTGAGCTTTCCCCATTGTTGGCTTAGGTTTCAGTTTTCCTGGGTCTGCCAGTCAGTTCTACTTTTCCATGTGATATCTAGCTCATCCATATGCTTTTCAACTTTCAAAATTAGGTTGCTTTCATCTTTCTCCTTCTTTTTATCCTTGTAGAATTGTGCCCTTCTAAAAATACCTTTATTAGTAAATCTAAATGTTGATAAAGTCAGAATAGTAGTTATTTGGCAGGGGTGGGTAGAGTATAGCCTGGGAAAGGGCATGAGGCAACTTCACTAGGTACTTTAAAATTTCTGTATCTTGATCTACTGAGGTGGTTACATGAGAAATATTTATACTTTATCGTAATCTTTTGTATAATTGAGAACTAAAAAGTACAAGTTGATTTAATTCTATTTTACAAAAGTAATCAATTTGGTGTGCAGTACTCTAGATATTTTCAATGCCAACACTAAAATATATTTCACACATATACCCACATGAATATTAGAGATATTCACATAAAATTAATTTATGGATATTTGAAGGAAACTGTTATTTGCAAATAAAATATTTGTTTTTCTGATAGGTATAAAGAAAGTTATACAGAGACACAAATTATCAGGAAACTGCCACATGATTACATTTCAAGTTGAATTTCAGATTCTGGAAGTCCAGGTAAAATAAAGAATATGTTGTGATAACAAAGATTCTGTTGCTTTGAAATAAAAAATCCCCACCCCCATCCCCTGCCCCCAGCAATGGCTGAGCTGAGGAGGAGTTCATGAACCAGGATCTCCTTGTAGCATATTTGTGCAAAGCGATACCATTGCATAACATTTTCAAAGTACAAATACTGTACTCCAAACACTGCATATCGTATTTTTGCTGCTGAGGGTATAGGTACTTTATTGAAGGGTAGGTTACAAGGTGCTCTTGGGCTCCCAGTGCAAGCCCTGAGGCCATGGGAACAGTCCTTGGTGCCCTCAGTAGTTAGCTGATATGCCAGCCATTTATTTTAGTTAATTTATTGTTGCTTAACAAGTTTCCCTAAAATCTAATGGCTAAAAACAACAACAACATTTACTATCTCACCCATTTCCTATAGGTCAGGAATTTGGGTATTTTGCTTAGGGCCCCTCATGAAGTTGTGGTCATTTGGGACCACAGCCATCTGATCTGGGCTGAAGGATTAGACTTCAAGGTGGTTCACAGTTATGTCAGCAAGTTGTACTAGACTTCTGAGACACAACACAGAAGGAGAATACTTTTGACTCAGATTTTCACATAAAATCAGGAAGCAGACTGAATGATAATACGTAGGGTGAGACTACGATGGAGTAGGAGAATAAAGCTCTGACATCTTTAAAGGCTGGCTCTGCCAAGAGTGGGATCCAGCATAATTTTGTGAACTGACCAGGGTGGGGTTCATGCTTTGATAGCAGAAAGCACTTTGAACCAGTTGGTTTTGCCATCTGGGCCTACCAAGAGAGTGTGTAGAGGACAGGAACAAGGAAGGGCAGGAAGGTTGCCTTGGCTTAAGCTCATCAGATAACTAAAGTGGCTATAAACTAGTCATTACACCAAGTCCTAAGTCCTATGGACAAGGTGCTCACTTGCATTTATGGCTGTGTGCCAGGATTCCTCATCCTTGTCCTCAGCCAAAAAAACAGCCCCAAGTTCTCTCTTTATATGGGACAGGAGTTGATGTTTGGTAATCAGGACCCTCTCTTCTTAGAAACTAGTCAAGAGTGCCTGGGTCCAGCTATCTGTACCTGAGGATTTGTTTCTTGAGAACTCTATTCAGTTCATAGCCCAATTATCACCACTGACGCTAACAGGCTGAGTGAGAATGAGCTTAGGGATTTCTAGGCCCCTCATCAGATGACAGAGGTCCCAGCTTGCTCTGTCACAGTGTCCCCTTTCTTTTTTTAAAAAAATTTGTATTTATTGATTTGAGTTAGAGAAAGTGGGAGTGGGGGAAGAGAGAAATACCAATTTGTTTTTCCACTTATTTATGCATTGTTTGATTCTTATGTGTGCCCAGGGATCAAACCTGCAACCTTGGCGTATCAGGATGACACTCTAACCAAATGAGCTGTCCAGCCAGGGCTCAGAGTGTCCCCTCTCAACACTGCCAGGGTGACCAAAAACATCCACAGTGTGACATTGCCAAGGCTAGTGGAGCAGAATAGGACACAGTGAGGGGCATAGGTAATGAGTGGCCCTGAGGGAGAAGTATTATTCCCAGGTTGGCACCAGGTCTTGGATCCATGTAGGGTCACTGAAATGGTATGAGTGTTCTGCATGATCATCTGCTGAAAAGTCAAATAGAACATGGACCCAAATGGCTTAGTCTCCTTTAGGATGGATGGCTTGTACCAGGACCCCAGGCTTCTCCTAGTGCAGCTCAGGAACTCGTGGATGTTGTCCCATTGCAAAAGCTTGCATTACAAAAGAACCAACTGCATTTTGTTATCTAATGTGATCCTAAACTCAGAGTAGTAAAACATCAAGTGCTCACCTGCATTCTAACCTTCATTTAATGGACCTTGCCTTCATTCCATGCCAGGTGGTGGAGTTATAGGCTTGAGGTCCAGTTCCATATCTAAAAAGATCTGTACTGTCAGTGGATGATTGAAGCATGATTGAAAATTTTCTGACCATTTAGTAATGTCCCAGGAAACTTCTCGGGGTATCCTCGTAGCCTTGCGGCCCTGCAGGCTTTTCTTCTATAGGTGTTCATCTGTTTTCACAGTCATACCATGGGTTATCAGGCTTGCCTTTGGGACATTTATCTAGAAGTCCAATTGAAAAGAGAGTCTGTCCTCTGAAGTTGAGGTGAATGAGCTGCTCAGTGGAGCTGGACATTTGGGTTGTGCCCAAAGATTGATTGGTGTTCTCACTAGTAGGGCTTGGCCTGAGAAATGTAAAATGGACTGCATTTTCTGTTATTTAGACTACATACTTTAACTTCCTTTTTTTTTTTTTTTTTTTTTTTTTAAGCTGCACACTTTGGTTCCCTTGAAGGCTCAGAAGGAAAGCTTCAGACAGTATTTGATCCCATTGTGAGTCAGACCAAAGATGAGGTCACAGTTTGAGGACATTTTTTATAACATGGTGTGCTCCTGAAGAATGGCTGCTGCCTGACTGGAGTCCGTCCTAGGGTGAACTGGCGCTGGGCCCCCGCCGCTCCTGCAGTGGTTTGGCTTGCTGGTCCTGGGTGGCCGCTGTGAGGTAGCACAGACAGAACCAGAGCCTTGTGGGCCCTGACACACAGTCCCTGCTCCCCCTGCTGCAGAGGCCATGTTTCCTGCCTCCTACTAAGTAGTGGCAGCACCAGCCCAGCCCTTACTTCCCTGTCAACACTGTTCTAAGCTAATATTCTGATTCCCTACCACCGAAGCATGATTGAAAATTTTCTAACCATTTGGTAATGGCCCAAGGTTACACCATTAGCTCACATGCTGAATGAATTAGAATTAGTTGAGCTGTACATGACAGAAAACCTGAAAATAAACGGGGTTTCAGGTAATAGAAGTCTGTTTCTCTGTTGCTTAAATAAATTGTCATGTAAGTTTTCAAGGGCTTCATGATCATCAGGCTCTACCATCATCCACATGGCTTCCAAATCATGGTATAAATCACCCATTCAGGCATCATGAGGAATGTAGGCAAATAAGGGCTTAAAAGGGCTTACTTTTTCCTTAGAGTGACACTTTTAAAAGATTGTAATGCCCATAATTTTCGTCTGTTCTCTTGGCTAATAATTTAGTGCAAAGGAGGCTGGAAATTTGGTTTTCATTTTGCATGGCTATTTACCTAATGAAGATTTGAGGCAAAAAAGAAGAATTGGGGGTGCCAGCAGTTTCTGTCCCATATGCTTTAGCAGATGGGGCGAAAAACATCTGAGGAGAGGAAGAGTTGATATTCATTGAAAGACACAGAACACAGTAATTGCCAAGTCTCTTAAAGAGACGTGAGTTGTTATTGTTCACATTTCAAAGTATGTAGGTATTTTTGAACTGCTTGGTTTTACCTGGCTGCAGAAAGAGCATATTCTCCCTGTGTATGTTAAGAGCACTCACTTTCTCTCTGCTCCTTTACAATTTTGTAATTCTTCTTGAGGACTAGACTGGTAAGCAAGATATTGAGAGCAATCACAGGCAACTCTTGAATCAGCAAGATTCTAGGGATAAGTTATATGTGGGACTCAGGCTTTTTTGGAGAAGAAAGGAACAAAGAACTATCTTATTTTTATTATTTATTTATTTACTGTTGCTTAGAATTATGATGTAATGGGGTAGTGAGAGTTAGTTTTTAAATTTTTATTATTTAATGGTAAATCCTCACATATTCTAGGCCTACTCATATAATTAAGTATATCTTTAGAAATATATTTCTAGTAGAATGCTAGGTCAAAGGAGATGTACATGTAAATTCTGATTGATAGTACCACAGTGCCTTTTAAAATGGTTTTACCATTTTACATGTTAAACAGATTTTTATAATTGAGACTGATAGAAAAAAAACAGTGGTGAAGACACAGCGATCTTCTGTGTACTAAAATATTTTTAAACAAAATTTCCACTAGAGGGAGTTGTTTAGCTACCAGAAAATTTAAATAATTTCTGTCTTCATAGAATGTTGTAATACATTTTATGGTAAAATCATGGTAATACAATGTTAGAAGCAAAATGACCAAAAATCATAATAGAATGTTGGAATCAAAAGTGACCTTATAGATTATCTAGGTCAACCCCCTTATTTTGTAACAGAAATATGCTTGGAGTATTTGAACGATTACCCATGTTGACATAACTATTGTCATAGGTGGTTGGGACATTCATCTCAGTTCCCCAGATTTACTGTCTGGTGTTCTTTGTCCCGTGCAGTTTGTGTGGAGTTACAAGAACATCAGCATTGACATGTGTCAGCATTCATAGTCCATGAAACATAATAAATGAGGTGGATGAGATTTTGGGGGAAAGGGACAGATTGACAGTGTTTTCATAACTTTTATCCCTGAAGCCCAATGAAATGAACAAAATGATTAAGTAACAGGAAACTTTTTATTTTTATTATTTTTAAAAAAGATTTTCTTTATTTTTAGAGAGAGGGGTAAGGAAGGAGAAAGGAAGAGAGAGAAATATCGATGTGAGAGAGAAACATCCATCTACTTGCCTCTTACTGACACCCCAACCAGGGAACTGGGCCTGAAATTCAGGCATGCCCTGGGCCCTGGGCCCTGGGCCCTGGGAATCGATCTGGTGACTTTTCATTTTGTGGGATGACACTCAACCAACTGAGCCACATTAGTCAGGGCCAAATAGGGAAACTTATTAATTAAAAAAAAAAAAAATCCTGCCACAGCCAGTGTGGCTCAGTTGGTTGGATGTCATCCTGTAAAATGAAAGGTCGCTGGTTTAATTCCTGGTTGGGGCACATGTCTGGATTGCAGTTTTGGTTCACCATCAGGGCACATATGGAAGTATAGAAGGCACTGGTGGATGTTTCTCTCTCACATCAATGTTTCTCTTCCTCTCTTTCTTCCTCTCTCCCATTCCCCCTCTCTAAAGTTAAAAGTAAAAAAATAAAAAATTCCTATATCATACGCATCAAAGAAAATGTACCTGATACAATTACATTCAACTGCGAGTGACAGAAAACATTGAAATTTGATATAGGGTGCTTCGTAAGCAGTATATAAATTTTACAAAGTTTATGGGACCATTTTCTTGACTGTTTCTACTCATAATTTTTAAGCTGAAGTGAAGAATGAGAACTTTGGACTTATACTAAATGGACTTTGGTGAAAGGAATGTGCTGCTCAGACTCAGACAGTGTCTTTGAGGTCAACTTGTTCATAAGCCCCCTTCCCTTGTTCCCCAACGGGAGAAGATTGACCTGGTTAGCAGTATGACATGCCAGAGATTGATGGAAAAACTGTAT
Organism: Pteronotus mesoamericanus; assembly: GCF_021234165.1. Lineage (NCBI taxonomy): Eukaryota > Metazoa > Chordata > Mammalia > Chiroptera > Mormoopidae > Pteronotus > Pteronotus mesoamericanus. The sequence continues at coordinate 3,355,413 of NW_026555304.1, forward strand.
CTTGGAGTCAGCTTTTCAGTGGTTGAACAGAATCCAGTGGCTGAACAGAATCCAGACCTTCCCCTCCCCCCAAAAATAAATAACAGAGGGGCCAGTAAATCATAACCTTTATGCTGACAGAATTATTTGCCTCTGCCAATGGGTGAAAGGCCAAAATCTACACACCCACACATACTCAAACAAAAGACAATATGTGCCTCTAAGGTTTTTTTCTCTTTTGTAACAGCTCTATTAAGATATAATTCATATACCATATAATTCATCCATATAATGTATACTCGTACATTTAGTAGTTTTTAGTATAGTCACAGAGTTGTGCAACCATCACTACATCAATTTTTAGGAAATTATCCCCTTAAAAAGAAACTTCAGCCCTGATTGGGGTGTCTCAGTTGGTTGGACATTGTCCCTCAAAGCCAAAGGTCGATAGTTCAGTTTGATTTCAGGGCACATTCCTGCTTGTGAGTTCGGTCTCTGGTCAGGACATGTAGGAGAGACAACCAATTGCTGTTTCTCTCCCACATTGATGTTTCTCTCCCTCTCTTTCTCCTTCCCTCCACTCTTTCTAAAAATAAATGGATAAAGTCTTCAAAAGAAAGGAAGAAAGAAACCCCATACTCTTTATCACTCCTCAGTCCCCTTCCTTCTGCCCAGATCTAAGCAACAGCTAATCTGTTTTCTCTCTGTGGATTTGCCTATTCTGAACAGTTTTCACATAAATGGAATTATAATATGTGGTCTTTCCAATTGGCTTCTTTAACTTTGTTTTCAAGGTTTATTCATGTTGTAGCATGTATCATCATTTCATTCTTTTTTGGCTGAATAATCCAGTTTCAGGTTATTATCACATTTTGTTTATTCATTCATTAGTTAATGGACATTTGAAGTTGTTTTCACTTTTGGCTGTTGTGAAGAATGCTTCTATAAACACTCATGTACAAGTTTTTAAGTAGACTTGTTTTCAGTTTTCTTGGATATATATCTAGGAGTAGAATTACTGGGTCAAATTGAACTATCAGGTGACTAGTGATATTGAGCATCTTTTCATATGCTTGCTGGCCATTTATATATCATTGAAAAAATGCTGAGATGTTTTGCTCTTTTAATTGGGATCTTTTAATTGAGTTGTCTTTTTATTATTGAATTGTAATTGTGCCTCTGAAATGTATGTTTTTGATTAGATACAGAGTGGTAGATGGCTACTTACACCTAACAATTCCCACTATACCCTCAGTAGCTAAAAAACTAAACAATTATAAACCATCAATATCCAATTCTCCAGCAGCTCAAATACAAAGAAACAAGTCAGATAGTGCTTAGACAAATGAAGAAGAATCAAGGAGAATCCAATCACTCTGCTTCTAGGAAATAGCAAAAATTTCTAGACTTACTCCTATTAATAAATAGGAGCCACAGATTTCACAGCACAAAGATGGTGTAGAGTTCTTTCATCATCGCCGATGCAAAAATACTAACACAAACGAAATTATTAAGAAAATGGAGATGAAGTCACTTTGGAAGACAGTCCAGAAAGTACAAGAACTGCTATGTAAAATTACTCTAACTCTCAAATGAGAGTACTTAAAGAAAATTGAGTGAGAGTAGCAGAGAAGTCTTGGCCAGTGTGACTCAGTTGGTTGTTGAATCATTTCAGAAAGGCATGGTTCAGTTCCCGGTCAGGGTACGTGCCTGGGTTGCGGGTGCAGTTCCCACCCAGGACACATATGAAGAGCAATCAGTTGGTGTTTCTCTCTCACATTGATGTTTCTCTCTTTCACTCCTTTCCTTCTCCTATCTCTCTTTAAAAAAAAAAAAAAATCAAAAATCAATGGGCATGTCCTTGGGTGATGATAAAAAAAGGGAAAGAAAAGAAAAGAAAAAGAGTAACAGAATTGAGAGGAAGGAAGGAAGAAGTGAGGAAGGGAGGGGAGAGGAGGGGAGGAAGGAGGGAGAGAATAGGAAGAAAGGAAGGAGAGATTGGGGGATATAATGATTATAGTCCTGAAAACTATATTAGAAGTAGCCAAGAGTAGAATATGAAGGATAGGCTTGAAGAAAAAAATCACCTGTAAGAAGAACTGAGAAGAAGAAAAATTTGAAAGACAGACAAGAGAGAGTTAATAAATGATTTTTTCAAAAACAAGAATAGAAAAGAGTGAAAGAAATTATAGGCAAATATATAATAGAAGAAAATTCACTAGAATAAAAAAGAAAATCTGAATTGCATTTCAAAATATGTAAATTTATTTAGCAATCCCCATTACTGAATATTGAGTTGCTTATTCCCTTTTGTAATAAATAGCCAGAAGGCTTTGTCTTCATTTCCTATTATGTCAGGATAGAAGTCAAATCGCTGACTTCTTAGAAGTCAAATTGTTGGGATAGAGACTATGAATATTTAAAGTTATGCATTTCCCAAATGATTTTATAGGAAAAAAATCTCATCTTATTGTTTTAATTTACTTTTATTTTGTTACTAGTGAGAGTGAACATTGCTTTTCATGTAAATTGGCTTTCACCTTCAAGTTTTTATTTAATGTGCTTTGCCCTTTTCACTTTTCCTATCTCTGTTTTGTTTATAGTAAAATTTTCACTCAGTTTATTGCTTCTCTTTTAGTTATAAAGTTATTTTTATATAGATATTATGAGTTTTTATCTGATCTGCTTACTTTTTAATTATTGTTTTGTAGAAAGTTTTTTCTTGCTCAGCAATCAGTTAACATTTAGGTAAGTAATTCATTTGAAGTTCATTTTGTCTTTTTGGTATGGAGCAAGAATCTGATTTCATTCTTTTAGCAATAACCAGTATTTTCTGTACCTTCTGTAGATTACCTTTTCCAATTACTTGGTGGCATTTCATTTTGCATAAATTTTTAAATTATCTTTGTCTTTATTTAAATGTTTACTGTGCTCTGATACATAAACTTTTTTAAAATTTTAGAATAAGGAGAATTTATCTTCTGTTATTACTGACCTCAACATAATAATGGAGCCCAACGCATATTCAGAACTAAGTGAATTCGTGTCTAGGTAAGACATTTTACAAATTTTTTTTAAGGATTATTTTCAGGTTATAGTTCTGAGTTTACCTTTTCTCTCTTCTTGGTGAGTAAATATCAAGTATTTCTGAAAGTATGTCATTATTATGGCTTATATTTTAGCCTGTATTCTCTATATCATTCTTTCATTCAGTAAAAATTTATTATATATTTACTAGGCACTAGGCATTAAAATTAAATTGTGAGCAAAAACAGATACAAGCCTTGATCCTCATGGAATTTATAGCCTAATGGAGAAGTCAAGTACTAAATAATCAGAGAAATAAATCTAAAATTGTGCCTGTGTTAAATATTACGGCGAAGAGTTACATAATGCTGTTCAAGCATATATCAGGAATTTAACTTTCGGGGAGAACATGTGATGATTTCCTGAACCTTGAACTGACATCTGCTAAATGAATAGGCATAAACAAAGAAGTCTTCGACAGGATAGCTCTTGTGGAGGCACTGTGCTAGGATGAAGCATGACATCTGTGAGCAGCTGACAGGGGTCCAGAGTGATGAGAGAAGGGCAAAACAAGGGAGTATGGTATGAGATGAAGCAAATTATGAAAGATCCACATTATGTGGAGTTTGTGGTAAGGAGTGAGATCACAGAACTAAGACCCACATGGAGCTATTGAAAGGTTTTAGCCTAAGGAAGGCAGAAGTGTGACATACTTTCTGTAAGGAATTAATTCAGAATGCTGCAGGGAGAACAGATTGAAGGGGTGCAGTAGTAGATGCAGGTGGGTAAGTGACTAGCAAGAAAGATGTTCATGCAACAGAAGTTTATAGTTTGGACTACAATAATGGCAGTTGGGGTAGAAGGATGGATTTGGTAATACTTAGGAAGCACAATTGAATGGGCATGGTGTTGTTGAATAAGAGGGGTCAGTAGTCATTGACAGGCAATAACTTATTAAGACAGGGAAAATTGGAAGAGGACCAAATCAGGTAAGGTTATAACCTCAGTTTGGACATGGTGAACTTGAGTGCCTGTGAAACACTGAAGTAAAAGTATGAAATAGATAGCTGAGAAACAGTGTAAGTAAGAGACATAACACTGGAGTGATCCACCAGTAAGGAGAAATTAAAGCCTTGAACAGGAATGCAATTGCCTATGGAAAAAATATAGAATTGAATTGTGAGCAAAATAAGAAAATAGAAAAGACCTGGAACTGAACCATGAGGAATTCTAAAATGTACTGCTGAATGAAAGAGAAAGACCTTGCAAAGGAATTAGAAAAGGAACTGTCTGAGTGGTGGGAGGAAAACCAGAAATGTATTGTTGACCATTGAAAACTGGGTTGACAACTTTTCTTTCACATCTTTAAAGATATCCTTCCAGTGTCTTTTGGATTGCTGGGTATAACAAGTCTGTTACAGTGTTATTTTGGCCATGTTATTTTGGTTGCCTTCAAACCTTCCTCTTAATTGTTCTTTTCTGCACTTTGTGTTATATCTAGGATTACTTTACATGGAAATTTCCTGCCATATCTTCTAGTAGCAAATCCAAATTTAATTCTCTTATGCTTAAAATGGGTTTTTGGAAGTTGGGGGATTTTCCTCAGTGTTCCAAGTCCACTCTTTGCTTTCAGCAAGTCCCTATGTGTTTGCACCTCAGAGGGGGATCTTTCTCTGTACACTTGATGTGCCACTAGCAGTAGATACTGATGCTCGTACTTGGTGCTAGATTCATGGTGGGAATAAAGGGAATTCTGTGTTTTCATGGTTTGTCCTCAGTATCGGGCAGGTCCTGTGGACTTGCACCTTGAGGGTAGGGTTCTCCAGTGTTTCTGCTGCTTCTTCCCAGTGCGGCCAAATTCTGCCTGGGTCTATGAATGATCTTCGGTGAGAGAGTTCCTTTTCCTTCCCCCAGTGGTAGTAGATGTAGGCTTGATATTAATGTAGGTTCTGGCACCCAGTGGGTTTCCTGCCTCCTCCCAGAAGAAAAGTTTTTGCCTCTGCCCCTCTTCCTGAAGCAACGGATCTTTAATTTGGTAGCAGGTGTATTCACTGCCCCTCTCCCAGAATCAGATGGGTTTGACTTCAGTTCCTCCCTCAGATAATGGACTTTCCCCCCTATTTCTTTACTGTTGCTTCTTCAACAGCTTGGAGTTTTTGCTTCCCACCATAGAAGAGTTCTGGCTTAATTTTATGCCCCAGGAGCAGCTGATCACCTCTGCATGCCTGTGCTCCTGGGGGAGCTCTCCAGGTTGCTGACATGACTCCAGTCTTTCTGATGAAGACCTTTTGTGTCTCAGGGTCTCATCTGTTTTAAATGACTTCATACTTGTCCTTTACAAATTTGTCAATATTTTAGTTGATTTCTCCTTATCTACTTGTGTGGTGTCTGCTTTCTTCCTCTATGTTTAACCAAACATAAACAGTTTCTATGTTCTGTCCTTTTTGAAAGAGAAAAATGTTTATTTACCTGGTTGTTGTGTGACTTCCAGTCTTTGACTGGCGCAAGGAAGATTATGATTTTATAGATTTTTCAGATTTTCCTGATGGTATGTTGAGAGTGACCTTCATTGCAACTTTTTACATCCTAAGTAGCAGCAGAACTCTTTTCTGGGTTTTTTTTTCTGAATCTCACTCTGGAATTTGGGACATACTATATTTTGACATTCTGCATCTGACTTACCCTTTCTTTATAATTTCTATTACTTCATATCTTTCTGTTTATTCCTGATTATTCCTCAGATCTGTATTTGAGTTTAGAAATTCTTTCTTCATTTTCTGACTAATCTATTAATCTCCCATTCTTTGAGTTTCCAATTTACTGATAGTACTTGTCATTTGGAAAAAGTCCAGTGTATCTCCTTTTCAAATTTTCCTGTCTTTATTTTTTAATTTTGTCTATTTTAATTTTTTTTATTTTTAAGCCATGTTTATTCTATTACATTTGTCTCGGTTTTTCCCCCTTTGCCTTCCTCCACCCATCCCACTTTGTCCCCCTCTCCCACAGTCAGTTCCCACTCTGTTGTCCATGTCCATGGGTCATTCATACATGTTCTTTGTTTAGTCTCTTGTCCTTCTTTCCACCATTGGCCTCCTTCCCCATGCCCTCTGGTCACTTTCAGTCTGCTCCATGTTTCCATGCCTGTGGTATATTTTGTTCGTTAGTTTATTTTGTTGAATAGATTCCACTTATAGGTGAGATCATATGGTATTTGTCTTTTATTAAAATTTATTAATTTATTTATATTGTTCAAATATATTTCTCCTTTACCCGCCACCACTTTCCCCTGCCCCACCCACTGCCACCTCCCCCGCCCCACCCCAATCCGTCCCTACCTTGGCTTCATCAATGTGTCCTTCACACCTGTTCCTTGATCTGACCCTTCCCTTTCCCGCTATGCCCCTCCGTCCCACCCTCCCTCCCAACCCTTCGTTTTCTTTCTTTCAATGTCGCTGGTCATCTTTTTCTTGCCTTCTTGCTTTGCTGATTAGGTTCCACTTATAGGAGAGATCATACGTTATTTGTCTTTCACCACCTGGCTGATTTCATTTAGCATAATGCTCTCCAGTTCCATACACGATGCTGTGAAAGGTAGTAGCTCTTTCTTTCTTCTGTGCAGCATTCCATTATGTAAATGTACCATAGTTTTTTGATCCACTCAGTTACTGATGGCCACTTAGGTTGTTTCTAGCACTCGGCTATTGTAAATTGTGCTGCTATGAATGCAGAGGTGCATAGGTTCTTTTGAATTGGAGTTTTGGGATGCTTAGGGTATAATCCCAGCAGTGGAATCAGTGGGTCAAAAGGCAGTTCCATTTTCAGCTTTTTGAGGAAATTCCAAACGGTTTTCCACAGTGGCTACACGAGTCTGCATTCCCTCCAACACTGTACTAGGATTCCCTTTACTCCAAAACCTCGCCAGCACCTGTTATTTGTTAATCTGTTTATGATGGCCATTCTGACCGGTGTGAAGAGGTATCTCACTGTGGTTTTAATTTGCATTTCTCTGATGGCTAATGATGCTGAGCATCCTTTCATGTGTCTCTGGGCCCTGTATATGTCCTCCTTTGAGAAGTGTCTGTTCAGGTCCTTTGCCCATTTTTTAATTGGATTGTTTGTCTTCCTGGAGGGGAGTCATGTGAGTTCTTTATATATTTAGGAAGTCAGACCCCTGTCTGAGGTATCATTGGCAAATATATTTTTCCATACAGTTGGTTCCCTTTTCATTTTGCTGATGTTTTCTTTAGTTGTGCAGAAGCTTCTTATTTTGATGAGGTCCTACTTGTTTATTCTTTCCTTTATGTCCCTTCTTCTAGGGGACATATCGGTGAAAATATTGCTGCATGGGATATCTGAGAGTTTCCTGCCTATGTGCTCCTCTAGGACTTTGATGGTGTCACGACTTATATTTAAGTCTTTTATCCATCTTGAGTTTATTTTTGTGTATGTTGTCAGTTGATTGAATTTCAATTTTTTGCATGTAGCTATCCAGCTCTCCTAGCACCATTTGTTGAAGAGGCTATTTTTACTCCATTTTATGCTTCTGCCCCCTTTGTTGAATATTAGTTGACCATAGAGACATGGGCTTATTTCTGGGCTCTATTCTGTTCCATTGATATATGTGTCTGTTTTTATGCCAATACCAGATGGTTCTAATTACACTGGCCTTGTAATATAGTTTGATATCGTGTATTGTGATACCTCCTACTTTGTTTTTCTTTTTCAAAATTGCTGTGGCTATTCAGGGTCATTTATGATTCCATATACATTTTTTAAATGTTTGTTCTATGTCTGTGAAATGGGGATTGTGTTGAATCTATAAATTGTTTTGGGTAGTATGGACTTTCTGATGATGTTAATTCTTCCAGTCCATGAACACGGTATATGCCTCTATTTATTTGTGTCTTCCTTAATTTCTTTCTACAGTGTTGTATAGTTTTCTGCGTACAGATCTTTAACCACCTTCGTTAAGTTTACTCCTAAGTACTTTATTTATCTTGTTACTAATGGGATTTTTTTTCCTGATTTCTGATTCTGATATTTCATTTTTGGTGTACAAAAATGTCTTCGATTTCGAATATTGACTTTGTATCCTCCTGTTTTCCCACATTCACTTATTAGGTTGGGTAGTTTTTTGGTGGAGTCTATGGGGTTTTCTATGTACACTATCATGTCATCTGCAAACAATAATAGTTTTACTTTCTCCTTTCCAATTTGGATGCCTTTTATTTCTTTTTCTTGTCTGACCGCTGTGGCTAGGACTTCCAATACTATGTTGAATAGCAGTGGTGAAAGCAGACATCTTGTCTTGTTCCTGATCTTAGTGAGAAAGCTTTTAGTTTTTGCCCATTGAGTAAGATGTTGGTTGTAGGCTTTTCATATATGACCTTTATTATGTTGAGGTATGCCCCCTTTATTTCCATTTTGCTGAATGTTTTTATCATAAATGGGTGCTGTACCTTATCAAATGCTTTTTCTGCATCTATTGATATGATCATGTGGTTTTTGTCTTTCCTTTTGTTTATGTGATGTATTATGTTTTATGAGTTGCAAATATTGAACCGTCCTTGCATCCCTGGGATGAATCCCACTTCATCATGGTGGATGATCTTTGTAATGTATTTGCTGTATGGTTTGCCACCATTTTGTTGAGGATTTTAGCATCTATGTTCATCAGCGAAATTGGCCTGTAGTTTTCTTTCTTTGTTGTGTCTTTATCTGGTTTTGGCGTTAGGATGATGCTGGCCTCGTGAAGAGAGTTTGGGAGTCTTCCCTCTTCTTAAATTTTTTGGAATAGTCTGAGAAAAGAGAGGGGTTAGCTCTTTCTTAAATGTTTTGTAAAATTCTCCAGTGAAACTGTCCAGTCCAGGGCTTTTGTGTGCCAGGAGTTTTCTGATTACTGCTTCAATTTCCCCAGCTGTTATCGGTCTGTTCAGGCTTTCTCCTGCTGCTTCATTCAGGGTTGGAAGGTAATATTTTTCTAAAAATTTGTCCATTTCACCTAAGTTTCAATTTTGTTGTGATATAATTGTTCATAATAACTTCTTACAATTCTTTGTATTTCTGTGCCATCAGTTGTAATTTCTCCTCTTTCATTTCTGATGTTTATTTGTGTCCTCTCCCTTTTTTCCTTGATGAGTTGCTTCAAGTCTTGTCAATTTTGTTTTTCTTCCAAGAACCAGCTCCTGGATTGGTTGATCCTTTGAATTGTTCTTTTAGTCTGTATGTCATTCAATTCTTCTCTTGATTATTTCCTTTCTTCTACTCACTCTGGTCTTTGTTGTTGTTTCTCCAGTTCTTGAAGCTGGGGGGTTAGGTCCTTTATTTGAAATGTTTCTATCCTTTAAGTAGTCTAGTATTGCTATTAACTTCCCTCTCAAGACTGCCTTCACTGTGTCCCATAGGTGTTGAACTGTTGTGTGTTCATGTTCATTTGTTTCCAGAAACTTTTTGACTTTTTCTTTGACCTCTTTATTGACCCATTCGTTGTTTAATAGTGTGCTGTTTAGTCTCAGTGAGTTTGAATGATTTTGACTTTTTTCCTTGAGCTTGGTTTCTACTTTCAGTCCTTGTGGTCCAAGAAAATGCTTGTTATGATTTCGATTTTCCTGAATTTGTGGAGGCTTCTTTTGTGTCCTGCCTTGTGGTCTGTCTTTGAAAATGTTCCATGTGCATTTGAAAAGAATGTATATTTTTCTTCTTTGGGATGAAAGGTTTTATATATGTCAGTTAAGTCCATTGGATCTAATGAGTCGTTCAGTTCCACAATATCCTTGTTGATGTTTTGTTTGGAAGATCTATCCATTGTTGACTGTGGGGTGTTAAAGTCCCCAACTATCAGTGTTTTACTGTCTATATCTTTCTTGAAGTCCTCCAAGATTTTTGTTATATATTTGGGTGTTCCTATGTTGGGTGCATATAGGTTTACAGTGTTCATGTCTTCTTGATGGATTCTTTCTTTTAATATTATGAAGTGTTCTTCTTGGTCCATTTTTATGGCCTTTGTTTTGAAATCTATTTTGTCTGATATAAGTATTGCTACCCTTTCCTTTTTTCCCCTGTCCATTTCCTTGGAATATTTTTTTCCATCCCTTTACTTTCAATCTGTGTAGGTCCTTTGTTCTCAGATGGGTCTCTTGTAGGCAGCATATGTGTGGCTCAAAGTTTTCTTATCCATTCAAATATCCCATGTGTTTTGACTGAGATATTTAATTTATTTACATTTAAAGTTATTATTGATAGGTACTTATTTTTTCCCTTGTTACCTGTGATCCCCTCTTTCTCATGCTTTTTCTTCATCTTCTTAAAACAGTCCCTTTATTATATTTTGCAATGCTGGTTTGGTGGAGTTGTTTTCTTTTAGCCATCTTATGTCTGGGAAAGTCCTTATTTTCCCTGCCATTTTAATGGATAGCCTTGCTGGGTAGAGCAGTCTTGGTTGCAGGCCTTTGCATTTCATAGCTTGGAATATTTCTTGCCACTCCCTTCTGGTTTGTGTTTCTGTTGAGAAGTCAGCTGCTAGCTCCATCAGGGATCCCTTATATGTTACTATCTGTTTCTCCCTTGCTTCCATTAGGATTCTCTGCTTGTCTTTGATATTTGCCATTTTAATGATGCTGTGTCTTGGAATGGGCCTCATTGGGTTCCTCTTGAATGGGACCCTCTGTGCATCCTGGATTTGTGTGACTTTTTCTCTCTTCAAATTGGGGAAGTTTTCCATCATTGCTTTTTCAAACAAGTCCTCTCTTCCTTGCTCCTCTTCTGCTCCTTCTGCTGTCCCTATTATATGGATAGTGTTATGTATCAGGTTGCCCTCGATTTCCCTGAACACCTTTTTATTCTTTTTGAAGCTTTTTTCATTTTCTTGCTCTTTTGGGGAGCTTTATTCTGCCTTATCCTCCTGTTCGTTGATTCATTCTGCTTCATAGAGCCGGCTTTTGATTCCTTCTACTATGTTTTTCAATTCAGAAATTGTATATTTCATTTGCTCTTGCCTCTTATTGATAGTTCCTGTGTCTTTTTTCATGCTGATATAATTTGCAGTAAGTTTCTCATAGTTTCCGTATAGTTTTTGGTAATTCTCTTTGAGCTCACTCTGCTCACTGAGTTCCCTTAGAACCGTTGTTTTGAATTCTGTATATGATAGTTTACTTGCCTTCATTTCATTTACTTCTCTTTGTGGGGATTCCTCCTTTCCCTTCAATTGGGGGGTGTTTCTTTTTCTTCCTATTATTTGTAAGACCCTTATTTTTTGCTTTTGCTTTAAATTGATCTGTCTTGACTTCCTGACCTTGTGGTGTGAACTTCTGTGGTAGGAGACTGCTGTTTTTTCTTTCTGGATCTGCCTCTGATGATGTCAGCTGTTCACCCCATCTGACCTTAGTCAGTCTTAAGAGACTTCAGGAATCTGCTGTCTGTGTCTGTCTCCTCCAGTTGTTAAACCAGTCATTCTGCCCTCAGCAGTCAGGCTTAGGCACCACAAGGCAGGCCAGAGTCCCTCTTACGGGTGGGGTTATTGGGTCCTTTCACACTGCTGCCACTCAGGGAAGTGGTCTGCCTGAGCAAGATGGCTGCTGCCATATGAGGGAGGAGCAGCACCAGGATCCCACCTGCTACACTGTCATATCTCTCCCCAAGCCTCCTCCTCCAGTCTTTTCTCTAGTGTCTCTACACCACTCTGCTCCCCTTTTTGCCAGGAATCTAGTATCTGTGGCTGCCACTCTGTACTTAGCAGTCAGGCTTTAGTACTACCGAGTTAGGGCCAAGTTCCTCCTGGGGGCTGTGCTATTGTGTCCTCTCACGCTGTTGCTGCTCAGGGGACTGGTCTGCCTCAGCAAGATGGCTGCTGCTGTATGGGGGATGAGTTTCATGTCTTTTTTAAAATAAAGATTTTTTTTTTAATGGTTGCTTTTTGTGCAGTTATTCTGGATTATTTCAGATATATATTCATGTAAAGCATATTTCCTCAAAATGTATCTAATCTGCTATTAAACCCATTTATTGATCTTTCAACAGTCAGGAATGGTACTTCTCAAAGTTCTCTTTGGAATTTTGTGGCCTCTTTTGTAATTTACATTCCTTTTCTTTTTTTTTAAATTGTATATATTTTATTTATTTTTAAATGTCTTTATGAAATTAGTTTTTTATTTTTGTTTTTTAAAAGGAAAAATTTTTATTACATTTTATTTCATTATCTTTTATTCCCCTTATACTGCTCTCCCTCCAGCAGTCACCACAGTGTTGTCCATATTCCTGAGTTCTTTTTCTTTCTAATCAGTCCCTCCACATCCTTCTTAAATTGATCTGTCTTGACTTCCTGAGCTTGTGGTGTGAACTTCTGTGGTAGGAGACTGCTGATCCCTCTAGTATCATCCTCCTCTCCATCTGTGAGGTGTCCCCATTTTCCATGTTAGTTCAGTTTGTTCTTTCAAATCATGATATAATGAAATAATATGGTATTTGTCTTCCTCTGACTGGCTTATTTCACTTAGCATAATGTTCTCCAGGTTCATTCATACTGTTGCAAAGGGTAAAACTTTCTTCTTTTTTACAGCAGAGTAGTTTTCCGATGTTCAAATATCTCATAGTTATTTTATCCACTCAACTATTGATGGACACTTGGGCTGCTTCCATATCTTGGTTCTTGTAAATAACACTGTAATGAACATAGAGGTGCTTATGTTCTTTTGAATTAGTGTTTTGGGCTCCTCAGGTATATTCTCAGAAGTGGGATCTATGGGTCAAAAGACAGATCCTTTTTTATTTTTTGAGGTATCTCAATACTGCTTTACGAAGGGGCTGAACCAATCTGCATTCCCACCAGCATTGCATAAGGGTTCCAGTTTCTCTACATTATTGCCCGCATTTTTTGTTTGTTGATTCATTGATGATAGCCATTCTCACAGGTGTGAGATGGTATCTCATTTTGATTTTTATTTGCACCTCTCTGAATAGTAGTGACATTCAGCATCGTTTCATATGTCCATAGGCCATGTGTATGTCCTCTTTGAAGAAGTGTCTATTCAGGTCTTTTGCCCATTTTTTAATTGGGTTGTTTGTTTTTTTGTTGTTGACTATTGTTAGTACTTTATAAATTTTGGATATTAACCCATTATCAGATGTATTGGTGAATATGTTCTCCCATTCTGTGGGTTATCTTTTTATGTTGTTGATGTTTTTCTTTGCTGTGCAAAAGCTCCTTAGTTTGAGGCAGTCCCATTTGTTCATATATTATTTTTTTGTTTCCCTTGCTTGAGGAGGTATAACCAATTAAATATTGCTACAAGTAATGTCTGAAATTTTGTTAATGTTTTCTAGGATTTTTATGGTTTCAGGTCTATCATTTAAGTCTTTGATCCATTTTGAATTTGTTCTCATGCGTAGTATAAGAAGATGGTCTAGTTTCATTTTTCTGCACACATCCATCCAGTTTTTCCATCACCACTTATTGAATAGACTATCTGTAGTGCATTGTATGTGCTTGCTTCCTCTGTCAAATATTAATTGAATATAAAGATGTGGGCGTTTTTCTGGGCTTTTGTTCTGTTCTTTTTATCTGTATGTCTGTTTTTAGGCCAGCACCAGGCAGTTTTGATTGCTATGGCCTTTTGGTGTAGTTTGATGTTACATAACATGATTCCTCCAAATTTGTTCTTCTTTTTCAGGATTGCTGTTGCTATGTGGGGCCTTTAGTGGTTTCCTACAAATTTTTAATATATTCGTTCTAGTTCTGTGAAATCTCTCATTGGAATCTAGATCAGAATTGCATTAAACCTATAGATTTTGGGGGGTAGTATGGACATTTAAATGATGTGAATTCTTATTCATGAACACGGTATGTGCCTCCACTTATTTGTATCTTCTTCAGTTTTTTTTCTTTGGTGTCTTGTGCCAGTAATTTTCTGAGTATAGGTCTTTTATATTCTTGGTTAAGTTCATTTCTAGGTATTTTATTCTTGAAGTAATCATGATTGGGATTGTTTTCTTAATTTCCCTTTCTGTTAGTTTGCTATTGACATATAAAAATGCAATTGATTATTGGATATTAATGTTGTATCCTGCTACTTTGCCAAATTCATTCATCAGTTCCAGTAGCTTCTTGGTTGAATCGCTGGGGTTCCCTATGATATTATCATTCATCTACAAATAAAGATAATTTTACTTCTTCCTTTCCCATCTGGATGCCTTTTATTTCTTGTTATCTGCTTGCTGTGGCTAGGACTTTCAGTACTATGTTGAAAAGAGAGGTGAAAGCAGATATCCCTGTCTTATTCCCTGTTTTTTTAAATGTGATTTTATTGATTACGCTATTACAGTTGTCCTATTTTTTCTCCCTTTTATCCCCTCCACCCTGCACCGCCCTTCCCCCCAGAATTCCATCCCCTCCTTATTTCATGTCCATGGGTTGTATGTACAAGTTCTTTGGCTTCTCCATTTCCTATGCTATTCTAAACCTCCTGCTGCCTATTTTGTACCTACTATTTATGCTGCTTATTCCCTGTACTGTCTCCATCCCACCCCCTGTTCACCCTCCTCTCCTCTGATCTCCATTTCTATTATTCTGTTCCTGCTCAACTTGTTTGCTTAGTTTGTTGTTGTTGCTGTTGTTCTTGTTGTTTTTAGGTTCAGTTGTTGATAGTTGTAAGTTTGTTGTCATTTTACTGTTCATAGTTTTTTATCTTTTTTTGATAAGTCCCTTTAACATTTCATTTAATAAGGGCTTGGTGATGATGAACTCCTTTAACTTTACCTTCTCTGGGAATCACTTTATCTGACCTTACATTCTAAATGATAGCTTTGCTGGATAGCGTAATCTTGGATGTAGGTCCTTGTCTTTCCTGACTAGGAATACTTCTTTCCAGCCCCTTCTTGCCTGCAAGGTTTCTTTTGAGAAATCAGCTGCTAGTCTTATGGGCACTCCTTTGTAGGTAACTGTCTCCTTTCCTCTTGCTGCTTTTAAGATTCTCTCCTTATCTTTAATCTTGGGTAACTTAATTATGATGTGCCTTGGTATGCACTTCCTTGGGTCCAACTTCTTTGGGACTCTATGAGCTTCCTGGATCTCCTGGAAGTCGATTTCCTTTACCAGACTGAGGAAGTTCTCCATTATTTTTTCAAGTAAGTCCTCAATTTCTTACTCTTCCTCTTCTTTCTGGCACCCCTATGATTCAGGTATTGGGTCATTTAAAGTTGTCCCACAGGTTCCTAAGCCTCTCCTCATTTTTTTAAATTCTTATTTCTTCTTTCTGTTCTGGTTGGATGTTTTATCTCTTCGTTCTTCTCCCAATGGTTGATTTCAGTCCCGGTTTCCTTCCCTTTACTGTTGGTTCCCTGTATGTTTTTCTTTATTTTGCTTTGCTTAGCCTTCACTTTTTCCTCCATTTTGCAACTATTCTCAACCAATTCAGTGAGAATCCAGATTACCAGTGTTTTGAACTATGCATTTGATAAGTTGGCTGGCTATCTGTTCATTGCTTAGTTCTGTTTTTGGAGCTTTGATCTGTTCTTTCATTTGGGCATATTTCTTTGTCTGAGCACACCTCTTACATTAGGAGGGATTGAGCCTTAGGTATTCACTGGGGAGATGGGGGAAACAAAGGTTGCTGTGTTCTGCTGCTGTGTGTTGGGGAGGGGTCCATGAGGGAACAGTGCCATTTGCTCGGCTCTTGTCTTGCTTTCAGTCACTTTTCCTTGCTACCTACAAACAAATTGGGCCCTTCTAGTACTGATTCCTGGGTGGATGGATGGGTGTGTGTGTGTGTGTATGTTCGAGGACCCCTTGCGCTTCTCTAATAGACTCTTTTCTGAGACTAGAAGTTTCTCTTCCTGCTGCAGCCTTCACAGGTTTTTACCTCCAGAGGTTTTGAGGCTTTCTCTTCTCACACTGGAACCCTGGATTGTGCAATCTGTCTTGCTCCCCTGCTGTTCCTCTTGGTTTACCCATATGGAAATGTAGGACCACCCAGTCCACCAGCTGCCGCCTTGCCATGTGTCCTCGCTGCCCCAGATGTTCATCTCTGCCTCTCCTACTGGTCTGGATGAATGTTTCTTTTTTAGCTCCTTGGTTGTCTGACTTTCATACAGTTCAATTTTCTGGTAGTTCTGGTTATTTTTTGTTTTTAAATTTGTTGTTGTCCTTCTTTTGGTTGTGCAAGGAGGCAAAGTGTTTCTCCGTATGCCTCCATCTTGGCCAGAAGTCTCACTCTTATTCCCTATCTTAAAGGGCACATTTGTAGTTTTTACCCATTAAGTATATCACTGTCTGTGAGTTTATTATGTTTAGTTGTGTTCCCTCTATTCCCACTTTGCTGAGAGATTTTATCATATAAGGGTCCTGAATTTTATCAGAAGCTTTTTCAGCATGTGTTGATATGATCATGTGGTTTTTATCCTTCATTTTCATTTTGCTTGTATATTGAATCACATATATTAATTTGCTAGTATTGTACCAACCTTGCATTCCCATAATAAATCCCACTTGATCATGGTGTATGATCTTTTTGATGCATTGCTGTATTGTCTGTTAATATTTTGTGAGGATTATAGCATCTTTGTTCATTAGGGATATTGGCCTATAATTTTCTTTGTAGTGTATTTATCTGGATTTGGGATTGGGACAATGCTGGCCTTTTTAAATGACCTAGGGAGTCTTCCCTTCCCTTGAACTTTATGAAATAGTTTGAGAAGGAGACATGTTAGTTCTTCTTGTAATGTTTGGTAAAATTCACCTGTGAAGCCATCTAGTCCACAGCTTTGGTTTATTGGGAGTTTTTTGATTACTGCTTCAGTTTCATTAGGTGTAATCTGTCTATCCAGATTCTCTGATTCTTCCCGATTTAGTTTTAGGAGATGTATGTTTCTAGGACTTTATCCATTTTGTCCAGGTTGCCCAGTTATTTGGCATATAGTTGTTAATAATACTTTCTTGTAATAAGTGTGTGTGTGGGGGGGGGAGTTATTTCTCCCCTTTCATTTTTGATTTTATTTATTTGGGTCCTTTTTTTTTTTTTTTTTTCTTGATGAGTCTAGGTAAGGGTTGTCAATTTTGTTTATCTTTTTAAAGAAGCAGCTTGGTTACATTGGTCTTTTGTATCACTTTTTTAGACTCTTTCATTTATTTTTTCTCAGACCTTAATTATTTCCTTCCTTCTACTCACTTTGGACTTCGTCTGTTGAGCTTTTGCAAATTCCTTTAAATGTAAAGATAGATTGTTTATTTGAGCTTTTCTTTTTGTGGACAGGCATGTAATGCTATGCATTTCCTTCTTCGGATTGCTTGCTTTTATCCCACAGAACTCAGATTTGTGTATTCATTCTGATTTGTATCAAGCTGTCTTTTGATTTCTTCCTTGATCGCGTTTTTGTCCCATTCATTGTTTAATAACATGTTATTTAGCTACCATGTCTTTGCATATTTTTCAGTGTTGTTGTGTTGATTTCTAGTTTCATAGGATTGTGATCAGAGAAGATGCTGATATGATTTCAATCTCATTAACTTTATTGAGACTATTTTGTGTCCTAACATATGGTCTATCCTAAAAACGTTCCTTACACACTTGAAAAGTATGTATTTCATGCTTCTTTGGGAAAAAATGCTCTGAAGATATCAATTAAATCCATTTGATCTAGTATGTCATTTCAGGCCTCTGTCTCCTTGTTTAATTTTTGTCTGGAAGATCTTCCCATTGAAGTCAATGCAGTGTTAAAATCTCCTACTGTGACTGTATTTCTGTCTCTCTCTCCCTTATGTCCATCAAGATTTGCTTAACAGATTTAGATGGCCCTATGTTGGATCCATAAATGTTTATTAGGGTTATATCCATTGTTGGATTGTTCCTTTGTCATTATGTAGTGACCCTCTTTGTCCTTAGTATAGCCTTGATTTTAAAGTCTCTTTTGTCAGATATAAATACTGCTCCCCAAAACGATTTTCCTTTTCCATTTGCATGAAATAAGTTTTTCCATCCCTTTAATTTTTTTAAAGTATTTTTTTGATTATGCTATTGCAGTGGTCCCAGTTTTTCTCTCCCCTTTATCCCCCTCTACCTTGCACCCCCTTACCCTTCTACATGCCTCCCCCTCTCCACAGTTCTTATGCATGGATTGTACATATAAGGTCTTTGGCTTCTCCATTTCCTATACTATTCTTAACCTCCCCTTGTCTGGTGCCTACCAATTATGCTTCTTATTTCCTGTACCTTTTCCCCTTATTCTTCCCTCTCCCTCCCCACTGATAACCCTCCATGTGATCTCCATTTCTGTGATTGTGTTCTTGCTCTGGTTGTTTGCTTAATTTGTTTTTGTTGTTTTTTCTTAGGTTCAGTTGTTGATAGTTGTGAGTTTGTTGTCATTTTACTATTCCTAGTGATTGATCTTCTTTTTCTTAGATAAGTCCCTTTAACATTTCATATAATAAAGGCTTGGTGATGATGAACTCCTTTAACTTGACCTTATCTGGGAAGCCCTTTATCTACCCTTCCATTCTAAATGATAGCCTTGCTGGATTGAGTAATATTGGATGTAGGTTCTTGCCTTTCATGACTTCGAATTCTTTCCAGCCCCTTCTTGCCTGCAAGGTTTCTTTTGAGAAATCAGCTGATAGTCTTGTGGGCACTCCTTGTAGGTAACTGTCTCCTTCCCTCTTGCTGCTTTTAAGATTCACTCCTTATTTTTAATCTTGGGTAACTTAATTATGATGTGCCTTCTTGTGTTTCGTCGTGGATCCAATTTCTTTGGGACTCTTAGCTTCCTGGATCTTCTGGAAGTTGATTTCCTTTGCCAGACTGGGGACATTTTCTTTCATTATTTTTTCAAATAAGTTTTCAATTCCTTGCTCTTCCTCCTCTCTTTCTGGCACCTCTATGATTTGGACATTGGAACATTTAACATTGTCCCAGAGGTTCCTAAGCCTCTCCTCATTTTTTTGAATTCTTGTTTTTTCATTCTGTTCTGGTTGGATGTTTATTTCTTCCTTTGGTTCCAAATTGTTTATTTCAGTCCCAGTTCCTTCCCTTCACTGTTAATTCCCTGTATGTTTTTCTTTACTTCACTTTGTATAGCCTTCATTTCTTTCTCTATTTTGCAACCAAACTCAAACTAGTTCTTTGAGAATCCTGATCACCAGTATTTTGAACTCTGCATCTAATAGGTTGGCTCTGTCTTTATCACTTAGTTGTATTTTTCCTGAGTTTTGATCTGGTCTTTCATTTGGGCCACATTTCTTTGGCTCGACACACCTGTTACATTGTAAGGGGCAGATCGTTAGGGGTGGAGCCAGGGCATGGCAACACACTTCAAGTTGTGGTGCTGTCTGTGGGGGAGGGGTCAGAGAGGAAAGAATGCTGCTTTCTCAGCTCTGGTCATGTTTTCAGTCACTTCCCTCACTTCCCACAAGCGGATTGTGCCCCTCAGGTGCTGAATCCGAGATGGGTGGCTTTGTGTACATTCTGGGACACCGTGTGTCCCACTAAAAGACTCTCCTTTGAGCCTGGGAGTTTGTGCTGCTGCTGCAACCCCTGTAGGTTTTGCACCTTTAGTTTCTCACACTGGAACCCTGGGTTGTGCGGGCTTTCTTGTTCCCCAGTTGTTATTCCCATCTTATCTGGGTGGGAACGTGGGACTACCCAGTGAGCCAGCTGCACACCTCGTCCCAAGGGTCCTCCAGCCCCCACCTTGCGGCTCATCCTCTCAGTCCTGTCTTCCTCTCTCCACCCCTCCTCCCAGTCTGGATGAATGTTTCTTTAACTCCTTGGTTGTAAGACTTCCTTGCAGTTTGATTTTCTGGTAGTTCTGGTTGTATTTTGTTTTTAAATTGGTTGTTATCTTTCTTTTGGTTGTGCAGGGAATCGAAGCATTTCTACCTTCGCCTCCATCTTGGTCAAATAACCCCATCCCTTCACTTTTAATCTCTGTGTATCTTTCGACCTGAGATGGATCTCTTGAGGTGGCATATATATGTTTCCTGCTTTCTTATTCATTCAGCTCCCCTGTGTGTTTGGTTGGAATATTTAAGGCATTTACACAAGTATAGTTCCATGTTATTATTACATTGTTTTCTTCTGTATTTTTTGGCCTTTCTCTTTTTCTCTTCTTAAAGCAAATGTCTTCTTTAACATTTCTTGCAGTACTGGTTTGGTATTTACAAACTCCTTTAGCTTTTTCTTGTCTGGGAAGCTCGTTATTTCTCCTTTGATTTTAAATGATAGCCTTGCTAGGAGCTTGGTTGTAGGTCCTCGTTTTTCATCACCTTGAATATTTCATGCCACTGCTTTTTGGCCTGAAATGTCTCTGTTGAGAAGTGAGATGACAGTCTAATACATGATCCCTTGTATGTAAATACCTGCCTTATCTTGTGGCTTTTAAGATTATCTCCTTGTCTTTAAGCCCTGTCATTTTAAATATATGTCCCTGTGTAGGCTCTTTGGGTTCAGCTTGATTGGGAATCTCTGAGCTTCCTCGACTTGTGTATCTTTCTCTTTCACCAGATTAGGGAAGTTTTCAGTTGTTATTTCTTGAAATAGGTTCTTGATCCCTTCCTCATTCTCTTCTTCTTCTGGTATTCCCTTGATGTGGATATTGTTACTCTTCATGTTGTCTAAAATGTTTCTTAAGCTCTTCTCATTTTTTTAAATTCTTTTTTCTTTTTGATGCTCTTCTGGATGTTTTTTCCTACTGTGTCTTCAAATCACTGATTGGATCCTCTGATTCACCTAACCCACTGTTTATTCCTTGAAATGTATTACTTATTTCAAATATGGCAATCTTTATTTCTGCCTGGTCCTTTTTATGGTTTCTGTGTCTTTATTCATGCTGTTGAGTATCCTTGTAATCATTACTCTAATCTCTCTGATATATTGCTTGTCTCCATTTCACCTAGTTCTTCTGGAAACTTCTCTTGTTCTTTCATTTGGGGTCTTTTTCATTGTCTTCACATTTTGGCTGCCCTTTGTATTTTCTGCCGTAGTTGTTATACTAATCAGTGATATAGCCTGAAGGTGTAATCATCTTCACCTTAAGTCCCATGGGGTGGGGCAATGTTATTCTTGTGGGCAAGGGTATTGCTTCCCCTCAGGCTGATGTCATTCAGGGAGGAGTGCTCTGCCTGAGAAAGATGGCTTTGGGAGTAAGGGGAATAACTCAGCACAGGCATCCTGGTGGCTGTTTCTTCAGTTCTCTCCCCAGAGCCACCAATCCAAGACTCTCCACAAGCATCTCTAGTCCACTATGTCCTCCCTCTCCTGGAGCCCAGGTATGTGGCAGCAAATGAAATTTTGTATGTTGGCCCTTTGAGAGGCTCTCTGTGTCTCCAGCCATCTCTCCCTAGCAGACAGAAACCCTGCTGCTTTTCACAGCTGCATGTTATCTGGGTTATTGTCCAGCTCTGGTGCTGTAGGCCGGGGAATCCAGCTTGGGGTTTAGACACCACACTTCTCAGGGGGAACCATCTAGCCACTGATATATCCCTCTGGAACTTCTGTTGCTGCCTGTGGGATTCCAGCCTGCCCTCTTGTGCCTCTTCCATACTCCCTACCAGTCTCATTGTGGTGAAGTCGTTCTATCTGTCTGTCCTTGATTATAAGGATTCTCTCCAGCTAGTGTTCAGTTGGTTATTCAGGATGATTTCTCTACAATTTATTTGTAATTCCAGAGCGGTCCTGGGAGGAGGTCTCTGTAGCTTCCAGGTACTCCTCCGCATTCTTAGATCTCTGTCCAGTGATTTTGAATATTTTTTAATACTCCATTTTAATTTGATTTTTGCTATATCTCTTACATATAAAATATAATAAACATAAGCATATATTTTAATAATATATGTAAGTAATATTATATGTATTATGTACACTACTGGTTTCTATAGGAATCATAATCTACTTAGAATTAATATTTTCTCTCTTTAGTGGAATATAGAAACCTTATTCTAAACAGATCCCTTAACTCTCATCTCTTCATACTGTAGTTTTCATATGTATTCTAAATATATTGAAACCCTCATCAGATAATATTATAATTCTTTTTTAACACTTCTTTAAATTCTCGTTTATTCTATTTTAGTTTCTCCAATTTTTCCTCCTTTGTCCTCCTCTGCCAAGCCCATCCTCCCTTTCCCACAGTCAATCCCCACACTGTTGTCAGTGTCCATGGGACATTGATACACATTCTTTGACTAATCTCTTTTCCTTCTTTACACCATTCCCCTCTGCCCTGCTTACCTCTGATAGCTGTCAGCCTGTTCCATGTTTCCATGTCTCTGGTTCTCTTTTACTCAGTAGTTTGATTTTGTTATTAGATTCCTTTTATAAGTGAGATTATCTGGTATTTGTCTTTACTGACTCTCTTATTTCATTTAGCATAATAGTCTGTAGTTCCATCCATGCTTTTGCAAAGGGTAGGAATTCCTTCTTTCTTTCTGCTACATAGTATTCCATTATGTAAAGGTACCACAGTTTTTTAATCCATTCATCTACTGATGGACACTTAGGCTGTTTCTAATATGTGGCTATTGTATATATCACTGCTATGAACATAGAGATGCATAAGTTCTTTTGAATTGGTGTTTTGGGATTCTTGGGGTATATTCGCAGCAATTGAATTGCTGGGTGCAAAAGCAGTTCCATTTTTTTTTTTTTTTTAATTATTTACTTTTAAAATACATTAGTCTCTGCCTCCCCCCCACCTCTTTCCCTTGCCCCCTCCCACCTTCCCTCCCTCAGCTCTTCCCCTTTTGTTTTGTCCATGAGTCCTTGCTATATGTCCCTTGACTTTCCCCTTCCCTTCCCTTTCCCTGTCCCCGCCCCCTTCCCTCTTGTCTCTGTTGATTTCTTTTCCTTTCAGTGTTGCTGGTCATATTTTCCTTGCATCTTTGCATTGTTGGTTAGGTTCCGCTTATAGGTGAGATCATATGGTATTTGTCTTTCGCCCCCTGGCTTACTTCGCTTAGCATGATGCTCTCCAGTTCCATCCATGCTGTCGCAAAGTTTAGTACTTCTTTTTTTCTTTCTGCTGCGTAGTATTCCATTCTGTATATGTACCATAATTTTTTGATCCAGTCATCTACTAATGGGCATTTAGGTTGCTTCCAAGACTTGGCTATTGTAAATTGTGCTCCTATGAACACTGGGGTGCATAGGTTCTTTTGTATTGGCGTTTTGGTGTTCTCAGGGTATAGTCCCAGCAGGGGAATCGCTGGATCAAAAGGCAGTTCCATTTTCAGCTTTCTGAGGAAATTCCACACTGCTTTCCATAGTGGCTGCACCAGTCTGCATTCCCACCAACAGTGTACTAGGGTTCCCTTTTCTCCACAGCCTCGCCAGCACCTGTTGTTTGTGGATCTGTTTATGATGGCCATTCTGACCGGTGTGAGGTGGTACCTCATGGTGGTTTTGATCTGCATTTCTCTGATGGCTAGTGATGCTGAGCATCCTTTCAAATGCCTCTGGGCCCTCTGTATCTCCTCCTTAGAAAAGCATCTGCCCAGGTCCTTTGCCCATTTTTTGATTGGATCGTTTGTCTTCTTGGAGTAGAGTCGAGTGAGTTCTTTATATATCTTGGAGATCAAACCTCTATCTGATGTATCATTAGCAAATATATTTTCCCATATGGTTGGCTCCCTTTTCATTTTGCTGATGTTTTTTTAGCCATGCAGAAGCTTCTTATTTTGAGGAGGTCCCACTTGTTTATTCTTTCCTTTATGTCCCTTGCTTTAGGAGACATATCCGTGAAAAACTTGCTGCGTGGGATATCTGAGAGTTTCCTGCCAATGTTCTCCTCGAGGACTTTGATGGTGTTGCGACTTATATTTAAGTCTTTTATCCATCTTGAGTTTATTTTTGTGTATGGTGTCAGCTGATGATCCAATTTCAATTTTTGGCATGTAGCCATCCAGCTCTCCCAACACCATTTGTTGAAGAGGCTGTTATTGCTCCATTTTATGCTTCTGCCCCCTTTGTTGAATATTAGATGTCCATAGAGACTTGGGCTTATTTCTGGGCTTTCTATTCTGTTCCACTGGTCTATGGGTCTGTTCTTGTGCCAGTACCAGATTGTTTTGAGTATAGTGGCTTTGTAGTAGAGTTTGATGTCCGGTATTGTGATCCCTCCTACTTTGTGTTTCTTTCTCAAAATTGCTGCGGCTATTCGGGGTCGTTTATGGTTCCATATAAATTTTTGAAATGTCTGTTCTATTTCTGTGAAATACGTCATTGGTATCTTAATAGGGATTGCATTGAATCTATAAATTGCTTTGGGTAGTATGGACATTTTGATGATATTAATTCTTCCAATCCATGAGCACGGCTTATGCTTCCATTTATTTGTGTCTTCCTTAATTTCTTTTTTCAATGTTGTATAGTTTTCTGCATACAGGTCTTTTGTGTCTTTGGTTAAATTTATCCCTAGGTACTTTATCTTTTTTCGTGCTATATCGAATGGTATATTTTTTCTGATTTCTTCTTCTTCTATTGCATTGCTGGTGTACAAAAACGCCTTTGATTTCTGAATGTTGACTTTGTATCCTGCTGTTTTGCCAAATTCACTTATTAGGTTGAGGAGTTTTTTGGTAGAGTCTACAGGGTTCTCTATGTACACTATCATGTCATCTGCAAACAATGATAGTTTTACTTCCTCCTTTCCTATTTGGATGCCTTTTATCTCTTTCTCTTGTCTGACCGCTGTGGCTAGGACTTCCAATACGATGTTGAAAAGAAGCGGTGAGAGCGGACATCCTTGTCGTGTTCCCGATCTTAGTGGGAAAGCTTTCAGTTTTTGCCCGTTGAGTATGATATTGGCTGTAGGTTTTTCATATATGGCCTTTATTACGTTGAGGAATGCCCCCTTTATTTCCATTTTGCTGAATGTTTTTATCATAAATGGGTGCTGTACCTTGTCAAATGCTTTTTCTGCATCTATTGAGATGATCATGTGGTTTTTGTCTTTTCTTTTGTTTATGTGATGTATCACGTTTACTGATTTGCGTATATTGAACCATCCCTGCATCCATGGGATGAATCCCACTTGATCGTGGTGGATAATCTTTTGAATGTATTGCTGGATGCGGTTTGCCACCATTTTGTTGAGGATTTTAGCATGTATGTTCATCAGCGAAATTGGCCTGTAGTTTTCTTTCTTTGTAGGTCTTTATCTGGTTTTGGGATCAGGGTGATGCTGGCCTCATAGAAGGAGTCTGGGAGTCTTCCCTCCTCTTGGATTTTTTGGAATAGTCTGAGAAGGACAGGGGTTAGCTCTTCCTTAAATGTTTTGTAAAATTCTCCTGGAAAACCGTCTGGCCCTGGGCTTTTGTGTGCAGGGAGTTTCTTGATGACTGCTTCAATTTCCCCAGCTGTTATCGGTCTGTTCAAGCTTTCTGTTTCTTCCTCCTTCAGTGTTGGAAGATTATACTTTTCTAAAAATTTGTCCATTTCGTCAAGATTTTCAAATTTCTTGGCATATAATTGTTCATAATAGTTTCTGATGATCATTTGTATTTCTGTGGTATCAGTTGTTCTCCTCTTTCATTTCTGATATTATTAATTTGGGTCCTCTCCCTTTTTGTCTTGATGAGTCTGCTTAAAGGCTTGTCAACTTTATTAATCTTTTCAAAGAACCAGCTTCTGGATTGGTTGATCCTCTGAATTGTTCTTTTTGTCTCTATGTCATTCACTTCTGCTCTAATCTTGACTATTTCCTTCCTTCTACGTTCTCTGGGATTTATTTGTTGTTGTTTCTCCAGTTCTTGAAGTTGTAGTGTTAGGTCTTTTATTTGAAATGTTTCTCTCTTTTTTAGGTAAGCCTGTATTGCTATGAACTTCCCTCTCAGGACCGCCTTTGCTGTGTCCCATAGGTTTTGGACAGTTGTCTGTTCATTTTCATTTGTTTCCAGAAATTTTTTGATTTCTTCTCTTATCTCATTATTGACTGATTCATTGTTTAATAGTGTACTGTTCAGTCTCCATGAGTTTGCAAGTTTTTGAAGTTTCTCTTTGAGTTTGATTTCGAGTTTCAAGCCCTTGTGGTCTGAGAAAAAGTTTGGTATTATTTCAATTTTCCTGAATTTGCTGAGGCTTGCTTTGTGTCCTATCATGTGGTCTATCTTTGAAAAACTGCCATGAGCATTTGAAAAGAATGTGTATTTTTCTTCTTTGGGATGTAAGGTTCTATATATGTCAGTTAAGTTTCTTTGATTCAGTGTGTCATTCAGCACCACGATATGTTTATTAATGTTTTGTTTGGAAGATCTGTCCATTTTTGACAGTGGGGTGTTGAAATCCCCTACTATCAGTGTGTTGCTCTCTATATCTTTTTTGAAGTCATCCAACAATTTCCTTATAAACTTGGGGGCTCCTATATTGGGAGCATATAAGTTTACAATGTTGATGTCTTCTTGATAGATTCTTCCTTTAAGTATTATAAAGTGCCCCTCTGGGTCTCTCTTTATGGCCTTTGCTTTGAAATCTATTTTGTCTGATACAAGTATGGCAACGCCAGCCTTTTTCTCATGTCCATTTGCTTGGAATATTATTTTCCATCCCTGTACTTTCAATCTGTGTAGGTCTTTTGCTCTGAGGTGGGTCTCTTGCAGGCAGCATATGTGTGGGTCATGTTTTCTTATCCATTCAGCTACCCTGTGTCTTTTGATTGGGGCATTTAGTCCATTCACATTGAGAGATATTACTGATAGAAACTTACTCATCTTTTCTCTTTGTACTTGTGTTCCTCTCTGTCTCATTCTTTTCCTTCATCTTCTTAAACCAGTCCCCTTAGCATATCTTGGAGTGGTGGTTTGGTAGATATGTATTCTTTTAGCCTTCTTTTGTCTGGGAAACTCCGTATTTCTCCTTCATTTTTAATGGAGAGCCTAGCTGGGTAGAGCAGCCTTGGCTGTAAGCCCTTGCTTTTCATGGCTTGGAATATTTGTTGCCATTCCCTTCTGGCTTGTAGTGTTTCTGTTGAGAAGTCCACTCCTAGGCGTATCGGGGCCCCCTTGTATGTTACTTTCTCCTTCTCCCTTGCTGCCTTGAGGATTCTCTCTTTGTCTTTGACATTTGCCATTTTAATGATGATGTGTCTTGGAGTGGACCTCCTTGGGTCCCTCTTGAGTGGGGTCCTCTGTGCCTCCTGGATCCATGAGAGCCTTTCTCTCCTCAAATTAGGAAAATTTTCCATCATTACTTTTTCGAGGAGGTTCTCTATCCCTTGCTCCTCTTCTTCTCCTTCTGGGATCCCTATTATACGGATATTATTGCGTTTCAGGTTGTCCTGCATTTCCCTAAATGCATCTTCATTCTTTTTGAGCCGTTTTTCCATTTCTTGTTCTTTCTGGGAGCTTTTTTCTACCTTGTCCTCCATCTCACTGATTTGATGCTCAGCTTCATCCAGCCTGCTTTGGATTCCTTCTACTGTGTTCTTCAATTCAGAAATGGTATTCTTCATATCCTCTTGTGTCTTCTTGATAGTTTCTATGTCCTTTTCCAGGCTGATATAGTTTGCTGTAAGATCCTGATAGTTTCTGTGCAGTTTCTCATAGTTATCTTTGAGCTGGCTGAGCTCATTGAGCTTCCTTAGAACCATTGTTTTGAATTCCCTATCTGATAGTTCCCTTGCCTCTATTTCATTGAGCTCCCTCTGTGGGGAGTCCCCTTTTCCACTCATTTGAGGGGAACTTCTTTTTCTTCCCATTTTTGTGAGAGTCTGTTAAGTATTTTTGTCCTTTACTTTTCTTTCTGGACTTGCCTCTGATGATGTCAGTTGTTGACCCTATAGGGCCTTGGGTTGTTTGTTTGAGTCTTTCAGGAGTCTAATGCCTGTGTCTGACTCCTGCTTGGAGCAGGTCTGTGACCCCTTTGGTCAGAGCTGAGCTATTTTTTGGGATCTCTCTGCGCTCTCACACGGGCTCCTTGAGCGCGTTCCCAGCGCCGCAGGGTCCCCTGCCTGCCTGGGCTCGCATGTGCTTGCCCCAGACCAGGGGGCTTATTCGCAACCTCCCGTACTCATCTGGCCTCCCTGGCACGCGAGCTTCGCGGCACTGGTCAGTTTAGGGTCTTCTATTGTGTGTTTTCCCCACTTTTGGCTCTTTGGGTGCATTGCTTGCCCTCGCCAAATGGGGACTACGGAAATGGGAGGAAATCAGCTCTAGGACTCTCCGGTTAATCCTGTTTCTGGTCTCTCCTCCAGGGACTCTGGGCAGCTCTACTTATTTTGTGGGCTGCTCCGCAATCGCGGCGGGTAGGTCAATTTACGCCTGCCCTTGCCCCTCTGTGCAATCCCTCCCAGGCCGTATGGGTGCCAGTCTGTGTGAGGCCTTGCCGGCAGGTGCTAGCGTTCGCCAGCCCGTGTGGGTCACACACACGCTCGCCAACCCTCGCCAGTCACTCAGTTCAAGTGTGCGCGCCTGCTCTGGGTGTTTTTGGGGTCTATGTTTGCTTTTCAGCTTTTGGCTCTTTGGGGGTGTGGCCTCTTCCCGCTCAATGGAGACTACGGCAAGGAGAGGGAGTCGGGACTTCCCGGTTCCTCCTCCCGTTTTTTCCCCAATGCCTGTTTCTAGTCTCCCCTCAGGGGCCTCTGGGCAGTTCTGTGACCCCTTCGGCCAGGGATCCAACCCCTGTGCGGACTGCGTTTCAATCGCAAGCAGTCTGGTTCATGCGTGCCCCGGTTCTGCCTCTTTGGGGTCGCGCCTTTCCAGCCCACAATGGAGATACCGAACGGGGAGGGAGTCCGGACTACCCGGTTCCTCCTCCCGTTCTTTCCCCAACACCTCTGTCTCCAGTCTCTCCTCAAGGCTCTCCCAGCCAGTCTGCACTCAGCCCCGTAGCTCACACGCGTACAAGCTGTGTGCGGAGAGCACAAAAGGCAGGTTAATTGATTCCCCTATGCCTGAGCGAGATGGTAGCTGCAGAGTGGGAAGTGCGTTATCACCCGGGCTCCACCGGCTGCCCGCGAGTCAGTTCTCTTCACAAAGTTTTCCTCACCAGTCTTTTCCCAGGCACCAGCCCACCCTGCTGCCGCCTGTACCCAGCGATCAAGGAGGGTGGCTGCCGCTGCAACTGTTGCGTTTGTCCTTTAAATGTCTTTTTGCATCCCCAGCCACCTGTCTCTGGCAGAGAGCACCCCTAAGCTTTTTGGGGTTGCGTTTTGTCTGTATTTTCTCGGCTTTAGCTGCTGTAGTTTAGGGGTTCCTGTTTATGATTCAGACCCCGTTCTTCTCGGGGGGACGCTAACTGGCCGTTTCAATGTCCCTCTGGGCCAGTGCCCGTGCGCATCCAGCCCACCCTCTCGAGCCTCCACCGCAATTCTCTCCCGTTGGGATGTGTGAGAGTAGAATCCACTGTCCGCGGCACCAAGGCTCCTCTCCCACTATTGCTCCACTGCTTTCCAGGTGATTACTCCATTATTTAGTTGCAATTCCAGTTTGGTTTTGGGAGGAGGTCAGCGTGACTCCCTTTCACTCCTGCGCCATCTTTCCAATCAGCAGTTCCATTTTTAATTTTTTTAAGAAATTCATGTTTTTTCCACAGTGGCTGCACCAGTCTCCTTTACCACCAACAGTGCACCAGGGTTCCCTGTTCTCCACATCTTGCCAGCACTTGTTATTTTTTAAATTGTCAGTGATGGCCATTCTGACAGGTGTGAAATGTAATCTAATTGTGGTTTTAATTTCCATCTCTCTGATGGCCAGTGATGTCGAGCATCTTTTCATATGTTTATTGACCATCTGTGTGTCCTTGGACAAGTGTCTATTCAGGACCTTTACCCATATTTTTAAATAGAATTATTCATCTATCTATCTATTTATCTATCTATCTATTTATTTATTTTTAGAGGGAGAAAGGGAAAGAAACAATGTGTGGTTGCGTCCTGTGTGCCCCATACTAGGGACCTGGCCTGCAACCCAGGCATGTACCCTGAACTGGGAATCGAACTGGTGACCGTTTGGTTTGAGAATCCACTAAGCCACACTCACCAGGGCCCTTTACCCATTTTTTAATTGGATGCTTGTCTTCCTATTTTTAAATTATGAATTCTTTATATATTTTCGAGATAAAACTGTTGTCCAATGGTAAATATTTTCGCCCATACAGTTAGTTCTCTTTTCACTTATTTTTAAAGATTTTATTTATTTATTTTTAGAGAGAGGGGAAGGGAGGGAGAAAGAGAAAGGAGGGACACATCAATGTCTCGTTGCCTCTTGTGTGCCCCCAACTGGAGACCCAGGTGTCCTGACTGAGAATCAAACCAGTGACCCTTTAGTTCACAGACCTGCACTCAATCCACTGAACCACACCAGGCAGGGACCCTTTTCATTTTTTGATGGTTTGTTTAGCTGTACAGAGGTTTTTAATTTAATGTAGTCCCATTTGTTTATTTTTTCCTTTATTTTCTTAACCCTAGGAGATATATCGACAAAAATATTGCTACATGGGATATCTGAAATTTTACTGCCTATGTTTGCTGCTAGGACTTTTATGGTATCACTATTTACATTTAAGTCTTTTACCCATTTTGAGTTTATTCTTGTGTAAGTTGGTGGTCTACATTCTCTCAAATTCATTTATTAAAGAGGCTATTTTTACTCCAGTGTATGCACATGCCCTCTTTGTAAAATATTAATTGACCATTGTGACACGGGTTTAATTCTGAGCTCGTTCTTTTGTATTGTATTTGTTTGGTATCGATCTGTGTCTGTTTTTATGCCACTACCAGACTATTTTGATTATAGCGGCCTTGAAATGTAGTTTGATATTAGGTATTCTGATCCCTCCAGTTTTTTTACTCTTTCTCAAGATTGCTGTGGCTATTGGGTTTTTTGGTTACATACACATTTTTGATGTATTTGTTTTAGATCTGTGAAATAGGCCATTGGTATTTTAATAAGAATGCGTTGAATCAGTAGGTTGCTTTGGGTAGTGTGGGCATTTTAATGATGTTAATTCTTCCAACCCATGAACAGGGTATATGCTTCTACTCATTTTTATCTTTCTCAATTTTTTCCTTCAGTGTTCTATAGTTTTTCAAGTACAGGTCTTTAACCTCCTTGGTTAAATTTATTCCTAGGTGCTTTATTTATTGTTGCAATAGTAAATGGGGTTTTTTTTTCTTAGTTTCTCTTTCTGATAGTTCATTGTTGGTGTACAAAAATGCCATTGATTTCTGCATATTGACTTTTTTATCCTTCTACTTTGCCAAATTAATTTATTAGGTTTAGCAGTTTTTTCATGGAGCCTATAACGTTTTTCTGTGTATACTATCATGTCATCTGCAAAGTGACACTTTCACTTCCTTCTTTCCATTTGGATGCCTTTCATTTCTCCTTGTCTGATTGCTGTGTCTAGGATATCCAGTACTATGTTGAATAAGAGTGGTAAAAGTGGACACCCTTGTCTTATTCCTGATCTTAAGGGGAATGCTTTTACTTTTTGCCCATTGAGAATGATTTTGGCAGTAGGCTTTTAGTGTATGAGGTTTGCTCCCTCTATTCCCACTTTGCTGAGTGTTTTTATCAGAAATTGGTGCTGGATTTTATCATATACTGTTTCTGCATTTATTGATATGATATGATTTTTGTTTCATTTTGTTTATGTGATGTAAAACATTTATTGATTTGCAAATATTCTACCGCCGTTGCATCCCTAGAATAAATCCCACTTGATCTTGGTTTATGATCTTTAAAATGTATTGGTGGATGCGGTTTGCCAGTATTCTGTTGCAGATTTTAGCATCTATGTTCATCAGAGATAATTGGTTTGTAATTTTCTTTGTCTTTACCTGATTTCAGGATTAGGATGGTTCTTATCTCTTAAAAGGAGTTTGAGTGTCATCTCTGTTCTTGAATTTTTTGAAATAGTTTGAGAAGGATAGGTTCTTCTTTGAATGTTTGGTAAAATTTACCTGTGAAGTCATCTGTTCCAGGGCTTTTGTGTGTTAGGAGTTTTTTGATTACCGCTTTAATTTTGATAGTTGTTATCACTCTATTCAGATTTTCTGCTTCTTACTGATTCAGTTTTGGAAGATTGTATGTTTCTACAAATTTTTTCATTTTGTTCTATTTCTTAGAATATAGTTCATAGTATTTTCTTACAATCCTT
This sequence comes from Pteronotus mesoamericanus, assembly GCF_021234165.1. Classification (NCBI taxonomy): domain Eukaryota; kingdom Metazoa; phylum Chordata; class Mammalia; order Chiroptera; family Mormoopidae; genus Pteronotus; species Pteronotus mesoamericanus. The sequence goes on from NW_026555304.1 coordinate 3,387,491, forward strand.
TGTATTTCTGTGGTTTCAGTTGTTACTTCTCTTCTTTCACAACTGATTTTATTTATTTGGGTCCTCTTTTGTGTTTTTCTTTATGAGTCTGGTTAAAGGTTTATCATTTTGTTTATATTTGCAAAGAACAAACTCGGATTCATCAATCATTTACACTGTTTTTTCAATCTCTATCTCATTTAATTCTGCTCTGATTTTGGTAATTTCCTCCGTTTTGGTTTCTTTGTGCTTCAGTTGTTCCTACAGTTCTTTTAGATGTATGGTTAGCTTGTTTGAGATTTTTCTCCCATCTTTAGGTAGGCCTGTATTGCTATGAACTTCCCTCTCAGGACTGGACTGCCTTTGCTGTGTCTGCTAGGTTTTGGACTACTGTGTGTTCATTTCATTTGTTTCCAGGTATTTTTTTTATTTCTTCCTTGATCTCATTGTTAATCTATTCATTATTTAGTAACAGGTTATTTAGCCTCCATGTATTTGAATGTTTTTGAGGTTTTTTTCTTTAGGTTGGTTTCTAGTTGCATGCCGTTGTGTCTGAGAAGATGCTTGATATGATTTCAATTTTCTTAAATTTGTTAAGACTTGTTTTGTGTTCTGCCATGTGATCTATCTTTGAGAATCATCCTTGTGCCTTTGAGAAGAATGTATATTTTGCTTCTTTGGTGTGAAGTGTTCTGGAAATATCGATTAAGTCAAGTCGATCTAGAGTGTGCAATGCTGCAATTCTTTTTGATTTTTTGTCTGGAATATGTATTCATTGTTGACAGTAGGGTGTTAAAAATCCCGTACAATGACTGTATTACTGTCTATCTCTTTCCTAAAGCTTTCCAATATTTCTTTATGTACTGGGCCTGGCACAAATAATGTCCCTTTTTACTACAAAATCTTTTATTACAAAATCACAAGCATGTAATTCTGTAACATAACAATATCACACTCAAGCACAGCATATGACATTTTATGTGAAATGTTCAAATTAAAACTATAAATTATTATTATTTTATTTGTAGAGAGTAAAGTTTTTATTTACTCTCCAAGAAAGGAGAGGGGCATGGTGTGGAGAAATTATAATTATATTAAAATTGTAATTTATTAAACTCATATTATTACCCTACCAGCCACACTCAAGCAGGCATTGCTTCTGCTGGACCTTACATTTAGATGTAGCAATAGCAATGCATACATATTTATAAGAGTTATATTCTCCTGTTGTACTACGTCCCTAATTGTTATGTAGTGACCTTTGTGCCTCATTATGGCCCCAGTCTATTTTATCTGATATAAGTACTGCTACCCTAGGTTTTTTTCATGCCCATGCAAATCCCTTCCATCCCTTCACTTTCAGCCTGTGTATATATTTTATTCTGAGGTGGGCCTCCCCCGAGGCATGCTAGTCTGAATCTATCTGGGATTATTTCCCTGTACTCAGCAGGGTGGCGCCCCTAGTACACTTCTAGAGCTCAATATTGGGTGTGCTGGATGCCTGGATGGTGTTTCTGTGGCACTCCTGTGAGTGAGAAGCAGCAGTCTGTTTCCCAGGATAGTGAAGGGATTGGATGCACTCAACTGCCAGTCTCTGATGCCCCCTGAATCTGTTTATGTTACTATCTCCGCAAACAGGATTTCAGGGGTTGTGGCTAGGGGAATTCCAGAGGGTGAGGGGAGCAGTATCCCACAGGTAAGGTATTTGATTTTTCCCTGGGAGGGGCTAGCTCTTCTCAAGAAAGATGGCTGCTGTGGAATATAGGTATATCCAGGCCTGAAAATCCCACAGCCGCTTCCCCAAGTGTCTTTCCAGTGCCTCCTACTGCAGACTTTCTTTGCGTCACTCCAGTATGCATTATCCTCCATTTTCTGGGGCCCTTGCTGAGTAGCCACAAACTGAAGAGAAAGAAAAAATGATGTTGGATTTGTCTGTAGCAGTTTTCATCTCTCCCCAGTGGAGAGAGCTCCCATTGTGCAGCCTCTTTAATCTCTTGATCTGGATGCTCCAGGAATGTTCCCTGTGTGGGTTATGTGGACTCTCCTTTTGTATTTGTATCCTGATTGTTATTGGCCCATTTGTTGGTAGGAACTTTCCTCTGTCTGGATGACTAAGGGGTTCAACCCCTATCATGTCCACCTCTGCCTTGAGGCGGCTTCTGGGCGTGAGTTGGATCCCCAGGCCGGGCACATACAGGAGCTATCAACGCTTCTCTCTTATACCAAAGCCTATCTCTCTCTCCAAATCAGTAGAAGATATCCTGTATGTATTGTTTTCTTTCAGGTCTCATATCATCCTGATGGAGTGAGGGAAAGAGGGGAAGAGTCCAGCAGGAAAACTGTAACACAGGACAGTAGCAGGCTCCATCCAGTGAGTCTCAGCCTCTGGCCAGGTGCTGTGCTCCTGCCAAGGCCTCTACAGACAGCACTGCCTCTGCCACCTCTTTCTGCCCTCGTCATGCCTGGCTCCTTGGCCAATCTGGAGCCTCCTCAGTTAGATTCTAGTTTGCAGTTCCAGTGGCACCCAGGGCTGGGGAGGTGACTGCCCCATCCTGGGCAAATACCACAGTCCTGGACCCTTGCTCCCCTCGACAGCAGGGTGTGTGGCCTGCCCGGCACAGAGTGCATAGAGGCAAGGCTGGGCGCTGAGGCCGCTCCGGTGGCTTCATTCCCCAGGAGGATTTTGTAAATTCCACAAAATGGTTTACTCTTCAAACATGCACAGTCAGAAGTGCTTGGGTGGGTGGTGATGGTGGCAGCGGCTCCACCAGGAGAGCCCCAGCCACCAGCCCCTGCATGCCCTCACACATGGGCAGGCATTCACACACTTGCATATATGCCAGTACACTTGCCTGTACACACACTCACTTGCTCAACTCAACTGAATTTTCAAGTTGGTTGCTCTGTAGTTTATCTGCAAGACTTATATGGGGCTGGGAGAAAGAGGATGGAGCTTCCAGCTACTCTGCAGCCATCTTGCAACCACCAAATAATGTTATAATTCTTATTTTCTGCTTTTTCACATATTTTAAGGAACTTAAGAGAAGTCTAGTCTGATAAATATATAGATTTTTACCATTTTTGATTATTCTTCCTTTATTTCTGATATTCCTAGTTACCCTCCAGTATCGATTTTCCTTTCACAGAAGAATTCTCTTTAGTATTTCTTTTTGAGTAGGTTCATTTAGACAAATTCTTTTAGTTTTCAGATGAAACTTTTTAGTTTCATCTGAGACTGTCATGATCAAACCTCTGTTCTTGAAGGATATTTTCACTGGATATTGATTTCTGGGTTGACAGATCTTTTCTTTCAGTTTTTCAAAAAAAGTTTGACTTCTTTCTGACCTTCATGATTTATGTTAAAAATCTACTCTCTTTGAATCCAGGTTTCCCTATATGAAGTATATGTCTGCTTTTCTCTAACTAATTTCAGGATTTTAAAAAAAACGTTTTTCAGTCGTTTAACTATGATTTGTTGAGGCATGGATTTCTTTGTGTTTATCATCTCTGGGGTTATCTGAGCTTCTTGAATTTGTAAGTTTTTGTTTCGGTATTTTTACCGAATTTGGCAGGCTTTTCATTTATTATTTCTTCATATGTGTGTGGGGGGGAGTGGGTGTATTATATATATTTTGCTCAATACTTTTTCTCCTCTGCTTCTGGGTCTCTGATAACAAATATGTAAAACTTTTTGGTATTGTCCTACATGTTCCTGAAGCTCTGTCATTCTTTTTCCTCTTTTCCTTTTCATTTTATTCATATTGGATATTTTTTAATTTTATTTTTTTATTGTTTATGCTATTTAAGTTGTACCATTTTTTCCCCCCTTTGCTCCCCTCCACCCAGCCCACACCCATTCGCACAGTCAATCCCCACACCGTTATTCATGTCCATGGGTCATGCACATAGGTCCTTTGTCTAATCCTTCACCAGCAAAACCATTCTTTTTTTTTTTTTTTTTAATTGTTCAAATACATCTGTCTCCATTTTCCTGCCAACACTTTCCCCTGCCCCACCCACCTCCACTTCCAACCCTCAATCCTTCCCTACTTTGGCTTTGTCCCTGGGTCCTTTATACATGTTCCTTGATTTGACCCTTCCCCTTCTGTTCCCCATTACCCCCCTCCCTCTTTCCCTCTCATTACTGTTGGTTTGTTTTTCCTTTCAATGTTGCTAGTTATATTTTTCGTGCTTGTTTTGTTGATTAGCTTGCACTTATAGGTGAGATCATAAGGTATTGGTCTTTCACTGCCTGGCTTATTTCCCTTAGTATAATGCTTTCCAGTTCTATCCAAGCTGTCGTGAAGCTCTTTCTTTCTTTTTGCTGCATAGTATTCCATTGTGTAAATCTACCATAGTTTTTTGATCCACTCATTTACTGATGGGCACTTAGGTTGCTTCCAGCATTTGGCTGTTGTCTATTGTGCTGCTATGAACATTGGGGTGCATATGTTCTTTTGAATTGGTGTTTTGGGATTCTTAGGGTATAATCCCAGCAGTGGAACCATTTTATAATCCTTTTTCACCAGCAATGTGAAGTGATTGATAATATTTTAGGGAATTAACTTTTGATATTCATCTGGATTTAGACCTAATATTGGTAGCAACTTGTTTTTGAAATAAAAGTATACAGTTTTTATTTTAAAGTTCTGTTTTGCTTTATTATTAAGAAACTTTATTAAGACACTTGGGGTTACTTTATGTTTCTGACTAGTTGAAATTGAAATGTGTCACTGCCAGCATTTTGTGAAAGAAATCTGTAACATCTGTTTTGCATTAGTAAAGTTTGGACTGTGCTTGGGAAAAACAAATAATTTACAGTCACCCTTAACAGCTGTAAGATACACACATTTCTTTCCATAATGGAAAGCTATATATGCTGTAATGGAGTACACTTCATGGAGATGTGAATGAGACTCAGTCTACTATTTTTTAATGACCTACTTTTAAAAAAAATTCTCTTCTGAGGATATGTTTGATTTTAGATAGAGAGGGAGGGAGGGGGAGAGGGATAAGCGGCGGTTGGGGGGTGGAGAGAGAGAGAGAAAGAGAAAGAGAAACATCATTGTGAGAGAGAAACATCAATCCATTTCTTCCTGTAAGTGCCCCAGGGATCAAACCCACAACCTTTTGGTGTACAAAACAGCGCTTCAACCAGCCAGGGATAATTTAGTCCACTTTTAAATAAAGTTCTTTCTAAAAATTTATGTAACAGGACAGTCTCTTTCTCTTTCCTTCTCTCTGAGTGCCTGTAGAGTGTTTGTGTTTAAAATTTAGCTATTGTAGTTTTTAAGATTTTTTTTCTCTGCTCCATCACCACATGATCAAGTGCTTAATGTTGGCTACCTTGTTTGATAGAGATTAAAATATCCTGTCACTTTGACCTGTACACTCCAATGAATTAACTACTGATCATTATAGGCCTATATTCTTTGGAGAGTAATTTATTTGTTCAGACGTTAAAAGGGTATATGTAATAGATATTGGAGTATGTTTTAACACTTAATCTTGAGTATTCTCTGTAAAATACATGCTTATGTAGTTGTGTGTTAACTTTTATTTTCTTTGTTGTTTTCTCGCTGCCCCTTTTGGTCTTTTGTCACTCTGTTACCATTTCCTGCTTTCTTTGGGATTTTTGGGATAATATTTTTTAGTGTTCCATTTTCATTTATCTACTGATAGTTTGGCTATATCTGTTTGTATTTCTTTTTAATTGCTCGAGGGATTGCAACATACATAACCTAATTTTTAACAGTTTACTTGGATTTGATACTTCGCCACTGCAAGTACAATCTTGAAGGCTTGTAACTATAGATCCCTTTCTCTGCCTGCTTCTTGTTATAGGTTTCATAGGAATTACATTGATATGTATGCACTGAACACCCAATCAGATAGTTTTACACTTTTTAACTTTTGAATATCATATATGTTAACAAACTTAAGAAAAGGCTGATAATTTGTTATATTTACCTAGATTTTTACAGTCTCTGTAGCTCTCCCTTTTGAAATGTTTTTAATAACATTGCATATATCATGACTCTGTCCTAAATACATTGGTGTACACTTCTAACAGTATAGCTATTCCCTCTATGAGGTCTGTCCAGAAGAAGTCCAACCATTGTAAATATAACAAGAACAGTTTGTGCAACATCCATGTAAACTGGCAGCCAAGGAGAGTGGACCGGAATGCACATGCATGAACAATGACTACTAACTCACTATACTAGTCAGTGGGGGTGGTAGATGCTGTTGAATGAGCATGCGTACTGTGTAGCTGTCGCTTTCCAAATGACTGAGTGAGCAGAGCTATGAATCTGCATCAAATTTTGCAATAAGCTTGAACATTCCTCCATGGAAACTATTTGGATGATTCAGAAAGCAGTAGCTATGAACAACTGGTGATTGGCAGCTTCATTACAACAGTGTGCCTGCTCATGGATCATGTCTTGTGCAGAGTTTTTTGGTGAAACATCAAATCACCTAGGCGACTCAGCCCCACTGCAGTCTAGATTTGGTGACTGGTAACTTCTGACTTTTCCCAAAACTAAAATCACCTTTGGAAGGGAAGAGATTTCAGACCACTGGTGAGATTCAGTAAAATACGATGGGGCAGCTTGGTGGCAATTGGGAGAACTGTGTGAGGTCCCAAGGTGCCTACTTTGAAGGGGACCGAAGCATCATTGTCCTGTATACAGTGTTTCTTGTACCTTGTATCTTCTTTAATAAATGTGTTTATTTTTCATACTATATGCCTGGATATCAGCTGGACAGACTTCATATAATCATAGTGCAATGTTTGACTTCATAAATTGACAATGATGTAATACTTTTATCCAATTTGCCATCTGGAGGGGGAGAAGGTGGGTATAAGGAGACTAAATGGTAATGGCAAAAATACAATAAAAATAAATTAATTAAAAAAATAATTTGCCATCTATACTCCAATTTTGTTAGTTGATCTAATTTCCTTTATTGAATTTTCTTTTTCCCTACAGTGGGTGGTCCATTCTTGGATCAAGTATTATAGATACTTGGCATGTTTCTGTAGATTTCTTTATTCTGGAATAACTCCCAGAGGCTTTGCATTTTATGACATTTCCATCTTCAAAAAATACCGTTCTTCCACCTTCCCCCTCAGTAAAATGTTCCTTATTTTGTCTTTGATCTTTTCTTATAATCACATGCTATTTATGTATTTTCAAGTACAATAAAATACTCTATAGATGATGTTTTGTTTTTCTCAGATATTTGACCCTCATAGGTGATCTTAATTTTGTTCATTCAATTAGAGTGTTGCCTGATTCTCCACTGTGTCATCACTGTTATTATTTTTTTCTTCCCTTGCAACTGATAGGCAGTCTGTGGGGAGATACTTATCACCTATACACAAACTACTCTTCATTAAAATATTTGCCTAGATTTAGCATCTCCTTATAATTCTTGCTTGATCCACTCTTTACTATGATGGTTGCAAAATGATAATTTTTCAACTCTAGCATTTCCTCTACATTTTTCAATAGGCATTAGGCCTTGTGCTTAAGAGATCTCTCTTCTCCCTTATGTATACATGTCTATTTATCTGTGTGTATATTTATTATAGGTATGGTTTCATTTGTTCTTATTTTTTCGATGATTTATAATTCCTTACTCTTCTTATTTATTTTGGTGCTCAAATTATCTTGGTCATTGGAAAATCCTTCAGACAGGCTCCTAAATTTGTGTGATATTTTCTCATCATATTTTTGAGCACATTCTTATATTCTGGCATAAAAAAATTTCTAGGCTCAAACTATACCTCTCCTACCCCCCCAAAAGAAATAAAAGCATATTATATATTTACACATTAGTCTCTAAGAATATAATGATGAACAAGGTATATTGTTGCTGACTTCATGAAGCTGACAAACTAGTGAATGAGCAAAACCAGCAATGCATGGTAGATGATGATGGGATAAATGCTCTGGGAGCGTAAATGTATACTTACTACATGGCAAGCGTAGTTGTATGAGCTTAATATGTAGCAGTGAACAAAACAAAGCATCTCTGCCTCATAAACTTATTTTCTAGTAGAGAAATAATAAATAAAACTGATATGTGAAGTAAATACATTAGATATGAATAAAGAATATGAAGCAAAAAGTACGATGGGAAATAGGGAATGTGAAGGATGAAGGAGAGGTATCCAATTTTTAAATTTATTTATTAGTTTTTTAATTATAGTTAACATAAAATATATTAGTTTCAGGTATACAACATAGTTTGTAGACATTTATATAACTTAGGAAGTGATCACACCAATAAGTTTAGTACCCACCTGGCGGCATACATAGTTATTACAATATTATTCCTTACCCTGTACGTTACATTCCTGTGACTGTTTTTATAACTGGCAATTTGTACTTCTTAATCCCTTCTCCTTTGAACCCATATTTTGAAAACCCCTTCCATCTGGCAGCCATTAAAATGTTCTCTGTGTCTATGAGTTTGTTGATTTTGTTTTTTAGATTGCACATAGATGTGAAAGCATTTGGTATTTACCTTTCTCTCTTGACTTATTTCACTTAAAATAATTACATCTAGACCCGTCCGTATGGTTTCTAAAGTACTGTATCCATTGCATGTATGTACCACATATCCTTTATCTATTCATTTGTCAATGACCACCAAGGTTGTTTTTATATATTGGCTATAGTATATAAAGCTTCAGTGAACATAGGGGTGCATATCTCTCCTTGAATAAATGTTTTCAGAATTTTCAGGTAGATACCCAGGAGAGGGGTTGCTGGATCATATAATTCTATTCTTAATTATCTGAGAACCCTCCAAAATGTTTTCCATTGTGGCTATACCAGTTTACATTCCCACCAGCAGTGAATGAGGTTTCCTTTTTCTTTACAACCTCTCCAACACTAGTTATTATTTATCTTGTTAATAGCCATTCAGGAGTGAGGTGGTTTCTTATTGTATAGTTTTTATTTTCATTTCCCTAATAGCTAGTGAAGTTGAGTATCTTATCATATATGTTGACCATTTGTATGTCTTCTTGGAAGAACTGTCTTTTCAGGCCCTCTGCCCATCTTTTAATTGGATTGTTTGGGGTTTTTTTTTTGGTGTTAAGTTGTTTGAGTTGTTTGTATATTTTGGGTAGTTAATATATAATATCCACTTATTGGAGATGTTGTTTGAAATATTTTCTCCCATTCAATTGGTTGCCATTCTGTTTTGTTGACAGTTGGCTGTGACCCGCGTGGAGTGGACGTCTCTAAGCGGGGGCGGGCAACAGGAGATTGAGAAATAGACAACACAGTTTAAGAAAAAGCGAGGGCCAGGTGGGGCATTTTCCTCAGATGGAGAGACAATGACCATGAACGTGGTCTCCGTGTTTATTTTATGGGCGTTGGTTAGATGACACTCAAGGACGTTTTGCAGCTGCAGGCAAAGATTGTTGTTTCCCAGGCTACCTAAATGATAAACTGTTTCTTCTGCAAAAGTTACAGTTGCAGCAGCTGAAGCTTGCAGTTATCTATTCCCTTCTAACCCCACCCATGACGGGTTCCAGCTGCTGTCAGCCGCTGGCTTGCTCGGCTTTACAGGTACAAGCTGGTCAAGCATGGCTTTGCCAGGCACTTAACCTGCTTTTGACGTCAGCCTTCACCATCCTCCACAACAGGTTTGTTTTTTTTTTTTTTCCATTGCAGAAGCTTTTTAGTTTGATACCGTTCCCTCTATTTATTTTTGCTTTTACTTCCGTGCCTAAAATCCTGTCTAAAGCCAAGGTCTGAGTTTTGTACCTTTGTTTTTTCCTATGTAATTTATTGTTTAGGACTTTCATCCATTTAGAGTTAATTTTTGTATGTGAAGACAAACAGTAGTTTAGTTTCATTCTTTTGCATGTGGCTTTCCAATTTTTTTCAGCACCACTTACTGAAGAGGCTTTTCTGTTTCTCCTTGTCAAATATTACTTGCCCATACACATGCGGTTTTATTTATGGGCTCTCAATTCCGTTCCATTGGTTTATGTATCTTTTTCTGCCAATGTCATGCCCTGTAACATAATTTGAACTCAGGAAGTGTGGTACCATTGCCTTCATTCTTTATTCTCAGGATTTCTTTGGCTATTCAGTGTCTTTTGTGGTTCCATACAAATCTGATGATTTTAAAATTTTTCTTTAAAAAAATACCATTGGGATTTTGGTGCGGATTGCATTTAATCTGTATATTGCTTTGGGTGATATGGCCATTTTAACTATGTTGATTCTTCCAATCCATAAACTGGGAATATCTTCCCATTTCTTTGTGTCCTTTTAAAATCTCTTTTAATAATGCTTTGTAATTTGCATTGCATAGGTCCTTCACATCCTTTAACTTTATTCCTAGGTATTTCTTCAATTTTTTTTTTGCAATTGCAAATAGAATTGTTTTTTTTTCCTTTTCCCTGGAATTTCATTGTTAGTGTATGGGAATCTAATGGATTTTTACACATTGATTTTATACCCTGCAACATTAACTGTATTTGTATATCATTTCAAATAATTTTTTGGTGTAGTCTTTAAGGTTTTCTAAATAAAATATCATGTCATCTGCAAAAAATGACCCTTCTACTTCTTCATTCCTAATTCTCTTGCCTTACTGCTCTGGCTAGGACTTCCAGTATTAGGTTAAATAACAATGGTAAAAGTGGGCATCCTTGTCTTGTTTCTGATCATAGAGGAAGAGGTTTTAGGTTTTTATCATTGAATATGATGTTAGCTGAGTGTTTGCCATATATGACCTTTATTTTATTGAAGTATTTTTCTTCTATACCCATTTTATTGAGTGTTTTAGTCATAAATGGATGTTTGTGACCTGTCAAATGCTTTTTCTGCATCTATTGATAAAATCATATGATTTTTATCCTTTGCTTTGTTAATTTGGTATGTTATACTGATTGATTTGCACATGTTGAACCATCCTTGTACCCCTGGAATGAACTCCACTTGATCATAATGTATTTTAAGGTATTGTTGTATTCTGTTTGCTAATATCTTGTTTACGATTTTTGCATTTGTATTTATCACAGATATTGATATGCAAGTGTGTGTGTGTGTCTGTTATCTTGCATGGTTTTGATTAGCTTGCATGGTTTTGGTTATCTTGCCTGGCCTTATAAGATGTGCTGGGAAGTATTTATTGTCTCTTCTTCAAAGAAATTGAGAAGGATAGCTATTAAATCTTTGAATATTTAGTATAATTCACTAGTGAAACCAACTAGCCTTGGATTGTTACTTTTGGGGAGATTTTTGATGAATGTTTCAATTTCCATACTCTCGATTGTTCTATACTGATTTCCCATTTCTTTGTGATTCAGTCTAGGAAAGTTATAGATTTCTAGGGACTTACCTATTTCTTCTAAGTTATTGAATACAATGACATATAGTCTTTCATATTATTCTTGTTTGGTTCTTTATATTTCTGTGGTGTCTATGATAACTTTTCTTCTTTCATTTCATTTTTTAGGGTTTTATTGATTTATTTTTAGAGATAGGGGAAGGAAGGGAAAACAAGAGGGAGAAAAACATCAATGTGTGGTTGCCACTTATTGCCCTCTACTGGGGACCAGGCCTCCAACCCAAGCAGGTGTCCTGACTGGGAATCAAAACAGGACCTTCTGGTTCACAGGCCAGCACTCAATCTGCTGAGCTACAACAGCCAGGGCTCTTCTTTCATTTCTCATTTTGTTTATTTGAGTTTTTTTCTCTTCTCCCTTAGTTTAGACAGAGATTTGTCCATTTTATTATTTTGAAAGAACTACTGTATTTTTCTGTGTATACTGAATACCCATGTTTCTGACCCAAATTACAGGAAAAAAGAAATATTTCATTTTAATTTATTTATATTTAGAAACAAAACTGATTAATGTATACCAGGGTATTATGTCACGTACAGATATTGTTATTGCTTCCTAGAGTTTGACTTTTAATGCATAAGCATAAATGAAAGAATTTTAAAAATTTATATACATACACAATTAGTATTACCCATGTATAATGTGCATCCTTATTTTTCCCTCAAAAATTTGGGTAAAATGTATGCATTATACATGGTCAAATACAGTAAGTAGCTCTTTTTTGCATTAAATTTTTGTAGCCTTTTACTGTGTGTGTGTATTATGCAGATTTCTTAATGCATATTTTTAAATTTATAAATCATGTTTATCCTATTACAGTTGTCTCAATTTCTTCCCCCATTACCTCCCTCCACCCATCCCACCCCCACCACCAACTCCCATAGTCAATTCCCACTCTGTGGTCCATGTCCATGGGTCATTCATACATGTTCTTTGTCTAGTCCCTTCGCCTTCTTTCCACCATTATCCTCTTTTCCCATCTCCTCTGGTCACTTTCTCTCTGCTCCATGTTTCCTTGCCAGTGATTTATTTTGTTCGTTATTTTATTTTGTTGAATAGAGTCCACTTACAGATGAGATCATATGGTATTTGTCTTTCATCATCTGGCTTATTTTACTTAGCTTAATATTCTCCAGTTCCATCCACGTTGTTGCAAAAGGTAGGAGTTCCATCTCTCTCTCTCATTTCTTTCTTTCTTTTTCTTTCTTTCTTTCTTTCTTTCTTTCTTTCTTTCTTTCTTTCTTTCTTTCTTTTCTTTCTTTCTTTCATGCAGATTGATTTTATTTTTTTAAATGTCAAAGCAATTATAAAATATTAAAAAATTTAAAACCATTATAAAGTCTCAGCAGTTAAACCGACATGACACCGGCACAGAAATAATCAAGTAGGTCAATGAAATATAATGAGCATTCTAGAGACAAACATATATAGATGTCTAACAATATAATATGTGAATAAATTGGTATTTTCTAATCAATGGGGGAAATAAGGCTTATTCAACAAATAAAGTGCATGGACCACTATTACTTGAAATAAAACAACTATAGAGCCCTATTTCACACATTATACAAGAAATATTCAGGTGAGTTAAAAATCAATATGTAGAATCTAAGGAGTTTTAGGAGAAAATACAAACTATTTTTCTTACCCTAAAGTAAAATATTCAAACCCAGAAGGTGTAAAGTAAAATATTGACAACATGACTATATTAAACATTTAAGACTGTACAGTAATATACATATAAAAAAGTTAAAGAACAATAGAATTAAGAAAGTATTTGCAACACATCTAAAAAAGGGTTATGTTTTTTTGTTCTTTTTTGTTTTTAGGGAAAAAATGCTACAGTCATTTAATCAGAAAATGGATAAAGAATACCAAAAAGTTATTTAAAGCTTTAAAAAAAAAAAAAAAAGAAATAGGCAAGAAATATACTAAAACAGGTTTAGTTTCAACAAATAATAAAGGAACAATTAAAATAACGCATCATGGTCCCAGTCAGATTAATAATTACTAAAAAATATCGGTAATGTCAAGTATTGGTGACTGTGAAAGGAACTGGGTATTCATAGATTATTTTCATCTTTTTAAAGCAGTCCCTTTAGCATATTTTGCAATGCTGGTTTGGTGGAGGTGTATTCTTTTAGCATTTTTTGGTCTAGGAAACACCTTATTTCATTGAGAGCCTTTCTGGGTAGAGCAGTCTTGGGGGCAGGCCTTAGCATTTCACAACTTGGAATATTTCTTGCCATTCCCTTTTGGCTTGCAGTATTTCTGTTGAGAAGTCAGCTGCTAGCCGTACTGGGGCTCCCTTATATATTACTACCGGTTTCTCCCTTGCTACCCTTAGGAGTCTCTGTTTGTCTTTGATATTTGCCATTTTAAGTATGATGTGTCTTGGAGTGGGCCTCATTGGGTTCCTCTTGCATGGGACTCTCTGTGCTTCCTGGGCTTGTGTGACTTTTTCTCTCCTCCAATTAGGGAAGATTTCCATCATTACTTTTTCAAACAGATTCTCTATCCCTTCCTCCTCTTCTCTTTCTGGGATCCCAATTACAGGGATATTATTATGTTTCAGGTTGTCCTGCATTTCCCTCAGCGCCTCTTCATTCTTTTTGAGTCTTTGTTCATTTTCTTGTTCTTTCTGGGAGCTTTTTTCTACCTTACCCTCCAGCTCGTTGATTCATTCCTCTGTTTCATCTAGCCTGCTTTTGATTCCTTCTACTGTGTTCTTTAATCCAGATATTGTATTCTTCATTTCTTCTTTTCTCTTATTGATAGTTTCTAGGTCCTTGTTCGTGCTGATAAGTTTGCAGCAAGTTCTTTGCAGTTTCCCTGTAGGTTTTTACAATTCTCTCCGAGCTCACTGAGCTCATTGAGCTTCCTTAGAACTGTTGTTTTGAACTCAATATCTGATAGTTTCCTTGCCTCTATTTCATTTAGTTCTCTTTCTGGGGATTCCTCCTTTCCCTTCGACTGTGGAGTGTTTCTTTTTCTTCCCATTATTTGTGAGAGTCTTCTTTTTGGCTTCTGCTTCTTCAATTGACCTGTCTTGATTTCCTGACTTTGTGGTGTGAACCTCTATGGTAGGAGACCACTGTATTTCCTTTCTGGATCTGCCTCTGATTATGTCAGATGTTCACCCTGTCTGACCTTAGGCAGTGTGTTTAAGACTCTCCGGAATCTGCTGTCTGTGGCTGTCTCCCTCAGCTGTTAATCTAATCAATCTGCTCTGAGCAGGCCACCTTAGACAGCTCAGGGCGGACGGAGTCCCTACTGGGGGCAGGGTTATTGGGTCTCCCATGCTGCTGCTATATGTGGGAGGAGTCAGTACTGGGAACCCGCCAGCTACTCCCTCAGTTCTCTCCCCAAAGCCTCCCTCCCCAGTCTCTCCTTAAGTGTCTCCAGATCTCTCTGTACCCCCTTTAACTAGGGATCTACTATCTATGGCTGCCACTCTGCACTCAGCAGGAGGCTTAGACATCACAGGGCGTGGTGGAATCCCACCTGGGGATGAGATTATTGGGTCCTCTGACGCTGCTGCCACTTAGGGGGAGTGGTCTCTGCCTGAGCAAGATGGCTCCTGATGCATGGGCGATGAGTCAGCATTGAGATCCTGCCTGCTACTCTCTCACTTCTCTCCCCAAAGCCTCTTTCCCCAGTGTCTCCTCAGGTGTCTCTAGTCCACCCTGCCCCTGCCTTTGCCAGAGACCAGGATAAGTGGCTGAAAATAAAAATTTATGCGTTGACCCTTTAAGCGGTTCTTTGCCTCTCCAGCTGCCCTGTCAGTTTTCGCAGCTGGCTGTTTTCTGTGTACTTTTTGGGCTCCCGTGCTGTAGGCTCGAGATCCCCACTTTTGGTTTAGACCCTGCTCTTCTCAAGAGGATCCAACTGCCCGTTTCAATATCCTTCGGTTGCTTCTGCCCATGGGCGCCCCACCCACCTTCTCAGGTCTGTACTGCACTCCTTACCAGTTAGATTGTGCTAAAGCCGATTCTTTTGTCTCCAAGGTTACAAGGCTCCTCGGTGTTGTTCAGTTGTTTGTTCCCAGTGATTTCTCAACAATTTAGTTGTAATTCCAGGTTGGTTCTGGGAGGAGGTCAGTGACTTCCACTCACTCCTCCGCCATCTTGATTCTTCTCTTTAAGTATGAGGAATCAGTATGTAAAGACCCGGTTTCATTAAATGTATACACCAAAAAATTCTTGGATAAGAATGAGTGTTTTGTGAAGTGCAGAGTCTTTGGTTTTTCATCAGTGGTATACATATAAATCACCCCTTATAAGGTAACTTTTTTCATGGCTTAGAGAAGTCTGCTTTGGAGGAGAAGGGACTGTTTGGCCCCAACCTTGAAAATCCGCAGGTGTCTGCAGAAAATCTACAAAATCCCCAACTGATGCAACATGGCTCCCAGGTTCTGTTCGCTCTCCTCACGGTGCAGGGTTGGGGTTGAGGTTCCAAGCATCGTCCCAGGAAATCTCAGTGTGAAGTGGGTCCTGTTAATTTTGTCAGGCGGCTCCTCCCCTTTCGCCGCTGGACCTCCCCAGGGCAGGTGCCGGTCGCACCCCTCCTCCCCCCCAGAGGCAATTAGCCTGCTCCAATGTGTCATTTCCTGTCAGGGAACCAGATGTTGTGGCAGATTGGGAAAGGACTCAGTTGACACCAAGAGTAGCTAAGGGAAGGTAAACTTTATTAACGCATGCCGGCCCAGTGGAGTATCCTCACAAAGTCTGGGCTGCATAGTCTTTTATTTCATTTCTTCTACTGACTTCGGGTTGCTTTTATTTTCATTTTTCTAGTTATTTTAGATGCAATGTTAGGTTGTTTTGAAGGGATTTTTCTTGGTTTTGAGATAGACCTGCAATGATCTAAACTTCCCTGTTATTACTGTCTTTGCTGTATTCCAAGTTTTGACATATCAGAGTGACCTTTTCATTTGTCACTTACATCTTTTGATCCTTCTTTTTACTACGTTTTTGGCCTCATCATTTTTTAATAGCATGCTGTTTAATTGCCCGATTCTGTGTTGTTGTTGTTTTTTCTGTTTCCTTTCTGCACTGGATTTCTTATTTCAAAGCATTGTGTTGGGAGAATATTCTTGGTATGATTTTAATATTTAAAACATTTTTAAGGCTACTTTTGTGTCCCAACATATATTCTACAGAAGAATTTACAATCTGGTATTGTGGGATGAAAGGCTCTGTAAATGTCAATTATGCTGACATTTTGTGTTATTTATGGCCAGTATTTCTTTATTGATTTTTCCGTTTGAACAGATGGTCTATCCATAGCTTTAAATGTGTTATTTAGATCCTCTACTATGACTGTTTTCTTGTCAGTTTCTCCCTTTAGTTCTGTTAGTAGTTCATTTATATATTTTGTTGCTCCCTGATTGAGTGCATACATACTGAGAATTGTTATGTCTTCTTGATGTAATGTCCCCTTAATCATTATAAAATACCCATTTTGTCTTGTTACCTCTTTTATTTTGAAATACATTTTTTCAGATATAAGCATGGCTACGCCTGCTTTTCTCTGTGTGCTACTTGCTTGGAGAATCATTTCCCACCCTTTCACATTGGGTATGTATTTCTTTTTGCAACTCATATATGTCTTCTTAAGGTAGCATATTGTTGGATTTCGTTTTTTGATACTCTGCTTCTCTCTGTCTTTTATTGGTGAATTTAGTCCATTTACATTTAGGTTGATTATCAGTGTACCAAGATTTTTTATAGTTTTTTATCTTTTTATTTCTGGTGGATCTATTTCAGCATTGTTTCTTTTCTCTTGTGTTTCTGTGTGTTGTTTTAGTTTGGTTTTATTCTATAATTTTTTTCTCTGTTTCCTTTATTCTTTAAGTTATGTGTTTGTTTCAGATTTTTTGCATATGTTTGGTTACCGTAAGGTTTACACAAAAGAAAGTTTCATATATAGTAGTCCGTTTTCTTCTCATTGCATCTTATCTCCAGTCCCCTTTGTCAATTTGGACTCTTACCCTCTCCCCAATTTTTTTTGCCATCATGAATTTTTCTCTACTTATGCTGAGAGTTCATTTCTGAATTGCTGTAGCTATTGTATTGTTCCTCTAATTTTTTAAAGTTTTTACCTTCTTTAACCTTTATGTGATATGTAAATATACAGTACCGTATTCTGAAAAAGCATTCTAAATCTTGCTTTCTGTTTGTCTGTTGGTAATCTTAGCCATCCTTTATTCTTAGTGCCCTTTTGTTTTATTTCAGGTAAAATAACCCCCTTAAATATTTCTTTCTTTCTTTTTTTCTTTTTAGATTTTATTTATTTTTAGAGAGAGGGGAGGGGAGGGAGAGAAACATCAATGTGTGATGGATACATGGATTGTTTGCCTCTTGCATGCCCTGAACTGTGGAGGACCTGGTCCCACAAAGTTCCCTGGAGCCACGGATGAAATAAATCTACCAACACAATTTGCCTGGGGAGAAAAGGCTAGCCAAGTCTCTCAGAGGAAAAGGGCCCTGATCGCCTTTTTCTCTGGGCTTTGAGTTCAGCAGGTAAGGGAGCACACAGCACGTACATATAGCTCATCAATCAATGTCACATAGTGTTGACCAAAGGAGAATAGATATTGTTCAGAAGTAACAATTGCAAGAACATAGGGGTCTCCTTGAGTCAGGGTCTGTTAGACAGCGTGACACTAGATGGTGAGGACAGTGTTGTGCTTGGAAACTAAACATCCAGTATACATTAACTTGATTAACTAGAAGACATTATTCTTAGCAGTACAGGCTTCAAAGGAAGTAATGCATTATTTTTCTTCAGGCCTGATTTCCTGGGTGGGGGGAGGAGTGGGGTGCGGGGTGCTGCCTGTGCCCACGTCGGTTAATACCTGCTGCCTAGCATTGCTGGTTTTCCAGTTGAGACTTACAGGTTAGACCTTGCTCATGGAGGGCTACAGTCCCTGATACCAGGCAGGGCAGTTCCACACACCTAACTGGGGACTGGCCTGCACGCCACGCATGTGCCCTAACTGGGAATTCAAGCTGCGACCTTTCAGTATGCAGGCCGGCAGTCAATCCACTGAGCCACACCAGCCACAGCTTGGGCATTTCTTGTAATGGAGGTCTTCTGGTGGTAAATTCCCTCAACTTCTCTTTGTCTGGAAAAATCTTTACTTCTCCTTCATATATAAAGGACAACTTTGCTTTATATTCTTGGCTGGTAATTTCTTACTTTCAGTAGTTTAAATATTTAATTCCACTCCCTCCAAGCTTGTAGACTTTCTTCTGAGAAATCCAGTGATTAATAATGGGGTTTCCTTTATATGTTACTGTTTCTTTTCCCTAGCTGCCTTGAGAATTCTATCTTTGTCATACATGTTTGCCAATTTTAATACAATTTGTTTTTGAGAAGGCCTTTCCTGGACTGAGATACTTAGGTGTTCTCTTTGCTTCTTTGATTCAAGGATCTAGCCCTTGCCATAGGTTTGGAAAGTTCTTGTCAAGTACTTGTTGGAATAGTCTCTATTCTCTCTCTCTCTCTATTTCTTCTGTTATACCTATTATTTTTATATTACTCTTTCTAATGGAGTTGGATAGTTCTCACAGAGGTCTGTCGTGTTTGTTTTTTTTTTATTCTATTTTTTTCCATTACCACTTAGTCCCCTTATATCCAACCCTGCAATCATAGTGTTGTCCATGTTCATGAGTCCATTTTCCTTTTTGATTACTCCCTCCGCTCGCTCCCCTCCCGCCACCCTTAGCTGTCATCCTGGCCTCTGTCTGTGAGTCTGACTCTATTTTGCTTGTTACCTCAGTTCATTAGACTTCACATATGAGTGAAACATGGTATTTGTCTTTCTCTGACTGGCTTATTTCATATAGCATAATGTTCTACAAGTCTATACATGCTGTACCAAAGGGTAAAATTTTCTTCTTTTTTATGACCTGGTAGTCTTCCACAGTGTAAATGTCCTAGAGTTATTTTATCCACTCATCTACTGATGGACACTTGGGCTGCCTCCATATCTTGGCACTTATAAATAACACTGCAATGAACATAGTGGGGCTTATCTTCTTTCAAATTAGTATTTTGCATTCCTTCAGATATATTGCCAGAAGTGGGATCACTGGGTTAAAAGGCAGATCCATTTTTTAATTTTTTAAGGTATCTCCACACTGCTTTCCACAGTGGCTGCACCAATCTGCATTCCCACCAACAGTGCACATGGGTTCTGGTTTCTCCACACCCTCACCAGCACTTGTTGTTTGTTCATTTATTGATGATAGCCATTCCGACAAGTGTGAGATAGTATTTCACTGTGGTTTTAATTTTCATTTCTCTGAAGATTAGTGACGTTGAGCATCTTTTCATATGTCTGTTGGACATCTGTATGTCCTCTTTGGAGAGTGTCTATTCAGATCCTTTGCCCATTTTTTAATGGGTTGTTTGTTTTTTGTTTGTTGAGTTTTGTAAGTTCTTTATAAATTTTGGATATTAACCCCTTATCAGGTGTATCAGTGAATATGTTCTCCCTTTTTGTGGGTTGTCTTTCTATGTTTTTGATGTTTTCCTTTGCTGTGCCAAACTTTTTTAGTTTGATGTAGTCTCATCCGTTCCTTTTTCCTTTTGTTTCCCTTGCCTGGGGAAGTATATCCAATAAAAAATTTCTACAAGCAATGCCCAAGATTTTGATGCCTATGTTTTTTTCTATGATTTTTATGGTTTCAGGTTTAACATTTAAGTCTTTGATCCGTTTTGAATTTGTTCTCACGTGTGGTGTAGGAAGCTGGTCTAGTTTCATTTTTCTGCATGTATCTATCCAGTTTTCCCAACACCATTTATTGATTACACTATCTGTAGCCCACTGTATGTGCTTGCTTCCTCTGTTGAATATTAACTGACTGTAAAGGAGTGTATTTATTTCTGGGCTCTCTGTTCTGTTCAATTGATCTATGTGTCTGCTTTTATGCCAGTACCATTCTGTCTTGATTACTATGGCCTTATAGTATAGTTTTATGTTAGGTGGCTTGATTCCTCTAACTTTGTTCTTTTTCAGGATTGGTGTTGCTACATGGAGACTTCTGTGGTTCCATATAAATATTTGAAATATTTGTTCTAGTTCTGTGAAATGCATCATTGGAATCTGGATAGGAATTGCATTGAATCTCTAGATTTGTTGGGTAGTATGGACATTTTAATGATGTTAATTCTTCCTACCCATGAACACAGTATGTGCTTCCACTTATTTGTATCTTCTTCAATTTCTCTCTTCAGTGTCTTGTAATTTTCTGAATGCAAGTCTTTTACATCCTTGGTTACGTTTATTCCTAGGTATATGATTATTTTTGAAGCAGTTATTAAATGGGATTGTTTCCTTAATTTCCCTTTCTGTTACTTTGTTATTTGCATGTAAAAATGCAACTGATTTCTGGATATTATTCTTGTATTCTGCTACTTTGCTGAATTTACCAGTTCTAGTAGTTTCCTAGTGGAATCTTCGGGGTTCTGTATGTACAGTGTCATCTCATCTGCAAGTAAAGACAGTTTTATTTCTTCCTTTCCAATTTGGATGCCTTTTATTTCTTCTTCTTACCTGATTGCTGTGGCTAGGACTTCCATTGCTGTGTTGAATAAGATAGGTGAAAATGGATATCTCTGTCTTGTTCCCGATCCTAAGGGCAACACTTGTAGTTTTTGCCCATTGACTATGATGTTGGCAATGTGTTGTCTTATATCACCTCTATTATGTATAGGTATTTTCCTGTAGTCCCACTTTGCTGAGTTTTTATCATAAATGGGTGCTGGATTTTATCAAATGCCCTTTCTGCATCTGTTGATATGGTTATGTGGTTTTTATCCTTCATTTTGTTAATGTGAATCACATTTATTGATTTGTGAATGTTGTACCAACCTTGCGTACCCAGAATAAATGACACTTGATCATGGTGTGTGATCTTTTTGATGCATTGTTGCTGTATTAGGTTCGCTAATATTTTGTTGAGGATTTTAGCGTTTATGTTCATCAGGGATATTGGCCTATAATTTTCTCTTTTTTTTGTAATGTCTTTATCTGATTTTGGAATTAGGATAATGCTGGCCTCTTAAAATAGTTTGCAGCCTTTCCTCCTGAGTTTTTTGAAATAGTTTGAGAAAGAGATGTGTTAGTTCTTAGAATGTCTGGTAAAATACCCATGGACCTGTGATGCCATCTGGTCCATGGGTATTTTTTTTTATTGGGAGATTTTTGATTACTGCTTCAGTTTCACTAGGTGTAATCTGTCTATTCAGAGTCTTTGACTCTTCCTCATTTAGTTTTGGAAGATTTCATGTTTCCAGGAATTAATGCATTTCATCCAGGTTGTCCAAATTGTTAGCATATAGTTATTCATAATATTTTCGTACAATCCTTTGTATTTATTTGGTGTCAGCTGTTCTTCCTCCTCTTTAATTTCTAACTTGACTTATTTGGGTCCTTCTTTTTTTCTTGATGAGTCTCATTAAAGGTTTGTCAATTTTCTTCATCTTTTCAAAGAACCAGCTCTTGGATTCATTGACCTTTGTTTCATTTACTTCTGCTGTGACCTTTATTATTTCCTTCTTCTGCTCACTTTGGGTTTTGTTTGTTGTTCTTTTTCAAGTTCCTTTAAGTGTAAAGTTAGATTCTTTATTTGAGCTTTTTCTTGTTTTTTGAGGTAGGCAGGTAATGCTATAAATTTCCTTCTTAGGATTGCTTTCCCTTTGTCCCACAGATTTTGGATGGTTGTGTTCTCATTTTCATTTGTTTCAAGGTATCTTTTGATTCCTTCCTTTATCTCATTGTTTAATAACAATGAGATCCCATTCATTGTTTAATAACACAGTATTTAGCTTCCATGTCTTTGCATGTTTTTCAGTGTTCTTATAACTGATTTCTAGTTTCATGGCATTGTGGTCAGAGAAAATGCTTAATATCATTTCAATCTTAAAATTATTGAGACTTGTTTTGTGTCCTAATATGTGATCTATCTTAGGAAACATTCCCTGTGCACTTGAAAAGTATGTATATTCTGCTGCTTTGCCATGAAACACTCTAAAGATATCAGTTAAATCCATTTGATTTAGTGTGCCATTTAAGGCCTCTGTCTCCTTGTTGATTTTCTGTCTGGAAGATCTATCCATTGTAGTCAAAGGGGTGTTAAAATCCCCAACTATGACTGTTTCTGTTGATTTGTTTCTTTATGTCCATCAAGATTTGCTTTACATATGTAGGCGCTCCTATATTGGGTGCATAAATATTTACGAGGGATATATCCTCTTGTTTCAGTGCTCCCTTTATTGTTATGTCGTGTCCTTCTTTGTCTCTTACTACAGCCTTGGTTTTAATGTCTATTTTGTTGGATATAAGTATTGCTACCCCAGCTTTTTTTCCTTTCCATTTACATGAAAACCCTTTTTCCTTCCCTTTTAGTCTGTGTGAATCTTTCTATCTGAGGTGGGTCTCTTGAGGCAGCATATATATGGGTCTTGTTTATTTATCCATTCAGCTCCCCTATGTCTTTTGGTTGGAGTACTTAAGCCATTTACATTTGCTGTTATTATTTGGTAGACACATATTTAGTGCCATTTTATTGTTAAACTGTTTTCCTCTGCCATCATCATTGTGGTCTTCTTTTTATTCCCCTTCCTTCTCCTCTTTCTTCCTCTTCCTTTTTCTTCTTCCTTTTTCGTCCTTCTCCTCCGTCCTCCTCCTCCTCTTCCCTCTCTGCCTCTCCACTTTTCTCTTTGCAGTGTTCTCTCTCTCTCCCTCTCCCTCTCCCTCTCTCCCTCTTTTCCTCTCTCTAAAAATGAATTTAAAAAAAAGATAAAATGTGTTGTCCATAGTTCCCAAGAGAAGGGGAACACGATGCTACCTTGGGCCATAGGGAGAAGCACCAGAATAGGTCAGGATTTAGAGGTAGAGGGGGAGACTTGGCAGAGGTCTCTGTTGTGATTCCTGAAGGAAGGAACAGGTGAGGCAGGGCGTCCAGGCTTTGGTTTGGCTAATGTGAGTAGTTTTAGGAGGTTTTAGGGGTATAGGGGCTGGATGTTATTCTAATTACCTGGTACCTGTGGTTAAGGCAGGTGGATAGTCACTAGGTTTGGAGAACCTGGTAAAGGAAGTAGTTAGGGATGTGGGCTCTAGAAGAATTGGATAACATTTGAAAAGCACACTCAGGAACAAGTTGTTAATTCTCTCTAGGAATTGGCTAACCTTGGCAGGGACAGTTTCTCCAGGGTTAGCAAGATCCCTGACTTGACAGCATAAGAATAGAGAAAATAAAAGAGGGTTAATACAGAGCCCCCTCTGAGTTCTTTTAAAATCCAAGGCATAGACATCAGTGAAACTAGAAAATAAGTACTTTTGAAGAGTCTCTCCTTCATAAAAGCAAGAAGTAAACAGGCAAAAACAGCAAGAATTAAATTTCTCAGAACCTATAAATGAACCAAAGGCTTGTAACAATCCCAGGAGGCTTTATTTAGGAAAAACAGCAGAATCTTGATAAAAAGAGTAAGGTTTTGTGGCTTTTTAAATGCCCTGTTCCCATCTCTCTCTTATCAGCTTTGAGGTAGCTTTGATAATCAAATTCTGCAATCATCAAAGGGAACAGAATAGGTTCAGACTTATTCAAAACCTCATTCCTAGTGAATTGTCATTATTTGACTTGTTTCTTGGTTTCCTGAAAGATCTCACTTGCAAGGCTTAATTTGACCCAACTCAGAACTCATTCAGTGTGAAAGCCTTTTCTCTGTGAGCATTTGCTGAGGATATTTGGAGGCAATTTTTAAACTTTACTGGTGGATAACAGCTGTAGCAGTTAATAGAGTAATGAAAAAGCTTAAAAAGAAAAGCTGGAGAAAGGGATGGCCACAGGGACTTGGAAAAGCTCTAATATATTTCTGGGAATCTAGAAGGTCCCACCCATGTGTTGGGTTGTGTGTATGCCCAGGTTTATGTTAATGTTTAGGAAAGTCCTGATGTGGCCTAAAGTTCTCACTATTGGCTAATCATGAGGCTCAGCAAAACTGGGAAGTGAAGGTGAAGTTAGCTGTTCGTTGCTTTGCTGAGTATTGAAGGCATGTCCCAGCACACCCAAAGAGCCTCTTAGTAAAGACTGGGTGACATATGGGTTCTAGGTTGTAGCATGGGGGAGCAACACCATGGGCCACCACTCGTACCCTGTCTGGGCAGCAACTGCTGCGGGGCGATGGAGCACGTTGCGGGGAGTGCAGCGCTCTGGGACCTGAGGGTTACCATCCAGGGCCAGCCGAGATGGGAGCAGGGCTCTGAATCCCTCAGAGTTGACCCAGGGTTGTCATGGAGCAGGGGAATAAACACAGTCATCCAAACAGTTCTTTGTTTGCCAGGAGAGGGGACGGGGCACTTCTCTCTTAGTCGAGAAGCGCCCCCCCCCCCCCCCCCGCACCCCAGCCCCTTTTTCCAAAGGCTTTTATTGAAAAGGTTATCAGTGGGACTAGGTAACAGGAATGCACAGGTTATCTCATTACATCAGTATGTTAATGTTCACAGAGAATGGGTGATGTTTTGAAGAAAAAAAATGGCAGGAACACACCCATTTACATGGGTCCCAGAGGAGACTAGTAAACAAGAGAGATGACTAAACATGAGAGTATAGTAAACATAAGAGTGCCTAAGGGTATAGGGTTAGGGTCTGTGAATAATGTAAATTTTCTTCCCAGCATGAGCTGGCCATAGCTTCTGGGGAAAAACAAAGCACACTTTAAAGAATTTACTTTTAGGCCTGATTTCCCTGGGAGCTGCCAGATCTGGTTTAGGACTGTCTCCAGTATTATTTTGAGCTTGAGCTAGATGGGGGTAGGGAACCATCAAGAGACAAGGAGACTTCTTTTGGATAGAATGAGGACTCTGGCCATGTCCAAGCCAAGCCGAGGGGTATGGGCCTTTTTTGCCCTTTCTCCATGTCCCTCATTTTGTTGTCTGCTGCCAGTACCTAATCGATATCTGTATTAGGTTGTCATCTCAGCATGAGATAACTTACCCATCATGGATTACCGATCATCACATGGCAAAACAGAGGCAGGAACTTCACCTCTGCGGGGGGGTGGGGGGGGCAGGGAGGGACAGGTTATGTCTCCTCAGGAGCCTGTTTCTCCAAGACCTCCCTGATTATTTCCACCCTTGGGGCCCTCCAGCCTATCAGCGGGGTTACAGTTCCTGAAACCAGACAAGGCATTTCCCAACACTAGATGTTTAAGTAAACCTCTGTCAGAATATTAGCTAACTGTGTAGAAACTTCAGTAGCCACTCAGAGCAAAGAGCATAGACTTTATAGATTAGTTCAGAAAAGTCACTAAATGAATAAATAAGAAGAACAAAAAACATAAACCCTAGGGAGAGGGGGGAATCTGATTTTTAGAATTGCCACACTATATTATTTAAAATGTTTAGATTTCAACAAAAATTATGACAGGTAAAACATGAAACAAGAAAGTATGGTTCGTATACAGGGTGAAAATAAGCAGCCAATCAATAGAAACAGTTCCTGAGGAACCATAGACACTGGACTTAGTAGACAAAGACCTTGAATCAGTTACTTCAAATAGGCTCAAAGAGCTAAAGGAAACCATGTGAATGATGATGACTTTGGGAACAACATATCTTAATTTTTTTCATGTGTAAGTGTCTTTATTCTACCTTCATTCCTGAAGATTTTGTGTCAGTATAGAATTCCAGTTTGACAGTTCTTTCAGCATTTGAAAAATGTTAAAAAATGGGCAAAGGACCTGAACAGACACTTCACAAAGGAGGACATACACAAGGCCCAGAGACATATGAAAGGATGTTCATCATCACTAGCCACCAGAGAAATGCAAATTAAAACCACAATGAGATACCACTTCACACCTGTCAGAATGGCCATCATAAATAAACCAACAAATAGCAGGTGCTGGCGAGGTTGTGGAGAAAACAGAACCCTAGTACACTATTGGTAGGAATGAAGACTGGTGTAGCCATTGTGGAAA
Organism: Pteronotus mesoamericanus; assembly: GCF_021234165.1. NCBI lineage: Eukaryota > Metazoa > Chordata > Mammalia > Chiroptera > Mormoopidae > Pteronotus > Pteronotus mesoamericanus. The sequence goes on from NW_026555304.1 coordinate 3,413,850, forward strand.
ATAGTTTAGAATTTCCTCAAAAAGCTAAAAATGGGATTGCTTTTTGACCCAGTGATTCCACTGCTGCGACTATACCCTAAGAATCCCAAAACACCAATTCAAAAGAACCTGTGCACCCCAATGTTCATAGCAGCACAATTTATAATAGCCAAGTGCTTGAAGTAATCTAAGTGCCCATCAATAAATGAGTAGACCAAAAAACTGTGGTACATTTACACAATGGAATACTACACAGCAGAAAGAAAGAGCTACTACCCTTCACGAGAGCATGGATGGACCTGGAGAGCATTATGCTAAGCAAAATCAGCCAGGCGGTGAAAGACAAATACCATATGATCTCACCTGTAAGTGGAACCTAATCAGCAAAGCAAGCAGGCAAGGAATATATGACCAGTGACATTGAAAGAAAAAAATTGACAGCAATGGGAATGAGGGAAGAAGTGGGGTAGTGGGGAGGGGAAGGGGAAGGGTCAGATCAGGGAACAGGTGTGAAGGATACATGGATGAAGCCAAGATGGGGAAGGATTGAGGCGGGGAGATGGGGGTTGGTGGGGCAGGGGAAAGTGGTGGCGGGTAAATGGAGACAGATGTATGTGAAAAATTTAAAAAGAAAATAAATAAAAGAAGAAAAAAATACTGTGTCCTTATTTGTAATGCTTTTTTTTTCTCTGCTTTCAAGAAGTTTTCAGAAATTTAGATATCGTTTGTCTGGGTTTAGACACCTTTGTGCATCTGTAGGTGTATTTTTAAGCTATATTGGGTAACTGTTCAGTCTTAATTTCTTCAAATATTTTTTTCAGGTGCTTTTCTTTCTCCTGAGGTTCATGACATAGAGCTTAAACTTCTTGATATTTTTTCAGAGCTCCATAAAAATCTCTTTTTTTCCTTCTAGTCTGTTTCACTCTGATGAATTGGATTCTTTAAGTTCCCTGATTCTTTCCTCTGCCATTTCCATTCTCCTGTGGAACCCACCTACTAAGATTTGAATTTATTATAGTTTTCAGTTCTAAATTATTCATTTAAGTTTTCTTTTTATTATTTCTTGATACTTTCTATTTTTACAGTTCTTTCAGTGGTGTTCATGACAGCTTGTTGCAGCATTTTTATGATTTTTATGTTGCGTTTTAAGAGGCTTTTGTATAGTCTGGATAATAGGTCCTTAACACATATATGTTTTGCAAATACTACTTGTAGTTTGTTCACTTGATAATGTTCTTTGATGCACAAAAGATTTTTTAGAAGATTTATTTTTTAGTTTAATAGTTGTTTTGATGTTTAAAGTTTTCATTTTTATATAGTCTATACTGTCTCTTTTATTTTGGTGTTTATGATTTTACTGTCATGTAAGAAACCATAGCCAAAACCAAATTCAGATATTTGCCTTTATGTTTTCTTCTGAAAGGTTTCTTTTTAAATATAGTTTTAAGTTTTTATATTTAGATCTTTGACCCATTTTGAGTTAATTTTTGCATGTGCTTTGAAGTAAGAGTGCCACTTCATTCTTTTGCATGTGGATAGCCAGTTATCCCAGCACCAATTTTTCAGGATTGTCCCTACCTTCATTGAATGGTTTCAGCACCCTTATTGAAAATCAATTGACCATAGATCTATGGTCTTACTCTTGGATCCTCACTTCTATTTTACTGATCCATATTTTTATGTTTTTACCCATTAAAGAATGTCTTGATTACTGTTGATTTTGTAGTATATGTTAAAATAGGGAAGTATGAGCCCTCCAGTTTTTCTCCTTTTTCAAGATTGTTTTGGATATTAAGTGTCCCTTTCAATTCCATATGGCTTTTACCGTTGGCTTTTCCTTTTTTGCAGAAATGATCATTGGGATTTTAATAGGGATTGCATTGAATCTGCAGACAATTTTGGCGGGGAGGGTGTGTGTGTTGCCATCTTAACATTATTAAGTCCCCTGACCATAAGCCCAGATGTCTTTTCATTTATTTAGGTCCACTTCAATAGCTTTCAGTGATGTTTTATCATTTTCAGTGGTACAAGATTAGACTTGTTTGGGTAGTTTTATTCCTTTGTGTTTTATTCTTTGGGATGGTGCTGTAAATGGAGTTGTCTTATTAATTTTATTTTCACATTGTTCATAACTAGTGTATAGAAATGTAATTATTGTGCAGTTCCCTTGTATACTGCAACTTTTCTGAATTCCTGTTAGCTTTAACAATTTTAGGATTTTCTAAATATGTAAAGTCTTACTATCTGTGAATAGTTATCCTTCTTTCTATCCAATAGATGCCATTTATTTTTTTTCCTTGCCTAAGTTCCTGATTAGAAATTCCAGTACAATATTGAATAGAAAAGTCAGGAATGAGCATCCTTGTCTTATTCTTGTTCTTAAGAGGAAAACTTTTCATTTTCCACCATTGAGAATGATGTTTTCTTTGGGTTTTCTTATTTGGCTTTTATCATGTTGAGGATATTCCCTTTTATTTTTAATGTATTGATCATTTTTATCATGAAGAGTACTGGATTTTGTCAAAGCATTTTCTGTGTCAATTTGTGTAATAGTAGTGTCCTTTTTTTTTTTCTTTCATTCTGTTAACATCATGTGTTACATTTATTGATTTTTACTTAAAATCTGTTTTGTCTCCTGATAGTTATAGCCACTTCAGCTCTATTTGCTAGTGTTTGCATGGAATACCCTTTTCAAGACTCACATTTTAACCTGCAGTATTTTTTTAACCTCTAAAGTGAATTTCTTATAGACAGCATATTGCAGGATCACTTTTTTGAAAAATTCATTCTCCCAATTGGCCTTTTACTTGGACAGTGTCATTATTTACATTTTAAAGTAATTATATTAAGGAAATATTTATTGTATTTTGCCGTGTATAGTGCACACTTCTTTGCCCAAATTTTTGAGGGAAAAATAAAGATGCACATTATACATAGGTATAATGATTACATGCCGTGGGTATAATAATCCTGTGTATAATGTACACAAAAATGTGGGTGCACATTATACACAGGAGTGTATTACACATAGCGAAATACGGTACTTTTGTCATTATGCTATTTGTTTTCTGCGTGTCACATCTTTTATATACCTTCAGTACTGCCTTCTTTAATGTTTAATTGATTTTTTAAAATGTTTTATTTATTTATTTTTAGAGAGAGGGGAAGGGAGGGAGAAAGAGAGGGAAAGAAACATCAATGTGTGGTTGCCTCTCATATGCTCCAGCTGGGGACCTGGTCCACAACTCAGGCATATGCCTTGACTGGGAATCGAACCATCGACCCTTTGGTTTGCAGGCTGGCACTCAGTCCATTAAGCCACACCAGCCAGGGCTGATTTTTTAGTGTACCATTTTGATTCCATTTTCATTTCTTTATCTGTGTAATTTTTTATTTATTTTCTTAGTGGCTACCTTGCTGATTACAATTAATATCTTAAACTTATAAAAACATTTTGAATTAATATCAGTTTTGCTTTTAATAATATGTAAAAGCTGTTTCCTTATATCTCAATTTCTTTTTTATATTGTTATTATCACAGATTACATCTAACATAGTGTACCTATTAATATAGACTTAAAATGATTACTTTATGCATTTGTATTTTAAATCATCTAGGACAAAAGAGGGGTTATAAATAAAAAATTCAATAATATTGTCTTTTTATTTATATATGTAACCATGTTCTTTATTTCTCCATAAGACTGAGTTACTGTCCAGTATTCTTTCATTTTAGCCTGAAGGATATTCCCTTTAGCATTTCTTGTAGGTTGAGTATATTAATAATGAACTCCCTTAGCTTTTTAATATTAGGCAGTGTCTTAATATCTCCTTCATTCTTGAAGCACAGTTTTGCCAGATGTAGAATTATTGGCGTTCCCCCACCCCCCCGCCGCTCCCACTTTCTTTAGCACATTAAATGTCATCACAGTACCTCTGGCTTCCAATGTCTTTGATGGTAAATCAGCTATTAGTCTCACTGATGACTTTTTGTGTAATGGGTGAGTCACTTCTTTCATCACTCTGAGAATTCTGTCTTTGGTATTTGGCAGTTTGAGTAGGCGTCTTAATATGGATCTCCTTGAGTTTAGTTTTTTTACAGCTTGCAAGCTTCTTAGATTTGTATAATTTTTTCATCCAATTTAGAGAGGATTTTGACCATTATTTCTTGAAGTAAAGTTTTAGCTCCTTACTCTCAGCTCTTTTTCTCTGACTTCCATTGTGTGTTTTGGTAACTTGCTCGTGTCCCACACATTTTTAGGGTCAATTTTTTTTCTCCTCTTCTTTCTGCTCTTAAACTGGATAATTTCACTTTACCTATATTTACTTTTTGTTGATTGTTCAGCCTGTTCAAATCTGGTTTTGAACCCTTTTAGTGAATTTTTTGTTTTCATTATTATACTTTCTGGTTCTAAAATTTCTATTTCCTTTTTAAAATTTGTTTCATTGACATTCTTTGTTGCACATATTGTTCTCTTGGTTTCTTTGAGTTCTCTTTACACATTTAGGGTATGTTGAGTTAACATCTTTGTCTAGTAAGTCCACTGTGTTTCCTTACGGACAGTTTCTGTTAATTTCTTTCTATCTTTTATGCTTAGTTTTTTTATTGTTCTTGTTGAATACAGGACATTTTGAATTTGATGTACAAAAAGAAAATAAAAGTATATTATCTCCAGGGTTTTGGGGGGTTTTGTTTTTTTGTTTTTGGCTTTGTGTTGAGGCACTAATTCACTTAGCAGAGGCTTTCACAACTTTGTCTTAGCCTTTATTCCCTGCCAGCCTTTAGCCTGAAGATTAGCCAGCGGTGAAAGCTGTTGTCTTCTCAGGTCTTTTCTGAGCATGAGTCCTACCCTGGACATTCATGTGGCTTTCTAGCTTTTTGGTATTCAGGGTCTCTTTTCAAAATACTTATTCTCTAAAGATTCTTACTCTGCACCTTTTTATTCCTTGGCTTTTGGCATGTCTGTTGTTTGTATTAACTGTTGTTTTGCCTAAGGCTACAGCAGGTTGTTCATTTGACTCTCAAAGTCTTTTAGAAATGTCCTCTGCATAGTTATGTCTTTACTCCAAAGAAGCTATGAGTTAGGTGAAAAACCTCATTCTCTTTTCATTATTAGTCCTCAAGGACCCGTCTGAGAGATCAAAACAAGCACAATTCAGTTGGGAACAAGATCCACTTTACTGTGGTTAGGAAAAAGGTTCCCCCGCTGAGAAAACTGGGTTCCGTCTTCAATCCTGCCACTTTGTGCAGGTTGAGGGTATGGAAAACTAAAGCACTAGAAAACTTTCCTCCCCTGCTTAGTAGCCTTCTCCTGGTTAAATGTTTTACTATCATCCCACATTCCAGTGTGAGTCTGACAATGGTTTTTAGTGTTTATGAGCAGGCATGGCCCCCGTAGTCTATTTTGCCATATTTGCAGTTTTCCTTGTCAACACACTTTTACTCAAAAGCACATCCTCGCTCACTTTAATGGGCTGTAGTGTAAATGTGCTATCTGGATTTGCCTTTCCTGTACACTGCCCTGAGGCCAGTCTGAATTCTGAGTGGCATTGTACACTGTAGTTCACTTCGTGGTGTTTTTTACTTTATAGTTTTGGTCAGATTTGTTTGTGGGCCATTTGGGTGGTGATCTCACAACTTCATTCACCAATGTAAAGGATACCTTCTCTCTAATTCTCTCCACTTTGTGCTTGGGGTCACAGGATGTGAAACATTGACAAAGCATCCTAACTGTATTTGCAGGAGCTTTTTCTCAATTTTGCCTGGTGTCAAGTCTAGGGCTAATTCACAAAGCTTCCTCCCACAGCTCCCCAGCAGCATGCTATCAGGAAGTGAGGGCACTGCATTTTTCCAAACATTTGCTTATTGTCAGCATTGCCAAATTCCCAACTGGGAGGAAGAGGACCTCAGCTCCTCTTTAGCTTTGGAGTTCTGTTCTGCATGGACCCCTCTTCTCATCGTTTTTTTCTTTTTGGACTTCATCAAAATGTTACTACTTAGTTTTTGTAAACCTTTGCTATTAAGCAATAATTCACAAAAGAAACTTATAAATAACACATTTTTAGGATTACATCACTTGATTTTTAATACTAGAGGTTTTTTTTAAGTTGGATATTGTTGACATACTAGTTTCAGGTGTGTATCACAATGATTCAATATTTGTATATATTGCAAAGTGATCACTGCCATAAGTATAGTTAACACTCATCACCACACATAGTTTGAATTCTTCTTCTCATGAGAACTTTTAACATACAATAGCAACTTTTACACATAAAGTATTATAAACTATAGACACTATTCTGTACAATACATCTCCATGACTTATTTTATAACTGGATGTTTGTGTCTTTTGACCACATTTACATTTCCTACCCCACCCCTGACTCTTGGCAACCACCGATATCTGTGAGTTTGGTTTGTATTGTTTGTGTGTGGGGTGTTTTCTAAAGATTTTACATGTGAGATCATACGATATTTGTCTTCATCTGACTCATTTCATGATACCTTAGTGTCCATTAATTTTGTTGCAAATGGCAGGATTTCCTTCTTTTTCATGTTTGAATAATATTCTATCATGCATGTGTGTGCATGCCTTCCACATTTTTTGTTTTCCATTCACTTATTAATAGACACCTCCGTTGTTTCCATGTGTTTGTTACAGTAAATAATGCTCCCTCAATTCTCTTCTCAAAGCCTCCCTCCCCAGTCTTTCCTCCAGTGTCTCTAGCCCACCCTGTCCCCATGTAGCCTAAGTGGCTACAAATAAAAATTTATGTGTTTGCCCTTTAAAAGGCCTTTGCATTTTCAGCCACCATACAGCAGGAGCCATCTTGCTCAGGCAGACCACTCCCCTGAGCATGTGAGTATGGGGGAACATATATCTTTTCAAGTTAGTGTTTTTATTTCTTTCAGATAAATACCCAGAAGTGGAATTGGTGAATCATATGGCCATTGTAGTTGTAATTTTTTCAAAAACGCCATACAGTTTTCGTATGGCTCTACCAACTATTCCCAAGAGTGCACAAAGGTTCCCTTTTCTCTACATGCTCGTTGACATTAGTTATTCCTTGTCTCTTTGATGATAGCCATTCTGATAGGTGTGAGGTAATAATTTCATTGTGGTTTTGATTGGCATTTCTCTGATGGGTAGTGATGTTGAGCAATTTTTTATGTACCTGTTGTCTGTGTATATGGCTTCTTTGGAAAAATGTTTGTTTAGGTCCTCTGCCCATTTTTTAACAAGTTTTTTTTTTGCTATCATATGAATTCTTTATATATTTTGGATATTAACCATATCAGATACATGCTTTGCAGGTATTTTCTTCCATTCGGTAGGTTGCCTTTTTATTCTGTTGATGGTTTTGTTTGCTCTGAAGAAATTTTTTAGTTTGATGTAGCCCCTTGTTTATTTTGCTTTTGTTTTAACTTTTGGTGTCAAGTCAAAAAAATCATTACCAAGACCAATGTCCTCCTTCTTCTCATCTTACATTATCTCTGCTGGCTAGAATGTAGCAGTGTTTCCCTGGTCCTTTAATTTGATTTTTTAACTCTAACCTATGGTCATTCTGGGCTGCAGTCTCCTCTAGCATTTATTTGGAATATACAGGAAGCAAAAATAACCCCCAAGGAACTGAACACCCAATCATTCCTTATTCCTGAAGTTTCTATCCATTCTGCCTTCTTCTGTTCACATTTCACAGTCTTTCAATTCTTGCTTTACTTACTATGTCAATGGTTATAAATTGTAATTAATAAGCTTTTAAATCCATCATGACGAGAATGGGAACTTTATTCCCATATTTACTGAATGAATGATTAAATGAATACACACATCCTGCCTGCAAGTTGCTTGTGTTTGTGGGTGTCAGTATAACAATAGGAACAGTATTAAGAGAATTAATTCCTATGGAAGCTCATAGGCATAGGAATGAAATTATTTTTAGTGATATTTAGAATAGGACATGTGGTGTGGTAGTTAGGTCATTGTTCATACAATAATTTTCTGAGATCAACTGGGTATCCTTTAATTTGACTCAGTCCTGACACTACCCAGAATTGGCATAGACCCACAGGTTAAGGGCAAAATCCTTTACAAAAAAAAATCCTCTATTTTGAGGAGAATCAAGATGGCAAAGGAATGGAAGTCACACTGATCTCCTCCCAGGACCAGCTGGAATTACAACTGAATTGTGGAGAAATCACCTGGAACAAACAACTGAACAATAGTGAGAGAGAAGCCTTGTAACCTCAGAGACAGAAGAATCTGCTTTAGCTCAATCAGCTGGTAATGAGTGTGGTAGAGACCCAAGAAGGCGGGCAGGGCGCCCACAGGCAGCAGCACCAGAAGGATATTGAAATGGCCATTTGGATCCCCCTGAGAAGAGCAGGGTCTAAACCATAAGCAGGGATCTCCAGCCTACAGCACCAGCGCCAAAAGAGTCCACAGATAACAGCCAGCTGCAAAACAGCAGCAGGGTTGCTCTCTGCAAGAGACAGATGGCTGAAAATGCAAACGCCTTTTAAAGGGCAAACACATAAATTTTTATTTGTAGCCACATACACTGGACTCTGGCAAATGGGGACAGGGTGGGCTAGAGATGCCGGAGGAGAGACTGGGGAGGGAGGCTTTGGGGAGAGAACTGAGGGAGTAGCTGGCGGGATCCTGGTGCTAATTCTTCCTCCATACGGCAGGAGCCGTCTTGCTCAGGTGGACCACTCCCCTGAGCGAGAGCAGTGTGAGAGGACCCAATAACCCTGCCCCCAGTAGGGACTCTGTCCGCCCTGAGCTAAGGCAGCCTGCTCAGCGCAACATTGATTAGATTAACAGCTAAGGGAGACAGCCACAGACAGGAGATTCCTGAAAGTCTCAAACAGACTGCCTAAGGTCAGACAGGGTGAACATCTGACATAATCAGAGGCAGATCCAGAAAGGAAATACAGTGGTCTCCTACCATAGAGGTTCACACCACAAAGTCAGGAAATCAAGACAGGTCAATTGAAGAAGCAGAAGCCAAAAAGAAGACTCTCACAAATAATGGGAAGAAAAAGAAACACTCCACAGTCGAAGGGAAAGGAGGAATCCCCAGAAAGAGAACTAAATGAAACAGAGGCAAGGAAACTATCAGATATTGAGTTCAAAACAACAGTTCTAAGGAAGCTCAATGAGCTCAGTGAGCTCGGAGAGAATTGTAAAAACCTACAGGGAAACTGCAAAGAACTTGCTGCAAACTTATCAGCACGAACAAGGACCTAGAAACTATCAATAAGAGAAAAGAAGAAATGAAGAATACAATATCTGGATTAAAGAACACAGTAGAAGGAATCAAAAGCAGGCTAGATGAAACAGAGGAATGAATCAACGAGCTGGAGGGTAAGGTAGAAAAAAGCTCCCAGAAAGAACAAGAAAATGAACAAAGACTCAAAAAGAATGAAGAGGCGCTGAGGGAAATGCAGGACAACCTGAAACATAATAATATCCCTGTAATTGGGATCCCAGAAAGAGAAGAGGAGGAAGGGATAGAGAATCTGTTTGAAAAAGTAATGATGGAAATCTTCCCTAATTGGAGGAGAGAAAAAGTCACACAAGCCCAGGAAGCACAGAGAGTCCCATGCAAGAGGAACCCAATGAGGCCCACTCCAAGACACATCATACTTAAAATGGCAAATATCAAAGACAAACAGAGACTCCTAAGGGTAGCAAGGGAGAAACCGGTAGTAATATATAAGGGAGCCCCAGTACGGCTAGCAGCTGACTTCTCAACAGAAATACTGCAAGCCAAAAGGGAATGGCAAGAAATATTCCAAGTTGTGAAATGCTAAGGCCTGCCCCCAAGACTGCTCTACCCAGAAAGGCTCTCAATGAAATAAGGTGTTTCCTAGACCAAAAAATGCTAAAAGAATACACCTCCACCAAACCAGCATTGCAAAATATGCTAAAGGGACTGCTTTAAAAAGATGAAAATAATCTATGAATACCCAGTTCCTTTCACAGTCACCAATACTTGACATTACCGATATTTTTTAGTAATTATTAATCTGACTGGGACCATGATGCGTTATTTTAATTGTTCCTTTATTATTTGTTGAAACTAACCTGTTTTAGTATATCTCTTGCCTATTTCTTTTTTTTTTTTTTTAAGCTTTAAATAACTTTTTGGTATTCTTTATCCATTTTCTGATTAAATGACTGTAGCATTTTTTCCCTAAAAACAAAAAAGAACAAAAAAACATAACCCTTTTTTAGATGTGTTGCAAATACTTTCTTAATTCTATTGTTCTTTAACTTTTTTTATATGTATATTACTGTACAGTCTTAAATGTTTAATATCGTTATGTTGTCAATATTTTACTTTACACCTTCTGGGTTTGAATATTTTACTTCAGGGTAAGAAAAATATTAGTTTGTATTTTCTCCTAAAACTCCTTAGATTCTACATATTGATTTTTAACTCACCTGAATATTTCTTGTATTTGTTTTATTTCAAGTAATAGTGGTCCATGCACCTTATTTGTTGAATAGGCCTTATTTTGCCCATTGATTTCAAATATCAATTGAATCATATTTTTCACTGTTAAGCAGATATATCTGTTTCTAGAATCCTCATTTGATTTCATTGATCTACTTGATTATTTCTGTGCTAGTGTTATGTTTTAATTGCTGAGACTTTGTAATGGATTTAAATTTTTAATATTTTATAATGGGTTTTGACATTAAATTAACAAATAAATAAATAAAAATCTCTATTTAAAAAGATAAAGAAGGAACTCCTATCTTTTGCAAGAAAATGGATGGAACTGGACAATATTATACTCAGTGAAATAAGCCAATTGGTGAAAGACAAATACCATATGATCTCACCTATAAGTGTAGAGTATTCAACAAAATAAACCAGCAAACAAAATAAACCACAGGCATGGAAACATGGAGCAGACTGAAAGTTACCAGAGGGGATGGAGAAGGAAGACAATGGTGGAAAGAAGGAGAAGGGACTAAACAAAGAACATGTGTGAATGACATGTAGACGTGGAGAACAGAGTGGGAATTGATTGTCGGAGAGGCTGGCAGGTTGGGATGGGTGGAGGAGGGCAAAGGGGGAAAAATTGAGATAGCTGTAATGGAATAAACATGATTTATTTATAAATAAATAAACAAACAAATAAATAAAAAAGACTGCTCTATTTCATATGCCAGGCACAAGTCTCAAGGGCCACTTGCCTGTCTGACCTAGTTAGCAATAATTTGGGTGTTTGCACAGCCCCCTCAAATTTGACAATTTGCTAAGACTCAAGAGAACTCACTGAAAATGCCATACTGAAAATTGTAGTTTTATTATAAAAGTTACAATGTAGAAATAGCCTTAGGGAAGCAATGAATAGACTGTGGTCTGGAGCAGGGTTGGGGTGGGGTCACAGAGGAACATAGAGCTTTCGCCCTTTCTTGCTAAATCCATGTACATTAATGTAGCTTCCCAGCACATTAATGTGTTCACCAATCAGGAAGCTACAGTGAACTTTGTTGTCTAGATTTTTTATTGTTGTTTCCTCATACAGTGATCATTGATTAAATGATTGTCCACGTGATTGAGTTCCTCCCACCCCTCCCTCTCCTCCCTGGAGGTCCGGTCAGGTCAAAGTACCAAGCTCCCTAATCAAGTGGTGGGTCTTTCTGGTGATGTATTCCTATCCTGGGACTATCTAGGGGTCACCTTGAGTCACTATTAACAAAGGCATCCTTGTCACTCAGGATTTTTAAGGGTTTTTGAGCAACTGGGAATAAAGACAAGATATATATTTTTTATTACACCACAGTTATCAAATAAAATTTCAAGGACAATGTGGTGCCTTGAAAGATGGGTAGGATTTAAGCATTTGGAAAAGGGGACAAGGGCATTCCAGGCTGAGAAAGTAGTATTAGCAATCACACAGGCATATACTCCAAAGTGCAGAGATTAGGATGAAGAAATATATCAAATATATTTTTTTTAGCTTTAGCGAAGGTTATATAAAAAAGAGGAAAGTCAGGTTGGCCCTGTCATTTAGTAATATTCATTAATCATAGACACTTTTTATTCCTACAGAGCAGAAGAAAGAAGAGATCTGTTTATGTTTTTCCGAAGTCTACACTTTTTTGTGGAGTGGTGTGAATATCGTAAGCGCACATTTGAACATTTCAAGGTAGTGTCTAAAGTCTTTAAATTTAAACATATATGGCCCTGGCCAGGTAGCTCAGTTGGTAGTAGTGTCATCCAGATGCACCAGGGCTGTGGTTTGGTCCCCACAGGGGCACAGTGGGAATCAACCAGTGAATGCCTAAACGAGTAGAACAAGTCAATGTTTCTCTCATTCTCCCTCTCCCTCCCTCTCTCTCTCTCCCCTACCTCTCTTCTCAACCCCCTCTCCTTCCCTCCTCCTTTCTCCTCTCTCCCTACAGTAAAAAAATAATTTATTTTTAAAAAAAGTATATGGAAAAGTGAAGCTCAAGTGAATTTGGGGATTTAACATAACATTCTTTCCTAAGTTTTTAAACAAAAAAAATTTTTAATTGGCCTTTGGAATTTGCAATTATCTGGAATAAATGGAGGACTGCTCCTGTACAAATCAGTGAATCTTATATGATGGAATATCTTGAAAGAAGTGTAGTTTTATTCTTATTTATTTTATAATACACATTTTGACAAATTAATCTGTCAAGCATACTGGAAGTAAAATGACAAATACTAATAAAGAATATAATAGCAGCCTTATCACATAGCAGTATAATCTTTACTTCCTAAGCTAGACTCAGTATCCTGAGCTTCTTAATTATTATATTATATTTCAAGTTTTAATACTGAAACCTGATTCTTGTCAAATAATGCCTCTTAAGTCAGATACCAATACTTTCAAAGACTCGTTTTTATTTTGTTTTTTGGCATAACTTCAAAATTGGATAGCATCAAATTATTCACATCAGTGATCCACACAAAAACCAGTACTGAAAGAGTCAACATAAATAACATCTCAAGGTTCAGGTTTGCCCAAAAGCCTAACTAAGTCATCATGACTATTGTTTTTATAACTCATATTAACTCTCCTTTATTTCGGATTCTATTATTATTGTTATTATTTACACTCCGTTTGGTTGAACTAATAAAATCTGTCAGGCACAGGGTTTTCTTTAAAATGAAACATGCCAGTACCTGTCCTATACCTACCTGTACCTGTACTGAGATCCCTTGAGTAGTTCTCACAGTTGTGTTGTTTACTTGCAGATGCTTTTGGCACCAGAACAATTAAATAGCCCTTCTTTACAAATGATTGAGGAATATGCTGGCAGTTACAGTTATGAATCATCTAATGCGGTTTTTTATTTAGTCATTTGAATGGGTTGTGGGAAATGTGAGGGTGAGTCCCGTTTCCAAAGCCAGGTTGCCTCCAGGTGCTTTCAAGACAGGTGTAGAAATAATGGGTACGTTTTTCCTGTAGCGTGTAGAACACTTCTATGTTCTACATAGAGGTCTTTTGCTGGTGATAAGATTACATGAATGGAAAGAAGCAGTCACATTGTTGTGTAACCATCATCAATGTCTAGCTCCAGAATTTTTTCATCATTCCACACTGAAACTGTACCTGTTAAACAGTAACTTGCTATTTCCTATTCCCCCCAACTTCTGGGAACCACCATTCTATCTTCTGTTTCTATGAATTGGACTACCTCATTTAAGCAGAAGCATCAAATTTGTCCCTTTTTCCTGGCTTATTTCACATAGCATAATGTCCTCAAGGTTCATCTAAGTTGTAGCATGTGTCATCATTATAACACTCCTATATAAGGCTGAATAATAATCTGTTTTATGTATTTGTCACATTTTATTTATCCATTCCTCTGTTGATGGACATTTGGGTTGTTTTCACCTTTTGGTTATTGTGAATAATGAGTCTATGAGGAATGGTATACAACATCTGTTACATCTGTTCGAGTCCCTGCTTTCAGTTCTCTTTAAGTATAACCTGTAGTAGAATTGCTGGATTGTATGGTAACTCTAGTTTAATTTTTTTTTTTTTTTTTGGTACAGCAACTGTACCATTTTACATTTCAAAGAATGTATGAGACTTCCAATTTCTCTATATCCATTTGTTATTTTGGGTGGGTTTCTTTTTCTTTTTGTCAAAGCCTGCCTAGTGGGTGTGAAGTGATATTCTCATTGTGTTTTTAATTTGCATTTTCTTAATGATGTGTTTTTGAGCATCTTTTCTTGTGCTTATGGGCCATTTGTATGTCTTCTTTGGAGAAAGATCTATGCAAGGCCTTTGCACATTAAATCAGATTGTTTGGGGGTTTTATTGTTGAGTTATATGTGTATATATTCTAGATATTGATGTTATCTAATACATAATTGGCAAATATTTTCTCCTGTTCCATGGATTGTCTTTTCATTCTCTTGCTAGTGTCTTTTTTTAATTAATTCATTTTCTTTTCTCACCCGAGGATATGTTCATTGATTTGAGGAAGAGAAGGAGGGAGGGAGGGGCATCAATGTGAGAGAGAAACATCAGTTGGTTGCTTTTCATACGTGCCCCAACCATGGATCAAACCCACAACCTAGATATGTGCCCTGATGGGAAATCAAACCTGCAACCCTTTTGGAGTATGGGACAATGCTCCAATCAACTGAGCCACCAGCCCAAGGGCTCTTGATAGTGTCTCTTGATGCACAAAAATCTTTAATTTTTATGAAGCCAATTTATTTATTTTTTTTTTTTTTGCTGCTTGTGCTTTTGATGGCATATCCAAAAAAATCATTGCCAAATTTAGTGTCATAAAGATTTTTCTCTTTTTTTCCCCTAAGAATTTTATAGTTTAGTTCTTAAGCTTAGGTGTTTAATCCAGTTTGTAAGTTAAGGATCCAACTTTATTCTTTTGTATGCGCATATGCAGTTTTCCAGTGCTGTTTGTGATAGAGACTGTCCTTTTCTATATTGAGTAGTCTGTCACCTTTGTTGAAAATCATTTGACCATATGTGCAAAGGTTTGTTTCTGGGCTATTATATTCATTGATCTATGTCTCTCCTTACACCAGTACACTTTTGATTGTAGTAGCTTTGCAGTTACATTTTGAAAGGAAGATGTGTGAGTAGTCCAGTGTTGTTCTTTTCAAATTTGTTTTGGCTACTTGGAGTTGTTTTGAGATTGTTATGAGTTTTAGGATGGGTGTTTTCTTCAAAAAATGTCATTGGGACTTTGAAAGGGATTGCATTGAATCTGCCAATTGCTTTGGATAATAGTGACTTATTAACTATTCACTCTTCTGTCCACGAACACAGGATGTCTTTCCATTTATGCATGACTTCTTAGTTTCTTTCAGAAATGTTCGTAAGAGTAAAAAAATTTTTAAGTCTGTATTTCTTTAACTGTCAGTGTCAAAAATGAAGCAAATCTATTTAAGTTAATGGGATCAGCATATTTTTAACTCTCATAATTTGTGACTTAAGGGTATATATAATGTTGTCAGGTATTCATGTTCATCTAGAAGTTATAAAATTATTTTTAAATGATTCTATAACAGACTTTACCAGTGCTCTTTCCTAAATATTTTATCTAAACCACTCGCTTTTAAATTCTCTAAAATTTGCTAGTTATTTTATGATTTTTTTTCTCTTTAAGTTTAATTATATTAAGAACATAGTAATACATTATTTTTCCGACATCAGGAAATGAAAGAGAACTCTCCTCTGACAGTTTTTCCCAGTTTTGATTCCACCACCCAGCTCTCCTATCAAGTTTCTTTTTCCAGATAGTTACAATTTAGTTCCATTATTTATTCGAGATTATGATGGCTTAAAGATTTTATTTCAAATACAGCAGAGCCCTTCTGTTTAAACGGATTTTATTTTGCAGTGTTTATTGTATATTCAATTCAAATGTGGTCACTATTGTTCTAGGCACTTTGAAAGTATAAAGGGTATATTTATGTGTTTAGTGAACTCAGTAAGCCTTCAGTGATAGAAAAATGAGGTATGCACACAAAATAATGAGAAAGCAGTATACTAGTCATGATTATCAGCTGCTGAAATAAAACAAATGAGTGAGTTAATAAGTGTTATGGGTAATTATTGTGGCCTTAAGAGATCACAAATTGCTTAATGAAAAAGTTACATTTTGGGGCCAACCTTGACAAATTGGGGAAAAATTGAAAAAAAGGCCATTCTAGGTAGGGAAAACAAGGAAGCAAATACTTCAAAATAAGGAAGAAGTATTTGTTCTGGGAATAGTACACAGACACCAACTTGATTCTAATGTGTAATTTATGTTGGAAACAATGTCAGTTAATTTTTATATACACAGTTCAAACTTATGTTTCTAAAGAACTGATAATTTTTTTATGTAATCCCAAAATAATGTGGCAGCTAAGACTTTTGAGTGAGGTATGGACAAGGGAAAAGTTATTTTAGGATCTTTAATCTGATAACAGTGTGTCATTATAAATCTTCACTATATCATTGAAGATGAATGTTCATGATTAAATGTATTGGTTAATTATGGATCTTTAGAAAATGTTGCCCAGAAGTTTTGTGATTATATAGTCTGTTTGCATAAACATGGATGTGTATGGGTGGGTGGGAATGTTGTGTATAATAACACTACAGAACTCATTTTGTTTTTGTGTCTCACATTTGGATAGATTTATTGATACAATTCTCATTCCTGTAGTGTAAAGAGAAAATATTTTGCAGTAGTTATAATATTTGCAAGCCTTTACAATAGAGAACGTTATCTCTGTTTTCTGAGAAATGGGGTGGACTTTCGTTTCTTTTTGTTTTTGTTTTAATATACATATAAGCATACTGATTTTGGTCTGCTTGACTTCTTAAAATGTTTTACATTAGATTTAGAATGTTAATATTTAGAAAAGAGAATTTCATACTCTATTCTACTATTCTAGTAGAATTCTTAGTACTATTCTACTAAAGCCTTTAACTGTCTGACTGCAAAGCAGAATCACACTGAACATTACTATATTAGCTTATCAGAGAGTAAATTATACTTTATTTGAAAAGTTTTGCCTACGTATGAGACTATGCCCTATTTCTCAGGCTAAGTAAAAAGATAATAGCAGCTTTAACAGAAAGAAAAGAGTTTCTACTTCATTATGAATAGTGTATGAATCATAAGAGAAAAATGGAAAAGCACTGGAAATATTTAGCTTTTCAGAGATTTGGAAATGTCAACCTTAAATGCTTTAGGGATCCAGTAAAGGCCAGAAAGGACAAACAGCTGAAAGTTTCTTGGACTTATCCTCACTTCATTAGTAATAGAAATTAAACTTCTCAAATTGAGATATTTATGGGAAATCACACCTTTTAAAAATGGCACTCCACTATAAACTACTAGGATTTTGTTATGCTGTTTAAATATTTGCATATTAATTTGTTTTGAACTTAAGATTTAGTCTTAACTTTTTACTTATTATATGTTAACTTTTGAACATCCTTGCTTAAAACATAAAATTGCTTCATACTGGGATACAAAGTTACTATTAAACGGATATTTATGCTCCTTTAGACATTGTTGAGACAGATTGTAAGTATGTGAGTAGTTTAGTTTATGTGCTGCATTAATTGATAGGTGTTAAAAGTATGACCCTACAGGTAATATTCTTAAACAGATAAAACTGTTCGGATGCTTTCCCAGGATGATGGGATTTCCCTCCAAGCGTATCTCTTCAATGCGGTTCCGAATATAACGAGTGTCATTAGCCTTGCAGAATGTATCATCTGTAATTGAAGTTATGTTGTTAAACTGGAAAATAAAAGGGAAAAAATGTTCAAATATCTGAAATCAATCTTTTGTATGCTGTGTAATGGGATCTAAAAATATTTATATAAAGTGACTTTTAAACTATTACACAATACACACTGTATATTCTCATGGTAATAAAATCCTCTCTGTGCAGTCTGAGTCTTTTTTATTATTATTTTTTTGGAGAGAAGGAAAGGGAGAGAGAGAAGGAGAGAGAGAGAAACATCGATTGGCCCTCCGTACTGTGCCTGGACTAGGTACCAAACCTGCAGCCCAGGCATGTGCCCTGACCGTGAATCTAGCTAACTGAGCAACATGGGCTGGAGCACAGCCTTTTTATTTTTAAATCTACAGTGTGACTTTGGAAGAACAGACTACTTGCTATTATAGTAGCTGGAAAAAGTACCCTATTCTAGTGTCAACTCAAAATGCTACTGTGTCCTTAAATATTCTTTAAAGAACTAAAAAGAACAAATACAAATTTTTGTAATGCTGAAAGAGCAATTTTAGTTTATTTTTATTCCCTCCTCACTTTCCTTTACCTCAAGTTGATGTTGGACAATAAAGTCAGTTGGAAAGTCTTCAGAAGTGAAGATCTACTGCTATTGGACAAAGAAACATAAGCCAGAGGTTTTAATGTCCCTTCACTTTAAATCCATGGGCCAGGTTAACCTAGGAGACACTACTGCACAGCTGGAAACAAACACCACTCTGAGAGCAGATCTCAAACCTAGTGGTGCTGGACCTTTCAATGTGTTATGGATGGAACAGGGATTTGTGGGCAGGAGAGTACATTGGGCATAATATTAATACTTTTTGATAAGCAAAATTTACTTGTGAATGTGAGTTTCCTAAGATTGAGCCTTAGTAATTTAAAGTCATATTATGAAAGGAGAGGTCATACCTGCAGATGAATTACACGAAGACTTTCTGGTAAATTAAGAGGCACAGATTCCAGTGCGTTATGATCCAAATAGAGGAAGGACAGGTTACTCAGTTTCTGTAAGGAAAAGGCACTTTCAGTTCAGTGAGGTCAGTGCATTTCTTCACAGGATTCAAATTCTGCACACACATATATGTACACATGTACATATTCAGATTACAGGGGTTTTTGTTTTTAAAGTGAGTTTAGTTTTTAAAATTCTCCTAAATCCCTTAAATTTCACATAACTTTGATGTGTCTCTAGAATGTCCCTTAAATTTGAAAGAGGGTTCCTTAAATATACATAGAAAAGAAAAATGAAATATTTTTACCTTTTCTGACATATTGTATGTTTATGGACAGATTGTACATTGTGTGATCATAAACTTTATAATAATGAATATTTAATAATTTTAGGTTCTTATCATCACAAGTTACAAATCTTCCTTTTGAATAAGGTTGTCTGTTGTCAACAGTATCATGATCCTTGTGTCTGGGGTTCCTTCCAAGACTGGAATGAGTATATCAGAACTTTGGAAATCCTGAGGTGAAGTGATTACTTCTTGTGCATTTAGAGATAACTTGGCTACCTAAATCACAGTAGATCACCTTCCCTTTTTCCTCTACATATGTTTTCCTGAATTACTAAATTAAAAAATTATTTAATTTTCACTACATAATTTCATTTTAGGTGCCATAATGGAATTCAAAAAAAAAAAAAAAAAGAAAAGAGGATAACTACAGTATTTTATGGTCTAATACATTTAAGTATTAAAACTAAAATTCAGTATTTTGAGAATTTAATTTTTTCTGGCATTGGTAAATTACTAATATTGTAAAGAAAAAGTCAGGAAAACTCCCATTTTGAGGTTTTGTACAGTCTTGGTGCCATGAGGATGTGAACCATGTCTGTATAAGTAAATATTTGCTGTGTAAACAACTTAAAAAGATGGGACATGAAGTAGTCCATGAAACAAGATAAAGGTTATATAATTTTGTAAAGGACAGGCATAAACTAGACCAAAGGGGTCTAACGGTATGGCTACTTATTATGTAAATAATTCATTTATTAAATTAAAATAGTCTTAAAACATAAAACTAAATTCTAAACCAGATTTTCTCATTACTTTATTATCATTGTCTGTATAAAACTGATACTGTTTAGTCATAGTATAACATACTTACTTTGAATGTATTTGCTTTGATTCCTCTACTCTTGATTTTGTTGTATTTTGCATTAAATAACGTAAGCTTGGGAGGAAGAACTGGAAGTTTCAATAGTTGATTTTCAGCTAGTGTAAGTTCTTCTAACAGAGAAAGTTTTGAAAAAGTACTGTCTTCTATTTCTTCAATCAAATTTCCCGTAAAATCAAGCCTTCTTAAATTAGCTTAAAGGGAAAATATACCAAAAAAATACAGAAATAAGAAGTTAAAATCTCATTTGTGTACACTTTATTGAATACAATCATGTATGTTATTTTTGGATTTTTTGCTGGCATGTTGCATTGTCATTATGGGTATGTTCTCTTAATCTTTCTATGCCTTATTGCTGAACAATAGACAAAAAATGTTCCTTAATTTGTTAAAGTGATGCAGACTAAGAGAGAAATTCATACACTGAAATTTTAGACTAAACAGGACTGAAATTCAGTATATGAATTTCTCTCTTAAAAATTCATGTGCATGTGTATATGTGTATCACTTTGTGTGTCTGGGACAGTTGGGAAATATAGTTGCTTCTCATTATTTGAGTTTGCTATATATAAAATTGCTGTAAACATTGAATTAGTAAATATGGAACCATTGCTCCTAGTAGAGATGCAGGGCTAGGTCTCTTTAAGCCTCTGGTCATCCATTTCCATCAGCTAATCAGTACATAATTTTGCATGTGATTATTTTTAATGACATATTTAGTGTATATTGTTAATACATTAACATTGAACTCAACAGCCATTAGCAATGTAACTCACACTTGAATGAAGATTACCTAACGTGTATTTTCTACATAAGGCACATCACAAACTTCTTGTATTTAGAAATAGTTAAACAGTACTTCAGCACTTTGCTTGGGGACCATTTTAAACAGCAAAAAGCACAAGAAATGTGAAAAATGTGGCACTAATTAGACTAAACAGGACTGTTGTGTACCATATAACAGCAGAAAGAAAAGGTCAGAATGTCACCTTGTTTGACCTTGACGGGGTAACTCAATTTTTCTTTTTTTTGCCACAATATATATGTCTGCAAATGACTGTGAAAGTATTGTAAATACTGGTTTGGGATTTACAAATAAATTTTAGCAGGTAGATGAGTTTGAAAATATGGAATCTATAATTAATGAGGAACAACTGTACTTCAGCCAATAGAGAGGTTCCAGAGGCAGCATGAATCCAGTACAGTTAATCTTGTAAAAGTGTAGTGGGGTGACTGTATATTTCTTGATGTGATTTTCTTCAGAAGCACTTGACAGCATAGGAATTGAGAATATTTATGAGGAATTAGTGATCCAGGACTGGGACTAGGCACTGTAAAAATGAGGATTTGCTGTGCTCTTGGCAGTGCCCTAGTGGCAAGGTTTTACAAAGTTTGATAAAACATCAGAAGTCCAAGATTTTATATGACTTAGTTCCAATCATATTAGAATCATCTGAGGAGTCTTTTTGTGTTTAATGCTGATGCCTAGGCCTCTCCCTAGAACTCAGTGAGAACCTCTGGGGACTTCGGGCCTGCCTGGTATCAGTATTTTTTAGATGTTTCATCAGATAATTTTAATCATGCAGCCAGATTTAAGAACCATGAGTTGAAGTAAAGAAAAGCAGTCTCTATGCTTTTACATTGAAGGTAGAAAATAAAACGTTACAGTTTGAGAAGCATCCTTATTATATTGGGATTGCTGACTGGCTGAGGCAAATGGATCTTGAAATATTGGGGTTGAGAAGACATAGCCCTTAGCCTGAATGTTAAACGGCTATCAACATAGACACCAAAGTGACCATTAAAAAAGATGACAGAGGAGATCTGAATGAAAGAGAGATTTAACTAACAACACAGTGTGGTCGATACTTAAATAGGACAATAGTGACTACCCTGGATGTGATAGGCTACAAGTATCTAGAGTCTTGTGTTTATGTGAGTTAAATACTAACATGAGTTAACACTAATGTCTTATTTAAAACTGACTTACGGATTTCTGCAAAATCTTTGGCAGTCAACTTTTTAATTTTGTTGAATCGTGCGTAAAGATAGGCTGATTCCTTTGGCAAGGGTGGTACAACATCGATGTCAACTTCTTCACAGTATACAGAACCACTTAAACAAACACACAACAGGCACGTGGGCATTTCTAATTGGGAAAAAAATCAAAAGTATAAAAGTTTAAAAATATTTGGCCTCTACTAGTAAAATTATTGCTGTTATGAATTTAATTACTGAGTTGAAAAGATTTTACAGAATTATAGGTGATAAGAAAGATACCATGGTTACAGTAGCTAGAAACCTGTACTGTAACTGATAATTCATTATTTTTGATTCTGTAATTCACAGTCTCTTTTATTCTCCATTTTACCATTGATCTTTTATTATCGAATTGATCAACAATTATATTTCATCATTTGAATACCAGAAAATTTGAAAAGCAGGACTTAAGGTAAACATGAGCTTTACTTTATCACTTGGTGTCGCACAAACACATTTCATATTGGTGAAAGCTAAGGAGTTTAGAAACTACTGGTTAGATAAGCAAACTATTAACTTGAAAATTAGAGTCATCATAGGCACTATTGGGATTCCATTTCACTCTACCATCATTATTGCATTATTTGCCATGCCTCTTTTGTCTCTCAACTTTGAACAGTTCATTAGTCTTTATTTTTCATACCTTCTACTTTTTTGAAAAATTTTAATGTGTTTTTTTAAATAATTTTTATGGCATATATTTTGCAGAATGTCTTTTAATTAGGGTTTGTAGAGGGTCCCCATTTTTGGCAGGAATACCATGAAAATGATATAGGGTCCTCATTGCCATGAACCAAGGAGCACGTGGTATCTATTTGACACATTCCTGACAATGCTGTCTTTGGTCACTTGGTTCATTTGGTGGCCACCATGTTTCTCACTCTGTAAAGTAAATATTTTTCACTTTGTAACTCATAAGTATCTTTCAGAGAACTACTTTGATATTTTAAATATCTGATTTGTTATTAAACATCCACCCACTAGTTTTATCACCTATTGATTCTTACATGAATTGTTTATCACTAGGATAGTTGCCAAATAATGATTTTCTAATTCCATCATTCTTTCTGTACTTGTTAGTTGGCATTAGGTGTAAAGTGGAGCATTCTGTTTTCCTTCCTTCCTTCCTTCCTTCCTTTCTCTCTTCCTTCCTTTCTTATTTTTGTAATTAAGAATTTAAGAATTCTTTATCCTATAGGTCATAATACATTATTAACACATTTATTTTTATAATCAAATTGTCACAGATTAGCCAGTAAGAGCTCTTTTAAGCTCTTTTTTTATCCTGCCATTGCTTTTTTTTATTATATGACATACAATAAATTGCACATATTTGTTGTTTAATTTATGTTTTTGATATAGTATATACCCATGAAACCATTACCATAATGGACGTAATTAACATGTCCATCACCCCCAAAACTTTCTCATGCCATTTGGTAATCTCTCCCTTCCAATCTTGTATCAGAAGAACCATTTTTTATATACTCTTGTCTGGTTTCTTTCACGCTGCATAGTTACTGTGAGAGTCATCTGTTGTTGCTTGCATCAGCAGTGCATTCTTTTTTGTTACTGAGTAGTATTCCACTATGTCAGGGTACACAATTTATAATCATCTCTTCTGGACATTTCAGTTGTTTCCAGTTTAGGGCTATTTCAAAGAAAGCAGCTAAAAATAATTACATACAAGTTGCATGGACTTAATGCATTCGTTTTCTTGGTTAAGTACCCTAAGGGTAGAAGTGTTGGTTAGGTAGATGTGTATGTTCTCCTTTTGAAGGAAGTCCCAAACTATTTTCCAAAGTGGCCATGCCATTTTATGTTCACATCAGCACTGCATGACAGTTTGTTCCAGTTACCCTACATCCTCACCAACATTTTGGTGTGGTAGGACTTTATAATTTTAGCCATTTAAAAAAGGTGTGTTGTGGTATCTACTATTTTTTTTAAGGTTTTATTTCTTTATTTTTAGAGAGAGGAGAGGGAGGGAGAAAGAGAGGGAGAGAAACATCAATGTGTGGTTGCCTCTCATGTGCCCCCGCCCCCACTGAGGACCCGCCCACAACCCAGGCCTGTGCCCTGACTGGAAATGTAACCGGCAATGCTTTGCTTTGCAGTCCCTTGCTCACTCAGTCCACTGAGCCACACCGGCCAGGGCGGTATCTAGCATTTTAACTAGGATTTCTCTAATGATTAATGATGTTCAGCATCTGTTTGTTTTGTTTTGTTTTTTATATTTTCCTAACCAAGCCCCTGTTTATACACTATTTGCCATCCACGTATTTTCTTAGGTCAAGTGTCTATTCATCTCTTTGCCTATTTTTTAAATAATTTATTTTTTGTACTATTATTGAATTATAAGAGTATATATTATGGATATAAGTCATTTGTCAGATTTAAGTTTTGTAAATTTTTTCCTCCAGTCTGTGACTTGTCTTCTTCTTTTCTTATCAGTGTCTTTTGAGGAGCAAACATTTTTAATTTTAATGAAAAACAATTGATTCCTTTATAGTTCATTTATATTCTGTATTTAAGAAATCTTTGCCAACCACTAAGTTTTGATCCTGTGTTTTCAAGATCATATAGTTTAGACTCTTTATATTTAGATATAGGGTTCATTTTGAGTTAATTTCTATATATGGTTTAAGGGAGAGCTAACATTTTCTTTTTCTATACCTATCTGGTTCTTTCAGCACCATTTTTTTATATAAGATTGTTTTTTCTCCATTGAATTGTATTGGCAGCATTGTACATAATTAGCATACTATATTGTATGTCTATTTCTAGACTCTGTTTTATTGATCTGTTTATTTTTATGCTAGTACCACTATATCTTAATTCCTATTGCTTTATAATAAGTGTTGATATCAGGTTGTATAAATCCTCTTAACTTTATTCTTCTTCGATGTTGTAGTGACTGTTCTAGGTTCTTTGCATTTCTACATAAATTTTAAGAATACCTGTTAATTTTTTTAAAAAAAGAAAGCCTGTTAGAATTTTAATTGTAATTACATTAAATCTATAGGTAAATTTTTGAAAAATTGATATCTTAATGGTATTGAGTTTTCTGGTTGTGAACATAATATATCTATCCATATGTTTATTATTCTTAAATTTCTCTCAGCATTGCTGTCCAGAGTATAGTGTACAGGTCTTACACATCTTTTGTAAATGTATGCCTGTGTATTTTTTATAATTTGATTAATTCTTAGAAAGTTAAAAGTCACCATTATTCTTTGAGAACTTCCTGGTTTTCTTACTTGGTAAGATGTCCCAGACCAATCTTGCCTTTTCCCTGCCCAAGCCTGAAATCAGCTATTTCTTCAAAGAGGACTGGTTACTTTTAACAGAGAATGGCATTTAGAAACCAAGATTTGGATGTGGATATTCTCCTTGCTACCAGAATCTCACTGATTTTAGGCTTTTCCAGCAGAGAGAGCTAAGAAATATATTCATGTATATTTGTCTCTCTTCCCATATGTAATAATACACATACATATACACGTGTATATATATGTATATACACATACATATATACATACGAGATCTATCCAGAAAGTATCCAGCTGTGTGCTATGAAAAACAGAGACATACTGAAGAAGACAGGAGATAAAAGAAATGTATGTAGGACAATGACACCTCCGTCCCCTTCAAAGTAGGTACCTTGGGACCTCACATAGTTCTCCCAGTGTCACTTCCATTGTTCAAAACACTCTGCAAAATCCTTTGTTGGAACCCCCATTAGCTACCCTGTCATATTTTCCTGAATCTCACTGATGGTCTGAAATTTCTTCCTTTTTGAAGATGATTCAGTTTTGGGAAAAGCCAGAAATCACAGGGTGCCAAATCAGGGCTATAGGGGGGCTGAGTCACTTGGGTCGTTTGATGTTTTACAAAAAAACTGCATGAAACATGATACATGAGTAGACCCATTGTCTGATGAAGCTGCCAGTCACCAGTTGCCCATAGCTGTGGCCATTTTCATTGTACTCCATCACTCAAAGAACTTTGAAGTAGTACTCCTTATTAATTGTTTGGCCTAGAGGGGCATACTTTTGGACAGTACCTACCCAATCAAAAAACACAGTTAACATGGTCTTGATCTTGCAGCGACTTTGCTGTGCCTTCTACAGACATGGTAAACCAGGCGACTTTCATTGGATGACTGGGCCTTCATTTCCCAGTTATAGCTGTAGACCCACCATTCATCTCTGATATGACCTTGAGGAAATCTGGTTCATTGGCAGTAGTTTGAATCGTCATTAGCCACTGCAGCATGATCCTTCTGTCCTGGAGCAAAAGCCACAGAACAGATTTTGCCAGGACGTGTTTCATGCCAAGATCTTACGTCACAATCTCAGACCCAGTAGTTTTTGGAATCCCCAGGTAAGCTTCTAGTACTTGCACTGTCAGTTGTTGATATTTGTTGATTGCAATCCATACACATTCAGCATTGTCAGGTGTTCTGCTTGTTGCAGGCCTTCCAGAACCTGGATCACTTTCAGCAGATTCTCGACCATCTTTGAAACATTTGTGCCATACTTTTATTTGGGCTGTAGTCACTGCATCATCCCCGAAAGCCTTCTGAATCATCTGAGTAGTTTCTCTGTGGAGTACTGTTCAAGCTTAGCGCAAAATTGAATCATCTGAATAGTACTCTGTGGAGTACTGTTCAAGCTGAGCACAAAATTGGACGCGCATTCATAGCTCTACTTGCTCAGTCATCTTGAATGCAATGTCCACACAGTACACATGCTCAATCAGTGGTGTCTTCCGCCCCCGCTGACTAGTACTGTGAAGTCGCAGTTGTTCACACATGCGCCTTCCAGTCTACCCTCCTTCACTGCCAGGTTACATCGCTATCGCACAAACCATTCTCATGTTAACAATGGCTGGACTTTTCCCGGATAGACCTTTTATAAACACCCCCCGCCCATACCCCATATACTCGTATATACATAAACACAACATATGCATATATATGCAACATATACATACTCACACAGAGAGACAAACATGTCTATATCTGTTTCTGTATCTTTATGCAAGCCATGAATTGATGGTGATGTCTTCCATTCCAGTTCAGCTCCACAGTGTTCATTCTAGCTTTCTCCCTTTTCATATTTATAACACCCATCTCTGACAGAGACCTAGCTCTCACTTTCCACAGTGTGTTTACATTATTCAGTCCCAGGACAGGCATAAAGTAGTTTCCTTATTGCTACAAATCCACATACTAGGATTTTAGTGTTTGTTTACTGGTTTGTTTGTTTTAGACTGAAGGTATACTGTCAAAATACTGAATTTAAATCTTACTTGGATTAGATTGCCTCATTCATTTGAAATGTGTTTCTATTTTTTAATTTGTATTTCACTTTTTCATCTTACCCTTGTTGATTTTATTTATAAATATATTTGTTTGCCCGTGTGAAAAATAACCTTGTTCTAAAATCAAATCTACACAAAAAGTATACACTGAGAGAAGTGTTACTACCTTCCCCACACAACCACTTCATTTCCCACCCCCCACTACTTTCCACTGCCAGCAAAGATGCTGGCCCCATCTTTGACCTGTAAGATACTAGTCTCAGTTTTTTAATACCCTTGTTGAGCTTTTTTCTTTTTCTTTTTAAAAAGATTTTACTTATTTTTTTTTTTTAGAGGGAACAGAGGGAGAGAAACATCAACGTGCCAGAGAAGCCTCAGTCAGTTGGCTCTCAATTGGTTGCTTTTCCAACTGAGGACCTGGCCTGCAACCCAGACATGTGCCCTGACTGGGAATCAAAGCAGTGACCTTTCAGTTTGCAGACCAGTGCTCAATCCACTGAGCCACACCAGCTAGGGCAACAAGTGAGCTGATGCCTATATATGTTCCCATATCCCCTTCTTTGTAAGAAAAAAGGCAGCATACTGTAGGTATACATTTTCTTTGTAACATATTCTAGAAATCATTTCATCTTAGTTCATAGAGATCTTCCTCATTTCTTTTTACAACTGCATAGTATTTTTGTGTGTGAATATATCATACTTTATTCAAACAATATTCAGTGTATGGGCAATTATATTGTTGCCAGTATTTTGCGATTGCTGGCAATGCTTCAATGATTTTGTATATGAATTTACTTTCAGAGATTTATCTTTAGGGTACATTCCTAGGAGTTGATTGTTATGTCACAGAGTAAATACATATTTGGTTTTATTAGATATTGCCCAAGTTCCTGTCCAAAAGTGTAGTACTAATTTACATTCCCACCAGCAGTGTGTGAGATTGCCTTATACCCCATAGCCTTGCCAATAAAATATAGTAATATATTGTCACATTTTTAATTTTTCTGAATCAGATAGGTTAAAAATGGTATTTCAATGTAACTTTGTGTTTCTTTTTATGTGAAATTGAACATCTTTTCATATATTTAAGGGTCATTTTTTAATCAGTGAACTATGTGTACATCTCTTTTGCCTGTTTCCAATTGATTTTCAGTCAATTTCTTTTTTCCTGGAATTTTTACTTTTTATATAAATTAGAGGTATTAACTCTTTTTCTGTTTTAATCCTCATCGAGGACATGCTTATTAATCTTAGAGAGAGGGGAAGGGGTATACAGAGAGAGAAGGAGAGAAACATCGATGTGAGAGAGAAACATCTATTGGTTGCCTCTCATATTCTCCCACACCAGGGACTGAACCAGCAACACAGGCATGTGTCCTGACCAGGAATCAAACCTGCCACCTATCTATCAGTCTATGGGGCAGTACTCCAACCAACTGAGCCACACTGGCTAGAGTGAGGTATTAACTTTTTATCAGTGATATAAGTTACAAATTTTTTTTATCAATTTTCAGTTGTCTTTGACTTCATTTGTGATGTTTTTTGCCATGCAAAAGTTTTATTTTATGGAGTTGAAATTCATTGATCTTTTCTATTACTGTCTTTGGATTTGGAGGCAACTCACACCCAAGTTATCTTCTAGTATTTGTATGGTTTCACTTTTTAAACTTAGACCCAAATTTATTTACTTTGTTAAAGATTTTATTTATTTTTGACAGAGGAAAAGGGGAGAGAAAGAGAGAAGAGAGAAACATTAATGTGTGACTGCCTCCCGTGCACCCCCAACTGGGGACCTGGCCCCACAACCAAGGCCCTGACCAGGAATTGAACTGGCGACCCTTTGGTTCGCAGGCCAGCACACAATCCACTGAGCCATACCAGCCAGGGCTAGACCCGAATTTATTTGGAGCTTATTTTTTGGTGTAAGGTAGAGAGATCTAATTGTGGTCCTTTTCAGTTGACTACTCAGTTGTCCAAGCACCATTTAAAAAACAAAAACAAAACAACATTATCTTTGCTTCAGTGATTTTTAGGTGCTGACTTCATCATATACTAAATTTCTACATGTATTTGTGACTTTTTCTGGGTGTTCTATCCTGTTCATCCACTAGTATTGCACTTTGAAAAAGTGGAATGATTTTAAACTGTGTTCTAATGTGTGTGGTACATCTGGTTCCTGCAGATACCTATCATTTTTCAGTGTTTCTCTAGATGTTCATGCAGGTTGATTTTTCAATATGAACTTTAGAATCAACCTTACCAGATCTTTAAAGAAGTTTATTGTTACAAATTTAGAAATAGCTGACATCTTTATGATACTGAGTCATTTTATCAAAGTGCAAGGGATGCCTTTCCACTTGTGCAAATCTATTTTTACTTTGATACTTTTCAGGTTTCTTAAGATATATTGTCTGTTTTGGTTCATTTTAATTTTTTTGCAGCAATATAGAAATTGGTGTGTGGGTTTTTTTTTCATGTTGTTGTGTAAAATAATGTTCTGTAATAGAACAAGAATAAATCAAATAAATAAGAACTATTGAGCAGGACTTTGTAATTTAAGTTTTGTTTGTTTTCTATTGTTTTAGTAGAAATGTACATTATAATTATTTTTATACAGTCATGCACCACATAATGTTTTGGTCAATGATTATTACATATATGATGGTAGTTTATAAGATTATAATGGTGCTAAAGAATTTCTATCATCGAATGAAGTTGTAGCCCTTATAATGTCATAACACAATACATTATGTATTTTGTCGTGATGCTAGTGTAACTAAACTTACTGAGCTACCAGTATAAAAGTGTAACTAACATATACAATTATGTCCATACTTGATAATGATTATAAATTAGTATGTCATTGATTTATGTGTTTGCTACACTATACTTTTTGTTATTATTTTAGAGTATGCATATTCTTTATACTTATTTTTAAAAAGTTTACTGTAAAACAGCATGCTGCATTACACAGGCAGAAGCCTCATACATCTTGTGTTTACCAGATCTCTTGATTGCATTATTTTCTCTTGTGCTTTATTTAATGTTGTGTTATTTTATGCAATAACATACTGTACAGGCTTGTAGCCTAGGTGCAATAGGCTAACTGTAGGTATGTAGTAGATTCTACCGTCTAGATTTGTGTGAGTACACTCTGTGACGTTTACACAACAAGATCACCTAATGATGCATTTCTCAGAATGTATCTTGATCACTATGCAGCACGTAACTATATACAGATGTTCCTCAAGTTAACAATGTAGTTACATCCTGACAAACCAAAACCTGACTATATCGTAAGTTAGAAATTCCTAACATACCGAACATCTTAGCTTAGCCTAGCCAGTTTCTACTGAATGAATATTGCTTTTGTACCATCATAAAGCTGAAAAATTAACTCAAATCATAGTAAGTTGGGGACAATCTGTATCGCCTTTTCTCCCTTTTCTGTGAGTTTCTTGAAGGCAAGAATTGTGTTTTCCTTAGGCTATAATAGTACCTGTGCTCCTCGACTTATGATGGAGTTACTTCTAATAAACCCATCGTTAGTCGAACATATGGTAAGTTGCCCAAGCCAGGTGGTTCAGTTGGTTGGGGTGTCATCCCGTACACCAAAATGTTGTGGGTTTGATTTCCAGTCACAGCACATACCTAGGTTGCAATTCAATCCCCTGTCAAGGGCACAGATGAGAGGCAGCCAATCTAAGTTTCTGTCTCAAAGCATAGCCTAGCCTACCTTAAACATGCTGAGAACACTTATATTAGCCTACAATTAGGCAAAATTATCTAAGACAAAGCCTATTTTACAATAAGGTATTGAATATCTCTTGTAATTTATTACGCATACCACTTTGGAGCCATTGTAAGGTTGAAAACTGAAGTTGAAACTTTAAAAGACTGAGTTTGAAAGTAATCAATGTTTAATAACTGTTTCTTGAATTGATTTTATATAGACAGAAACACATACTCTGTAGGTGCTAAGTTTGGATTAGGCTTTGGTTGTTCTTGAACGTTCCTATTCCATGTTTCTTACTCATAACATGGGATGGGAAATGATGTGCACTCCTAACATACCTGTTTGACTTTATCATTGGAGATGGAATTCTACTGTTTGCGTTTACTATATCCAGAGGCAATTTGTGATTACTATAAAGAATAAAGTTCCATTATAAGCTGTTTTTTAAAGTTCCATTTAAAGCCCTGTTTGATATGGCTCAGTGGGGTGAGTGCCAGCCTGAGAACCAATAGGTCACTGGTTCGATTCCTGGCCAGGGCACATGCCTGGGTTGCAGGCCAGGTACCCGGCTGGGAGCATGTGAGTGGCAACTGATTGAGGTTTCTCTTTCACATTGTTGTCTCTCCCTTTCTCCCTCCCTTCCCCTCTCTCTGAAAAATAAATAAATAAATAAAATCTTTATAAAATCAGGTAATAGGTATTAGGTATTCATACTTACCATCATTTTCTTTCTTGGGGGGTAATGGTGTTACACTCTCATCTTTATGCATTTGAAGACTTTTCTCATCAGATATGATCATAGATTCTTTTACCTATTGGAAGAATAAAAATGTATCATGTGATAAAATCTAATTTTGGCTATAAAAACTAAGGGAGTGTGGACAACCTCTGTCTTCTCATAGTCATAGTTAATGGCATTTATTTTATCTTTTATTAGGATTTTATGTATTTATTAAATTATATTATGAATATTTGTTTAGCTTGCTTTTCCTTCATACTGTGGGCTCCTTGAGCAGAAGAACCAGGTCTTTTTTTTTTTGTTTTTATATCTCTAAAAGCCAAACTCCTTGCTTCCTAAATGTTGAGCATACTGAAATTCCAAATGGGAACTGAGAGAGAATTCTCTGCTTGGAATTAAACGTTTTTTTGTAGATAGTGTCTTGAGATTATTTTTATGTAAAGTAGTTCTTTTAATTATTCTTTACGGTTCTTACTTGAACTGAGTTCCTGATACCATATTCTGACATGTTCAACAAAACTAAAGAACCAGTCATGTCATGTGTAAAAAGCACTAAGCTCTTTTTATCTCTTCTGGAAGTGACCCTTAAATTATCTGTATGCCTCCATTAAGCCCTGGCCCTTGGAGTCCTTTTATTCCAGCCTGTCCACCACACTCAGACCACTGGTCCACGCTAGTAGCTCTAGGAGAACGGGGGCCTTTATCATTTACACTCTCTTTCATAAGCATTTTTCTGTCTTCAGTGTGTCTTAACTCCTTCATTCTCTTACGTGTGTTCTGGTTGATCAGTCCCTTCCACTCTGTGTTTGTGTATTAAGTGCCAGTGAATTCTGCTCCACTTCATTTATATTAAGACGGACTTATAAAGAAAACAACATAAAGAAAAGAAACATAAAACTTCTTTTACTTATTACATTTTTGGGACCAGGGAATTTTAGAAACATTCTTCTGATTGATAGTTTTGAATCATCCTTGTGATCCAGTATCTTATTATAATGGGCCTTTTTTTGAAGCTATGACTAGTGATACCTATTTTTTGGTGTCTTAGTGTTGGGCAAGAATAATACTAGCATATTAACTAACTTCATTGAAGGAAAATATGGTGTTAACATTTGCTCATCTGTGAAAGAGAAAGAAAAAGGAAGAAAGAAAGGGAGGGAGGGAAAGAGTTCTTTTCAAGAAAAAGAAAAGAAAGAGAGAAAGGAAAGAAGAAAGGAAGAAGGGAGGAGAGAGGGGCAACTATAACTGGTCACTCTTAAAATCTTTGCCGTCTTATTTGTAGTGGAGAAGAACTTTGAAAAAGATAACATTGTTAGATATTTGGCTGCATTTCTCATTCTCTCTCTCTCCTTCTCTCTCTCTCAGGCGCTCTGTGTGTGTGTGTGTGTGTGTGTGTGTGTGTGTGTGTGTGTGTGTGTGTTGTTTGTCTGACTGACTATAGGCAGGGAAAAGATACTTATGTGCTGTATTAACTTCTTTACCCTGCGGTGTGCCAAGAAAACCACAAATAGTTACTTAACCCATACAAGTGAAGTATGAAAGATTTGATAGAGTATTAATTTAATAAAAGTTACATTTACTTGGTACAAATTGATAGTCTAAATTGTTGATGGTGATTTAAAAAGAAAGCTCCATATTAAGTAGTTTGTTTTCGGTACTATAAATAGTTGGCAAATATAAATTATTGTAAAATACTATACATACCAAACTGATGGTGCTCTTCTATTTATTTCCTTGAACCACTTCTTCCTAAAATAGTAGATCTTAAGCTTGTAGTCCATCTTTATTTCTCCTAATACATCTCCTATTTTATTTTGAGATAATATAATATTCAAATATGAGCACTGTGTAACACTGATACTTCACATATAAATCTCAGTTGGTCAGGGATTACCTTAAAGTTTAGTTTTCCTTAAATTCTGTGTTAGTTACTATAGATGCTGTTTGGTTATCATAAGTATTATTTAATAATTTGAGAGACATACATACTTTAAAAATACAATCTTAGGGATACTTATTTTTAATTACTCTGAATCACTTAAAGTGCTTTTTTTCTTTCCTCTTACATATGAGACACATTCAGAAAAAACAAAAGCATGCATTTAAATGGGCTAGACTATTTTAAGAAGTTAAATTTAGAGTAGAAATAAGGTACCTTAATATTTTTTTCATCCAGGTATTGATCCTCATAATCCTGGGTAAGTAAGATTTCTTCAAAATTATCTGTTCCATAATCAGAGATGATGTGTGAGTTCTGCTGAGTTGGTGGTGCTGGCTTTATCAGAGGCATAAACAGCAACAGAAGTGTAGACTGCAGAATCTTCATTTTAACAAAAATTAAGGTGACTGGAAGTTAATAAGCTAGTATTGGCCTGCTAATTGTAGGACAGTACTTCTTTTTCCCTGGAAGTAAAAATACAGACCATCGAAGCAATGTTTAAAAGCTTAGAGGACTTTTTGGCAGTGTGTACGCAGTAGGGGCCAGAGAACAAGTATTTAACCCTTAGTGATCTTTAATTAGATGCTAAAAGTTTTTAAGTATCAGTGATATTCTGAAAAACAGTTTCAGGAAATGGTTTTGTGTCTTTCCTATCAAGAAAATCCAAGCAATGTTGATAATTTCAGTTTCTTAATAATTAGGTACCATGAACAAAGGTACTTTTATAGACTTGAAATCTTAGGATACCTGTAGTATATAAATAGTTAAAGTGAAGACCCACGATCCTGCCTCCTGTGAGTTTAAAATATCATATTTCAACTTTGCTATTTTATAAGAACTCTTGATTTGTATTGGTATGAACAAAACAAGTTCCAAGAAAAGTTTTAAAATTTAATCTTTAAATTTAACATTATGAAAGGTAGTCATTAACACTTACTTTTTGGTGGCACAAAATAGAAGAAAAGCCATATTTTAATTTTCTTAGTTTTTTTGAAATTTTCATAGGTATCACTATTTTTAATTAATAGAATTACTATTTAAATTTAAATAAAAAAATAGTATTGCAGACTTGGAAAATATAGAAATTTAATAAAGGATAAGAAGAATGTAATGTGAAGGATTTAGGCTTATGGGTGGATTTTATCTGGCAGTGCACATTTCAGACTTATTCTTACTTAATTTCAAACAGAATCACCCAGAGTTGATGGTGCTGCATTGTAGATGCCAGTTCATCAAAAATCAATGGTTAAAAATTAAGAATAACAAGATTTGGGACATTTGCAGCACCATTTTCTTGCCGGTAATGGATATTAAAGTTATACAATCATAAATACTAATGTAGTTGTTAAAAATAATTGTTTAAGGTAACTAAAACATTAAAAAAAAACTTAGAGATAACCTTTACATTTATTAAGACTGTTCGATGAGTCACATCTTAACAAATGACCTTTAAGATAATATGTAGGAGTCTGGGGGAGCCTACCATTGTATCTATTTTGAAGCTTTTTTGTGGTTTTCCTCAATAGATGTTAATGCCTGTGCATAAGCCCCAAGTAGGAGGGTGAATAAGGAAAGCTGTGGATTGATTTCAAACTGCTGAGTAGAATTTCAAGGCCCAACAGCTTTAAAAGCTGTTTCCATGTGGTAGAGATCTTTGCCAACAACATTCTTTCTCTAGAGTGAAATGTAGTGACTGTGTTGTACAAGGAACTGTGCTTAAAATATTTGTAATTGTTGTGTTCAGTCTGCTTCTACTAATTATCGTAAGTTTGTATTATTTTTGCCTTATAAAATCAACACTAATGTTTTTGTGACTATAAAGATAACGTAGTTCTAAAATTACGCTTTCCATTTTAATGTTTTCACAGGAGATAAACATCTTTTTCTTAAATGAAATAGTATAGCAAACCAAAGCATAGTCTATGATCCACTTTTATTAGGAGTAGCAATATTGTTCTAGACTATAATTCAAAGTAAAAATTAGTTTTAGCACAAATTATTTTATAGTTTAGTCATGTGGGATTTCCTCCCCTTTGTACTCATTATGTATAAAATAGCCCAAGTGTCAGAATCGGCTTTTTAGTAGACTTGATTTATAATCTGGCATTTGATAATAAAAATTTATTTTTGTGTGCTAAATGAAGGAAACTATAAATATTTAATATTAAATTTATTTTTATCATGCTTTGGTACTTTTAGCAGTCAAGGTAATATTTCTCCCCTAAGCTAAAAATTCAGTAAATATAAATATGGATAAATGTTTAAAAATAGAAAAGGAAAGAATATTAGTTTGTTCTTATTTTCTATTCAAAACTGGTTTAAGTTTCTTTCAAATGAAAGCTTGAATAACCTAAGGCCTGAATAACCTAAAGCTTGAATACTCATGTTTTTATTTGAATGTGAATTATTTTAAATTTAGTTTTGGTATTTTGGGGTTTTGGTTGATATAAAGTGTCAATTCTATGGCTTTAAGGGTATAAGAAACATTTTAAAATCATCTTGTAAGGGTAAAAGAAAATATCTAATAATGAAACACAAGATATTGATTTGTTTTCACATTGCGTGGCAGGTTTAATGGAATGTAGAGAGGTGAACTAGATAGATATTAAATGTCAAATTTATAGAATCTTAGAGATTCATAGTTTTACTAATGGTATACACAGTTCCATACTTTGTACTACAAAAAATTACTTAGTGGATTGTATCTTTCTTTGAGAAGTTATGACCAGGAATACAGTTTTATTGGCATTCATTCATTTAGTAAAAGTTTATTTGGCACCAGTTCTCTGCCAGAACTACAGACAAGATAAGCACAAACAAGAAAATTTACTCAGTTTCGCCCCTTTTTAGTAAATCAGCATGAAGGGCAGCGAACAAACCATATTATGCAGTGAGACCTGCTTCACAGAAATGGGCAGGGTTCTGTAACAACCTTGAGTGAGGGTGAGGCCACAGAGGCTGCATCAAGCTGACCTATATAGAGAAAATGGGTGACAAGTGGGAATAGTGGCAGAGGGTAAGATGTTCTAGGAAGGGAAGCATCACCCAGGTGGGGTAAGGTAAATAATTGAGAAAATTTATTAGTTGTATATGGTTAGAACTTGGAGGGATAGAGAGAGGCAGTGAGGTGGTGGCCCATAAGAAGAGATCAGACAGGGGTCTAGAGGTCAGATTAAGGAGAGTGTTTTATATCTTGCTAAGGTGTTTCGGCTTTATTCTGTAGCCACAGAGAGACCACTGAAAGATTTTCTTTTTAACCAGTAAGTGATACGATCCTATTTTTATGTTAGAAATATCCCACTAATGTTACAGTCCTGAAGAATACCACTCTTTGTCTATTGTATGGGTTATTGACATTCATTAATGGCTTAAAATAACATACATTTATTATCTCACAGCTTCTGTGGGTCAGGAGTCCAGGCATGGTTTTGCTTGGTTCTTTGCCTCAGGATCTTACCTGAAAGCTGTAGTCAAGTTTTTGGCTGGGGCTGTACCCTCACTAGAAGAGTGGAGTAAAGTGAAGGATCCACATGTAAGCCTGTGTGGTTGTTGGCCACAGCTTGTTGCAGAATGTCAGACTAAGGGCCTCAGTGTCTTGCTGGATATTGGCCAAAGACCACTCTTATTTCCTTGCAATGTGGACTCTTCCATCAGACAGCTCCTAACAAGGCAGGTTGCTTCTTCACAGCTAGACAGGGAGATAGTCTTTCAGCAAGATGCACAGTACAGCCTTTATAACAGTCATGCACACATAATCACATATATGCCATCTCACCTTTGCCATGTTCTGTTGTTTTGAAGCAAGTCAGAGGTCACAGCCACACTGAAGGGGAGATGGCTACACAAGGCAAGATACTAAAGATACTCAGATTTGCACTGGTCAATAAACCCATCTCTTGCACAGAGTTAGCCAAACATAGTTTGAGGACATAGTCCCCAAGATCATCCTCACTTAAACCAACTGCAAGTTTTAGGGGTTTCCCACAGCTGCCCTAACATTTGATAATTTGCTAGAAGGACTCATGGAGCTCACTGAAAGTCATTGTAGTTATGGTTTATTAGGGAAGAATACACATAAATATCAGCCAAGTAGACATACATTGGGCAGAATCTGGGGAGGTTCCAATGTGCAGAACTTCCATTGTTCTCAGGATGCATTACCTTCCTGGCATCAATGTGTGACAACACACCTTGCCAACCAGAAAAGTGCAACAAAGCCTTGCTGTTCAGAACCTTTTTTTTTTAATTGGGTCTTTAATTACATAGGCATGATTTATCAAGCATCCATGTGGTTGAACTCAACATCCAGCTCAACTGATACCACATGACCCAAAGTCCCCATCCTAAATCACATGGTCTTTCTGTCTCTTTCTGATATGTCCAAGCCAACCCTAAGACTATTGTGTATGACTAGTTCTACCCTAAGATCTTGGTGTGATGACCCCAATTCTGAACAAAAATATTTATTACCTCCTAGAAGCTGAAAGCAAAGCTCAGACCTCTCTTTTGGGTAAACTCCGTTACTATACAGTTCCCAGAATAAAATATGTTTGAAATTTACATTGTGTTCTACTCTACAAAGAACTATTATATCCTAGTAGAAAGCTATTTAGCTTTCACTGCACTGTAATGAAAGATGAAAGTTGTCTGAGGCTCAAGGGCAGGCATTTATCCAAAATTGAGTGAGTTTACTCTGTGGAGTTCTTTCTGGTGACCCTATTGCATTATCCTTGGTATCTTTGTAGGGATTTGTATTGTTGAAGGTGCCCCACTGAGCTGTTCATTCTACCTATCTAATTGTTTCTCACCCACAGGCAACCAAAAATGTGTTGAATAGAATTGAGTTTTGGAAAGAAGGGTTTGTTTGTGTGTTCAGTTGTTCATTTGTTGTTCAGTTACAGTTGTCCCAATTTTTCTCCCATTACTCTCCCCTGCCCTACCCACTACTCTCCTTCCCATTCCCCTCCCCGTTCTGCCCCCGCACCATTGTCTTTGTCCAAGGGTCCTTTATATATGTTCCTTGACTTGACTCTTCCCCTTCTTTCCCCGTTATCCTCCTCCCCCCTCCCCTGTGGTCAGGACAGGAGGGTTTTCTAGGAGAATTTTTATTTTTTTGGAGGAGGAGGAAGCTTAGTTCTACTGACAAAGAACAGATAACTAAAAGTAGATTGAGTTTCAAAAAAACTACAAGTGTGAAGAGTCTTTTCTTTCTTTATCCTCTAACTTCATTGGAAGTAGTATAACTTAAGAGTCAGAACACATAAGCCTTAGTTTTGTTCTGTCATTAACCTTCAGATTAATGTGCCTTATTTTCCTTATCTATTAGACTAGAATCCAGTTCCTATAGAGTTCCTCAACTTCAGCACCATTAAACTTTGGGCTGGATATTTGTTTTAGTAGGGATTGTCCCATGCATTATAGGACATTTAGCAGCATCCCTGATCATTAGAGGCTAGTAACGCTTCTCTATCCACTTCCTACCCTCCCCAACAGTGACAACCAAAATTTGTCTCAAGACATTGCCAAATGTCCCCTGAGGGCAAAGTCGTCCCCATTGAGAACCACTGAGTTGCCAGATATTTATAGATTATTTAAATACGATATTCTAGGATTTTATGGACAGTCAGTGGTTTGAATCTCCATCTCAAATCTCACACATATACCTGAAGACCCATCATTTGGTCAAAGGAAATACAAATGAGAACCAAGAATTTCTCAAACTAAAGGGTAAAATTTAAAGGGTGGGAAATTATATAAAGGGTGGACTCAATATAAGAGAAGGTTTTGTTAAAAATGTATCATATTCGTGAATTTAATTTCTCTGAATAGTACATAAATCTCTAGTGAATTTGCAACATATTTATGTTATAGTGACAGGCATGTTCATGATTCTGTGATATTTACTTGCTAGGCATAGTTATATTTATTTAGGCAATTGGAACATAGAAGAAACTTTGGATTTTTAGCTGCTGTGATTTAATTTTGTTTCCAGCTGCTGTAATACTTTATTTCTAAGATTTAGAAAAAATGGATTCAAAGTCAGGAAACCAGGGTTTTAACTCCAGCCATCTTTGGGGTCATATAAATTCTCTGCAATAGTAAAAGTATATAGAAGAGACAAGATTTCTTTCTTCTCTTTTGTTCTCTGTGGAGTTGGTTAAGTGTGTCATATGATACATATACATCTGCATTCTAGTTTAGTGGTTCCAGTTTGAGGAATAATGGCAAATGTATAGTGTTTCAGGTAATATTTAAATCAAACTAAACATTCTCAACTAGTATTATTGTGAGCAACTTATGAAATACTATTTATTTTTATTTTCTTTCTGTAAATTAAATGTATGTTATGCTTTTATGTTTATTAATTAAGCTTGAGTTCATGGTGTGATTTGGATTTATTTGTTAGTGGTCACCCAGTTCAGTCTAGTAGCTAATACAGCTAATACTTTGAAGTGTAGTAAACAAAATAGATGAAGTGTAGTAAAAAAAAAATAGACGAATTTTCATCTTTTTCTTTCCTGTTATAGATATCAATCACTGGTTGTATCAGTAACTCTGGTAGATACCTGCAATTTTAATGTGCCAGTTGAAGAAGTTCTTTATTCTTCTTTGTCCTAGAAAAAAGCTTTGGGGGTTATTTGTTTTGTTTTGTTTTTAATGAGAAAAACTTGCGGAGGATTCCTTAGAACATTTTCGAGTAACAGAAGATAATTGTTAACTTGTCTTCTCATTGGGCCCTGCAGCTCGAGGGCCTTTGGAAGGAGGAACCAGAGCAGAGTTGACCTCCTCTTCCTAATATACTGGAGGATTTGACCTCACTGGCCAGAGTGCCATGTAAGGAGCACAGAGAACCCGTAGGTTGCTGAGCTGAACATGCTGAAATGGTTCCTGCTTTTGGATACCTGTGACTATCATAAGCTTGTTAAATCCTTTATTAATGTACACTGTTTCTCCTTATCCTACAACAGCTTTGTGGGAACCTTCTTTATGGGAACGAGGAAGAGGGGAGCCTCCAGAAGTTAAAGAACTTACTGAAAATCACCTAGCTCAGCTAGAACTACGAAGTCAGGCTTCTATCCACGTACATCTGATTTTGAATTGCTAAATTGTGCAGTTTTATTCTTAGATAAGGCTGTTTTTTGAAGATTAAAATATATTTTCTTTCATCAGTTTAGAAGGAGATAAAAATAGAAGCTCCAGAGTTCTGAAAGTTGCAGGGTTTTGTTTTCATTTTTGACTGTGAAGAGGTGAAATAAATAATTCCCACATTTCTATATTAATCTCGCCCTGGGAGTGTGTTTTCTCTACTCTTACCAGTCAGTTCCTATTCACACATCTTCTGTGAAGCCTTCAACTACTTCACCACATTCTGGCTAGAAGGAAAATTAGGATATCTGTAATCACATAATTTTTCATAGTTTCTGCCACTTGAACATATTTTCTTTCCTCCTTATGTTAGAGTGAGTTGTTTTATTTTCTTCCTGAAATTTTTTAATAACAGCTTTACTGAGATAATTCACATCTCATACAGGTCACCCTTTTAATATGTACAGACTTATACTTTAATATTTTCAGACTTGTACAACGATCATCACAATAAATTTTAGAACATTTTTATCACCCCAAAAAGAAACTTTCTATTAGTGGTGGTGAGAACAGCACCAGGTATTAGATAGGTGGGGCCAGACCAGACCTTGGTTCAGCAACCTCAATATTTGAGTTCTGGCTAGGAAAGAATTCAGAGCCAAGACTGAAACTAAGAAAAAATTTATTTAGAAAGTCACAGAGGTAGAAGTGAGTGGTAGAAGAAATGGGCTCAGGAAATAAGACCGAGGCAAAAGAAGGGCCTTTGGAGTTTAGGAGAGAGGAAGGTAAAGCACCTGGGGGGAAGAAAACAGGGAGGGGAAAAAGCTCAGTTGTGCTTTTGGAAGGGAGACCCCTGCTGGGTTCTCCAGCCTAAGGACTTTTAAGGGTGTAGATATTAGGAGAAGTTCCAGGGAAGGATTTCAATAGAATATTCATCAGTTTTCCAGGTGCATCCTTTAAGGGCCATGGTCTCCATTGATTGGTCAGTGCATACTGGGGGGCAGGGGAGATCATTAGTGCAGCTGATCCTCAGGCAGCCATTGTCAAGACTTGTCTGGTTTTGTTGCTTTTCGGGGCTGGAGCTGAAACGCAACTGAGGCCTGGATATTATCTTTAAGGAGGAAAGTTCAGGGGAACTAAACCACATGAAAGGTCAGGGGATCCAAACCCACAACCTGTGTGTGATATGCTAGGGGAGGAAAGGTTACCCTGGGGGTGAGGTCCTTGTTTTTCCAGTTTTGCCTGTTGCTAGACACCCAGGGCTTTTTTTCTTTCTCTCTCTTTTTTTTTTTTTTTTTTTTTTTTTTTGCCCTGGTGACTTCCTGTACCTGGCCTATCGTTCTTGTTCTGCTCTCTGCCTACCACTGCCTACCACACTTCTACCCATTGTCAGTACTCCACACTTTTCTTCTATTTCCCCTTCCTCTAGCCCCAGGCAGGCAATAATCTATCTGTTTCTATAGATTTGCCTGTTTTGGACACTTCACATAAAAAGAATGATATAACGTGGTCTTTTCTGATTGATTTTTCACTAGCATAATATTTTCATGGTTCATCCATGTTGCAGTATGTATCATTACTTCATTGCTTCTTTTGGCTGAGTAGTATTTTCCTTGTGTGGATATACCACAGTTTGCTTATCAGTTTATCAGCTGATGGACATTTGGGTGCTTTAAGACTGTTTATGAGTAATAAATACTGCTATGAATGTGTTTTTGTGTGAACATATGTGGATATTTCTCTTGGGTATACTCCAAGGAGTACAACTGTTATGTCACAGGTAACTCTTAACTTTTTTGAAAAACTGCCTGACTGCTTTCTAACACAGCTGCACCATTTGATATCCCTACCAGTGGAGCATGAGGGTTCAACTTTTTGCACCTTCTTGCTAAGACTTGGTATTTTTTTTAATAGTTCATTTTTAATGTATTTTCCCATTACCCTTTATCCCCTCATCCCCTCTTCCACCTCCACCCACCCTCACAGTCATCATACTGTTGCCTGTCCATGAGTTCTTTTTCTTTTTTCCTCCAAGTCTCCGCCCCCTAACCTGCTCCGTCAGAACTGTCAGCCTGCTACTATTAATGTGAAAAGGTATCTTAATGTGGCTTTGATTTACATTTCTGTGATATCTTAGTAACAAATTATTCCAGGTAAGAAACATGAATATTTCTTATTTCCTAAAACACCCACAGTATTTTCCACTTATTAGCTCATAATAAAAATTTAAATTTATAACCCTATCTTAAAAATTTTCAATAAAGAGGTAGGTGGTCCTTAAATTTTGTTTTACTTCTATTTAAAGTGGGCTTTACCCACATCACTAGCATTTTTCTCTGACCTTTTACCCTCACAACCTGTACCTTATGGTGTCACAGTCGCACATAGGTACTCCATTTCTTGACCTCTAATGGCTAAGCCCTACATCCCAAACAATTTCATGAATGTTAATTAAATGAAAGAATGGAATGTTGTCTGTGTTCATTTTGGGTTGTTGAGCTTGTCACTGGGGACAGGTGGGTACTGTTTCTGTTAAATACTAATAACTTAAAGATACAAAGAGCCTTAGAGGCTTCATTTTAAACTGTCTCATCTCCAGAAAAAAATAAAGACTTGCCACTTGAAAACTGCTTCTACAATATAGTTTTACTTGTCTGGTCTTTGCATACTGTCCAAATCATTCTTGTTTGTTCCTTGGGTTCCCTGTGTAGGCAGCCCCAGATTTATGCTTCTTCCTTACCCAAAGAGTTCTGTAAAATCTTTTAGTCTGATAAATCAAGAAAGTTTCATCACAGCAGTTAAATCATCTTTATTATATAAGGTACACTTAAAATATTTCAAAATGATAGATTAAATAATATGTGATTTTTTTAAGGTTTTAAAAAGGATGTCAAAGCCTGTCTGTTCATATTTTAAGGGAA
This sequence comes from Pteronotus mesoamericanus, assembly GCF_021234165.1. NCBI lineage: Eukaryota > Metazoa > Chordata > Mammalia > Chiroptera > Mormoopidae > Pteronotus > Pteronotus mesoamericanus. The sequence goes on from NW_026555304.1 coordinate 3,457,517, forward strand.
CTTTATTGAGTTTTAACACTGTAAATAAACATTGGCATATGTGCATGTATGTTTCTAATTCATTGTGCTAGAAAAATAGAAAATTTTATTGTGTTTGATAATGTTGATATACTTTCTTGTGCTAACATTAACCTTGTGAACAAAGCAGTTGTTTATTAGCAAATCTTTATGTAACTAAAACAAAGAAACCTCTCTCTAGTGAATTTACTATAAAAACATTTATCCCAGTTAAAATGGAACACAGTAAAAACTGTTTTGGACAATTGCTAAAATTCACTAAATACAGGTTGTGATGAAATAATTTTGTATTTTTTAGTTATCCAAACACAAGTTTTAAAATTCTGTTGCTTTAATGCTCTGAAAGGAAAACAAGATTCACTGATTTTATGAATCTCTCTCCCTGCCCGATATCCTTAGTAGGATGTCCTCTTTTGAAAAATCAGAAGTATCCTCTTAAGCTCTAAGTGGTAGGGCCAGGGGGTGGATATGATGGTGGTGAGATCTCACACAAGTGTGAAAGCGTTTCTGGGAGTCAGGTCAAAGAAACCCTATTCCTTAAGTGAATGGCTGCCTATTACATTGATGTAACCTGTCGGCAGTTAAATGCTATCCTCATAGTAAATCAAAGTTACTAATGCTACTGCTTTCATCATTCTTAGAAAAATTACTGTTAATAGAAATGGCATACTCACTTGTTTTTCAACGTGATAAAATTTTTGTGTTTAAAGTTCCCACTTGTCATTCTAATTTATATTTCTAAAGACTAGCATCATTTTGAGTAAGTTCTAATCCTATGTAATGATGCATATGTTACCAACAACTTAAATTCAAGTATTTGATCTTATACTAACACATAATTCTTCATATATTGTTGTGACCTATAAGTTTTGTGAAGTCATAAATGTATACCTACAGAATTTCTTGCCATTCTTGACTCCCATAATAGTGAGGGTCAATGTTTTCTTCTGTTTCTTCTTGTTCTGAAACTTCATGACGATCATCATGATCTTCACTATCAGCATCATCTTGAAATCTCCCTAAAACTTGTGTCTTCAGCTGTATTGTTTGACCATTAATGCTTCTTTGTTCACCATAATAAATACTATGTATATGAGGGAAGCAGAGGAAAATGTATGAGCTAATAGGTTCTCTTAGCTTATTTTGGTCCACACGAATGTATGTTAAGTGGTGGTAATATAGTGGGTCAATAGATGGACACATCACTGTAACATTGATATCTGAAAAATACAAATTAAAAATTAATCCTGCTATATTACATTAATAATCCTATATTAAATTTTATTAAAATTTTATATAGATGTAGTTTTATTAATTAGACTACTTATAAGTAGAATTAGGTTTAATTATTTTTACAGTAATCAATAAAATGAAGAAAATAAAACTATAAATGAATTTTATATTATCAAAATATGATGACATCATTGGAAATTGAGCAACTTAATAATTAAAGTAATAAAATAAACTTTTATTAGAAACAGTCTCAAAAAGGAAAAATGAAAATCACTTATAGTTGTAATACTTAGAGTACTCGTATTTCTTCATATACTCTTAAGTATTATTTCTCAATGTTCAAAGTGATAAAATTTAATAGATAAACTTTATGTCTTTCTCTGGGGCCAAGTTCTGCATTTTCCTAGTCACACTACTCTGGATACTCATATTTCTTCATATACTCTACTACTTCTCAGTGTTCAAAGTGATAAAATTTAATAGTAAAGGCTATAAACCTTATAGCACCCCTCTCTTGGGGCCAGCTTTAAAGCAACAAATTTTCAGCAATGTATAAAGTATAGGTTTGTAAAGATTTTGTCTTTAAAAAAATAAGGAAATTTTACATACTTTCAATTTCATTATTTTCTAGGTATAGATGTTCTAAATTTCTTGGAATATAGAATGCTTGCTTCAGTTTGTTGTGTCCAACATTGAGTTCTGCAAGGTTGGAAAGATTAAAAATATTATGTGGGATGTCTTGTAGTTTGTTGTGTGACATTCTTAGAGCATGAAGTTTTGGAAGTTCATTGAAGTAATTTTCTGGTATAGAAGAAATTGAATTATTTTCTAAAGACAAATACATAAGTGAAGAAGGCAAACCAGGAGGCATTGATTCTAATCTGTTGTTACATAGGTTGAGCTGCATTAATTTTTCCAGTTTGACAAGGTTTTTTTCTTGTAACATAGAATCATCAAGATGATTACAACAGAGATCAAGCATAGTCAAGTTTACTAGCCCATCCATGGCATTTGTTTGCAGTCTGGAGATTTCATTGTAACCAAGAAGAAGTCTTTCCAAAGACTTAGGAAGAGGATACGGAAATTCTTCTAAATTGTTATGCTCTAGGTGAAGTTGTAGTAGATTTGACAACTTAGCAAACACACCGTGATCAATCTTTTGAGATTTGATTTTATTGTGACTGAGATTGATTTCTTTAAGATGAGTTGCATTGACGAATGAATCTGCAGTCACAGCTTCAATTTCATTGAACTGAAGGTAGACTTGCTGAATGTGTGCTGGAATATTTGGTATACTCTGGAGTTTGCGATTATCACAGTACATTGATGATGGAAAGTTAGGTGGGCAGAAGCACTCACTGGCACAGCCTAAAGTATGCTGGTGAAAAGGCACTCCATAGTCCACATTTTGATGGAAGTGGAATTCTGGTTGGTAAACATCATCTGGCTCTTGGTCATAATCTTCATCCCATTGATAACTTTCATATTGGCAATATACTTTGACTCCAAACAAGAAGAAAAGTATACATACTGGACTTAAGCCCATAGTCTCTTTTTGTCCTATTGAGAGGAGGAAAGGAAACATATTGTGGGAAAAGTGAGTGAAATTTAGAAAAACTTTTGTGTAAACTGACAGTTACATAAAGCACATAATATCTCTATCTGTGCTGAAATATAAAAAGAATGTCCCGAATGAATAGGCAATACTGAAGCCAAAATCAATGTTTAAGTAGCAGTGAGGTGCTTTTTTTCCTTTTTAAAAGTCCCATGTTGCATTGAATCAGACTAAACAACCATCTTTTAAGAGAATCTCAGTATGTCTTGCTAGTTTGCTGGACTATAGATTTGCAATGATAACCTGATTTCTCAACTCCAGAGCTGATGTTTCCTTTACTCTAAATGCTGGTGTCCTCAATGACTGTTTGGTCCCTTGGTGATGGTCACTACCGATGAGAGGAGAGACACTATGTTGTAGTTAGATTTTATCTCAGAGATTCTTTAATATTAACCAAAAATTTTCCACTCAATTCCTGTTTTCTGCTCTGGTAATTCCTGGTAATGCTCTTTTCTGCCCTTTGGGAAAACATGAAACACTTCCTTTTATGTGAGAGCTTGAGATATTAAAAATAGCAATCATGTTTCCTCTTTGTGTTTTCTGTCCAAGCCTAACTATGACTTCAGATTTTCCCCATGAAACAGTTTTACAAAATACAATTATTCCATCTCTGAGTCTACTTGAATAACTAATTCAAATCACAAAACACATACAATATTTACTTTCTACCAAGTTTTTTTAGTTTCTAATAGATTATGCAATACATTTTTCTTATTATCTTAATTTCCTTCTTTCTACTTATATTTTTGAGTTAAGCTTTATATACAGATATTAAAAACACTGTGCTGTACCCCAGGAGCTTAGGTCTAATGGAGTATCAGAGGGATGTCTAAGGCACTGAGTAGAAGAGTATGTATGGTTTGGGCTTGTAAAGGAGGGAGTACTCAGCTTGAGAAAGGCAGACAATTAGCATTCTTGCTGAACCTTGAAGTTGTAATGAGTGGCAGATTGTGTATTGGATGAGGAACCTGAAAACCTTCATTTAAGTCCTGTCACTTATGATGATAAAGTCACTTAACACATCTGCCTCTTGCCTCACAAATAAAGTTAAAAATTAAAAATACTTGTTTATCTCATGTTAGTTGATAGGGTATATGAAATATGCATGTAACTGTGCTTTGCAAATTTAAAATGATCCAGATGGAATAATTATGTTTTAAAAAAAAAGATTCATACCTCTTTTATTCAGAGGCCATTTTCTCTGTCCTTCCCATCCAGGATTTGACAAGAAAATTAATGTCTTAACACACTGTATGCATTAAAATGAGTAACATCCTATTTATCATGAATAGCACTATTTTTTTCCACTGGGATAACTGAGAAAAATAGTTACTTAAATCATTTTCTCTGATGGAACCTCATTTTAGAAAGCCTGCTATAGACCCTAACATTCCAGTTTTTGTTTTTCTTATCAGAAATTAAAACTGAAGAGTGCAAATATTGAGTGTATTTGGCAATTGAAGTAGTTATTCTAGTAGAGTTCGAGGCCCTTGATCTTTCACTTAGGTTTTCTCTAGTCTTCTTTACTATTCCATGGGTCTTGTCATTATTAGTGCTGCTGTCCTTCACATTCTAACCTCTATCTACTGTCTTTATAACTTTGTCCATGTAGTAACTCTAACTGCAATAATTCTTTAACTTGAATGTGATCTAAAATATATTGTTCCTACTATTTTTTGGTTGACCTTTATCCATACCTCGCAGTACACAATTTCTTCTTACCAACCTAGACCCCACAGTGCATCACTGCGATCATTACTTTTTACATGCCGTAAACTCTCTGGCCCCTTATAGCCTCATACTCTCTGGTTATTTCAGTTCTCCATCTACTCTTGCCCTGACTCAGGCAGCTGAATATGACAAGAATAAACCATGACTATGCCAACTGGTTTAACTTTAAATTCATGACCATTCAAATGCTACCCAGCAGCATCTACTTAGGCAGTTCCCTTCCCTTTCTCCGAGACAAACCTCTAAAACCTCAATTCCCCATTGATTTTGGATGATGAACTTGCTTATTATTTTCACCAAAAAAGTAGAATCAATCATTTATTCTAATATATTTTTCATTATATATTAATATTTTCTCTATCTACAGAAAATTGTTCTATTATTTTTTTAATGGCTACTATTTTAGCAATGATTTGATCTTTTTTTAACCAATCTGTGGTTTTTAAAAAAGATTTTACTTATTTACTTTTAGAGAGAGGGAGAAAAACATCAATGTGAGAGAGAAACATAGATTGGTTGCCTCTCGTATACACCCCAGTTGGGGATTGAGCCCACAACCCAGGCACGTGCCCTGACTGGGAATTGAACCAGTGACATTTTGGATTGAGGGAGCCATGCAGGTCAAGGCGAACAGTCTATGATTTTGAAACTCATGAAGTTTTCTATTGCAAATCTAAATAGACTACACCCATTGTTCCTTCTTATCTGTGGGATTCATGGAAGATGTGGCATTTGAACAGACTTGGAAAGAATGTTAGGGTGCTCACAGAGGGATGAGCAAAAATATATAAGCAGCACAGAGTGGGGTGTTGGGGAACTGATGGTTAACTGTTGAAGGAACAAAATAAAACTGTTAGAACCAATCTAGACCAAAATCTGGAGGGCCTGAATTCTGACCTAAGGGATTTACACTCTAGGACTAAACACCTAATTTAACTTATTAATATAGTTGAGCTATGGTCTTCATACAACAATGTTCATGCATGAAATAGGAGAGAGAACTAGGAGGAGAAAAGGAGAAGAGTGGTCTAATTCTAAAGGGTAGTATTTAGTGCTGGCTGATGTATATGAGGGGGTGGTGCAGGAAGCTTCCAGTGGGTCTGATTGGAAGTGCTCTTTCATCTGCTGTAGTTAGTGACTTACATTAGATGTTGTGTGTGAAAGGGGTTAGGAAAAGACCATACAACTGCTAGTAGTTATTTAATTTGGTTGGGTTATTCCAGTTAAAGAATGTCTTGAATTATTTCCAGAGACCCAGAACCTAGTGGGGAACACAGAAATGAAGATGTGAAGGCATGATCCCTTCTGTTAAGAGCATATAGCTTAGTGTATGAGAGAGGCACAACACAGCAAACTGTATTCTCAGGCAGAGGGAAATATGGTTTATAGCAGCGGCACCAGTGCTTTGGGAGTTGGTGGCTTAACCCTTCTTGCGGGGGAGACAGGGAAGGCTTTATAGACATCATTTAGCCCAGGCTTTAGGATGTTAGCAGGAATGGGTATAGAAAATCCTGAACATTTCGCTCACTAGTTGATAATAACTTATACATTTAATTTGAAATATTTTATTATACTCATTATAGTATAGCACACTAACTTTTTAAAGTACTTGTCATACTTCATTTCAGTCTCACTGCACCATGGAGTTGGGGTTCTGTAAGGTTGCTGTGTCCCAGTAGAAGTAGAAGAATGAAAGTAGAAGCAGAGGCAGAGATACGCAGTTGGGTGGGGTCAGGACATTTAGAGGGTCTGAGAAGCTTACTGTGGCACAGTTGAATTTTGAAAAGAGGGTTGTTCATCAGAACTCTGAATTTTATTCTTGTGTTAAGAAAATTAGCAATTATTGATTAGTAACCTTTCATTTGAGGATTAAAGTCAAAACTCTGTTCAGTAATTATGATAAATTATTGGGGGGAAAAGGAGACCTAGATGATACTTTTGATACTGCAGCTAATTGCATACCTTTGACCTGGAACCAAGACCTCATGATGATAGGGCCTCCCTGGAAATAAGTGGATTCTCCTGTCTGCTTTTGGTCTCTTTGGCTACCTAAGAAGAAAGGTTTCTCTTCTCTTCTAAGTCTGAACTCATCATTGTCCTTATCCCTTGAGGACTGTGGCCCAGTATCTCAGCCTTGTCCCACTCCCTTTTGACTGTTAGCGTAGCTTTCTGATCTGAAATCCATCCCATCTACATCCATATGTCCGTTATTTTCTATTCATCTTACTCTTCAACTTCATTCATGATAATTTTCCATTGCAATCATCTCATTTCTTTTCATCCAAATTTTCATGCAACTCATCTCTTCCCAGTCATTTGCTAAGCATGTTTTTATTACTTCTGGCTTTTTAAGTTCTACAATTTATGCCTTGTTTCCTATAGGATAAGTCATAACAAAACATTATATCTCACTGTCAATCATATTTCCTGACTTCTAATTTTTGACAGAACCTAGTACAATTCACATTGTATGAGCACTCAAAATTTTGTTAAATGAATGATTGGTGTAATAAATTATAGATTCTATCTCATTAATGATACTTATCACTACTAATGTTGAGTATTTCTAGGCATGTATGTATGTTATCACAGTGATTTATTCAAGTGAACATAGTCACAAAGAATGTGGCTCTTGTCCATTGAATATGTCTCCATCACAATATACTGTATTAATTTTCCTATTACATTGAGTGGTAGAAAAATAACAAATGTGAAAAAGAAAGTAAAATACAAGTTACCAGTTTTAAAAAGTATTCGTTAATGTAAACTTTTCATATTACAGCTATAAAAGTTCCTATGCAATAACATTTCTCTGTCTTGGAAAAAAGTACTTGTGCTTTCATCAGGAAAGTTCTAATTAAAGTGATTAATTAAAATGAGATAGAATTTTGTTCTTGAAAGTTACAAGTAATTGGAAAGCCTCATAGCATTTTATTGTTTTAAAATAGATTTAATTGTTTTCTCAGTGTGCCATAGAAACTAGATTATGAAAAACCAAATATTAGTTTGTGGTTCAGATTTTTTTTTAAAGTTTTAAGTTTAACTGTAAAATTAGTATGCCATCACTACTACACCCAAGGCCTAAGGAAGTAAGACTCTTTTACTGTTTAAAACTTGGAAGTCTCAAAATTATTTTTAGCCATAATACATTTAAATCTTAACCAAAACCCAAGCAACTAGATCCTTCGGTACCAGATAGAACACTCATATCTTTCCTTTGAGAAAGAGGCAAATAAAAGCAAAAGAGTTTTAAATACCAGGGATTTGGTCAATGGAGAATTTTTGAGAAAATTTCTAGTGAAATTTGCATAAATACCCATTTTCCCTACCACCAGAATCTCTTAACACTGCTGAAACATATTAGTCAAAGGCATTTGTCAGGTTTTTGTCATTTAAAGTTGAGAGACAGAAGGAGATGGATAAAATATTCCATTAACCTAAGACTCTTTCATTTAAAGCAAAAAATGTATAAAAACAAAGATTATTTATTGGATCCATCTTAAATTCAAAAATTAAATTCACTTTAATACATTTTCCCTGAGTAATTTGTCTAATAAAAGTTTTAAGGTAACTTTTACCAGATACTGCTTCCAAAAATTGTGCTTTTATGATGGCTGAAATCTATTTTAATGTTAAACAAATCAAATATACTTTTTTATTTTTAAGACTAGGAATACTTTCTTAAAAACTTGAAAATTATTTTGTCACCATACCTGTTGAGTTTGCTGTAGTTTTCAAGGGGTGATGAATTTGCAAGTCCTGTAAATGAATCAAAGATTCCTAAATTCTTTAACTGAGTCTCTTAAAAATCCTCAGTAACTGTATGTTTAAATAGGTCTGTCTCTTGAGTCACTGTAACAATTTAAGGAAATATAATCTGCTTGGAAAACACTTGGGTTAAATTAAAATTATGTTTTCCTTTTCATTATCCAAAACTTTGTGGATTTAAATTGAGATGCTTGTGTTCTTGGTAAGATTTATGTGGCTTACTTCTTTGTTTTCCCCTTAAATTTGCTTTGAGGTGTGGTAAGAATTTCCTCTAATATGAAAGGCAAACAGAACTAAATGAAACAGTACTGATTACTGTTTTTATTTTCATTTTCATGCCAAAAGAATTTTTCAAATTAAGGTCCACTGTAACATGGAGCTCAGTGTCTCAGCAATTTAAGGTGGAACTCAGAGTCATCTTGAGACCTTGCTTGTCTGGTACCCTATGTTCATGCTTGTGCTTCCTTTCATTAAAACAAGGAACTAGAGTTATAAACATAGCATTTCACATCTAGTTAGTTTTTTAAAATGAAATAGATTGTCATTGGTCACAAAGATTAAATATATAACTTTTTCATACAAAGAATTATATCTTCTTTTCTACCAGCTATCACCTTCCTCCCAAACATACTCATTAGAATGGCTTCTAATAATGTTTGAAATAAAAACATAATCCGTTGGTTATAGAATTCGGTGTTTTGCCCTTACAAGGTATACCTCTGATTTGCCTGTTTTTAGTAGTACAAAAAAAAATTTCATAGTCTTGAATAAGATGACATTAGGAACTTCTGCTGATCGATTACTATTGTAGAAAATGTTCTGATTTCTCTGAGCTGTCTCTCCTGCAGAGTAGCAGTCAACTGCTTAAATGCTATGTTTTTATACTAATGTTCTCATATTTTAAACAGAGAGTTAACTGTGTCTCTTGGCAGTAAACTTTGAGATCTTTCTTTGGGAGATTCTTTCAAGTCTGTGCAAACTAATATGTTTTGCTTTTTTTTCCCTTTCAGAATTGTGTTTTCCATTAGGTTTTTACAAAAAATTCACAATATTTATTTTGTTATACTTCACATTTTTAAAAACTGTACAATATTTCAAGTGATGCTTTGGCAATATTGAAAAAAATCTCATCTATTATTTGAGACACTGGTATGCAAAATGTGGCGGACTATATTTGGGCCAAGATCTTTTCCGTATGTTTTCTATTAGCCTTTGTTCTTAAATGTTAGACTTCCACACTAAGGAACAGAGAGCAAATCTGTGTACTTTATCTGAAAATTATTTTATATGCCCTCATAGTTATTTATTAAGATAGCTCAAATTGAAGTGTCTAGGAAATTTAAATGGGGTTAACAGTGTCCAGGAGGTTTAAGTTTGGCAGTGGGTGCAGGGGTTGGGGGTGTGGAAAGTGGTGGGAAAGGTGGTCCAAGTCAGGCCTTAGAGAAAAAGTAGAAGCTGTGATAGTATAGTTCGCTGTTTTAGTTAGTTGGTTATAATTGAAGGAATTGAGGAGAGAAGTCAGTTACATTGGTAAAAGGTCTAAATTATATTCTACAATTATAATTTGATTAACTTCAATACGTATATCAAGCCTAAGTAACATACTGCTGGATAGGAAAAGCCTGACTGAGACCTACTTAATTATGGTAATAAGGATAAATATTTTTCATTTATTTAATAATTTAGTTTATTAAGCACCACCTTTGATCAAGGCAGTTTTAGGGGCTAAGGACCCAGCAGTAAAAGTCCCTGTTGTCATAGAGTAGGAAAACAAAATAAACATATTAAGTGGCGTGATGGTGTGAAGTACAATACAGAAGAATAAAGCAAGGTAGATAGCTAAACATGAACGAGCACAGGGGTTTAAATCAGCAGTTCTGACACTGCTGCGATGTAGGCTGGAACGAAATGGTTACATAACTGGCCAGTGGGAGGTCCAAGTATCTCACTGCTGCAGGAATGTAACCAATAAGCAGGGGGAGGCGATGGGAACAATCCATGTGGTGATGGATCTCAGTATGAACTCATGTTCAGCTTCATATACCTACACGTGGCTACATATAGAAATGTTTATAGATATACATTTGTTTATCTATAACATTGTGTTATAGATAACATGATTGTATGTTTGTGGATACCTGGGCCAGAGTACACACATCTATCTCCTGGCTCTGCTGACTGAGAAGGCTTAGAAACAGTGACACTCTCTCAGCAACAAACACCCAGCACCCGGATCTTGGTTTCTAATACCATTCTCCAATAAAAGAGACCAGGGATCTTTGGAGAAATGGCTGATTCCAGGCCTGGGGCAGGGAATATACAGGATGAGCCTGGAGTATCTTGCAGTGCTAGAAAATAAGGAGGTACTAAGAAGGGAAGAGATACGGAAAAGCTGTGTACTTCTGCTCAGTTTTGCCGTGAATCTAAAACTGCTCTAAAAAATGAAGTCTATTAATACATTTTAAACAGGGAAGTTATGATTTTAAGTAGTTTATCAAAGACCTGCAGTGGGGAAACAAGCCAAGTTGATATAAGAGGGGCAAAAGATGCCATGACTGGGACTAAGTGATCTAGGCAGAGGTGTGGGGTTATCCTCATAGAGGCATCTGGGGCCAGCAAGAACAACATATGCCTCTTACATGCTTGGAAGTCTCAGCTTCCCAACATTCTAAATCAAATCATATTTAGGAGGCAAATATGACACTTAGTTGGTGAGCTGCTTCCATCAGAAAGGCCACATAGGCAGCCCTACAGAAATAGCCCAAACCCTGAACATCACGTATGCCCAGCAGATATGGCCCACCTTTGTGCATCTGCCTTCACAGGGCTGTGAGGAGCTCAAGTTCTTGAATGCATGACTAGCTTCTATTTCCCTCCTCATTTACTCTTCACATAAAATGGTGAAGATGGTTCCATGGAATGGAACCCCATTCCAACCTAACATACTCTTTATGTAAGACAGAATCTTGGGAGTCCTCTAAATCAGTGCATCCCAAAATGCGGGAGATTTCCATCAACATACAAATTGCTAGGGCCACTGGTTTAAAAATTCATTCTCTAGCATGTTTATACCCTAGACCTGCAAAATTATAACCTCTGAGTTGTGGGCCCAGGAACTTATATTTTTAACAAGTATTCTACATGCTATGAAACTCGAGAACCACTCATCTAAATTACCTTCTGTTCTTCACTTTCAAATTGTATCTATTCCTGAGTCCTTTGCATTCTAGCACCTAAATAATTTTTTAGTGTGTCTGTACTCTTGGTATCCCCTGCCACTGCCTTTCCAGAAACTAGTGTTTATTATGCAGATGTTTTCAGCAGTATCTTGACTGTTCTCCCAGGGCTCACACATCTCCTTTTCCAACCCATTTTTGCCATGTTCTATATAAAAGTAAATCTTGATTTTACAATGCTTCTGCTTAAAATCCTCCAGTGGTGCATAATATTTTAAAATAAATTCTAACTATGACCTTCAGGTTGGGGAAGCTCTGACAGCCTACCACTTGCCCATTCTTAGACAGCTGACTTGTGTTTCTGGGTTGTATCCACACTAACCCTCAAGCTGCCCCCCTCCTTGTTCACTAATGCCGTGGCATTTGCTTTTGCCTCTGCTTGGAATGCTGCGTAATTATTTATGTGATTTCTCCTTTCCACCTAGGCTCCCTCTATGGGCTGCCTGTTTCCCATTATGGATCCCCAAATGCCTGTTCATAGCTGGTGCTCAGTAAATATTATTTAATGAATGAATGCATGAATACTCAATACCTTCTAAGGTTCTCCCTCTTCTCTATATTCTGAATATCCTTTAAACTTCTTGCCTGTTAGAGGAAAGATGGTCCTGAAAAGCTGCCCCATACCATCCCAGAGATAAGTCCTCCTGCATGTTCTCTTACAGTTGACCCCTTGGCCTCACCTGGTCAGCTGATCAGTGGACTTCATATGTCCTGTGTATCAGACAAACTTGTTAGCATAAAAATGTGAATACAGTAACACTGACTAAAGAAGATACTTGGTAACTGGTTGGCTGAAGTCTACAGGTTAAAAAAGGAAACGAAGAAATGAGTAGTTCTTATCTTTAATACAGCTTCTAGATCACCTTCAGAGGTTTTGAAGCTTCAAGTCTGGGTGGAACACAGCCAATTTTATGTTTAAATGACTCATATGTTATAAAGGTAAATGTTATTACCTCTACTCTATTTCTAGTCATAGTACTTCTGAGAACAGATGTTGGGTTTTTTCCCCCACCCCATTCAATTATCAGGCACCAGCTAGATGCCCTACAGTTTAATTCAGTTCTCACACTGTCTGCCTAGAGTTAGTATCTGATCCAACAAGTCAAGGGCTCAGTCCCACTAGACTGTCCCCAACTTTAAACACCAGTTGTAAGTAGTAGGTCTCCAGGTCACCAACAACTTCTGTCCAACTTGGCTACAAATTGGAGGTTCCCATGTCTCGCTCCTCAGATTAGGTAATTTGCTATAACAGAACTCATAGAAACACTTGATATGTTTACCAGTTATTGTTTAATAAAGCATATGATAAAGGATACAGATGTACAGCCAGATGAAGAGCTACATTCGGTCAGGCCTGGAAAGATTCAAGCACAGGAGCTTCTGTACCTGTGGAACTGAAGTAAGTCACCCTCCTCCAGGATCATGGACGTGTTCAATAACCTGGAGACTCTCTGAACCCTACATTAGGGATCTTTATGGAGGCTTCATTATGTAGGCATGATTGATCATAAACTCAGTCTTCATCCCCTCTATTTCCCTGGAGGATGGTGGGTATGGTTGAAAGTTCCAATCTCCTAATTATGGCTTAGTCTTTCCAGTGACCATTCCCCACCTTGAAGTTATCCAGGAGCCCACGAGTAGCCTCCTTCCAACAAAAGACCCTCCTATCACTCAGGAAGTTCCAAAAGATTTAGGAGCTCTGTGTGAAGCACAGGGGTCCAAGACCAAATATTAGAACAAAAGAAGCTCCTAGTGCTCCTCTCACTTAAGGAATTATAAGGTTGTAGGAGTTGTGTGTCAGGAACAGGAGGGCAGAGACTAAATATGTATTTCTTATGTCACAGAGGTACACCATGAAAACTCACCCTGCAGCTTCTCTCTCCCAGCCACCTGGTTCCCAGTCTGGCAGCCCCTGCTAAGGACTAACACATTGCATAACTCCAGCGGGACACATTCACTGCTGTTGAGACCTTTAGTAGAATACAGGGCCTCTTTCTTAGTGATATCTTAGGAGTACTTTATAAGTTGTAGATACCAGTCTTTCATTAGTTATACGTGTCATTGTGTCATCATTTTTCAATTGATTTTCTTGGGTTTTCCATGTACATACCGGTCATATGCACATGATCATTTTACTTTCTTTCTAATTGTTTTTGAGGGAGTAGCTCGCTATCTCTAAAAGACATTTTATACATCCTTAGTATCCAAACAACTGGACTGTTGGTTTGTGTTCCTCCTGGTTGGTTCCCAAATAAACTACATGAGATAAAAGTACTTTTCAGATCATTAGGCCACATAATAAAAAAGGCTAGCAGAAATCATTCAAACTTCATCAAATAAATAGGAACAGAGAGAAGAATTTTAAAAAGACTAGTGCACTACCAGCCACAGAAGGTAGAAAAAGCAAGGGAGCAGCCAGAGGCGCATGGGTAGGCCAGTACTCTCCACCCTCACAGAGCAAAGTTCTAAGATAATGCATGCAGTTAAAAAATAATCTGCATGACCCACACAAGTATTTCTTTTGCATTGGTTGGGACTGAGTAAAAGCCATAGCATTTTTAGACTCAAGGTAGTGTGATAAGATGTGTTTCTCTTGGCCAAATTAGAAGAAAATCTTATTTGTTATGAGTGAAGGTGAGATATATAAACTCAGGAAGCAGAATTCCATTGTGTTTATTCAGGTTAACAGTTTTTGACAAAAAAAAATTTTAAGTTGAGGAGAAGGTTATACTGCTGGTGGCAAAGTTCTGGTGCAGAGGAGTATGCCTGGTGGAGTGAGTAAATGAATGGATGTTTGCAGGGGAAGAAGTATAGACTAGGAGGAGGCATGGAAGAACCTTCTGGGTTGATGCGAATCTTTTATATGTTGATCTGCTTTGAACAAATGGTGCCAAAACAACTGGATGTCCACATTATACTATATGCAAAAATTATCTCTAACTGGAAAAAGGATATAAGTGTAAGAGCTAAAACTATTAAATTTTAAAAGAAAACACAGTCTTTATGACCTTGCATTAGGCAACAGTTTTTCAGCTGTGACACTAAAAGCACAACAAACAAAAGAAAAAAATTGGATATCATCAAAATTTTAATTTTTTTCTGCGCCAATGGGTACCACCAAGAAAGTGAAAAAAACAACATACAGAATGGAAGAAAGTTTTGCAAATTATATGTCTTATAAATAACTTCTGTCTAGAATAGATAAAGAATTCATACAACTCAATAATAACAATAACAACCAGTTGAAAAGTGAGTAAATGATCTGAATAGACATTTCTCCAAAGAAGGTAGCAAATGGTCAATAAACACGTGCAAAGCTGTCCTATATCACTAATTATCAGATAAATGCAAATCAAAACCACAATGAAACACCACTTCACATTCTCTAAGATGGCTGTGATCAAAAAGATGAACAATACAAGTATTGGTGAGGATGTGGAAAAAATGGAATCTGCATATATTGCTGATAGGAATATATAGTCACTTTGGAATAAGTACCTGAAAAAGTTAAACAAAGTTGCCATTTGACCCACCAATTCCACACCTTAGTATATCCAAGAAAAGTGAAGACACCTGTCCACACAAAGCCTTACACGCTAATATTTATAACATCATTATTCATAACATCCAAAAAATAGAAAGAACTTATGTGTCTACTAGCTGGTGGTTTATTTATACAATGGAATATTACTTGTTGATAAAAAGGAATGAAGTACTGATACTGCTACAACTTGAATGGACCATGAAAACGTTATGCTACATGGAAGAAGCCAGTCACAAAAGACCACTTATTGAATGATTCTATTTATATGAAATGTCCAGAACAGGCAAATCCATAGAGACGGAAAGTGGATTTGTGGTTATCTAGGATGGAAGTAAATGGGGAGTAACTTTTAATGGGTACAGTGTTTCTTTTTTGAGTGATGAGACTGTTTTGAAATTGATTGCGGTGATCTTTGCTAACCTTGAATACACTAAAACCATTGAAGTTTAGATAGTTGAATTGTATAGTATGTGATTTATATCTCAATAAAGCTGCTACTAAAAATAATAGCAATGGTGAAGGGATTAGCCAAAGAACATACTTGTGTGACTCATAGACACAGACAATAGTCTGGGAACAGCCAGAGGGAAAGGGTCAGGGGATGGGTGGAGGCAAGCAAAGAGGGAGAAAGTGGGACAACTGTAATAGTGTCAACAATAAATTAATTTAAAAAATTAAAAAATATTAACAGTGGGAGTGTAAATGAATAAGATTGTCTATGAGTTGATAATTTTTGAATCTGAGTAAGAAGTACATGGAAGTTCATTATATTATTTTGTCTACTTCAGCTTCTGTTGTAAATTTTCCTTAAAAAAGAGTTTCCAGCACTCAACCTGCAAGTCTTATGATTAGGACTCCATATGACTGGTTGTGTTCTGTGTGTAAAGTAGGGGAACAGTATGTGCTTTTGCCCCTTATCCTCATTTCTTCCTGAGTTTCTGCTGCTTCAGTGTCTGTAAGCTCTTGCTCTGTCTATGGAAGGACTCATTTTAAAGCGGTTCTCTTTAGTCCATGTTACTGTTTCACCATGGACTAAAGGAGAGAGATGTCACTGCTGGGAATGTTTACCTTGATACAGCACTAGTAAGAGCTGATTAGGTGGGAGAATCTGTTTCAGAGTTCCCCAGAAACTGGTAAGTCCCTTCAGTAACACTGAATCATTGAGGGGTGGGAAATGTTGTCGGTGCAACTTCTGAATATTGTTTAGCATACAATATGTCTGCATACAGTGAATGTAGTCTGTGGGAGAGCTGAAGAGCATGGTGGTTTGCTTGGATGGAAGAAGCAGTATAGGATAAAAACACATATTCTTAGGGTGAGGAAAAGTTTATTCTTTCCCTTCACTGATTGATTAACAGCTGAAGGAGACAGCCACAGACAGTAGATTCCTGAAAGTCTCGGACAGACCTCCTAAGGTCAGACAGGGTCGACATCTGACATTATCAGAGGCAGATCCAGAAAGAAAAAACAGCAGTCTCCTACCATAGAAATTCACACCACAAAGTCAGGAAATCAAGACAGATCAATTGAAGAAGGAGAAGCCAAAAAGAAGAATCTCACAAATAATAGGAAGACAAAGAAATCCGCTCCCCCACTCGAAGGGAAAGGAGGAATCCCCACAAAGAGAACTAAAAGAAATAGAGGCAAGTAAACTATCAGATATTGAGTTCCAAACAACAGTTCTAAGGAAGCTCAATGAGCTCAGAGAGAATTGTAAAAACCTACAGAGAAACTATGAGGAACTTACTGCAAACTATATCAGCATGAAAAAGGACATAGAAACTATCCATAAGAGGCAAGAAGAAATGAAGAATACAACTTCTGAATTGAAGAACACAGTAGAAGGAATCAAAAGCAGGCTAGATGAAGCTGAGGATCGAATCAGTGACCTGGAGGACAAGGTAGAATAAAGCTCCCCAAAAAAGCAAGAAAATGAAAAAAGACTCAAAAAGAATGAAGAGGCATTAAGGGAAATGCAGGACAACCTGAAACATAATAATATCCATATAATAGGGATACCAGAAGGAGAAGAGGATGAGGAAGGGATAAAGAACCTGTTTGAAAAAGTCATGATGGAAAACTTCCCTCATTTGAGGAAAGAAAAAGTCACACAAGTCCAGGAAGCACAGAGGGTCCCATTCCAGAGGAACCCAGTGAGGCCCACTCCAAGACACATCATCATTAAAATGACAAATAGCAAGGACAAACAGAGAATCCTAAGGGCAGCAAGGGAGCAAGGGGCAGTAACATATAAGGGAGCCCCGGTACGGCTAGGAGCTGACTTCTCAACAGGAGCACTGCAAGCCAGAAGGAAATGGCAAGAAATATTCCAAGGAATGAAAAGCAAAGGCCTGCCACCGAGAATGCTCTACCCAGCAAGGATCTCAATTAAAATGGAAGGTGAAATAAGGGGTATCCCAGACAAAAGAAGGCTAAAAGAATACACCTCTGCCAAACCAGCACTGCAAAATATGCTAAAAGGACTCCTTTAAGAAGATGAAGAAAAAGAGTCTATGAATACTCAAATTGAGACAACTGTGCTAGAATAAACATGATTTAAAAATCTTTAAAAATAAATAAATAAAAAACAAAACAAAAAAACTCAGGAGCATGTATGGAGCCAAGGGAGTGTGGTAGCCTTTGGAGGGGGAAAGAAAGAGAGGATGCAAAGATAACTAAAACACATTACTTGCAAACAAGATGCCCACAAATCCTCTAGAGATGGTTAAAGAAAAAAACCAATATATAAATAGCTATAATAAGTTAAGGTGTGAAAAATGCAAGAGAACAGAGGGAGGCGCGGTAAGAAACCACATACGTTTATGAGGGAATCAGGAAGGTGAGCGTACATGGACGTCTTTTGACAAAAACATTTGAGGTTGGGTATGATTTTGTTCATGCAAAGGATGTGTGAACAAAAACAGAGAAGCCAGAAAACACAGAGTATGTTTGAGAAACAGCAGGTAGGCTTGAGCTGGAGCATAAAAAGATGTACGCATGAAAGGAAAAGCTCTAAAATCATTATTTGAGTGTGGATCATAGATCATCTTAAAGGGTAGGTTAAGAAGTTATTGTAATTTAGCAATGAGTAGGAACTGTCATAGGTTATCAGTGAATAATCAATCCAGATAAAATGCAAATCTATTTTCTTGGTCAGTTAGCACTGGACTGACAAAACATGACCAGGAACTGATTTTGATACTTCAACTGGAAAAATAAAGTGATTGTGATATAGTGAATGAGAATGAAAATGAAGGAATGTATGCAAGCAGTATGAGGGTTAGGACAGAATGTGGCTCAAGTTTCAGGAATAAACCTGAACAACTGTGGAAAAGAAAAGGTCAGGAGGGAAAACGTAGGTTTGAAGGAAATTGTTTATGATATTGGTATTGATAAGAGTTTAATGGATCCAAATGTTTGGGTTTGCTTTTAAGAGTTTCTTACTCTCAAGTGAGGGCCCTGTTTGAGGTCAGTTTCAGTAGCCTCACATTAGAGGTTATGGCCGAAAGTGCAGAAATGGATGAGATTGCCAGGGGTCAGAGAGAAGAGGCCAAAAGGATGATAGTGGGAACACTAGCCATTAAAGAACAACCTGAAAGGTGGGTATGAAAGGCAAGTGAGTATAGATAGAGTCTTTAGAAGGAGGCACTATACAGTTTTACAATGATTATCACTGACTAAACAATAAGTGTTTCATCACAGTTAAAAGCATGGAGATAACACTGCTATGATCAAATCCTAGATCTGCCACAAGTTATTTAAAATGTGTTGCCCAGTTTCCCCCACCCTTCACTCATATAACAGGTATACAGGTACCTGCCTCATAGGGTTATTGTGAGGAGTAAATGAATTAATACAAGTAAGGCGAGTCATTTGGAAGAATGCCAGAAAATGTTATTGAAAAATTAGCTATTAACTATTATTCATACAATATGATGTTGGGAAAATAGATTTAGGAGAATGAAGGTATTTGCAACCTTGTGAGAGGTAATTAAGACCAAGGTAAGACATGATGCAATAGTTTAAAGAGGAGCAAATTGATTTTTTAATAAAAATTTTAGTTTTAGTGACTTCAAGTGGTTTCTTAAAAGTGTATTTTCATGAATTCAGTGATCATTTTTTATTGTATTATTTCAGAGGAAATAAGGACAGATAGATGGTCACTGAGATTTTTTTTTTCTACCTTGAAGTTCTTAATAAATCTAGTAAGTTGTAGTAATTCATTTGTTTCCAAACTTTAATGAATTTTAAGTGGGTAGTATTTTGTATTTATCATTAAAATGGGTTTATATCAGAAAACTGAAGTGCAGTTTTGGTTGTTTATGATTTTTATTGGTGAATTTTTGTAAACTTATAACCAAAAATGATTAACAGCTGTGGAAAGAAAAACAGAAACGTTAACTACAGGAAATCAATTGCAGTGATTTCAGGAATCATATACAGTATTTAAAATTTTTTGCTGTCTTTTTGGAAAAAGATTAACTTAGCCACTGTAAGTTCCCTTACTCAGACCAGACTAATCTGTTTGTTAGGTGATTTTAACCTTAGCATTAGCCTTATTAATTTAATTATTAATTTTAAGAACCCAGTTTGTCTTTTATTTTTATTCTTATAAGTGCTATAATGTCACAATTTTACTTTTATTATATATGTAGAAAAATATTTTTTATTTATTAAAACTGTTGTTGGAACTTCAGAATATTTGAATTTTAAAATGGTCATCATCATAATGTATTTTTTAATTTTTTTAAAAAATTTTATTTATTTACCTTTAGAAAGAAGAGAAGGGAGGGAGAAAGTGAGAAACATCATTGTGCGAGAGATATATCGATTGATCGCCTTTCTTATGCCCCCACCCAGGGACCTCACCTGCAACCCAGGCATGTGCCCTGACTGGGAATCGAAACAGTGACCTTTCAGTCCTCAGGCTGGCGCCCAGTCTACTGAGCCACACCAGCCAGGGTGTATTCTTTTATTTTTAAGGACTTCCTAATCAATTTTTCTTGTCAGTAATCATCCAGTATAATAAGCACTTGTGTTTTAGGAATCTTTATGGTTTACAAAATATTTTCACATACCTTTTTATTATTCAGTTCTCATGCAACATAATTAATCAGTATTGTCACCCTTATCCTATACAGATGAAGAGACGGTTTCAATGAGATTACAATTTGCTTAAGACTATTAATGGAACTGGATTTCTGATTATGTTCTTCCAGCTCAGAATTCTGTATCCCTGAGCTCTTTCTGTTACATTACTATAATTTTACCAAACAAACATAGCTGTTTTCAGAAATTAAGTAAGTCTCGAAAAAAGTGTTGTTCTCAGTCATCCCTGCTCTCCATTCCCTGACACACACACACCCATTGGCAAATGTCTGTAGAAATTGTTGATTGTTGCACAGTGGGCTGGGGTTGCAGGTGCTACTGGCATTCTAATGAATACAAAAAAAGTGAGCTGCCAGACATTCTGCAAAGGACAGCACACCCTGTCTCCCCACACTGGAAATGATCTACCCCGGAGTGTCAGCATCACCAAAGATGGGGAACCTCTTCAGAAAGAATAAGACCTATTTACCCATTCTTGACCTGGATACTGAGATCCCTTCATACATGTCTGAAGTATTTTCTACTTTTCCAAAAACTATTTAAAATCTCATTTTTAAGATAGTTTAACATAAAGGTGATTTTCTTTTATACAGCAAGCATAATGTGGAGTATTTCAGTGTCACTACTACAAAACAGTCACAGGGACATAAAGTACAGCATAGAGAATAGTGTCAATAATATTGTAATAACTATGTATGGTGCCAGGTGGGTACTAGGAACAACGTGGGGATTACTTTATAAATTATATGATTGTCTAGCTCCCCTGCTGTACACGTGAAACTAACACAAAATAATATTGAATGTAAAATGTAATTGAAAAATGAAATTTAAATTAAAAACCAAAGAAAAATAATAAGCATTAATCCTATGCTGGGATGATCAAAGATGGTGGAGTGAGTGGAAGTTACACTAACCTCCCAACCCCAATCTGGCATTATAACTAAATTGTAGAGAAATTACCCAGAATAAACAACTGAACAGTAGTGAGAGAGAAGCCTTATAATCAGAGACAGACAGAAGAAACAGCTTCAGCACAATGTGACTGATAGGGAGTGTAGATGAGATGCGAGAGGGCTGGCTGCGTTCTCTCAGGCTGGAGGAATATGTCAGCAGCTGGGGAATCCCCCTGAGAAGTGTGGGATGTAAACCACAAGCCGGGCTCCCCTTCATGGCTTTCACTTAAGAGCTGTGAAAGTATACAACGTCCAGCTGCAAAAACTTGCAGGGTTTCTCTCTGCCAGAGAGATGGCTGGAGATTCAGAGAGCCATTTAAAGGGCCAATGCATCAATTTTCATTTGCAGCCACTTACACTAGATTCCAGCAAACTGGAGAGCAGAGTGGACTGGAGCTGCTTGAGGAGAGACTGGGGATGAAGGCTTTAGGCAGAGGACTGAGAGAGCAGCCGCTGGTATCCTGTGTTGAGTCATCCTCGTGCTGAGTCATCATCCCTACAGCAGCAGCCATCCTGCTCAGACAGTCCACTCCCCTCCAAGAAGCATCAGTCTGAAGGGAAGTAATTGCCCTGCCCCCAGGAGTTACTCAGCCCTACCCTGTGGAGCTTAAGCCTGGCTGCTGATTGCAGAGTGACTAGATTAACAACTGAAGGAGTCAGCCACAGACAGTAGGTCCCTGGTAGATCCTCCTCCACCAAAGGCAGATCCAGAAAGGAAAAACAGTAGTAAATACTAGATGCTACTGAGACAAATTCCACCATGGTCTTCCTCATGATTTGTGATATTTTATCTCCTGCATAGTTTTTTAATATTCATTCCTTTTCTTTCAAGTGTGTGCCTATTAAGTCACTAGATTTTATATTATAGTTTATTTCAATTCTCATTTTGTTCCTTCCTTATTCCATTTACCTTCTTCTTTCCTCATTTTTTTTGCTTTAAATTTTGTTCTTTCTCTAACTATGATTTGTTTCCATTCCACACTCTTACTATTTCTCCCCTGTCCAGCCTATCAAAACCAATTTTCTTGTCAGTGGTCATCTCACCTTCTTTATCCCACTCAAAATACCTACATTTTCTCTCCACCTTTATCAGTCTTTGATCATTGGTTGTGACTAGGGTAGTTGTCATTGCATTTTTACAGTTTTATATCTACATCTTGACTATTTTTGTATTTCAGATCTCAAATTTTACCACCCCCCCTACTCCATTCTGCCGCCATCCTGCCTATTCTTGTTTTCATCTGAAATTTTAATTTTTCCCCGTCTTAGCCTGGTTTTTAGTCCTCACTCTTAATAGTCCCTCTCCTCTGTCATTTCAAAATCACTTCCCTTTCCTCTAGACATCTCAAGCTTTTCATTCTTTCTTTTTCCCCTATATCATTCCCACTTATATTATTCTTGGCTCATTTGTTGTTGATAGTGCTGTGGTGGATCTTTTTCTCCAATTTGGTTCCTTTTTTAAAGAAAAATATTTCTTCCCTTTTTCTCTCTCTCTCACTTTATTTTTTATTTGTCTTTAAACTTAATGTTATGTTTCCCTTGTATTACTCCATTCCAATTTCTTCATTTCCTTTTTACTTATGATATAAATTTTACTTTCTTTGTATTGCCCCAGTTCCCTACTCTTATTAGTCCTCCATCTACCCTCTCAAAGTCATTTTTCTATCAGTTACTCATCTCATATTCTCTTTTCCTTTCTTATAATAGTCTTAATATGTTTACACTCATTAATATTGGCTCATTTGCTGTTGATAGCAGGATTGCGGGTGGGAGTTATTTTCACAGGTGTAGGTTTGTTTCCTGAGCTATGGGGTTTTTCTGGCAGCACCAGCACATCAGCATAAAACATGTGGTGAGCGGAGTGACTCTCAGTCAGCCTGCTGGAGGCAAGAATCCACCAAAGAATGACCCAAAAACAACCAAAATCTAATTACATCTAGGGAGCCACTATAAAAGGCATAAAGGGCATCGAAAGAGATCAAGTCCAGGAGATCAAGGAGATAGCACCACTGAATCCCACAAGTCTCCTGCTGTAGAAGTTCACACCACAAAGACAGGGAGTCAAAGCAGATCAATTTAAGACATGGAAACAAACAAGAAGAGACTCCCCTAAAATGGAGAGACAAACAACCACCAATCAAAAGGAAAGGAGGAATCCCCAGAAAGTGCTCAGTGAAGTAGACAAGTACTGTCAGACATTAAGTTCAAAACAACAGTTATAAGGAAGCTCAATGAGCTCAGTGAAAATTACAAAGAACTACAGGGAAGCTATAAGGAACTCAGTGTGAACTACATCAGCATGGAAAAGGACATAGAAACTCGATAAGAGCCAGGAAGAAATGAAGAATACAGTTTCTACATTGAAGAACACGGTAGAAAGAATGAAAAGCACGCAAGATGAAGCAGAGGATCAAATCAGAGATCTGGAGTACAAGGTAGAAAAAACTTCCTAGAAAGAGGAAGAAAAGAAAAAAATACTAAAAAAGAATGAAGAGGATTTAAGAGAGCTACAGGACAACATGGCATGTAATAATATCTGTATAATACAGATACCAGAAGGAGAAGAAGAGGAGCAAGGGATAGAAAAACTGTTTGAAAAAGTAATGACAGAAAACTTCCCTAATTTGATGAGAGAAAAATTCACACAAATCCAGGAAGCACAGAGAGTCCCAATCAAGATGAACCCAAAGAGGGCTGCTCCAAAACACATCATAAATAAAATGTCAAAATTCAAAGACAAAGAGAGAATCTTAAAGGTAGCAAGGGAGAAACAGAAAGTAACAGACAAGGGAGCTCCAATAAGGCTAGCAGCTGATTTCTCAATGGAAACACTACGAGCCAGAAGGGAATGGCAAGAAACATTCCAAGCAATGAAAAGGAAAGGCCTGCAACCTAGACAGCTGTACCCAGCAAGGCTCTTATTTAAAATGGAAGGCAAAATAAGGAGTTTCCCAGACAGAAGAAGGCTAAAAGAATACACCTCCACTAAACCAGCTTTGCAAGAAATACTAAAAGGACAGCGTTAAGAAGGTGAAGAAAAAGAGTGAGAGAGAGAGGAACACAGGCACAAAGGGGAAAAATTGAAATGAATAAGTACCTATCAATAATGACCTTAAATATAAATAGATTAAATGTTCCAATCAAAAGTCATAGCATAACTGAATTGATAAGAAAACATGACCCACATATATGCTTCCTGCAAGAGACCCACCTCATACCATAAGACTGGCATACACTGAAAGTGACGGGTTGCAAAAAAATATTTCAAGCAAATGGACAGGAAAAAAAAAAGCTGGGGTAGCAATACTTTTATCGGACAAAATAGATTTCAAAACAAAGGCCACAAAAATGGACACAAGGAGGACACTTCATAATAGTGAAAGGGAGAATCCATTCAGGAAGACATAAACATTGTAACCTATATGCACCCAACATAGGAGCACCCAAATATATAAGGAAAATCTTAGAGGACTTCAAGAAAGATATAGACAGCAACACACTTACAGTAGGGGATTTAATGTCCCACTGTCAATAAAGAATCAACAAGGATACTGTGGCACTGAATGATGCTCTAGATTAAATGAACTTGATATATACAGAGGCATTCATCCCAAAGAAGCAGAATACACATTCTTTCCAAATGCACATGGAACATTTTCAAAGATAGACGACATGATAGGACACGAAACAAACATCAACACATTCAAGAAGATTGAAATCATATCCAGCACTTTCTCAGATATGGTAGTTTGGAACTAGAAATCAACCTCAAGGGAAAACACTCAAAACATTCTTCCACGGGGACAGAATAACATGTTATTAAACAATGAGTGGGTTAACTATGAAATCAAGAAAGAAATCAAAAAGTTTCTGGAAACAAATGAAAATGAACACACAGCACCCCAAAACCAATGGGACACAACAAAGGGAGTCCTGAGAGGGAAGTTCATAGCAATACAGGCCTACCTTAAAAAGACAGAAAAATTTCAAATAAACAACCTAACCCTAAATCTACAAAACCTGGAGGAACAATAACAAACAAAGCGCTGAGTGAGGAGAAGGAAGGAAGTAATCAAGATCAGAGCAAAATTAAATGACAGAGACTAAAGTAAGAATTCAAAGGATCAATAAATCCAGAAGCTGATTTTATGAAAAGATAAACAAAATCGACAAGCCTTTAAGCAGACTCAACAAGAAAAAAAGAGAGAAAACCAAAACTTAAAATCAGAAACAAAAGAGGAGAAATTACAAGCAATACCACAGGAGCACAAAGTATTGTAAGAAATTACTACAAACTGTATGCTGAGAAAGTTGTAACCCTGGGTAAAATGGATCAATTCCTGGAAATACATAATTTTTTTTATGAGGCCAGCATCATTCTAACCCCAAAACCACATAAAGACAAAACAAAGAAAGAAAACTACAGGCCAATATCACTGATGAATATAGACACTAAAATCATCAATAAAATATTGGCAAACCAGCCTCAGCAATATATTAGAAAGATCATATACCTTGATCAAGTGGGGTTCATCCCAGGTCATACCACTGCAAGGATGGTACAATATATGCAAATCAGTAAATGTAATACACCACAT
This sequence comes from Pteronotus mesoamericanus, assembly GCF_021234165.1. Lineage (NCBI taxonomy): Eukaryota > Metazoa > Chordata > Mammalia > Chiroptera > Mormoopidae > Pteronotus > Pteronotus mesoamericanus. The sequence goes on from NW_026555304.1 coordinate 3,483,322, forward strand.
AAACAATATGAAAGACAAAAGCCACGTGATCATATCAATAGATGCTGAAAAAGCATTTGATAAAAGTACCGCTCCCATTTATAATAATTAAAAAACACTCAGCAAAGCGGGAATAGAGGGAGTATATCTGAACACAGCAAAGGCCATATACAAGATACCTATAGCCAACATCATACTCAACGGGCAGAAACTAAAAGCTTTCTACCAAAGATCAGGCACAAAGCAAGGGTATCTGCTTTCACCACTTCTGTTCAACATAGCATTGGAAGTTCTAAGGACAGTGAAAAAAAAAAAGGACATCCAAATTGGAAAGGAGAAACTAAAGTTGTCATTGTTTACAGATGACATGATAGTGTACATAGAAAACTCTATAGACTCCACCAAAAAACTACTCGACCCAATAAATGAATCTGGCAAAACAGTGGTATGTAAAGTCAATATTCGGAAATCGAAGGCATTTTTGTACACCAAAAATGAAATATCAGAAAAAAAAATTAGGGAAAAAAATCCCACTTACTATAGCACGAAGAAAAAGTACCTGGGAATGAACCTAACCAAGGATGTAAATGACCTGTACTGAGAAAACTACAGAACTCTGGAGAAAGAAATTAAGGAAGACACAAATAAATGGAAGCATATAATGTGTTCATGGATTGGAAGAATTAACATCATTAAAATGTCCATACTTCTCAAAGTAATTTACACTTTAATGTAATCCCTATTAAAATACCAATGACATATTTCACAGGTGTAGAACATACATTTCAAAAATGTATATGGAACATAAATGACTCCGAATAGTCACAGTAGTTTTGAGAAAGAAGAACAAAGCAGGATGGATCACAACACCTGATACCAAACTATATTACAAGGCCACTGTAATCAAAATAGTCTGGTAGTGGCATAAGAACAGACATGTAGATTAATGGGACAGAATAGTGAGCTCAGAAATAAACCCATGTCTCTGTGGTCAATTAATATTTGACAAAGGGACAAGACCATAAAATGAAGTAAAAATGCCCTCTTCAACGAGTAGTGTTGGGAGACCTGGTCAAGTACATTTTAAAAAATGACACTAGACCACCAACTTTTACCATATACAAAAATAAACTCCAGATGGATAAAAGACTTAAATATGTCATGTCACCATAATAATGCTAGAGGAGAACATAAGTAGAAGAATTTCAGATATCCCCATGCAGCAATATTTACACCAATATGTCCCCTATAGCAAGAGATAGAAAGGAAAGAGTAAACAAATGGTTCTACATCAAATAAAAAAGTTTCTGCATGGCTAAAGAAAACATCATCAAAATGAAAAGGGAACCAACTATATGGGAAAATATATTTGCTTATGATATCTTGCAAAAAGGTTTGATCTCCAAAATATATGAAGAACTCATGCAACTCCACTCCAGAAAGACAAACAATCCAGTTGAAAATGGGCAAAGGGTACTTCCAGCCAAGATGGAGGCATAGGTAGATATACCTTGTGTACTCACACAAGCAAAAGAAGGACAACAAATGGATTTAAATACAAAAAACAACCAGAACTGCCAGAAAAGTGAACTATATGGAAGTCCAACAAACAAGGAGTTAAAGAGGACATTCGTCCAGACTGCTAGGAAGGGTGGAGATGGGCAGCAGGGTTGGACAAGAAGGGGTGGCAAAGTGGCTGCTGGCAGACTGGGATATCCCACGTTTGCGTGCAGATAGACCAGAGGAACAACTGGAGAGTGAGAGAGACCCAGAGTTCCAGCACTGGAAAATAAAGACTCAAAACCTCTGGCTGTAAAAAAACCTGTGGGTGCTGCGGCAGTGGGAGAAACTCGCAGCCTCACAAGAGAGTTCGTTGGAGAAACCCACAGGGTCCTAGAACCAGAAGGGCCCGATTTGCTTCTGGGTAGTGAGGGGAAACACTGAAAGCAGAGTGAGAGCCGAGCAAGCAGCATTCTTCCTTCTCTGACCCCTCCCCCACATACCACGCCACAATGCAGCGATGTTCATCGTCCAGTCCTGCTGAATACCTAAGGCTCTGCCCCTTACAATGTAACAGGTGTGCCAAGACAAAGAAATATGACATGAATGAGAGAATAGATCAAAACTCCAAAAAAAAAAAAAAAACTAAGCAATGAAAATATAGCCATCCTATCAGATGCAGAGTTCAAAATACTGGCAACCAGAATGCTCACAGAAATGGTTGAGTATGGTCGCAAAATAGAGGAAAAAGTGAAGGCTATGCAAAGTGAAGTAAAGGAAAACATACAGGGAGCCAACAGTGAACGGAAGGAAAGTGGGAGTCAAATCAACAATTGGGAGCAGAAGGAAGAAACAAACATTCAACCAGAACAGAATGAAGAAACAAGAATTCAGAAAAATGAGGAGAGGCCTAGGAGCCTCTGGGACAACTTTAAATGTTCCAAGATCTGCATCATAGGGGTGCCAGAAGGAGAAGAGGAAGAACAAGAAATTGAAAACTTATTTCAAAAAATAATGAAGGAGAAATTCCCCAATCTGGCAAAGGAAATTGACTTCCAGGAGATCCAGGAAGCTCAGTTCCAGAAAAGTTGGACCCAAGGAAGCACACCAAAGCACATCATAATTAAGTTACCCAAGATTAAAGATAAGGAGAGAATCTTAAAAGCAGCAAGAGAAAAGGAGACAGTTACCAACAAGGGAGTGCCCATAAGAATATCAGCTGATTTCTCAAAAGAAACCTTGTAGGCAAAGAGGGCCTGGCAAGAAGTTTTCAAAGTCATGAAAGACAAACACCTACATCCAAGATTACTCTATCCAGCAAAGCTATCATTTAGAGTGGAAGGGCCAATAATGGGCTTCCCAGATAAGGTCAAGTTAAAGGAGTTCATCATCAAATCCTTATTATATGAAATGTTAAAGGGACTTATCTGAGAAAAAGAAGGTCAAAACTATGAACAGTGAAATGACTACAAACAACGGTCAACAACTGAGCCTAAAACAGAAACAAACTAAGCAAACAACTAGAACAGGAACAGAATCACAGAAATGGAGATCAAATGGAGATCACAGTGTTGGGGAGAGGGGAGGATGGGGGAAAAAGTGCAGGATTTAAGATGCATAAATGGTAGGTACAAAGTAGACAGGGAGAGGCTAAGAATAGTATAGGAAATGGAGAAGGCAAAGAACTTATATGTATGACCCATGGACATGGACTAAGAGGAAGGAATGCTGGTGGGAGGCAGTTGCAGGGCTGAGGGAAATAAAAGGGGTGGAAAAAAACAGGGAAACTGTAATCACATATGAATAAAGTACACTTTTAAAAAAATAGGCAAAGGACCTGAACAGACACTCCTTCAAAGACGGCATACAGAGGGCCCAGAGGCAGATGAAAGGATGCTCAGCATCAGTAGCCAAGAGAGATGCAAATTAAAACTGCAATGAGATACCACTCCGCACTGGTCAGAATGACCATCACTAACTAATCAACAAACAACAGGTGCTGGCGAGGTTGTGGAGAACAGGGAACCCTGGTACACTGTTGGTAGGAATTCACACTGGTGCAGCCACTGTGGAAAAAAGTATGGAATTTCCTCAAAAAAAAAACCAAAAAATGAAACTACCTTTTGACCTGGTGATTTCACTGCAGATATTATACCCTAAGAATCCTGAAACACCAATTCAAAAGAACCTATGCACCCCAATGTTCACAGCAGCATTATTTCCAGTAGCCAAGTGCTAAAAAGAGCCCAAGTGCTATATTTACAGAATGGAATACTACACAGCAGAAAGAAAGCAGGAACTCCCACTCTTCACGACAGCATGGGTGGAACTGGAGAGCATTGTGCTAAGTGAAATAAGCCAGGCAGTGAAAAACAAATACCATATGATCTCATCTGTAAGTGGAACCTAATGAACAAAACAAACAAGCAAGAAAAATAGGTCAGAGGACATGGAAATGAACAAAATGACAGTGACCATAGGCAAAGGGGGAGGAGGATAACAGGAGAAAGAAGGGGAAGGGTCAAGGAACACATATAAAGGACCCATCGACAAGGACAACAGTGGGGAGGATTGAATATAAGAGGCGGGTCAGGGCAGGGGAAAGCAATGGGATACTCGGGACGACTGTAATTGAACAATTAAAAAAATTTTTAAATGCTATGCTAAAAAATGTTGCTCTATATTGATTTTTATGAAAAATAACACCCCCATGGCAGAAGAAAAATTCAATCAAAGCACAAATGTTTTACTTCAAACCAATTTTTAATGGTCTCCTGATTTCCCAGTTTTACTTATGTTGAATGCCAATTAAAAAATACATGAAGTACTCTTGTTTTATTCAGAGCTTTTTGGTTTTTTGTGTTTTATTTAATGCTCTGCCTATTTAGTTAGTACCTGCTATGTTTTTCAGAGTTATCCAGTCTGTGCATATTTGAGGAGATAATTTTCTGTAGAGTTTAGAGTGTCTGGCTTTCCAACCAAGGCCTTATAAAGGAACATCTTGAAAACACCCCTTAGCTCTGAGATGAGAATGTTACATAACTTACCAATTGACATACTATGAAAAGCTTATAGTAACTTTGATAATAAAATATGAGTTACAGATTTTATATAAACACTCAACTATACATTTTATAGAGGTTTTATAAGTGAATAATTTAAAAAGTAAAGCATGTGCTGTAGCTCAAAAAGCAGCTCTTATGAATAGCATCTGTCAAGATGGTCATTACACTTACTGAAGGTTTTGTTATAAAGGGTCAGTTTTAAACATAAAGACAGTAAGGCCCTAAGACATGATAATTTGAATAAGATTACATCAAACCATACTTTAACATTTTTAGAAATATTACAGTTCAACCTCAAATTATTAAAGAACAAATAAGAATAGTATAATGTACTCTTCATCTCACTGCCTTGTTAATTTTGTTTTCTTAACAGCAAATAAAAGAACACAGATATTGCTAAGTCAAGCATTCCATTTACAGTACAGTTCTTTTTAACACATATTTGGTAACAAAGTGTTAAATACTCAGTGTCTTCTTTTTTTTGAGAAAGAATATCCAAGCATGAGATATATGCAAAATCATGTGTATGTGAAAAGAAAATGCAGTCGATGCTTGTTTCTCTTAATTCTGATATATCAATAGCTTTGCAAAATTCTGATGAAATTTTTTGTCCTAAAGTCAGTCACTGGATATACCATATGGGAATAGATTTTTGCTTCTGAGCATAATACCAACATTAATAATAGAGTTCAAGTACCCCAAATGCAACAATTTTTAATTTTAGATTAAATGGATATTATTAATTGCTAATTATTATTCTCTGAAGTTCCCAAGCTGAACACTCATTCTGCTCAAAACACAACGAAATGTTGCAGGTTGCACTTCCCAGTACTTCATCGGGTTGTTGAATAAACTTATTGCACTGTATAAAGATTTCTTCATCTTTGGCACTGTTGGGCAGAAGTCATTCACTCCCACTTTTGTAATTGAATTAGAATGAAGGAAGATTACCTGTTTTAGTAGGGAAAAGAATGGATTTTAAATACATAGTACATGTAAAAGAATATACTCTTTATAGTTCATAGGCTTATTTTACACTGATTTGAATGTATTTCACTTAAAATGTACTCATTTATAACTGTTAAATACTTAATTTAACAACTCAAGCTCATGTGTTATACACAAAAGTGTTTTATGTGTGCAGTATGATACAGGACTCATGCCGAGGCCTAGAGCACACTGCTTGGTAGACATCATTCTTCTCTACACATGTATGGGGGGTGGAGGTGAGTAGGGGGGGTGGGGTGTGTGTGTGTGTGTGTGTGTGTGTGTGTGTGTGTGATCATTTCAGTGCCATATGTACAATAATTTTAAAAGTGTTTTAAAAGTATTAGAGCCCTGAATAGTGTGGCTCAGTTGGTTCCACAAAGCAAAGGGTTTGATACCAGGTCGGGGCACTTGCCTGGAATGCGGGTTTGGTCCTCAGTCCCTGGTTGGGGTGTGTACAAGAGGCAACTGATCAGTGTTTCTCACATCAATGTTTCTCTCCCTTTCTCCCTCTCTCTCCCCTCTCTAAAATAAATAAGTAAGTAAGTGTTTTTAAAAGTATTAAAAATGAGCAGAATAATGCAATTTAATGCTTCAAGAATTAGGCTTGCAGTATGAATGTGAAGAATCCAGCATTTTATGTAATCAAGGAAGGGAAGTGTAGAGCTGCATTTTTGTAAGTTGTTTTATAGAAAAATGTATCTATCATCATCTTAAATATATATCTGTAATACAGCATCAGTAGTTGAATATTTGCACCAATGCAGAAAATGCAATATTATTAGTTTTGTATATGTCTTTAAATTAAATTATTATTGAGGATGGACAATATATAATCTTCTTTTCATTCCCTTTAAAACTCTAAATTCCTTCTTTGGGCTTTTTTGGCAACTGAAATTTCTGGGTAGTAAAAACAATATACTTAACTGATAGCAGTTTGGCATATTAAAAAAGTTGGACCCTTTTGCTGGCAAAGCTAAGATATTGGTCTGGCTGTTTCTCTGGAATCTGCCTTTATGTCTTGGTGAGATTGACCTGAGCCAGTCATGAGAATTCTAGGCATTACTAAAACCTTTAAGTTTAATGTTAGAGTCCCCCCTGTGCCTCTGTCTTGGCGATTTTGTGACAGATGCTTTTGTGATTGCTGTGCATTTCCCAGAAGCTCAGTGTCAGTGCAAGGTGTCATTTATCACCATACTGACTGCATTGGAAATGGGAACCAGCGCTGGACACATGTCTGTTTGCTTTATGAATAGTCATTAAGTTGTACCCTTATGACTTGTGTTCCTCTCTCTTTGTATTAAAATTCTATTCATTTTGTTTAAGTGCTAACAAGAGTGTGGGTAGACTTAAGAGCTCCCAGAAGCTGGGATCAGAGTTGTGGACTCAAGTACGCAAAGATGGGACAGCTCTAGAGAGAAATGACTCAGGTCCAGCTTGCTGGTTAAAAATAGACATTTAAATCTACGACTTTAAAAAGTAAGAGCAAAAGCTGTAACTTTGAGATGAACACCTGCATATAGCAAATTCATTTTGATGGCTTGCATCTCAAAAGAGTGTAGTTAACAAAACTTTTAAAGATAAATAGGAAAGAAATGTAGAAGCAAGTAGTTGAAAGCCCAGCTTTGTTCTCAATATGTTTTTGCTTCTTGGAAGATGAGAACATTGTACAGCGAGAAGTCATTCACTCCCACTTTTGTAATTGAATTAGAATGAAGGAAGATTACCTGTTTTAGTAGGGAAAAGAATGGATTTTAAATACATAGTACATGTAAAAGAATATACTCTTTATAGTTCATAGGCTTATTTTACACTGATTTGAATGTATTTCACTTAAAATGTACTCATTTATAACTGTTAAATACTTAATTTAACAACTCAAGCTCATGTGTTATACACAAAAGTGTTTTATGTGTGCAGTATGATACAGGACTCATGCCTGTCACAAAATCGCCAAGACAGAGGCACAGGGGGGACTCTAACATTAAACTTAAAGGTTTTAGTAATGCCTAGAAAACAGAAAAGCATATGAGAAGAAGAGACTAAGGTGAAATGAGGTTACGTATGGATTCTTAATTTGAGGTCTGTAGATGAGAATCAGGGAGATCTGTAAAACTTCTAAAACTTTGTGCAAAAGGTTGTTTTCATTTTTATTCTTGAGAGGATCTCTATGTAATTCTCCAAGGATTCTGTGGCCCCTCCCAGCTAGTCAGGAGTTGCCAGATTAAAGGAAAATGATTTTTAGTAATGAACAAGAAATGTGACCCTCTAATGTTCCAAATACTGACTTTTGATTTTATATTATGGCTTGAATTTTTTAAAAAGCATACACACTTCTAACCTAGCACCACTTTGGTAGTTAAAATACCTAGGAACTTGTCCACATGGTTTGCCTTTATTAAGCATGCCCAGAATAAAAGAATATGTGGTCTTACTTGATTTCCTCCACATAGCCACTGCCACCCAGAAACCTGAAATTAGTTAGTACCTGTGTCATAATGGCCTTGGCAGTTTCAGTAGGAGAAAAGGAAGGATGGACATGGGTTACCTGAGTGTTTTAGCTGATGTTCCCATAGAAACCATCCTCCACGCGCTCTCCAACTTTACCCTTGGAACTTGGTTTTTGCTTTAGGTGTTAATAGATTTCATAAGAACAAAGAAAAGTACTAATATCTACTTGTATAAAACACAAGTAGAATGTCTTACCTGGAGGTATTTCAACTCCTGTAATCCTGAAGGGATTTTTCTTAGTTTATTGTTTTCCAAGTGTATTTCTCTTATGCGTGGTATGTTAGCAAGACTTCCATTTTCAATATCTGTGATTCTGTTGTTTCCTAGGCCCAGCCTAAAAGTGATATAAAATTCATCAACTCTGAAGAATGGAGTGATACAGTCAGATGAAAACATGAAAGAGTTAGAAATATAAACCTGTCCTATATATGTGTTCAGAGGAAGGTATTTCATGGTTTTATTTAATAACCTATTTCAGTATGTTACCAGCCCTCTCCTCCACTCTCAGAAAATTCTTTGTGTAACATTTGAAAATTGTTTCCTCATCCTACTTGGTGCCTCTTCCATTATTGAAACAGAATAATAGCAGTACTTTCCAGTTTTCCTTTCAAAATCTCCAGTAGTATCAATATAATCTTGACTAGGTCCCTATAATATTCTCCAAGAAATTTCATTAATATCTTCATCATATAGACTACCACTTGTAAGTTAGAATTTGGGGAATTTTTACCTTTGCAGATCCTTGTATCGTTTAAAATCCTCAAGTTCCACTGTTGAAATTTTATTAAAATCTAAATGAAGCTCTAATAAAGTTGATGGTAGTTCTAATGATAAAGAGAGAAAGGTGTGTTAGATCAAGTAAGATCAAGCCCCATTGATTGTACTTGTTAAGTTTCACATTATAGTCTTAGGTAATTTTTTAGGAATCTACTTTTATTAAACTTTCTATTATGGAAACTTTCACACCTACAGAAAAATGGAAGCTGGTATTACAAACTATCTTGCTGTTGCCCAAGTTCAACAATTATCTTAGTATTTCCAATCTTGTTTCATCTACCCCATTAGTTATTGATTATTGATTTTTTTAATTGAAATTTTTGAGGTGACCTTGGTTAATAAAATTATATCACTTTCAACTTTACAGTTCTGCAATACAACATCTGTATATTGTATTGTGTTCACCACCCAAAGTTAAGTCTCCTCCTGTCATTTATGCCCTCGTTATTGTCCTCTACCTTCCCTTATCCCCCTTTCTCTCTGCTGTTTTCTATGTCTATGAGTTTTGTTCTCTCTCTTTTTTTTTTTTTTTTTTTTTGCTTAATCACTTCACCTTTTTCACCCAGCCCACCAACCCCCCTTCTCTGATTACTGTTATTAAAAACAACTGATTTTTGTTTACTCATTTTTTTTGCTGGCCTATTTAAAATTAAATTCTATGCACAATGTTATTTCACTTGTAAAAACTTTACTAGATGTCTTTAATTCATAAAGTCATCTCCTATTTATATAATCATCATGTGAATATCACATCTAACAAAATTAATCATAATTATCTACTAAATCTAATATTAATTTCCCTAATGATCTCAAATATATTATTTTGCAGTTGATTTGTTCAACTTGGGATCCTAATAAAGTTTACAGAATACATTTATTTGGTTCTTATGTTTCTAAAAATCTATTCTTCTACTATATTCTCCCTCCTTTTCTTCCTCTTCTATCAAATTGTTTCAGATATTGATTTGTTTGAGATACGCATTTGTGAGATTGGCTGATGACTTCCCAAGATAGTTTATCATGGTCCTCTAGTCCTATTAATTCTTAGGACCTAGTAGTTAGATCTAGAGACAGACCAAGTTAGACTCAGAAGATCACCCTTTCACCTGATGCTCTTGGCATTCATTGATGACTGCTAGGTCCATTACTTCATTAAGAATGGGAACATGATGATTTTCCTGATTTTGTCATTCTTTAAGCATTTATTAGGTGGAATTTGCTAAAGAATTTTTTTCTTCATCAGTTATTTAGTTACTGTGTAATAGAGCCTTGCAGAAAAGCTTGATTCTTTCAAGAAATGAATTAGTACAATACCCAGGAGTAACCAGTGAATTTTTTTTTTTTAAAGATGGTGGCAGAGTAGGAGAGTTTATCTCATACCACCTCCCAGAACCAAGCTGAAAATAAAAATAAAGAGAGGAACTTCCACCTTAAATAAACAACTGAGGACTGCCTAATGAGGAGATACTTAACCAATCATGGGCAGAAACCACCTCATGACTGGTAGAAGGGCAGGCACACAAAAGGGGCCAGCATCATTTTCAGAGGTGGCTGGGTTACGACCAAGATGGGGGCATGGCGGAGGGAGCCGCCCCCAGAGAGGAGTGAGGCCTGGACCTCAGACCATGCTCCCAAGCATAGAGTGCCAGTGTTGGGATCACCCACCCATGCAGCATGCAGTGGTGAAAGGCCATGGGTTTTTTTGCCTGACAGAATAAGTAGGAACCTGCTTGAGACAACGCCACCTTTGTTTTTTTTCTTTCTTTTCTTCTAAGGGGCCAGTGCAGAGATTCTGTGTTCCCAGCCACTCACCTTTGGCTCCGGCAAAAGGTGGGCAGCACTGTCTGTAGTGGAGCAAAGAGAGTCTGGATTTGGGACCCTTGGGGGAGGGCCATGGGGGAGTGGCTGCAGGGTTCCTGGTGCTGTGACATTAACGCCATACTGCAGCAGCCATTTTTCTTGAGAAAAGCAAAAACCCTCCCAGGGGAGAAACAGTTACTCCATCCTGTGGGAAAACTGCTCGCCCTAGCCTCTGAAAGCCTCCTAATCCCATCCTTAAGTCCTGCTTGCCACACCCTTTGAAATCCTGCTTGCCCCACCTGGCATCTGTCTCAGGTTCCCCCAACCTGCATCTTATTCCCTGCCAAGGAGACAGTAACATAGGAACATAGGTAGACTCAGGAGTGTTAGAGACTGACTTTAGGGCATGGCCATTGCATACAGCTTCTCAGGAACCAGATTGTGCTTCCAGCTCACAAGAAAGCCTAGGAACACTGTGAGACCCTAACTCTGGGCTCTGGAAGTCCCACCTCCTACCCTACTATGGGCTTTGCCCTTCTGAGTTCAGGAAAATAATATGTGACAGACTGAGACATGTGAACACACCAACTATCTTCCCTGAAGTCTGAATGGCACCTCCTACAGGAGATCCACACATCCCATCATACTGATTCTACCAGAAGCCCTCTTAGAAACAGACAGGTCAGCAGCTAGACTAAGACTAATGGCAGGACTGCAGGCAGAGGCAGGTGAAGGCAGTACCTGAAGTGCTTTTGGATATTAGTTGAGCCACCCTTGGTCCTGGTACTGCTAAAAAGCCAGGAGTGCAGAGCAGTGAGGAAGACCGCAGAGTCTGTAGACTCTGTAGAATGCTTGTAGCTTTGAACAGGCTGCCTAAAGCTAGATGAGGACAACTTCAGAACACCAGAGATATATCCAGAAGGAGAAGCCAGCAGGCAAGCACTAGACTTTTCTGAGACAAATTCCACCTCAATCTTTTTCATTATTTGAGTTTTCTTTCACATTGCTTTTTAACTTTTTTCCTGTTTTTTAATTTTGTTCCTATTTTTCCACTTCAGATCTCTTATTTTGCCACCTTCCTTCCCTTTATATTCATTTTAAGTTTTATTTTTTCCCTTTCTTCACCTTGTTTCTATTCTTTACTCTTACCTCTCCTCCCTCTATCCTCTCAAAATCATTTTTCTTTCCTTTAGTTATCTGATACTCTTTTTTCTTTCATATAATATTCTCATTCTCTTTCCACCTTTATTACCCTTTGCTCATTTGTTGTTGACATTGCTGCTGTTGTTGAGGGATATTGTTGCTGGCATGTGTTCTTTTCTGTGTTCTTTTGTTATTCTGTCAGAACCTGTACAACAGCATATAAGACATGGTGGGCATTGACTCTCAGTTAGCCTGCTGGAGGAGAGCACCCACCAATGAACAAGCCAACAACAATCAAAACCCAAATAAAATAGGAGAGTGCACACAAAACTTCATAAAGTGCATCCCTAGAGCATCCAGCTCAGGAGGTCAAAGAGACTGCGCACTTAGTCCCACAGAACTCCTCCCACTGAACGCCACTGCATGAAAACAGAGAGTCAAAGCAGATCAATCTAATACATAGAAACAATTGAGTCACCTAAAATGGGAAGACAAAGAACCCCCAATATAAAGTAAAGGAGGAATCCCCAGAAAAAGAGCTAAATTAAATGGAGGCAAGCAATTTATCAGACATAGAGTTCAAAATAATGGTTATAAGGAGGCTCAAGGACTTACTGAGAACTATAAGGAACTTTATGGAGCTACAAGGAACTTCATGGGAGCTACATCAGCATTAGACAGGACATAGAGCCCTGGCTAGTGTGGCTCAGTGGATTGAGCACTGGTCTGCAAATGGAAAAGTTGATGGTTCAGTTGCCAGTCACAGCACATGCCTGGGTTGTGGGCCAAGTCCCCAGTTGGGGATGTGCAAGAGGCAACCTGTTAATGTATCTCTTGTGCATTGATATTTCTCTCCTTCTCTTTCTCCCTCCCTTTCCTTTTCTCTAAAGCTAAATAAAAATGAAATTTTAAAGATATAGAAACTGTATAAGAACCAGGTGGAAATGAAAAATGTGGTAGGAGGAATTAAAAGCAAGCTAAATAAAGCACAGGATTGAATCAGCAAGTTGGAAGACAAGGTAGGATAAAACCACCCAGTCAGAGCAACAAAATGAAAAAAGACTTTGGAAGAATGAGAATAGTTTAAGGAATCTTTGAGACAACATGAAATGTAACAATATTCGTATCATAGGGCTACCAAAAGGAGAAGGGAGCAAGTGATAGAAAACCTGTTTGAAGAAATAATGACAGAAAACTTCCCTAATTTGGCAAGTGAAAAAGTCTCACAGGTTCAGGAAGCACAGAGAGTCCCAGTCAAGATGAACCAAAAGAGGCCCACTCAAAAGACACATTACAATCAAAATGGAAAAAGTTTAAAGACAAAGAATCTTAAAGGCAGCAGAGAAGAAACAGCTAGTAACATACAAAGGAGCTCCTATAAGACTATCAGCCAATTTGTCAATGGAAACCGTACAGCCTGAAGGGACAAAATATTCCAAGTAATGAAAAACAAGGACCTGCAACCAAGACTACTCTGTCCAGCAAAACTCTCATTTAAAATTGAAGGCAAAATATTTTCCCAGGTTCAAAACAAAACAAAAAAAAAACCAAACAAAAAAAAAAACCCAACTAAAGAAATACATTTCCACTAAATGGGCATTGCAAGAGATATGAAAGGGACTGGTTTAAGAAGAAAAAGATATATAGAGAGAAACACAGGTACAAATGGAGAAAATGGCAGTGAATAAGTACCTATCAATAATAACCTTAAGTGTAAATATATTAAATGCTCCAATCGAAAGATATAAGGTAGCTGAATGGATAAAAAAACACAACCTGCAAATATGCTGTCCACAAGAGACACACCTCAGAACAAAAGATGTACACAGACTGAATGTGAAGGGATTGAAAAAAAACATTACATGCAAATGGACATGAAAAAAAAAAAGCTGGGATAGCTATACTTGTATCAGACAAAATAGACACAAAACTAAGTCCATTATAAAAAGACAAAGAAAGTCACTACATAATTCTTAAGGGACTATCCAATAAGAGGCTATAACCCTTGTAAACATATATACGCCCAATGTAGGAGTACCTAAATATATATAGAAAAAGTTGGAGTGCTTTAAGAAAGAGATCGACAGGAATACAGTCATTGTGGGGGATTTTAATAACCCACTGTCAACAATGGACAGATCTTCCAGACAAAAAATCAACAAGGATATGGCAGCATTAAATGACATACTAGATCAAATGGCTTTAATTGATATTTACAGGACATTTCACCCCAAAGAAGCAAAATATACATTCTTCTCAAATGTCCGTATATTATTGTCAAAGGTAGAACATGTGGCAGGACACAAAATAAGCTTAAAAAAATTCAAGAAAATTGAGATCGTATCAAGAATCTTCTTGGATCACAATCGCTTGAATCTAGAAACTAACCTTAAGGGAAAAAACCTCAAAAACATTCAAATACGTGGAGGCTGAATAACATGTTATTAAATACTGAATGGGTTAACAATGAGGTCAAAGAAGAAATCAGAAAGTATCTGGAAACATGACTATGAATACACAACATCCCCAAACCTCTGGGACATAGTGAAGGCAGTCCAGAGAGGGAAGTTCATAGCAATGCAGGCCTACCTAAAGAGGATAGAAAAATCTCAAATTAACAACCTAACTCTTCACTTAAAAGGACTAAAAGAACAAGAACAAAAACAGCCTGGAGTGAGAAGGAAGGAAATAAGATCAGAGCAGGCAAAACAACGCGCGCGCGCGCGCGCGCACACACACACACACACACACACACACACACACACACACAGATTCCCGCCCCCCCCCCCCGCCGCCCCCCAAGTGTCAGTGAGTCCAGGAGCTGGTTCATTGTGAACAGAAATAAAATTGACAAACCCTTAACCAGACTCATCAAGAGAAAGAGAGAGGACTCAAATAAAATCAGAAATGAAAGAGAAAAAGTGACAACCAATACCACAGAAATACAAAGGATTGTAAGAAATTACTATGAACAGCTATATGCCGAGAAACTAGACCACCTGAGTGAAGCGATAAATTTCTAGAAACATACAGTGTCCAAAACTGAATCAGGAAGAAGCAGAAAATCTGAAGAGCCCAATAACAACTAGCAAAATTGAACCAGTAGTTTAAAACTTCTGGCAAACAAGAAGCATGACCAGATGGTTTCAAAAGTGAATTTTACCAACCATTCAAAGGAGTTATTAACACCTTTTCTCAAACTATGCCAAAAAATTCAAGAAGAGGGAAGACTCCCAAACTCTTTTTATAAGGCCAGTATTATTCTAATCCTAAAACCAGCTAAAGATACAACAAAGAAAATTAAAGGGCAATATCTCTGATGAACATTCATGTAAAATCCTCTACAAGATACTAGTAAACAAGATCCAGCAATACACTGAAAAGATTATACACCATGATCAAGAGTGATTTATTCCAGGGATGAAAGGACTATACAATATTTGCAAATCAATAAATGTGATACATCATGTAAACAAAGTGAATGGAAAAACAGTCACATGCTCATATCAATAGATGCAAAAAAAAGCATTTGATAATATCCAGCACCCATTTGTGATTCAAAAAAAAAAAAAAAAACCACTCAGGAAAGTGGGAAGAGAGAGAGCATAACTCAACATAATAAAGGCCATATGCTGAAAGCCTGCTGCCACTGTCATACTCAATGGGCAAAAACTAAAAGCTTTTCCCTTAGGATCAGGAACAAGACAAGAGTTTCTGCTTTCACCACTCTTTTTATCATAATACTGGAAATCCTAGCCACAGCAATCAGACAAGAAGAAATAAAAGGCATTCAAACTGTAAAGGAGGAAGTTAAACTATCACTCTTCAGAGATGACATGATAGTGTACATTAAAAACCCTATAGGCTGCACCCCAAAATTTTTTGACCTAATAAGTGAATTCCACAACATAGCAGGATACAAAGTTAATATTCAGAAATCGAAAGCATTCTTGTACACTAACAATGAACTATGAGACAGAAACTAAGAAAAAAATTATTATAGCAACAAAAAAAAATAGTGTACCTCAGAATAAATTTACGATGTAAAAAACCTTTACTCAGAAAACTATAGAACACGGAAGAAAGACATTGAGGAGGATAGAAACAAATGGAAGTATGCACCCTGTTCATGGATTAGAAGAATTAACATCATTAAAACGTGCTTAGTACCCATAGCAATCTACTGATTCAATACAAAATACTGATGGCATGTTTCACAGATCTAGAACAAGTATTGCAAAAATGTATATGAAACCAAAAAAGATCCCAAATAGCCTTAGCAATCCTGAGAAACAAGAGCGAAGTTGGAGGGATCACAGTACCTGATATCACGGCCACTGTAATCAAAACAATCTGGTACTGGCATAAAAACAGACATGTAGATCAATGGAACAGAATAGCAAGCTCAGAAATAAACCCATGTCTTTATGGTCAATTAATATTTGACATGGGCATACAATGAGTAAAGACAGTCTCTTCAATTAGAGGTGTTGAAAAGACTGGGAGATGTAAGTCATGGTACCATAAAAATCCTAGGGGAGAACATAGCCAATAAAATTTCAGATATCTCCTATACATTTTTGCTAATATGTCTCCTAGGGCAAGGGAAATAAAGGAAATAATAAGTGGGAATACATCAAATTAAAAAGCTCCTGCAGAGCTAAAGAAAACATCATCGAAATGAAAAGGAAACCAATTGTATGAGAGAACATATTTGTCAGTGATATATTGGATGAAAGTTTACTCTCCAAAATATGACTCAACACCAGGAAGACAAATAATCCAATTAAAAAATGGGCAAAGGACCTGAATAGACACTTTCAAGGAAGACTTACAGATGACCAGGTGAAAAAATGCTCAACATCACTGGCTGTCAGAGAGATGCAAATTAAAACCACAATGATATTTCACTTCACGTCCTTCAAAATGGCTAACATTAATAAATCAACAAGTGCTGGTGAGGATGAGGAGAAGACAGAACCCTATTGCACTATTGGTCAGAATGCAGACTTGTGCAGCCACTGTGGAAAACAATATGATATTTCCTCAAAAAATTAAAAGCAGAACTACTTTTTGACCCAGGAATTCCACTGATGGAAATACACCCTAAGAATCCTAAAACACCTATTCAAAAGAATTTATGCACCCCTACATTTATAGTAGCACAATTTACAATAGCCACGTGCTGGACACAGCCTAAGTGCCCATCAGTTTATGAATGGATTAGAAAACTGTGGTACATTTATTCAATGGAATACTATGAAGCAGAAAAAAAGAAGGGATTTCTGCCTTTTGCAACAGCATAGATGGAACTAGAGACTATTATGCTAGGTGAAATAAGCCAGTTGGTCAAAAACAAGTACCATATGATCTCACTTATAAGACAAATCTATTTAACAAAATAAACTAATGAGCAAAAGAAAACCAGAGTCATAGAATCATGGAATAAACTGATAGTGGCAAGAAGGTGGTGGTGGGAACTCTTCGAAAGAAGGTGAATTGACTAGTCGAGGTACCTATATGAAGGACTCATAGAAGTGGACAATAGTGTGGGTATTGACTGTAGAAATGGGGACGGGCTGGGCATAGGGGCAACAAACGGGGGGAAATGGTGGCAACAGTAACAGTATAAACAATAAAACATAAAAATATCACTATGAACACATGGATTTTTACTCTATTTGATATGATTGCTTCATTGCAGAATTTATTCTTTTCAATTAGTCATAGTTTCTGCATAAATTAAGAGAAGCATCTCTTAATTCCTTAATCTGCCAGCACCACCTGGCATATAGCAGGTGCCCTGTGGATATATCTGTATCTTCTCTTCTCCATGCACATGCATGTTCTGACCCCAAACCTCCCCAGATTAACTGAAGCTGGGATATAAGAGACTGACTAGAAAATTCAGTCAAATTTCATTTTTGTAGTCTTATATAGTACCTGGTATTATATGTAATTCCTAGTATTAAAAATATAAAGTATTGTCAATCAAAGGTTGTAGTTAGCTAGCTGGGAAAAGAGTTCTTTCTTTTCAGCTTTTACTAAAACATTTTCTTCCTCTATTAGTGGTAAAGACTGATGAAGGTAATCAAAGCATCCTTATAAATATCATATTCTTCATGGCTGAATTTATGTTGATTTTAGAATCTACTTTGAATTTTAAAAGTAAATAAACTAGAGTAGAAAAATAATTGTAAACTAATAGAGTTCTAATTTCTTGAATTCTGATTAGTTTATAGAACAACTACATACTCACTTCAATATGTAAAAGAAAGGTTCTCTTTTCAAAGACCTTATTAGCTGAGCAAATCCATCATGCATACAGAAATCACTAGAAAAATTTCATAAAGTTTTCCAGCCTATTTAGAATATATTGTAGCAAGTCAAAGAAAACAGAAGTATCTCTTCATGTTGAGGAGTCAGGGAAATTTCTTGGGTTTGTAGGATTGACAGGACTTCTCCCTAGGACCTGGAGAATTTAGGTAACCAAAATGGAAAGTGTAGCCTTTGTAAGACAAATGAGCAAGGGTTTGGATTTAGGTAGAAGCTCATTGACTGCCAACAAATATTAGCACATTTTATACAGCTATTTCTATTCCTACTCTACCTTTAAACAGGTCTTTCCTCCCCTCCACACAACACTACTATGAAAGTAGAATTTTCCAAATGAATAGGAAGGAAGACATTTTTCTCTATATATTAACTTGTCAGTTCTGGTAAGGACTTTTGGGTCCTAATTCATCCTGCCACAAAGGGTAGTAATTGTTGAATTATAACATTTAAGGAGTCAGCCTTTACTTTTTTTTTTTTCAACATACACCTTTTATATTTAGGTTCATTCCTCAAGAGCTTATGCATGCTAGGATCCCAAAGTTATTTTTCTAAAGTATGTTTTATTGATTATAGTGTTACAGTTGTCCCAATTTTGCTCCCTTCCACCTGGTACCCCACTTCCCTCCAGCAATCCCCACCCTTAGTTCATGTCCATGGGTCTTGCATATAAGTTCTTGGGCTCTTCCATTTCCTATAATATTCTTCACATATCGCTGTGTGTTTTCTACCTACCAATTTATGCTTCTTGATCCTTGTATCTTTTCCCTCATTCTCATCCTTCCCCCTCCCTGCTAATAACCCTCCCTGTATGTCCATTTCTATGATTCTGTTACTGTTTTAGTTGTTTGCTAAATTTGTTTATGTTGGGTTTTTTTTTAGATTCAGTTGTTGATAGCTGTGAGTTTGTTGTCATTTTACTGTTCATAGTTTTAATCTTCTTTTTCTTAAATAAGTCCCTTTAACATTTCATGTAATAATGGCTTGATAATGATGAATTCCTTTAGTTTTACCTTGTCTGGGAATCACTTATCTGTCTTTTCATTCTAAATGACAGCTTTGCTGGATAGAAAAGCAAGGTTTTAGGACCTTTCTTTTCATCATTTTGAATACTTATTGCCAATCCCTTCTTGCTTGCAAAGTTTCCTTTGAGAAATCAGCTGATAGTCTTAGTGACTTCTTTGTAGGTAGCTCTCCTTTTTTCTCTTGCTGCTTTAAAGATTCTCTCTTTATCTTACCTTTGGTATTTTAATTATGTGTCTCGTTGTTGCCCTCTTAGTGTCCAACTTGTTTGGGACTCTCTGTGCTTCCTGGAATTGTATGTCTATTTCCTTCACCAAATTAAAGAGATTTTCTTTCATTATTTTTTTTTCAAGTAAGTTTTCAATTTCTTGCTCTTCCTCTTTTCCTTCTGGCATTCCTATAATTCGGATGTTGACACATTAGGAGATACCCAAGAGTCTTCTAGTTGTCTCTTCTTTATTTTTTTTTTTAATTCTTGTTTCTTCATTCTGTACCAGTTTACTGTTTATTTCTTCCTTATGTTCTAAATTGTTGGTGTGAACCCGAGCTTCCTGTCCTACACTTTTGGTTCCCTGTGGATTTTCTTTATTTCACTTAGTGTAACCTCATTTCTTACCTTGTGCGTTTGTCATATGCACCGAGATCTCTAAGCATCCTTATCACCAGTGCTTTAAACTCTGCATGTGATAGGTTGGCTATCTCTGATTCACTTAGTTCTTTTTCTGGAATTTTTATCTGTCCTTTCATTTGGGCCATATTTCTTATCTCCTTAATTTGGCAGCTTCCCTGTGTTTGTTTCTGTGTATTGGATAGAGCTGCTTTGATTCCATCTTGGTGCACCTATAAAGGGTGGAACCTGACATTCGCCAGGGTGGGGCAATATGCTCTGCAGCTTTCTGGCTCTGTATGTAGGGGAGGGGCCTAAGAGGGAACAATGCCACTTGCTTGGCTCTTGTCCCATTTCCAGTCAATTCCACCACTTCCTGTATGCCACTGGCACCCTTCTAGCTGCTGCGCTGGTACTGAATCCCAGAGTGGGCAGGTTTGCGCATGTCCTGGGTCTGTGCAGTTCCTTTAAACAGACTCTCCTGAGGGACCAGCAGTTTATTCCGCTTCCTCAGTGCCCAGTGATTTTCATGGCCAGAAGTTATGAGGCTTTATTATCCTGGCACTGGAACCTTGGTCTGTGCAGTCTGGCCTCACTCCCCAGGTGTCCCTCCTGGTTTTTATCTGCCACAAGTGAATGTGGGACCACCTGTTCCACAGCCCACCATTGCTGCTGCTGCCTCACTGCTGCCCCCACACCACATTCTCTCCTCCCGGCTCCCCACCTCCGCCCCTCCTACCCGTCTGGATAAATGTTTCTTCTTTAAATCCTTGGTTGTCCAGCTTCCATACAGTTCAATTTTCTGGCAGTTCTGACTTATTTTGTTTTGAGATTAGCTGTGATCCTTCTTGTGGTTGTGCAAGGAGGTGAAGTGTGTCCACCTATGCCTCCATCTTGGCCGCAAGTCCAAGCCTTTACATTTTACCAAATAAGTTATGAAACAAAAATACTTAACTGGATTTTGAATGTTGTGGGGATATTAATGGGGTAGTTAGGGACTTTGGGAGATTTTATTTTAATTTAAATTTCTAAAAACAAAAAAATCTTCCTTTAGGTATTCGAAGAATCTTGAGAATTTAAACCTCCATTTGTAAGCTTCTCTTTGAAACTTGAAGAGAATTGGAGTCAGTATGTTTTTGCAATATAGGAAAGACTGTTGGTGTGACTCTAAAGTGCAGTGACAGTTGCAGGGTGCGTCCAACCAACAGCTCTGGGCAGAGACTTCCACTGTTCCTGCTCTGTCCTGCCCTCTTCCTGTTCCCCCAGTGTTAGCTTCTAGCATATACCAGGGATTTTATCTATTTAAATTGTTAGGTACAGTTTGTATTTTTATTTTTCTATAGATGAGAATGTAAATATTGTGACATTTTTAGAAAAACAGCCACCTGCTTGAAAGCTAAATTAAGGTGGTTTTTAAATTGTGTAGTTCTGAATTAAAATGATTTTTCTGTGTTAAATTTTTTTCCCCTTTTACTTTAGTTGACTTTTCTCCTAAGCAAAAGATCATCACTTCATCAATAATAGCAGCTCTGCTCTATCTTTAAAATGATCAGTTTATATTTGTTTTATTAATCTTCTTGATGAGAAGGATAGTAGAAAAGTGGTTATGGTTAATTTGCTGCTTTCACTATGGATGCTAAATGTGAAAGAAAAATATATTATTTAACCATAGGGGTTATTTCAGATCAATGTAGTTATTACAGCAGAGAGAGAACGTCCTTGTCAGGGAGGAGAAAGTAAGAATGGCCATGGGTCCTGAGAAAGGCAGTCCTATCCAGGTAACCATCAGATCAGGAGCTTGAAGTAGTAATGCATTAGGAAATTGGCCCAGTAGCAACCATAAGAAGCATTTACTTTGAGGTGCCAGCTTCAGGTCACATGATAAAGAGTATGGCACTCATTCTTGCAACAGTTACATCACAAGACGGTATTTACCAAGTCCTCAACATTGTCCTCAGACCATTCTGTGCATTGACTCAATCTGTACAACAACCTTAAAAAGAAACAAACAAGCCCCTTGGCCTGAGTTCACACTCATCCCTGTTGGAGCTGGCTTCTGTCCCAGTCTGGCTTCACAAGGCCACCCTGGCAAACCACTGCAGCATGGCTGGGACAAGAGTCAATGGCGCAGTGCATCTTCCTCTGTATCTTTACAGACTTTTCACCTGTAACAGGTGCATCACAGAATTACAAAGTATAGATGAGTAAATATCAGGAAAGAAGGAAAATAAGAGGTTTATTTCTTCTTAATGTTTGTTCTCCCTTGGGGAAAAAAAAGATTCTGGTTTCATACTACCCCCCCTCCCCCCCAAAAAAAGTACTACATATGGTTCTTCATGGCATGTGTGAGAAAACACTCCTTTCACACTACACTGACCAGATAGACTGGTACAGTGGGGTTTAATTACACTGTGGTTTTTATAGTGTACACAGTTTACAATAGTACATTTAATGGTTATTTAAGGATGACAATTTAAAAAAAAATACTGCATCTTAAATAAAGTAACACAAACCTTTGGGAATTGAGGTTAGTTTTGCCTCTGCAATTCTGATATGGAACACTGTCACCCCTTCAAATGCCCCTGGCTCAATCCCATTGCTGTCAAGAGGGTTTGCACTCATTTCTGTGGGGAGGGGAGGAATTACATAATTTAGCATATATATGTTTTACTAGAATGAAACTCACAATGCAGAGATACACATCCCAAACAACAGGAGAATTGTTTAGACTCATTTTTACTCTGTGTATCTGTTTCTGTGTTTATTCACCTTTCTGTCAGCCTTGGAAAAGACGACTTTGTATTTATAATCTGGAATATATAACAGGTTTACTGTTTTGCTTTGAATTATTAAATCAATAAATTATCACTCTCTTCCAACCATAAGTATGATCAAGGATTCATTGTAATATTACATTAGAAAAAAAGATTATTCTTCATATAATTCAAAATATTTGTAACTGCCAATTTTTATTAATTTGTTACCTAAACTTTTAAAATTATAAGTCAATTAGAAATTGTTACTTATTAACAGAAAGATAACTGAGGAAATGCCAGCAAGTCGTGCTGATCGAATTAAATAAGTGAATAAATGAATGAGAATATTGGTTAGGGATTTTGAATGGATGTTGTAGGGGGAGATGGCATGGTTATTCTATGAGTGTTAGAAGTAAAATGGGATGGAATTTAAAATATACAACAAAAGGATTTTTAACTCAATAATCTTAAAGCAGATAATGAAAAGTTAAATGTACATTCCAGACAATATGTGAATTAACTTTCTATGCTGTGTTTGAGTAGTTTGTACTACTACAATACATTAAAAATACTACCTTTAAATTTTATAATAACATTTTACCAATTAGGGGGCAGTCACAAAATACAAACCACACTAAATATTTAAGAGGGGAGTCTTAAGAGTTCATATGCGTGTGTATATTACAAAAGGCATCATAAATTTTAATATTTTAATTGATTTGTAAATGGTTTATCTCAATAAAGATTATTAAATTCAAAAAATTAATTTTGGGCCCTGGTTGGGTAGCTAAGTTGGTTGGAATGTCATCTTGTGCACCAAAAGATTGTGGGTTCAATCCCTGGTCGGGGCATGTTCCAGAGGCAACCAATTGATCTCTATCTCTCTCACCCCGCCCCCGTCCCCCTCTCCCCCCACTCTAAAATTAATAAGTGTATCATCAGGTGATGATTTTTTAAAATAATTAATTAATTTTGGAAATTATCAGTCTTAAAAGCTGTTAATGATAGTAAAAATCTCTACCTCTCTGTATTAATTATAATTTCTAAATGTCCTGTTTATTTGCAAAAACTTACCAAGAACGTGTAAAGCATTCATTCCTTTGAATGTTTCCTTTTGTATTTTCTTAACTTTATTATCATGAATTCTGAGTTCTGCTAATGATTTGGGGAGATTAAGTGGTATTTCATTTAGTTGATTGTGGGACAAGTATAGTCTTCTCAACTTTTTTGTTGTTAGAAAGGCTTTTGGGTGAATCTTTGTTAGCTTGTTGTTGTTCAGGATCAAAGCCTAGATGAAGCATAAAAAGTTACACCATATTAAGAAGCAAACTGGTTTACCAGTATTCTACAGCGATTAGTCACTCATGGAAATCAATGCAAGTTATATCATTTTGTATACTTGATTAATCATGTAAATAATTCCTCAGCCTAATCTAAACTAAAACACACATACACACACACACGCACGCACGCACATGCACACACACGCACACTACTGAGTTGGAGCAGTGCAAAGCTTTAATGATTGTTTTTGTGCCTTTGGTTTATCTTTGAGTAGGTGATGTGTTCACATGGTTGAGGCCCCACTCCTATTTCTACTACCCTTTATGGAAATGGTTGGTAGTATTATCTTTATCTAGCTTTAAAGTTTGTCCACTCTGCAAAATTAGTTTTAACCTCACTTTTTCCATGTTTTCTAATGTTTGCCATCTTTTCTAATATAGACCTCCCAAAATAAACTCCTACAAAGTACCCTCAGACATATTTAAAACATTGGGGAGACAGTGGTGAGACTTGAAAAATGACTCAACCCTCCTCACTTTCCTGGTTATTTCTCAGTGTGATGTGGCAGCACCTTTTAGAGGTGACAACAGGTCTGAGAGTGAAGGAACTTGTAGCAGCAGGCCTCTGCATCCTTGACAGCCACACCCTTTGTGCCCTGCTGAAAGGGTGCTAACTACCACATTCTTGGTCCCCTAGGATGTACAAACTTCAGAACCAAAACTGGGAATGTCCTTGGCAACCAGGACTTGTCAGTCACCCTAGTAATTATTTTCACTGCAAAATGAACATAGCTTAGTCCTTGTTTTACTGCCGGATTTTGCAAGAGTATTTCCCTGGCGTGATGGTAGGTGGCTTAGCATTCCTTAGACTTTTATCTCTCCCTACTAATCTAGATCCTCTCATTGTTTCAGGGAGCAGCTTTAGATTCATTGATTTTATGAATTTTGTCCCCAGTCCCATTCTACAGCAATCTTCCTCTTGTTCCCACACTGAGTTGATATGCTTTTCCAATGTTATTCATGTTGTTGTTATTACACAGAAGAAATACTAATAAATGCTTTGGCAATTAAACTTTCTTTATTATTATGTTAATCATTTCCCTGTAGGTACTTTGCTTCTCCCTTTTCTTGCCCTTCTTTCAGATATATCACTACTGTTAAATTTTTACCTGGGAAAAGTTAAGCCTAGGAGAAGAGATGAAACTACATTTAGTTACTACATTATAAAATATACTCCTTTCTGAATGTATAATACCAACTAAGAGTTCTTTTTTCCCTTGGTTATGCTGAAATATGAGGCCAGGGGACAGGGGTGGGGATGTAACAAATTGGTGAACCTTTCTCAGCTCCATGAGGTCAATTTAGCAAAAGAATTATTTCATTCCTTTTAGTAATGAGGAAATGGGCATGAGTGAAGAAAAGTGACTTGCCTCCTGCCAAACGCAGCCTCTCCACCCTCCACACTTTGCTCTTCCTTCTTTGTGCAGTTCCTGTGGGCTGCCTCTGTAAGGAGCCCCAGAGGGAATGTGTGCCTCAGTTAGATCCAACCATCATGCTTGGAGTTTTTGTCTTTTCCCCGTCTGATTAAGACATGCGGTTGTCAGAGCTTCATAAAAGGAAGTATAAGTAGTACAAAACTCAGGGGTAAGAGTTTTTACAGAAGTGCCATCAAATACTGACTCAGTAAGCGAGGTGAGCAGACTCTCTCCAGTTAAGCTGTACTTTTCAGTGCTTGCTTTTACATAAAAATTCCAAAAGTGGTAGTCAGAGAGCCCTAAATAATGTTGTTCTATATAAGGCCCACAGATGAGAAAAATATAACTTTTCAGGAGTAAGACAATATGATGAATGTGGTTTCGCATTCATCAATAATGGGCTGGAAGTGAACTGTGAATATATGTGTGTGTGATGATCTCCCTCATTCTCCAATGCTGTATTGTCCTTTGTTTAAGAACCACAATGCTAAACAAGCTGCTCAGGCTTAATATAGAGAATTTATAGATTATCTAAAAAACATTTTGATTCTCTTTAATGACAGGTAGTGATGATATAATTAAATAAATGTTTTTAATATACAATATGCCCACAATTCAAGTATAAAGTTTGTGCTTTAACATCTATTTTACATTAGGACATTAGCCAGTCTAGAAACACTAGGCTGTTTGGCAATAATAGTTAGTGGTTGCATGCTGGGCACTTCACATGTATTCACTCATCTAGTCTAAATAAGCATTCTGAGTTCCCTGCTATTACTACAGCCCTTTTACATCTAAAAAAGGTAGGGCTAAGAGAGGTGAGCTACCATACCAGTGCACTTCTGGTGAAGCCCAGATCTGAGCCAGGCCTGCCTGACTGTGTGATGCCACATAGAAATGGACTAAAAAGGAAATGAAGGAGGACTAAGACAGTTCCTGTCATCTTTTCCATTCTTATGTACCAACAATTAACAGGACTACATGTGGACTAAGTCCCTGTAATACCCCCAAAATGTAATAAATAATGATATGACAAATTAAAGACTTTTTTATGATTTTGGTATTAAATATGGCATTAATTATTCTTGTGGTTGTATAGCTGAATATAGATTGAAGAAGTGGTAAAAGCATTTATAGGCTGTATTTCCAACTTATGAAGGTAGAATAATGGCCATTCTCCAAAAGTTTCTGTGGTCTGAAGTGAATAGGGTGGACTGGATGGATCCTTGATGGGATCCATTGTGCTATTTATATTTCTGATAGTCTTAATATTTAGGTGAGGCCTTGGTTATGCAATAAGTATATACTCTCCCAGTTTCTTGTGTGTGTGTATGTGTGTATGTAGCTTAACAAAATCTGAGCTGTCTGCAGAGTACCTTTAAAAGGAAAGGGAGCAATCAGGGCCCCATGAGCACAGATGCCTGAAAGTGCAGAGAAGAGAATGGCTTTGTAGGGAAGCTGACTCAGCTCCCTGCAGGTGCCACCCCTTCCAGGCAAGTTTGGTATGAGGGCTGAGCTAGAGAGCATAGGAAAGAACATCCATCCTGGTGCCTACAGCATGATCAGCCTGACTGTCCTTGCTCAACCAACTGACATACAGTTACTGGTTTGCATGATGGGACTCAATAGTCCCCTTTTCCTGTCTGCTGGGATGGGTCAGTAGGGTCCATGCACTGACCCAAGGCAGGGTGGTCTCAAGACTTTTAGATACAGTAAGATAACAGGTCTACTTGGCTGGCCACAAGAAAAGTGGTCAGTGTCTCTATCTTCTCCCACTGGAGGTGACAGCTTTTGCATTTCTTCTCTCCAGCACAGCATGAGAATGTGGAGAATGGCTGAAAGAGCAGCATTGTCTGAACACCCACAGAGGAGAATAGATGGCACCCATGCCTCTAACAGTGTGGAATCAGGCTCTCCCTCAAGCTTAATTCCAAATTACATTAAGAACTTTACTTGCTAAAATCTAGTGGCTCAAAATGTTAAAAAGAAATAAAAATCTTTTAAATCTTAGAAAATTAAAATATTAATAAAAATAATAAGGAAAATTTATTTTCATCTTTAAAGGTCTAGAAAAAAGCCATACAAGTATATATTAGATAGATATATTCCATGTAAGACATTTGTAGTGCCTTAAGATAAATCACTTGGTTTGGGTACAGATTTTCTTAACACTGTAGGCTGAGTTCTTGTAAATAATCATCGTCTTACTCAATTAATTGTATAGCGACTGTGGTTACCTAAATACATCATAAGCTCATTTAAAGACCATTTACTTAATTTTTAGCCCACTGCTTTTCACCCGGCTGTTATTCAATAAACATCAGTTGAATTAAATTATTATTTGAATTAAATCTATAATTTTTTATTAACTAGAACACCCCTGAATAGCAGGTGTTTTGTCATTCTTTACGCACAGAAAAGACTTGTTTACATGAACACAATACAAGTAATTTTAAGCAGTGATAAGAGATTTTCACTTAAATATCTAAAAATATGAGCATATATTCTTACATAAAGTGAAGAGAGTCCTTTAAAATCATTTTCTTTGATTTCCTTAATTTTATTATTTTGAAGGTCAACCATTCGAGTATCAAGTGGAATGTTGCTTGGGACAGAGGACAAACCTGAGAAATAAACAAATATGTTACATATGCCTTATATGCTGAAGAGCGAATGCTAACATGTTAGCAGTGTGAATTTGTTAAAAATCCATGGTTATCATTAAGTAGTAGATGACTTAAAATGTAACACATGACAAAAGCATTGTTCTTTAAAAAGGCCTAAAGACCTTTTTCAGTAATTTATTTTTACAGGATGTCTAGCTGGGTCTAGCTGTCACTGTTCATCTGCTGCAGGTGGCATAAAACGGAAGTAAAGAGCAACATGGCAATTAGGACTGCCAAAAAGCAACCAAAAGCTGAAGCACAGCTTCTACTGATGCACTTTTGGCTGATGAACATTGAAGTTCTTTGCACATTTTCAGTCTGTCGTGGTACTAAATAGGAGCCTGTGGGCTTTGATCATTTTAAAAAGCCTCTCTATATAGAATATTTTGCTTAGAAAATAGGTGAATTACATATTTTCATACATATTATCAAAAATTTACTGCCCATTTTCTTTACTAATGAACTTCTCTAATAAGTTGTAAATTACTTGATTTGCAAAAACTTATTCAGCCATAAGTTATTATTGGTATCTAAGTGTGCAGCATAGCCTTACTGAATTCATCATCCACAGCATTAGTTCTTTTTCAGCCATATGCTCCAGTTTTAAGTTACCTGGGCCCACCTATTAGTCACCATTCCTCTTTGCAGGTACAAGAATAGCTTCCTTTTCTGTCACCTCAGATCAAGGTACAATTACATCTTCTTTGTGTAGGCATTCCATAAATATTAATTAAATTGTTTGAAAAGACTTAAGTGTATTTTTCCCTCTTGAATTAAAAAAAAAAAAAAGGCAGAAAATTACCAGGAGCTATACATGCTACATTTGTTCCTTGCTTTTTTTTCCCTTTCCTAGATGGCTGAACATGCCCATTCCTGCTTGTTGTCAGACTTTCCGTACAATAGTTAATGCTTGATGAGTATGGGCCTTGTTTTTCCCCAATATTTTATTGTTTAAATGTAACATACAGAAAAGCTTGAAGAATTTTACAGTGAAAACCCATATTCTCTTTCTACCATCATTTTACTATGCTATCCATTATTTCATCTTTTTTTTTAATGCATTTTAAAATGAGTTTCAGATATTGGCATACTTTTGGTGGATCCATCCTTACTCCTTAAGAGTAGTGTTATATTTAGTAGCCCAAAATGAAGAATTCTGTATCTAAATACTATGACAATCAATATTTCACTCTACAGCCATCCCTCCATACTTTAGGACTGACAACTCTTTTAAGAAATTTGATCATAGATAAATAAAGAAAAGGGGTTTAGTAGCTTGATGGGCTAACATAGTAACAGTTTTCTCGGATTATTTTGATTTTAGAAAATTATGTGGAAGGTCTTATAGGAAGCTGAAGTCCTATAACACAAATGGGCCTGGTAACAAACTTTGACAAAACTTCCCCCATCCTACCCTTGATGAAATTAGGTGCTCTGAAAAGAATTTCATTTTTCTTGGGGAGAAAAAGCTAGAAGTATTTAAACTTTTTCGTTGTCACTGGTCATATGGGAGGTACAGTATATGCTGCTAAGGGTGAGATATCATTTAAAGGTATGTGTCAATACAGATTTTGTTGCATTTTTATTTTATAAGCTAAATATTCAGGGGAACACAATATACAACCAGCTGTCTGTCATAAGATAGTTTGTTTTTTCTCAGTTTTTTCAGAACAGTCATGTACTGGAGCAGATCTATGTAACATTTCTCCAAAACCTTCGTATTGAGACAGATGACTTTGCACTGGAGCAAATATGAAGACTGTCACATGAGGAAGGCCTGTGCTAAAGACGTACCTCTCTTGACTCCCAACCGTGTACATCCAACTGTGTCAGAGTACATATGTACATTTTTGTCGTGATTTTAGTTTTACAAAGTAGTTTCACATATACCAACTCTGCAAACTGAAGTCAGAGTTGTTTCCTGCCTGGGAAGCAGCTTAGAAATTACAGTACATTCTGATATTTCCTAACTATAACCTTTTCTCATACCAAAGTCTGTCTCAGCATCCGCATTTCTCCTTCCTACTGCTCTTCTCACACTCACTCTCCATCGGCTTCCAGACTAGCTTTTCTCAGGTATTGCTTTATCTTATCTTTTTTATACACCAATGCCAAAGGTAAGGCTTAAAAGCCAATTTTTTCCTGACCTGTATATTACATTAACACTTTCCCACTGATTCTAGCTAATAATCTTTCCCTGAATGCTTTTTATTCATCTCTCTCATTTTGTCTCCAGAGTGGATTGTAACAAGCTTTGACTACTTGCGAGAAATGTGGTAGCAGTAGAAAGTGAGTCTAAAACTTTCAGAGGCACCATGTGCTCATATGCACTCTGGAAGTTACCGTGAGGGGCCTGCAGTTCTAGAATAGGAGGTATGTGCCAGACCTTGGCTTGCCGTAGTGTGGCAGATTTGAGTCATCCCCTCTTTTGGAAATAACAGAATACTGCAACTCTTGATGTAAATATTCATCACACCCTCTTTTTGAGCAGGCTATACATGTGCCCCTCTATTTGAAAACACCTTCAACAGAAATATTAAAGAATAAAATACTCAACAGAAAATTATACATTTTAAGAGATTTTAAAAAGTAATTTAGCTCAGCCACTTCTTTTGTAGACAGTTCTAAATTCAAATCACTTAAAACAAGTAAAGGATTCTCTTTAAAATATGTAGATGAGGGATTTCACAAGTCTATAACCTATTTTTAAAAAAAATTTTCAATGATCTCAAGAAGACAAACAACATGATTAAAAAATGGGCAAAGGACCTGAATGGACACTTCTCTAAAGAGGACATACAGATAACCAATAAACATATGAAAAAATGCTCAGAGCTACTAATCATCAGAGAGATGGATGCAAATTCAAACCACAATGAGATATCACCTCACACCTGCTGGAATGGATATCAATAAATCTATAACATATTCATTGTCCTGGACAGTTGATTAAATTAGTTATTGTAGAATTTTACTAGAAAGCACAATCGCAAACTGCTAGCACCCTAAGACAAAGAAACTACAGTAACATCCATTCTTACTGAAGGAAGTGAAAATTGAAGCACTTTGTTTCAAATTTGGGAAGAGAAAGAAATGTTCTATATATGAAATTCTCATTGTTGCCCTCTGATTTTTTTATCTTTAAAAACAATTTGGATGTACTTTGGAGTTTGTTATACTTTCCAAAAATTCAAATGAAATTTATTTTATAATCATTGAGTTGATTTTTGAAATTTCATTGAAGATTTGTCCTATTTTATCAGAATGATGTTATTCTCCAGAACAAGTTGACATGTTCTTACCTAGATCAGAACAGTGGACGACTCTTGAGTAGCATTGGCATCCAAATGGACATGTTGGAAACAGATCGAATGGGAAGAAGGGGTTAATTGACTCTCTGGTTGGAAAAAGAGAGTTGTCAGCATCACCATCACCATCACCTTCATCTTCCATGTCCTTCAGCATTATATTCTTCAGCATTATATATGAAGGGTGAAATAAAGGTTCGGCAGAGCACAAAGCTAAGAATACTAGGAGCACACACACCTTCATGTTGTCTTGTGTACAGGACCAATCTAAAACTTAATTAGACATTGAGGATTAAGTTAAGGGTTAAACATACAATTTCTGCAACTGTACACTTCTCAGAGCTGGTAAGAGTACAATGTAATGTCATTCTTATCTATTGCTATTGTGAGAGTAAATTTATAAAACAATTTGGAAAGCAATTCAGCAGTATGTACTGGAAGCTTTAAAAAGATCTTTGTTTCTCATCTAGCAATTAATTTTTAGAATCTAATCTCAGAAAATAATTCTAATGTGCATAAAGATGATCATCATAGAATTATGTACGATAGCAAAAAGGTAAAGGTAATGCTATGATTAAAGGAAAATAGTAAAATAGAGTATATTCATGAAATACTTTGTAACCCACGAGATACTTGCATAGGTGTTTAAAAAGAAAAATATTATTTTTTGAAATTAAAAACAAATACAAAAAATTCAGACATACCAAACAAACAAATCCCTGACACAAATATACCTAATTGATATAATCTCTGGGTGGTAGAACAATGAATGGCTTCTGGAGTCTTTTTTTTTTTCTTTTTTTTCTTTTTAAATAACCAGTAAGTACAGCTTTTGTAGTTAGGAAACTAATAAATGTTTTTAAAAATAAAACCAGATCATCATCATACCTGACTGTTCCAAAGCCCTTCCATTGCCTTAATATTTATGTCACTTTCAAAGTAAAATCTTCATATCCCCTTGGCACACATCTGGAAGTTTTCTTTAATGGGTATTTCTCCTACCATCCTCCCCAGCTTCAGTCTCAGAGTTGGTCATTTTTTCCACAGTGTCATTTGGATTTCTTCCTTTTAATCTGTTCCATTATCTAATACCTGAGGCAAAGCATCTGAGGTCCAGACTATTCTTTCTTACCCATCTTTCCACTGTATACTGTTTGTTTGGTTTTTAGGGGGAATTTGTTTTTAGTTGTATATTTTAAAGTCCACACAAAACTGGAATGTATGAGTGATAACCTTCTGAACATGACTTTGTTGTTAAGCTGATTGTGGATCTTCTCACAGGTTTGTTTACTTATCGTAGTTTCTTAACTATCACCTGTGAAACATATATTCTTTGTAATTTTCAAAAATTTAAAGCATTATGAAATCATCCAAAACAGATTTATGCCAGCCTTCCCTCACCCAGATGTCCCTCAGCCAAGTCACCCAGCAGTGCCACTGGCCTGCCATACGTAAGCACGAGACAGCACCTTAGCCATCAGTTGGCCCGTGCTTAGGAAGACATGGCCCCCAAATCCTTAAATCATGTAAGCTGCTTATAATTTCCCAGAACCCAGACATCAGCTTTAACATCTCTTTTTCTGGACTTAGGAATCAGAAATGAATTAACTAAACTAAAACACTCATTTATGTGTGTTATGTCTTTTAATCGCCAGAGGAAGTTTAATATTAGTTCTTAGAATTCTAAATGGCAACGTGAACATTTGGCCACCTGGATGGCCAGATGTCACCAGCCCAATACATGAGGTTTCCCTGTGATAAACTACATTCAATTATGCTAGGGAAGAGGAGATTATAGGACATGTCTGAGAATGGCAAAAGCTTTTTATATTTTATTAATTCTATTCTGAAATCCCACTACAGAACTCTGCTTTGGCTTGTGGAATTATCAATTAAGAATCTATTATAGATGCATCCCTTACATTAACCCAGAGGAATGGGATGTTCAAAGAGCTTCAGTGGTTTCCCTAAGTCCACATGACCAAAGAAAATTGGAACCCAAGTTAGAGTCCATTTTTCTCAATCCATTCTCTGCCTCTTCTGATGCAGCCCACATGGGAGCACTCTACTTTTATCCCAAAATCTAGCAGCCTCACAGGGACACTCTGTCATTTCTCTCCAGCCAGTCTACACATTGTCTCCTGGTCCACATCTATATAGAAAGGGACTCACACATAACTTGGGAGAGCAGGCATGGAAGTAGTTCTGTGGTCAGATTTGAATAGTATAGAGGGAGATTGTGCTAGCAACTCAAAGTCCAGCAGCTTCTGTCAGCCATCCCTGAGAACATGTAGATTGGTATTCTGTGTTCCTGGAATCCTGGCATGGGTGGCTGTTTAAGGTCAACAGGGTTTCTTTCCCGATATCACTTTGTCTCTGGCACATTGTTTCTTTTATCCATTATGTTTCTTGCGCTTCTTTGTGATTTCTTAATGCTTGGTCCCCAGTTTTTGTCTTGACCCCCAAAACTCTCAGCTAATTCAGTTCTTAGTCCTTAGCTGAACCAAAGCTTATCCCTGGTACCAATTTATTCTTTAACATTGTTCTGTATTTCAGCTATGTCTTCTGAGGCCATGACTGCCCTGGCCTTGTCTGACTTTGGCATAGAAGCTGTTGAATGAAATGTCATTTGAGATCCTGTCTCTGGCTTTGTTTGAGGTTGCTGGAGTTTTTCAGTCGACATCTATCAGGTACCCACTGTGTACCAGGCACGGTACTAGGATGTGGAATCTATAAAGTGGAGCATGTCTGGGCACTCTTCCTTAATCAAAAAACAAAGCCATAGCTCCTAA
The DNA here is from genome assembly GCF_021234165.1 of Pteronotus mesoamericanus. Lineage (NCBI taxonomy): Eukaryota > Metazoa > Chordata > Mammalia > Chiroptera > Mormoopidae > Pteronotus > Pteronotus mesoamericanus. Next base: position 3,517,327 of record NW_026555304.1, read on the forward strand.
TGTGCTATTCTCTTTGTAAAAGTTAATACTTGGTCAGGTAAATTCATAGAAAAACTAAAAAATAAGTGTCCAAGTTAGTAAATAGGCCTAAACTGCAAGTAGATTGTGCTAACTGTGGCTCGATCAGCTTGTCAGAATCTCCAGATGTGTGGTTCTCAGAATCTGAAAGTAAAATTTTCACCATAAGTCTGTCTACTCTTCATAACCTTCAGCTTACTCTTTGAGATCAATAGAAATGAAGACATCTATAAAATATGAGTATACACACATGTGAAAAAGAGATTGAAATAGAATTCACTCGTAATGGAATTACGAGTGAAGGAATGTGTTGCTTTCTAAATATTTAAATATTAGCCTGCCAACAAAATTTGCTTTGCTTTGCTCCTCCCTGTATTCTGGCCTTTTTCTACCATTTCTACAGCATGAAACATTTAGTGCAATTAAAAGTTTTACACATGCTGCCCCCACCCCAAACTCCAATAACAGTGCCCACTTGAGAAGTTGTTTAGGATCAGTTTCTTGAGGCCTAACCACATTTACTGTAATCCCTGGGAGATGAAGAGTTTGATAAAAACAAATAAACAAAAAAAACTGTTTTTGAGGTGGTTGGCTATTTAAGTTTTGGTATTTTCCTGTAAAAACTTAGGGTTATAGGGATTATAGTTTCCCAGTCTAGACCAGAAAAATCTGTTTAGCACTTATATATGTGAAATTCAGACTTAAGAAAAGCATAGAGCTTTTAAAAATACATATAAGAGGAATGTGTTAGCCAAAGTGGGGGAGGGAGAGGACAAAAATAGGTAGGCTTTTCCTGTGGCCTGGCAGACAGTGATTTGCCTTCACTTCTGTAAGCCCCACTTTCCTTCTGCTTCCTGCTGCAGTCATGTTGCCCTGTGACCTAGGAGAGCCTGGGAGTGGGGTGCAGACTAGGATAAGGAGCAGAGTAGGTATGACTAACATAGAGGAGCAGAGCTGGGAGGACCCAGACAAGCCAGTCACACAGATGAAGGAGAGGAAAGAAGCTGTGTGTATACGCGCGCGTGCCTGTGCGCAGGGTTGTTTCTCTTCCATATCCCCTCCTCCTGAGCAGCTCATCTCTGGGGTCAGGAGGGCCCTCCCTTTCTTTCTCCCTTCCACATTCTCCTTGCTTACACTACATATTTATGTGAGACCCTCCCTGCCTTAGATGAGGTGGAGACTATGGCCTGCTGATTAGACAGTGGCACATGTGTGGTAGTTAAGCTTTCCAGTTGATGGCTGGTGGGGGCAATCACCTGTCATGCCTTCCCTGGCCCTTGATGAGTGAGGGAGGAGACCTGTAGAAGCATGAAATGTCATCTAGTTGGAATTTCTTCTAGTGTTGGAGGTTCCTTCAGAACATTCTGGACCAGATAGCATGTTCATTCTCTGTTTGCTTGACTCCAGTGAGAGGAATCAGGGAGCATACCTTGTGGAAAGGCCTCCAGTTTCCATTGTCCTTCTTTGGTTGATTAGAAATTCTTTGTATGGAAACCAAACATGCCTTCTGGCATAGTCATCTCTCTTTACTAGTTCTGTGTTCTGTTAGCCATGTAAAATTAATCTTATATTTTTGTACTCTCATATTATGGTTACTTGAAAAGAGAAGTCAGGCACACCTTGATTCCACAAGAAACTCACCATTTACACCCTTGATCTGAGATGATAAAGCCTTGATAAAGTACAAATGATTATAGACCCCAAACCTTACCTTATTTTATTTCAGCAGTTTTTTTAATCAGTAGAAAAATATTGGAATGTCCAGGAGGGAATACTATATAGTAATGGGTTTTTCCCTATTTTCAGAAAGAATATAAAGAACAATATTTCTCATTTAAAATGATGTGACTTTTAGTTGTTTGCCTTATTTTACCTTTTGAGTTTATTAATACGGCTGAAGCTCTTACTTGATTAATTTTGGCAGTATTTAAGTCTAGGTCTCAGGAAGACTCAGCATTTTCCCAGTTTAGACCACTTTTGTGAGAGTTTTTTACTTATGGAAAGCTTTGGATTTTGGTTTCAAGTTTCTTTTAATCAGAATAATATCGAATAATATTTTCATATTAATGCTGTTTTTGATTGAATAATGACACATTGGAGACTTTCCTTTCATTGCCCTCTTTGACATCTTAAGAAGCTGAGGCCGGCCTCCTCACTCCTGCACTGTCCACTTTACTGCACGGCCTCCTCCAAGTCCTAATCCCACAGTGACTTCCAGATAGTAGCCAAATTGTCCTAAGAGAGCACAGGCTAAGAAGTTTGCTTGTGTTTTCAGGGCTGGAAATGTAGCTAAGAAGTGTCTTCTTGAATTTGCATAAGCTCCTGTTTTCCACTTCAACATTCCACAAACTTGGAATGGAAAATCTACCTAAGTGAAATGGTATTTCCTCTTAGGCACTATTATTAGGAAAATAAGTCACTGTACTTTTAAATCCCATGTTTGGCGATTTTTCCCGTTGGCTGAACAGTTCTATCATTTCTCAAGTGCCAGTAGTAATTTTCAGTATATAAATGTTATATAACATACTCTGTATTCACAGATGGAATCCAGACTAAATTCAAGTATAATCAAGGCACAGCCTTGTAAGTGAACAAGTAAGTTTAACATCCAAGCATGCTTTTGGAAACTTATTCACAGTACCTTTTGGTCATGGAAACTGATACTTTTATAGACTATAATTAACTTTATCTTAGAAGTATGAATAGCATCTCAATAAAGAACTTGCTGGCTGCTTTTCCTTTCATATCAGTTTTGTCCTTTATCATTTTTTCAATGTATCTAGCAACCTAGCTTCTGTCTTAAAAAGCAAAAACTCCTACCTGTTCATTTTTCTGCTGTTTCCTATAGTGCCTTAAGACTTGTGCTTATAAAAGTAATCTATTTTACCTCAAATCTCAGATCAGGTATCAAATATTCTTTTTAAATATTTTTAATAAGTAGTTGTAATAGAAGACTGCAGTCCCACCATCTGCCCACCACTATACAATATTGCTAAATGTCGAAAACAAACAGAGTATCAAGATACTTTCAACATATATTTGCACTTTTGATTTATTTTTATTTCTTTTTTTACACAGTGATTCTCAGTGGGATTAATTTTAAAAAGTATTTTGTTTTTAGAGACGTATAGAACCCTAAGGTTTCTTTGTAATTTAATTCTACCCATGTGCCCACAGTTCATAGCTGTCACACATCTTTTGGTTTAACAAGAAAGAACACGCTATTCAAATTAGGAAGGAGTAGAATATCAAATACATTGCTTAATTTTTTTTAATTTAATATTTAATAAAAATTTTACTTTGGGATGGGACAAAAGAAATCTTTTGTTTAAATTCAGACTTTATGGATTTTGTGAAAAAAAGTTCCTAATTTTTTATATTGAATATAGAGCTAGTTAAACTATTGCTGAGCATTATTCTTTCTTGGCATTATATGGCTTTCATTTTACTGTAAATGCCATTTCATTACATAAGAATAAGGAAGACTTTTATCAGGGAAAATATGAATATTCAAATGTAAGTAATAATGACATTTGAATAATTCATATATTTAAAAATATATTAGAAAATAATCATAGTTGTACATTTCAAAAGAATTATTTACTGTTTTATTTAATGTATTTGTGATATTCTCATACTTTCTTATCATTAATTATTAAGGTAGTATTATTTTCCTAAAGGAAGATACAAATGTTTGCTTAAATGATTTGTAAAGTCAGCCATATGAACATATGAACATTGTTGGTGAAGCATAATGACAGGCTTCCACTTAGCTGTAAAAACAGTCACAATTGAAAATAAATTCATTATATATAAAACATAAAAAGCTAGAGTAACTTTAGATATGTAATTAAGTACTGATTTTTAAAGAAATTATACAGATCAACTTTAAACTTTACCATATAATTTACAGTGATTTATGTAATAATATTAAAGTTCCCTTAGTATTAACTATAAAATAATTGTATACTGGTACATGTAAACATACCTTGCAAGAAGAGAGTAAGTCCTCTTGAAAGTAGAACTTTCCACCATATACTGCTTATCTGTAATGTAAATGTTCTCGGATACTATTTAAGAAGAAAAGATGAGGTGTTACAATTAAGAGGAAAGCACCCTTCAGCAGAGCCTTATGTGGCTTCACCCTGGGTGACACTGGAATAAGCTGCTTCCACAGATTAGCCCATGTTAGTACTGAGAAGCAAGATTAAAACTTGTTACTGCTCATGTGTTTTTCATCACTGTTTGTATTGTAGCCAAGACTTCTAGCTAAACTCTAGACCGTCTACTGGAAGATTCTGAAGAAAAAAAGTGTTTAATAATACATGGCAACTGGCCATTGAAAATACAGTGATAGTCATTCAAGAAATACCTGATTTGAAAGAGTACTTCATGAAATTCTTAAATGAATGAATGCTTATAAATTATAAATGTAAAAATTATTCACCTTATATAGACCAACAAAATATTTATCAATCTTTGTAAAGCATGTGAACATTATTGAAGTATGAACCCAAATTCCAGAAGTATCTGAGAAAAGAGCCATGCTGTTGTTTTCTTCTGGTGACTGAAGCTATTACATAAAGCATGCTTCTCAAGATTTTCTTTAAAAGCTTTTAGCGCTGCTCTAGGCATGCCAGGGGAGCTGCAGACCAGGCCCTATGTAATGCTCCAGGTCTCGGCCTGTTTGCTGTGATACAGGCATAGACACCTGGATCCAGGTGACACCTTTTTGGACTTTCCTTTTTCAAGAGAATATCAGCTGTGACCACACAGTTTTTAGGGAGGACTCAGGAGCAGAAAGACACCATTCTCTGAGAAGAAAGTCATTGTTAGCATATCTTTTCCCACTTACCCCAGAGAGAATGCCCAATTCTTACATCAAATAAGACATCATCTTTTGAGAGAGGACATTTTCCTAAGTCTAGTGAGAAAGACTGACTAGTGCTAGGTGATGCCAGTGGGTCTTCTGAGTTTCAGATTTGGGTGCCAGCCTCTTTGCAGAGTGCATTTCCAGTCAGTTAGCAGAGTTTGTCTCTCCTGCCATAAAGATTCTGCCTGTCCTTTCTCTCCTCCCAGGAAGTGACAGCCACAACCATAGAGAGATTACTGTGGCTCAAAGGTGTGGGGAGCCAGCCCCTACCTCAATAAAATACCCTTCCTTGGACCTCAAGGTGGACAGTTTCATACACTGGACCCAAGGAGCTGCGAACCTGCAGCACCTGAAGGGTAGTAGTTCTGTTTGGTTAGAATGCTCATATTCTTATTTATTAGGTTATGTTTAGTTCAAAACAAGGTACATGTGTTACCTTGATAAACTGGGACATCTTGAAAGTTGAACTAGATTTTATTAACCTGAGTTCCATGAGAGCAACAGCTGTAAATGGAAAGACCTTGGGAAAAATCGCATTTGTCCTGCCCAATGTTTTCTTTCATTTTTTAACTTTTAACTGAAGTATATATTACAAAAATATGAACACAGGAAGTGAGCTTTTTCTAAAGGTATGTTATACCCTCTTTCTCCTCACCCTACTTGTGAGCCCTGAATTTGTCTTTCTCCAGCATCAGTTAATTTTCACAAACTGAACCCTGAACAAGAAATCCCTGCACTCCCCGAGCCCTCTATATAATCACTTTCTTCAGAGGGGACCCCGCCTGGCACCATAGTTAATTTTCTGAACTTCACATAAATGGCTCATTCTTACTGTACATTCTCTTTGTGTCTGGCTTTCTTCATTCAGCCTTATGTTTTTGAGATCCATCTAGGTCCTTGTGCTTAACAATGATTTGTTCATTTTCATTATTGTATGGTATACTGTTAATGACTATGCCACAGATTATGTATTTTATATATAGTCAACTGGGTTCATTCCCATTGGTAGCACAGCTGTAAACATTCAAACATTCTTTATTGTCTGATGATGCTCATATGTGTGAACTTTTGTTAGGTGCAATTGCTGTATTTAAAAATTATGAGGTTAATATTGGAGAATTAGTTTTACTATATTAAGTAATATTGTTAGGAATCATGAATAACCAGCACATAATTACATGGTAAACAAGAAAATAAATTACAAAACTGAAAAAGTAATATGCTCTGTACTACCATTTTATGAACAGAGACATGGATTGCTATAAAATGGACTTCAACACGAATTTCTTGCATGGCTCAATATATTCCAGCCATGTAAAGATAAAAATAAATTGCTTAAGCCAAGCTCACATATACTTTCCAAGACCCTTTCCTGACTACCTCCTACTTTAGAAATGGAGTGGTCCAAACCCAAACAAGTGAGAAATATCTTAGAAATCATCTTGTTCAAATTAAGAATCCTATGAGTAAGGATTAGGAGTGACTGGCCACATGCAATGCCTTTCCGAGCTCAGGTACCACTCAGGTGATTAAGTTTGTGGTGTTCAGCATCCAGTATCTGGTGCCTCGTCTCTTTTTTTGCACTCACCATATAAGTACATTGGAACAGATTATATAATGATCTCAGGTAGCAGTAGCTACGAGGAATCTGTTGGGCCATCCTTTCATTCAATGAGTGGTATAAGTGCTATGGAGAAAAGCAAGTTTGGGGGGTGAGGGTAATCAGTCATCAGAGAAGCCCTGAGGGTTGTGTGGGAAAGTGCCTTGCAAAGAAATACCTAGTTTAAGAATGTCCTAGGCCATTGAGTCCTAGGATATAAATGATGTATGTTCTTTATGCATAACATAAAGGTTGTATATAGTAGGCATTCACGAGACTTCTGAAACGAATGGATGGTTATGATTTCATGGTTTTGAATGTTCAGGTGACCCTGGTAGAAGACTGCGTTCTATGGTTTATAATGAATTTCCTATATACTGTAGGTCATGACCCATGGGCAGTAGTCAGCTTGTAGATGTGTTTTGTATGGAGCATATGGTATTTTTTAAAAACCAGGACATTTTATATCAAATCCAAATTTACAGAAAATCTTTAAAAATCAGTCTGACAAAGTCAGCTCTTAATTCTTGTGCAATTCCAGCAATTGCCCGAACTCATAGCGAGCTCCTTAAAATGGGCTCCTGATCCCTGGTTTTTGGCTTTCTCTCCCTTCTCTACCCCATTTGCTGTTGAGGACTTACTTCTGTGATACACAGGCTGAGGGAGATTTCTCTCTGAAAATAAATTTATGCCATAAATTGTCATTTTAAATGAATTAAGTTTATGAAAAACAAAGGACTTACACAGTTTATAATATTGTGTGAGTGTCAAATATTTTTTAAATAATGCCTCAAAAGTCAATTTGTTTTGAAAAATAGGTACAAGTAATGATTTTGTTTTAAATCAATTTCCCAGTATTTCCCACTGAAAAGACTTCAAAACAGAGAGTTCATCTAACTTCCAGATAGGTGTTTTTAGGGACCGTTTCGCACTTTAGGTACCAGGTCAGGGCCAGGAAAGTATGAGGTGTGCCTGAAACATCTTGTTGTTCCAACAGTCATGGGAGTGTATAGAAATTACTGTGGACATGTGAATAGAACATAGAAACCCACATGAAAGTAGCTTGAGCACTTTAGAAAGAATAAGGGTGGAAATGGATTATATCATGCATCAAATGTAAAATCTGTTCTATATAGTAACAGTGGAAAGAGTGTCAAAAGAGTAAGAGCCTCTCCTATAGAAGAGTGCCAGCTAATGAGTACAGAAGGAATCTTAGAGTTAGAAAAGCATGACTGTGAAGCCTCCAATATAGTGACTGATTTAGGCAAATCAGTTACTATATCCTGATTTAGGATAAAATCTTCCATTATCTAAGTAAAAGATTATTGGATGGCAAAATATTTATGCAAGATTCAAAATCTTACCTTGCAGCCCTAGCTGGTGTTGATCAGTTGGTTGGAGCATAATCCTATACACCATAAGGTTGCAGGTTCAGTCCCCAGCCAGGGCACATACCTAGGTTGCGGCAACTGATCTATTTATCTTTCTCACTCTCACATCAATGTTTCTCTCTCTTTCTCTCCACCCCCAACCGCCTGCCCCTCTACCTGTCTCTCAAATCAATAAATATATACTTGGGTGAGAATGTTTTAAAAAGTGAGATTCATAGAGAAGATTCATGGGTAAGTGATGTGTTATACTATCTGCAACTTACATTGCAATGGACTGTTCTCTGCAAATAACCTCAGTTCTTGAACATCTTGGTTCTCAAACAGTTTGGTTCTCAACCAAGTTGTTCACAGGAAAAATGTCTTCATTGCCTAACAGAACTTTGAGTCTAAATTCTCTCTACTCCACAACCATGTCATGCTGATATCTTTATGATCTGTTACATGTCTCTCAGGCAACAAACAAATGAGATTCAGTTTTTGAACAAATTGCTCCTCGAACAGTTTTCCAGAACAAATTAAGTTCAAGAACCAAGATTCCAGTGTGTGTGTGTGTGTGTGTGTGTAGATATGGACATGGGAAGAAAGATAAAATGAATGTGAAAAAATATTAATTGGTAAAGGTAGATGAAGAGCATATAGATTTTCATTGTATTCTTTTAACTTTTCTATGGCCTTAAAGTGTTTCTAAATAAATGTGGGAATAAATGCCAAGTGAGGGAAACAAAGCCATTTGCCTTAATTTTAACTTTTTGATTTATCTTTAACTCTAGTTAAATATTTACATGTAAAATTTATTTCAAGTTAATTAAGGAGTTACCCTAGGAGGCATTCTTAACCTAGGTTACATAAATCCCTAGAGGATTTTGGAAAAGTTAAATGAATCTCTTGATACATGCAAAGTGTTTTTACATGTGTTTTTTTCTGTACAGAAGGTTCATCATAGTTTTCATCATATCTTCAAAGGGGTTTATCCTTCATATAGTTAAGAACTATGGCCCTATAATAGATTTACAATTTACAGTGCATTCTTTATTTAGAGTATCACAATACTAGTTACATTTGTATATCAGACAGTATGTGTATAAATTTGGTAATTATGAATGTAATCTCAACTTAAAACAAATGAACGTCCATCAGATTCTAGCTTACAAAAAGATTTGCTTGTATCAGCTGATAGTTTAATGTAAGTTTATTTGACCACAGAGATTCTGTTACTTAGGAACACACAATGACATTTTAATAACATGATATATTTCTTCTTCAAGCTAATATGTATTTAGTGCAATCAAGTGTTATTTTTAATACAATCTACTTTCCCTTGTGTGGACTTCACATTTTGTGCAAAATAAAAAATATTCCAGACTGTAAGTTTTGATTTTATTCATGTTCACGTAGAAAAAGGAAGATAACTTCAGAGAAGAGGTGGTTATGCTTTTATTTCTTAGTTGTGTGATCACTAAGCTCTGTTTACCAAGTTAGAAACATTCACTTCTCTGCAAATAATTGTGTGACAGAAGGAATTTCGGCATGGCTTATCTGTTCCTGTTCAGCATGTTGAAGCAGAGACATGAGTAATAGGTTAGAATATGCCGAAGTGTTGTTCAAGATACATTGGATTGAACATGTACTAACAAGTTAGAACACTATTTATGGTATGCTTTAGTTTTTCTGAAAAAAAATTTTTAAATGCCTGTGGATCTGTTGGATTAGGTTCAGTCACAGGGATTGTAATGAAATAATTAAACTCCCCAAGAAAACCATCTGCCCAGAGCATGCTGCACCTAGCTACAGAACAAGAAAGCCAAGGCTTACTCTATCCCTGTACATTCCCTGTTGGTTATCTCAGAGGTAGGAATTTATCTGCAGGGCAGGTTGATTGATCAAATATTCTTCTAGTTTAGCTGGCTACCTTTTTTTATTAATTTTTAAGAAATCCTCATGTGAGGATATGTTTTTATTGATTTTAAGGAGGGAGGGAGAAAGGGAAAGAGAGGCAAAGAGAGAAAGAAAGAAAAACATCGATCAGTTGCCTCCTGTACGTGCCCCAACTGGGTATCAAACCTGCAACTTAGGTATGTGCCCTGACAAGCAATCAGACACACAACCTTTTGGTGTATAGACACTCCAATCAATTGAGCCACCAGGCCAGGTTTATCTGGCTATCTCAAATACAGTTTTTAACCCATTTTTGGTGTTGAAAGTAATCGCATGTATTAGAAGTCAGATTCACTTTTTTTTCTAATAATCAGGATTAAAAAAAAAATCTGCTCCTAAACTACTACCATGTCCATGACAGGAAGTAGTTCAGACTCTTTGTCCTAGCTTCACTCTGCGTTTATGGAGTCCCTTCTGGAGCACATTTTACTCTGGTTCACCCTGCCCTGTGTGATGGGTCACTAGGGATGAGCTTGGGATCACTGCTGACTTTGCAGCACTGTCCCAGTGGAGCCTGACCCTCTACAGAGAGTATTTGCTGACCCCTGTCTTAGTGTGAAAGGTCCACTCATTTTCCCACTATACTTCACAATTTAAGGAATCAGTTTACTTGAGTACTTAATATCTGCCATATTTAGAGGGCTGGCAGCCTTGAGCAAGTCACTGAACCTTCCTGCCTGCTGGTTTCCTAGCACCTCTCAATGAAGAATGGGCAGTCACCTTATCTGACATTCACCCTGTGCCCAGCACTTTCATAGACATCACCTCATATAACCTTCTCAGCAACCTTGGGAGATAGATGTTGTTCCCCCTAATTCAATGAGTGACAAATTGGAAATCAGAATCTATCTTGGCCAAGTCCACAGCTAATAAGGGTTTCAGTTCAGGACCACAATATTCATTTTTGTTTAGAGGTGGCCTGAAACTTCTGATTCTTTTCATGGGTGTTTTTACTATTTTTGAATTTTAAGCTGACTAAGATCTGAGTTCACATTCAACTATGGACAGAGGAACGGTTGTCACCGTCAATCTGTAAATACTTCTCCTATGAGGAAACTTTCTGTTTTCTAAATAAGGGAAAGTGGTGAAATAGATATCATAAAGGGTTTTATTTGGGCCTTTGAGGTTTCACTTAACAGCAGAATTTGAGTATTATATTCTTTTATGTCAGCATCTGTGAACCTAGTAATCCATGGTATGTTTAAATGATGGGTTTGGAAAACATAGTGTTGCTATTATGCGGAACAATGAGTTCATTCCCAAGTACTACCAGTTGTCAAAGCATGACTTAATTGTTTATAAAATATGCACTGTGCTTTCTGATGTCTATACCAGAAAATACTAATAAAAGAAATTACTCCTTATTAATTTTAAGACTATATAAATCTTTTTCAGTCCAATTTCTCACTTTTACTTTAAAAATCCTTAAAATTTACAGATTCCTTTTTGTTTTGTGTAGGAATGGTGTTAACATCACCTTTAGTCAACTTATAAATTGATTCAGTTTAAACTAGGGGATCAACAGTCATTTTAGCCCCTGCTTCTTACACAGAATACAGGGACCCAAGAAATGAATCGTCTCTGTTCTAAGTTTTATCTTCTTTTGGGAGATGCAAGATGCAGCAGGTCCTCAAATAATGTTCTTTCATTCAACATTGTGTTGTTACAACGTTGATGGGATGCTGTAGAAACTTAACTCATTTATATCACTTAGCCTATGATAAAATTGGTTTCTTTATATGTAGTTTAAAGTCACAGAACCCATCAGCAACATTAAGTGAGGATTTACTGTATACCTCCTACCTGTCTACTGTGCAACACCCCACATATGCAAAGAAATAATTAATACAGACCCAACTCATAATACCAGATCTGTCTGTCACCAGAGTGGTCGCACAGACACTGATTACCAAGGGGAGAAGGTCACTTCCCCAGGAGCCAGTCTTCTAGACACAGCTTGTCTTGTGCCCTGGAACCTTTGTGAGGCCAGACCACAGCTCAGGTCAGATGGAAACTTTAAGTGCACTTGGCTCTGTCACACTCCCCTTGACATTGGGGGCTGGTGCCCATTAGAGTCCAGCTCTCCTGTCCTCCTTAAATGGCCCTCAGTTACATCCTTGCCTGTGGGTTCCACTCCAGCTGCACATATTTCTGCCTTTCCTACTCCTCCCATCCTCCTGCCTGAAATCTACAACTCCCTAACTTGAGCACAGTCTTACCCAAACTGTGCCTTTCTAAACTCAGCCTGTCCACATCATCCCTGAGACTCAGAGCAGCTCTTCTTTTGGGCTCCCTTCTTTTCTACCCACAGGTATTTCTTTTGAAGTATCTTACATACCTGTCTCTGTTTCTGCATCTGCTTGTTTCTCCTGTCATCTGTGCTATTTCAAGATTATTACAGGTACTGTTTCAAGATTATTGCGGTGGTGTCTTTTTTCCTTAAACCATTGTTTTCATGGCACATTTCTCCCTTCAGAGTTTGTTATTGATGTTCTGCATATCTCATTATAGTAAGTCTGATATCTCTTGACCTTCTAGGCCCTTCTGGCCTTTAGTTTCCTTTCTTCTCTCTTAACCAGTGAACCTCACTCTGCAAGGCACACACCTCTCACTAATCATTCCCTACTCCCTCAACTGATCACAAACCTATTTCAAGGCCCCAGTCAAGGCTGTTGATTTTTTTCTTCTTCAAATTACATATGTGTGTTATATGATTCAGTGCTAATTATTTCCTATATTATACTACAGGCTTCCTTTGTTACTCCTGATCTAAATTTGTCAAATTGGAAAACCATTTTTGCCTGCAGCAGACAGCACTACACTTAACACAATGTGGGCCACCAGTAAAATTTTGGGGTTTTATTTTCAGATTTTTTAAACAAATTTTTAAATCATGTTTATTCTATTTCACTTGTCTCAATTTTTCCCCATTTGCCCTCTATGCATCTCCCCCCGCCCCTGCCCCCCCTCCCCCGCTCCCACAGTCAATTCCCACACTATTATCCATGTCCATGGGTCATTCATACATGTTCTTTGTCTAGTCCCTTCTCCTTCTTTCCACCATTATCCTCCTTCCCCAACCCTCTGGTCACTTTCAGTCTGCACCATATTGCCATGCCTGTGGTTTATTTTGTTTATTAGTTTATTTTGTTGAATAGATTCCACTTATAGGTGAGATCATATGGTTTTTGTCTTTCACTGACAGGCTTATTTCACTTAGCATACTATTCTCCAGTTCCATCCATGTTATCGCAAAAGGTAGGAGTTCCTTCCTTCTTCCTTTTTTTTTAATGCAGATTTATTTTATTTATTTACTTTTTTAAAAAGTCAAAATCCATTTTAAAATATTACAAAATTCAAATCCATTATAAAGTCTCAGCAATTAAAACAACATGACACCAGCACAAAATAATCAAGTAGATCAGTGAAATAAAATGAGCATTCTAGAAACAAATGTATATATCTGTCTAACAATGACATGTATGAGTCAATTGATATTTCAAGTCAATGGGGAAAATACGGCTTACTCATCAAATAAAGTTCATGGACCACTATTACTTGACATAAAACCAATATAGAGGCCTATTTCACACATACAATAAATATTCAGGTGAGTTAAAAATCAATATGATATCTAAGGAGTTTTAGGAGAAAATACAACCTAATATTTTTCTTACCCTGAAGTAAAATATTCAAACCCAGAAGCTATAAAGTAAAATATTGACAATATGACTATACTAAACATTTATACTAAATGTCCTCATTTAGTATAGTAATACTAAATGTACAGTAATATACTTCAATATGACTTCAATATACTTCAATATGGAAGCCTATTTCACACATACAATAAATATTCAGGTGAGTTAAAAATCAATATGATATCTAAGGAGTTTTAGGATAAAATACAACCTAATATTTTTCTTACCCTGAAGTAAAATATTCAAACCCAGAAGCTATAAAGTAAAATATACCCCATATGATTATATTAAACATTTATACTAAATGTCCTCATTTAGTATAGTAATACTAAATGTACAGTAATATATTAAAACAAGGTAAAGGACAAGTAATAGAATGGTAAAGTATTTGCAACACATCTAAAAAAGGGTTAACTGTTTTTTGGGGGGCGGGGTTTAGGGAAAAAAATTCTACAAACATTTAGTCAAAAAATGGATAAAGAATACCAAAAAGTCATTTAAAGCTTTTTAAAAATAATAGAAACAGTCAAGAAATATACAAAAACAGGTTAGTTTCAACAAATAATAAAGTAGCAATTAAAATAACATTACTGTCACAATCAGATTAATATTAAAAATATTGGTAATGTCAAGTATTGGTGACTGTGAAAGGAAATGGATATTCATAGACCCTTTTTCTTCATCTTCTCAAAGCAGTCCCTTTAGCATATTTTGCAGTGCTGGTTTGGTGGAGGTGTATTCTTTTAGCCTTCTTTTCTCTGGGAAACTCCTTATTATACCTTCCATTTTGAGAGCCTTGCTGGGTGGAGCAGTCTTTGTTGCAGGCCTTTGCTTTTCATGACTTGTAATATTTCTTGCCATTCCCTTCTGGCTTGTAGTGTTTCTGTTGAGAAGTCAGCTGCTAGCCATATCGGGGCTCCCTTATATGTTACTACCTCTTTCTCCCTTGCTTCCTTGAGGATTCTCTGTTTGTCTTTGATATTTGCCATTTTCATGATGATATGTCTTGGAGTGGACCTCATTGGGTTCCTCTTGAATGGGATCCTCTGTCCTTCCTGGACTTGCATGACTTTTTCTCTCCTCCAGTTAGGAAAGTTTTCCATCATTACTTTTTTGAACAGGTTCTCCATCCCTTGCTCTTCTTCTCCTTCTGGTATCCCTCTTATGCGGATATTATTGCATTTCAGGTTGTCCTGCATTTCCCTAAATGCCTCTTCATTCCTTTTGAGTCTTTGTTCATTTTCTTGCTCTTTCTGAGACCTTTTTTCTACCTTATCCTCCAGGTCACTGATTCGTTCCTCTGTTTCATCTAGCCTGCTTTTGATTCCTTCTACTGTGTTCTTTAATCCAGAAATTGTATTCTTTACTTCCTCTTGTCTCTCATTGATAGTTTCTATGTCCTTGTTCATACTGATTTAGTTTGCAGCAAGTTCCTTGTAGTTTCCATGTAGTTTTTTGCAATTCTCTATGAGCTCACGGAGCTCATTGAGCTTCCTTAGAGCCGTTGTTTGGAACTCAATATCTGATAGTTTACTTGCTTCTATTTCATTTAGTTCTCTTTCTGGGAATTCCTCCTTTCCCTTCAACTTGGGGCGGGGGGTGTTTCTTTGTCTTCCCATTATTTGTGAGACTCTTCTTTTTTGCTTCTGCTTTGCTTCAGTCTTGATTTCCTGACTTTGTGATGTGAACTTCTATGGTAGGAGACTACTGTTTTTTTCTCTCTAGATCTGCCTCTGATGATGTCAGATGTTGACCGTGTCTGACCTTTGGCAGTCTGTTTAAGACTTCCAGGAATCCCCTGTCTGTGGCCGTCTCCTTCAGCTGTTAATCTAGTCACTCTGCACTCAGCAGGCTGGCTTAGACACCACAGGGCAGGGCAGAGTCCCTCCTGGGGATGGAGTTATTATGTCCTCTCACGCTGCTGCCACTCAGGGGAGTAGTCTGCCTGAGCCAGATGGCTGTTGCCATATTGGAGAGGACTCAGCACCGGCATCCTGCCGGCTACTCTCTCAGATCTCTCTCCTGAGACTTTGTCTCCAGTCTCTCCTCAAGTGCCTCTAGCCCACTCTG
The DNA here is from genome assembly GCF_021234165.1 of Pteronotus mesoamericanus. NCBI lineage: Eukaryota > Metazoa > Chordata > Mammalia > Chiroptera > Mormoopidae > Pteronotus > Pteronotus mesoamericanus. The sequence continues at coordinate 3,532,915 of NW_026555304.1, forward strand.
TGCCCCCTTTAGCCAGGGATCTACTATCTATGGCTGCCAGTCTGTACTGAGCAGTCAGCTTTAGCACCACCAGGCCAGGGCAGAGTCCCTCTTCGGGGGAGGGCTCTTGTGTCCTCTCATGCTGCTGCTGCTCAGGGGAGTGGTCTACCTGAGCAAGATGGCTGCTGCTGTATGGAGGAGGAGTCAGCACCGGGATCTCACCGGCTACTCTCTCGCTTCTTTCCCCAAAGCCCCTTTCCCTAGTCTCTCCTCCAGCATCTCTAGACCACTGTGTTCCCACTTTGCCAAGCCCAGCTGCAACTAAAAATTTATGTGTTGGCCCTTTAAAATTCTCTTTGCATTTCAAGTCTCCCATCTCTGGTAAGGAGCAACCCTGCTGCATTTCGCAACTGGCTGATTTCTGTGTACTTTTGGGGCTCTGTTGCTGTAGACTAGAGATCCCCACTTATGGTTTAGACCTTGCTCTTCTCAGGGGGATCCAACTGGCCCTTACAATATCCTTCTTTTGCTGCAGCCCATGGATGCCCCGCCCACCTTCTCAAGTCTCTGCCTCACTCCTTACTAGTTAGGTTGTGCTAAAGTTGATATTTCTGTCTGTCTGAGGTTATAAGGCTCCTCTCTTGCTATTGTTCAGTTGTTTGTTCCACGTGATTTCTTCACTGTTTAGTTGTACTTCCAAGTTGGTCCTGGGAGGAGGTCAGTGTGACTTCCACTGCTCCGCCATCTTGATTCTCTTCGAAATAAAGGATTTTGTCTTGTAAAGGATTTTTCCCTTAACCTGTGAGTCTGTGCTAAATCTGGGTAGTGTCAGGATTGAATCAAGTTAAAGGATACCCAGATGATGTCAGAAAATTATTGTATGAATAGTGACCTAACTACCATACCATATGTCCTATTCCAAATATCACTAAAAATAATTTCATTCCTATGCGTTTGAGCTTCCATAGGAATTTAATTCTCTTAATACTATTCCTATTGTTATACTGACACCCACAAACAAAAGCAACTTGTAGGCAGGATGTGTGTATTCATTTCAAATAGCTAATTCTTCTGCCTGTCTGAGGTTATAAGTCTCTCTCACTATTGCTCAGTTTTTTGTTCCAGGTGATTTCTCCACAATTTAGTTGTAATTCCAGTTTGGTCCTGGGAGGAGGTCAGTGTGAATTCTCTTCACTCCTCTACCTTCTTGATCCCTTCTATTCTTTAGCTATATAGCTACCATCTGTTTTTGCAGAATTATCTTAAAACAAGCATTATAATTTATTAACACTTCCCAATGAATTTAAAGGTTTACTTTACTTAGAATTGAACAGTTCCTGGGATAGTCACATTCTTTTTGTGAGTGGGATAGTCATCCTGACCTCACTGCTCTTAGAAGTGTTCATGTGGATCAGAGGACACTGTGCATACACCCATTTCAACTAGTGTTATGGGTGGTGTTTTCCATTTTAATAAAAGGTGTAATTTTTAAAAATGTATTAGTTTCAGGTGTCCAGCATAGTGGTTAGACAATCACATACTTTACAAAGTGTTACCCTAGTATTTCCAGCGAAGTACCTGGCACCATTCATAGTTACTGCAATATTATTGACTGTATTTCCTATGCTGTACTACATGCCCCTATAACTACTTTGTAACTATGAATCCACACTTTTCAATCCCTTCACCTTTTTCACCCAGTCCCTTAACCCCCTTCCCCTCCAGCAACCATCAGTCTGTTTTGTGCGTCTGTTTCTATTTTATTCATTTATAATGTTCTTCAGAGTCCACATATAAGTGAGATAATTTATTTGTATTTCTCTATATTTCACTTAGCACTATACCTTCTAGGCCCATCCATGCTGTCACAAATGCTAAGATTTTATTCTTTTTATAGCAAAGCAATATTCTGTGTGTGTGTGTGTGTGTGTGTGTGTGTGTGTGTGTGTGTATGAATATATGTATATACTCACAGCTTTTTTTGTCAACTCGTCTATTATTGGGCACTTGGGTTGCCTCCATATCTTCACTATTGTAAATAATGCTGCAAATGAACATAGGATACATATAGTCTTTCAAATTAGTGTTTTGGGTTTTCTCAGATATGTACTCAGAAGTCAAATTGCTGGGTCATAAGGCAGTTTCATTTTTAATTTTTTCAAGGAAACTCCATACTGTTTTCCACAGTGGCTGCACCAGTCTTCATTCCCACCAACACTCCACCTTTCTCCACATCCTCACCAACATTTGTTTTTTGATATATTGATAATAGCTGTTCTGGCAGGTGTGAAGTGATATCTCATTGTGGTTTTAACATGCATTTCTCTGATGATTAGTGATGTTGAGAATCCTTTTATTGTCCATAGGCCATCTGTAGGTCCTCTTTGGAGAAGTGTCTGTTCAGGGTTTTTTTTTTTCCATTTTTTAGTTTGATTGTTTGGTTTTTTGGTGTTGAGTTGTAAGAATTCCTTATAAATTTTGGATATTAACTTGTTTATCAGATGTATCATTGGTGAATATGTTCTTCCACTCAACGGGTTGTCTTTTCATTTTGTTGATGGTTTTCTTTGCTGTGCAAAAGCTTTTTAGTTTGATATAATTCCATTTGTTGATTTTTTTTCTTTTGTAGCCCTTGCCCAAAAGAGACATATTAGAAAAAAAGTATTAATAAGAGAAATGTCAGAGATTCTAATGCCAGTGTTTTCTTCTACAAGTTTTCTTTTTTCAAGTCTTACATTTAAGTCTTAAATCCATTTTTAATATATTCTTACATATGATGTAACAAGGTGGTCCAGATTCATTTTTTTTTTTTTTTGCATGTATCTGTCTAGTTTTCCCAACATGATTTATTGAATGGACTGCCTTTACCCCATAGTATGTTCTTCCTTTGTCAGGTATTAATTGACTCTATAGGCAGGGGTTTATTTCTGCACTCCCTATTCTCTTCCACTGATCTACATGTTTGTCTTTATGTCATTACCATGCTGTTTTGGTTACTATAGTCTTGTAGTATAGTTTCATATTAGATAGTGTGATACCTTCAACTTTGTTCTTCGTTCTCAAGATTGCTGTTGTTGTTTGGGGCCTTTTGTGGTTCCATGTAAGTTTTATGAATATTTGTTCCAGCTCAGTTAAATATGTTACTGATATAATGATAGGAACTGCATCAAATCAATAGATTGCTTTGGGTAATATGGACATTTTAATGATGTTAATTCTTTCTGTCCCTAAGCACAGTATATGGTTTCATATATTTATACTTTTTCAGTTTATTCAATATCTCATAATTTTTCGAGAGCAGGTCTTTTACTGCCTTGGTTTTAATACAATTATAAATGAGACTGTCTTCTTAATTTCCCTTTCTGATAGTTTATTATTAGTGTGTAGGAATGCAATTGTTTTCTGGATATTTATTTTGTGTCCTGTTACTTGCGGAATTTATTTATCAGTTCTAGTAGTTTTTTGGTGGAATCTTTAGGGCTCTCTACATATAATATGTCATCTGCAAATAATGACAGTTTTACTTCTTTCTTTCCAATTTTGATGCCTTTCATTTCTTCTTGCCTCATTGCTGTGGCTATGACATCCAATACAGTGTTGAATAAGAGTGGTGAGTGTTTACATCCCTGTCTTGTTCCTGATATTTAGGAAAATGCTTTAGATTTTCCCCACTGAATATGATGTTGACTGTGAGTTTGTCACATATGACCTTTATTATGTTGAGATATGTTCCCAGTGTTTCCACTTTGTAAAGAGTTTGGGTACTGGATTGTCATAGGCTTTTTCTGCATCTTTTGATAAATCCTATGATTTCTATCCTTCATTTTGTTTACGTGGTCTATCATGTTAATTGATTTGTGGGTATTGTATTATCCTTGCATCCCAGGAACAAATCCTACTTGATTGTGGTGTGTTACATTTTTAATGTATTGCCAGATGCAGTTTGCTAATATTTTGTTGAGGATTTCTGCATCTTATGTTCATCAAGGATATTGGCCTTTAATTTTATTGCTTTGTAGTTTTTATTTGGTTTTGGAATTCTGATAATGTTGGCCTCCTAAAAAGAGCTTGCAAGTCTTCCCTTCTCTTCAATTTTTTGAAATGGTTTGAGAAAGACAGGTGTTAATTCTTGCTTGAATGTTTGATTAAATTTGCCTGTGAAGCCATCCAGTCCAGTCTTTTGTTTTCTGGGAGTTTTTTGATTATTGCTTTGATTTTAGTAATTGTAATGTTCTAATCAGGTTTTCTGATTCTTCCTGATTTAGTTTTGGAAGATTGTATGTTTCTAGGAATTTATCCATTTGGGCTTGATTGTTTAATTTAATGGCATGTCATTGTAATTATTTTCTTTAATGCTTTGTAATTCTTTGGTGTCAGTTGTTACTTCTCTTTCATTTCTGATTTAATTTATTGGGCCTTCTCTCTTTTGTCTTGATGAGTGTGGTTAGTTTATTAATCTTGTTTATCTTTTCAAAGAATCAACTCCTGGTTTCAATCCCTTGTATTGTATTTTAGAATCTATGTCATTTATTTCCTCTCTGATTATTATTTCCTTTCTTCTACTCACTTTGGGTTTTGTCAGTTCTTCTTTTTTTTAGTTCCTTTAGGTGTAAGGTTAGATTATTTATTTGAGATATTTCTAGTTTCTTGAGATAGGCCTGTGAATTTCCCTATTAGGGCTACTTTCGTGTGTGCCATAGATTTTGCATTGTTGTGTTCCCATTTTTATTTGTGTCCAGGTATGTTTTGATTTCTTCCTTAATTTCATTGTTTAGTAGCATGTTATTTACTCTTCATGTGTTTGTGTTTATTTCAGTTTTTTCTTGTAATTGATTTCTAGTTTCATACCAGTGTGCCAACAGAAGATGCTTGATAGGATTTCAATCTTATATTTATTGAGACTTGTTTTGTCTCTTAACATGTAGTCTATCCTAGGAAATGTTTCATGTGTATTTGAAAAAAGATATGTATATTCTGCTGCTTTGGGGTGAAAAGCTCTGAAGATATCCATTAAAGCTCTCTAGTTTCATGTGTCTTTTAGGGCTACTCAGTCCTCGTTGATTTTCTGCCTGAAAGATCCATCCATTGTTGTTAGTGGAGTGTTAAAATCCTCTACTATGACTCTGTTACTATTTATCTCTTCCTTTATGTTCGTCAATATTCTCTCTCCATATTTATGTGCTCCTATGTTGGGTGCATAAATGTTTATTAGGGTTATATCTTCTTGTTGGATTGTCTCCTTTATCATTATGTGGTGTCCTTCTTTGCCTGTTACTATAATCTTTATTGTAAAGTCTACTTTGTCTGATATAAATGTTGGTAGCCCAACTTTTTAAAATTTCCACTTGCATGAAATAATTTTTTTCATACCTTTACCTTCAGTCTGTGTGTGTGTGTGTTTCATTCTGAGGTACGTCTCTCACAGGCAGCATACATATAAGTCTTGTTTTATTATCCACTTAGCCACCCTTTATCTTTTGATTGGAGTATTTCAGCCATTTACATTTAACGTGTTTATTGATAGGTACACATTTATTGCCATTTTATTCTTTATAACTATGTTTTTCTTTCTTTTTCTTTCTTATTGTTAAAGAAGTCCCTTTAACATTTTTTATTATACTTGTTTGGTGGTAATGAACTCCTTTAGCTTTTTCTTGTCTGGGAAGCTCTTTATTTCTCTTAAAATTTTAAAATGATAGCTTTTGCTGAGTAGAGTCATCTTGCTTGTGGCTCCTTGCGTTTAAAGTTTGAATATTTCATGCTAATCGCTTCTGGCTTGAAATGTTTCTGTTTAGAAATCAGCTGACAGTCTAATGGGAGCTCCCCTGTCAGTAACTAACTGCTTTTCACTTGGAGCTTTTAAGGTTCTCTCCTTGTCTTTAACCTTGCCATTTTAATTATGATGTGTCTTGGTGTAGGCCTCTTCAGGTTCGTCTTTTTTTGGGACTCTGTGCATTCTGGACTTGTGTGTCATTTTGCTTCACCAGGTTATTAAGTTTTCAGTTACTATTTCTTTGAATAGGTTCTTAATCCCGTGGTCTCTCTCTTCTCCTCTGGTGGATGGTGTTACGTTTCATGGTGTCCCAAAGTTCCCTAAAACTCTCCTCATTTTTTTAAATTCTTTTTCCCTTTTTCTGCTTGACTAGGTGATTCAGTCCTCTGCTTCATCTAACCTACTGGTGATTTTTTTCTAGTGTATTCATCATTTCCAATATTGTATTCTTTGTTTCTGACTGCTTATTTTTTATGGTTTCTATGTCCTTTTTTATGTTGTTCAAGTACTATGATCCTTGAGCATCCCTAAAACCATTGTTTTGAACACTATATCTGGTAGGTTACTTGTCTTTATTATATTTAGTTCTTTTTCTGGGGATTTCTTTTGTTCTTTCATTTGGTGCATGTTTCTTTGTGTCTTTATTTTGGCTGCCTATCTATGATTGTTTCTATGTATTAGGTTGATCTACTATGTCTTCCAGTCTTGGTAAGGTGGCCTTATGTAGTAGGTATCCTTTGGACCCATTGACACAGTCTCCCTTTTCACCTGAGCTTCGTGCTCCAGGAATGTCTTATGTGTGGGTAATGTGAGCTTTCCTGTTATAGTTGAGTCTTTTTTTTTTTTTTAATCTTCACCTGAGGATATATTTATTGATTTTAGATAGAGGGGAAGTGAAGGAGGAAGTGAAGGGGAGAGAAACATCAATTGGTTGCCTGCCGTATCTACACCAACTAGCGGTCAAACCCAAAACCTTGGTATGTGCCCTGACTGGAGATTGAGTCTGCAAACTTTTGGTGTATGTGTTGATGCCCCAACCCACTGTAACACTTGGCCAGGGCTATAGGTGAAACTTGATTGCTGTTGGCCCCTTTGTGCATGGGGTCGACACTCAGGCTTGCTGACTTGAGGCTTGACTTTGACTACAGTAAGCAAGCTGCTGTGCAGGTGCTGACCACAAGAAGCAGAATTTGCCTCACCAGGGGTCTGGTGCCTGATGAGATCTTCCTTTGGATGTACTGCTTGTGGAGCTAATTGGGTCCTGCTCTGATGTTATCTGAAGCCTGCCACTGGGGACCCTTGGGAGGGATTCTAGTGTAGATCAATATCAGATACTGTCTTTGATTGGCTCTGGGCAAGCTGTTTGGAGCTACCAAGTTATCCACAATTTGTGGCTGCCTCTGCTGGGCCTGGGTTTGTGTGGGAATGGCCAAGCTGTGCACCAAGGCTGGCTTCCACCAGCATTGAACTTGGAACAGGTCAGCAAAAGGCCCAGTGCTTCCTGAGATCCACTTTCCCCTTCTGGCTGCCTGATAGGCTCAGTCACTGAAAGAGCCTCTGATGGTACATGAGTGGCATGAGGTAGGTTCTTAGTGAGTCACCAGGTTTGGGTAAGTGGTGTTTCCCAGACTGATACAAATTCAAACTTGGTGACAGTGCTGAGTCTAAGGCAGGTCAGCAAAAGTCCCAGGATACACCAAGGCCAGCTTCCACCCACTGAGTACCGGCCAACCGTTGTGGTGGGGTCTCAGGAAGTCATCAGGGGGAGTCCAGCAGCATTTACCAAGCCCAAACATATCAAGAATTGGCCATAAGAGAGGGCTCTGTACCAGTTGGGCTTGCAAGAGAAAAATAGATCCTACTGTAGAACCACAGAACACAGTCTGCCCCTTTTTTGGCCATACCACCTCAAGAGCTCTGGGTCAGCAGAGGATAGCTGCTGGGAGTCAGGATTGTATGGATAGTAGGTCTCCCTTTGAGGGGCAGTGCCTGCCAGCCTCCCAGGAAGGTGGGGTGAGTGACCCTGGCCTGTGAGCCCACCACTCAGTCTCTGACATTCCCTGACTTCGTCTGCACCTCTACCAAATAGGTCCAAGCAGCTAAGTCCACTGCAAGGCATGAGCTCTCCAGGGCAAGGTGAGAGGGAGTTAGGAGGGTTGGGCTCTTTTATTCCCCCAGGTTGATGCTCTATGGAGGGAAGTGCTCTCTTGGCAGTGTAGGAAATGGACTCAGTACGGGGACCCTGGTAGTGATTTCTTCAGCTCTCTTTCTGGAGCCACACAACCCAGTCTCTCCTCACACAACTCTAGTTCATCACAAGCCACTCTCCCTTCTCAGAAGCCCAGGATAAGTGGCTGAGAATGAAGTTTTGTGCATTGGCCTTATGGGAGGGCACCTGGGTTTCTAACAGACTCCTATCTCTCAGACTCCCTGGCAGACAGAATCCCCGCTGAGCTTCACAGTCAGATGCTATGTGGGTGCCTCCTCCTTGCTCTGGTGCTCTGGGCTGAGGAGCCCAGCATGGCAATCTCACTCTTAAGGGAGGACCTTTCCAGCTGAAATGTCACATTCTCAACCACCATAAGTGGATGCAGGGCTGGCCCTTCACGTGTCTCTGCCCTTCCTACCTACCCCAGTGTGGCTTCCTCTATAATCCTTGATTATAAGAATTCTGCTCAGCTAGTCTTCAGTTGGTTAGTCAGGTTGATTGTTCAATATTTTAGTTGTAATTCCAATTTGGTCCTGGGAGGAGGTGAGTATAACATCTACCTACTCCACCACCATCTTGGATCTTCAGTCAAAATCAGTTTTCTTAAGGAATAATTAACTTTAGCTCTTAAAGTTATGGTAGAGTCATTTGACAGTGGAAGCTGAAGGAGATTATTATATCTTCCTCACCCTGTTGGCAGCACCTGCTCCCCTGGTGCCTTGTGCCCTCAGATTCAGAGGTATACCATGCTTATTCTCAAGCATCCAGACTTTTCACTGTGGACTTCAATCAGAAGATATTGGTCAAGGCCAGACCCTGCTATGTTCTTTCTGTTCCCAAGTTGTACCCACCTGACCACCCTTGCTCCAGGGTCCTAACCATTCTTCCTCATAGTGAGTCATGAAGGCAGGCAGAGATTAAGGGTGTAGGAGGGTCATCTGTGTGCCCTGAAGCATGATACCATGTTGGAGCCATTATGAAGAACTGCACTTAGCTGACTGCCTTTCAGGGGTTTTCAGATCAAAAGTCAGCAGTCTTTGGTTGTTGCAGACCTGCACAGGGCTGATCCCACTCTGTGGTGCTAGAACTCTAAAGGAACAGACACACCAACTAAATGTTCTTATTCAGGTACAAAAGAGTGTGGCTGTATCCAGGCAGCTGTAACCAGCACACCTGAGAAGGATTTGCTCAGGCCAAGGTTCTCCAGCTTGGTTGCTGGGCAAACGTGAGGGAAGGACCAGGGGCTTTGATTGCACATTCTTTGTGAATCTTAAAATTTGGTGTGTGACATAGACAGTACCTTTTCCATTTGTTTTAAGGAAAAGAGGGGTAGCAACAGCTAGCCCTTTCTGATATCAAAGACTGCTTTGTCTAAAGGGAGAGTCTTTAGGGACACTTCCACCTCAGGGCTCCATGAACCCCTGCTGAGTCATGCTTAAAAACCACTGATCTGTTCCAAACATGTCGTTTTATAATTGAATTAAGTGAATCCCAAAAAAGCAAAATGACTGCATAATTAATCATCAGGAACCAAGATGGGCACCAGATATCCTGGTTCCTGAAGTAATTATAACAATTTCCTTATTATTCCAGGCTATTCATATGCCTTTCACCATAACATATCTTAAATGCTTTTTGAAACAGTATCATCTACAATAAGCCAAATCTTAAAATTCAAAATATAGTTAGTATTCCTTGTATATATGTGCAAAGATGACACCATTAATATTTCCACACCATGGCTAGGCAAGGACTTCCTTTGTATTCATATGTGTTAGTATTTATAGCAGAATTTTAAAGCCGAACAGGATGTTTGTTTGTTTTTAACATTGTATTTTGAAGAATGTTTGCTGTAAGACCATTTATCACTTTTTTTAATCCTCACCCAAGGACATTCTCACTGATTTAGAGAGAGGGGAAGGGAGGAGAAAGAAGGGAAGAGAAGCACCAACATGAGAGAGAAACATTGATCTGATGCCTCTCACATGTACCGCAATGGAGGACTGAACCCGTAACTTAGTCATGCGCCCTGACCAGGAATTGAACACTTGACATTTCGGTCTGCAGGATGATGGGCCTCAGGATCCCAACACAGTTCATTGCTTTGCCACCTTGTTCTACTGACTTCATTTTACTTGCCTATTGATTTGATTGTCTATTTGATTTCCTGTTTATTGCTCCTACCACACTATGCGCTCCCAGATAACAGAGACCTCATCTAATCAGTTCATCCCTGTCTCTCTCTAGAACAGCATCTGGAACACAGCTAAAGTCAGAATGAAAAATGAATACTGGAATATCCATCTGTGTTGTCCCAGGACGCTAATTCTGTTGACTCACTTTTTTCATTTTGAGTCCCTTCCAACACTGATTTTGTTTACTGCTTACCTTGCCTTAAACCTGCAATTTTCAACCTTTTCCATCTCGTGACATGCATACACTAAGTACTAAAATTCTGCAGCACACCAACAATATATTTTTTTGCTGATCTGACAAAAAGATAGGTATAATTTTCACCCATTTACATGGAATGACTATCGTTGTGTTGGCTGTTGTCATTTTTCCCTTTGACAATGTAAGGGAAAAGAGGTCAGTGCCAATGACTAGTCAGGTATTGTATGTTTTAAAAATTCTTGCAGCAGACCAGTTGAAAATTGTCTTAAATCATTTAGGTCTGTGTATTTATATTCACACAGCAAGAAACACTGCACAAGGTTTCTTGTTAAATGAATGGATAACCATATTTTCTTATTTTTACCTGTCTTTTATATTCAACTTGGCCAATTTAAAGTTAGTTAATGCTCCTATATTCTGAAACTTATTATGAATCTCAACTTTCCATACGATTCTTTTTCTGTTTTTAGCCAGTTGGTTTAAGCCTTGATTCTTGATTTTAACAGTCTTCCTTATATTATTTTTCTTATTTATATTGTAATCTCAAAATCCTAGCTGTTAAGGGGGTTTGGGGCTCAGAAAGAAGGGTTTGTAAATAACATGCTCAGTTGAGTATGGGCACCCAGGTATCCTGATTCCTGGTGTAGTTATTTCCTTATGATTCCAGGCTATACATGTCTTTAGTGCTTTTCAAAATAGCCTTATCCATAATAATTAAATTTGAAGCTGGTTGTTCTGAATTTTACTTGAAAAGTTGGTAGTAGTAAGTGCATTCCTGCATACCACATTTCCTAGGTGCTTTTCATTCTGTAGTTCTCATAACAGCCCTGTGAAGTGGGGCTGGAAGGTTCTGAGGGTGGTGAGTGAACTATTAAAAGATTAAATAACTGAAGTTCAAAAGATCAGCATAACCTTCACAACGGTGCCAAGACTGGGACTTAAGTTCCTAGTCTGGTGTTTTTCAAGACACCAAACTGATAGTAACAAGAAAAGTCAACACAGTTTCTGTATGTGCCTGTTATGAATTATTTTAGAAATACAGATAAATGATCATTATGTAATGAAAATTCTAACACATGGAGTTGGTAGTGTCCAGTATGTAGTAAAATACTAATAGCTTTATTAAGGTGATTAAAAAAAATATATACTTGAACAAATCAGAGCAAAGAAGATAGGTACTAAAAATGACCAAAGGAGCAAAAATTTTCAAAAGCTCAAGCAATAGGTTTACATTTGCCAAGATATAGTCAAGGATAATTAACATACTTTCAGCAAACTCCACTGCTTTCCATAAAACCTTTTGATCTTGAGTAAAAACTAATGAGGGTGATCTAAATATACTGCTACACTTTTTATATACTTTCAGCAAACTCCACTGCTTTCCATAAAACCTTTTGATCTTGAGTAAAAACTAATGAGGGTGATCTAAATATACTGCTACACTTTTTATACTTAAAGAAAATTTTCAAAATAATATACAATTCACATGTACCATTCTCTCAGCTTCCCCTAATATTAAAAATCTCATAAATACCCCATAGTACAATTCTCAAAATGAGGAAATTAACATTACAATGGTGTTTTGATTTCACACATGTAATTAATAGAAGAAACTAAAGCTAACCCAATATTTATGTGTATCTATACCAATAATTGTAGCATAGGGTCTTAAAGAAAGTTAATTATTCTTTCTACTTTAAAATAAACAACATTTGTTCATAAATTCCTCCTATGATCTTTTTCTACCATTCATTTCTTGATCTTGACCCATAGCATACATAATTTTTAAAGGGACTTAAGGGGTCCCCAGCAGTATTCACAGGTCAGTTGTAAAGGACATGTTTATTTTGTTCCAGATTCTTTGACTCTTGCTCAGCAGTGTATAACATGAAATTCCCATCAGAAAAGCTTTGCAATGATGGCTTATTTCTAGAGTATGAAACTGAAACCTTAGCTGAAAGTGTTAGAGGATGAAACCTTTCTAGATATATTTTTGGTTGTTCATCTCTAGATTAATCAATCAGGTAGACTAGCGTAATGATACTGACTATAACATGACATGATGTGTCTCATTGATGATAAATACTACTACAACAAATATATAAATATAGCTTATAAATGACAAAGGCAAATGTAGTATTACTTGATATTCTGTGGTTTAAGAATGATACTCGAATATGATCTTATGCATGAAAATGCATAGGGTGATATTTCTCTTGTTTTAATATAATTGTTTTCAAGATGAAGATATTCCAGTGTTGAATCGTCATCATCTTCAGCACTGCAAATTTGTTCTGGAAGAATATCCCTAAGGAAAAATAAACATGAAAGTCAAAATAATTCAAGTAATATTCTGCCTTCATAATTTAGGAGTTAAGTTTTACATTTATTTTAAAAAGTTATCTTGTTATGAAATAAAATTGATCCCTTTTTTATATTTTATACCAGAAAAAGTTACAAATACATCAAAGATCTGAATGTGAAAAATGAAACCATAGATGTATTAAAATGAAGAAAGCATGGTCATAACCTGGGAGCAGGGAAAATGCTTCCTGCTTGTGACTTAAAAACTAAAAGCACTAAAAGATGAGATTAATGAATATACTGCATGGTTTTTTAAAAAATCCAGTTAAAAGACAAATGGCAAACTAGGAGAAAAATCTTTGCAACTTATATTACAGATAAAGGGCTAATATACAAACACCTAAAAATCTAGAAGGAAAAGGGAAAAAAGAAAGGAAAAAGAATGAGACAACCAATTCACAAAAGGAAAAAATAAAATGATATGTGAATATGAAAAGATGCTCAATTTCATTCATGATAAGAGAAATATAAATTGAAAGTATACTGGCATACTATTGTCACCAGATTTGCCTCAAAAAAAAAGTTCAAAAGCTCATCAACATGTTCTGACAATGAAGCTGCAGAGGACCAAACACCAACGAAAGGAATTCATAACAATAGAGGCCCATCAAAAGGAACTTTGCAGTAGCTAGCAAAATTACATGCGCCTTTCCCCCTTTTTATCCAGCAATTCCACTTTTAGGAATTTATCCCAAAGTTAGACTGGAAAAATACAAAGTGAACAAAGTTACGCACTGTGACCTTATTTGTACTACTAAAAGAATGAAAACAATCAAATTTCTATCAGTAAGGAACTGGTTGAATAAAATATCTGAACAATGGAAAACTGTGCAGTTGTAAAAAGGAATGAGGAAATTCTCCATTTACTGATATGGAATAATTTCCATGATATACTGCTCATTTTAAAGAGTAAAGAATGGAAATAAACACATGTTTTCTTTCTAAAGAGGGAAAAGAACATCCTTCTATGTAATATTTGTATAGCAGTTGTTGGGGAGAATGGGGGAATATGGATATGTATGTATGTATGCTTATATTTGCAAAAAGAAATACTAGAAGGTTAAACTAGAAATTAATTTAAAAATTCAACCTGTGGGGGCAGATGGATTACAGTGTAAGGGTCAGACAGAGGAGAAAGACTTCTTTTAATATACATTGTTAGCAGTTTTGACTTTGAAATCATATAGTGTTTAACATAGTAAAAATTATATTAATCAACTAGAAAATAATAATTCCTAAAGTCTCCCAAAAAAGACCTTTTCTGAGTATGTATTAAGTTGTTGACAAATTATTACAGAGAAAACCACTGTATTTCAGCTATGCTTCTTTTGTACGACTTACTCCAAGGACAAATGGAGCTACCAAAAACATCAAACTTTTTTGTTATTAGCTGTAATAATGGTATTATCATTTAAAAACTACTGTTTAGCCCTGGCTGTTGTGGTTCAGTGGATTGAGAGCCAGCCTGTGAATGAAAGGGTTGCCAGTTCAATTCCCAGTCAGAGCACATGCCTGGGTTGTGGGCCATGTCCCTAGTAGGGGGCACATGAGAGGCAACCACACATTGATGTTTCTCTCCCTTTCTTTCTCCCTCCCTTCCCCTCTCTCTAAAATAAATAAATAAATAAAATTTTAAAAAACTATTGTTTATATATTGTAATATCAAATGTAAGTTAATATTTTTGGGAACCTAGATTTTCAGTGTAAGATAAACAAGTTTAAAATGAGAAGAATACGCTATAATGTTAAATTAGAATTGGGGATGTCAGTATGAACTCATTTTTCTATTTACAAAATGCATGTTTTTTAGGAGTCTACTAAAATTTTTCAAAACAGTAATAGCACATTTGAAGGGAACATGCCTGCTGTACAGACCAGGTCCTCTGAACACTCTGCCCCTGTGAGAAGAGCTGGGAATCTTTGGAGAAAGGCTGGCACAGGTGTGCAGTAGAGAATGTAAAAGTGAGCTAAAATCAATGGAAGATTGTCTAAGGACATAGGAGCCAGCTTGAAGGGCTACTATTGGCCAAAGATGGGACAGTTTAAGAGCAAAAATTGCAATTAATTGAAACATTCTAAATAAGTAAAACCATAAGTTCATGTTGATTCTCCAAAGAGAGAGAAAGCCAAAAACAATAATAAAGCAAAAACACTCAACCACCATTTTTCCCTGAGATAACCACTATTAACATTTTAATATATTTTACAGTCTTATATATATAATTCTTCTGATTTTATGAAAGTAAAATATTGTATTAGTTTAAAGTATACAGTGTAATGATTTGACATATGTATGTATTGGGAAATGATTGCCACAGTAAGTTTAGTTAACATCCATCACCTCTCATAGTTACAAACTTCTTACTCTGACAGTTTAAAGGAAAGAACTGATCATTTACCCTATCTTTCAGAATAACAAAAGTGGCCCTTGTTGATAAGAAAAAATCCTTTATAGAGGAATTCCAGCTGGCAAATATGGAAAGAATGACAAAAATAGAAATTCACCATTTTGTAACCCTTAAGAAAATAAGACTTGGGACTTCTAGTCATGATGAAGGCATAGGTAGACCTGCTTTACCTCTTCACACAACTACAAGAAGAATCACAACTAACCTGAAAACAAAAAACATCCAGAACTGCAAGAAAATCAAACTGTATGGAAGTCTGACAATCAAGGATTTAAAGAAGCTGCATTCATCCTGATGGGTAGGAGGGCCAGAGAGGTGGTGGTGATGTCAGAAGGAGCAGTATCACATCCATGTCTAGTGGATAAAACTCAGGAGGGATACCTTGATACCAGGTGATCCCAGACCACGTAGCCCAGCATTCCAGTGCCGGAAGGACAGAACCTCACAACTTCTGGCTGTAAAAACCAGTCGGGGTTGGGGTGGCAGAAGAAACCGCTGGTTTCTAAGGAGAGTCCATTTAAAGGACCCACTGAGTCCTAGAATGTCCACAAACCTCCACCCACTCTGGGGATATTCAGCAGGGCAGCAGCTAGAGGGGCACCAGTCGCATACAGGAAGTGGGTGAAGTGACTAGAAATGGGACCAGTGCTGGGCAAGCCTCCAGAGGCCAGGCAGTGGCATTATCCCCTCTCTAACCCCTCCCCCCACACAGTGCCACAAAGTGGTGAAGTGAGTTTCTCCGCCCTGGCAAATACCTAAGGCTTCACCCCTTACAACTTCTCTGGTGTGCTAAGACAGGGAGTCAAAGCAGCTCTACCAAATGCGCAGAAACAAACAAAGGGAGGCTGCCAAGTTGGGGAGACAAAGAAATATGGCCCAAAGGAAAAAACAGAACAAAACTAAGTGAAATAGATGTAACCAACTTATCAGTTGCAGAGTTCAAAACACCGGAGATAAGGATGCTCAGAGAAGTCATCAAGTACAGCAAAAACATAAGGGAAGAAATGAAAGCTACACTAAGTGAAATAAAGAAAAATCCTCAGAGAACCAACAGTGAAGGAAAGGAAGCAGAGTTCAAATCAACGATTTGGCACATAGGGAAGAGATAAACATTCAACCAGAACAGAATGAAGAAACAAGAACTTAAAAAAGCTAGGAGAGGATAAAAAGATTCTGTGACATCTCCAAATGTGCCAACATCTGAATCATGGGGATGCCAGAAGGAGAAGAAGAAGAGCAAGAAATTGAAAGCTTATTTGAAAAAATAATGAAAGAAAACTTACCTAATTTGGTGAAGGAAATCAACATACAAGTCCAGGAAGCAGAGAGAGTCCCAAACAAGTTGGACCCTAAGAGACCAACACTTCGACATATCACAATTAAGATGCTGAAGGTTAAAGATAAAGGATTTTAAAAGGGGCAAGAGAAAAGGAGAGAGTTACCTACAAAGGAGTTCCCATAAGACTATCAGCTGATTTCTGAAAAGAAACTTTGCTGGCAAGAAGTATTCAAAGTGATGAAAAGCAAGGACCTACAACCAAGATTACTCTACCCAGCAAAGCTATCATTTAGAATTGAAGGACAGATAAGTGCTTCCCAGACAAGGAGTTCATCACCAAGCCATTATTACATGAAATGTTAAAGAAACTTATCTAATAAAAAGAAGGTCAAAACTATGAACATTAAAATGACAAACTCATAACATTCAACAACTGAATCTAAAAAACAAAAACAAACAACAAGAACAAGAAGAGAATCACAGACGTGGAAATCATTTGGAGGGTTATCAACTGGGAAGGGGAAGAGGGAGAATGGTGGGAAAAGTACAGGGATTAAGAAGCATAATTGGTATGTACAAAATAGACAGGGGTGTGTTAAGAATAGTATAGGAAATAGAGAAGCCAAAGAACTTGTATGCATGACCCATTGGCGTGAGTTAAGTGGGGAGTGCATATTCCTGAAGAGAAGGGGGTGCTGGGTGTCAGGGGGACAAAGGCAGAAAAATTGGGACAACTGTAAGTGCATAATCGATAAAATATACTTACGAAAAGAAAAGAACAGATTCAGGCAACAGTGGTCTATCTGTGAGTGAAACCACTGGTTCAGTGGTGGAGGAGAAAAGGTTATAATGCAAATGTCAGGCCTTGGCCCCCTAAATCCCACCAGAAGTGGTACAAACAAACATATGTATCCTGTTGCAAAGTAATAGAAAGCAAGCACATAACATGACTTGTGGAGTAAATTAGCCAAATATTTTGAAAGCAAATCTTACAAAGCCTCCCTAGCTACCCCCTACTTCTTCCACCAGGGCATTTAGAATCTCTTAATCCTTTCTCTGTCTTGTTTTTGGAGGCGTTTAAATGTGTTTGGAATTTTAGAGGACAGGAAAGGTATGAAGATGTACTCTTCATGGACAAGGCCCCAGAGCTCAGTGTTTTGCCTCTTTTGTTAATGCTTTCTGGGCAGGCAGAACCCATGCAGAAAACTGTCTCGACAAGTGAGGGAAGATGAATCTCCATAAATTTATTTAGAATTTTACTTTCAGAAGAATCTAGATAGAAGCAAGTTTAATTTTAGCATATATTTAGATGTTGTGTTCCACAGATTAAAGTGTTTATATGTGAAGGTGTGAGAAGCACCATCATCTAATACCTTGATGCCTCATTTCAACCTGTCTTTGAGGTTCCAAGTATTATATAATAATACTCTGCTTTTAAAATATTTTACTATGGAAATACACAAATATATACAAAAGTAGAGAAACATAATGAATTCTTATGTACCTATTATCTTCTGGCTTCAACAATTACTAACGTTTACCAATCTTGTTTAATACAACTCTTGTCACTTTTTTCCTTAAAGTGAATCCCAGACATCATGTCATAGTAGTTTAATCATATATTTTTGTCAATCACGGCAATACAAATAAATACCTGAAAAAGCCAAAATTTACCGTATCTTGTTGTTGTTCAACCTCAAGAAATGTAGTGCTTTCATTTCTTGAATGCCTGGTGGTATAGATTTTAAGTCATTGTGATCCAGAAACAGCTCTCTCAGAGAATGATAAGCCCCATAGAAGGAGACTCGGTCCACACCATCATCAGAGAGTTTGTTGAATGAGAGGTACAGATATTCCAGGCCTGGCTGCATGTGGCCAAACACATAGCCAGGGATGCGCTCAATCCTGTTCCCCAAGAGCACAAGGTGCAGCAGCGACTTGGGGAGATAGGAGGGGACATGGTAGAGCTTGTTGTAGGAAAGGTCAATTGATTCCAGATTTCTGTGGCAAAGCAAAGAATAAACAGGGTAGAATATCAGGGCAGTGACTGTGAGCTTTAGGTTTTGACAAGGCCAGTGAGGATGCTTTTTGATTTTTTTGCCAGCAGTCGGTGTGCTATGATGATTCCCAGTGCAACAGTGGCTCTGTGGCAGCCTGACTCAAGTTGTGTTCTCTTACCTGGGCACCACACAGCTGCTCCAGTTCCATCAGAGAGGTGCACCAGAGTTCAGAGAGAAAAACTCATATCCCAGGGGTAATGCTGAGGCTCAAAGAAGTCCCCAAGTATCTCTAAGGTCAAACTT
Source organism: Pteronotus mesoamericanus (assembly GCF_021234165.1). Classification (NCBI taxonomy): domain Eukaryota; kingdom Metazoa; phylum Chordata; class Mammalia; order Chiroptera; family Mormoopidae; genus Pteronotus; species Pteronotus mesoamericanus. The sequence continues at coordinate 3,551,624 of NW_026555304.1, forward strand.
GAATGAGAGATGAAATCTAAGAGTTCTAGCCAACATCAAATTGCCTATTCCTAAAATCTTCAATGGTCCTAGCAAAGAAGTGGCAGTGCTGTGGTGTTTTTGTATTCTCATTCCAATTTGATCTGATGACCTGGCACCTACGACATGGAATGAGACTGAGGGATCTAGAAAAGGTTGTTCACTGGCCAGAAGCTTAGGAAATGTGAACTGCCTGATTGATTTCAGGAGCCTCACTTGCAGGCTCTGCCTACTCATAAGACTGGGTACCTCACGAAGACTCAGTCACCTGCCACTACTACATCCTGCTAAAACCCAGTTGGCCATCCACACTTTTCATTTATTCCCATGCTGCTTCTAAAAGAAACCTTTCCCAGCTGTGCTAGTCAGATCCCTTGCTCCCTTGCCACATGCTGGACCCACTAACAGGGCTCAATCAAGCTTTCCCACATGGCTTATTCTTCACCTTGCCCAGCAAAGTCTCCACACTGGCCCCTTCAGTGAGGGCTGCAGCCTGGGGCCACATATTTCTCTTCAGGAAAATGATCTCTGCTGTCTGTCTGGGCTATCAGGCCAAGCATTCTCCAGTCTACTTTGTCAGACTTGAGGAAGAGAAATTGTTTGGAGAAATGAAGACAGTGTGGTTGTAGGACAGTGAAGCCTGGTGCTTTTACCTAAGCAAGTTGACAGAGGAGGGCAGTTTCCTTCCTCAGTCTGTGCAGGCGATTATCTCACTTAAACTTCATGACTACCCTGTGAAGTCAACAGAGTGTCGTGGTAGTTAGAGCCCAGGCCTACTGCACAGGCCCAGTTGTGGCTGGCCGAATACTTGCATGTGGTAAGGTGTCCACAGCAACAGTGACTGTGGCTATCCTAACACCAGTCATGTCATCATTGGTTTGAACTCCGTGCCTAAGTTTGGGCGGGTGGGAATGGAGTCACTAAGAAAGGATGCTGTCACCTCCCTCATATCTCCATGATCATATCTCTTTAATAATGGCAAAAGGGAGAGATTGTCTTAAAAAGTCTAATTATAGTAGATACTTACTCTTGGTTTATCCAGGCTAAAGGGGCAATCCTATTTTCTTCGATTTTATTATAACATAGTACAATGACATTGATATTTCTGGTATGATTGAAACATATTTCAGTTATTTCTTCAATTTGGTTATTTTCTAGGTATAATTCCTATAATTAAAAGAAAAGACTTATTTTTCTTCTTGTTAGTTGATGAATATATTCAATTTTACAGAAATTAAAATGGTATCACAAACTATTCTCATTAGTATTATCTAAAGAGTCTTTTACTGCTCTTCCAAGGACATTTTTAAGCTGTCAAATTTTTTAATTAGAAAAATATGGAGTGTCTGTGATTTTATTTAACTATTTTTAACCATAAAATGTGGCAAGATATAGTATGCCATAATAATTGGATAAACTTATTCACATAAATTTTTTCATTTGACTTCAAAATCCTAGTAAATAGGTAGAAATTATAATCCCCATTATAATCTCCAGCAGTGGAGAGAATCCAGCCTAGAGACACAAGGAGCCCATGCTCAAGGCTACACAGCCAATGTACAAAGAAAACTCATCCTAACTCAGCCCCACCAGTTCATGTTGTCTGCAGTATTTTTAGGCTCATGTTTTTTGGACTTGCTTTTGTATGATGATTAATTTAATTTGAAGTCAATTCAGATCTTTTATGTATTGTCATGGTGAAGTTTACCAGAACTTTAAGTTTTCAAAAGCTAGCTCTCTTCAAATTTAATTCAGTTGGCATCAGGGTTTTTCATTCAACCAGAATCTCATTGGAATTCAGTAGAATGGGTATGTATCTTCAGTGTAACTTTCTGTTCCTTTTGTAGTAACTTCCCTGTCATTGTCACTTAAGTTTGGTATTTTTTAGGAATGGGCAAAGAGATTTTTAGCTTATTTCTTTTCCCTTCATATGTATTTAGGGGTAAACTAGATCAGTGGTTCCCAAACTTTGTATGGTACAATAATTGTGAGCTCTTTATTTTTATTTTTAAACCTCACTCAGGGATACATTAATTGATTTTTAGAGAGAGGAAGTAAGAGAGACAGAAACATCAATGTGAAAGAGAAACATCGATTGGTTGCCTTCTTTATGCACCCCAAGCAAGGATCCCAACCAGGGATCAAACCCGCAACCTTTTGGGGTATGAGATGACACTCCAACCAACTGAGCCACCTGACCTGGACACTTGTGAGCTTTTTAAAGTGTAAATTTCAACTTAAATGTACCCCAGTCAAAGCACAGTCATCCATACATTGAAGCTATGCAGCTCTGAAGCTGTGCCTTGGGTGGATTCAGAGCACAAGTGTCTGTGTGGACAGCACTTCCCAGGTTAGTCAGAGAAGTCCTTTGGAAAGAGAAGAGAGGGATGGAAGGGTTAGATGTGGAATGGACGCACATTGCTCTTTGTATTTTTCAAGCTGTGTGCTCACACACCTATGTATGTACTTGTGTGTTTTACTGTGTACATTATGTATTGAAAACTTTAATTTTTAAAAAAAGTTACAAATTGCTGACCCCCCATACAAAGAACCTGATTTAGCATGTCTGGAATAAGTCCAGGAGTCTGTATTTCTTAAGCATCCAAGTGACAGTGATGTAAAGCCAGGTTTGGAACCATGATCTTTTCTATTCTGATAAATTCTAATCTTTCGTCTCAATCTGAAAATTGGAGAAAAAGGAAGGGTGGTGACTGTGGCAGCAACATCAGATGGAGATCAGTGGCTCCCTCTTGGCCCTCTGGGTCCCCAGGTCTGGGAAACCTCATCCTTCCTTCTTGCTGAGTAATCTAGTGTATGGTAGAAATGGAGCTCAGAGGAGATGGTCTGGGTTTCAGCTGGATCTGCCAGACCTTTGTGTCCTTAATGCAGGAAGTTCGATGTACCCTCAGTAGCAAAGTCCATCAGGAGTCCTTCATAGTTAAGTGTGTTCCTTGCCACAACAAGGGAGACCACACTTCTCTGCAGCAGGGGCATCTGCAGAGGGGTGGAGACAAGAACAGCACTTGGACCTTTGGGAGGAGCTTGTCAGAACTGGTAAACTGGGAGGCTGTCAGCACAGCTGGCAGCCTTCTCTGTAGGTTATGTCCAATCATGCAGGGTCACTGCTAGTTTACGTGGGACTCTGAGTGACACAGACTGGGATGATTATCACAATTCTCTTGGGGATCGTTAAAACTAATTTGCAAGTCAGGGTACTTCTTGCAAGTCATAGATTCTGTTTAAATTCTCAGTTCATTTTCCCAGTCTCTCCTGAGGAGCTGTCAGTAGGACCATTTATTACTTTTTTAAGGGTCTCTACTCATAATTATAACTTTGATTCATAATTGTATGTAATTTATAGAGAAAAATGTTCAAATTATAGCAAGTTCCATATATAGAATAAAAAATACAGAGTTTAATAAGCCTCACAATAATGCCTTAAAATATATTGTTTGTTTTGTAGCATACTGTATTTAAAATATAAAATATTTGCAGAAAGATATGGGTACCTCAATTGAAGCAGGAAGACCCTGTGGTATAATTCTAAATTTATTTCTTCCCAGCCGCAGGTAGGATAGGCTCTTCAAAGGTTTGAAAGCTAAAGGATTGACGTTGGTTTCACTGAGATTGTTTCCTTCCAGTTCTAAGGTGACCAATTGATTTAAATCTATAAAAAACATAATTATTGGGGTATTAGGATACCAACTGGAACATCATACAATTCCTATAACCTTTCAAAATGTCATGTGAAGTGTTCAGTTTATTTGGAGGATAGATATTGTAGCTTCTTTTGTCTAAGATCTTATTTATTCATTTTTATTTTTAATATATAATTTATTGATTATGCTATTACAGTTGTCACATTTTTTTCTCCACTTTATTCCCCTCCACCCTGCACTCCCCCCCGCCCAGCATAAACTCCCCCCACTTAGTTCATGTCCATGGGTTGTACATATAAGTTCTTTGGCTTCTCCATTTCCTATACTATTCTTAACCTCCCCCTGCCTATTTTGTACCTACTATTTATGCTGCTTATTCCCTGTACCTTTTCCCCCGTTCTTCCTTCTCCTCCTCCCCTCTTTTTTACTGTTCATAGTTTTTCACCTTTTTCTTAGATAAGTCTCTTTGACATTTCATGCAATAAGGTCTTGGTGATGATAAACTCCTTAACTTGACCTTATCTGGAAAGCACTTTATCTGCCCTTCCATTCTAAATGATAGCTTTGCTGGATAGAGTCATCTTGGATGTAGGTCATTGCTTTTCATGACTTCAAAAACTTCTTGCCAGCCCCTTGTTGCCTGCAAGGTTTCTTTTGAGAAATCAGCTGCTAGTCTTATGGGAACTCCTTTGTAAGTAACTGTCTCCTTTTCTCTTGCTGCTTTTAAGATTCTCTCCTTTTTTTTAATCTTGGGTAACTTAATTATGATGTGCCTTGGTGTGTGCTTCCTTGGGTCCAACTTCTTTGGGGCTCTCTGAGCTTCCAGAATCTCCTGGAAGTCTGTTTCCTTGGCCAGATTGGAGAAGTTCTCTTTCATTATTTGTTCAAATAAGTTTTCAATTTTTTGTTCTTCCTCTTCTCTTCTGGCACCCCTGTGATTCAGGTATTGGGTCATTTAAAGTTGTCCCAGAGGTTCCTAAGCCTCTCCTCAATTTTTTGAATTCTTGTTTCTTCTTTCTGTTCTGGTTCAATGCTTACTGTTCCTTCTGCTCCAAATCGTTGATTTGAGTCCTAGTTTTCATCCCTTCACTGTTGGTTCCCTGTATATTTTTCTTTATTTCATTTTGTGTAGCCTTTGCTTTTCTTCCATTTTGCAACCATACTCAACCCTTTCTGTGAACATCCTGAGTACCAGTGTTTTGAACTGTACATCTGATAGGTGGGCTATCCCTTCATCGTTTAGTTCTATTTTTGGAGATTTGATCTGTTCTTTCATTTGGGCCATATTTCTTTGTCTTGGCATGCCTGATACATTTGAAGGGCCAGAGCCTTAGGTATTCACCAGGGTGGGGCAACCCAGGTCATTTTGTTGTGACACTGTGTGTGGAAGAGGGGTCAGAGATGGTACAATGCCGCTTGCTCAGCTCTCGGCCTTCGGCCAGCTTTCAGTCACCTTTTCCCACTACCCACAGGGAAATTGGGCCCTTCTGATGCTGATTCTCAGGTGGGTGAGTTTATGTACATTCTAGGACCCCACGGGTCTCTCCAACGGACTCTCCTGCGAAGCTGGGAGTTTTTCCTGCTGCCATATCTCCAACAGGATATTACAGCCAGAGGTTTTGAGGCTTCCTTTTCCTGCACTTGAACCCTGGGTTGCGTGGGCTGTCTTGCTCCCCAGCTGTGTATCTGCATGCAACTCTGGGACCGCCCAGTCCACCAGCAACTGCCTTGCCCACTTGGTCCTCCAGCTGTCACCTTGCCATGTGTCCTCTCCACCCCAGCTGCCCATCTCTACCCCTCCTATCTATCTGGATGAATGTTCCTTCTTTAACTCCTTGGTTTTCATACTTCCATACAGTTCAATTTGCTGTGGCACTTCTGGTTGTTTTTCATTTTTAAATTTGTTGTTGTCCTTCTCTTGGTTGTGTGAGGAGGCAAAGTGTATCTACCTATACCCCATCTTGGCCAGAAGTCTCTGTAGCTTCTTTCTTTGTATGTCCCTATAGAGCCTTTTCCCAAGTATGTTGCACACTCTAAATGCTCAGTTAAGCCAAGACTGAACACTGAATGCATGGTGTCATGGAGAGGCAGGCCTATAGAGAAACCATTGTGCTGTCTGGTCAGAGTGAACACCGTAAGGATTGGCAAATAGTTGGTGGAGGCAGCGATGGCCCAGCAGGGACTCAGAACACAGCTGTGCAAGAAGTAGAAGGTTGTGGAAGATCATTTGAAGCATTTGTAGAGACAGGTGGGTATTAAATGGCAACATAATTGGGGATGGATGAGGAGTGTAGTGCAAAGATTCCTTTTCCAGGACAAAGAAGGAACGCTCTTTGCCTGGCAAACCCTCGGTTTCTGAACATGCAGCATTGAATTTCCATCACAATATTCACTTCCTGGCAGAGAATGCAGCCAGGTAGACATTTTGAAAGCAAAATCTTCAAAAATTCTCCATGCGTTCAGATCGTGCTACCAAAAAAAGGCCTTTATACAAACAAGTGTTCTCTGAATTGTTTCTACTGGCCTCAAGAGTGGTATGATCCAAATTAATTGGAATCTTAAAGAAGAATGGACAGGTCAACAATGATGATTGCCAGAAGTGTCTGAGTCAGACATTCAGGGTGTAACTTTGGAGTTTGTTCAGTGGCCAAGATTTCCAGAATAGAGGATGTTTTCATATTCAACTGAAGTCACAGGCATTGCCCTAAATGCTCTGTGCAACTCATTTCCTTCTCTTAGGCCTATCAGAGAAGCAAGACAGTACTCCCCAGAGTACAGATCATAGACACTAGAAGATGACACAGAGATAGACAGCAATGTAGACTTGAGTGGTATGGGAGTGTGAGCCGGGCTCAGCTGGTGGTGTTTAGGATCAGTTGAAGGGCTGAGAGACATGAATTTGGGAGGCCAGCCTGTAAACTCTAATAAGTGATTACACTTCCTCATATTCACTTTATCCAAAACTGAAAATACTGAGCATTCAGCATATTTATCTAGCACAGATTTCAGGTTTCGGAATGTAATAGAAGTTGTCCAGTGAAAAACAGATAGTAGAAGTACACAAATGGTTATTACATGCCCTCCAAAAAGAGAAACATAATGCACAATACATGTACAATATATTATACATCACTTTACAATTCCCTCATTTATGTGTATATTGTATATGTAGGAAGCACACAGTATGTGTATTAGTATGTTAGAGGAAATGAGATAGAGTTAGAAAAGATTAAAAGGTTCTTATAGGTTAGACTTGAGGTAGAAAGAGGATTTATTATCAGAGAGCTAGTAGGAAGTCATTCCTGTTGTGGGCTGGAGGAGCGACATGACAGATTATAGATGTGGGTAGACATTTTTTTAAGCACATCCAGTTTTCCTCTGCTGTCCCTCCTATCTGCCCCTTCACTCCCCCCCACCACCCAATTATAAGACCCTCCATTTCTCCCTAGTGGGTATGCAAATCTCAGTGAATCCTCAATGAACTACCAGTGTCTTGGCACAACAGGTGCACCTTTTCTTTGGTCCCTGCCCACCTTTTCACGAGGTGAATTCCCCATCACACCCTGAATGACAGACTCACAGAACTAGAACTGCATGCTGTTCCTGTGGCATCCAGATTGTTTCATTTCTCCATGCTTTTGCACATGCTGCTTCTCTCCCTGAAGTGTATTTCTTTCCCACTTCCCTAGAACTATACATAACCTGAAAGGTCATGGGCAAGAGACCTGCCAAAAGAGATAACAGGAGAATAGCAGGCCACTGATGACCAAGCCAGGAGATTCCACCTTGAAAGAGCAGTGTCACAGCGCTAGTTCTGGCCTTTTCTCAGGCTCACCCTGCTCCCTGCCAGTCAGCCTGATCATCTAGGGCAGCAATATTCACAGGAGCTGGGGAGCTTCAGTGGCTGCCCCAGTCAAGGGAGAATCCAGCACCTGAGGGATTGGCACTGGAGCAGGACTAAAATGTCATCCAAAGAGAAAAAGAGCTGGCCCAGACAGAGAGTGCAGGGGGCTCTATGAGCGAGATGACAGTGGAGAGCCTCCTTAGTGGCTACCTGCACAGGTCCGAGGCCTGTGTAGTACTGGGACTGTGAAGATGGGTGGGGAGTACATAGGAGGCCAGTTTACCCTGGACCCCAGTCAACCCTCTGGAGCTGTGGAAACATTTGTTCATGAGGGAGAAGAGCAGAGAAGCAGTTGCAGGAATGTGTGAGAGAATTTTCCAAATATGGACTTATGTCTTATGACATGTCATTTGATAACACAGGGGAAATGTGATCTCACATGTAGTTCACATACAGCCCATTAGTACACTTCTTCTGAAGTAAATATTCCTTTGGTCTGTTTTGGTTACTAGCAGTAAGAAATTGAATTTTCTAATGTCTTTTTCATATTACAAAGCCCATCAAAATTTGTGTTTATTAATTGTTTTCTTGTGTACCCTGAAATTCATCTGGAAATAGAGTATTTCCATAACTCTGGAATCCTCAGTTTTCCCATTCTCACTGTTATATTTTTTTTTCCCATTACCAGAAGTGTTTTCTTCCTGAGAAAATTTTTGGGAGTGAAAGGAAATAATTTAATTGTTTTATTCCTTTGAAGGGTTGGGTAATCAATATTAGCATAATAAATATATTTCAAATCAAATAAAGTGTTGAGCACTGTACCTCAAGAGCTACATTAGACTGTTTCAAAGATAAAACAAAAAATTAGGCAGTCTTTGTCTTAAAAAGAATGTAATCTAATTAAAGACATTAGCTAGAGTTCATGAAAGCTAAATTTAGTATTGCCTCTTTTATACAGAGTTGATATTATGGCAACTTTAGTTATCCAGCATAGTCCAGAAACAACCATAAGAATACTCAATTCTAGGTGTATCAAATATGTGGAATGTGGGGCACCTTCACTAAAGCCCATTCATAGGAAAGCCTGCCTGTCATGGCAGCCACACACCCATGTGCATCATCCATCTTGTGCTGTGTAAAGAAGTGCCAGAAGTGCTAGAACAATCCTCTTAGGAACAAGACTGTCAAAGCCAAAGTTTCTGCCATTGAGTGCAAGTGCTACAGTTAGTGATTGTTGGATAGCCCCGTGGCATCACATATAGTGCCCACTTACTCATATTTGACATATAATTCTTATATCCCAACACATGACACATTAAAATAGCAAACTGTTTGGAGGCAGCAGGAGTTGTGGCTGTGGTATGCTGGGCATCTAAGAGTGATAGAGACCCAATTAGTCAGCTGTGGGACAGCATTATCACCAGTAAGCACCAAAAACTCGGTACAGACATAGCACCAGAACACCTGTCTGTGTCCAAAGTTAGTGTAACTCAGGATATTACAGACTTGCAGTTCGATCAATGTGTTGTAAATAATGAAAACCTGAAATAATTGAGAGATTTATTCCTATTTAAAGTACTTTTTAAGACAAGAGGCAGTTTAAAATACATTTTAGGAAATTTCAACAGTCAACAGTTAAAGCAAGTTTTATCAACCTCATGATAAAGTGACCTTAAAAACCTTGCTAACTACTTATGTGGCAACTCTGCAATTAGAATTCCTGTACAACTACAGAAGAAGGTATAAGGACACATATAAAATCACATGCTAAATACCTGATAAACTTTCTTCTTCAATAGCCCGAAGATTGTTCTCACTGATTTTAAGTTCTTCTAATGTAGATGGTAGTTCTGAAGGAATCTCTGCCAAATTGTTCCCATCCATATTTAGATGCATTAATTTCTTCAGAAGCTTAAAAGCAAATCTCAAAGTTACTTTTTTATCTGGTCACAGAAGTATAGTAACATTTTTCATTTAATGGTCCGATTTGTTCTAGTTACTGACATCTTATAAACCTGAACTTACTCAGTAGGTTTACATGGGAATCCCCATATTCTCCCTGCTAGGTAGATGTTGATCCTGTTGCTAGTATTTATTCCCAGGCATTTTCAGCAAACTACATTTGGTGAATTTGTATTCCTGTCACCTATATTTATTTGCCACTGGATTGATGATATTTTGCTAGATCTTAGGTCTTCACTTCAGCAACAGACACAAAGTTAATTAAATCATGCAGTGACCTGAATCTGTCATGGATTCTGAAATTAGGATATCAATTTGAATCCTTTCAAATTTGTAAACCTGTTTTCTATGTTCATTCAGTAGAAGCAGAATTATAACAGCATTAATTATGGTGAAAATTCTTCAAAATGAAATGATACAAATTTCACAAGCTATTGCTATGGTGGTACCCAAAGAGTTTTACCTGGGTGGGAAGCACATGTCCACATTTATGGTTGTATGCTTGTTGGCCAAACAGCCTGCACTATCACAGTGGAGTGCTGCAGTTGGGCAGGTTTAAGTGAAGCCATGCGAATGATTCACTCCAGTAGTGTTCACAGTCAAATTTGAGCATTTTGTTAATGGTACAGAAAATCCCAAAGCAAAAAAAGAAGGTAATTTCCTGGCCTTCCTTTTTGATCAAATACAGGAAATGTACAAGTCCCAGGTTTTCTCTCAGAAGAATGACTAGCATGAGGCAGGTACTCTTCATCTGTGACATAAATGTGAACCTCTTATCTGCCAGCCCAGACTCTGAATGAGAACCAGGAACTGGGTGTATAAGAAGCCTGCAGTTTGTTTAAGGATTGGACAGAAGGCTGGCCAAGAGGATAAAGTTTGACCTAATGAGATACAGTACGTTTTAGTTGGGCTTCTTAAAGCATACATATTTATGAGTATTTGTTTACACACAAAGAGCTCTCCTTTCATGCTTCTGCCTTTGTTTATCTGAAATTCCTTCATCCTCTCTTCTTTTCTCCTTTTTAGAAAAAAAATTGTCAGATCTGAGTCTTTCGGAAGTTTATTCTGTACTATTCCCCATTTTTTGCCCTTCCTTCTTTTTGCTCCAACCTATCCCCATTACAGTTTTCATCAGAGTCCGTTTATTTTTTCAGAACCCCTTTTTGCTGAAGTATCCCTTCATCAGATGTTGCCCATGGCACAAAGTAGGGAAGCTCTGGGTTGCTGGCCTCAAAATATCGATAGAGTTTCCAGATAAAGACTATTCTTTCTTCCCAGGAATACGTTTTGTACTAAGAGACCATATTTCAACATCTTTGATTGTTGAACAAGATGATTTCAACATCTTCAGCTACTTAGGGGAAAACTGCTCTTTGAATTTAAAACGCTTCTTTGTCATGGATGCTGTTGTTGGTGCTCTAAGGGTGAAGCTTAGAAAAACCAGCCAGAAACATGTGAAACAACAGAGTCTATTCAAAATAAAACTTGAATACAGTTTAGGGACATCAGGGAGGAAACTTTAACTTAGGAGAAAACTACCAGTTAAAACATTTAACTTTTTCTCCCTTCCCTGTCTCCACCCACTACTAGTACAAGTCATGGGAAAGCTGTCTAAATGGATTGTTACTCCCAAATCAGAGCATGTGTTTACCTTGAATGCTTTTGGACCTATGCCTGAGGAGGTGATATTATTTTTGCTCAAATCAAGCCTTTCCAAATTTGGTAATCCATTAAAGGCTTCATCTGGAATGGAGGTGATGGAATTGCCTAGGACACAGAGCAGTTGATTTTTAGACCTAGGTACCAATACACACATGTATGTGAATGCACACACATACGTACATTCATGTGCACATGAACAGATGGCAAAAGAGAGTTTTGACTGTAGGAGAAAGCAATACTCATAACAAGGACAGGATATATATTATATAAGCAAATACATGTTTAGAAAAATAACAAGACTGGGACTAGACTGTTACATAGTCAAAATGTTCACTCTAAAGACTTGTTTTACTTAAAACAGCCACAGTGCGGTTTGCTGGATGATTCTGTTAGCATTGTGCATTTTATAAAAAGATTGTTTCTGGAAGGTTATGTAGAAACTGATTTTTATAGCTCTTCATATTTTCCCATGGGTATTTCTGAGAACCTGGTTCAGAAATATGATACTATTATTAACTAATAAAGTCTTGGGCATGTCACTTAACCTTTTCTGAGCACCAATTTTCTTTTCTAAATAAGAAGCTTGGGGAGATGTTTTACTTTTATGACTTTAATCTGCAGAAGTTCTATATGCCTTAAATTTATGGTGTTTTGTTTCAACATTTAGCTAAGTACAGCACTCAATGGTTTTAGACTCAGAAAATGAGTTTACCAGAAACAGTACTACATAAATCACATGGTAGCCTTCGTGTAAAACCAAGGTAATATGACTGAGCACAGGTCTTTTATCTTTCATAAGACTTTAGACTTTCACAAATTGAGCTTTCTTATGGCAGAGCATATCTGGCATGCAGGCCACAGGAGAAGGGGGCCTTGCTGGAGCACGAGTCTCTGGGTATAAGAAAAATTCCTTTGGTGGTCACAAGAGGATCATGTCAGGAAGGCCATGACACTGCTGGTGTCCTAGCGCAGACTGGTCATCCTGAACACAGGTGTTGGACTTTTTCTATTGAGTAGTTATATGATCATTTATTATTTTGGTGGTAGTTTATTTTTATGTTTTCCCCCAAGACACACCTGAAACCCCATTGAGATTCTGTCACCCCTGCATCTGCAGGGCCACCCCTCATGGGCCTTATCACCCTTTTTCATTTGCCCAGTCTCCCTGCCAGCCAGCCAGCTCACACACACACATCTGGTCATGCCATTCTTCTACTTAGAACCCTTTCAGGTGGCCCTATAAAAACAAGAGTGAAACGTTCGGACCACTCCATGTCCATCAGAGTGGCTAAAATGGGGGGAGGGGATAGCTGACAGGAAGCAGAATGGTGAGACCTCTCTGACACTGTTGTCAGGAATGTCACAGCCTCTTTAGAGACTGTTCAGTAGTTTCTCACAAAGTTAAACATGCATTTACTGTGTCACTCAGAGGCCCTACGCCTGGATATGTATTCTAGGAAAGAGAAAACTTTTGTCCTCACAAACATCTCTATGTGGATGTTTATAACAACTGTACATATAATTGCCCCAAACTAGGAATAATAGACATCTTTTAGCTGGTACCTGTGGTTCATCCAAACAACCGCTCGGTAATATGGAGGGGCAAGATACTGATAAATGCAATAACTTGGATGACCCTTAAAAGCAATATGATAAGTGAAGGAAGCCCAACAGAAAAGCCTATGTACTGAATAATTCTATTTGTATGACATACTGGAAAAGGCAAAACTGTAGACACAGAACATATCCTGGTGGCCAGGGCTTATGAAAGGAAGGACATGAGTGACTAGGGGGAGGCGAGGAAATGTTCTGTATCTTGATTGTGGCGGTGGTTTCCTGACTATATGCATGTGTCAAAACTCAATAACATGCTAAAAGTAAGTTTTACTACATATAAATTATACCTCAGTAAAGATGACTTTAAGAAAGAGTCCATGGGCAATCATGGTTTGACTTGGAGGAATTTGCTTTATACCTAATTATGCTATACTGTAGTGAATACCTACCTCTTCTGCAAAGTTTATATGTTTGAAGATTGTGAAAATAGACTGTTTGGAATCAATTTATATTATGAAATTAAAATATAACATTCATGGGACAAAGAGAGTCATCTACTTTTAAAGCACAAAATAAAACAGACATCAACATCTCTTACCAGGAAGCTCCAAGCTTGTTATCTCTGGTGCTGTTAGCGGTGGTATCTCTGTGAGGTCAGCGCTGCTGCAGCTGATGGTCCTATAGGACAAAGAACATCCACTTGGCAGAGGTGGCATGCCTCTGGGAGGGGCAGGGACTGGGAGTGGAGATGGCATCCTGAATACGTCTCCTCTGATGGTCTCATACTGGTCCTTGTAGTCCTCCTCTTCCTTTTCCTCCTCCTCCTCCTCCCCGCTTGCTGTGCTTCCGTGTTGATGGGTCTGCCTCCCCTCCTCTCCAGGTCTCTGCTCTGCCCCTTCTCTGCTCTGCCTCTCAGTAGGAAGTCTCTTCCCATCTCCAGTTCCAGGAATATTTTTCTTTTGCTCTCTATCTTCATTTTCTTTAATTTCTTCTTTATATTCCTCAAATTGAAGTTCCTCTTCTCTCAGTGCTTGCTCCATTTCCACTGGAGGAGGTGGCCGTTGCTTATGAAGTAAATTAATAGTTTCTCTTTGTTCTAAAGAATCCCCAGAAAATTCAGTTCTGTCATTTCATGCTCTACCACTGAATAGCAAGTAAGAGACTACACTGACCATGCAAGAAGTAGGCAACAGGGGCATGTTGGGATATTAATATAAGGAAGAATCATAGCAAAAATGAGGTTAATAAATATTACTCCCTCCTGGTATTTTTGTGTGCAGTTTAAACATGAAATACATCTTGAAATCTTTGATTAAGTAGTTTTAATAGTACCTTTATTCTGTAAATTCTGTTGTAGACATTATTTGTTTTGCCTGAGGTTTTATTATTTATTTGTACTGAAGTATCATGGTACTTAATAACTAAAGAGGGAATAATGTTATCACACATGATGAAAAAAGGGGAAGCAGTCCTATGTGAGATTGCAACGTAGTCACATATGATACCTTTATAATAGATACTGTTTAGTTAATAAGGATTATTGATAATGCAAGAATTTGTACACTATCAGACATAAAAAAAAGAAACGCATATTTTACTTACGGTAGTGAAATTGGCTTTTGGTTATAGAATTATTAGTTTTGTCCAATTTTCTTTTAGCTCCATGAGTCTAAAGGCATCCTTCGATAGAAAGTTATTTTTTTCCTCCTACACTCTATTAAATCATTTTTGCTTCTTGAGACTTAAAAAACATCTGGACTTAATTAACCTAGACATATGCATGAGGGTACTTTTTGTTATTCCATGATGATGAGAACATAAATACAGGGGCAGGGAAAAGTAGGTTTACAGTCGTGAGTTGTATTATTTATTTATTAATTATTGTAGTACTTATTTGTGTTATTTGTCTTTTTCCATATGAATAATGTAAACCTACTTTTGCCTAACACTACATTTCATCTACATTTGTATTTAGCTGTTGATACTTTGGCTAAAGTGGGGAAGATGGGACTAAGACCATACTTCAGACTCACCTATCTCCTTGCTTTTATTTAATACTATATATAAATCATCCACAAAGAACTCAGAAAATATAATTATTTGAAGGATTACTTGAGATTTCAATCCAGTATATATTATAAAGTCTTTCAGTTATTTTTTTTTTCACATCTCTGGCAGAAAATACAAAAGAATAGGGAAAAATTAGCAGAAGTAAATTAAACTATCATACTGAAACATTTAAAATACTTCCTATATGTCCAAGTTTATTTTTCAAAATAACCACAGCATTTTAAGAATAATTCCAGTCCTTTAAAAAATGTTTCAGAATTGTTGAATCTTTCATTTATAAACCTAGTGGTTCCCCACCCCCCAGGAGTCAGTTTTATTAAACACTTTTATTTTCTAACACTTTAAAAGTCATAATTCTTTAGTAAAATAATTGGTACTATCCACCAAAAAAAATTCCTAAATATTCTAAAGTTCTTCCTAACAGGAGACCCTTGTAGATACTGACCCTGTGATCATCCTTGATAACAGACAAGAAAAAACATCCAATCTCTTCCTATAAATTATTTAACTTTTATGTATTTATTTCATAAGGGACGGGGTAGGCTTTTCTTGGAGGAGACCTGAGTCTCTATCCTAAGGATTCTCTATTCCATGAGGTATGAGCCTCATAGGATAAGGGGACAGTGAGTAGCCAACAAAATCTCATAGCATGATTTTCCTGTTAACAGCAGTGCCATGAGAAAGCCACTGCTCCAAATAGACTGGAAAGTTGGGATTTATTTTTTTAGATGCAAACCATTCCTCTCTTTGTTCACTCTGAATTCTTCATCTTTGTTTAGATAATTGTACCCACACTCAGTTGGATTAGTGAGATAATGCTTTTAAGGAACGAAGCAGAGCTGCTTATGCAAACTTACAACTCAGGAACTATTGCCTATGTAAATTCTGTCACTGCATTCCTAAAGCTGAGAGTCAAATGCGGAATGGGATCTGATCCAGGTTTACTCATTCTGCTAGAGCTACAACTATAGCGCCAAGATCTTTTATTTCTGTTCCCTACCATATGTTTTCCCCAGTAACTTCTATTTTTACCATAGTTGTGCAAATATTTTAAGTACTCTGATGACTAATTTATCATAATTTAAAACTTAAGGTAATTAACAAAATAAAAACAAGTGGAACTTAAGGACTAAATTACATGTGATATTTTGTTTTGGTTAAATATTTATACCGGTTTCAGAGCAGACTGGGCAGCATTCTCCTTCAGGTGTAACTGTTTTGGGACACCTCTGAGGATGGCACATGGTTTTATCACAAAGCACTCTTCCATTTGAACAGAGGCAGGTAGTGCAGGGCTCAGGAGACCATGCAGCGCTGTTGTACATGGTCATCCCATTTACCAAACAGTGTCCCTTCTTTCCTAGGAGAGAACATAGGACATTTAAGTTCTGAGACTGGTTACCAGCACCTATGAATGGATGGGAACACAATGTGAAGTCAAACCGTTAGAACCACACAAGAATAGCATTCTGTGTGCATTCGTGCTTAGGGTAAAAGTATCTTATCAATGTACCCCTCTGAAATACTTTCACATACACTGCTCTCAACCTCTCTCACTTAGGTTCTGTAGTGACCTCCTCATGATAACTTAACCGTGAATTTCACTTTCATCCTATACTTGTCAGATGGCCAAGTTATACAACAGCAGATATGTGGATAAGTATGTCAGCTAAGCAGGCCATTAGTCAGCTGATTTGAATATAAGAGGGAAAATTTTTCTTCTGACCCTAGCATTATTTCTGTTAACTCTTCACCTAATGAGCTATTGTCCCCAAATTACACCTCCAAGCAAGCTCTCACATTTGTCCTGTCCTTTCCATCACCACTGTGTCAGTCCAATTCCAGTCCTACCCAGCTCTCATTTGGATGCTTTCAGTAGACTAATACCACCCACCAAATTCCTCCCATGGAAAAAAATAGATTCACATAAGTTTTTTCCTGATTATAAAGGTACTAGATTCTATCAAATTTCCAACAGCCTTTTTTTTGCAGAAATGGAAAGTTGGTCCTTAAATTCATATGGAATTACAAGGGGCCCTGGAAAAGCCAAAAATTCTTGAAAAAAGAACAAAATTAAAGCACTCACACTTAGAGATTTCAAAAATTACTACAAAGCTGCAATAATCAGCTTGTGGCAGCGTGGCTTAAGGGAAAGCACATAGACTAATGGAATATCAAGAGTCCAAAAATAAACCCATACCTATGGCCAAATGATTTTTGACGAGAGTGTGAAGAGAAATTCAATAGGGGGAAAAATAGTCTCTTCAACAAATGGTGAAGGACAACTGGATGTCCACAGGCAGAAGAAAGAAGTTGTCTCCTACATTATACCAAATATAAGAATTAAACTCAAAGTGGATCAAAAACATAAATATAAGAGGTAAAACTATAACACTCATAGAAGAACACATAGATGTAAATCTTCATGACCTTGGATTTTTAGATATGACTCCAAAAGCCCATGCAACAAAAAAAAAATTGGATTTTATCAAAATTAAAATTTTGATGCATCCAAGAATATTGTGAAGAAAGTGAAAGGACAGTATACACAATGGAAGAAATATTTGCAAATCATATCTGATAAAGGCCTAATAGCCACAGTATACATAAAAAACTCTTATAACTTAACAACAGAAAGACAAACAACCCAATTAAAAAATGGGCAAAGAACTTGAGTAGACATTTCTCAGAAGATTATATACAATGGGAAATAAACACATAAAAAGATGTTCAACATCATTAGGCATTAGGGAAATATCCATTGAAATACCACTTCACATTCACAAGAATGGCTGTATTTTAAAATGGAAAATAACAAATGTTGACAAGGATACAGAGAAATTGGAGTCTTTGAACATTGCTGTTGGGTATGTAAAATGGTCTCTATCACCTTGTAGAAAACATTTGGGGGTTCCTCAATAAATAAAATTACCATATGGTCCAGCTCCTAAGTACCCCATATTCCATATCTAAGTAGATGCCCAAGAAAATTGAAAGCAGAAGTTCAAATTGAAACCTGTTCACAAGTGTTCATGGTTGTGCTGTGTACAGTAGCCAAAAGTCAGAAACAACACAAATGTCCATCAACAGATGAATGGATAAACAAATGTGGTATATCTATGTAATAGAATATTATTCAGCCATAAAAATAGATGAAGTGCTGTCATCATGCTACAGCGTGGATGAATCTTGAAATATTTATACTAAGTGACAGAAGCCAGACACGAAAGGCTATATATTATATGACGTATCCAGAATAGACCTATTAGAGACAGATCAGTAGTTGCCAGGGGATGGGGCTAGGGAGAAATGGGGAGTGACTTCTTACTATGTATGGAGTTTCCTTTTGGGGTGAAGAAACTGTTTAGGAACTAGGTAAGTAATATTTGTTATACAACATAGTGAGTATACTAAATGCCACTGAATTGTATACTTTATAACATTATTTTTTAAAGACTTCATTTATTTTTAGACAGGGAGAAAGAAGGTAGAAAGAGAGGGAGAGAAACATCAGTGTGTGGTTGCCTCTCATGCACTCCCTACTGGGGACCTGACCCACAGTCCAGGCATGTGCCCTGACCGGGTTAATCAAGCCAGTGACCCTTTGTTTTGCAGGCTGGCACTCAATCCATTGAGACATACGAGCCACGGCTTGTATACTTTATAATGTTAAATGGTAAGTTTTATGTTAAGTATATTTTATTACAGTTTTTTAAAAAGTGCTATAAGACCACTGGAAAACATTTTAAGACAACTGAGAAATGTTTAGTATACAGCTATACATTTTCATTCATACTTCCCTATATTACATATTTTTAAACATACTTGAGATCACATTATGCACACTACTTTTCAACCTTTGTGTTTTCTATTATAGCTTGGATATTCTTCCAAATAACTAGGAAAATTGAACTCATTATTCTTTAGCAGTTGTGGATATAGTGTTATCATATCTTCTTAGTAGATTTCCCTGCCTCTGACTTTTCTCCCAATCATGCTCTAAGTGTGATCTAAGTTGTATATTTGCATGGGAAATTTATGTTATTTTCCTAACTTTATGGAAATACCATCATGTAGAACATTGGTTTTCTAAAGACAATATATGATGTATTGGCCACAGAATATAATGTGATACTTTTTTGGTCTTCTGAAAGTTTTATGTAATGGAAACATATGTATAACTGCTTTTTTCTTCCAAATCTGCAAAATGTGGACCATTAAATACTAGTTCTTAAAAATGCCTAGTTGAAATATTTGGCAGAATTTTCAATCTTTTCAACTGTTAAAAATTTAGTAATTTAGTCTATATAAAATAAAATAGTTTTAACTCCATTTTTGTTGAAAAATTTTTATTGAAAATATTTAATAGCCAGGGGTTCATAGAATCATCTGAATAATTTATTTCTATATTGTAGGTGACATACCATTACAAGTGAAAGAGCAGTTTACAAGTTTATGTGTATATTTTCTATGTTATGGTTACAACTATTTAAAATACATGGTATACTAAACAAGCTAGAAATAAACAAAATAGTAACTATGGTTTTATAAGTGTAGTTGTAGGATAATTAGTCTTTTCCAATAATTTTATAAGTACATGTTATAAATGATTTTTTAAAATTAATTGAAAATTCATCTTCCTAGATTAAGCCAAAAGATAAGTTGAATTTTTAAAAAATTATCTTTATAGAGTTTCTTTCCCTCCCCCTTCTCTCAAGTACTGTTTTCTTACCTGGTAGTATATTATAGCTTGATTCTACACCAACGACACTTGAAAAGGATTCAAACTTCTCCTCTGTGCTATAATCCAAGTTAACCATGGGAAGTTTTTCTGCTGGTTGCACCATCATTATTTGCTGAATTCTAAGCTGTCTCCTGGATCTGTGGAGAGATGAACTTTTCTTCAGTCTTCTATAATACATCTTCCTTTGCTTCCTAGAAGCTTCATCATTTTGTCCAAAATCAGTTTGAAAAATGATAAGCAGAAAAAAAAACAAACTTGCAAACTTCATGCTGATTTTTCACCACCCAGTTTCTAGAATAAGAATGAAACAGAATTTCTGAGTTAATGGTGACCATATCCTTACCTCTGAAAACTGGCTAATAATTGCCTGTATGCCTCAGCAGCAAGTCTTTGAGAAATAACACGTATGATATATGGGCTCTATGCTATAGTAACACTGCCAAATCAGAATTTAGAATTTTTCTATCAGAATCAAAGAACTTCTAATATCTTTATCTCTAGACCAGGCATGAGCAGACTTTTTCTAATAAAGGACCAGGTAGTAAATATTTTTGGCTTTAGAGGTTCTCTGTCACAACTACTCAAATCGGCCCATGTAGCACTAAAGCAGACAATATATACACAGATGAGTGTGGCTGTGTGCCAATAAAACTCTATTTACAGAAACAGGCAATGGGTCAGACTTCGTGCCTGGGCCATCGTTTGCCAACCCTTCTGTGGACCACTGTGTTGTAGGTTTTCAGAGGTCACTCAGGAGACTTCTTTCCACCTGTCTGCCAATTCATTTTGTGACTAATCCAACCTGTTCTCCCAGCTCTTCTATTTTGTTCTTTTATTCTTCAGCTTTATAATTTTCTTGGTTGGGTCAAGGGATATGATTGCAGTATATAAAAATAACAGTAAACTAGCATCAGTTAATAAAAAGGTAAGAGTGACAAAGAGTAACTATTAATCAGCTGGTTTCAAGAGCATGACAGGGCCCTGCACACGGTAAAGCTAAAAAACATATTTGAGAAATACTTAAGTACTCTTGGTGAGAAATACTAACGTGGTAGTAGCATTGTGGTCAGACAGGATGGTCCAGGCTCTGTAAAGTCAAGTGGCAAGGACAGGTAAAGAGAAACCCTTCAAAGGTGAATTACAGGGGCTTTGTTGAAGGATCACCCAGCCACGCTCTCGGACCTGCAGTTAGTCCTTCAGTGGAAGGTTCGTACAGTGCCCATTTCCCCTCTGAGCTTAGAGCCAGTATCCCCATCTTTACCACAGCCTGCTGGCTCTTCCCTTGCCGCTCTTCCCTCAGGTTCTCTCAGGTTCTCTCATTATCAGTACTCTCTGAGATCAGCTGCCCTCTCCACACAACCAGGGTATATGGAAGAGAATCTGAAACCCCAGGGATCCTAAGAAGCCAGAATCCTTAAAGCAGCTTTGTTCAGGGAGGAAACTTATTCTACTCCTCACAGACCTGCCTTGATCATCTTTCTCAACCAGAACAAAACTTATACTTCAGAAGACATCACTCTGGCTAGTGATGGGCAGGAATGGTAAAGGTTCAAGGTGATGCCACACACCGAGATTCAAACTTCAAACTGCAAAGGAGGGACTTTGAGGGCTCAAAGGGCCAACAGTGGCCATAGACTATCAACCACCTAGCTTGTTTAGAGATTAGAAAATAGCCAAAATACCCACTAAGCATTTGATTCAGCCTTTCTGTATGAAAGTGATCTGTTGCCATCCAGATGCTACTATCTTCCAGGTCTGTTTCAAAACATGTGAGTAAGCTGTGGGAATCCCAAGAGCATCTGAATGGAAGACCATGTACTGGGGTTGAAGCAGGCCTTCTCCACCACAGTACCTGCCACCCAAATGTATATGAAATTGGGGTGATCAGTGTTAAGTCTAGCCAAGTATTGTGATCTTCTCTCAGTAGAAACCTTAATGATTATAGCAAAAACAGGGTTACCACCCTGGATTCTTTGCCTAGGTATAAATGTCATTCATTCACTGACAAAAATAGGAACACAGCAACCCAAAAATCTATGGGACACAGGAAAGCAGTGCTAAGAGGGAAATTCATAATAATACAGGCCAACCTTAAGAAGCAGTAAAAATTTTAAGTAAGCAATCTGCCCTTACACCTAATAGAATGAGAAAAAGAACAACAAATAAAGATAAAGCGAGTAGAAGGAAAGAAATAATATAGATCAAAATAGAAATAAATAAAATAGAGTCTGAAAAACAATACAAAAGATCAGAGAAACCATGAGCTGTTTTTTTGAAAAGATAAACAAGATTGATCAACCTTTAAGCATAAGCAGACTCATCAAGAAAGAGAGAGAGAGAGAGAGAAAATGAGCCCAAATAAGTTAAAACAGAAATGAAAGAGGAGAAATGACCACTGAAACCATGGAAATGCAAAAGGTTATAACAAAATACTACAAACTATTATATGCCAACCAACTGGTCAATCTAGAAGAAATGCATTAATTCCTAGACACATACAATCCTCCAAAATTGAATTAAGAAGAAAAAGTACAATACAAATTTAAAAAATTAAATTAAAAAAAAACAACAGAAAATCTCAACAGATTACAGACTGATTACAATCAAGGAAATTAAATTAGTAATCAAAAACTCCCATAAAACAAAAGTCCAGGACAGGTTGGCTTCACAGGTGAATTTTACCAAAATTCAAAGAAGAATGAACACCTATTTTTCACAAACTAGTCCAAAAAATTCAAGAGCAGAGAAGGCTTTCAAGCTTATTTTATGAGGCTGCCCAGATCCAACACTAGACAAAGATATTGCCAAAAAAGAAAATTACAGGCCAATATTCCTTATGAAAATAAATGCAAAAATTCTCAAACAAATATTAGCAAACTGAATCCAGCAATGTTTTAAAAAGATTATATACTATGATCAATTAGGATTTATTCCTGAGATGCCGTGTTGGTTGAATATTTTCAAATCAATGAATTGATATACCACATAAATAAAATAAAGGATAAAAATCATATGATCCTATCAATGCATAAAAAGATTGGACATCATTTTATAGCATCCATTTAAAATAAAAATTTTCAGCAAAGTGGGAATAGTGGGAACATACTTCAGCATAATAAAGACCATATAAAACAAGCCCACAGCTAACATCATACTCAGTAAGGAAAACTAAAACTGTTTCCCTTAAGATCAGGAAAAAGACAAGGATGTCTACTTTCACCACTTTTATTCATAATAGCACTGGAAATTCTAGCCATGGCAATCATACAAGAAAAAATAAAATAAAACACATCCAAATTGGAAAGAGGAAAGTAAACGTGTCATTATTAGTACCTAACATGGTACTAAACAGAGAGAATACTAAAGTTCCCACCAAAAAACTATTATAACTGATAAATTAATTCAGTAAAGTAGTAGAATACTAAATTAATATTCAGAAAATGGTTGGGAATTTTATACACTAATAACTTATTAGAAAGAGAAATTAAGAAAACAATCTCATTTACATTGCATCAAAAATATCTAGATATAAATGTAACCAAGGATGTCAAAGACCTGTACTCATAAAATTATAAGACAATGAGGAAAGAAGTTAAAGAAGATAAAACTAAATGGAAGCATATACCATGCTCATGTATAGTAAGAATTAACATTGTTAAAATGTCCATACTACCCAAAGCAATTTATATCAAGGTTGATGAGAAAGAAGAGCAAAGTTTAAGGTATCATGCTAGCTGATACCAAACTGTACTACAAGGCTGTAGTAATGAAAACATCATGTACTGGCATAAAAATAGTCACATAGATCAGTGGAACAGAATATAGAGCCCAGAAATAAATCCATGCCTAAGTGGTCAATTAATATATGACAAAGAAGGCAAAAATATACAACGGGGTAAAGACAGTCTCTTCAATAATAGATGTTGGCAGAACTGGACATACACATGCAAAAAATGCACCTAGACTACCATCTTACACCATGTACAAGAATAAACTCAAAATGGATTAAAGACTTAAATGTAAGAGCTTAAACTGTAAAACTTTTAAAAGGAAGCAAAGGCAGTAAATTCTCTGACGTGCTCTTAGTAAATTTTTTTTGATATGTCTCCTCAGGAAAAGGAAATAGGAGAGAATATAAGCATGGACTACATCAGAACTAAAAGATTTGCACAACAAAGGAAGCCATAAAAAATAAGAAAACCTACTGAATGGGAGAAATATTAGTTGATTATACATCTACTAAGTGATTAATATCTGAAGTTTATAAAGAATTTATTCAACTTTACATAAAAAATAGAACCCAAACAATTCAATTAAAAATGGGCAGAAGACCTGAATAGACATTTCTCCAAAGCAAACAGGAGACAAACCAAACAGAAGCAGACTACAAAGAGGACATACATGTGGCCAATAGACATGAAAAGATGCGCAAAGTCACTAATCATCAGAGAAATGCAAATTAAAAATACAATTAGATATTAACTCACACCTGTCAGAATGGATATCATCCATTAGTAAACAAGTGTTGATGAGGATATGGAGAAAAGGGAACCCTATATACTGTGGGTGGATTGCATACTGGTGCAGCCACTATGGAAAACAGTGTAGGGGTTCATCAAAAAATTAAAAATGGAACCCTCTTGTGACCCAGCAGTTACACTCCTGGGTATTTATCCAAAGAAATCCAAAACACTAATTTAAAAAGATACTTGCCCCACTGTGTTCATTTGCAGCATTATTTACAATAGCCAAGATATGGAAGCAACCTGAATGACCATTGATAGAAGATTGGGTAAAGAAGATGTCATACATTGTCATACATATATAAATGGAATATTATTCAGCCATAAAAAATGAAATCTTATCATTTGTGACAACATAGATGGACCTAGAGGGTATTTTGCTAAGTGAAGTCAGACAGAGAAAGACAAACACCATACCATTTTACTTTTATGTGTAATCTGAAAAATAAAATAAATGAACAAACCAAACAGAAGCAGACTCATGGATACAGAGAACAAATTCATGGTTGCCAGATTGGGAGGGGTTTGGGCCTGGATAAAAAAGGTGAAGGTATTAAGAAATACAAATTCATAGTTACAAAAACAGCCATGAGGATGTAAAGTAGAACATAGGGAGTAAACATAGTCAGTAATATTGTAATAATTTTGTATGGTGCCAGGTGGGTACTAGACTTAGCAGGGGAGTCACTTAATAAAATATATAAATTTCACCATGCTATACACTTGAAACAAATATAAAATAACAATGAGTTTCAACTGTAATTTAAAAATAAAAAATAAGTTATAAATAAATATGGAATACAAGGATGTAAAACACAGCATTAGTGAATACAGTCAGGTGGATATTAGACTTACTTGGGTGATCACTTTGAAAGTTATGTAAATGTCTAATCACTGTGTTATATACCTGAAAGTAAAATGATACTGGATGTCAGCTGTAATTGAAAATTTTTTTTAATCTTTGTTATATTTTTTTCATTACTATTTAGTCCTCTTATACCCTCTCCCCTCAGCAATCACCGCACTGTTGTCCATGTCCATGAGTGCTTTCTCCTTTTTGCTCAGTCCCTCCACTCCCTAATCTCTCTCCACCCCCACTAGCTATCATCTGTTCTCCACCTATGAGTCTGTCTCTGTTTTGCTTGTTAGTTCAGTTTGTTCATTTGTTTCCACATATGAGTGAAATCATAGGGTCTTTCTCTGACTGGATTATTTCACTTAACATAATGTTCTCCAGGTCCACCCATACTGTTGCAAAGTGTAAAATTTTCTTATTTGTTACGGCCAGTAAAATCCCATGGTGTAAATGTCCCATAATTGTTTTATCCAGTCATCTACTGATAGACGTTTGGGCTGCTCCCATATCTTGGCAATTGTAAGTAATGCTGAAATGAACATAGGGATGTTTATGTTCTTTCAAATTAGTGTTTTGGGTTCCTTAAAATATATTCGCATAAGTGGGATAGCTGGGTCAAAAGGCAGATCCATTTTTAATTTTTTGATGTATCTCCATACTGCTTTCCACAGTGGCTGCACAGTCGGCATTCCCACCAACAGTGCAAAAGTGTTCCCCTTTCTCCACATCATCACCAGCATTTGTTTGCTATTTTATTGTTGATACCCATTCTGATAGGTGTGAGATGGCATCTCATTGTGGTTTTTATTTGCATTCCTCAGGTGATTAATGATGTTGAGCATCTTTTCATATGTCTACGGGCCATCTGTACGTCCTTTTTTAGAGAAATATCTATTCAGGTCCTTTGCCTATTTTTTAATTGGGTTGTTTGGGGGTTTTTTTGGTGCTGAGTTTTGTGCTTTATTTGGTTATTAACCCCTTCTCACATGTATTATCCCATTATGTGCATTGTCTTTTTATTTTGTTGACGATTTCCTTTGCTGCACAAAAACTTTTTAGTTTGATGGAGTCCCATATATTTATTTATTTTTCTTTTCTTTACCTTGCCTGGGGAGATATTATCCAATAAAAAATTTCTACAAGCAATGTCCAAGATTTTGCTGCCTATGTTTTCTTGGATTTTTATGGCTTTGGACCTAACATGTAAGTCTGATCCATTTTGAATTTATTCTTTTGTGTGGTGTAAGAAGGTGATCTAGTTTCATTTTTCTGCATGCATCTGTCCAATTTCCCAACACCATTTATTGAATAAACTCTCTTTAGCCCATTGTATGTGCTTGCTTCCTCTGTTGAATAGTAATCAACTTTAAAAGTATGGGTTTATACCTGGGCTCTCTAGTCTGTTCCATTGACCTACGTGTCTGTTTTTACACCAGTACCATACTGTTTTGAATACTATGTCCTTGTAGTATAGTTTGATATTAGGTCGCATGATTCCTCAAACTTTGTTCTTTCTCAGGATTGCTCTTGCTACATGGGGCCTTTTGAGGTTCCATAAAAGTTTTGAAAATATTTGTTCTAGTTCTGTGAAATACATAATTGGAATATTGATAGGAATTGCATTGAATCTCTAGATTGATTTGGGTAGTGTGGACATTTTAATGATGTTAATTCTTCCTGTACATGGTGTGTACTTCCAAATACTTGTATCTTCCTTAATTTCTTTTTTCAGTGTCTTATAATTTTCCGAGTGCAGGTCTTTTACATCCTTGGTTAGGCTTATTCCTAGGTATTTTATTCTTTTTGAAGCAATTGTGAATAGGATTGTTTTCTCAATTTCCCTTTCTGTTAGTTCATTATTGGCATATAAAAATGCAACTGATTTCTGAATATTAATTTTGTATCCTGCTACTTTGCTGAATTTATTTATTCTAGTAGTTTCTTGCTCACATCGTTAGGGTTGTCTATGTACAGTATCATGTCATCTGCAAATAATGACAGTTTTACTTCTGCCTTTCCGACTTGGATGCCTTTTATCTCTCCTTCTTGTCTGATTTCTGTGGCTAGGACTTCCAGCACTATGTGAATAAGAGAGATGAAAGCAGACATCCCTGTCTTGTTCCCAATCTTAAGGGGAACACTTACAGTTATTGCCCATTTAGTACAATACTGGCAATGGGTCTGTCATGCATGACCTTTATTATGTTTAGGTATATTGCCTCTATTTCCACTTTGCTGAGAGTTTTGATCATAAATGGATACTGGATTTTAGCAAAAGGTTTTTCTGCATCTATTGATATAATCATGGTTTTTATTCTTCATTTTTTTATGTGGACAATCACATTTATTGATTTGTAAATGTACCATCCTTGCATTCCCAGAATAAATCCCACTTGATCATGTATGATCTTTTTGATGCATTGCTGTATTTGGTTTGCTAATATCCTGTTTAGGATTGAAAAGTTTTTAAAAAGAAATGTGGAATGGCTATACAAATATTAGATGAAGTAGATAAGATGAAGAAAAATATTAGCAAACACAAAGAGAGCTA
The DNA here is from genome assembly GCF_021234165.1 of Pteronotus mesoamericanus. NCBI lineage: Eukaryota > Metazoa > Chordata > Mammalia > Chiroptera > Mormoopidae > Pteronotus > Pteronotus mesoamericanus. The sequence continues at coordinate 3,579,070 of NW_026555304.1, forward strand.
TTGTATAATTTTAAAGAGGTATTTTCTCCATGAAGAAAGACAAAACAAGCTAAAACCTTTACATACTGAACAATACAGCTTCAAAATAGATAAAGAAAAAACTGATAGAACTGCAAAAAGAAATAGACCAAATTTTAGTTATCCAAAAATTTTAATGTCCTGTCTCAAATATTGTTTTTTTTTTAAATAATGGATTGCAAGTTAAAACAACAGGGTAGCACTACACGCCTATAGAATGGCCAAACTCAAAAACACTGACAAGACTAAATGCAGACAAGGATATGGAGCAACAGGAACTCTCATTCATTGCTTATGTGAATGCAAGATGGTGTAGCCACTTTGGGAGACTTTTTGTTAGTTTCTTAAGAAAAGTAAACATTTATATAAGACACAACAACCATAAGACTTGGTATTTGTCCAAATGAGTTGAAAACTAGTGTCGGCCTGAAAACCTACACGTGGCTGTTTACAGCAGCTCTATTCACAGTTGCCAAATATCCTTCATTGGGTGAATGGATAAACTGCAGTCCCTCCAGACAATGGAATGTTTTTCAGTGCTAAAAAAGAAACAAGCTATCAATATTTTAAAAGACTTAGAAGAATTTGAATGCACACTACTAAATGAAAGAAGCCAACCCGAAAATGCTCATACTGTACAATTGCAAATATATGGCCATCTAGAAAAGACAGTAAAAAAATAAAAATCAAGGGTTGCCCTGTAGCTCAGTTGGTGGGAATGTCATCCCATAGATGAGAGGTTGTGGGTTTGATGCCCAGTCAGGGCACTTGCATGGATTGTAGGTTTGATCCCTGGTCCAGGCACATCTGGGAAGGAGCTCATCAATGCTTCTCTCTCACTTCAGTGTTTCTCTATCTCCCTTCCTCTCTCTCTAAAAAACAATGAAAAAATGTATTCAGGTGAAGGTAAAAAGAAAAAAAAATATCAACAGTTGCCAGAGGTTCATGTCATGGGAGAGGGATGAATAAATAGATGGAGCACAGAGCATTTTACTGTCATGATGTATATGTGTCATAGATTTATCCAAATTCATGGACTGTACAACACTAAGTGTGAATTGTAATGTAAATTATGGACTTGGTTATCATGATGTGTAAGTTCATCAATTTTCACTTGCTGTGACTCTAAGTCTGATAATTGCCATACAAATTAAAAACTGATTGCTGCCATGCTTAATAGTTAAATACTATATGTTCCCTTAAGGTAAGGAAGAAAGGATGTCTGATCTCACCACTTCTAGTGAACATTTTACTGAATGTTCTAGCCAGTATAGTAAGGTAAGACCAAAACACAAAATGCATCCAGATTGGAAAGGAAGAAATAATACTGGCTTTTTGCACAGATGTCTTTGGTTATCTAAGTGAAATTTTATGGTGCCTGTGAAAAAGCTTCCACAACTAGTAAGAGTTTAGCAAGGTTCCAGGACAAGATCAGTATACAAAAATCAACTCCTATATGCTAACAACAATCAGCAAATGAAGTTAAAAATACATCACCATTTATAATAGCATAAAAATGTTAAATACTAAAGAGTACTTCTGACAAAAAGTATGTAAGATCAATGCCCTGAAAACTATAAAGCATTACTGAGATAAATGAACAAAGACCTATATAAATGGAAATATATATTGTGTATATGGACCAGATGGCTCAGATTTAAATTCTCAATTCTCCTTTAAGTTAATTTATAGATTTGTCACAAAGACAAAAGTCTGGCAGGGCTTTTTTTTTTTTTTTTTTTTTAAGTTGACAAGATGATTCTAAACCTCATACGGAAATGTGAGGAGCCCAAAATTGCCAAATGAACTTTGTAAAAAAGAAAACAAATTTGAGTACTAACAGTACCTGATTTCAATAGTTATTAAAAGCTAGAGAATAAAAAGATAGAGGGATTTGGGTGTTTACAATACACAAGTAAATCAGTGAAACAGAATAGAGAGTACAGAAATAGACTAAACAATGGTCAAGTGGGTAACAAAATAATTTTAATGGAGCAAGGATGATCTTCTCAACACATACAAAACAAAAAAAATACAATACAAAAAATCAAAAATAATGTAAGAGCAAAATATATATAAAAATTCTTCCTTGTAGAAGAAAACAGGAAAAAATTTTGATGACTTTGGGTTTAGCAAATATTTCTTAACTACAGCAATGAAGAGCATGTAATATTTTAGAAAATAAATTGGACTTGGTCAAAATTTAAATCTTTTTGTCTTCAAAAGACATTTAAGAACATGAAAAGACATGCTACATAATGGGAAAATATTTGCAAAATATATATTCAAAAAGGACTTGTGTCAAGAATAAAGATGCCTTATGACTCAATTATAAGAAGAAAAACCGCTCAATTTTCAAAATAGCCCAAAACCTTGAACACACTTCACCAAAGATGGTGCACAAATGGCAAATAAGCACATGATAAGATGCCACATGATTAGTCATTAAGGAAATTGAAAATAAAATTTCAGTGGGATACCACTACACACCTATTAGAATGGCTAAAATTAAAAAGACACGCAAGTGTTGACAAGTATGTGAAGTAACTAGAATTCTCATACTCTTTCTCTTGGTAATGTAAAACAGCATAAATTTTTGGGGGAAACTGTTTGACGCTTTCTTCAAAAATTAAATATGCACCTTCCATTTATCAAGCTATTCCACTCCTAGAACTAAAAGCATATGTCTACGCATAGGTTTGTGTATAAATGTTTAGAGCAGCTTTTTTCATAGTAGAGAAAAAGTGGAAGCCATATAAATGTCCATCAGTATGTTCATGAATAAACAAACTATAATACATCCATACAGTGGTAACTACTTAGAAATAACAGTGGGTGAATCCCAAAATAATTATGGTGAATGAAAGAAGTCTTACACAAAAGGATATATACATGATTTCACTTATATAAAGCTGTAGAAAATACAAACTTTTCTATAGGGAAAGCATCTTTGCTTCAAGACAGGGACAGGGGTTTTGCAGTCAGGCAGGTGGAGGAGATTACCAAGGGTTATGAGTGAACTTCTGGATGTTATGGATATATTAATTTTCTTCATGGTGTTCACGATTTTACAGGTACACTTTAAATGTATGCACTTTTCATTTACAGTGATTTATAATTTACAGGGATACTACAAATATTTGCTTAATTGTGTCCACAACTATATTTGGATAGGGCTACCACTTTGATGTTCAGAGTAAGAAGAGTGGCTGTTTGAAATCACACATCTAAATCACGTAATGAATAAAATTCACAGTCCCAGCTTGTCTGAACTGCTTAGCAATGATGTGTGATCTCAGACCTCTCCTAAAGCAGAAGTAACATCATGGAGGACCTTGAGAACCAGGCTATGCTGTTGATAGTAGCTTAGATCAAGGATTAGGAAATTAGGGCCCAGAGGCCAAATTGAGCCAGCTGGGTGCTTAAAATGGCTTTTATATTTTAATGAGTTTAAAATTTAAAAGAAGAATGATATTTTATGACAGAATTAAACTATATAAAATTAAACTTTCAATATCCTTACATAGTTTTATTGAAACAGTCATGCTCATTTATTTATATATTGCTTATACTTTTGCGCTACAATGGCAGAGTTAGTTACCACAGAGACTTAACATGTAGGCTTCAAAATCTAATAGTTCGTTGCAAAAGTTAGCCAGGCATAGTTTATAACAATGTTTGGGGTGAGGTGGGGGGGATGACTGACCCCCAGGAGACACATTTGGAAATGTCTGGATACATTTTTAGTATTCACACTTGAGAAGGATGCTACAGGCTTTCAGTGTATAGAGGCCAGGGATGCTGCTAAATGTTTTACAATACCCGGGATAGGCCTCCACAGCAAAGAATTAGCCAGCAGTGGGGAAGAAAATGTCATTTGTGCCAAGATCCAGGAACCCTGGTTTGGAGAAATAAAGAGTTACTGTAGGTTTTTATTCAAGACAGTCGCATGTTGCTTACAGACAGAATCTAGTGAATTACAACTAGGTGGGGTTATATATAAATCATTTCCATATGGTAATCTCTTTCCAAAGGTTGTCTCCTAGTTCTTTTGATCTAAGTCTTAGACATATATGCTTATGTAGTCAGACTTGCATAGTTCTTGATTTATGATCTTACTTATAGTTTGTATTTCTGTTGTGGTCAGGTGTTGCTGTTGTTTCCTAGCATTCTACACCATTTATAACGAACGGTGCTTCACTGTATTGAACTCAGACTTTGAAGGAATCTTTAAAGTCATGTACTTTTTCAGTAATGGGGAATTCTTTATCTTCCATGTTTAGACAGCTCTGTGAGAAAGCTCTTACTTAGGTTGAGCTACAGTTTGTTGTCCACATGATAGCCCAAAAGAGATTTCAAGATGAAAGCCATGTTGCACAGTTTCTTTCTCCTGAGTCTGTAATCTTTTATTTTCTTAAACAGTTCTTTTTAAGGTCCTTTCCAGTTCTCCTGTGTTAAATAATAACACATTCTGGTTATTATTTATTTTTTGTAAGAGATTCTTGAATAAAACTAGCACTGCCCTTTAAAAAATAGAAAAGATGTGTTTAAATGTATTAAAATAGCATACTTTTTAAAAAATTCAAAATGAAACACATGAATAAGGCATAAAACATAGTTGCTTTAACTAAAATTCATAGTTTTGTGCAAGGGTTGACACATTTTTTCTTCAAGGTTCAGAGAGTAAATATTTTTGGCTTTACTGGCCAACAGTCTCTGTCAAAACTACTCAGCTTTGCTAGTTTTATAGCCCAAAAGTAGCCATAGAAGGTAGGTAAATAGATGGGCATGACTGTTCTGATAGCAATTTGTTTAAAAAAACAAAACAAAACAGGATTTCAGCTGGGGGCCATAGCTTCCTGACCCCTCTTTCAGTTTATCTTTCATGACCCCTTCTAAACACATATGAATATACACATTTAAACTCAAATGGAGTTGTATGATAAATATTATGCTGCAACATAATAAATTTCACACTCAGTAATAAGTTTTGGATATATGCATATGTACAGGGTGTGGCAAAAGTAAGTTTACAGTTGTGAGTATGCAAAACAGTTTGTTCTTGTATTATTATTTATTATGATACTATTTTCTACACAAAAAACTGTAAACCTAGTTTTGCCCCACCCTCTATGTCAATGTATATAAATCCATCAGGTCTATACACTTTATTTTTATTTCATAAGTTATTCAACAATTTGATATGTATTTAATTTTTCCAACATTTTGCTTTATATCCAACATTATTCTTATACATATGTCTTCTGGAAGTATTTTTGTGTTTTAGTTTTAATTTACAAATACAATAATAGTAGAGTCATTACTGTTTTTAAACTGTATGATCTTTTGGGTTTATTTTTGGATTTGGTTTAATATTTATAAGTCATTTTGGTCATATTTGATATATTTTGAGTCTATATATTAGGTATATTCAAATTCATAATTGTTATATTTTTCTGGTGCTTTTATTGTTAGGTTCCTTCTGTTTCACTAGTAGTGCTTTTTGTCATAAGATCTACTTTGTCTAATAATGTAGCCACTTTTTTTTCGTTAATGTCTACTTAATATATTTTTTTGCATTTTATTTTCAACTTTTTTTATACTCTTCTATTTTCAATATACTTTTTTTTAAAGACTTTTATTTATTTGTTTTCAGAGCACGGGGAAGGGGGAGAGAAAGAGAGGGAGAGAAACATCCATTGGTTGCTTCTTGCATGCCCCGAACTGGGGATATGGCCCACAACCCAGGGATATGCCCTGACCAGGAATTGAACCAGCAACCTTTCGGGTTACTTGCTGGTGCTCAGCCCATTGACACATTGGCCAGGGCTCGCTATATTTTCTATTAACACATCACTTCTAATGCAGTCTAACAACTTTTGTCTTTTAATTGGAACATTTAATCTATTGGTATTCAAAGTAATAGTTGATGTATTTCAGTTTATATCTTTTTTTCCTGACTATTTGCTTTCTTTTATCCTGCCTGTTCTGGGTTTGTTTTTTTTTTTCTACTTGTTCTTATTTTTTTTAAATGATTACTTAGTTTTTATTATTACATTAGCAGTTACACACTTTTACTATTCTGTTCTTTGTGTAGGTTACCACGCACACATCCTTGACTTATCAAGTCTAATACAAATCAGTACCTTTACCTTTTCCTGTACAATGAAAGGACCAGGACACCTTTAGCTTCATCCTAGCACATATGCTGCTTTTGTCACATATTTTTACCTCTTTACATATTAAACCCACAAAAGATTATTATTATTATTGTTTTATACTCAAAAGTTCATTTATATCAGGCTTTCTCAGCCTTAGCACTGTTAACATTTGGGTTGGATAATTCTTTTTTTTTGTAGGGTGGCTGGCCTTTCTACACTTAGTAGCATCCCTGGCCTCAAGCCAGTAAATGCCCCTTCAGTTATGAGAACCAAAAATATCTCCAGACATTACCAATGTATCCTATGGTATGGATGGAATCATCCTGCCCCTAGATGAGAACCACTAATTTAGATTGACACGAACATTTATCCTTTTTGTTTCTCTTTATTTCTTATTGCATATTCAGTCCTCTCTTAGGATTACCTCATTTCTGATTGATGAATATCTTTAATTCTTTTAGTACAAGACAACTGATGACCAATTCTCATTTTGGTTATCTGAAAATAAATGTTACGTGTTTTCTGAAAGGCTCTATTCTCTAGGTATGAAATTCTAGATTGCTAATTGGTTTCGTTTGGCATTTTGAAGATTTAATTTCAATATCTTCTTGTTTCTGTCATTTCTATTAAGAAGTCATCTGTCCAACTAATTTCTCTATTAAAAATAACTATTTTTCCTGGCTACTTTGAAAATGTCCTCTTTAGCTTTGGCTTTCAGCTATTTTACTCTGTTATACTTATGATTTTCTTATTTTTATCCTACTTGAGATTCATAGCACTTTTGAACCTGTAGCCTCAGATTCATCAAATTTGGGAACTTCTAAGCCCTTATCTCTTCAAAGAATACTATCTTGCTTCTCTCTTCTTTTTCCTTTTAGAACTACAATTACATGTATGCTAGTCTTCTTATATCTTTTTTTGTTCTGTTTTGTCCTTTTGGGTTTTTTTTTAATTTTTCGATTACAGTTGGCACTCTATATTAATTTCAGGTGTATAGCATAGTGGTTAGACACTTATGTAACTTATGAAGTGATCCCTCTGTCACAATATCAGTATATTCTCTATGCTATACTTTACATCCCTATTTTTTAATCCCTGTTTTTTAACTGCCAATTTGTACTACTTAACCCCTTCACCTTTTTCAACCAGCCCCCCAACCCTCTAAATGCCCCTCCCATTTGATAACCATCAGTTTATTTTCTGTATCTATGAGCTTGTTTCTGTTCTGTTTGTTCATTTCTTATTATGTCTTTAATGTCTGTTTCCTTGTCTTGTACTTTTCATTCTTGTGTGACTCTGATTCATCCTGGTTTTTCTTTTAATCTGCCTTCCAGTTCACTAATTAGCTACTCAACTGTGATTTATTTGCTATTAAATCTACTCATTGACTTCCTTATTTTTGTTGTGTGGCTGGATTTTTTTTTTATGAGTTTTCAGTGGGTTTTTCTTATTGCTTCTGACTCTACTGAAGTTTTCAATCTTGCATTTTACTTTTTTGACCATATTTGTCACAAAAGTACTCTCTGAAGACTCCATATTCTGGACCATCTATATGTCTATTTCTGTAGTCTGTATTTTTTTAGGTCTTTAGCCATGTTTTTCTATTTGTATGCTTGATGGCTCTTGCTTGAGTGCCAGACATTGTATATGAAAAATTATGAAAATACTTTGAAGCCCAGGATAATGTGTTCTCTATCCCAAATAGATTTACATCTGCTTTGCCTGTGAGGCTAAGGGCACTACTAATTATAGATCAAGTGATTTGAAGCACTTTGTGTCCTAAACCAAGCCTAAGGATTTCACCAGCATCTCTCTTCCCTGCCACCCTTGCTGCTTGCTTGGCCCTTTTCCTTGAGTTTTGGGAAACTTGAGTTTTGTCTCTCTCTTGGCTAATGAGGCTGTTTTAAAGCTATATACTAAGCCTCTTGGCCTCCAGAAGAAAAGCTTTTCCAAACCTCTTTGGGTTTCAGACCTTTCCCATGTGTTGGTCCTGTTATTTTCCTGTCTTGTTTAATTTTCCTCAGCAGGTCAATCATTCTGAATTGCCTAGCCTGCCATTATTAGAAGCAGACGTTCCCTCAGAATCGTTTTATCTCCTCTTAAAATATAGCCACTTCCTGAAAGAGAATGTTGTGAGTTGTAAAAATTTTAAATTCTTATATCAGAAAATATTCTGTTTGGTTGGAAATAGAATTATTTCAACATTATTCTCCTTCAATACTTTACAGATATTATTCTCCCAGTTTCTTTCATCTAGTGTTGCTGGTGAAAAGTTTAACTTGAATCTGATTTTCATCTCTTCCTAATAAATCTCATTTTCCCTCTTTCTATAAATCAGAATCTATATAGTCTCAGTGAAATGTTTAAGTAACTTTTATCAAATGGCCTTTCAATACTAGTTTTATAATTGATTACTAGACCTTTGTTATTTCTATAGAAACTTTTCATATTTTCAATTTATCTTTAATATTCAGAAGTTTTACTATAAGGTAGAGGGGTGTGTCTGTGTTTACTTCATCCTTCCTGGGATCTTTTAATTTAACAACTTCTTTTTTCCCTATAAGCTCTCTTTTACTTAGTTCTCTCCCATGCTACAGCTATGTTTTCTCTCTTTAAATTCATTTCCACATTTTGCTGTCTTCGCAGGACTCCTCACAGTTTCTGTCTCGGCAATTCTCCTTATTTTCTAGTGTAACTATATACTCATGTGTGTATTTGTAATATGTCTTCTCCTATTTCTAGGGATCTAGTGAGAGAAGAGGGTGTGATATCTGCTTAGTTTGCCCTCTTGAATTTCAATAGTTCTTTTTATGATTTTATCCAACAAAACCATTTTCCTCTAGTCAGGTTGCCTTTGGATCATATTCTGACTTGCCACCTCTAAGGTATCTTTATGTCAGCTAACCTCAGCACTGTAAACTTTGTTCAGTATATACCGTATTTCACCATGTAAATGTGCACTTTTTTGCCCAAAGCTTTGAGGGAAAAATAAGGATGCACATTATACATGGGTACAATGATTACATACCATGGGTATAATAATCCCGTGTATAATGCACACAAAAATGTGGGTGCACACTGTACACGGGAATGCATTATGCACTGCAAAATACAGTATGTACATTAATTACCTCATTCACTTTGAAATCTTTACTGTAGGTCATTGAAATGAAACTATATTAGAACAAATTTTTGTAATCTACTTTTAGAAAAACTAACGTGCAAAATGTAAGGAAGTAGCACACCCCTTAGCTGATTGGCAGCTAAAATTGTTAAAGTGAATTCAGAGAGCAAGCTAATATCAGAAAGGAATAGCAATAACAGCAGGAGAGAGCTTATGAAAAGACGGACTGTGAGATAGGCTGGAAGGAGAATGAGCTGAGTGGCACGACAAGTGGGTTCTGATGGAGAGTATAAATGCTATGCTGTGCATTAAACATACATGGAAATGTTCTTGCTTTGACAGTCATATGTGTAAGTGCTCCTGTGGTGGGAAAGAGTTCTGGGCAGCTGGGCGCTGGACCTGAGGGCTCTGGAGATAAACTCTCATGAGGGTCTCAGGTATCCTCTTGTCCCTGGGCCTCCTGTGAGCACTCACTTAACAAGGTGCCTGAGCTCACCTCTCTCCCAGGTTCCCTGTCCTGGAAACTGGTTCCCTTTCTTTTTCTTTTTTCCCCACAAATTGGCCTACTTTTACTAATCCAGAAATCTAAGTAGATATGTACAGAAATAAAGTTGCAGAGCTATCTTAATTGTAACAAAATCAGAATCTATATAGTCTCAGTGAAATGTTTAAGTAACTTTTATCAAATGGCCTCTCAATACTAGTTTTATAATTGATGACTAGACCTTTGTTCTTTCCAATGATTTATAGAATTCTGCATAGCATTTAATGTCTAATAAGCAACTTTGCAATTGAGTTAATACATTTCTAGAGGTAAAATTTTATGGCACTCAAATCACAGTAGGTATTATTTTGATCAAGTAAATTCTTCTTTTAACACTTACTGTGTTTATCCCAACAGTAAATATCACTTGTAAATCTTGGTTAACTTACTGTTTTTCTCCTTAAAGTTTTCATCAACATTCCTAAGTCACCTTTTACAATATAAAATTTAGGATTTTAAACTTCTACATGAAGGAATGAGATGCTGTTATCCCTTTAACTTCACTCAACAGGCTTCAAATGAAAAAGTTTTAATTAATCCTTTATGGTTTTTTAGGACTTCTAAGTAGAGAAATTTTCAAACCAACTAGTAGTTCCACTGAGCATTTTAGTTCTGTTTAAACATATGAAAAATATATTTAATCCCAATTCCATAAGTTGTGAAATACTTGGGAAGTTTTCGCCCTGAAGAGAAAAAGTAAACAGAATAATATGCACAATTTAAACTTTAAATATCTATTAGTAAGAGCTGATTTCCTCAAGTGTTAAACACATATACAAAATAAAACACCCAGATATTAAAACCATTCCACATGCTTTAGTAGAAACTTAAAATTGAAAACTTTTTTACCTGGAAATCTAAACTAAGTAGGCTTTGCTTCGTGTCATTTAAGTCTCCAGCAGAAAATGAAACAAAACCAGAGCTTTCTTTAAAACAAAGAACAGAAGGGAATGTTGAAAAATGTTCACTGACTTCTTAGTAACCTCTAAAATAACTGGTTCCCTAGGGGATAAATGCCTTACAGTTCTTTGTGCAGAAAATCAGCCAAGAGAGTAACAGGAAAAATGGTTACCAGGGGAAACATTTTTTCTAAATCACAGGAAAAGTGGAAAACAGCAGTGGAGCAGGGCAGGGGGGCTGGGAGGGAACACATTAGTCAGTAGGCTGAGAAGGCAAAGTTGGAAGCACAAAAATGAAACTTGATTGAGTAATCTGTGGTTTTCATCGGCTATTTACATAAAAAATCTTAACATTTATACAAGCCTAGGTGATACCACTTGAGTTTTATCAGATTACTGACATGCCATTGTTGTCAAGTTAGAGGAACTGCATTCCTGGGATGCCTTTAGTTGGGTTAATGTTAATTAACTCTCATCATAGCTGTATCTCCCCACAGGGAATCTCACATGCAGCATTGTTAACAAAACAGAAAGCTGATAGTATTGTTATTGAAATTGTGTAATTTTCCACCTGGAGGCAATAACAGGAAAATATGTAAGGGAGCTGTGAGGCTTCTGGTCATGGTTACTCTGGCAAATTGGTTATGTACTTTGGCCTCATTTTCTTCATCTGCAATTGAGTAGGTCAGAGGCTGGTTGAGGTCCCAGCCTCACAACATGGCTTACAGATAATTTTGGGTGAGTTACTACTATTTCTGTCTAAAGTGTTTTTTTGTTTTTTGTTTTTTTACATCAGGGATGATAATACCTACCTTTCACATTTTTTGTACAAATAAATGAATAACATATATAAAGTGCCTGTCATAGACTAGGTAATTATATATCTATTTTTTTAATTCTTCTTATTCTACCAGAGGGGTCCAAATTATTTGACAGCTAAGAGCTACATTTTTCTTTTCCCAAAATCTTAAAATGGCCTGGATAGGTCAAATCAAGATGGTGGACTAAGCACATGGGCCACCCAAATTTCTAAAAATAACAGAAACTACATTTGTTTTTAAAAATGTAACACAGCACTGCAAAATAATTAGTACCATTAGAAGACAAGAAGTTCTGAGAAATTTCTTAAAACCTGAAGGCACATAGGCTCTGTCTGATGGACCACACTATAGCCTAAAACATGTATGGGAGAGGATAGGTCTGTGGGTGTTCCAAACTTAGAAATGACAGATCCTAGGAATGGTGAAGTTTGTTGGAAAACTGCACTTAAGAGTAGCAGGGCAAATGACCCCAAGCCTCTGATGTCTCCATGATTTGTTCCAAGAATTAGGTATTTGCCTCCAAATTGAACCCATGTTTTCAGCCACTTGGCCTTAGGTAGCTGGTAGAACAGGGAGCCCCCGTGATCAGAACCCAAACTCACTACAGTACAACTTGGTTCAAGCACAGAGTTCACCATCTCCACCCACCTATTCAGAGCTTTTGGTCAGTGTGTTAACTCTGTATTATGCCATAAGGAGATAGTATAGTGTTACCAAATGTTTAGCAAGGTTCTAACATTGGAAATAGGAGTCCCCCTCACCTCCCCTCCAGAAAATACATACACACAATCAGAAAGGATAAGAACTTTTGGAGACTAAACCAACAGTGAGGTGTTACTACACACCTACTAGAATTGCAAAAATCCAAAACACTGACAAAACTAAATGCTAGTGAGAGTGTGGAACAATAGGAACTGTTACTCATTTCTGGTGGGAATGAAAAATGAAAAATTCCCTTGAGCCACTCTGGAAGACAATTTGGCAGTTTCTTTAAAAACTAAACATATTTTTACCCTATAATAATCCAGCAATCATGTTCCGTGGTATTTACCAAAATGGGTTTAAAACTTATGTCCACACAAAAACCTGTACACAGATGTTTAAAGCAGCTTTATCTATAATCACCAAAACTTAGAAACAATCAAGATGTCCTTCAGTAGGTACCTGGATAAACTGTGGTACATCCAGAAAACAGAATATTACTCAGTGCTAAAATGAAATGGGCTATTAAGCCATGAAAAGACATAGATGAACCTTAAATGCATATTCCTAAGTGAAAGAAGCCAACCTGAAAAGGCTACATGCTATATGCTTCCAACTGTATGACGTTCTGGAAAAAGGAAAATTTGGAGACAGTAAAAAGATCAGAGATTGCTAGGGTTTGGGGAGGGGGAGGGATGAATAGTTGGAGCACAGAGGATTTTTAGGGCAGTGAAAATATTCTGTATGATCTTTTAATGATAGATACATGTAATTATACAGTTGTCCAAACCCACACAATGTATAATACCCAAAGTGAACCCTAATGTGACTGTGGACTTCGGTGATTATGATGTGTCATTATAGGTACATTAGTTTTAACAAATGCACCATGATAGTGGGGATGTTGATAATGAGGGAGGCTGGAGGGGAAACTGGAGATATAAGGGAAACCAGAGATACATGGAAAGCCTCTGTACCTTCCTCTCAATTTTGCTCTGAATCTGAAACTGCTCTTTAATAAAATAGCCTTTAAAAATTTGGCTGAGGAGGGAAAAAATATTGCTGATATGCAGTGTTTAGGGCACACAGAAACTCTTATTTCCTTGAGGGCAGCTTAAAAATAGCTACATTCCATCTTAGCCTTTTACTTCTAGAAATCCATTATAGAAACACATCTTTCCCAGCACAGGTGTGCCTGTAGGAAAGCATTTTGAAGCACTGTAACCATGAAAAAAAAAGAAGGCATTCACCCAGTTGTATATTCATATGGAAAGTGGGCTGCCATAAATCTATGAAGAGAGACTGAAGTAACTCTGTTATACAGGCATGCAAAGTTACAATAAACCAAAAGGAAAAAAGAAATTTCAAACCATATATGTGCTGTTACCTTCTTTTAATTGTATACAATTTAGCTCCTTACCAGAGAACAGGTTAGAAAGAATAAGCAACAAACTGTTAAAACATAGTGGTTATTTTAGTGATAAAATTATGGGGGAACTTTACTATGTAAATCTGTATTTTGGTAATGTTTTGAGCTTTTTATAACCAGATCAGAAAACTAGTAACTTCTTAAGGAGAATTTAAACATTTAGGGGGAAAAAGTAGCAGCATGGAGGAGTAGGAGCAGTCACCATGCCCAGAATGACATGGTTGTAGAGGGCCAGATTGTACAGTTTCTGAGATCCCTGCTCTAAAATTTTGTGGTTGGATGGACTGTTACATAAGTTCTTCCACAGAAACTATTTTAACAACAGTAGTGCATGGAAAATGCTGGGATTAGAGAGTTCTCCTCCCCCTTATTATTACAGCAGTCGCTATGTTCTGAGACTCAGCTCTGACATCTCTGCAGAGGTTATTTTGGTCACCGAACAGGATGTGAGCAGGTCCTCAGTGCCCAGTCCACAAGGGCAGCAAGTGCAGGTTTCAGCTCCAGAACGTGTCTGAGTGAAGTATCTTTCCCTCAGTGGTATAGAGCACCAGTGAGTTAAGTTGTTTTTTTTTTAAGGTATGATTACTTTCCATTTGACAACTTTATAGATAATACCCAGATAAAGCGAAATTTTAAGTAGAACCCCTCTCAGAAATGGGAGTCCTGCCTATTCTGAATCATCACCTACTGCCATAGTCAAACTCCTTTTCAGCTAATTCACACTGAAGTATGACAGATGTTTCATTTGCCCCCTTAAAGGAATACTAACATTTAAGTGGAGTACTGATGTATAAAATATGCCATCTGTCTATCAGTGGACCTTTGGGTTATGTACCCTTTTTGAGTTTGGGTGCATGTTTCCAGATTGCTTTCAAAAAAATTCTAGTAATATATACTCCCACAAGAAAATGTATAAAATGCCTGTTTCATTGCTATTTTATTTTTTAGATTATTTTTATATTTTTGAATAGACAATGCATGGTAATTGACATAAATTTTTAAAGTAAACAGTTAAAATTTTCAGCTTTCTACATCCAGTATTGGCAAATTGATTGATTATACCAATCTTCTCATCAAAGACAACTAAAAAAGTTGGATCACTATAAAAACATTTAAAAATCATTAGTGAGGTCTCACTGGGCCCTGACCCAAGGGAACTCATGAGCAGATTTTTGCCCTGGGAGTGTTTACTAAAAATATTAAAGAGCAAAAATATCAATGAAAACCAATACACAGCAGATAAGATCAACATTGCGAAAAGCTGGGTTTAAAAAAACAAACTAATAAAATTGTTAATGCAGGGAGGAAGGGGAAGGAAAAAGCACAGGTTACCAGTATGAAGACTAGAAAGTTTGCCCATTACAGATTCTAAAACATTTAAAAGAAAAGATGATATTATGAACAACTTTATGCCAGAAAATTTAGATGATATAGACAATATCTAGAAAGACACAATTTCTTAAAACTGTCCGAAGAAGAAATAGAAAATCTGAATTATATATTAAGGAAATTGAATTCATAATTTCAAACCTTTCCACAAAGAATACCACAGTCCTATATTACTTATTAAAAAATTCTATCAAGCAATTTGTTAATGTCACAGGTGAGCACAGATAACCAAGTTCTTAGTGAGTGCAAACAATGAATTGAACCTGAACACACAGAGAGTTTATAGCAGAAAGAGAGCAGATTTATTAAGCGTTAGTACACTCCACAGAACGTGGGAGCAGGTCATTCCAAGCAGAGATTGACCTTCAGTGGCAGGAGGAATTCTATTCTTATGGAACAGATATTTCCTGGCTAGTTTTGGTGGGCTATTATTGTGAGTGTATAAGCAGTTACCATATTTTACCATGTATGATGTGCACCCACCTTTTTGTGCGCATGATACACAGAATTATTATACCCACGTATAATGTGCATTCTTATTTTTCCCTCAGAAATTTGGGCAAAAATTTGCACATTTGAGGTGGAGGCAGACTCTGTCCCGCAGAGCCAGTCCGGGTCGTCACAGATGGGGAAATAAAAATAAGCCATTCCAGACACTTTCTCAGTCTGCCAGGGAAAGCGGGTGGCAATTCCCTCTAATGGAGAATGCCCCAAGCCCCTGTGTTCAATGTTATCAATGGGGGCTAGGTAGTAGGAATGTATAGGTAATCTCATTACTTCAGTATGTTAATGTTTACAGAGAATAGGTGATGTTTGAGGAAGACAAAGGGCAGGAACACACCAATTTGCATGGGCCCAAGACAAGTAAACATAAGAGCGCCAAATGGTTTAGGGTCAGGGTCTATGAATAATGTAAATTTCCTTCCCAGCATGAGCCAGTTATCATAGCTTTGAGGGAAAAACAATGCATGCTTCAAGGAATTTACTTCTGGGCCTGATTTCCCCCAGGAACCGCCTGATCCAGTTTAGGGCTGCCTCTAGTATTGTTTAAAGCCTGAGCCAGGCAGGCAGAGCAGAGCATCCAAGACATAAGGAGACTTCTTTCAGATAGAATGAGGATTCTGGCCATATCAAAGCTGAGGGGTAAGGGTCTTTTACCCTTTCTCTGTGTCCCCCAAGTCCTTCCCTGATGGTTCCCATGTGACCTGTGCCTGTCTTAGGTTGCCACTGCCATTGAGGGGTCTTACCTATCATTGACTAAATAGCCATCCTCCGGGCCGAGCAGGGTGATGTGAGGGCGATTTTGTCTCCTCCGTGGCCTATTTTCCCAAGGCCTCCTTGCTCAGCTTCAGCCTTGGGGCCCTCTCGCCTGTTGGCAAATCTAAAGTCCCTGAAACCAGGCAGACAGTTCCCAACACACATTATAAATGGCAAAATGCGGTATATTACTTTTAAGCTACTGTGCATACAGTCTCCTGTGATTTTCCTGGATTGCCCACTGGGAGAGGGGGTCCTCACCATGCTAACTTATTATAATGCTATTATAATGAAGCTGGGGTCGTGTAGCATCTTCTGCACAGGTGCAGTCATAATTCACCATGATTCAGTGCTTTTCTAGAAAGCAGGGACAATGGGTCTTAGAACAGGGTCTCTGTCTTGTATTGATATCCTTTGTCTTAGCCCTGGGGCACCTCTGGACTTTTCTCACTCCTGAGGAACCGCTCTTAGAACAGAGTTTCTGTTCTGTATCGATGTATTTTGTCCTAGTATGGGGACGCTTCTGGAGCTTTCTCACTTCTGACTCTCTTCTGCTTCATTAAGGCCAGTGTAACTATCCTACAACTTGTCAAGGACATTACAAGAAAGGAAAATTATAGCTCAGTCTCACTAATGAATTAGATTTTTAAAAAACTAAAATATTAGTTAACCAAATCAACCATACACACGTAGGATAATACATCATGACTAGATTGGCTTTATTCAAGAAATACCTGGTTTATTTAAGGGTGAAATGCAAATACTATATGATTATCTTAATGTTATAGAAGAAAGAAAGGACAAAAGGGGAATAAAGGAAGGAGGGTGGGCAAGCAGGCTTTTCCAATACTAAAATACCAGAATAAGAAGGAAACTCCTTAGTCTGACAGTATCTACAGAAAACAACATTCTTCTACTCCTAGCTATACACCCAAGAGAAGTGGAAATATATCCTCATGAAAGCTTGTACACAAATGTTGGATTTGACAGCTGCACTATTCATAACAGCCCAAATACTCATTAGCTGGTAAGTGAATAAATAAAGTGTGGAATATTATTCAGCAATAAAAGCAGTTAAGTGCTGACATGTGCCACACATGGATAAACCTCAAAAACATTCTGCTCAGTGCATGAAGCCAGTCACAAGGAGCCACATATTGTATGAATTGATTTTTATGAAATGTTCAGAACAGGCAAACCTCCAGAGGTGGAAAGCAGATGAGTGGTTGTTGGGGTGAGGCAGGTGGGAGTTGGAACAGGACTGGGTGTTACTGCTAATGGGTATGGAGTTTCTTTATAGGTGATCAAAGGGAGTGTGGATGGCTCTCAAGTATGAATATATTAAAGACCACTGAATTGTATACTTTAAAAGGGTGAACTTTATGGTATTTAAATTATATTTCAGTAAAGCTGTTATTAAAAAATACTCACTGGTGAAATATTGAAATATTTCCCTTTCTGGGAACAAGATAAGTAAGCGCACTGTAGCTTCTAGCCAGTGCAGTGAAGCAAGAAAAAGGGGGAAAAACAGGGTAGGGACAAAATTTAAAATTTTTCTTAGTCTTATATAATATGGCTGTATATATAGAAAATCTGAAATAACTTTCAGATAAATTATTAAAACCATCTAAGGAGTTTTTTGATATACAACATAGAAAAATCAATTGTATTTTTCTACAGTTAGAGAATAGAATCAAGGAAAAAATGTATTTAAGTATCATATGTGAAGTACATAGGGATAATCTAACCAAAGATGAGCAAGATAACTTCAGAGAAAATGTTGAGTGAAATTAAAGAAAATTATACGGTGGAAAGGAACACTCAGGATTGCAAAGATAGCATTCCTACTTAAACTGATGCAACTTGATAGCCATTTCAATCAAAATCCTAACAGTTTAGCCTTGACCTGTGTGGCTCAGTGGGTTGGTCATCATCTCACAAACCGAAAGGTCATGGATTCAATTCTGGATCAGGGCACATGCCTGGGCTGTGGGCCAGGTTCCCGGTTAGGGGTGTGCGAAAGGTGGCCAATAGATGTTTGTCTCCCTCTCTTTCTCCTTCTTTTCCTCTCTCTCTAAAAATAAATAAAGTCTTTTTAAAAATCCTAACAGTTTATATATTGTTGTTTTTTTGTTTGTTTGTTTTGTGCTGGCATTTAACAAATTCTAAATGTATATGGAAACACAAAGGCCAAAGAATAGCCAAGCCGTTGCTGGAAAAAAAACAAAACAAAACAAGCCTAAAGGGATTTCTGTCCTAAATATCACCTCTTATTATAAGAAACCACAGTAATTAAGACAATTTGGTAATGACGTAAAGATGAATAATAAACCAGTGGAAAAGAGAACTCAAAGGACTTGTTCACATTTGGCTACTTGATTTAGGCTCTGCCAGATGTGCCAGGTGTGGGGATGCCTCGCCTCAACCACAATTGTTTAGAGGGACTGAGGAGTGAAGACAGAAGAAACCAAAGATATAAAAACAAGCCCTGGATATGTTCTCTTATGCTCCAGAGACTAGAATCAGCATCAGTAAACAGAGGTTATAAACAGTCTTATTTGGGCTTAGTTTAAAAACAAACAAACAAAAAAACTTTCTCATAACCACAACTATCTGGCTGAGCTGCCGGATGAAATGCTGAGTCCACAGGACTAGAAGGATTTCAATCAAACCAGATGACATTCTGTTGGGAATGCTGCACCAGGGACTTTCAAGGACTCTGAACTCAATTATGTCATTTTAGTGATATGGTTCAAAGGTTTTTTGAGTCTGTCTTCTTAAGATGGCATTGTCAGGCCACAGGGACCTTGGAGGCCCATCTTTCTCTGGGAACTTCTCTCACACACTGAGCATAGTTTGATCAGGGACAGCATTAGTAAAATGGCCCATGTGGACTGTCAGAGGTGGGTTCTAGGTCAGGTTCTTTGCCCCTGGGTTTTCCAGTCCGCAGCCCTCCCTTGAAGTTCCAGTGTCTGGAACAGACCCTGAATCTCCAGTCTTAGCACATCAGGCAATGGACACATTAATAGGTTCCTCCGCATTGCAGCTGGGTGTACAGACCAACTCCAGAGAACAAATGGTCTGACTTGAGGATATCAGGGTGCTAAAGTCTTGATAAGAGGAACTAATCTAATGAAATAGTACAGTTCCTTGTTTTTGAGAATAAAGTGTAAGAGATGACATCTGGCCCTGGCTGGTGTGGCTCAGTGGATTGAGTACCGGTCAGTGAACCAAAGTGTAGCCGGTTTGATTCCCAGTCGGGATTCATGCCTGGGTTGTGGGCCAGGTCCCTAGAGAGGGGAGTGCACCAGAGGGGAGGGCAACTACACATTGATGTTTCTCTCCCTCTCTTTCTCCCCTCCTTCCCCTCTCTGTAATAAATAAATAAATAAATAAATAAATAAAATCTTTGAAAGAGAGAAATGACATTTAATATAGCATATGTTCCTGGGGCCTGTCATTTCTTCATTTCAGTTTTGTTTGATTTCTCGTCCTGCTTCAGGAACATTCAGTCTGGGAGACTGGAAAGGAAGAAAGGATTGAGACAAAAGTACATATGAATGTTCATATATGATATTCCACATGTTCATAAGTTATAAATCAAACTAGCAAACAGTTAAATAAATACCTTGGGGCTCTGTTCTCTCACATTGACAAGTATCCTGTATGATAACCTGAAAATCTGAGATCAAACTTAGAACTCCAAACCTCTTAGAATTTTCCTCCAGCTAAACACAATGGCTCAAAAGGAGCAACTACTCCCTTCTACCCCATATTGTGTGCCGTCCCAAGCTATGAGCTGCTTGTGTTGGCACCCAGCCCATGATTCCAAGTTTCTTCTCAACCCCATACAAGCAAACCCTTTGGGCCTAGGATTTTCTCACCTAACATTGTATTGTGTCCTCAGGGCCACAGAGCCAGGGCCTTTCCCGGCTGAACCCTAGAAACAAGGCCACTTGGGCAGGGTGCTCTGACGTGTCAGGTACTCAAAACATGACCTCGAGGGGGATGCACTTGCTGTGAGAGTACCTTGTGTAGTGGGGAGTGGAATGACCAGAATAAGTCAGCTTGGAGCCTAGTTCAGAGACTCCCTCTCTCCCTGGTCTAAGTGTGGGACTAGGATTGGAAGCCAAGAAGTGTCGCGAGTGGTAACCATAGTGTTCTAGGGGAAAGAACTCTATAGAAATACAGTAAGGACTTGGATGTGGTAGTCTCATTGTGTTTCAGCTCAGCTCCCCAAAATGATGTCCTTGAAACACATATATATGGAGGTTCATGTGATGTCCTATATTTCTAAATAAACTTAGCTCTTGAGATAAGGGAAATCCTATCATAAGTATAACAAAAATCAAGGAGATAATCTTTTGGGGGGATATAAAAAAGTACAGCAAATAAACATGTGAGAAGCAAGTAGGTTCTCTGTTGACTGAAGAGAGCATCTTCATGAACTTGTTCATGGGTCAAGAGGAGACCCTTAAGTTTACCAGTTAGGTCTTGGATATGAATTCACACCTTCCCGGTATCCATCCTTTTGGACTCATGACATACCTGAATGACTTGATTGTGTTGAGAGCGTGACATTGGACACCAGGTGTTAAACGATGGCTGCAATTTAGAAGGATCATGGTGGAGCCTGTCCACAGCATCCTTTTTTTAAAAAAAAGATTTATTTGTCTTTAGAGAGAAAGGAAGGGAGGGAGAAAGAAGAGAAACATCAATCGGTTGCTTCCTGTACATGCCCCAACAGGGACCAAACCTGCAACCCAGGAATGCCCTGACCAGAAATCCAACTATTGACCTCTTGCTTTGTGGGATGACAACCAACCAACCAAGCAAGCCACAACCGGTCAGGGCCTGTCCACAGCAATCTTTAACTAAGAGCATAGCAGTTTGCATAATCTTGCTTTGTTCCTCTTCACCTGCTTCTAAACTCAAACTTCTGTAAGCCAGAAAGAATCTTCCTGTATCCTGTTTAGCTGTACTCAAACTGCCATCTGTTTCTTCATCCTATTCTCTACTTAATTTAATCTCTAGGAAATGCCTCCACATATTCACCTCCCATGTATTACTATTCTTCTACAGCTCTGCTGCAGCATTTTTGTCTGTCATAAAGTGCCCTCTCAAACATCCTAGTGGCGCCCAGCGCCATCTAATCAGACTTTTTTGTCACTTTCTGTTGATTAGCGTATTTGCAACTCAAGTCTGCTCTCTCCTCTATCATTCTCTTTAGCTTTTACTGCTCCTCCCCCTTTTTGACATTGTAAATGTTGATGTTCCTATCCTTTTTCTCCCTCATGATCTTGTTCATTCATTAAGCAAACACAAATGAGCACTAATCACATTGCTTTAACATATGTCAGTGAGCTACAGATCTATTTCAAGCTCTAAAATGTTTCCTGAGCTTTATACTCAAATTGCCAACATTTGGTCAATTTGGCTTGGATCTCTCCCAAGCACTGCATCAGCACACCCAGAAGAACAAGATGTACTATCTACCCTCAAACTTGCTTTTCCTTCTTTATTCCTTATTGTAGATAGTTCCTGGAAATGCAGAAATGCAAAATTTACTCAAACACTGATTTTACTGGCTGATTTTAGAATTTAGTTCCATCTCTCCTTTTTATAGCTGATTATTTAAGTTTAGATTTGTATGCAGATGTGAATTTATATTATGTCTATAAAGCCAGGATATTGTTTTGCTTATCCAAACCAACCCATTTTAATAAGAGTTCCAGGGCGCTTACATTAGAGAAGAAAGTTTGTACTAAGAAAACCATTATTTAATATTTAGGTTTTGTTTTTGTTTTTGCCATAGGACTGTGGATTCAAAGCTTAAAAATGTATGTTATTAAGCACTTAAATAATTTTGTAGAGTTTTAAAATAACCTAGGAATAGACATTTGCAGGACGTTTTTTGGCAGCATAAGGTCCTGTACATGTCTGAGATGGGGGAGAAACAAGGAAGCCAGCATCAATGAGTCCCATTATGCTCCAGTTGCCTAGCTTTCTGCTTGGCATGGTGCTCCTGTATCTCTGCAACTCCTTTAATGTAATGGTTGGTGTGGTTGTCCTCCTGTTTATACAGTAGGAGAGCTGAAGCATTACAGAGGCTAAATGAGGAAACTAAAGCTTCATGGGGTTAAGTAATTTGTCTAGCTTGCTGGGAAATGAGAGAACTGAGAGGGACTCCAAGTTGGTCTGATCTCTTTTTTTCCACAAAGTGAAGCTGGAGTCCCTGGCAGCTTCCCCTGCAGCCCCCTCCCCCAGCGGATAGGACTGTATTGTGCAGCCTATTCAGCACAAACCAGCTCTCACCACCATTGTGGTTCCATATACCCATAAACCTACAGGCATCAGATTCCTTCCAGATGGAAACCAGATGGCCCAAGTGTGGGGGAAGCATATGCTGTGTAGTTCCTTACAAGATGTTGAGAATGGGATTCCTCTCTGCCCTTTGTTTCGCAGTGAGGACTCTCCTCTGGGGTGAGGCTCTTCATCTTAAAAGGAAGATCTGTATGGACTCCCCAGGTGTTTCTGGCATTCTGGATGTGGCATTCCGCTTTGGGAAGAGCCACTACAGCCACAGCCTCCAGATCTGGTCTTTTCCTATCATTTTTCTCCTGCAAATGCCGAAACCCATGATTAACATGAGATTTGTGAGATTACACATATGGTAGTTTTAACATTTGCTGAAATGGAGATTCTTTTCCACTGATACACTGTCTGAAGGAGATGGCTATAAATCAGAGAAACCACAGTATTTACAAAGGTATTTGGTGAAAAGGACAACTTTGGCAACTAGTGTAACCCATCACTCGTGGGGAATGAAGCTTGCTTGAGGTTTAATAAATTAAAACATAGTGTCTTTGTCCACAGCTTCATGTTTTCCTCATTGCTGGAGGGTAATAAATCATCTTTCTTGCTTCCATTAGAATGTTTTAGCATCTAAGAGTAGAAAAAAATGTTAAAATGTTAAATTAATGTTAAATTCATTTATTATGCTGTATTTCCATTTTTAAAGAGAAATTTAATTTTAATTCTGCCAGATATGTGAATAAAATTTTCAAACTCTTCTCAGGGATTTATGGAATTTTCATAAGAACAATATTCTGGATATTACTGACTTTTTGTATATACAAGGATATTGTTTTTGAATTTTTTTGTCTTATTTTGCCTAAATGAAACTAATCTTTGAAAGAAAAAAGACTAAAGCCACCCTCCCCACCAACAAATTATAGCAGAATATAAAATTTAGAAATTGCTAGAAAATGGAGATTTATAGCCAAGACGGAGGCATGGATAAATACATTTTGCCTCCTCACACAACCAAAAGAAGGAAACAACCAACTTAGGGAAAAAACAACCAGAACTGCCAGAAAATCTAACAGTATGGAAGTCCAACAGTCAAGGAGTTAAAGAAGAAACATTCATCCAGAATGGGAGGAGGGGTGGAGGCAGGCAGGCATGGAGGAGAGGACAAGCAGAGCAGCAGCTGGCAGGCCTGGCGGTCCCTCATTCACGTGCAGATAAACCGGCAGGAACAGCTGGTGAGTGAGACAGACCACACTATGCACAGTTCCAGCACAGGCAAGATAAGGCCTCAGAACCTCTGGCCTTAAAAACCTCGAGGGGTTGTGGTGATAGGAAAAACTGCCAGTCGCTTAAAAGTGGAGGAAGAGCTGAGCAACTGGCATTGTTCCCTCTCTAGCCCCTCCCCGACATGCAGCACCACAATGCAACCAAGTGGATTGTCCGTGCCCCCCTGCAAATACCTAAGGCTCTGCCCCTTACAATGTAACAAGTACACCAAGACAAAGAAATATGGCCCAAATGAAAGAACAGATCAAAACTCCAGAAAAAGAACTAAGCGACAAGTACATAGCCAACCTATCAGATACAGAGTTCAATACAATGATAATCAGGATACTCACAGAAATGATTGAGTATGGCTGCAAAATAAAGGAAGAAATGAAGGCTATACAAAGTGAAATAAAGCAAAATATATAGGTAACCATCAGAGAAGGGAAGGAAACCAGGACTCAATTTAACAATTTGGAATAGAAGGAAGAAATAAACATTCAACCAGAACAGAATGAAGAAACAAGAATTCAAAAAAATGAAGAGAGGCTTAGGAACCTCTGGGACAACTTTAAACGTTCCATTATCAGAATCATAGGGGTGCCAGAAGGAGAAGAGGTAGATCAAGAAATTGAAAACTTACTTGAAAAAATAATGAAAGAAAACTTCCCCAGTCTGATGAAGGAAATAAACATGCATATCCAGGAAGCTCAGAGGATCCCAAAAATGTTGGACACAAAGAAGAACATGCCAATACACATCATAATTAAATTACCCAAGATTAAGAGTGGGAATGGACTGTGAGAACAGAGGTCAGAGTGGGATGGGTGGGGGAGGGCAAAGGGGGAAAAAAATGAGACAACTGTAATGGAATAAACATGATTTTAAAATAAAATTTATAAATAAATAAATAACCCAAGATTAAAGATAAGGAAAGAATCTTAAAAGCAACTAGAGAAAAGGAGACAGTTACCTACAAAATAGTTCCCATATGACTGTCAGCTGATTTCTTGAAAGAAACCTTACACGCAAGAAGGGGCTGGAAAGAAGTATTAAAAGTCATGAAAAGTAAGGACCTACATCCAAGAGTACTCTATCAGCAAAGCTATCATTTAGAATGGAAGGGCAGATAAAGTTCTTCCCAGATAGGGCAAAGTTAAAGGAGTGCATCATCACCAAGCCCTTATTATATGAAATGTTAAAGGGACTTACCTAAGAAAAAGAAGAAGATCAAAAACTATGAACAGTAAAGTGACCACAAACTCACAACTATCAACAACTGAACCTAAAACAAAACCAAAAACAAAGGAAACAACTAGAACAGGAAAAGAATCACAGAAATGGAGATGATATGGAGGGTTATCAGCAGGGAGGGGGAAGAGGGAGAATGGGGGAAAAAGTACAAGGGATAAGAAGCATAACTGGTAGGTACAAAATAGACAGCAGGAGGTTAAGTATAGTATAGGAAGTGGAGAAGCCAAAGAACTTATATGTATGACCTGTGGACATAAAATAAGTGGGAGGGAATGCTGGAGGGAATTGGGGGTACCACATGGAGGGGGGTAAAGGGGAGGAAAAAACAATGGGACAACTGTAATAGCATAATCAATAAAATATATAAAAAAAGAAATTGCTAGGAAATGTAAAGACTAAGGTCCTTCATAATCATACCACTGTCGAGATTAATATAATGCAAAAATTATAGTATTTTTAAATATTGAGTTGGCCAAAAAGTTTGTTTTTTCCATAAGATGACTATGGTAGCATGTAGTTGTCTTTAACTTCATTCAAAATAATTTTGTTAGATTGTATTGTGACAGCTGTTATAACAGTGTGCATTAAAAAAAATTTTTTTTCAACTTCAAGTCCAGATGGCAGCATAGGTAAACACAATTCACCTCCTCATACAGCCACATCAAAATTTCAACTAAATTATGTAACAGCCATCATTCAGAACTATCAGAAATTGAGTTGAATGGAAATCTGACAACAAAGGAATTAAATAAACCAAATCTATCCAGACTGGTATGAGCAGCAGAGACGTGGAACATGCTGGTCCTGCGTACACATGTGGTGGATAAGGATTCAGGAGGGATATCTCAGGTATGAGGCATCCCAGCCCAATACAAGGCCCCCCAGCCTTGGGTTTCAGTGCCAGAAAGATAAGTCCCTATAACTTCTGCCTGCAAAAACCAGTGGAAATTGAGTCAGTGGAAGAAACTTCTGGAGTCTCAATCAGTTCCTCTTAAAGAACTCACACATGGACTTACTCAGACACACTCCCTCTGAGCTCCAGGAGGGTGGTAGCAGTTTGAAAGGCACCAGTGGCATACAGGGAGGAACTAAGTGTCTGGCATCAAGGTGAGAGCTGGGGGACAGCTTTCTCCCAGACAGAAAGGCAGAGGCTATTGTCCCTTTTCTGAACCCTACCCCACACAGCCACAGAGCCACCAGGTGAGTGCCATATCTGAGATTCCATCAATCTGGCTAACACTGTTTGCCCCATCCTGAAGATCCCCTGAGGTGCCGTCCTACCCAACTTACAGCTGTTAACAGTGGCTTTTCCATACAAATTGCTGGTCTTCATCCATGCTTTGCAACTTCCTAAATCCTTTCAAATAAGCAAAAGCCAGCTTTAATGAGCCTCCAGCCCATGTACCTCTTGCTAACTGGACCCAGGACCAGCACTAGGAGCAGCCAGCCTAGATTCACAGCTTACCTTCGCCCGGGAATCCCACAGCCAAGCGCAAGTAGCAGCCATCTCAGCTTGCTTTATATCTCAGGCAGGGCACCCAGGGCAAAACACAGGTGGGGGCTGACCTTGGACTGCTCCATCTGAGAAACCCCAGGGCCTGCGCACCCAGTGGACATCTATAGACTACATTGTAGCACCGCCACCCTGCCTCTGCATAGCTAATCTGCCTCGGAAGGTGGACAGTGGTGGTTAGTGGTAACAGCCAACACTTGCAGCTTATTGACCTGGGTAAATCTCTCCCATTCACTTGCCAACAGCAACTGTGGCTCAACTACTAGAGGAGGGTGTACTCAGCCCACAAGAAGGGCACACCTCAGGTACCCAGACTGTGTGATAGAGGAGGCTGTGCCACTGGACCCTACTGGATACCTACTACATGAGTGTACGCTACCAAGACAGAGAGTCATAGCAGCTCTCCATAATACATAGAAACAAACACGGGGAGGCTGCCAAAATGAGGAGACAAAGAAACACGACTCAAATGAAAAAACAGATCAAAACTCCAGAAAAAGAACTAAACAAAACGGAGATAAGGAATCTATCAGATGCAGAGTTCAAACCACTGGTTATAAGGATGCTCCAGGAACTTAGTGAGACCCTCAGCAGCATAAAAAAAAAATCCAGTCAGAAACGAAGGATACACTAAGTGAAGTAAAGAACAATATACAGGGAGACAGCAGTAGAGTGGATGAAGCCAAGGACCAAATCAATTATATGGAACGTAAGGAAGCAAAAACAACCAGTCAGAATATCAAGAAGGAAAAAAAAATCCAAACGATAAAGATCATGTAAGCAGCCTGTGGGACAACTTCAAGAGGTCAACATTTGCATTATCGGGGTGGCAGAAGAAGAGAAAGAGCAAGAAATTGGAGATCTATTTGAAAAAACAATTAAAACTTCCCTAATTAGATGAAGGAAATAGACATGCAAGTCCAGGCAACACAGAGTCCCAAACAAGATGGATGCAAAGAGGCCCACACCAAGACACATCATAATTAAAATGCTGAAGGTTAAAGATAAAGAGAATATCTTAAAATCAGCAAGAGGAAAGCAGTTAGTTACCTATAGGTGAGTTCCCATAACAGTGTCAACTGATTTCTCAAAAGAAATTGGCAGGCTAGAAGGGATTGGCAAGAAATATTCAAAGTCATGAAAAGCAGGAACCTTCAGCCAAGATTGCTCTACCCAGGAAATAGATCATTTGGAATCAAAGGGCAGATAATGAACTTCCCAGACATGAAAATCTAAAGTAGTTCATCATCACCAAACCATTATTATATGAAATGTTACAAAAGTATGAACAATAAAATGATAACAAATATGTATCTATCAACAATTGAATATAAGAAACAAACTAAGCAAACAAGAAGAACAGAGATAGAATCATGGATATAGAGGTTTTGATGGTTGCAATATGGGAGCAGGGTTTAGGGTAATAGGCGAAGAGGTAAGGGATTAAGAAGTAGAAATTGGTACCTACCAAATAATCATGGGGATGTACAGCATTGTGAATAAAGTAGTCTAAGAACATATATGAAGGGGAACCCAAAAAACCCAGAATTCATTTATAAAAAATTGTGTATTCTTACATGTTTAAACTCTAGCCACCTTCAAAGTACTCTCCATTCAATGCAATACAACTATTGAGACATTTTTTCCACTGCTCAGAACAGTTTTTGAACTCATTGGTTTTGATACTTTTTTTTGTTTGTTTCACCTCTTCCACATTGGCAAAACATTTCTCTTTGAGGACTTTTTCTTCCCAGGAAACAGTCACTTGGGGCAAGATCTGGTGTGGAGTGTGTGACATGGGGGTCATGCCATTTGTAGTTAAAAACTGCTGAACACTCAGTGCATTCTAGGCCTGTGTGCTTATAAGTGTCCCATCTTGTAATGGGCAAACATGTTGAAGGAATGTTCAAAACAAATTCACTGAAGCCAAATACAGCCTCTCACAACACCACCAGCTGGTACACTGATACAGACAAGTGGGTGAAGCCAGTACTACAAGGGGCCCACCCTCCAGAAGATAATTCTGGGTATTTTGGGGTCCTCCCTCATATTAATGACCCATAGGCATGGGCAACAATGTGCAGATAACCTGAGGGAGTGGGAAAGCTGTGGGGAGGAGGGGAAAGGGTGAAAAACTGGGACAACTGTAATAGCATAAACAAAAAAATATAATTTTTTTTAAAAATTAATTTTTAGAAGTTCCAGAAGGAAAACTGTTCAGTGGGATGCGGGTGAAGTATTTGAAGAAAAAGTTATGAGCAAGTTTGGACAAATTTCACAGAGGACCTAGAATGCCACATTTTAGAAATTTAGCCTTTATTCTAGGCTATACAAAATCACTTTTAAGTTTTTGAGAATAGTGACATGAAAACATTCATGTATTAGGAAGATAATTTTGGAGATGTGTGAATGATATTTATAGAATCAAGAAATTAGGTATGGTACCTAATAAAGAGTTTGACCCCATTTTTAATATTCGATTCCTGGCAGCTCTTAAACCTTACCCTCCTTCTTCCCCTCTGTTCACAAAGCTCACATACTCCTTACTTTGCTCCATCAAGTTTGAACCACACAAGCCCTAGCCAGAGCCAGTTGTCCACCCCTGCTCTCAAGCAGCTTAGAAGCTGCCCTTCTCTTTCTAGACTCCTTATGTGAATAATAAACCTCTTTTCATCCTCTTGTAATGTGTGGCACCATCAGTCTTGGCAGTTGTACCCAGGCTTGGATGGGGATGTTCCCTGTGCTCTGTAGACTGGTCTCAACACTGTACATGTGGTGCAAGAGAGGGTGCACATCTGTTTTTTGGTGACCTACACCCCTCCCCTCCTTCTTAGAGCATCCCCTTTGAGGAACTTCCCTTCTCCCATGGACTGACATACCCTTGATTAATACACATAGTGGAATACTGCCTAGCCATTAAAAAGAACACAGCAACTCGGTACCTTCACAGGAAAAACTCTTCAATACACATTGTTGAGTGGAGAAAATCAAGAAAAAACAGTATGAGTGCAGTATGCTTTTATTAGTTATTTTTATATTAAAGTATTCTAAATTGAGGTATAATTTTCATACAGTAGTTTTGACAAATGCATACTGTCATGTGACCACCACCATAATCAAGATATAGAACTCCCAACGTCCCACTGATTCCCTCATGTTCCTTTGTAGACAACCCTTCTCCCTACCTTCAGCCCACGGCAACCACTCATCTCTTTCTGACCCCATAATTTTGCCATTTCCAGACTCATAACAGTATGTAGACTTTTCAATCTAGTGTCTTTCATTCAACATAATTTGAGTCAGCCATGGCATGGTGTGTGTGTGTATCAGTAGTTGGGCCCATGGTATGGGTGGACCTCAACAGTTGAAGGACTTTTGAGTTGTTTCCAGATGTGGATGATTAATAATAAAGCTGCTATAATTATATTAGTACTTATATGTGGATATGTTTTTATTCTACTTGGGTAAATACTTTAGAAGTGGGACTGCTGGGTCACATGGTGAGTACCTTTAACTTCATTAGAAACTGGTTTTCAAAAGCAGTTGCACCATAGGCATTTCCACCAGCTGCCTGTGTGGACTCCACAATCCAACCTGTTTCCTCTGGGCCCAGAGAGGTCTGTAATTCTAGAAAAGACCTGTAAGACACCCCCCACCCCCAGGGAGAGAGGGGTGGAGACTTGAATTGGGGTTATATTGGGGGGAGTTTAACCATTTAATTTTTAAAATGAGAATGCGTTTGTTAATTACTTGCATGATTAAATGACAACGCCATATTTCTTACCAAAAAGTAAGAAGGGGAGACTTAGAGAAATATAGTAAGCTGAAATGGCCATATCCGCCCTCCCCTACCACTTTAAACACACAAATTCTGGATTAAGTATAACATGTTTAAGTACATAGTTGGGCTTAAGAGAAAAAAGTAGAAATGTTCTGAGAGCCATAAATAAGCAAAATCTCAGCCAGGACAGGCACAAGTGCTGGGCAGCCCACAGGTCTCAAGGCAGAGCTGGGCCTGGGCTGGGGTTGGAGTGCTCCTGCCAGCAGATGGGAGGATAGTCTGGACTGCATCCTATGGGGCTACAGGGGCTCCTCCTCCCAAACCTGGATCATCAAAGTCTTTTGTTGGTTGAAAGGAGAGGAGAATAACTGCCAACTAGCCCAGGGGACTTAGTTGGTAGAGAAACCCACCTCTCTAGATCCCTGGCATGGACACAGGGACACAGGGTCTCAGTTTACCTTGCCTCCATGTGGTCTAGGTAGAAGCCCAAGTTCAGAAAGGAATGCAAATTGCAGGCATAGGGACTCCCCAAGGTTCTGAGAAAAGCCACTGGGAACCTGCCCTGGAGGGAATTTCTCACACCCACACTCAAAGAACAGTCATAGAAAAAAGTACCCTGGTACTTTTTAATGTGCAAGTGTATATTAAAAATTATGCATTAATTGAAAAAAACAAACCTGTTAAGTGAGAATTTTAGAACAATCTGGGCAAAACTGCTAAGTAAAAGACTAGAATTCTCAAAGTGATAACTGAATAAATAGAAACTTAATTAAAAATATAAGACAATTTTTTACAAAACCTGATACAAAAAAGAAACATTCACATCTAATAAGTCTTTTAAAATGGCATTACAATTTTAAAAATTTAAAAACCAGTTGGATAAGTGAAACAGGTTAGATATCACTAAAGAGAAAATTAGATTTATTTCAAGAAATTGACCAAAAGAACAGAAAGATAATAAGATGGAAAATATGAGTTCAGTTAAGAAGTATGGAATGGAGTGGTTCAACATAATCTAATGAGATTTCCAGAAATAGAGAATGAATGATATGCTATATTTATAAAGAAAAGAATGTTACCTTGTCAGGTACCCTCAGTTGTTTATCGCTCTAGCCCTACCTCCAAAAGGAAGTTCCAGTATCCTGGCTTAGGGTTCTAGGTACAGGAATAGGAGAGACAAGAGCATTCACCTTGCCAGGACAGTTTCCATTCTAAAGCCCATGAGGAGTGGTGGATGTATGTGAGGGTACAGAAAGAAACATGACACCTGTATTACTAGGAAATTTAAAGGAACAATTATAACTCCATACATGCATGTATCATTTCAGAATTTATAAAGGATATATTTTTTCTATCACCATATATCCCCCTATACCCTCTTCTACCTCCAGCACCAGTCTGCATTCCTACCAACAGTGCCAAAGGGTTCCCCTTTCTCCACATCCTCACCTACATTTGTGTGCTGATTTATTGATGGTAGCCATTCTGACAGGCATGAGGTGGTATCTCACTGTGGTTTTAATTTGCATTTCTTTGATGATTAGTAACATTGAGCATCTTTCCAAATGTCTGTTGGCCATCTGCATATCCTCTTTGGAGAAGTGTCTGTTAGGTCCTTTGCCCATTTTCACATTGGATTGTTTGTTTTTTTGGTATTGAGTCTCATCAGTTCTTTATAAATTTTGGGTATTGACCCCTTATAAGATGTGTCAGCGAATATGTTTTCCCATTGAGCGGGATATCCTTTCATTTTGTTGATGGTTTCCTTTGCTGTGCAAAAATGTTTTAGTTTGATGTAGCCCCACTCATTTATTTTTTCTTTTGTTTCCCTTTCATGAGGATATATCAGAAAAAAATATTGCTATAAGAAATGTCTGAGATTTTACTGTATGTTTTCTTCTAGGATTTTTATGGATTAGGTCTAGCATTTAAGTCTTAAATCCATTCTGTCTTCTTCCATGTGGTATACGAAGGTAGTCTAGCTTCATTTTTTTTTTTTTGCATGTATCTGTCCAGTTTTCCAACACCATTTATTTAATAGACTATCTTTAGCCCATTGTATGTTTTTGACTCCTTTGACAAATATTGATTATAAAGGTATGGGTTTATTTCTGGGCTCTGTATTCTGTTCCTTTAATCTATGTGTCTGTTTTTATGGCAGTATCACCCTTTTCTGACTACTATGGCCTTGTAGTATAGTTTGATATTAGGTAGTGTGATGCCTCCAAGTTTGTTCTTTCTCAAGATCTCTATGGCTGTTTGAGGTCTTTTGTGGTTCCATATAAATTGTTGGAATATTTGTTTCAGTTCTGTGAAATATGCCATTAGTATCTTGATAGGAATTTCACTGAATCTGTAGATTGCTTCAGGTGTTATGGACATTTTAATAATGCTAATTCTTCCTAAACAATATTTTTTAAAGAGAAGAATAAAAGGAACTGCTGAATTGTTTTACCAAGTGGCTATATGATTTTACATTCTTACCAACAATCTATGAGGGTTCCATTTTTCCACATTCTCACCAACACTTGTTGTCTGTCTTTTTTATTATAGCTATTCTAGTGGGTGTGAAACAATTTCAAACTAAGCATCCTGCACTCTGGCCAGGTTTCTCAGTTGGTTGGAGCATCCTGAACACCGAAAGGTTGTGGCTTCAGTCCCTGGTGGGGGCATGTATGGGAGTGAACAGATTGATGTTTCTCTGTCTCTCTCTCTCTCTCTCTCCCCCCGCTTCCTTTCTCTCTCAAATCAATAAACATATCCACAAATGAGTATTTAAAATCAAAAAGCAAAAATATACTTAAGAATCCTGTAAATCTACTTTTTATATAGAACTACTCTACTTCAAGCTGTTTATGATTCAGATTGTTGTTGAATGCCTTTCTAAACTACCTTATCTTACAAAGGGTAGTTGTAATTTAAATTAAGAATAATCATCCCTGGCCGGGTGGCTCAGTTGTTTGGAACATCATCCCCATACACCAAAAGATTGCAGGATTGATCCCCAATCAGGGCACATATGGGAGGCAACCTGTCAATTTTCTCTCTCACATCAATGTTTCACTTTCTTTCTCTCTCTCTCTCTCTCTCTGTCTCTCTCTACTTCCTCCTCTTCTTCTCTCTCAAATCAATAAATATCCTTGGGTGAGAATAAAAGGAAAATAAACAGGACAACCATATGTTCAGATACCCTCTATATCAGTTTTTATTTGATCTTTGATTATGATGTTTTTAATGTGTTTAAAGTAGTATTTTTCTAATAAACACAAACTTTACTGTACCACATCACCACCACCCCTGCAAAAAAGATTGATACATATATTTTGCCCCAAGAAAGTAAAGTTTGTTTAGAAGCATGTTTGAACTAATCAACTTCGCTCATAATTAGTTAAATGATTTCACATGACCTTTACCATGTCTGTATAAGTCGGAGTCTTTAGGCTAGTCATTTAGAAACATCATAATCACTTTCACATGTAAAGGCATGGACAGAAAGGCCCAGATATTAGTAAGTGCTCTTGCAAGTAATGGGAGGGGCTTAGTTGAGGAGGTTCACCTAGTTTGTGTGGGGGTGGAGGGCAAAGGGCTTTCAGGTTCTCTAGCTCTGTTACAAAAATAGTTGTTGACTACTTACTGTAAAGTTTTTTCAAACTGAAACTTTAGTTTTTCTTCTCTGTGCGTTTTCTTGTTTTATAAGAGTCAGTAACATCTGATTAGTATTCATTGCTTATGACAGTTGTAAGTAAAGGACCCTCTTTCTACTACAAATGTATAAACAATGCTTACAGCTATTTGATATAAAAAACTGTGTCATCTTTATTTGCTGAGGCTGAAGTTTGACATTTAGGAAATTGGAATCTCTCCTTTGGCTGTTTTGTTTTTCTTAAATTTTTTTTTTTAATTTTATCTTCACCTGAGGAAAGTTTTTCATTGCTTTTAGAGAGAGAGGAAGAGAGAAACAGAAACATCAATGTGAGAGAAAAACATGGATAGGTTGCCTCCTGGCAGCGCCTAGACGGGGAATGCTCCTGGACAGGGTATCATACATACCCCAACCTGGGATCGAACCTGCAACCTAGGTATCTGCCCTGACCAAGAACTGAACCCACAATTTTTCAGTTACAGTATGACGTTCTAAGCAACAGAGCCACACCGTCTTTTGTTTGTTTGTTTAATTCTTGTTCCTGCATTCTGCACTGGTTGACTTTATTTCTTCCTTATGTTCCAAATCATTGGTTTGAAGCCCGGCTTCCTTCCCTTCATTGTTGGTTCCCTGTGGATTTTTCTTTATTACACTTACTGTAGCCTTCGTTTCTTCCCCTATGTGTTTGCTGTACTCAGTGAGATCTCTAAGCATCCTGATCACTAGTATTTTGAACTCTGCATCTGGTAGATTGGTTATCTCCGTTTCACTTAGTTCTTTTCCTGGAGTTTTGTTCTGTTCTTTCATATGGGCCTTATTTCTTTGTCTCCTCAATTTGACAGCCTCCCTGTGTTTGTTTCTATCTATTAGGTAGAGCAGCTTTGACTCCATCTTGGCACACCTGTTTCCTTGTAAGAAGCAGAGCCTTAGGCATTTGCCAGGGCGGGGCACCCTGCTTCGATACTTTGTGGAGCTGTATGTGGGGAAGGGGCTGGAGAGGTAACAATGCCTTGCTCGGCCCTCTCCCCATCTCCAGTCATCCCCTCACTTCCCGTTTGTGACTGGCCCCCTTCTAGGTGCTGCCCTGGTGCTAATCCCAGAGTGGGTGGGTTTGCATACACTCTAGGGCTCTGCGGGTCTTTAAACAGACTCTCCTAAGAGACCAGCAGTTTCTTCCACTGCCCCAGCCCCCACTGATTTTTACAACCAGAAGCTGAGGCTTTATTATCTGGCCATGGAACGCTAGGCCGTGTGATCTGGCCTGGGGCTGGGATGGCTTGCTCCCTATGTGTCCCTCCCAGTTTTTATCTGCCCCATCTGAACGTGGGATCACCCATTCCACTGGCTGCCACCACCGCTGCCTCACTGCCACCACACCACATCCTCCCTGCCCAGGCTCCCCATCTGTGCTCCTCCTGCCCATCTGGATGAATATTTCTTCCTTAAATCCTTGGTTGTTGGACTTCCATACAGTTCAATTTTCTGGCAGTTCTAGTTTTATTTTGTTTTGAGGTTAGTTGTGAATCTTCTTATGGTTATGCAAGGAGGTGAAACATGTCTACTTATGCCTTCATCTTGGCCAGAAGTCCCGTTTTGTCTTTTTTTAAAAAACGTGGATAGCTTGCCCCAGTCAGTGTTGTTCAGTTGGCTGGAGCATCTTCCTGTGCACCAAGGGAGGGATTACAGGTTCAGTTCCGCTCATGGCTAGGTTGTGGGTTCAGCCCTGGTCCAGGTGCATATGGGAGGCAGCCTGTTGAGGTTTCTCTTACATGGATATGTTTCTCTGCCCGCCCTTTTTCTCCTTCTCTCTCTAAAATCAATAAATATATTTTTAAAAAATAAATAAAAATTAAAAAATAAAAAGTGGACAACTTGATGTTGTTGGCTCTGTTTCCAGATCCTCAGGTTGCCTGCTGCACACGCAACTTTGGACAGTTGTGCAAACCCCTGGGATTCTGGGGCCTCTGTACCCCTCCACTGCTTAGCAACAGCTCTCTGTTCTCAAATAAAGCTAAGAATTGTGCAGGCTTTTTTCATTTCTTTGGTCAGCCTTGGCCTCTGGAAATTAGTATGCTTCTTTAAATATTATTGAAACTTAAAGGATTAGCTGACTTCTCAGTAGAAGGATATTATGAAAGATAAGTAGAAAACTCACAGACATGCAAACAAATGTCTTTACAGCAAAAAAATGTTCATGTAACAAGGATTGATAAGCTGTAGCTTTGGCTCATTTATTTCAAGCGTAATATAACTAATTTTAGTTGAACAAAATCATGTGGACTGTATTTTTAGGACAGAGAAGTGTTAAGCAACTGAACTTTGTGTAAATGAGCCAAGGAGTCAACAGTAAAATCTCCATGTTTTCAGAAAACTTTAAGCCTTTCTACACTTTGAAATATCAAAAGGATAGAAATGCACTGAAAACATTTTTCAGAGTGCGCAGAAAACTAGTCAAAACTCATGTGCAACACGGACTTCTGGCAAGATGAAGGCAAGACTGGTGAGCGGTGCCCGCGTGCTTCAGGACTGCAGTGGCCGGCGCCGGCTGGGCCTTCACGGTAGTAGTCCAGCACAACACGGGTGGGTGTCTCATTGTTACACATGCACACGTGGTGGTAGAGGCTGGCCAGCTCCTCGCTAAAGGTCACCAGCTCATCCTGGGCCACACTCAGGCTGCCTTGTGTCTCACCCGCAACATCACTGACCTTCTTCAGTTCTGTCTGCAGCCGGGCCAGCAGCTCACGGTCCTGGCAGCTGGCCTTCTCCAGCAGGGACACCTTCTCAGTAAGCGCCTGGCTCTCGGCCTCATGTCGGCCCTTCTCCTCCGCATGCCAAGCCTCGCTGGCTTCGTGTGCACTGCGTAGGGCCTTCAGCTGCTCCCGGAGCTCACCAGCCTCTGCCAGAGCCACACGGTACTTGCAGGCCAGGATCTCAGGCCCATTGATGTCCACCTCATAGTAGTCACCATCCTCATGGCTGTCGTGCTCCTTCTCACTGTCCAGGGCTGTGCGCCGCTCCTTGCCAGCCTGCAGGCGCTGCAGAGTACTCAGGCTCTCCGTGAGGCGGTTCACCTCCTCACGCTGCTCTGACAGGGTCCCCCGAGCCTGCTCCAGCTGCTTCTGTGCGTCCTGCAGTGTTGCTAGCAGGCCTGCCTTCTCCCGCTCCATCTGAAAAGGCATAGAGCGGCATAGAGCGAGCCTGTCAAGAGCCTGCAGGGACCCCCAGACAGTCCCAGTAATGACCCCACCCATCTCCCTGTTGGCCTGTCTGTGACACTGTCGGGACAAATGTCTCAGGGACTGGGCAGTTCTTACTAAATGCTGTTGTTGCTATATGTTACAATGTAGCACAGTATTTTGCAGAAACAACTGTAAATTAAGATGAGTTTGACAGGAGCTGAACAGGATAAATGCCTGCAAAGAAATCAATGTGTAATTGACCAAATAATGCATATAAGCAATAGCTAAGCCTCCCTTCTGGGAGGGAGGCAGAGCTTCGGATATGAATTCCGTCTCCTTTAATTGCTGCAAGTAAATAAAACGATTTTGCAGTAACCCTGTCCCCGAGTTCAGTAACATGTCTGGGTAGGGGTGCCATGTGTGGGGCCATTGTTGGTCACCCCCCGCCCGGAGGCTTGGGAGGCCAGGTGCGACCCTCCTCAGAGACATGCAAATTGAAGGGCCACGGTACAGACCCTGGGATTCCATTCAGTCGGGACACAAAATCCTGATGTGAAGTGCCCACAAAAGAGAGAGAGGAAGACTACAAGTGGGCACCACAGAGGGAACATAACAACACCTTGGGCAGCACTGAGACTTCAATCTCATAAGCAGGAGCCCACTACTCTGGGTTCCTCCTACCTGTAATGCTGCAGTTCCACTTACGTAGCAACACAGTTTAAGATAAATATGAGATAACGTAGGTAACATCAACAAAGTGTTGTCGGGGGTGGGGCAGAAATAGAGGTGGACCTCCCTGCCTGCCCACCCACTCACCTGCATCAGCTGCTGCTTCAGCTTCTGGATCTCGGAGAGATTAAGCTCACTGAGGAGGTCAGACACGAGGCTGGGGCAAGGCGGGGCCAGGCTGTCCTTGGTGGGTGTGGAGGTCTTGTTGTCCAGTGGCAGCTTGGCCAGACAGCTGTGCTCAAAGCCATTGGCCAGGGTCTCAGCATCATCATTGAGCTTGAGGCCTTCCAGGGAAACATGAAGCTGACTGGTATAGAGGGAGTCATTGATGCTCATATAGTGTGACAGCTCCTTGCGCAGGCTGTTCTTCTGCTCCCTTTCCGTCTTCAGTGTCTCCAATGCCTCCTCCAGCTGCCTCTCTGAGATCTCCTTGAGCCGGATGGCATCCTCCAGCTGGCTGTTGAGGTACTCCGTTTCTTCCTCCAGACGCTTGATCTCATGCTTGAGGCCCTCAAACTCCACCTGAGAAAAAAAGGATGATCCTCTTCTAAGCCTGAGTGATCAGAAGGAAGCACCAGCATGCTGACTCCATGGCTGAGCATGAGGTGTGAACAATCAGGACAAGTGTGCATAGTGTGTGAGCAGTGCAAAAGCCAGAACGCATCCACACTGAAAATTTGTTAGATGATGTAGTATGTTACCAACTGTATAATGATCTGAAATTCTACAAAACTACCTAACATTAATCGTTAACTAAATATTTTAACATAAAGTATGTATCTAGATGTGTGGTATAACCATTAATTCTAAACGTATTTCAAAAACAAAGAAACTGCAATTCCTACTGAAGCAGGATTTGCCATAGCCACTCCACACCCACACCTATAGACGCCCAAGCAAATGGGAGAGGCCGAATCCTGCTGCAACTGTATTTGCAGATAGACGAAGAAGAAGCAGGCAGCTTCCGGCCAAGATGGAGGCATAGGTAGGTACACTTTGCCTCCACGCACAACCAAAAGAAGGATATCAACAAATTTAAAAACAAAAAATAACCAGAATTCTCAGAAAATCAAGCTGTGCAGAAGTCCAACAACCAAGGAACTAAAGAAGAAACATTCATCCAGACTGGTAGGAGGGGCACAGACGGGCAGCCAGAACAGAGAGGACATGTGGCAAGGGGGTGGCTGGCAGACCAAGCATTCCCATATTTGCATGCGGATAAAGCATGAAGAACAGCTGGAGAATGACAGACTGCAGTCCAGAGTTCCAGTGAGGGAAAAGAAAGCCTCAAAACCTCTAGCTGGAAAAAACTGTGGGGTGTGGCAGCAGGAGAAACTCCCAGCCTCACAGGAGTCTGTTAGAGAAACCCACAGAGTCCCAGAACACACACAAACCCACCCACTCAGGAATCAGCACTAGAAGGGCCCAATTTGCTTGTGGGTAGTGGAGGAAGTGACTGAAAGCCTGCTGAGAGCCAAACAAGCAATATTGTTCTCTCTCAGACCCATTTCCCACACACAACATCACAAGGCAGCGCCCTGGGTTGCCCCACCCTGGTGAATACCTAAGGCTCTGCCCCTCCCCACGTAACAGGTGCACTGAGACAAATATGGCCCAAATGAAAGAACAGATCAAAGCTCTAAAAATAGAACTAAGTGATGAACAGACAGCCAACCTATCAGATGCCCAGTTCAAAACACTGGTAATCTGGATGCTCAATGAATTGGCTGAGTATGGTCGCAAAATGGAGGAAAAAATGAAGGCTATGCAAAGTGAAATGAAGAAAGATAGGGAACCAACAGGAAAGGGAAGGAAACTGGGACTCAAATCAACAACTGGGAGCAAAAGGAAGAGATAAACATTCAACCAGAACAGAATGAAAAAACAAGAATTCAAAAAAATGAGGAGAGGCTTAGAAACCTCTGGGACAATTTTAAACGTTCCAACATCTGAATCATAGAGGTGCAAGAAGGAGAAGAGGAAGAGCAAGAAATTGAAAACTTATTTCAAAAAATAATGTAGGAGAACTTCCCCAGTCAGGCCAAGGAAATCGATTTCCAGGAGATCCAGGAAGCTCAGAAAGTTTCAAAAAAGTTGGACCCAAGGAAACACACACCAAAGCACATCATAATTACATTATCCAAGATTAAGGAGGGTACCTTAAAAGCAGCCAGAGAAAAAGAGAGAATTACTTACAAAGGAGTTCCCTTAAGACTATCAGCTGATTTCTCAAAAAGAAACCTTGCAGGCAAGAAGGGGCCAGGAAGAAGTTTTCAAGGTCACGAAAGACAAGGACCTACATCCAAGATGATTCTATCCAGTACAGCTATCATTTAGAATGAAAGGGCCAATAAAGGGCTTCCCAGACAAGGTCAAGTTAAAGGAGTTCATCATCACCAAGCTCTTAATATGAAATGTTAAAGGGACTTATCAAAGAAAGAGAAGAAGGTCAAAACTATAAACAGTAAAATGACAAACTCACAACTAGCAAAAACTGAACCTAAAATAAAACAAAAACATACTAAGCAAACAACTGGAACAGGAACAGAATCATAGAAATGGAGATCATAGGAGAATGGGAAGGGGAAGAATGGGGAAAAAGGTAGAGGGAATAAGCAACATAAATAGTAGGTACAAAATCAGCAGGGGGAGGTTAAGAATAGCATAGGAAATGGAGAGGCCAAAGAACTTGTATGTACGATCCATGGACATGAGCTAAGGAGGCGGGGGTGGGCGGCGCAGGGGGAATACTGGGGCGGCGGGGGGGGGCAGTACAGGATGGAGGGGAATAAAGGGGAGAAAAAATGGGATAGCTGTAATAGCAAAATCAATAAAATATATATTAAAAACAATAGAACAAGAAAAAGAATCAATGGGAGTGCTTTGTATAGGAAGCTAATGTCTGCCACATTAAAAACAAAAATCATGTGCTACAGGGGAAAGATATCCAAAAACTACGTATTGACAAATGTACCCTTGTCTATTAATCATGACCAAAGAAAAGGCATAGAGACTGCTCCCCAAAACAGTATTTCAGATAACTTCACATCAAGAAAGTTTCTCAGATTTCTAGCCTTATCCAGGAACATCAG
Source organism: Pteronotus mesoamericanus (assembly GCF_021234165.1). Lineage (NCBI taxonomy): Eukaryota > Metazoa > Chordata > Mammalia > Chiroptera > Mormoopidae > Pteronotus > Pteronotus mesoamericanus. The sequence continues at coordinate 3,620,183 of NW_026555304.1, forward strand.
GAAAAGCAAAATAGATGTTAAGTCCTTTTTACCAAATCCTAGAGCATCTGTACACAATATTTAATGCATTTATTGTCACTGCTCTCCAGGACAGATATGCTGAAACTATGAATCATTGTAAGATCCATCTTGCCAATTCATAGATGGTCTGTAAGGAGATGAATAAATGCAAGCACTTTCAGTGTTTGCTACTGTGCTGGTATCTGTCTTGAGTCTCAGGTCAAGCCCAGGATCAGCTGGCCCCTCCCTCCTGCTCCTCAGCAGTGGGGATGGTGACAGTGGGGGTGGGGCTGCTGATGTGGTTTGTGGCCAGGCAACAACAAGTGTTATTCTAGGACACAAAGAACAACTATGCATTTTCTCTTAAGATTCTTTACGTGAAAAGTTTAAGTCCTTTATTAAGACATCTAAGCATAATATTTCAACCTGTAGCAGGACATAAAGGAGATTATATAGAACAAGCATCTAGGTAAATTTTCCTACCTTTCTCATTAACCTCAAATGTCATGTGGGATCCTGGGTGGGAATCCTAAAATAGATAAAGGATATTAAGTAAAAATTAAGGAAAGCTGAATAAAGTATAGAATTTAGTTAAAAAAGTGAGATACTGCCCTAACTGGTGTGGCTCTGTGGGTTGGGCTTCATCCTGCAAACCAAAATTTGCAAGGTGTAAGAGGCAACCGATCAACGTTTCTCTCCTTCCTTTTTTCCCTCCCTTCCCCTGTCTCTAAAAAGCAAATAAGTGAAACTTTAAAAATAAAATAAAAGTGATGCACCAATATTGGTCCATTACTTATAACTAATAGATCACACCAATGTCTGATGTTAGTAATAATATGAGAACTCTGTCCTGTCTTCCCAAATTGTTAACCTAAAACTACTCTAAAAAATAAAGTTTTACAAAATTTAATAGAGGGTCTTATGAAGCCCATACACAGAGGGTTCCTGAAGCATAAGCTTTATTGGTTTCAGGGTGAATTTATTCTGACCTCCTCTACTCTGATTAGGGCTGAGCTTGGAGCATGGATCACCTGAAATTTGCTTCAGGAAAGGCATTAAGACCCCTTTGGGCTCTGGGTCATTGGAGCAACTTTCCATGTCTCTGGCCCTTGTTTTTCTTATTTTTAAATGTTTTCAATTACAATTTACACTCAATATCATTTTGCATTAGTTTCAGGTGTAAGTTTTTCTCTTATTTTTAAAATGGACATAATTTTGTATTCCCACCTCATAAAGGTGTCCTGTGCTTCAATATGTAAAGCTCTGGCAAATCTAGAACTATTTCGCAAACAGAATAAACTATTATTGTCTTTTGGATTGTCTCACCAATGCTTGTTTTAATTATTTTGCCCAATTTTCATTTTATTTTATTTTTCCTTAACCATCAACTTTTGATGTAATGCAAAATTTTAGCCACTTAAAATTTCATTCACATAAGTTATTTTGCCCCAGAGGCGGAGGTTTGCTCCATTACTAAGGACTTGTGTTGACCTGATGATTCATATTTTTGCTTCCTCTTTTTAAAAATGGAAGGCATGTAACTAACATAGGACCCTAGAGTACAAGTTTGGATATATATTATTAGTGCTATTAAAAATATAATGTAAATATTATTTAAAACTTAACTTCTATATCCAAACTATTCATCAAGTATGAGGAAAAACTTAAAATATTATTGAATATGAGGGACCTCAAAAATGGAATATTGAAACACATAGCCCTTTGTAGGCATTCTGCCAAAGCCTTTGTGAAATGACAGTAGAAGGGTTTTTAAAAGACACTAGTGCATAAAGCTAAAAATGGGTGGGAGGAAGGCCACAATACATTAATGTACTAGAAGCCAGGAAGCAGGTGAAAGTGTGGTATTTGATGAAAAGACCAGAGAACACAGAGACCCAAACCTTGAAGAAGGCTGATTTGTTCTGTGTAACCTCTGAAAGTAGACCTTTGGTTAAGTAAAGAATTAGTGGAAAGTCTACATAAGACTCAGCCCATCCCTACCCTGAGAGAAGGTCTATCTGAAAAAGATAGGAATGTCCAGAAAGGGCCTGGACTCTGGGCCCTGCCTCCTCTGGAGAGAAAAATAAGGACTTTTAATTTTTTTTTAAAAAAGGCACAGCAGTTTCTTTGACTATATCAGGAGCCCTTTATACTTGGGGACTTAGGTCTTATTCATGTCTGGCACAGGATGTGGAATGTATGAACAAACTTTTAGGAGCAGTTATGTTTCCCAAGAAAAATGTTTTTGCTTCTGCCATCAAAGTCAGTTGCCAACATGAATTATGTTGCAAGAAGATTTTAATAACTCTTGACCTGTGCATTAAAACTATACTTGAATTTAGAAATGTTATATGGTAGAATGTTCACAAGCTCAGGTTTTGGAATATGATTGCCAATCAATTTACATGTGCAATCTTGAGTAAGTGTCTCAATGTTTCCAGCCTCAGTTTCATTTAAATAATTGTATCGATGATTCATTCAGCTGTTGTGAGGGTTGAATGAGGTAATGCGTGTCAAGGACATAGGGCCTGCAAAGGTTGTGTGTGGCAGTGTGTATATGATTTGTCTTTTTTAAAAAAGAAATGTAAGACCTTAAAAGTTAGAGTCTGTGATTCCATGAAAAAATTTTAAATGAGAGCATAATAAATTTACATTGTAACCAGTTTCAATATTTTGGACAACAGTACTTGGAGATTTATAAACTAATGAGAGCAGGGGTGTCCAACCTATTGGTGTCTCTGGGCCATACTTGAAGAAGGGTTGTCTTGGGCCACACGTTAAATACAGAAACACTAACGAAAACAAAAAAAATCTCGTGTTTTAAGTAAATTAATGATTTTTTGTTGAGCCGCATTCATAGCCATCCTGACCGCAGTTTGGTCACCCACCCTTAGTAATGATAAAATTGCCAGTAATACCTGGAATATTACTTTCATTATCTGCTATTTTGCTTGCATAATTACATCTGAATAACTGTATGAAGAGAAAGTTGTGAATTTACCTTTGAAGAGTTTCTAGCATAGATTATTATATTTATGTATCTGTGTGTATTCAGCTTCTTAATTATATTTCTGACTCTTAAACCAGTTTGGCTCAAACCTTTTTAATTAGTCTAGGAGGGAACAGAACTACTTTTCAAAACACACAGTTGCTACCTGATTATCTTAGAATGACACTCTTAAAAATAGAACTATTTCCAGGACTTACACCACCCCCCGGCCCCCTTATTATGTTTGTCTTGTCATCTAAATGGGGTGAGTCTTAAAAAATATACTTTATTGATTATGCTATTTCAATTGTCCCAATTTTCTCCATTTGCCCATCTCCTCCTAGTACCCCCTTTTCCCTCCAGCAGTTCCCCCGCTTAGTTCATGTTCATGGACCATGCATGTAAGTTCTTTGGCTATTCCATTTCCTACACTGTCTTTAACATCCCCCTGTCTTAACATCTATTTTGTACTTACCAATTTGTGCTTCTTAGTCCCTCCACTTTTGCCCCTAGTCTCCCCCTTACCCATCCCCAGTGATAACTCTGCATATGACCTCCATATCTTTGATTCTGTACCTGTTCTGCTTGTTTGCTTAGTCTGTTACTTAGATTCAATTACTGAGAGTTGTGAATTTATTGCCATTTTAATGTTCATTGTTTTGATCTTTTTCTTATATAATTCCCTATAATAATGGCTTGGTGATGATGAACTCCTTTAGTTTTATCCTGTCTGGGAGGCACTTTATCTTCAATTCCTTCTTTTTTTTTTTTTTTTTTTTTTTTTTTTTTTGGATACTGCACTACTGCTCCATCTTTCAGAAAGACGCCAAAGGTATCAGGGACAAATCAAACACAGTACACCAATTAAAAATATGCACAGCATAACTACCTAAGATAGGAAAGGCTAAGAGCTACTGTCCAACATTCAGCATTCAGCAACCCTGTTCTCAAGATTGTACTAGGCCTATCAAGAAAAGCTGTGAACAGCGCCATCAGACACAAAAACAGCCATTCCTGGGTCATCCTTACCCAAGAAAAAGATGGAGGCGAGTTAACACAACAATTTTTTTTAAAGATATACTAAAATGAAAACCTCTATGAGAAAATGTCTCCCTTAGGACATGAAGGGATGATATATGGGATATAACAGAACCGTATGCATGTTATCTGTGACCTCTGTGGACGTTTGCCTGAATTCCCACCTGGGAGTGAATCGAGGGAAGGGCCTAAGGCCATTGGGGGATGTCTGTGGGTTTTGTGGTATATGTGACAGTGTCTCTGGGGTTGGGGAATTTAAAAATGAGAAAGCAAATACAACAGGTTAAACAAAGAATGGAATGATCAAGATTAATGGGAGCTCTAACTGGATCCACTTTACCATTGTTCCTTCTCTCCTAGGTCCTCAGTAATCACATGAGACTTCAGGAATGTACCACAAAGATATGATTAAATAATGTACCACACAGAATTCATTTGTTAAATATCACCCCTCCCTTGCCCCCTTATTATGTCTGTCTCCAGCATATTCTCTAGAGTGGTACAGGCAGGGAAGATCTAACTATTGGGAGGAATCCCTAACACTTTTCCAGGGTAGAATTCCAGCTAGTCCAAAAAGGGTCCTTCTCTTACAGGTTTTGGGAAACTAGACAATGCAATTTTATCAGTATCAGCAACCTTTGTTTAGAGCAAATTCAGCTCCAGGAACTGCACAGTTGAATGCAGGAGGGGTTCCACCAATTGCCTCTACTCCCTCCATTGTAGCAGCTTGGCCAAAGCATTGTGTAATTGGTGGGGTCAATCGCAAGGTTCCCTCTGGCATCATAGTGGCAGGTCCTGGAGGAGCTGGGGTACCAGCATGCACAGGAGCAGGAGGCATGGCGCCTCTGCTATTTATGCCCACAGTACCTCCCGTAGCCATCTGGCCCATCTGTATCTCCTGCTCTCTCACATAAGAGAAGGTTCCCTTGAATCCTTCTTGCTGTTGCTGCATCATTTTCCTGCTGTCACCGCAACTCTTCCTTACAGCACCCGTGCACCTCTTCCTGCCTGAGCTCCAGCTGCTTTCGCTTTTGTACTTCTTGGTTGTGCAGCTCTTCCATCCTCTTAAGTTCTTCTTGACACCTCATCAGATCCCCTCACTAGCATGAACTGGTGCCCATGGCGAGCAGCTTCCATCTCCATCTCCAGTGTTTCACAAGCTTCCTTGATGTTGTGGTCCACTTGGTCCTGGCTGCTGTTTCTCCATCTTATTGAGTGCCTTCCAGCGCACGGCATACTCATACTCAAAGGAGCCAGGCTATGCAAATCTAGGGGGCTGCTCCTGCTCCTTGTGAAATTGCTGGTTCTTTAAAACCAGCTTCTCTGGAAGTCCCTCTTCATCATCGAACTGGGCCATGGGCTCCACAGTTACAGGGCAAGGAAATGTAGTTAGCAGGAAGGAGCCTTCACTGAACCTGGCCAGAGCTTTCTGAGCAGCTGGCTTCCCTGAGAATGCAGCAATGCCTTTTCCTGATGGCCCTCCTCAATCATTCACAATGATGACGGCCCTCTCCACCTGGCCAAACACAAAAGTCTTCCTCCAGCAGTTCACTGGACACATACTGAGGAAGGTTTCTAACCATAGGGGATGCACTATGGCAGGCAAAGCGCACATGCAGATCTTTCCATGGAGTGGCATGTTGTCCAGCTCCTCTTTCACAATCTCTGCTAGGGTTCTTGTTTCCAAGCAGATAAAGCCAAAGCCCTTACCTTATGAATGAAGACTTCACCTGCCTTCCCATATTTCTCAAATAGTTTCCTCATTTCCTCCTCAGTGATGTCAGGGGGAAGATTGCCCACAAAGAACTGGCTATGTTGGGTGAAGCATCTTCTCTCCTGGTTTCCTAAAATTCTTTAGGTCAATAGTTAAGCCTTCATTTTGGCTGTTGGTTTGTTGCCCATTTGCAGGTATTGGTGGCAGCAGTGGCTGCTGCTGCTGCAGCTGCTGCTGCTGTTGCTGCTGGTGATGCTGATGATGCTTCCTTAGAGCATGGTTTTGCTTCGCCAAGTTAAAGGTTTTATTGCTCTGCATTTTTTAACCCCTCTACTGACCATTCTTTCATCAGAGTAACAGCAACACTACACGGCCTCTACCGTCCCCTGCTCTTCAATTCTAAATGATAACGTTGCTTAATAGAGTAATCTAGGGTGTAGGTTCTGGCTTTTCATCACTTTGAATACTTCTTGCCAGTCCCTTCTAGCCTGCAAAATTTCTCTTGAGAAATCAGCTGACAGTTTTACGGGAATTCCTTCGTAGGTATCTCCCTGCTTTTCTTTTGCTGCTTTTAAGATTCTCTCTTTATTTCTACTCTTTGGCATTTTAATTATGATGTGTCTTGGTGTGGTCCTCTTTGGGTCTACTTTGTTTGGGACTGTCTGTGCTTCCTGCACTTGTATGTCTAGTTCCTTCACCATATTGGGGAAATATTCTTTCATTTTTTTTTTCAAATTAAGTTTTCAATTTCTTGCTCTTCATCTCCTTCTGGAACCCCTATGATTCAGATATTGGTATGTGTAGAGATGTCCCAGAGGCTCCTTAGCCTGTTCTTGTTTTTAAAAATTTTTTCTTCTTGCTCTTCTGATTGAATGCTTTTTTCTTCCTTGTGTTTCAAATCATTGATTTCATTCTTAGCTTCATTCTCTCCACTGTTGGTTCCCTGTAGATTTTTCTTTATTTCACTTAATGTAATCTTCATTTCTGCCTGGGTCTTTTTTATATTTTGAAGTACCCAGTGATTTCCTGGAGCATCCTGATCACCAGTGTTTTGAACTCTGCATCTGATAGGTTCCTTATCTCCATTTTCTTTTGTTCTTTTTCTGGAGTTTTGTTCTCTTATTTCATTTCAGCCACATTTCTTTCTCTCCTAATTTTGGCAGCCTGCCTGTGTTTGCTCCTTTGTATTAGCTAGAGCTGTTTTGACTCCCTGTCTTAGTAGCGTGGCATGTTGTGGAAAAGTTCACCTGTAAGTTGTATGGGGTGTAGTCTTAAGTATCTCCAGGGGGGGAGAACCAGCGTCACCACCCTGTGGCTCTCTGTTGGGGAGGGCTCAGAGAGGGGACAATGCTGCTGCCTGGCCTCTGAAGTTTTGCCTGGGAGGAAGCTGTCTCCTGGCACTAACCCTGTTGCCATTGACTTCAGTTCCTCCCTGTATGCCACTCGTGCCCTTCCAGCTGTTACCCTGGTGCTGAATTTCAGAGTGGGTGTATCTGCATAAGTCCTAGGTCTGTTGAGGATCCTTTAAGAGGAATCTCTGCAGAATCCCACAGTTTCTTCTGGGGCACCATCTCCCACTGGTTTTTATGGCCAGAAGTTATGAGCACTTACCTTCCTGGTGCTGGAATTCTGGGCTGGGTGGTCTAGTCGGTATGGGATCCCTTGCTCCCAAGGTATCCCTTCTGATTTTTATCCACAACTTGTGGATGTGGGACTGCCCATTCCTCATCTCTGTGCCTCTCTATGCTGCTCTGCATCTCCACACCTCTCCACGCCTCTCCATACATCTCCACATCTCTGCTCCTCCAACCTGTCTGGATTAATGTAGCTTCTTCAAATCCATGGTTGTCGAACTTCCGTATACCTCAATTTTCTGACAATTCCGGGTGATATTTGTAGTCTAGTTGTAATTCTTGCTGTAGTTGTACAAGGTAAGGCATGTTTACCTATGTCTCCATCTTGACAGAAAGTTGATTTATCTGAATGGGGTGATTTAATGGGTACATTTGCCTTCAGATTGACTGCAGGGCTTGTGTCCCTTCACTGTACATGTGACTGAATTTGCTTGCCTGATTTTCCCCTTCTTTTCTGAAACTGTAAGGTGTAGAAGACTTATATTTGTAAGCTTTATTCCTTTCTTGGATTCCCACACCCCCCTCTATGTTCTTCCGATTCCTTTTTAGACAAGGCCATATTTCATGTTGTGATCTCTCCTATCAGCAACTCCTTGCTGTGCTGCTTGCTCTGGAGGGTTTTTAAAAACTGGCTGAGGAGAAGGTCCAAGCATGTGGTGTGTTGGAGAGTCCCAGCATGTTCTGCCTGCCTGGTCTGGCCTGGCCAAGGCAGGGGCAGCTCTCACTCTTCCCATGGATCCCTGGGATTGGGAAGAAATGGGTGAGTACAAAAGTTCATGCTCCCCCTCACCTCTGTCATCCCCACTCCTCAGAGCTGCCTTCAGTAATTGCTCCAGCAAAGGTAGAGGTAGTGGGGAAAACCCACTGTGGATACGTTACTGAACAAAAATGGGGATCCAAAAAGGGGGTTGGTCTGCCTACCACCACAAAAGCCAAACTTCTGAGGCAGGTGCTGGTGCAAAAGGAAAGAGGTTTATTCTGGTGCCACGCAACTTGGGAGAATGATGGACTCTAGTCTCAAAAACCATATCGTCTTTCTGCTCAGGCCTGCAGTTCTTATACAGCTAGGGAAGGGAGGCCCTATTTTCCCTAACCCAATTACCTTTCTAGTTTTTGGTGTTCTGGGGACTCTATCCATTCATACTTCTCGCTTTCTATGTGCTTGCCGTAAGAACCTCCCCCTGAGCTGTTTTGGTCAATAGACAATGGGTGATCCCTATGGTCCTCTGACTACTGTCTATGGTAATGGGCTGTCTGTGAGTAGGGATTGTGCCAGGATGGAGAAATTAGATGGGGAGGTAAAACATCCTGACTTTATTTAGGGGGATTTGGAGAGTGCTGTGCTGACATCAGAAAAGGCAGTATTGGTCTCACCATTGAACAGATTCAGTTGGAATAAAGTCAAAAGATAGGGCATTCTCTGTGACAGGCCAACTTCAGAACATGCTGTGTCTCCTGGGACAGATATTGTTATTAGTACCAGAGATTACAGACAAACAACAAATAAAATTTAAACATGCAATTATAAAATAAGTAACTGAGGATTTTTGAGGACTTATTTCTAGTTTAATATAATTAAAATGAAATAAGAAAAAATAAAGCAAAAAAATAAGGAAAGAAGTGTGCTCTCTGAGAACCACTCAGCAACCTGTACAGCGCAGATATGACCCTTGAACTGGACCCTGATGGGAGTCCTGGAAATAAGAAGGGATCTGAGAAATGAAAAATAGAGTACAAAAGAAGGGAAGGAAGGAAGTACATTTCAGTCTTAGGGTTAAAGATAACACTGTCCTGGGTGAAACAGATAGATATGTGTGAGGGGGTGAGAATCTTATTGAGCAGAAAAGTCCTACCGTGTATCCCGGTTTATTTCAAGGGCTACGAAGGACAAATGTCGGGGCCATATCTGCCCCCTCCACAGACTTCCCGTTCAGGACTGCATAATCTGGGGTAGCTGGTTTGCTACTCTAGCCCCATTGCTTCCTCTTCCTGGTGGCACAGCAACCATTCGTGTGGAACTTTCTGTTAATATAGCCCCACCAAGTCTTCACTTTTAGTGAAGTCTTCACTTCACTAGCATTTTAGCAAAAATGCTAGTGGAATATATTTCCAATAAAGTGAGTCCCTGAGATCCTCTGGTTCTTCCCAAGTCTCACAAAGCAAGAAAAGGGGGTGAAGAGAGGATGGAGTAAAGTGGCTGGTCTGTTCTGGAGTGACTCGGGGGTGAAGAAGGTGCCAGAGCAGGCCACACACTAGGGTGGGGCAGTGGAGAACATTTGGACAGGCCCTTGGGGGTTTCTGGGACATAATACCAGGAGACGCCCATGAGTCACACCCAGAGGTTTATGTGTGATCCACAGTCAGTGCTGCAATGGCCTGCTGCTTTTCTTGGGTTTATGAGCCACCATGGGCTTGGAGTACAGGTTTTCTGGTTGGTTGTTTTACTAAGCAACCTTTTGGGCACTTTTTTTTTTACCTCTCTCTGGATCAGAAATACCCTAACAGAGCTACTGAACATTTCCCAATCATTTCTTGCACAGTTCCTGTGGTACAGGCCCCCCAGGAGCCTGTATCTAAGAGAGGATGGGGGCACTTTGTTAACCCACCCATGAGTCTGTCTCTGCCCCCAACCTAGCAAGCTGCTGTGCCTTATTTTTACCCACCAAAGCTTCTCGTGTGTAGACACGTGTGGAGCTGTGTCTGTTTGTGTCTCATCACCAGGAACACATCCAGGAAAGTTGGGGCAGTGTGGTTTCCAAGAGGTAATTCCACAGCATAGCACTTCATCTTACTTCATGGGATGTTTACTTTAACCACATGGTCTAGGAAAACTAGTGAAAATAAAGTCCACACACAGTCTTCCCATCCTCTGTGTAATCAAAACTTAAAAGTAGGGCCCCTGTTATCCAGTGTGTAGCTTGAGGGGTTTTGTTAAAATTTCTCTTGGTCAGTGTATCATGAGTACACTTGGTTAAAATGAGAAGCTTCCAGCTCTTCTGGTTACTGTGCTAATTAGGAAACTTACAAACGCGATTTTAAATGCTGCAGCCAGCGGTTCTGTTATGCAGACGGTTATGATGACCTGACGGATTTCCTCTTCAGAGCTGTCCTAGAATAACCATCCCTTCCCTGTGATCGCTGATCACAGACTGAGACCCTCCTCACAGCCACAGTCCTTAGGACACCCTGGCCAGCGCATACCCAGAAAATTTCATCAGTGAATGCCATGAGTGCCTGGGGTGCTTGTGTACGTTGCTGTATATTGTATATGTTGTCTCTTCCCTCACAGAGGCGTCAGTGTGGGGCACTTCTGGGAGACTGTAAACTGATCCAGTAAATTCATTGAGGATGAAGGCTAGAAGACTCCGGGGCATGGACCGAGGTGTTGGAGTGGTGTTGTGCCTGTTTGTTGTTGTTTTTTAAATATGTGTGCAAAGGAGAATGCAGGAAGGGCCGTGATGTGTGTGCTGGTGCGAGTGTCACACCACCGTGTTTCCGAGCTCTTCCCCCTGAGAGGGCCTGGAAGCACTAAAGCCCCAGGAGCCATGAGCCCTTCACTTGTGGAAGAAATGCTGACTCCCATTGAGCATTGAGTAAAGTAGTATCCTGTGAGTCAACACTGATGAAGAGGAGGCAGTTCACTGATGTGGAGGAAATGAGGGACATTAACCCTTTGGCGGCCGTTATGTCGTGAGTGCACAGACAGCAAGAAACCAAACAGTAGCCCAGTCTCAGGATGTCCCCTTGGAAAACACCAGTTAAAGAGGAAAAAGGGTGACTCTGGGGCTCTGCCACAGCAGCGTTTCCATGGTGCTCATGGTGCAGCAGAAGTGCACTGAGGCCCATGCACAGCCTTAGAGGTCTACACGGTCCATATTGCTGAGCCTGAAAGCAGGGCAGATGGGGGCATGGGGCTTGCAGTGGGCACAGTGAGGAGCTGAGAACATCTGAAAGGGGCATTTTCTGCCTGGGATGTCTATATTTTGGTAAAGCAGGAGGATGGCCCCATTTGGGGAAACACCCACTGAGTGTCCAGGGAATGGAAACAAGTGACAGTGGGTGTCATGATTGTGGGTCAGCATTGCTGGGAGGTGAGAGAAGGTCCACCCAGCAGAACAGCTGCAGCCCCAGAGCCCTGGAACCATACACGATTATTACATGGCATCTGCAACCATATAGTCTAAAATGGTGTAAAGAAATTCCACCCATGTCTTGCACAGAGGAACCACTTAATATTTGTTAGTTTCATCTTCCAACATGAGAGATCACTATTCTCCTCCATGTGGATGTCAGGCATTTCTAAGCTTTCTGACACTGGGGACAATTGGAACACTTGTCTCAGAATTCTGGGGTGCGGGTGCAGTGCAGGCAGGTGCCCAGTGTCCCCCCAACACCCGGAACATCGTTTGCCTTCTGCCAGTGGACCCCCAGCCTAACCCCGACCCACCCCACTGGGAGCTGCTGTGGGCCATTCCTGGGCTGTAGGTGGGCAGCTTCTCACTTCGTCCTTCACCCAGCTCTTTGGAGTCCATCTGCTGTGTCAAATGACAGAAATAATATTATTTAGTAATGAGTTGGATGTCCTTTATTTAAGAAAACTCCATAAATTGGGGGTGTTCAGTGCCTCGCAAGCAGGGAGCACTCTTTCTGAGGGGAGTGGCTGAGAACATTAACAAGGGCCACATGAGACAGAGCAAATCCTGTTTTCTCCAGTACAATGACAGGTTTAGACTTCTGCCCTAAGCCAGGCCTCTGGGGCAGCTGAGCCTCAAGGGCACCTCCATTTTGTGGAACTTGATCTACAAACCTATTTCTGCTCCATCAGTGCCACCCAGTCCATCCCTGCGCTGCAATGAATGACTGTTGGCCTCCTGCCTGCTCTCTCCTGGGCCATTCGGTCAGCACACATGTGTGCCAGAACCTCACATTCCTGCTGCCAGCACACACTGGCTCTCTGCTTCTCCTAGCAACAAGGCTCCTGGGAAACTCCTTGGCCCTGGGTCTCACCTCACCTTGGGTCCTCCACCCACCAGAGTCTAGGACAAGGCCCTGTAGCCCATGACAGAGCTACAGGGTCACTGACTCCTTCCTCCCAGAGCCTTGTCTGTGATACCTGCTACACCTTGGGTACTTCGTCCACAGACTGACATGGCACCAGGAGCGCTACATCTTCCTACCACACCACCTCTCCCCGCCAGCACCATTGCATATAGCGAGTCTTCCACATCCCCACATACAGCAAGCCCTCTCTGTTCCTTTTCTGGGATACATACTGCTGTCAAAACCAGGCCACAATCTGTCAACCCTGGCCACAGGTCCCCTTGCTTTGCCCACGTTACCTCCTCTACTCTCCAAAGCATGGCAGTCAATATCATGCTTTCAGAATGCAAGTAAGACTACATGTCATTGTTGGCATATGTGCCTGCATGTCCTGGCCTGACCACCTCCCCTCTTCATCTGTACTGTTTTCCATGTTACCACTTGGTATTGCTTTGTGTAGCCTCAACAAGCCAACTTGTTCCTGATATAGGCTGGCACTATGCTGTTTGTTCGAGGCCTGGAATCCACCCACCCGCCTGTCTTCCCATCATTGCCATAGGAACCTGAGTGTCCCCTACCCAAGAAGGGCCCCCTGACCACTCACCTCCCAGCACTCACCACTACATATCTATATGTTCCTCACCACTAGATCTGCACTTCTAAAACAATTCTTGGCACAAAGTAGCCTGGGCAAAGGCTGCTGTTCACGTTGGGGAATGGGGCTGCTCAAGTTTGCAAGAAGAGAGGAGAATAACTTACAGGAACAAGCTATGAGTCAGGGGTGTGGCCTCTGTTTAAAGACAGATTTATTGAGGTCTAATTTAAATACAATAAAATGTACGCTTTTTAACTGTAGTAGTTGCTGAGTTCTGACAGATATCTTTCCATTTAGTCTTTTGCCCTGGTGACTCCTGGTCTGTTCTCTTCTTTTCTATAATCTCATAACTGGAATGATATATAGTGTGTGTGGTCTTTCATGTCTGGCTTCTTTCACTGGGCATATTGCTTCTGAGGTTTATCCATGTTGTGTGGAAAACGTTGCTAAACATCATCCCATTGCATGGCTGGCACCCATTGCTTCCACACCCACTAGGGAAAGAAAGGATTACTCACTCTCTAGTTTTGGGGTTCTTAGTAATCTTTGTATGCAAATCTTTGTATGGACATATGTTTTCATTTTTCTTGGATAAATACTTAGAAGTAGGACTACGGGATCACATGGTAAGTGTATGTCTAACTTTATAAGAAGCTGCCAGATTTACCTAATTCACAGCAGCAATGTATAATAGGTCCAGTTGCTCTTCAACTTTGCGAAACTGTGGCATTCTTAGTCTTTTTGATGTTAGCCATTCTGGTAGGTTCCTTGTGTTATCTCACTGTGGTTTTAATTTGCATTTCCCTAACAATTGGTGGTATTCTTTTCCCTTCCACATCTCTCTTTTTTTTATTGTTCAATACATTTGCATCCATTTTTCCACTGCCACTCCTCCCTGCTCCACCCACCCCCACCTCCCACCCTCACTCTTTCATCACTTTGGATTTGTCCATGGGTCCTTTATACATGTTCCTTGATTTGACTCTTTCCCTTCTGTTCCCCATTACCTTCCTCCCTCCTTCGCTCTCGTTACTGTTGGTTTGTTTTTTCATTCAATGTTGCTGGTTATATTTTCTTGCTTGTTTGTTTTGTTGATTAGGTACCACTTATAGGTGAGATCATATGGTATTACTCTTTCACCCCTTGCCTTATTTCAATTAGCAAAATGCTCTCCAGTTTCATCCATGCTGTCACGAAGGGTAATAGGTCTTTCTTTACTTAATAGGTATTACATTGTGTAAATGTACCACAGTTTTTGATCCACTCATTTATTGATGGGCACTTAGGTTGCTCCCAGCACTTGGCTATTGTAAACTGTGCTGCGATGAACACTGGGGTGCATAGGTTCTTTTGAATTGGTGTTCTGGGGTTCTTAGGGTATAGTCCCAGCAGCGGAATCACTGGGTCAAAAAGGCAGTTCCATTTTTAGCTTTTTGAGGAAATTCCAAACTGTTTCCCATGGTGACTGCACCAGTCTGCATTCCCACCCAACAATGTACAAGGGTCCCGTTTTCTCCACAGCCGCACCGCCACTTGTTCGTTGATTTGTCGATGATGGCCATTCTGACCAGTGTGAAGTGGTATCTCATTGTGGTTTTAATTTGAATCTCTCTGATGGCTAGTGATGCTGAGCACCCTTTCATATGTCTCTGGGCCCTGTGTATGTCCTCCTTGGAGAAATGTCTGTTCAGGTCCTTTGCCCATTTTTTAATTGGATTGTTTGTCTTCTTGGAGTGGAGTCGTGTGAGTTCTTTATATACTTTGGAGATCAAACTCCTGTCTGAGGTACCATTGGAAAATATATTTTTCCATACAGTTGGTTCCCTTTTCATTGTGCTGACATTTTCTTTAGCCGTGCAGAAGCTTCTTATTTTGTTTATTCCTTCCTTTATTTCCCTTGCTCTAGGGCACATATCGGTAAAAATATTGCTGCATGGGATATCTGAGAGTTTCCTGCCTATGTTCTCCTCTAGGACTTTTATGGTGTCATGACTTATATTTAAGTCTTTTATCCATCTTGAGTTTATTTTTGTGTATGGTGTCACTTAGTGGTCAAATTTCAATTATTTGCATGTAGTTGTCCAGCTCTCCCAATACCATTTGTTGAAGAGGCTATTTCTACTCCATTTTACGCTTCTGCACCCTTTGTCAAATATTAATTGACTATAGAGACATGGGCTTATTTCTGGGCTCTCTATTCTGTTCCATTGATTTATGTGCCCACTCTTATGCCAATACCAGACTGTTTTGATTACAGTGCCCTTGTAATATAGTTTGATGTCAAGTATCGTGATCCCTCCTACTTTGTTTTTCTTTCTCAAAATTGCTGTGGCTATTCGGGGTCGTTTATGGTCCCATATAAACTTTTGAATGTTTGTTCTATATCTGTGAAATATGTGATTGGTATCTAAATGGGGATTGAATTGAATCTATAAATTGCTTTGGGTAGTATGGACATTTTGATGATGTTAATTCTTCCAATCCATGAACACAGTATATGCTTCCAGTTATTTGTGTCTTCTTTAATTTCCTTCTTCAGACTTGTGTAGTTCTCTGAGTCTTTTACCTCCTCAGTTAGGTTCATTCCCAGGTACTTTATTTTTCTTGGTACTTTACTTTAAATTCATTGGCACAAAAATGCCTTCAATTTCTGAATATGGACTTTGTATCCTGCCAAATTCACTTATTAGGTGGAGCAGTTATTTGGTGGAGTCTGTGGGGTTTTCTATGGACACTATCATGTCACCTGCAAACAATGACAGTTTTACTTCCTCCTTTCCAATTTATTTGCCTTTTATGTTTTCCTTGTCTGATCACTGTGGCTAGGACTTCAATACTATGTTGAATAGAAGCGGTGAAAGCAGACAACCTTGTCTTGTTCTCGATCTTAGTGGGAAAGCTTTTAATTTTTGCCCATTGAGTATGATGTTATGTTGGTTGTGGGCTTTTCATATATGGCCTTTATTATTTTGAGGTATGCCCTCTTTACTCCCACTTTGCTGAGTGTTTTGATCATAAATGGGTGCTGTGCCGTATCAAATGCTTTTTCCCCATCTGTTGATATGACCAGGGGGTTTTTGTCTTTCCCTGTGTTTATGTGATGTATTACATTTATCGATTGGTGAATATTGAACCATCCTTGTATCCCCAGGATGAATCCCACTTGATCATGGTGGATGATCTTGTAATGTATTGCTGGCTGTGGTTTGCCAATATTTTGTTGAAGTTTTTAGCATCTATGTTCATCAGTGATATTGGCCTGTAGTTTTCTTCCTTGGTTCTGTCTTTATATGGATTTGGGATTAGGATGATGCTGGCCTCATAAAAAGCATTTGGGAGTCTTCCCACTTCTTGAATTTTTTGAAGAGTCTGAGGAGGACAGGGGTTAGCTCTTCCTTAAATGTTTTTTAAATTCTCCTGTGAAACCATCCAGGCCAGGGCTTTTGTGTGCAGGGAGTCTTTTGATTACTGCTTCAATTTCACCAGCTGTTATTGGTCTGTTCAGGTTTTCTGCTTCTTCTTCATTCAATGCTGGAAGGTTATATTTTTCCAGAAATTTGTCCATTTCATTGAGGTTTTCAAATTTCTTGGCATATAATTGCTCATAGTAATTTCTTACAATTCTTTGTATTTCTGTGGTATCCTTTGCTATTTCTCCTCTTCCATTTCTGATATTATTTATTTGGGTCCTCTTCCTTTTTTTTTTTTCTTGATGAGTCTGCTTAAAGGTTTGCCGATTTTGTTTATCTTTTCAAAGAACAAGCTTCTGGATTTTTTGATCATTTGAATTGTTCTTTTATTCTCTATGTTATTCAATTCTGCTCTGATCTTGATTGTTTCCTTACTTCTACTCGCTCTGGGCTTTGTTGTTGTTTCTCCTGTTCTTGAAGCCTGGGGGATTAGGTCCTTTATTTGAAATGTTTCTATATTTTTTAGGTAGGCCAGTATTGCTATGAACTTCCCTCTCAGCACTGCCTTCACTGTATCCCATAGGTTTTGGACTGTTGTGTGTTCATTTTAATTTGTTTCCAGAAACTTTTTTATTTCTTCTTTGATCTCATTATTGACCCATTCACTGCTTAATAGCATGCTATTCAGTCTCCATGAATTTGAATGTTTTTGAAGTTTTTCCTTGTGTTTGGTTTCTAACTTCTAAGCCCTTGTGGTCCGAGAAAATGCTTGTTATGATTTAAAATTTTTTGAATTTGTTCAGGCTTGTTTTGTGCCTTATCATGTGGTCTATCTTTGGAAATTTTCCATGTGCGCTTGAAAAGAATGCGTCTTTTGCTTCTTTCAGATGAAGCATTCTATACATGTCAGCTAAGTCCTTTTGATCTAATGCATCGTTCATTTCCACAGTATCCTTGTTGATATTTTGATTGGAAGATCTATCCATTGTTGACAGTGTGGTGTTAAAATCCCCTACTATCAGTGTGTTACTGTCTATATCTTTCTTGAAGTTCTCCAAGATTTTTCTTATATATTTGGGTGCATATATGTTTACAACATTTATATCTTCTTGATGGATTCTTCCTTTGAGTAGTATGAAGTGTCCTTCTGGGTCTCTTTGTAAGGCCTTTGTTATGAAATCTATTAAGTCTGATATAATTATTGCTACCCCAGCTTTTTTTGTTTCCTGTCCATTTGCTTGGAATATTTTTTTCTACCCCTTTACTTTCAGTCTGCCTAGGTCCTTTGTTCTGAAGTGGGTCTCTTGTAGGCAATATATGTGCAAGTCATGTTTTCTTATCAATTCAGCTACCCTTTGTTTTTTGATTGAAGCATTAATCCATTTACATTTAAATTTATTATCAATAGGTACATACTCATTTTTTCCCTTTGCACCTATGTTCCCTTCTTTCTCATCCTTTTTCTTCCTCTTCTTAAAGCAGTCCCTTTAGCATATCTTGCAGTGCTCGTTTGGTGGAGGTGTATTTTTTTTGTCCTCTTTTGTCTGGGATGCTCCTTATTTCACCTTCCATCTGAATTGAGACTTTTGCTGAGTAGAGCAGTCTTGGTTGCAGGCCTTTGCTTTTCATGACTTGTAATATGACTTGCCATTCCCTTCTGGCTTGTAGTGTTCCTGTTGAGAAATCAGCTGCTAGCCATACCAGGGCTCCCTTATATGTTACTACCTGTTTCTCCTTTGCTGCCCTTAGGAGTCTCTCTTTGTCTTTGATATTTGCCATTTTAATAATGATGTGTCTTAGAGTGGGCCTCATTGGGTTCCTCCTGAGTGGGGCCCTCTTTGCTTCCTGCACTTGTGTGACTTTTTCATTCCTCCAATTAGGGAAGTTTTCCATCATTGATTTTTCAAAGAGGTTCTCTATCCCTTGCTCTTCTTCTTCTCCTTCTGTTATCCCTATTATACAGACACTATTATGTGTCAGGTTATTCTGTATTTCCCTAAACACCTCTTCATTCTTTTTGAGTCTTTTTTTCATTTTCTTGCTCTTTCTGGGAGCTTTTTTTCTACTTTGTCCTCCAGCTCGTTAATTCGATCCTCTGCTTCATCTTGCCTGCTTTTGATTCCTTCTACTGTGTTCTTCAATTCAGAAATTATATTCTTCATTTCCTCTTGTCTCGTATTGATAGTTTCTATGTCCTTTCTCATGCTGATACAGATTGCAGTACATTCCTCATAGCTTCCCTGTAGTTTTTTTGTAATTCTCTCTGAACTCACTGAGCTCATTGAGCTTCCTTAGAACCGTTGTTTGGAACTCAATATCTGATAGTTTACTTGCCTCTATTTCATTTAGTTCTCTTTCCAGGGATTCCTCCTTTCCCTTCAATTAGGGGGTATTTCTTTGTCTTCCCATTATTTGTGAGACTCTTCTTTTTTGCTTCTGCTTCTTAAATTGATTTTCCTTGACTTCCTGACTTTGTGGTGTGAACTTCTGTGGTAGGAGACTGCTGTTTTTCTTTCTGGATCTGCCTCTGATGATGTCAGATTTGACCCTGTCTGACCGTAGGCAGACTGTTCAAGACTTCCAGGAATTTCCTGTCTGTGGCTGTCTCCTTCAGCTGTTAATCTGGTCACCCTGCACTCAGCAGTCAGGCTTAGGCGCCACAAGGCAGAGCAGAGTCCCTCCTGGCGGTGGAATTATTGTGTCTACTCATGCTGCTGCCGCTCAGGGAAGTGCTCTGCCTGAGCATGGTGGCTGCTGCCATATAGGGAAGGAGTCAGCACCTGAATCCCACTGGCTCTTCTCTCAGATCTGTCTCCAAAGCCTCTGTCTTCAGTCTCTCCTCAAGTGTCTCTAGACTACTGTGCACCCCCTTTAGCCAGGGATATACTATCTGTGACTGCCACTCTGTACTCAGCAGTCAGGCTTAAACACCATTGGGCCAGGGCAGAGTCCCTACTTTGGGTCCCTTTTACATCTCTTATTTGACCATTAAATCCTTTTTTTGAGCATTATTTTAACAATGGAATTGTTTGTCTTATTCCGGAGTTGTAAAGTGGTCTTTATGTATTGTGAATACAAGTTTTTACCAATATTTTCACTTAGTCTGAGGCTGGCCTTTTTCATTTTCTTAACAATGGCTTTTAAGAGCAGTGCTTTCTAATAATGATAAATTCAATTTATCAATTACTCAATTTATTTTTTTAATGGATTCTGATATTTTTCTCTTGTATTTGAAAGATCTTTGGCTAACCCAGGATTACAAAGTTGTTTTTTCTGATGTTTTCTTTCAGAAGTTTTATATGTTTAACTCTCACATTTATATTTATGGTTCATCTTGAGTAAATTTTTGTGTATGTTATTAAGTAAGCATTGAGGCTCATTTTCCTACAAATTCATATCCAATTATCCCAGCACCATTTTTTGAGAAGTCTAGGATGAGTTTTGTCCCATTGTGTGACCTCACTGATCTTACATTACCTCTGGACTAGGCTGTCTTCAAAATATAAAATGTTATTGAAATGTGACTGCTGCCAAGTCAAATGGGGGAAGGAAAAGTCTTTTCAACAGCTGGTGCTTGAACAACTGGATATTCGTAGGCAAAAGAATGAAATTGGACTCCTACCTCATACCATATAGAAAAATCAACTCAAAATGGATCAAAGACCCAATTTGGAAGGCTAAAAATATACTCTTAGGAGAAAACATAGGTGTATATTCCTGTGACTTTGATTAATTTTTTTTAGCTATCACCCCAAAAGCACAAGCAAAAAAGAACAATAGTAGATGAATCGGTCTTCATCAAAATTAAAAACTTGAAACAAGTGACATCATTAAGGAGGTAAAAAGACAATCCACAGAATGGAAAATCATTTTAGAAAATAATACGGCCAGGGCCAGGTAACTCACTTGGTTAGAGCATCATCCCAGTACACCAAAGTTGTGGATTCAAGCCCTGGTCAGGGCACATACAAGAAGCAACTAATGGGTGCATCAATAAGTGGGACACTAAATGGATGCTTCTCACTCTCTCGCTCTCTCTCAAATCAAACAAATTTTTTAAAAAAATTTAAAGAAAAGAAAACTATATATCTGATGAGTGATTTAAACTTGGAATATATAAAGAACCATTACATTTCAATAATCAACAGGAGAATAACCCAGTTACAAAATAGGCAAAGGATCTGAATAGACAGTTCTTCAAAGGAGTACAGATGGTTAATAAGCACATGTTAAGATGTTCAACATCATTGGCCATTAGGGATATGCAAATCAAAACCACAATGAGATAACATCTCACACCCACTAGGATGGCTAGATTTTTTTTTTTTTTTAAGAAAAATAAGTGGAGATTAAGATGGTGAAGGAGTGAATGGGAGTCACGCTGACCTCCTCCCAGGACCAAACTGTAATTGAGACTAAATAGTGGAGTAATCACCTGGAAAACAATGGAACAATAGTGGGAGAGGAGCCTTGGAGCCGCAGACAGTGGATGCGACTCTCACATATCCCAATGGGTGAGAAGTGCAGTGGAGGCTCGAGAGGCTGAGCTGGGTGCCCACAGGCACTAGCACCAGAGGGACATTGAAACAGCCAGTTAGCTTCCCCTGAGAAGAACGGGGTCTGAATCATAACAAGGGACCCCTAAACTACAGCAGCTAAAACCAAGAAAATACAGACAAAATGCAACACCGAAAAGTTTAGGGGCGCTCTCTGCCAGAGACAGGTGGCTGGGGATGCAAAGAGACATTTAAAGGGCCAACACAAAAATTGCAGCGGCAACCACCCTCCTTGGTGGGTCGAGGCTGCAGCACGGTGGGCTGGTGCCTGGGAAAAGACTGGTGAGGAAAACTTTGTGAAGAGAACTAGGACGGCGGCCAGTGGAGCTCCGGTGATAACGCACCTCCCACTCTGCAGCTACCATCTCGCTCAGGCATAAGGGAATCAATTAACCTGCCTTTTGTGCGTTCTGCACACAGCTTGTGCATGTGAGCTGGGGGGCTGAGTGCAGCCTGGCTGGGAGAGCTTTGAGGAGAGACTGGAGACGGAGGCATTGCGGAAAGAACGGGAGGAGGAACCAGGGAGTCCTGACTCCCTCCCCATTCCGTAGTCTCCATTGTGGGTTAGAAAGGCGTGCCCCCAAAGAGGCAGAAGCGGGGCACACATGAACCAGACTGCCCATGATTGAAATGCAGTCCGCATAGGGAGTGGATCCTTGGCCGAAGGGGTTACTGAACTGCCCGGAGACCCCTGAGGAGACTCTGGAAAAGGAGGCATTGGGGAAAGAATGGGAGGAGGAACCGGGGAGTCCCGACTCCTTCTCCTTGCCATAGTCTCCATTGTGTGGGAAGAGGCCACACCCCCAAAGAGCCAAAAGCCAAAAAGCACACATAGACACCCCAAAACCACTCAGTGCAGGCACGGACACTTGCACCGAGTGACCGGCGAGGGTTGGCGAGTGTGTGTGTGACCCGTGCAGGCTGGCGAAGGCTTGCACCAGCTGGCAAGGCCTCCCACAGATTGGCACCAATATAGCCTGCAAGGGAGTGCACAGAGCGGCAAGGGCAGGCGTAAATTGACCCGCCCGTCCCACGATTGCTGAGCGGCTGACACAATTAGTAGATCCCTGGCCAAAGGGGTCACAGAGCTGCCCAGAGTCCCTGGAGGAGAGACCGGAGACAGGATTAACCGGAGAGTCCTGGAGCTGACTTCCTCCCATTTCCGTAGTCTCCATTTGGCGAGGGCAAGCAATGCACCCAAAGAGCCAAAAGTGGGGAAAACACACAGTAGAAGACCCTAAACGGACCAGTGCCGGGGATCCAGCCATCCAGGGGGGACAGACGAGTTCGCGAGATAACGAATAAGCCCCCTGGTCTGGGGCAAGCACACACGAACCCAGGAAGGCGGAGGATCCTGCGGCGCGGGGGAGCACGAACAAGGAGCCTGTGTGAGAGTGCGGAGCGATCCCAAAAAATAGTCCAGCCCTGACCGAAGGGGTCACAGAGCTCCCCCAAGCAGGAGTCAGACACAGACAGTAGACTCCTGGAAGGCTCAAACAAACAACCCAAGGTCCTATAGGGTCAACAACTGACATCATCAGAGGCAGGCCCAGAAAGAAAAGTAAAGGGAAAAATAAATAAATAAATAAATAAAAAGACCCACCTACTACCATAGAAGTTTAATCCACAAAGTCAGGAAATCTAGACAGCCCAATTGAAACAGAAGCAAAAATAAATAAATAAAGACGTAAATTACTTAACAGACTCTCACAAAAATGGGAAGAAAAAGAAGTTCCCCCCAAATGAGTGGAAAAGGGGACTCCCCACAGAGAGAGCTCAATGAAATAGAGGCACGGGAACTCTCAGATATTGAATTCAAGACAATGGTTCTAAGGAAGTTCAATGAGCTCAGCCAGCTCAAAGATAACTATGAGAAACTGCAGAGAAACTATCAGGATCTTACAACAAACTATATCAACCTGGAAAAGGACATAGAAACTATCAAGAAGACACAAGAGGATATGAAGAACACCATTTCTGAATTGAAGAACACAGTAGAAGGAATCCAAAGTAGGCTGGATGAAGCCGAGCATCGAATCAGTGAGATGGAGGATAAGGTACAAAAAAGCTCTCAGAGAGAACAAGAAATGGAAAAAAAGACTCAAAAAGAATGAAGAGGCATGAAGGGAAATGCAGGACAACCTGAAACGCAATAATATCCGTATAATAGGGATACCAGAAGGAGAAGAAGAGGAGCAAGGGATAGAGAACCTCCTCGAAAAAGTAATGATGGAAAATTTCCCTCATTTGAGGAGAGAAAGGCTCTCATGGATCCAGGAGGCACAGAGGACCCCACTCAAGAGGGACTCAAGGAGGTCCACTCCAAGAAACATCATCATTAAAATGGCGACTATCAAAGACAAAGACAGAATCCTCAAGGCAGCAAGAGAGAAGGAGGAAGTAACATACAAGGGGGCCCCGATACGCCTAGGAGCTGACTTCTCAACAGAAACACTGCAAGCCAGAAGGGAATGGCAACAAATATTCCAAGTCATGAAAAGCAAGGGCCTACAGCCAAGGCTGCTCTACCCAGCAAGGCTCTCCATTAAAACAGAAGGGGAAATACGGAGTTTCCCAGACAAGAGAAGGCTAAAAGAATACATCTCTACCAAACCAGCACTCCAAGATATGCTAAGGGAACTGGTTTAAGAAGATGAAGGAAAAGAATGAGGGAGAGGGGAACACAGGTACAAAGAGAAAAGATGAGTAAGTTTCTATCAGTAGTATCTCTCAATGTGAATGGACTAAATGCCCCGATCAAAAGGCACAGGGTAGCTGAATGGATAAGAAAACATGACCCACACATATGCTGCCTGCAGGAGACCCACCTCAGAGCAAGAGACCTACACAGATTGAAAGTAAAGGGATGGAAAATAATATTCCAAGCAAATGGGCAAGAGAAAAAGGCCGGGGCTGCCATACTTCTATCAGACAAAGTAGATTTGAAAACAAAGGCCATAAAAAGAGACCCAGAGGGGCACTTTATAATATGTACAGGAAGAATCTATCATGAAGACATAAACATTGTAAACTTATATGCTCCCAATACAGGAGCCACCAAGTATATAAGGAAATTGTTGGACGACTTCAGAAAAGATATAGACAGCAACACACTGATAGTAGGGGATTTCAACACCCCACTGTCAAAAATGGACAGATCTTCCAAACAAAACATTAATAAACATATTGTGGTGCTGAATGACACACTGAGTCAAAGAGACTTAACTGACATATATAGAACCTTACATCCCAAACAAGAAAAATACACATTCTTTTCAAATACTCATGGCAGTTTTTCAAAGATAGACCACATGACAGGACACAAAGCAAGCCTCAGCAAATTCAGGAAAACTGAAATCATACGAAACTTTTTCTCGGACTACAAGGGCTTGAAACTGGAAATCAACCCCAAAGAGAAACTTCAAAAACTTGCAAACTCATGGAGACTGAACAGTAGACTATTAAACAATCAATGGGTCAATAATGAGATAAGAGAAGAAATCAAAAAATTTCTGGAAACAAATGGAAATGAACAGACAACAGTCCAAAACTTTTCTATGGGACACAGCAAAGGCAGTCTGAGAGGGAAGTTCATAGCAATACAGGCTTACCTAAAAAAGAGAGAAACATTTCAAATAAAAGACCTAACACTACAACTTCAAGAACTGGAGAAACAATAACAAATAAATCCCAGAGCAAGTAGAAGGAAGGAAATAGTCAAGATTAGGGCAGAATTGAATGACATAGAGACAAAAAGAACAATTCAGAGGATCAACCAAGCCAGAAGCTGGTTCTTTGAAAAGATAAATAAAATTGACAAGCCTTTAAGCAGACTCATCAAGAAAAAGAGGGAGAGGACCCAAATTAATAATATCAGAAATGAAAGAGGAGAAATAACAACTGAAACTACAGAAATACAAAGCATCGTCAGAAACTACTATGAACAATTATATGCCAAGAAATTTGAAAATCTTGATGAAATGGACAAATTTCTAGAAAAGTATAATCTTCCAACACTGAAGGAGAAAGAAACAGAAAGCTTGAACAGACTGATAACACCTGGGGAAATTGAAGCGGTAATCAAGAAACACCCGACACACAAAAGCCCAGGGTCAGACCGTTTCACAAGAGAATTTTTCAAAACATTTAAGGAAGAGCTAACCCCTGTCCTTCTCAGACTACTACAAAAAATCCGAGAGGAGGGAAGACTCCCAGACTCTTTCTATGAGGCCAGCATCACCCTGATCCCAAAACCAGATAAAGACCCTACAAAGAAAGAAAACTACAGGCCAATTTCGCTGATGAACATAGAGCTAAAATCCTCAACAAACTATTGGCAAACCGCATCCAGCAATACATTCAAAAGATTATCAACCATGATCGAGTGGGATTCATCCCAGGCATGCAGGGATGGTTCAATATACGCAAATCAGTAAACGTGATACATCACATAAATAAAAGAAAAGACAAAAACCACATGATCATCTCAATAGATGCAGAAAAAGCATTCGATAAGGTACAGCACCCATTTATGATCAAAACACTCAGCAAAATGGGAATCAATGGGGCATTCCTCAACGTAATAAAGGCCATATATAGAAAACCTACAGCCAATATCATACTCAACGGGCAAAAACTGAAAGCTTTCCCACTAAGATCGGGAACATGACAAGGATATCCGCTCTTACCACTTCTTTTCAACATCGTATTGGAAGTCCTAGCCACAGTGGTCAGACAAGAGAAAGAGATAAAAGGCATCCAAATAGGAAAGCAGGAAGTAAAGCTATCATTGTTTGCAGATGACATGATAGTGTACATGGAGAACCCTGTAGACTCTACCAAAAAACTCCTCAACCTAATAAGTGAATTTGGCAAAACAGCAGGATACAAAATCAATATTCAGAAATCAAAGGCATTTTTGTACACCAGCAATGCAATAGAAGAAGTAGAAATCAGAAAAAAAAATACCATTCGATATCCCACTCTTGGGATGGAATGACTGATAATATACACAAACCTGGTTCTCTAAAGTTCTGTGAAAAATTTGTTCCCTTTGGACCAGCACCCAGCAAACATTCCAACAGAAAGTGGGTCTCAGGCATAAAACTGGGACTGGATATTAAACCGCCATCATTCTCATCGCCACCATTT
The DNA here is from genome assembly GCF_021234165.1 of Pteronotus mesoamericanus. NCBI lineage: Eukaryota > Metazoa > Chordata > Mammalia > Chiroptera > Mormoopidae > Pteronotus > Pteronotus mesoamericanus. Next base: position 3,646,310 of record NW_026555304.1, read on the forward strand.
TTCTATCATAAACATCAGGAGAGTTTCTGGATGCAAACTCCAGGCATATGGCAAGCAGCTGAATAAACACCCATTGTGAATCACTGCGTAGGACAAGCTTCCTGTGGAAGCCTGATGAGCCCAGCGTGTGCAAAGCACTCATATAGGGAAGCTTCTTCCTGGCCTTCCCAGTGGCACTGGGGGCACAGGCCTCCCATCCACTCCCCTTATGCACACACCTGGGTCTTGGCTTTGTTGGTGGCAGAATGCGAAATATCTGAGGTGCTTTCCAGATCAGTCTGAATGTTTTCCAGTTAAGCTTTTTGTATGTGTGCAGCTCCTTTTCATGGAAAGTATTCTAAAACATATTGGCCAGATCTGTGCCTTATCAGTATATATCCATCTTAACCCTTTCTTGATGATTCAGTTATTTTTTTTATGAATGTCAGATACAGTAATATGTAAAACTTTCAATTGCTGTTGAGATGTCTTTTTTTCTTAATCCTTACCCAAGGATATATTTATTGATTTTAGAGGGGGTGAGGAGAAAGAGAAACATCTATCGGTTGCCTCCCATACACACCCTGACTGAGGATCAAACCCACACCTTTTGATGTACTGATAACACTCCAACCAACTGAGCCACCAGCCAGGACTAGATGTGCTAATCTTATATTAAGTGACCTGAGGCCCACTTTGCATTTAGAGTTGTATCATTTTTCACAACTTTCTGTCTTCCCTCTCAAAGCCACCCGTGCACTTCTATTGATGAGACCCTCTATTTGTGTTTGGGTGCTCAGCCATTAGCTGCTTTCTTCCTGTGGCTGTACTCTGAACATATTTGAGGTGACCAGGCAAATGAACAAAGCTGGACAAACAGGGTAATATTATTCACTTGTGTGAAGGGAAACTGGCCACACAATCCCTGCAAAAGCTCTCTAGAAACACATACTGAATGCCAGACCTTTTCCTAATGTCAGCATTTCTACTTTTGGTGTTTAAAAAAAAAAAAAAAGAGAGAGAGAGAAGGAAAGAAAACTAAGGAGAGTACGATTTATTTCTTAGTGAAAGCTTCTAATCTAAACCCTCCTTTTGCTCATGGGGGTAAGGCCTGGAGAGGCTGTGAGGTCTGCTTGGGGTCTGGGCCTGCAGCCAACCTGTGCTGCCCTAGGCCCCATGCTGGAGCCAGCCCAGGCCACATGCTGCAGTGGCTCAGCCTGAAGGTGACACAGCCACATCCACACATTCTCTTCTGCATTCTTCATACAGTTGTTACTCATTTAGAAGAGCTTGAGGTTTAAAAGCCAACCAGCACTTTCCATTTAAAACACTTAGGTATAAATTTTCCAACAAAAACTGTTCTGCTGAAATTAGAAATTGTCTATAAGCTTAAACCAGGCGCACCCAGAATTTGGTCAGAACAGCTTCATGTTTGGGTATGTTCTTGGCCCGTCAGCGTCTTTCACACACAGAGGTCTGGGAGCACTGGTCTCACATGCTGGGAACAAGTTCACTGATATGTGGGCTGGTCCTTAAAAAGCGGTGACCCATCTTTCTCCCCACTAGACCTCATTTGACAGAGCTGATTCAGTCCACCAAATACCTGCAGCCTCAGGAAGGCCCATCCTCTGAAGCCCGCAGGTTCTGCACACCCCCAGTTTAGCCCTGCCCCTTGTCTCAGGGTTCTCTGACTTCTAGACTGAGTGTTTCTCAGATGACATTGTACCTCACTGTCCTTCCTTGAAGACTGGAGTGGCCACAGTAGCTGGGTTTGGGTTTGGAACATAGTGGGACTCACATCTGACTTTAGCATCAGCCCAGGTGGCCATTTCTGCATCAAGAGTTGTAAGAAGAGAGAAATGTGTCTTTCAAAAGCTGATCCTAGGAACTCGAAGTCTCACTGTGAAGCCTACTCTAATGGTCTCTCTTATATCACCCCCAAACCCACAATCCATTCTCTCAAGAGCAGGCAAAAAGACAAGTGACTCTATCCATGGGAAACAGTCTGTTCAGATCCCTGCAAAACTTTGTTGTGCTAATGACCTGCAAGTCAAGTCTAAATTAAGGTGTCAGGCCCTGACTGATGTGACTCAGTGGGTTTGGCGTTATTCCTCAAACCAAAAGGTTGACAATTCCATTCCCGGTCAGGGCACATGCCTGCGTGGCAGGCCAGGTTCCCAGTTGGGGGTGTGCGAGAGGCAGTCAATCAATGTTTCTCTCACACATCAATGTTTATCTCCCTCCCCACCCTCTAAAAATAAAAAAATAAAATATATTTTTAAAAAGTAAAATAAAAAGAAATGTGGTGTCAGGTCTGATATACAGGGTGGGACAAAGTAGATTTACAGTTGTTCATGTAGAAAACAATACAATAATAAATAATAGTACAAGAGTAAACTCTGTGTTTCTTATACAACTGTAAACCTACATTTGCCCCACCCTGGGTCTACTGTGAATAGTAGGAAGTATAGACATTTCCAGAATTATTGCATTACCTGGCTAGGTGGGGGGAGCCAACTCTACCTTAAAGAGTTTGCAAGCCTAGAAATTTGTGAAATTCCACTTCATTTCCCAGTTTTAGAGTATATTTTTAACTCTTAAATGGGACACAGCCTTACCATGAGGCTTACTTTTTGCAGAGCCTGCTCCCCAGAACCCCATTTCCCAGAATAGCCAGAACTGTGCCCGTTGAGGGAGACAACCAGGTCGATGGTAGGCTCTGGGAGGCCCTGCACTATGTAGGAGCCATCTGCCCACAGTTATCAACAGGCAGGCCAGGGTGATGTGGTGTCAAGTGTGAGGACATACAGGGTAGGAGCACCCACTGTAGGTAGAGGAGGGGGCAGCCCACATGCATTAGCTTTTAAAATTGAATGCTAATAGTTGCCTTACAGCGAGGAAGCTGGCACACTATACCTCACCTCAGTTATCAGGGTCAAAATCACCTGGGTAAGTCAGCTGGACTCTCTGTCCTAAGGGACACTGCACAGCATGCCTGACTGGCCTCCTCAAGGGCAGACAGAAAGGCTACCTCAGATCTGAGGGGACTTAAGGAGGCACGACAGCCAAATGCAGGACCTTGCACGGACAAATTGGTGAAATCAGAATGAAGTTGTTCTGTAACATGTTAACATTGGAGAGTTGACAGTGTGGCAGTTTGGGGGCCTTGTGGCAGTGGAAAGATCTAGAACAGCACTGAAGGCAGGAGTGTGAGTGGCTGTGGCCAGGGCATGATGATGCCCTGTGTTGGACAAGCGATTGGCACATCAGAAACTTAGACTTTCAGGGAATGTGAAAGACACATTGAAAGGGTTGCTTGCTTCTCCCCAGTCCTCTGGGTCAGTGTGCCTGTGCCCTACAGATTGCTCTATGAAAAAAATATAATAAGGGGGCTTCTGATCAAGATGGTGGCATAGGTGAACATGGTATTTTTGCATTCTCCCACAGCCGTATCAAAATTGCAACCAAACTATAAAACATTTAGAACTGCCTAACATCTGGCCGAATGAAAGTCCTATAACTAGGGAATTAAAGCAGCTACATCAAGACTCGTAGGAGGGGTGGAGATGTGGAATAGGCTGGACCCACACCCATGTGTGTAGGATAAAAATTGGGAGGGATACCTTGGCTGCAGAGGTTCCCCCGCTGAGGAGTAGGGGTTCCCAGCCCCATACCTGGTCCCCAGCCCAAGGTTCCAGTGCCAGCAAGAGAAGTCCCCATAACTTCTGGCTGTAAAAACCAGTGGGGATAGAGGCTGAGGGAATTCCAGGTATTCCCCTTAAAGGGCCCATGCATAGACTTACTGGGAATCACTCCCTCTGAGCTCCAATACCGGGGCAGTAACTTGAAAGGCACCAGAGGCACACAGGGAGGAAATGAATTGCCTGGCATCAGTGTGAGAACTTTCTCCCAGGCAGAAGTGCTGGCAGAGGCCATAGTTCTTTGATGAGCCTTCCACCTACAGAGACAACAGGTGGGCACCATATCTGAGTCTCCGTGAACCTTACTCACACTGTTTGCTTCACCCTGGTGACTTACTGAGGCCTGACCCAACTTTCAGGCCCACCCAAGTTGTTCCAGTCACTTTTCCTTACCAATGGCTTGTCTTGATCCATACTTAAGACTTTACTAAAATCTCTCAAACAAGCAGCATCTGTCCTCAGTGAGCCTTGTACCTCTCACTAAGTGGCCCAGAGTCTGGCCCTAGCAACAGGCAGCCTTTGTTCACAGCTTAGACTCACCTGGGCATGTCCAAGTCCAATACAAGTAGCAGCCATCTGCAGGTTGCTTTGTAGCTTACGTCAGGTGGCCCTGGACACAGGTGATGGCTCACCTTGGACATTCCAACAGCAATCAAGGCTCAACTACAAGAGGAGGGTGTACACAGCCCACACAGTTGGAGCATCCTGAGTACACGGCTTGGGTGATAGGAAAGGCTGTGCCACTGGGCCCTACAGGACACCTACCACATTAAGCCATTTTACCACAACTGGGAGACATAGCAACTCTACCTAATACATAGAAACAAAAACAGAGAGACTGTGAAAATGAGGAGACAAAGAAACGTGGCCCAAATGAAAGAAGAGAATAAAACTCCAGAAAAAGAACTAAACAAAATGGAGATAAGCAATCTACTAGATGCAGAGTTCAAAACACTTGTTATAAGGATGCTCAAGGAAATTTGTGAGGACCTCAACAAAATAAAAAAGATCCAGTCAGAAATGAATGGTAAACTGATTGAAATAAAGAACAATTTATAGGAAATCAACAGATTGGATGATGATGAGAGGAGAATCAAATTGGTGATTTGGAATATAAGAAAGCAAAAAAACATCCAATCAGAACAGCTAGAAGAAAAAAGAATTTTTAAAAAATGAGGATAGTGTAAGGAGCCTCTGGGACAACTTCATGTGTACCGACATTTGCATCATTGGGGAGCTAGAAGGAGAGAGAGAGCAAGAAATTGAAAAGCTATTTGAAAAAATGACAGAAAACTTCCCTACCTTGGTGAAGGAAATAGACATACAAGTCCAAGAAGTGCAGAGCTCTTAAACAAGAGAAAAGCAGTTAGTTTCCTACCAGGGAGACTCCCTAATACTGTCAACTGATTTCTCCAAAGAAACTTTGCAGGCTAGAAGGGGTTGACAAGAAATATTCAAAGTGATGAAAAGCAAGGACCGACACCCAAGATTACTCTCACCAGCAAAGCTATCATTTAGAATTGAAGGACATATAAAGAGCTTCCCAGAGAAGAAAAAGCTAAAGGAGTTCATCACTACCAAACCAGCATCATATGAACTGTTAAAGGTCTTTAAAAAGACAAAAAAAAAAAATCTTAATAAAATGGCAATAAATACATATCAACAACTGAATCTAAAAACCAAACAGGCAGAACAGAAACAGACTTATAGAAACAGAGAAAATTTTGACAATTGCCAAATGGAAGGGGAATTGGGAGTGCAAAGGTAAAGGGATTAAGAATTACAGATTGGTTTTTAAAAAATAATTATGGGGATATAAACTACAGCATAGAGAATACAGTCAATAATATCCTAATAACTATGTACAGTGTCAGATGGGTGTGAGATTTTTTGGGTGATCACTTAGTAAGTTATATTATGTCTAATCACTGGGGTGTACACCTGAAACTAATATTATATTGTTGCCAACTGTAATTGAAAAATAAAGAATGACTTTAAAACTAGTAAGTTTTCTTCTTCTCACAGGAAAAGTACCCAGAGTCTGTGCACCTCTTGGAGGGGGCTTCCTCCAGCTACATGGGGATCCAGAGCACCAGCCAGCCAGGGTGAGTGCAAGTGCCCCATGGCACCCTGTACCTTCCTTGCTGGCCAAGTCCCTCCCCAGCAATCACATGGTGGTTTCCTGTTAAAAACAAGGATTATAATTAGTAGAGGACAAATGTAAACTATCTGACATGTCGAGAAATGTCTGTGAATTCATAACAGATAGGTAGCTGATGGTAGGAAAATAGGAAGAAGGCCTTGCTGGGTGAAGGAGGAGTGCAGTGTGGGGATGGTAAACCACAGCTGGATGAGCAAAAGTTCAGCAGGTGCTGGTTTCACTGCAGGGGCCCTTAGGGCACCAAGGAGGGGAGGCCTAGAAGTGGTGGAGTTATTTTGTTCAACTTATTCTAGAAAGTTCAGGAGGCAGCAAGTGCTGACAGAGGGAGGGAGGGATGGAGGGATGGGGGTCTCTTCTCTGCTGTTATGGACACTTGTGAGTGTGCACATAAATGTACTTTGATAACTTGCATAGTAGTGCTTAGAGATGTTTGATTTTGTTTTCAAGTCTTAAACTGGTGTCATAATTATGTAGGCTTCTGGGACTTGCCTTTTAGTAGTAAAATATTTTCCAGATTCACCTCTGGTGACACATGTAGCTATAGACCATTCATTTTCAGTAATAATACTCTACTAGGCATATATATATTTTTCTGTATTCTTCAGGTGTTGAGCATTTGGGTTATTCATCAACAAGCTTCTCTTGGACATATATCTAGAAATGCACTTCCTAGTTACAGAGTAGGTTCAGCTTTCTGCTACTGCCAAATTCTATGCAAAGTAGTTTATCAATTTGTATTTCTCATAGGAAATTTTAAGTTCCTGTTACTATCATGTACTTCATTTATACTGTCACCCTAATATTGTCTTTGTTTCCATTTTCCTGTTTGTTCATGATGATGAACATGTATTCATGACTAACCAACATATATACTCTTCATCTGTGGATGGAAGTCTTTAGGAACAGGGTCAACGGAGCACAGCCCCAGGATGGTCAAAGGAGAACAGAGTTCCTGCCTGAGTGGGTGTCCCTCTTCCCACTGCATAGAGCATAGAGCTTTTTGTTTGTTCGTTCGTTTGCTTTTTTCCTGAGAGAGATCTGTGCCACTTACTTAAGCATCCGCTGGTTGATTCTCTTTTAAAATTATATTTTGTTGATTGTGCTATTACAGTTGTCCCAGTTTTTCCCCCTTTGCCCTCCTCCACCCAGCACCACCCCGCTCCCTCAGGCAATCCCCACAGCTTTGTTCAGGTCCATGGGTCATGCACGTAATTTCTTTGGCTTCTCCATTTCCTATATTGTACTCTACATCACCATGACTATTCTGTAGTACCAATTTGTGCTTTTTAATCCATTCAGCTTTTCACCTGTTCCTCCAATTCCTCAACCCATCTGGCTGCCATCGCCCATTCTCTGTATCTAGGATTCTGTTTCTGTTTTGCTTGTTTGGTTTTTAGATTCAATTGTTGATAGATATGTATTTATTGCCATTTTATTGTTCATAGTTTTGATCTCTTTTTCTTAAATAAGGCCCTTTAATATTTCATATATAATGGTTTGGTGACGATGAACTCCTTTAAAAGCTTCTTCCTGTTTAGGAAGCTCTTTATCCTCCCTTGGATTCTAAATGATAGCTTTACTGGGTATAGTAATCTTGGGTGTAGGTCCTTGCTTTTTATCCCTTTGAATATTTCTTGCTAATCCCTTCTAGCCTGCAAAGTTTCTTTTGAGAAATCAGCTGACAGTCTTATGGGAACTCCCTTGTAGAGTACTACCTGCTTTTCTATTGCTGCTTTTGAGATTTTCTGTGTTTAACATTTGGCCTTATTTTGATGTGTCTTGGTGTTGGTCTCTGTGCATCCATCTTGACTGGGACTCTGTGCCTCCTGGACTTTTATGTCTGTTTCCTTCCCCAAGATAAGGAAGTTTTCTGTCACTGTTTTTTCAAATAGACTTCTAATTTCTTGCTCTTTCTCTGCTCCTGCCACCCCAATGAGGTGAATGTTGGTACACTTGATGTTGTCCAGAGTCCTTATACTGTCTTCAACTTTTTTTTTAATTCTTTTCCTTGCTGTTCTGATTAGTTGTTTTTCACTTCTTTATGTTCCAAAACATTGATTTGATTCTCGGCTTCATCCACTCTACTGTTGATTTCCGGTCAATTGTTCTTTAAGTAATGTACCCTTAGTTTCTGACTAGATCTTTTTTATTTCCTTGAGCATCCTTATAACAAGTGTTTTGAACTCTGCATCTAGTAGATTGCTTGTTTCCATTTTGTTTAGTTCTTTTTCAGTTTTATTCTATTCTTTCATTTGGGCCATGTTTGTCTCCTCATTTTGAGAGCATCTCTGTTTTTGTTTCAGTGTATTACAAAGAGCTGCTATGACTCCATATCTTGGTAGCATGGCCTAATGCAGTAGGTGCCCTGTGGGCCCCAGTGGCACAGCCTCTCCTATTACCCAAGCTGAGTACTTGAGGTGTGCACACCATGTAGTTTGAGCACACCCTCCTCTTGTAGTTGAGCCTTGATTGCTGTTGGCAGGTCAATGGAAGGGATTTTTACCCAGGCCAGTCAGCTGCAAGGGCTGGCTATGACCACTAACCACCAACCTCTACTCTCCGTGAAGTATCAGCTGTGCAACAGCCCACTCCACAGAGCAGGGCTTCAAGACTTACTTCAGCAGGGCTCTGGGGTATGCTTGTGTTCTGTCTGGGGCCACTTGGCATAAGCTATAAAGCAATCTGCATTTGGCTGCTTCTTGTGCCCTAGTGAGGGCAGACTGTGAACTAAGGCTAGCTGCTGCTAGTGCCAGGCCTGAGGCCACTTAGCAAGGTATGGGGGCTCACTGAGGTCAGCTGCTGTTTGAGGACTTAGAAATATCAGATGCATGTGCAAGACAAGTCATTTTTATGGAAAAGCCATCGTTAACCATTTGGGTGGCCCTGTAAGTTTGGTGGGGCAGAGAATCACCAGGGCCGGGTAAACAGTGGAGACTCCAGGTTGATGGAGTCTTATATACGGTGCTGTGCTCTGTGGCTCTGTGCGGGGCAGGCGCAGAAGACGAACCGTGGACTCTGCAGTTTCTTCTTGGAGAAAGCTGCCCCCAGCTCTCGCCCTGATGCCAGTCACTTCAATTTCTACCCATATGCCACTGGTACCTTTCAAGCTGCTGCCCTGGTGCTGCATTCAGTGGGAATGAGTCTCACTAAATCCATGTGCGGACCCTTTAAGAGGGACTGGCTAGGAATCCAGCAGTTTCTTCTGCCGAGGCAATCTCCACTGGTTTTTACAGCCAGAAGCCACAGGGACTTACCTTTCCAGCACTGGAACCCTGGACTAGGGGGTGTCTAGTGTGGGGCTGGGACCACAAGCTCCAGGGATCTTCCTCCTGCTTTTTATCTGCCACACGTGGGTGTGGGACCAGCCTGTTCCACATCTCAGCATCCCTACCCCTCCTATCAGACTGGATGGATGGACATGGTTTCTTTAATTCCATCGTTGCAAGACCTCCATTCCCTCAATTTCTGCTGGTTCTGAGTGATGGTTGTTCTATAGTTTAGTTGTAATTTTGATGTGGTTGTGTGAGGGGGGAGCCGTGTTTACCTAGGTCACCATCTTGGAGGTACATGAATGGGGCCAGAACACAGAAAGGTGTCTGTCACACTGTAATCAAAGATGTGGGCTTAAAGCCAGGAACGGGAGGGGGGAAAAAGGATGTCAATCAACTTCTATTCATCCACATGGCCTTAAGAACTCTTGTCCTTGCACATGGAACCATCTCCTGGAAACTTCCTGGGCGAAACCACAGCCCCCAGGTCTGCGAAGACAGTGGCACCACCAGCTTATACATAACTTGACAGCCCTGCAACCCCCCTTCTCAGGGGAAGAGCCTCACAGTCCCTACGCCATCTTGCCAAGCTGGTCCTCAGGGTCTGCTCCAACCAGACTGGCCTGAACAGAGGGGCCGGCCACAAGCCCTATGCCAGAACAGCCACAGTGACTGTCTCACCTGTACACCCACAGACACAGCCAGTATCCCATTGGTTGATTCCTGTATGTGCTCTGACCAGGGATTGAACCCTCAACCTTGGTGCATCAGGACAATGCTCCAACCAACGGAACCACCAGGCAAGGGGTAGAATTCACTCTTTTAACCAGGTTTTACAGGCACTTAGTGATGAATCTTACCTTTTTCAGCTTTGAATTAGTCATCATTTGGAGGATACAAATAGATGAAGAAGGGAAGGTTTTGCCGAAGCTGGATCTTCTCACTAAAGTGCCACAGCAAGGTATGGAAGGGTCCCATGAGGGTATTCTGGTGACTTCTTAATATGCACCTACTTATTTCATCTAGTTTTACATGACAATCAAAAATTGGAAATCTCATTATTGTACTCTTTACATCAGTTTTTAAAATACTTTTATCAATAATCACTAAAAAGGCACAAACAGGGTGATTGCTCCCCCAAGGCTCTCCTGGGCTGAGTGCACAAGGGGGATGTTCTCTCTCTGCCTCCGGCATGCAGTGAGCTGCATTCACAGCCATGACACAGGCTGGCCACTTGGTGAGGCAGAAAGGGTCTAGATGAAGTTTCTTACCCAGTTTTTTTTCTTTACAGCCCTGGAGTTGGACCAGAAGGGAGTAATAGAAACTGCTCCTCTCAGCTTCCGAACCCTGCTGGGCGCACTAGGCATTGAAGTGGCTTTAGAAAGCCTAATAAGAACACTCTGCACAGAGGAAAACCACTAGTTCGCAAACAGTAACACCTAGGAGTCAGATGCTGCACCAGGAAGCATGTGATTTTATTGAATATAAACATTTGTTGTTTTCCACTTAGAAACCGTACCCTTAGACCTTGTCTGTGCAGTTATGACACATTATATATAAACTGTCAGGACATGAAAAAATAAATACAGCTATTTAAATACAAAATGCCAAACACTGATCTGCGGGGAGCAGCTGTGTACCCCTCCCACACCCAGCCTGAGGGCAGAGGCAGCCACCCACCCTCTGAGGCTCTTGAAGCCTCATTGTTTAGACACTCCCCAGATACCCTGGGGGAGGTGCACCACCCTCCTCGCCTCCCTGCTCTGGAAAGCAGCACTTGGAGGCATCTACAGCACCTCTCAGCAAGTCCTCTGATACTCACTCTTTTTGGTCATCCACAAGAAAGTGGAACCGTGGAGCTTAAAAAAATGCAGTGAGACAGCAAAGACTGCATTGTCCCTTCACATGGAACATCAGTACCTGTTCCTCCACACAGAAGAAACTGGGTTTTCATTTAAGTCCTCCAGAGTCTAAGTGCTGCACTGACCCCAGTCACCCATTTACAATGTTAGAACTAGTGAGAAGAGTGTTTCAATCAAATGAATGCCACAGTCAGGTAAGAAGAGGCTATGGTGGCGTCAAGAGAGCAAAGGGTTGGAACAAGACCTTCTAGCAGGGGCTGTTCATCTGTATCCTCTTCCCCCAAGTTTCAGACTGCTCAGTCCAGCCAGTGCAGACCACCAGGAGGCTGCCCAGCTCACCTTCTCAAGAGGCTGGGGTTCCCAAGCTCCATGCACAGGGACCCAGGGTCCTATGAAGATGGTGATGCCAGGCAAGATTGTGTGCCATGATCACATTCCAGCCAATCCCTCCCCTGTCCCACGCCAGCGACAAGAAAAAACCTCCAGCCAAAACAACACTGACAGCTGCTTCCCTCCCCATACTCTGTGATTTGCATGAGAACACAGCTCCACTCAAGTACCCAGAGGTGGAGTCTCCAAAGCCTCTGTACCCCAACACACTGACATAGACATGAGACATGTCATTTGAGTATCTTTTTAACAATTTGAGTTTAGAAGTAAGAAGTAAATGTTAGGAAAGAATTAAAGAATAAATTCTAGAAAAACTTTCTTAATTCAAATGAGTGTAATTCTCAAGTGATCAGAAAAGGTCTCCCACAAAAATTTACAATCAAAATATTCTTCTTATTTTCATGTAGTATTTTCATATAATTACATGGCTTCACTAATATTATTATATTACAATAAGCCTTCATTAATCCCCAAAATGATATAAATAATGTGTATAACCTACCATAGAATAAAAAACTGAAGCCAAGATTCCCAACAGTTTCATAGCAGCCAGGCACACTTTTGGTGAACCTAACACAAACCCTCTTGGTGCCAGCCAGGAGTCGCCCATCTTGTCAGGAGTCCTGACAGGGAGGTGGCCCAGCACACCACTTGAGGCTGCAAACAGCACATATCTCAGTGAAACCAGAGGAAAAACAAGTACAGAGAGGATGAGAACTCAAGACATCACTGGCTCTGGCAGAATTGGCTGAGGTTCCCCAAACACCCACAATTGCCATGAACACAGAGCTGCCCCAAGCTCAGCAGCTCCATGTTACAGATCTGCTTCCAGCTTCCACAGCAGCAACTTCAGGTGAGAAAGAATTCCTTGTCTCCCCTAAAGCTAAAGACAAAATCACTCAGAAAGAAAAAAAAAATGAAAGTCAACGCTCACATGAGTGGTGTTTGCCCATGACCTGAGTCCCACGGTCCTCGTTGCTCCTGCACAGAATGGTGGAGGCAGCACCTCCACAGGGACCCTGAGTCCCCAGTGCTCAGAACTGACATCTATACCAAGAACACATCACTTTGCAGCAGGGAATCCCCAAGCCTGTGATGACGTGTGGCTTGCATTAAAAAGTGACCAAGAAACTCAGGTGGGAAAGTTCCAGTAGTATCCCTGTTTTCTTAAGTTTCTTAAAAGTCCAAATTGTAAGATATATATGACAATTCAAGTTTTCTATGTTAGGAGTCTTGTAGAAGATCCAAATCTCGGGTTTCAAAATAAGGCCTTTTGCATTAGAGATTAGACATGACCCTTCGGTGGAAAGGAAAAACTGTCCAGAGGGGCTTTCTGGGACACAGATGCTACAGGTCTCACATCTCACCTTCCTTGTCCTGGAAGGTGTTTCTTCCATTTTGTGTCTCGCAGACGCAGTCCCGCCTGAACAATGGTTAAAAAGCAAAAACATTCACAGCCAAAGTCACCCAACACAAGAGGAAAGAGCTCTATCGTTCAACCTTCACATTCTATGTTCAAGTTTCAATGACATCACAGGAAAAAAGTTAGACTTTATGGAGAACTAAGGTACAATCTTCACTTTCCTTGAACCTAGGTGACATCATGGTGGTGTCTTTGGCATGTACAGTCTTTGAGTAGTAGCTGACTATCTTGCCATCCAGTTTGTACTGATGAGGGATACTCTCGTAGGGTTTAAGGTCGAGATCCAATACAGACACGGAGAAGGCAAACCGGGATCTTGATGAAGGGACGATGGGCCTTTGATCAGAGCTGAAAGTAAAAAAAAAAAATTTCAGCCTTCCCAATTCCTCTGATCCTAGCTCACAAGTAGCCCATTCTGTACATCTACATACATCCAATCTCCATCTGTCAGCTGTGAGCACCAGCGTTTAAAGCTTCTACCAGACTGGTGCCTGCTCTGAAACACCAGGTAAGAGAGGATTAAAGTACAGAAAGATGAAAAACCAATTATCTTGGATACTTGTGACATTCCGCATATCCCAGTGTTAAAAGTAAATGCTGAAAAAGATACTGCATTATGGGCCAAGTATTACAAAACCTAAGAAAAAGTAGAAAGTTGATCTGGCCATTCAACAACCAAATGTATAAAATGTCGAGAACAGACTTTTCATACACACCTCCCCCGTGTCTAGTTTCATGTTTTATTCTCAAACTGTATCTGCAGTGTTTTGTATTTTGTTTCTTGGGGCTTAGTTGTGTGGTTCTTCTAAATAGCAGAAGAATCATATGTTTGTAACAAATATGTGAACATTTACTTGTGCTTAAAAACACTGAGACTAATTCTGAATTCTAAACCTGTCAGCATGCTCAGTGCACAGTCTGGGTCCAGGTGACTGGTCACATGCATTGGATGAGCTCAGTGCAGCTGAAGGGAAGTAGTCAAGAGTCCTCACTTCCCCATGCTTAACTACTATTTAGAAATCACTAAAAAACAAAACAAAACAAAAACAAGTCAAACAAACAAAACACCAATTTCAAAAGTTTCTGCCTGGGAGAAGGAAGGCCAAACAACCTTGTTCCTGTACTGATGACTCTAATCAAGGCTTAGACTCTCACTTCATTCCTGCTCTGAAATACAGCCAACAAGAAAAACAAACCATGGGTCAGCAGCTGGGTTCCTAGTGACTCCCTTCTGAAGAGCAGAGGAACAGATTTGCAAATTAAGGTCTTGCATCAAAGTCTCCCCTCAGGGCCTGAGCTGAGCTTGGGACAGTCCACGTCTCCAGCCCTCAACAGGGCTACACATTTTAGAGGATACCTCAGTTTCTCACTTCAGAACCAGCACCCAACAAGATAAAGTGAATCCATCACAAACACCTGATGGAAGCATGGCCAGAGGGCCATCCCTACGAAAAGTCTGTCTTTCAACCAGAAGCTCCTCATGAGCCCAGTATATGGCCCCTGACACCTAAACACTGTACCACCCCTGGGGCTGAGACTGGTGCCCATGTGTTTCAGAACTTCCTGAACTCCCATCCTGGCTTCTATTTTAATGTGTCGGGGTTTTTTTTTTTAGGGTACTGGGGCCCTGGGCCCTCAGCCCCTCACATTTCTGTATCCCAACTGCATCCTTGCTTCAGGCAAGGCAGTAGATCATAACATCTGTGTGGTTTTCTCTCATCCAACATCACTAGCTTAATCCAGCAAATGGATTCCTCATAATTAAGCACCAGGGGCATTTGGTGGGGGGAGTGGATAACAGGAGTTTTCACCTAAATAGACTTTTTTAAATTTAATTTATACCCTATAAATGGCCCTCCGTGTTTCCTATGAAAAAATGGGCAGCTGGCAGCCAATGACAAGCTCACATTGACCCAATAACATTTGTCAGAAAAATGCAGAACATTCCACAAATACTGTGTGTAGCATTTTGCACCCTGAAGACAAATGCTGAAGATGCCATCTATTTACTAAGAGATTATCAGGTTCATCCTGAATTCCTAAAAAATGATGGATGACAACATGGTGTCTAAGGAGAGAGTCTGCAAACAGGCAGAATAATGCACGTGTTGTTTTAAAGGCTTCAAAATGACTCTGAATGTGGCATTTCAGGGCACTTCGGGACCTGGTAGAGGAAGAGGAACAGGCCCATGGGAACCTACACCTTCTCAGGCCTCAGAGCCTTGACAGGAGCTTGGGGCTTTCTTTGAAAGAAAGGAACTTGCACCACACTATCCAAATAGCTTCTAAGTCCTTAAGGTATTTTCTTAGAAAATGATAATCTTTATTTAATAGAACACTCTTTTAAAATTATTCTCCATAAATATCTTTTTAACTGAATTACAACCTTGTAAAGAACAAGAATTAGTAAGTGGTATGATACCAAGCAGGCCTTGGAGATCAGCCTCTGGATAAATGTGATCCTGCATGGGCTCTCTAAATATGGGGAAACCAACTCTTGTCAATCCACAAAATCCTGTTAGACCAGACATGCAACGCGGGAAGTGGGCACCTCACCTTTCGTCCTGAAGACAAGGGGAGAGTGCGATCATGATGGAGCAGTCCTTTGCAGTCATGGCAACCCGGTACTGCTGAACCTGCAGGGGAAGGAGAGGTCAGCCCTAGGCACCATGCCACCACATGTACACTTCCTCCCAGCGAGGTCTGGGAACCACTCACAGAACCTGGGGGTGGGAAAGCTCTAAATCCAAAAGGTTCCTTAGAGGCCAGCCTGCCCGCTGGCTTCTCACTGCAAGCAGTGTGTGGACCCTGATTCCAGACCCCAGGATTTATCTTCAGCAAGGCAACCGCAGTCTCCCTCAACAGAAAAAGCAGGAAGTTACCCCAGCTACTGCTGTGCTGGCCATACTGACAAGGTTGAGAAACCATCACTATAAACCTCAAGATGGTGGCGCACAGACAACCACCAAAGTCTGCTTAGAGCAGCCTCCAACCTTTTTTGCACCAGGGATCGATTTTGTGGAAGACAATTTTCCCATGGATGGGGCGAGGGACAGGAGTGGAGGAGGAGACAGAAGGCAGGGCACAGGCAGTAAGACCAGTGATGCTTAGAGCTGCCTGCTGCTTACCACCTGCTGTGCAGCCCAGTTCCTAACAGGCAGCCCAATGGGTTGAGGACCCCTGGTTTAGAGCAACAGGACATACCTCATGTTGCAACACACCCCAGAATGTCATGCAGCCACCTGGAATGATGCTACAGACAGCAGAGTCACCAAGCTCTCTGTTCAGTCACTTCATCCCCACAAGACCTCACAGGCAGGCATTGCTAGTATCCTAACTTATGGATGAGGAATCTGAGACACAGAACCACCTATCCCATCTGCATTCTTACGCGGTAACAGGGCTGGACTCAAACGCAGGGTCTTGGCTAAGAAGTTTGTACTCTTACCCATGGGCTACAAGCATGTGTAGATCTGTACCTGCTGGCCTGGAATGGCTTCCACCAGGGCTGCCAACTCAAGCAACATACAGCATAATTTGCAGGATCTTACGCATAAAGCTGTATGTGTGCTCACATGTGTGTTACAGACAGAGAGATCCTAATAGATGGTCCCCTCCGTATGGAATCCAGGGCATTCTTTCCCCTTTCCTCTTTGAAGTTTCCAATATTTCATTTTTTTTTTTTTTATTGAATAGCTTTTAATAAAAATAAACTAGTTACAAAAAAGAAAGTGCCTTAGACTTTATCACTGGTCCCAACATTTGTGTGATGACAGATTCATAACCTCTCTCCCTTTTAGTCATTCCCCCTGTGTCACTCAGCCAGGAGGACCCACCCTGAGAAAACATCCAAGCTTTACTTTTCCCAAAGACAGAACTGTACAGGAAGGAGGGGAAAGAAGCCCAAGTGTAAGTTATCTCAGGCCTACTGACTGCTTTTTTTTTTTTGGTGCCATTTTTTTCTCCCCTTCATTCCCCTCTACCCTGCCCTCCCCACCACCAGCCTTCCTCCCCCCACCCCCCTACTTCATATGCATGGGCTGTACATTTAAGTTCTTTGGCTTCTCCATTTCCTATACTATTCTTAACCTCCCTGTCTATTTTGTACCTATTATTTATGCTTCTTACTCCCTGTACCTTTCCCCACATTTGCCCCCTCTCCACCTCTGATCTCCATTTCTATGATTCTGTTCCTGTTCTAGTTGTTTGCTTAGTTTTTGGGTTTTTTTTTGGGGGGGGGGTTCAGTTGTTGCTAGTTGTGAGTTTGTTGTCATTTTACTGTTCATAGTCCCTTTAACATTTCATATAAGAGCTTGGTGATGATGAACTCCTTTAACTTGACCTTATCTGGGAAGTTCTTTATCTGCCCTCACAGTCTAAATGATAGCTTTGCTGGATAAAGTAATCTTGGATGTAGGTCCTTGCCTTTCGTGACTTTGAATACTTCTTTCTGGCCCCTTCTGTCCTGCAAGGTTTCTTTTGAGAAATCAGCTGATAGTCTTATGGGAACGCCTTTGTAGGTAACTGTCTCCTTTCTTTTGCTGATTTTAAGATCCTCTCCTATCTTTAGTCTTGGGTAACGCAATTATGATGTGTCTTGGTGTGTGTTTCCTTGGGTCCAACTTCTTTGGGACTCTGAACTGCCTGGATCTCCTGGAAGTCTATTTCCTTTGCCAGATTGGGGAAGTTCTCCTTCATTATATTTTGAAATTAGTTTTCAATTTCTTGCTCTTGTTCTTCCTCTCCTCCTTCTGGCACCCCTATGATTCGGATGTTGGAATGTTTAAAGTTGTCTCAGAGGTTTCTAAGCCTCTCTTCTTTTTTTTGAATTCTTGTTTTTTTTCATTCTGTTCTGGTTCTATGTTTATCTCTTCCTTCTATTCTAAATCGTTTATTTGCATTCCAGTTTCCTCCCTTTACTGTTGGTTCCCTGTATATTTTTATTTTACTTTGCATAGCCTTTTTTCCTCCATTTTGCGACAATACTCAGCCATTTCAGTGAGCATCCTGATTACCAGTGTTTTGAACTGTGCATCTGGTAAGTTAGCTATTTCTTCATTACTTAGTTCTATTTTTGGAGCTTGGATGTGTTCTTTCATTTGAGCCATATTTTTTTGTCTCTGCACCTTATTTATTTTTTATTTTTATTTAGAGACAGAAAATGAGAGAGAGAGAGAGAGAGAGAGAGAGAGAGAGAGAAACATCGATCTTCTGTTCCACCTGTACATTGGTTGGTTCTTTTATGTGCCCTGACTGGGGATCAAACTCACAACCTTGGCATAGCAGGATGACATTCTAACCAACTGAGCTACCCAGCCAAAGCTCTGACTGCTCTTCTTTGGGAGTGGAAAAAAACCTTTACAAGTAGAAGAAAAAGGAGCTCTTCTCTTTATATTGTTCATTTAGCTAAGAAATCAGATATTTCACACAGTACATTAAAAATGCAGCCCTTATAATTATGAAGAGATAAATACAAAAAACAGGTATAAAATATTTATTATGTCCTAATCTGCAAGACATAAGTCCCAGAAGCCATAAAAGACTAAAAGATTTGAATACATAAAAAATATTTCATATGACAGTTACTGAAATGGAAATTATTATGACATATAAGAGATGATCAATATGAAGAATAATGTGTTAAATCAATACGGAAAAAGAAAAGTACCCAAGAGAGATATGGACCAAATAAATTGAAATAGCCAATAAATAGATGAAAAGTTGCTCAACCTTATAGTAACCAAAGAAATGTACATTATAATAGTGAAATATTTCCACTCATAAGATAGACAAAATTATAAATATATGTGTTTTTCAGACACAGAATGAAAGGGTGAGACTTACGCATCAAATGATGCTGGACTATATTACAGGGGCCAAGCTAACGCTGAGGTCAAGTAGAAAAAGCTGGACAGAATATTGAAAACATCTGCGTGAAGGCAGAGTAACAAGACCAAGGAGAATTGTTGGACCAAGGGGAAGACAAAGACATTTAGGTCTTTTTTGCCTAGGAAAGGGCAGGGGAGAGCAAGCAACAATTTTGGAAGGTTGTCCAAGGGGCACTTTTAACCAATCTCCAGGGCCCTGGAGACAGTAACCATGACGAACTTTGGGTTAGTAACCAAAATGCTGTATCTTAAAACTGAGTGAGCCAAAAGTTGTCAGGCCTTACCAGGAACTGCAGCTTTGCTTCAATGAGCTCAGCCACCAAAAATGGATTAATATGATCCTAGCTTGCCAATGTATCCTCTGGCCAGAGCAAACCTAAAATTCTCCCTGGAAGAAAATAACATTCTAGGCCTCAAATTATTTCTCAAATAATTTCTCAAATAGTTTCTGATACACAAGCAAAACAAATCCAAGTACAAAACAAGATGACTTGAATGAAGAAAAACCACGACAGTAGAAAGAGACACACATGGACTCCAGCTATTAGAAGTACCAGACATGCATGCTGCTCTGCTCAAAGAATAAAAGACAAAATGGAGAACTTCAAAGAAGAACTGGAGACTATAAAAATGAACTGTTAGAAAATTCCAGAAATAAAAACTATAAAAATCAGTATTGAGAATTCAACAGGTAATTTTAACAGCATATTAGAAAAAACTGAATAGACTCGCTAAACTGGGAGATTAAGTGTGTACATATATTTACACATATATTCACAGTGAAGCATGCAAAGGAAAATGGCTAGAAAACATTGAGGAAAGGACATGAGGCAGAAATAAAAGAGAATGTGTTTAATATACACGTAACTGGAAGAAGAGAAAGAACTGCAGAAACAAAATTTGAAAAAGTTAAGGCCAAAAATATTCCAAAACTGAGGAAAGACATCAAGCCACAGATTCAAGAATGACTTAATACACCCTGGCTGGTGTGGCTCAGTGAACTAAGCACTGGCCTGTGAACCAAATGGTCACTGGTTCGATTCCCAGTCAGGGCACATGCATGGGTTGCAGGCCTGGTCTCCAGTTGGGGGCGTGCAAGAGGCAACCACACATTGATGTTTCTCTCCCTTTGCCTCCCTTCTCTAAAAATAAATAAATAAAAATGTTTTAAAAAAACAATGACTTCATACATATCACCAGAGAGTAACTAAGAATGAATCACCAGCAGACCTACACTAAGGGAATATGAAATGGTTATTTCATTATTTCATAATTTGGTTATTCATTAGAGAAACCAAAATGATCCCAGACATAAGCTCAGAAATGCAGGGCAGAATCAAAGACAATGCAAGAGAAAATATTTGGGTAAATGGACACTGATGGTATAAAACATACATAGCAACAATAGCAACATAAGTCAGGAGTAATAGTAAAATATACGCCAACAATATAGCATTGTTCAAGAAGACAGTAAAGGAACTAAACAATATTAGACTTTAATAAGGCAACTGTTTGCTGCAATCACTAGAATAAAACACTAAAAAAAACAAACAAAAAAACCCAACTCATTAACTTCCAAAGAAACAGAGCACAAAAATGGACTGATTTTAAAAAATCAACCCAAAATACAATAGGAGACAAGAAGAAACCTAAAACAGGAGGGAAAAATTAAAAGGATTAAACCAAGGAATAAGTCCCATTAAATGATAAAGACATAATATCAGAATGGACAGAAAATCAAACCGTATCACAAAGATTAAAAATAAAAGAGCAGGAAAAAATATACAGGTTCAAGTTCTAACCAAAAGAATCTAGAGAAGTTACAGAAATATGAGACAAAGGAAACTTTTAAGGTAAAAAGTATTACTGGAGCTAAAGATACCAAAAATGACAAATGACACTTGAAAATGAAAAATGCAATTTACCAGGAAGATGTAACAATTCCAAATGAAAGGCACCTGATAATATAGCCTCAAAATATGTAAGAAACAAAAAAAAAATTCCATAATCATTATGTAACATTTCAAAACATCCTTTTTATGGTGCAGGCAGAATGGTAAAATCAGTAAGGTTATACACAATCTGAATAACATAATTAATTTGACCTAGTGGGCTAATATAAAACACTGCATCCAACAATTTAAAAAGATGGCTTCTTTTCAAGTATACACAGAAGCATTTTTAAAAAAATGAATAAATCAAGTCACAATAAATTTCAAAGTATAAAAAGCCAATCTCAACAAATTTCAAAGGGCGATATTAAGTATATTCTCTAACTATAATGGAATTTTGCTAGTAATCAATATGAAAAAGATAATTAGAATCACCACTTTTGGTAATTATTTCTCTTCTAAAATACTTCCATGGGTCAAAGAAGAATCCTGATACCAATCAGAGTATATTTGT
The DNA here is from genome assembly GCF_021234165.1 of Pteronotus mesoamericanus. Taxonomy (NCBI): domain Eukaryota; kingdom Metazoa; phylum Chordata; class Mammalia; order Chiroptera; family Mormoopidae; genus Pteronotus; species Pteronotus mesoamericanus. The sequence goes on from NW_026555304.1 coordinate 3,667,389, forward strand.
ATTAAGTGACATTGAAAATTCAGCTTGTGGCATGTAGCTAAAACCATGTTTACAGAAAAATACAGGGTAGGCAAAAGTAGGTTCACAGTTGTGAGCACACAAAACAGAGTTTATTCTTGTAATATTTAATTCCAGTACTATTTTCCGTATGAACAACTATAGACCTACTTTTGTCCACTCTGTATATAGCTTTAACTATATATTTTAGGAAAAAAAGAAGGCCAAAACTTAATTAGGTAATAAGCGTTTCTCATCTGGAAGAAGTTATTTCAGAAAGAACGAATCATCCAAAGAAATTTTCAAAAAGGTAATAATCAAGACTAGAAACTAATGAAATGGAAAATCATACAGTATGAACTATTAAATTAACTTTTACAAAACTAGCAGAAGTTATAAACTCTTGGGGGGATGTACTGAGAAGACAAATATAATACATCAGGGATAAAGGTGTATTTTTTTCAGATGTTATAAAATATTAAAAGATGAGAACATTATGGAAAATAATATGCCAAAATTTTTAAAATTTTACCTAAAACAAAGATTTCTACAAAATACAACTTACCAAAACTGACAAAAGAAAGAAAATCTGAAATTGAGATCAGAATTGCAATTTCCCTACAAAAGACAACTATGAGCCCAGGTGGTTTCATTTGTGATTCTACAAAATACTTAAGGAAAAAATAATAAAAGTTTTACTTCACCTCTTCCAGAGAACAGAACATAATCAGACCCTACTGAAATATTTTATGACAGGCATAATCCTTGATCTCAAGACCTAACAAAAACATTACAAAAACTCTCATCATTCACAAACATTTATGCAAACTCCTAGAAAAATATTAACAAATATAATATAGAAAAAAAACTAATACATCACTACAAATTGTACAATTAGCCCATTAACAGAAAATAAGGGAAAAGTCCTATAATCACCTCAAAAGAAAAAGAAAAGGCATTGATAAAATTATATATTCACTTACGATAAAAAAAAAAAAAAACCCAAAGGAAAACAAACCTCTTAACAAATCAGGCTCTGGCCAGTGTGGCTCAGTTGGCTGGAACATTGGCCCATAAACCGAAAGGTTGCAGGTTCGATTCCTGGTCAGGGTACATACGCAGGTGGCAGGGTCAATTCCCAGCCAGGGCCAGTAGAAGAAGGACACCAATCAATGCTTCTCTCTCTCTCTTTGTCTCTCTCTCTCTCTCTCTCTCTCTGTCTGTCTCTCTACCTTCCTCTCTCTCTAAAAAGCAATGACAAAATGTCCTCGGATGTAAGCAAAAGAAAATAAGTAAAGGTATGAGGGTTGGATAGGAAAAAAAAAAATCAAAATCAGAGACAATATAATCACATATATTGAAAATTTAAAAGAAGCTATAAATAAGTTGTTAGACTTAGTTTAGCAAGGTTGACAAATAAAAGGTCAAAACAGAAAAATCAACTGTTATCTACAACAGTATAAAAATATTTTAAGATACCATTTATACCTAAAACTATCAAATATCTGAGAATAAATCTAATAAAACATAAGACCTCTCTAAAGATGATCATAAAATGGTTTTTTTTTTCAGATTTTAAATACCTCCAAAAAAACTAGAAAGAAAATATCCGTGGTGGAAGACACAATATTGTGCATATGTCACCTCGCATGCATTACTTTAATGTCAAACCAATATAAATCCCAAGTTTTATTGGCTTTTCCTTGTGGAACTGAACAAGCTGATTCTAACAATTACATAGACAAGTAAAACATCAAGAAAGATTAGGCATTTATTAAAGAAGAGACATTCTTGAAGAAGGTAGAATTTATTCTACTAGGTATCAAGACTTGTTATGATTTTATAGTGACCAGGACAATTCCTATGATTCTGGGACAATTCCATATGAAAAATAAAACAGTTCCTCATACTGTACCAAAAATCAATTGCAAATGGATACCCACCAAATATGAAAGATAAAATGATACAGTTTATATAGTACCTATAGGTCTTTAAGGTAAATGAAAGGTAGAGATAGACTTAAAAAGAAAAAAGATGTAATTAAACTACCTTAAAGTTATGAAATTCCCTTTTTTAAATTTTTTTTACTTTTCAATTACAGTTGACATATAAAATATTAGTTTTAAGTGTACAACATAGTGATATGACATTTATGTAACAAAGTAATCACCCCGTAAGTCTAGTACCCACCTAACACCATACATGATTATTACAATATTATTGACTATATTCCCTTTGCTGTGCTTTATATGCCCATGACTATATAACTAGCAATTTGTAATTCTTAATTCCATCCCCTTTTCCATCCATTCCCCAACCACTTTCCCATCTGGCAATCATCAAAATGTTCTATACCTGTGAGCTCATTGTTTTGTTTGTTTATGTTGTTTTTAAGATTCCACATATAAGTGAAATCATATGGTATTTGTCTTTAACTTATTTCACTTGGCATAATATCCCCTAGAACCATCCATGTTGTTGCAAATGGCAAGATGTCACACTTTTTAATGGCTGAATAATATTCCACTGTATATACATATCACATCTTCTTTATCCATTCGTCTATTAATTGTTTCCAACACTTGGTTATTGTAAATAGTGCTGCAATGAACATAATGATGTATGTCTCTTTCAATTAGTGTTTTGAGTTTCTTTGAATAAATACCCAGAAGTGGGATTATTGGGTCCTTCTGTCTCTTATTTATAGCCTTTGGCTCTCTTCCCTTCTTAAAGGGCTCCATTAAGAGAGTAAAACAGCAAGCTACAGAGTGAAAGAAGTTATCTGAAAGAAGTATCTTCCATATATAAAGTACAATGGGCTTCTTTGCAGAATACATAAAGAACTTTCAAATCAATAAGGAAATGGCATCACTAGCCATCAGAGAGTTGCAAATTAAAACCACAATGAGATACCACTTCACATCAGTCAGAATGGCCATCATAACCAAATCAACAAACAAGTGCTAGCAAGGTTGTGGAGAAAATGGAACCCTAGTCCACTGTTGGTGGGAATGCAGACTAGTGCAGCCACTGTGGAAAACAGTTTGGAATTTCCTCAAAAAACTAAAAATGGAACTGCCTTTTGACCTGGCAATTCCTCTGCTGGGATTATACACTAAGAATCCCAAAACACCAATTCAAAAGAACCTACACACCCCAATGTTCATAGCAACACAACTGACAATAGCCAAGAGCTGGAAGCAACCCAAGTGCCCATTAGTACATGAGTGAATCAAAAAACTAATGGTACATTTACACAATGGAATACTAGGCAGCAGAAAGAAAGAAGGAGCTCATACTCTTCGTAACAACATAGATGGATCTGGAGAGCATTATGCTAAGTGAAATAAGCCACGTGGTGAAAGACAAATACCATATGATCTCACCTATAAGTGGAACCTCATCAACAGAACAAGCAAGCAAGCAAAATATAACCAGAGACATTGAAATAAAGAACTGAGAGTAACCAGAGGAGGGGCGAAGGGGATAACGAGGACAAAGGGGAAGGGTAATCAAGGAACATGTGTAAAGGACACATAGACAAAGCCAAAAGGGGGTAGGATCAAGGGTGGGAGGTGGGATAGGAGGGACGGGGGGAGTGATGGGAGGAAAATGGACAAAATTGTACTTGAATAACAATAAAATAAAGTTTAAAAAAAAAAAAGAAATGGCGAACAACCCTACAAGAAACTGGTCAAGCAGTACTTCACAAAAAAGAAAACACCTATAGCCATTAAACATTGAAAAGGTGCTTACTCTCATTACCACAACAAGCCATCAGTACACACTCATCAGAATAGCTGAAGTTAAAAAGACCCACAACCAAGGGACTGAGAGGGTATGGGGCAACAGGAACTACCCTGGTCCATTGTGGGGAATAGAAATATTAAACCTGCTTTGCAATATCTGCTAAAGCTAAATATGCTCAAACCCCTGGCCTAGAAATCCCACTACTAGGAATGCACCACAATGCACCCACTCATGCATCACTTCTCATGCAGAGGTTTTTGGCAAAATGTCATATCACCCAGGTGACTCAGCCCCGCTTCAGTCTAGATTTCGTGCCCTGCGACTTCTGGCTTTTCCCAAAACTAACATCACCTTGGAAAGGGAAGAGATTTCGGACCATCGATGAGATTCAGGAAAATATGACGGGGCAGCTGATGGCAACTGAGAGAACTCTGTGAGGTCCCAGGATGCCTACTTTGAAGGGGACTGAGGCGTCATTGTCCTATGTACAATGTTTCTTGTATCTTGTATCTTCTTCAATAAATGTCTTGATTTTTCATATTACGTGGTTGAAAACCTTTTGGACAGACCGCATATTTCAAGAAGAAAAGAACTAGAAAAAACTTTAGGCCAATAAATTAGACAACTTAGATGAAAGAGACAAATTCCTAAAAAGAAGGAAATTACCAAAACTGACTCAAGAAGAAATAGATAATATGATTAGACTTACAATAACTAAAGAGACTGAGTTGGGCATCAAAACACTACCTACAGAGAAAAGCCCAAACTCAGATGGCTTCACTAGTGAATTCACTAGTGAATATTCTATCAACTATTTAAAGAAGATTAATTATCACTCCTTCTCAAACTCTTCCAAATTTAAAAGAGCCTGGATCACTTTCCAATTCATTTGATAAGGTCAGTATTACCTGATGCTAAAAACAAAAATAGACATCATAAAAAACTGAAAACTACAGATTAATATCTCTTATGAATATAGACACAAAAATCCTCAAGGAAATAATAGCAAATTGCATCCAGCAACATATAAGAAGGATCATATGCATGACCTAGTGGGATTTATCCCAGGAATGCAAGGTTGGTTGTAATATACCAGAATAAATTAATTTAATATACCATATTTATAGAATAAAAACCAAAAACCACATGACAATCTCAATTGATGCAGAAAAGGCATTTGACAAAATCCAATAATCCTTTCATGATAAACACATTCAACAAATTAGGGAGAAAAGGGAATTTCTTCAACCTAATAAAGTATATCTATGAGAAACCCATAGCTAACACCATACATAATGACAAAAGAGTGAACACTATCGCAGTAAGACAAGAACAAATCAGGGATGTCAGATCTTGCCAATTCTATTCAACACTATATACTAAAGGTTCTAGCCAGGGCACTTATGCAAGAAAAACACATAAAAGGCTTGCAATTTGGAAAAGAAGAAGTAAAACTATCTCTATCCACAGATTATTTTCTATGGAAAGAAAATAATCCCAAGCAGTCCACTGAAAAACTATTAGAACCAATAAATTCAGCAAGGTTGAAAGTGATAAGATCAATACGCAAGAACAAATTGCATTTCTATACACTTGCAATGATCAACCTGAAAACACAATTTAGAAAACAATTCCATTTACAACAGCATCAAATAAACCAAAACATTCAGCAACAAACTTAAAGTACAAAATTTATGCTCTGAAAACTATGGGATTGTTGAAAGAAAAACCAAGATCTAACCAAAATGGGAAAGCATCTCATGTTAAAAAATTGGAAGCCTTACTATTGTAAAGATGGCCATACTACCCTGAGCAATCTACAGATTCACCACTATCTCTACCACAATCTCGGCTGGCTTCTTTGTAGAAATTGCCAGGCTGATCCCAAAATTCATATGGAATTAATTATAAGGAACTCTGAAGAGCTAAAACAATCTTAAAAAAAAAGAACAAAGTTGGAGAACTTATACTTCCCAATTTCAAAACTTACTAAAAAGCAAGAGTAAATCAAGACAAGATATGGACATAAGTATAAACATAGATCAGTGGAACACAAGGGTGCCAAGACCATTCAATGTCTCTTCAACAAATGGTACAGGGACAACTGGATATCCACATGCAAAGAATGATGTTGGCTCTCTAATTCAAATCATATATAAAAATTAACTCCAAATAAATAAAAAAACTAAATGTAAGAGCCAAAACCATAAAAATGTTAGAAGAAAATGGAAAAATATTCATCACCTTGGATTTAGCAATGGATTCTGAGATATGACAATGAAAACATGAACAACAATAAGATAAAAATAGATAAATTGGACCTCATCAAAATTAAAAACATTTTTGCATCAAAGGACATTATCAAAAGAGTAAAAAGACAACTGAAAGGATGGAAGAAAAAGTATTTGCAAATCATATATCTGATAAGGGCCTACTATCCACAAAATACAGAATTCTTACAACTCAACAACAAGACAAATTACATAATTAAAAAGTGGGCGAAGGATGTGAAAAGAGTTCTCCAAATAAAGTATAAAAGGGGTAGCAAGCACATAAAAAAAATTGTTTAGTCTTCAGGGAAATGTAAAACCACAATGAGCTACCACTTCACACCCAAAAGGATGACTAAAATCAGAAGAACAGATAACAAGTACTGTCAAAAATATGGAAAAATTGGAACTGTCCTACACTGCCAACAGGAATGTAAGTTATCATTTGATCCAGAAATTCCACTCCTATGCATATGCCCTAGAAAAGTCTATGTCCACACAAAAATCTGTACACAAATATTTACAGCAGCATTATTCACAGTGGCCAAAAAGTGGAAACAACTCAATGCCCAACCAACTGATGAATAAACAAAATTTGTTTTGTATATCTATACAGTGCAATATTATTCAGCCATGAAGTATTGATATATGCTACAGTACAGACAAACCTTGAAAACATTATGCTAAGTCAGAGTCATAAAGGACCATAAATTGAATGATTTCATTTATATGCTATATCTAAAATAGGTAGATAGTGATCGAAAGATTAGTGGTGGCTGAGGGCTGCGGGCAGGGAGTGGGGTGGTGATAAAGGGATTATAGCTAAAGGGTAGGTGACTTCGGTGTTGATGAAAGTGTCCTCATCATTTGGTATGGGGATGGCTGCACATATTTTTGAATCTAGTAAAAACCATTGAATTATACACTTGAAGCAGGTAAATTATATGGTATGTAAATTATACCTCAATAAAGCTGTTATTAAAAAAAGGGAAAATAGGAAAGACCTGAGATGCAAGAATGTTGGATATAAACATGAGCAAACATGGTAGATCTAAACAAACATCTGTATAAAATAATACTGTAAATTGTGATTTTGAAAAAGAACAAGACAAATAGAATTGCAGACAGTAAGTACATGTATGTTGCGAGAAATAACTGAAATTAAAGTATCCGAAATCCTTTTTTTCAAAAAGATTTTACTTAGTTTTAGAGACGTGAAGGGAGGGAGAAAGAGAGGGAGAGAAACATCAATGTGTGTTTGCCTCTCATGTGCCCCCTATGGAGGACTGGCCTGCAACCCAGGCATGTGCCCTAGACTGGGAATCGAACTGGCGACCCTTTGGTTTGCAGGCCAGCACTCAATCCACTGAGCAACACCAGCCAGGGCGGTTTCCCAAACCTTATATTGTTTGTTTGGCCATGGTTGGAGGTTTAGGGGTTAAGTTATTATTTAGCGTTATACTTTAAATCTGCATGGTCAAATTGGACAAATAACCACTAAAATAACATGAACAATGTATAATTTCCAAACTAATAAGAAAAAAATGGAATATAAAAGCTAACAAGCAAAAATGAACAGAGAGGTCAGCAAACTGTGGGGCTGGGAGCCAAATCCAGCCTGCCACCTGTTTTGTAAATAAAGTTTTACTGGAACACAGCTGTGCTCGCTTATGTTTGTTTATGGCTGCTTCTAAGCTACAATGGCCAAGTCAAGTACCTACAACAGAGACCAGATGGCCTACAAAGTCTAAAGCATTTACTATCTGGCCCTTTATAAAGTCTGCTGACTGCCAATACAGAATACTACACGACAAGCAGAAAGCAAGAGTCACCCTGGGCTGCAATTTCCTGAGCATGGAAATAAAGACAATATCCCCTCCTCTCTCATTTCATCAGAGGTACATTAGGTAAACAACCTTTGAGAAAGAACTTTAACAGCCTGTGTCCAAGGAATGTTCTTGACCTACCCTGCCAGCTTCCCACTCCACAGCAGCCCTCTTTTGATTCTAACCACCAGAACCTAACTCCTTAAGACAAAAAGAGGCAGACCCTTATATTCCAAAACTGAGAGATCTCAAACCACGTTACATTAAATTCAAACTGGTGAACAACACATAATGTGGACAGTCCCCCGAATGGTGTGAGTGTGGGTGTGTGGGTATGTGCTTGTACGTGAGAAGTTCTAAAAACATACACTCCATACTGTTAGCCATGCATATCTATTGCCTGGGTAGGAATATGGCCACATTTTATACAATATACTCACTGCTTGCATCTTTTCATCAAATGGTTTGTTTAGAGATAAGTGTAAGTTCACGTGCACTTGAAAGAAATAAAGAAGAGATCCCAAATACCCTTTACCCGGCCTCCCCCAATGGTGACATCTTGCAGAGCTGTATAATACACTATCATGGCCAGGAGAGTGACATCGATACATTCCACAGTTTTATCCCAATCTCCAAAGTTTTACATGTATTCCTGTGTTTGTGTATTTTACCACACATGTAGAACAGTGCATACACCACCACAGTCAAGTTACATACAGAGCAGTTCCATCACTGCAGTGATCCCTCATGTCGACCTTTTATAATCACACCCACCTTCCTTCTACCTCCTCTCCAACCTGCGGCAATGACACATCTTTGTCATTTCAAAAATGTCACTTAAACAAAAACACAGTGTGTGACCTTTTGTGATTGGCTTCAGGGTGCTATGTGTATCCAGAGCCTGTTCCTTTTCATTGTTCAGCAATGCCAGTCTATGCAACCTATTGTAGGTCATGTGCTGGCAACTTAGTTTGTGTCCACATTCTAGTCATTCCATAGACTAAATGAACACCCCTGCACAAGGTTTTGGGTGAGGAGAAGTCTTCCATCCTCTTTGAGAACTGCCCAGCTGGGTTACAGGCTCTTGCCTTGTTCAGTTTATTAGAAAGCTGCCAGACTGTTTCCTGAGTGGCCAATGCCACTTTACATCCCACCAGCAGTGTATGAGTGACCCATTTTCTCTGCATCAGCATTCAGTGTTTTCCCAATGTCCTTATTTTAGCCATTTTCATAGTTACGTAATGACTACTCGAATCTATTACGAGACTATGTTTACATGAGGTTAAAAAACAAATAAAACTAAAAAGTAAACCATGATTATTTAGTAGGAATTTTGAAAAATATAGAAATATATAAAAAAGGAACTAAGGTCCTATGTTTTCTCTCTTTAAACAAGAAGCAATGGTGTTATTTATTCCAAAATCAATGTATTCAAGTTCCAGGCAACATAGGGCAGATTCTGTTGCTTCATTTGAGGCCAAGGACCCACTTTTGGTTCTCTCCCCACCTTGAAGGTGCTCTGCCTTCAGAGAGGACCTCTTGGCCAGAAACAACAGTGAGGCCTCCTTTTTTTTTTTTCTTTTTTAAATCCTCACCTGAGGATATGTTTATTGATTTTAGAAAGAGAATAAAGGGGAGAGAGAGAAAACCTCGATGTGAGGGAAAACAAAGATCAGTTACCTCTGGTACATGGCCAGACCAGTGATCGAATCCGCAACCCAAGTATTGGTCCTGACTGGGGATCGAACCTGCACCCTCTTGGTATACGAGACGATGCTCTAACCAACTGAGCCACCTGGTCAGGGCGTGAGGGCTTTTTTCACAAGTGGGAACCACAGATACATCATCAATACCAGGACAGGTAAGCCAAGGGCTCCAGGGCAGCTGCCCTGGGGCACACAGAGAAGGTCACTCAGACACCTCTCCCCTACAAGAAAATGGTTCCTTAACCATTACAGCATCTAGCAACACCGTTAGCAGCTCAGTGAGGCTATGGATCCCTCTCTGAATCTAACACTTTTAAATGCAGAGAATAAAAAACAGAAGGTGACCGTATCAGACACCACACTTTTTAAAAAAATATGTGTTACACAGAACTATATAATCAAATCTCACAAGTGATGACGACAAAGCTTTTGTAAGACCTCTGTAGCAACTGCAGTGAGAAATGAAAGGTCTGATTTCTCGTGGTGCAGCCAGGGTTCTGTTCACCCTACAGTAGTTTTTGCCATGTTCGTAATGGAATGAAACACTGAATTTCAGTTAGAGCTTAGTAAAAGATTTAACTTTTTTTCCTATCCATTTTCATGGAGCTTCTGAATTCCCTGATTTGGCAGAACCAGAAAGAACAGGACCAGGCCTCTTCCCTAAGAGATTCTCCCAAGCTGCCCCTTGGCCTGAGTTCTGGTAGAAGGAAGCCCCGACCCAGCCCAACAGGTGAGGGTTCCCGGACCCCAGTGAGAGCTGTGAGAGGAAAGGTTGGTGCCAGCCAGTTCAAAGGTTTCTCAGAAGGAAGCACAGAGAGGTGACCCAGGTCCTGGACCCCAGCATAGGGGTGCAGAGAGGCTGAGCCCTGTGTGGGGGACTGCAGCCAACTGAACAAATCTTCACCAGGCCCAGTCCATCTGGGGGAAACTTTAGCCACTTCTTTCTCAAATCCCTAATTTTTCTGCTTTAACCATCAGAGGCAGGTACTGGGAAACCTTTCTCAGGAAAACCTCAAGTTAGTGCTAAGAGCCTAAGGAGCATGCAGTGTGTTTCTGGAAAGGTCTGCCCACCTTTGTCAGTGCAAAAGCCACTGTCCCGTCATCCTCAGTGGAAAGATCAAGCAGCTTCTGGTGAAATGTTTCATCATAAGGCCCATCTATCTGCAATGTTTTTCTGAAGGAAAGGGCACAAAAAAACAAGATGACAAAGCTGACTGAAAATGGTTTCTTAAACTGCTAACAGTATTAAAGAACACCTAAGGGATTCTCTTCTTCCTAATGCTACACTTTATCCTGAAGCAGCAGTTTTAAAAAGAACTTGCAAGACCAGAACCTGGGGAGCTGAGGCTGCACATTTGTTTGTGACAAATGGCATCCAGGTCAGAGAACCCACTGAAAGGACAATGGAAAAGAAGGGAGTTTCAATCCCCATCATGCATTTGAGATTGTGGACCCCAGGGACCCAAATCAGGAGGCCAGGGAATGAACTCGGCAGCTCAGGAAAACCTGAGGCCTAGAGCCTGCCTGGTACAGAAGCCGCCACCTGTGGAACGGCACTGCCCCCTGCAGGCTTGGCCCCAACTCAAAACTGTCAGATCCACAAGACATGCTTCTTTTCCAGGAACAGACCAGTGACTACTGATCTAAGGGACCCTGGTCCATCTTCACACAGCACTGAGTCCCTGGGTGGAACTGGCACTTGAGCGTAATGGGGAAAGGTGGATGGGACTGCTCTTCCACCTGAGAGGCCTGTGCTGCCCTTGCACTGGAGCAGCCCTTCCCCTCATCTCCACCTCACCTTCTGGGCTGCTCAGGGGCCCCACACTGGACCAGAACAGGTAGCGGTACCACAAGCCCAAGTCTCACCTCTGCTCAGGAAACTCCTCCAGGTACCTCTCAACCCGTCGATACAGGGGGTAGAGGCCTTCAATGTCCAGCAGGTCCAACATCTGCACCTGAAGGGTTTTATACAGAAGACAGCCCTTCGGTAACCCCGAGCACTCCAGGCTGCTTTTTCCTACCAAGAACATCAGGGGAAACAAGAGGTTACTGTCAAGGACTAATAAAGGTGCAGGCACAGGCTGCACAGCCTCAAGAAGCTGCTGGGCTGCTGGCACATGCACAGGGCCAGGCACACGAGAGGGAGGTGACACACATTCTGCTCTCTGTCCCTCTTTTCTCTCAGCACCCTTCTACTCCACCACATCTGTCCAGATTTAAGTTTGGAGAGACGACCTTTTGTCTAGATAAGTTAAGGCACAAAATTTAAAATGATCATGCTAACATCCCCAAATCTGTAAGAGCATGTCTGTGAAGGCCAGATCCACAGCCCACTTGCAGAGGCAGGTATCTGAAAACAGTCATATCTGTTGTGCAGAGGCAACTATACAACAAGACCTAAAAGCCACACAGGGCAGTGCTGCTGTCTTCTCACATCACATCCCTGTGGCTGTCATCAGAGGTCTCTGAGAGACCACAGAGCTCTTAACACAAAAACTGAAGCATCTCAGACTTCCTAGTTGGCCCCACAAAATAAATTCCTGGTTATAGCACCCGAAGCCACAGACGTGAATATGTAGTGGAGCACCTAGCAGGTGGCAAAGGGGCAAATGAGGAGCCCATGAACACAGGACAATAACCCAAACTAGCCTTCTTCTTGAAGCCTAGATGCCAACGAGTCACAGCTGGCTACTGGTGAATCTGTGAGGAACAGGTCCTCTAGTAGGAAATGCCCAGAGTCACAAGCTCTGCGTGCCTGTGCTCACACCTGTCTGCCAACTTCTGCCTGCTGGGACCACCCCTACCTTGAAGGGCTTGCACTGTGGGACTCCAACTTCAGTGACTCATTTCTCCACATGTTAAGAAACAGGCCAAGGAAATACACCCCCAGGTTTGCAAAGAGAATAAACCAGAAGCATGTACAGAAAGCACTCAGCAAACCACAGTGGATGCACAGACTTGTAGGACAATGCTTTAGAGAAAACCATACAGCCCAAATCTGTGCGGCAATTCACAAATCGAGACTGAAGATGAGAAAAGGAGTCTCCCGACCTAGGCCTGAGAGGCAGGGAGGTTGGATTTGGGGAGCCCTGTTGGGGCCCAGGTTGCTCCTGAAGAAGCTCTGTGAGGCCAGGAAGGACCCTTGCAGGTTGTGCCCAGGCTCTGCCCACACGCCGACCCACCCAGCCAGCCTACCTTGGTGAGGCAGGCTCCTGCTGAAAGGGCTGGCTTCACAGACACACGGGCCCCGCAACCCTGGCCCCAGCCTCCGGGCACCTGCCTGGCCCTTGTCCGAGCTGCTCAGCAGCACTCGTGTGATGACACGCACCAGCTCCCGGATCACAGCCCTTGTGCAGTGGGGCCCACTGGCCAGGCCGTTGGATGGGAAGAAGAAAGGTTTCAGGTGATATGCCAGCTCGCTCCAGTCAGCCGCGGGGCTCCGAGCATCCTTGCAGCCATAAATCAGCTCCCCATTCTTCAGGATGGAAAAAGGACAGGGAAGTGTCACCTCCAAGAGATGGGTAGGAAAGCACCTTTTTCCCCACCCACTGGGCAGGCAAAGGAGGTGACCTAACATCATCCACATGCCCCATCTGGGGTCTCTGCAGCCTGCAGGGAAACCCACTCTCATGCACCCTATCACTAACCCAGAGGCAGATCCCACTAAAAGATGGCAAAGTCCTGACCTGAAACACAAACTCTCAGACCAAAACACACAGCATATTGGCAGCCTATCACTCAACAGGCTGAGTGGTGCCCATGTGCCTGAAAGGCACACAGTGTCAGCTGGATGCTGAGACTTCTAGGCCAGTGTGGATGTCTTTAGGTGGCCAGTTTTCCAGAGCACTTCTATCCTCTGCGAAAGGCTGGGCCAGGCCCCTGCCAGGGTGGGTGAGTCTGCCAGCATTACTAGTGTGCAAACCTTCATCTTCAAGGCCATTTTGCCTTCTAAAATCAAGTCCAGCAAAGAAACACCATGTGGCACTGATGTTCCCAGCAGTGCAGGTGGGAATGCCCAGTAGGCCCAACCCTGTGACTTGTACAGGGTCTGTGGTGTCTGGTGGAAAAGGCCCCAAGAGAACCCTGGTCCCCACACCCCTGAGGAGCAGCCAACCCCAGGGGAGTAGCAAACCTCTTGCCTCATCTGTGAGATGGTATGGTCAACGGCCCCCAGGATGGTCCCCAATGGCCCCCACCCCTTGATATTCATATCCTGTAGTCCTCACCACCTCTGTAGTCCTACCCTGTAGTCCTGCAAAGGCCTGGTTTGCATGACCAACACAATCAGAGCTGAGTGACAGCATATCCCCAACAAGATATTAAGCTATAGAAGACATTGTGGCTTCCATCTTGATGACTCTATTCTCAGCTCATAGCAAGACCATGTTGAGCAGCCCCATGGAACACCTCATGACCAGGAACAAAGGCTCCCACCCAGGCCAAGGCCCTATCCTGGGGACACAGACTCTGGCGCTAACCAAGTTTTCCAATGGGATGCAGCCTCAAAAGAGACCCTGGGCCAGAGCCAGCCATGCTGTTCCTGAGTTCCCAGCCACAAATGCTGTTAGATGGCAAGTGGCTATTATGCAGCAGCAGATAATATTGATGAGGATGATTCTAGCTCTGCCCTCAGGTAGCAGATGGAAGTCAATTCAATCCAACCAGAAATGCTGGGCTTCTGGCCAAGATGGAGGGATAGGTAGACAGGCTTCGCTTCCTCGCACAACCAAAGGAAGCATAACAACCAACTTAAAAACAAAAAAACAACCAAAACTGCCAGAAAATCGAACTATGTGGAAGTACAACAACCAAGGAGTTAAGGAAACATTCATCCACACTGGTAGGAGAGGCAGAGACAGGAAGCCAGGGAGAAGAGGACGCAAGGCAAGGTGGGGACTAGATGACCAGGCAGGTGAGGTGATAGCTGGTGGGCCGGGCAGTCCCACATTCGTGCACAGATAAGCTGGGAGGAACAAGTCGGGAGCGAGACAGACCGTGCAACCCAGGGTTCCAGCACGGGAAACTAAAGCCTCAGAACCTCTGGCTGTAAAAACCTGTGGGGCTTGCAGCAGCGGGAGAAACTTCCAGCCTCACAAGAGTCTGCTGGAGGGGTCCACAGGGTGCTAGAATGTACACAAGCCCTCTCATCAAGGATTCAGCACCTAAAAGGGCACAATCTGCTTGTGGGAAGCGAGGGAAGTGACTGAAAACAGGACAAGAGCTGAGCAAGTGACATTGTTCCCTGACCCCTCCCCCACAGACAGCACCACAATGCAGCCAAGTGGGTTGCCCCACCCTGGGAAATACCTAAGGCTCCACCCCTTACAACTGAACAGGTGTACTGAAACAAAGAAATATGCCCCAAATGGAAAAACAAATCAAAGCTCCAAAAAAAGAACTAAGCAACATGGAGACAGATGACCTATCAGATGCAGAGCTCCAAACACTGCTAATGAAGATGCTCACAGAACTAATTAAGTCTAATCACAAAATGAAGAAGTAAAGGCTATGCAAAATGAAATAAAGAAAAATATACAGGCAACCAACAGTGACAGGAAGGAAACTGGGACTCAAGTCAAAGATTTGGAACAGAAGGAAGAAATAAACATTCAACTGGAACAGAATGAAGAAACAAGAATTCAAAAAAAAATGAGGAGAGGCTCAGGAACTTCTGGGACAACTTTAAACGTTTCAACATCTGAATCATAGGGGCACCAGAAGAAGAGGAAAAGCAAGAAATTGAAAACTTATTTGAAAAAATAATTAAAGAAAACTTCCCCAGTCTGGCAAAGGAACTAGACATGCAAGTCCAGGAAGCTCAAAGAATCCCAAAGCAGTTGGATCCAAGGCAAAACACACCAAGACATATCATAATTAAAGTATCCAAGATTAAAGATAAGGAGAGAATCTTAAAAGCAGCAATAGAAAAGGAGACAGTTACCTACAAAGGAATTTCCATAAGACTATCAGCTGATTTCTCAAAAGAAACCTCACAGGCATGAAGGGGCTGGAAAGATGTATTCAAAGTCATGAAAGGCAAAGACCTACAACCTGGACTACTCTATCCAGCAAAGCTATCATTTAGAATGGAAGGACAGATAAAGTGCTTCCCAGATGAGGTACAGTTAAAGGAGTTCATCATCACCAATCCCTTATTACATGAAATGTTAAAGGGACTGCTCTAAAAAAAGGTCAAAAACTATGAACAGTAAAATGACAACAAACTCAAACTATCACCAACTGAGCCTAAAAAACCCCCCACTAAACTAAACAAATAATTAGAACAGGAACAGAATCACAGAAATGGAGATCACATGGAGCCTTATAAGTGGGGAGGGGACAGGGGGAGAATGGGGGAAAGAGGTACAGGGAATAAGATGCATAAATGGTAGGCACAAAATAGATGGGGAGGTTAAGAAGAATATAGGAAATAGAGAAGCCAAAGAACTTATATGTGCAATCCATGAACATGAACTAAGGGTCAGGGAGATGAAGGGGGATGGGTAAGGCAGAGGGGGATAAAGGGGAGAAAAAAAATGGGACAACTGTAAGAGCATAATCAATAAAATACACTTTAAAGAAACAAAAACAAAAAACACATAGACAGGGCTTTCCTCCCTCAGTAAGGTCCTGGGATTCAGCAGCATGATGCCTCCACTGAGAAGCCCCTCTTTGCACTGTCAGAGCTTACAGTGTGGGTGTCCAGGGTGATGGGGACACAACTAAAGCTACTCCCAGCATAGGACTGGGGAAACCATCAAGAGACATTGACCCTTGAGATCAGCCTTACAGTGGGAGGAGGATGTGCCAGGCAAAGGGAAGGCAGTAGCTCCCAGGAGGAAAACAGGCCAAGAAGAAGTAGAAGCCGAAGCCAGGGATCATGAGTTGCAGCCTCGGCCCACCTTGAGGTTGGTCCCTCCTCCCAGCCCATGAGCGGCTGAGTGACCCCTGCAAGTGGAAGGCCTTTTCTCACCAGTGTCACATGTACATTTCAGTTGCTCAAGGACCTCATGTGACATTTGGAGGAGAGGCATCAATCCAGGCTCCATGACTACCCCATGTGTTCCCCCGCAAGTTACACAAGTGATTAGTGTTGGGCTGGACAGAGCCACAGCCCTGGAGTCTATGAACAACTTTGGGAAAGAGAGCATAACAGTGGCACTGATCCTGACACACAGAGAGGGAAGATTTGAGATTCAGAAGCAGAGCTTGCTCATTAGAAGTTACAGCACTTACAAAAATGCACTGTGTTGTTCCAAATATTATTTTTAAAAGCCATTCTTTTGAACCTATTATCACAACCTCTGAACTTTTTTCCATACTGATTTCAACAGAAGCAGCAGGCATCCAGGTTCCCAGGCCCAGGCTCTGGTCACAGGGCAGGGCAGTCTATCCAGGGGCCAAGTCAGACTCACCACTCAGCCTAAGTGTGGGCTTGACAGTCCAGCCCAGGCCAGGAAGTCAGAAAAGGGTCCACTGGAGACAGAATGCCAGTCTTACTATAGGTTCTAAAGAAATCCCCAGGTGAAAGGAAATTTACCTTCGAATGTAAACATAAAATTTCTGAACTCCTCATTAAATTTAAAAACATAAACTGACTTTGAATATGTCCTCCTTTTCTAGATTTGGAAAAGTGGAGGCACACATGGTAAAGTCAATTCACTGTGACCAAATTTCTAAGTCAGATGGGGGAAAGTCCCCCAACGCATCCCAGTGCCTTCTGAGGAGCGTCAGTGTACAGAACAGAGCTGTCCATGTAGAGCAGGACACAGAGAACACAAGCTGTCCAGATCCAACATCCCTGCTTCTGCACCGATGTGCTGCCTGCAAGCCTGTTGCAAACTCTCACATGTGTCATACTTAATTAGGACATAACTGGGACTGAGGACAGAGTCAAAGGCAAAGAGAAAAGGAGATGACAAGGGGAACCCCAAGGGACACATTTCCCACAGAGGTCACAGGTAGCTGTCCTCCAGATCTGGACAAGCCCTCCTCTCCTCTTCCCATACTCACTCCTGAGGCCCAACTCCTCCAAGAAAGAGGCCAGGTGACCACAGGGCCTCAGTGAGCCTGATCAGGGCGCCAGCCGCAGGTGGCAAGGAGAAAGCCGAGGATGCCTGGTCTGGGTGGTGGATGAACCCCTCCCTTGTGAGGCCAGTACAGAATTTACTCATTGACAAAGGGGTCCTCTAATTACAAGCTCCCTAAGTCAATTGGGAGCAAATGCACAGGTATGGCCACCCTCTAGGTTGTGCTACTGTGCCACCTAGTTGCTTCTCCCACCTCAACCACACTGGCCACAGAGATGCAGAGAAGGATATCTGCGATACAGCCTGACCATGCCAGGGCCATCCTCATTCAAAGTCAGGCCTAAGGGGAGCTGTCAGGGGAGCATAAGGCCACCTAATGGTCAAGGAGTCAACATCATATACCAGAGGAATTACAGGATGTCATGCTCATGGAATGAGACTTGGAAAATAGACTCAAAGATCCGTGCCAAGGCAGACCCAACCCAGATGTCCCTATCTGCAAGGTCAAAGGGACCAGAGTGCCATGAGTGCATCAGGCTCAGTCCAGACACCTACTGGCTCCCCCTAAAAGGGCCACAAAATAGAAGCAACTCTTACCTTAAATATCTTTAAGTTGTTCTGTGCCTCCTGCAACAAGCTTTTCAAGGCAAAGTACATTCTCTGTTTATTTCTAAAAGGGGAAACGATTATTGCTAGAATTAGAAGCAGTCTTTGCATTTACCTGCCTGTGGCTCTGGAGACATGGCTCAGGGGACAAGCCAAGGAGCTCCTGGTCTAGGTCTCCGAGTTTTTCAGGTTAAGGAGCTGCCCAGCCCTACTTGCAGAAGCCCCTAATCCCCACCCTGCTCTCAGCCCTCTTCTTGTGGCAACATCTTTCCAGCTGCTGGCTCTGCCAGGTAACTTGCAGGAATCAATACAGGCAACCCTAACCCCAGGCAAAAACCTGAGTCCTGCCCAGGGACCTGGCTATATAGGGGCCAGTAGTTCCCACGTCACAGAATGCCTGCCCCACCCCCACTCCCACACCTCCCCCACCTCACAGAACACACACCTATCGACCCCACCTCAAGAATACCTCCTTCACAGAACATCACCCAACCTCACAGAATGGCCTGCCCATGGTTCCCACTTCACAGAATACCTCCCCACCACCACACCACAGAACACCCACCAACTCCCCCTCAGAGAACATTATCCTACCTCATAGAAAACTCCCAACCACCCCACCTCCAAGGAAGATGGCACTTGGGACAAAGTAGAAGTGTTCTCTTACCCTGAGTAGAGATCAAGGGGACAGTATTTACTTATCTGCTTCCACTTCCCAGTCGCCACCTGTTAAGAATCCACCACATTGTGTCAACAATTGGATTGAGGACAGCATTGGGCTAACTGTAACACAGAACAGCTAAAGTGACCAAAGTGACCAAGATGATGAAGGTCCCAGCAGATGTCACTGCCTCTGGGTATACATCACTAGCTGGGGAGGTGGGCTTGACTCCAACCCCAGGAAACCTGGGCCTTCTCTAAGAGACTCATGTGCCTGCCAGCCCAGACCTCCACAGAAGCAGGGAAGCAGCAAGCACCGTTCTAAAGTGACATGGCTAAATTTTGGTAATCAGATAAACAATTCTGATTTGGAAGGGGAGGATGTGGCTAATAAGTAATTTCATGTTGTCTGTGAGAAGAAAAATCAGCACAGTGTTTTGAAAGGTAACATGCTAGTGTTCATCGAAACTTAAAAAGTGGGTGTCTCCTGACTTGGGAAATCCACAAAGAATTACAGGGTCAAGGATGTTCACTGCTGCCTCCCTGTAAAAGCAAAACCTAGAAACAACTAAGTCACAGCACAGCTGCTCTCAGGGGCCAGGTCACAGCAGGACACATGCTGAATGAAACAATGAATAAATGACATGCAGCTACTACCAGAAAGAGGTAGAGCTAAAATCACCAAGATTTATTCAAGTCAAAAGGCAACTTGCACAACAAAAAGTGTGATGTCACTTTTGTGAAAAAAAAAAAAAATATTACATGCATATATCCAAATATTCAAAGAAAAAACCTTGAAGGATACACAACAAACAATCCTCAAGGATTAAGTGAAAAAAGAATTAGCAAAACAACTGTACATGGCAAGATCCCATATATGCTTTAGAAATGTGTATACATGCACATGTGAACACATTAAAATATACTTAGAGACAGGCATCACCTCATTTTCACTGGATAATTTATTTTTGTTGGCACAGGAAGAAGTCTAGAAGGATGTACAAACTGATGATATGAGTTACCTCTGAAAGGCAGGTGACCTAATTCATACAATTCCATATTTTATCAGTTAAATGAGTAGGAATTGAGTCAGCAAAAATGGTGGAGTAAGAACCTTTAGAAAATCTTCCATATGGGCAACGAGAAAACTGGCAAAAACTAGGAGAATCAATTAAAATTTCCATAACTGAAAATTAACCAAAGTCTTGCAACAATCTGGGGAGCATTTATTCAAGGAGAACAGCCAAATCTAAGTAATAACTGAGCTTTGTGGCACTTTTAATGCCCTATTCCCACCCCCTTTCTAGTTGCAAGGGAACCCTGAAGACCAACAGCCCAACCATGGTGAAAAAAAGTCTGGCAGCCTCCAGAGGGGTTAAGTAGGCCAATATTCCTTAAGAAAAAATCCTTAACAAAAACTAACATCAAATTCAGCAGCATGCTAAAGGGATTATCCACCTACAATGAAGAGGGATTTATCCAGACATACAAAAATGGTTCAACATAATGAAAATCAGTGTAATTCACCATGTTAATAGAGGGAGGAAAACACCTCATGATCATTTCAGTGTAGGACAAGTACTTGATAAAATGCAACATCCTTTCATGATTTAAAAAAAAAAAAAACACTCAAGCCCTGGCTGGTGTGGCTCAGTGGACTGAGTGCCAACCTGCAAACCAAAGGGTCGCCAGTTCAATTCCCAGTCAGGGCATATGCCTGGGTTGCGGGCCAGGTATCTAGCTGGGAGAGGCAATCACACATTGATGTTTCTCTCCCTCCCTTTCTCCCTCCCTTCTCTCTCTAAAAAAAATTAATTAAATAAATAAAATCTTTAAAAAAAGAAAAAAATCCAAAACATCTATGACAGACTCACAGCTAACATCACACTTAAGGGTGAAACACTGAAAGCTATCTCCCTAAGATTGGGAACAAGACTTTTGCTACTTCCATAAAATATTATACTGCAAGTTCTAGATAGAGCAATTAGGGAAGAAAAACAAATAAAAATCATCCAGGTTGTAAAGAAAGAACTAGAACTATCTCTATTTGCAAGTGATCATGTATACAGATGATCCTAAGAAACCATCAAAAAAAAAATAAGAGCAACTGAGCAAGTTCATCAAAGGTAACAGGATTAAGATGAACATGCAGCACACAGTAGGTACTCATTCTCTGAGGGCTTTTTTTTTTTCTTCAGGTTTCCAGGGTCCAATCTTAATTCTGTGGCTCTCCAGGGGTAGTTGAGGCTATGGGGATTCTCTGATCCCTGGACTGCAGCTATGTAGAGTGTTCTGGAACTCAGTATCTCTATCCTGATAGTCCCTCACATTCCTAATATACTAAAGACTGTAGCTCCCCTGCTGGGTCAGTTCTGTGATGTTCTGATTCCTGGAGAACAACCTATGGCTTACTCCTCCAGCTTCCCAATGAGTCTCTAAACACTCAATTTCCTGTATTAAACTTTTTTGCTTAGAATACCTAGAATTGTTTCTATTTTCTATTGAACACTAAAAAATATACAAGATAAGGTTGTCAGACCAATGACGACCAAGATTGCATTTTTTTCAGATTGACTGGGTCTTAAGTGTAAATAAGCCACGTAAAAGAAAGTCTAACCCCTGCCTTGGCTTTGGGGAGTTGGACCAGTAATTGCGCCAATAGAAGGGAACAGAAGAAATGCTTCAGAAGAGCTGAGTCAGAAGTTGGCCACACAGAAGAGTTACTAGAGTTGGCATTCTATCTCCACTCTATTCCCTGCTGTCCACCAGAACTTCAGCAGCTGACTACAGTCTAAGAGGAGCTGTTAACATTACATCTGTCACTAGCTACAGCCACCTTAAGAAAGGAAATACCCCAACGGTGAAAGTATCCTGCACTAGGATGAGGCGGGGGCAGTGAGTAGATGCCACTTCTGTTGTTGTGCATGATACCTAAGAAATGAGCCTCGTTAAAAAAAAAAAAAAAGAAAGAAATCAATATGCAAAAACTGTGTTTCTTAGCTCACACTCATTAGGATGACTACTATGAAAAACATAAAACAAGTCTTGGTGAGGATATGGGAAAATTGAAACTCTTGTGCACTGTGATAGAAATGTAAAATGGTGCAGCCACTGTGGACAAGAAAATGGTGGCTCCTCATAATGAAAAACAGAACTACAATATGATCTAGCAATTCTACTTCTGGGTATATTCTCAGAAAAACTAAAAGAGCTATTTGTATAGTCATCTTCATAGCAGCATTATTCACAACAGCCAAAAGGTGGAAGCAGCCCAAGTTCAATTCATCCTTCAAAAAGGAATCTTGACACATTATATACAGCATGGATGAACCTTGGGGACATTATGCTAAGTGAAAATGAGCTAGTCACAACAGGGCTAATACTGTACGATTCCATATATATGAGGTACCAACAATAGTAAAATTCATAGAGGGAACAACTACAATGGTGGTTCCCTTGGACTGTGTACAGAGTTTCAGTTTTGCAAGATGAAAAAGTTCTAGAAATGGATGATGGTGATTGTTGCGCCACAATGTAAATGTACTTAATGCCAGTGACCTGAAATGGTTAAGATGGTGAATTTTATGTTTTGTGTATTTCACCACAACTAAAAATATATATATTTTAGAGCCCTGGCCAGGTAGTTTCAGTTGTTTAGAGCCCTGTCCCAATTCTCAAAGGTTGTGGGATCAATCCCCAATCAGGGCATATACACAGGACAACCAATGAGAGCATAAATAAGTGGAACAAGAAATTGATGTCTCTCTCAAATTAATAAAAAAATTCTTGAAAAAATAAAAATATATAAATTTTAAAAATCAACTGCATTGCTATGCAATAAATCTGAAAATGAAATAAAAGAAAATTTCATGTACAATAGCATCCAAAAAAATAAAATACTGAGGAATAAATTTAACAAAAGAAGTATAAGACCTATACACTGAAAACTACAATATAAAACATCAGTGAAAGAAATTAAAGACCTAAATAAATGGAAAATGACCTGTTGTTCCCAGTGTATTAATACTGTTAAGATAGCAATACCTCCCAAATTGACCTACAATTCAATGCAATCCCTATCAAAAATCCCTGCTGACTTCTTTGAGGAAATGGAGAAGCTAAAGGCAACTGACTGGAAAGGTGGAAATAAAACTCTCAATTCACAAATGACATGATCCAATATATAGAAAATTCCAAAGAATCTACAAAAAAGCTACTACAGCTAATAAGAAATTCAGCAAGGGTGCAGGGTACAAGATCAACACACAAAAAATTAGCTGTGTTTCTATACACTAGTAATGAACACTACAGAAAGGAAATTAAGGAAACGATTCCACTTATAATCACATCTGCAATATTAGAAAACAATAAAATACCTAGAAATAAACTTAACCAAAGTGGTGAGAGACTTGTGCAGTGAAAACTACAAAACATTGCTAGAAGAAATTAAAGAAAAATCTTAAGAGATTGACAGCCTGTGTTCATGGATTACAAGACAATATTGTTAAGATGGCAATCCTACTCAAAGTGATCTACAGATTCCTGCAATTTCTGTCAAAGTTCCAAGTTATGCTTTCCAAAAAGGAAATATCCAATCCTCAAATTCATAGGTACCATGTTTTGTCACTGATAATGCACACTTTTTTTGCCCAAATTTTTAGGGAAAAATAAGGATACACATACACGGGTAGTGCCTGAAATACCTTGTATCTGTTCTTGTATTTTGTAATTATTTGTAACAGAAAATTTCTTGTACCATAGTATGTTCAAAAATAAATGCTAAAATTCCTTTAAAATACAAACACCAAGCATCTAAATATAAATACATAAAAAATTGAATTAAAAAATTAAAACAAAAGATTTTTTCCCTGAAAGTTTGGGCCAAAAACGTGGGTGCACATTATACCCGGCAAAAATATGGTAATTGTATAGGGCACCCAAATAGCCTAAACAATACTGAAAATGAACAAAGCCAGAGGACTAACACTTACTGAATTCAAAACTTACTACAAAGCTACAGCAATCAAGAGAGTATAGTATTGGTATAAGAAAAAATATATAGAACAATAAAATAGAATAGAGAGCCCAGAGATAATTCATCACATATATGTCCAAAACATTTTTGATAAGGGTAACAAGTCCACTCAATGGAGAAAGAATAGTCTTTTAAATGAATGGTGCTGGAAAAACTGAACATACACTTACCTAAGACCGTATACAAAAACTAACTCAAAATGGATCAAAGACATAAACATAAGAGCTAAAACTATAAAACTCTTAAAAGAACACATATCCCCTTCATGACCTTGGATTAGGCAACGATTTTTTTAGATATGACACCAAAAGCAAAGGCAACAAAAGTCAGTAGACAAATTGGACTTTATCAAAAGTAAAAACTTTGTGCCTCAAAGAACACTATCATCAAAGTAAAAAGGCAACATACAGAAGAGGAAAAAATATTTGCAAACCACATATCTGATAAGAGATTAATATCCAGAATGTATATAGGATACATAAAACTCTACAACAGAAAAACAAACCAATTCAAAATGGGCAAAGCATTTTAATAGACATTTCTCCAAAAAAGATACTCAAATGGCACAAGAAGCATATGAAAAGATGCTTCAACATCACGGTTAGAGAAATGCAAATGAAAACCACAATAAGATACCACTGCACACTCATTAGGATGTCTATAGCCACAAACAGGGTAACAACAAGGGTTGGCAAAGATGTGGAGAAATCAGAACACTCATACAATTGCCGGAGGGGATACAAAATAGTGCAACAGCTGAGGAAAACAATTTGATGTTTTCTCAAAAAGTTAAACACAGACCTTCCCTAGAACCCAGTAATTCCACTCCAAGGAATCTACCCAAGAGAACTGAAAACAGGGATTCAAACAAATACATGTATACACGTTTATAGCAACATTATTCACAACCAAAAGGCGGAAACAACCCATGTATTCATCAATAGATGAATGGATGAACAAAATGTTCCCATACAATGGAATATTAATCAGCCATAAAAGGAATAAAGTGCTGATATACACTACAACACATGGATGAACCTCAACATGATTATACTGAAAGAAGACAGTAAGGCCACATATTGTATGATTTCATTTATATGAAATGTCCAGAACAGGTAAATCCAGACAGACAGGTGGTTGACAGGGGCTGGCAGTATAGGGGATTGCAAAGTGAACGCTCCCGGGGACAAAATTTCTTTTCGAAGTGATGAAAGTGTTCTGGAATTAGTGGTGGTGACAGTTGCACAACTTTGTGAATATACTAAATTATACACTTTAAAAGGGTGAATCTTAGGGTAAGTAAGTGAATCTTATCCCAATTTAAAATAAAACAAAACAAAAAGGTGAACATGAAGCGCTTGTGAAATAAAAAAATAATAATGAATATCTACATTTTCTTTTGCTCTTTTGAAAACTCTAGGTGGTCACACCTCAGGCCCAACCACCCTCCATAGCTCTGCAGGGAGGGACTTGGCCTGGTTGGTTCTCCTCACCTTGAGGTGCTGGTGCATGCAGTAACGGCAAACCTTATGTTTCATCTCATGAGTAACATTACTGGAGAAAGGAATAAACCCACATTTTGGCTGCAAAACAAAGAAGAAAAACTGCTTAAGGAGAAACCACATACCTTTAAATAGACATATAACTAACTACAAGACAACAATGAGGAGTAGCAGCAAATGTTAGATAAAAACATCCCCCAAGTTGCTTTTCTCTCCAGCCCCCCAAGGAAACTGATGCTTCCCTCCTCACATTGTATAAACATCTCTCTGCTGCTAGAGAGTCAGAATTCTCACTGGGAAAACATGGTTCCTCTATTGCTAGACTGAAAAGTACAACAGAGAGTTGCTTTGTGTTTTCCAGACAGAAGGAGACTGGAAAGACTCTGGGAGTGCAGATTCACCCCGCACTCCTAGCTCTAAGAAGCAGAACTCTTGTTCCCTCTGATAAGAATTTGTGATTGGGAATGTGCCCATCAGATGGCTGCTAGGCTCACAGAATGCCTGGAACCCCAGTTGCCTTTTAAAAGCCACAGTTTCTGGGTATGTATGATACATGAGACCTGCGCTCAGCACTGCGGCAATGAAGAATATGACACAATTGGTTGTGATGCCTAAGACACTCATGCTCTGGTTGGGGAAACAGATCATTAGGCCCCACTGAGCACACAGGTTGCTCAGAGCCAAGGGTGTGACCCAGAAATCACCACCACAAAGATCTGGATGAAGGAGACAAACAATGGCCTGGGACATCTGGGATGCTTCCTGAGGAAGACTTGAGCAGTCACACTGGTCACTGCACAGCAGAGCTGAAGCTGGGGCCTGGCCCTTATCCAGCAATCACTTCCCTCCATTAGAATAGTGATGCCCTTTGTCACCCCGACTCAGGACTCCTGGACACGGCAAACCAGGGCCCTGAGAGTCACATAGGTTCCTGTGCCTCTGGGGAGGGTCTCTACTGAGCAGGACAGAAGCAAAGGAAGAGAGTGCCACCCAGTCTAAAGGGCAACCCTCAAGCTGGCCCCATGGAATACAGCATTCGGTGTCACCACACTGCAAAGAGCGCATGGCAGGGAAGGTCAGGGTAGCCTAGTGAGCTGCACCCTCCAAACAAAACAGGGAGGGTGGAACCCTGGTCAGGGCTTGTCCCTAGCTGACTCCCCATCAAAGCACCTGGAACAGGCCTAAATCTGGGGATCTGGGGAGCCATGTCCCTCAGGTCTGGCCAGTGGGAGAAACCAGAGCAGAAAGGTGCAGGTGGTACACATGGAAGGAGAAGGAAGCAAACTGAATCTCTGAGAGTTGGGGGTCCCTGAAAAGGAGCCGTGGGGCCCATTGTGAGGAACACCAGGAGCTTCCGTGGAAAAGTGCACTCTAGGCAGGTACCATGGATTTACAACCTGAACCCACCTTTCCCTTCTCCCCACATCACTTTCCCCTTGACAAAACTTCACCTTGATCTCTACACACAGAATCGGCCGATGCTCGGCAAAATGGTAGGTCTGAAGTCTGGCTAAATTGGGAAGGCACAGAGCATAACCACTGAGAGTATCCAGGTCCTTGTCACAGCGAGATTCTAGAAAACAGCAAAAAAAATACCTGAGGATCAGTGCCAGACAGAAGAAGATCCTACAATAACTTGACAAATTCCTGCTGAGGAAAGGTCAGCCTTGCCTAAAAGGGGTAGCCTTGGCCTCCACCTCTAAGCCTTGAGGTGGCCTACCTGAGGAATGTCTCGGTGCCTTTGAGTGACATGAGTGTAACACTGTGATTCATGATGGGTATGGGTCTCACAGTATCAGCTCAACCTCCAAAAGGCTGAACACTGAGGGTGGCTAGTCAGCTGTGTCTACACACCCAATTCCCAAAAAAGCCCTGACACTGAGGCTTGGGCAGCCTCCATGCTTGGCATTCCTCCATGAGTTCACACACTGTTGCTGGAAGAAGTAAGCACCATCCACACAACTCCAGTGGGAAAGGACACCTGGAAGCTCATACTGGTTTCCCTGGACCTGCCCCCAGCGCCTCTTCAATCAGCTGGTCTTAATTTCTGTCCCTTAGCTGTGGTAAACCATAACCATGAGGATAACAGTGAGTTCTATGGGTCCTTCTAGCAAACTATAAGATCCTGAAGTTGTTCTTGGGGATCCCTGAAGGTTCAATTGTCACCAGAAGTAAGGGTAGATCTGAAATGAGGGTGGTTTGGGGGACTGTCCCCCAATTCTGTGAGTCCCTTAACCCAGGAACTTAGAGACAAAGGAGGGGACAGCCTCAACCGTTGTCTTGCTGGCTCCTCCAGAGTCCTCAAACCTCACTATTTCCTTAGTACTGACTGCTAGAAGTTGTACTTGGACAGTCACAGAACATCCATGTGGCCTCCAGACCCCAGGTAGAGTTGACTCTCCTCCTTTCACACAACATGCCTGATTATGAGTCATTATTACAATGGGGGGACAGTTCTTACTACTGTTAAGTAGTACAAATTTCACTGCTAATTATAAAATAAAATAATGATATTGAGCAGCATTATAGCTGGGTGGCAGAACCCTAGACAAGTCTCAGTCTGCCTTAGTCTGGCTGAGGACAACGGAGCCAAGACACAGTCCTGGCTTTAACATCGCTACAACATCCTTCCCCCTCATTAGCCATTTCAACACACAGAGCCCTGCTCCTCAATGCTCCTCAAACCTGTGGCTCCAAGGCATGGCGCCTTAATTTTCCTAATCAAGTAAGGAGAGAATTTTATATTGGCCAACTGCACACCTGGACTGCCTGGCTGTGCTTTAGGAGGTGCACATCCATCCTCAATAACATGGGCTTCACATTTTTGTGTGAAAGGAAAGGTTTTGACATGGTTACTGGCATTACAGCCACGACCAAGTATGAGGAAGGTACGTGACGTGATAGGGGAGGCATATGAGGTAATGGGAGAGGTACACAAGGTGGGGAAAGGTATGTGAGGTGACAGGGGGAGGGTATGCAAGGTGAAGTGGTGAAGATACTCAATGCATGGGGGAAGTATGTGAGAAGTACAGGAGATGTGGGAAATACATGAGACGAGAGGGCAGGCACTGCCCACAAAACTCGCATCTCCTGTGTTCTCCCAGGGGGATCAGCATGCTGGGTGGATCCCAGCTCTGGGAGAAGGTCCTCTAGCTGCAGACCTGCTAGGGCCTGGCCCATCCTCTGTGGTTTGGGTCTACCTCAGTTTTCTTTTTGACTCCTCCAGGCCTCCCTATATAGCCCACTGTCTCTACCCTAAGTCTCCCCTAACTCCTTCAGCTTCTTCTCTCTCCCAAATGCATTATCTGTTTTTATTAATTAGTTCTTGGTCGTATATTCTCTGTTGTGACCTGGGTATCTGATGCCCAGGATTGTATTCATGAGCTCTTGAGATTTCTACCCCTGATAATCATGTTTCTGGCAAAAGAACTGCCAAAAACGGCATCTATCTAACAAGAGTAATAATGTCAAACACTTTTCAAATGGGATATTTTAAATTACAAAATAAAATTTATAAGTTAGAAACCCTTACCTGGTCTTTCAGACTGTATCTTTAAACAAAGCTGTTTCACAAAATCTAAAGGCAGCTGAACGACTTCCTGTAAGGATAAATACAAAATACTCAGCTTGGCTGTAAAACAGTGTGAATGTACTTAATGCCACAGACTCGCATAATTAAAGATGGTTAAAATGGTACACTTTATGTTATGCATATTTTAGCACATTAAAACAAAGTAGTCAGATGTGGGCCTTGGGTATAAAGATGCTCTTCTATTTTAAGGACATGTCCAGATGAAACAGAGACACTAATGTTTTTCATGCATTCAAAGCAGCTGGTGCCTATGCTGGTGGTGATCAGCAGCATGCCTCACATCACCCACAGTCAGTCTCCACAAAGCACCTCCTCCATCCTCACTGAGACCTTGTCTCTGTCCTCCTGGTGTCTGTGGACTGCAAAGCAGGGCCTGAGGCAGTTCTCTGCCAGCGTAAACATTCCTCACTAGCTATCTCCACAGACAACCTGAGGCTTCTCACCCTCCCACCGGAGAAACAGCTCAAGGGAAAGGGTCTGATCCCATATTAACCTCCAGGTTGAGACTTCCTGTGTGCTCACTAGCCACAGGACTCAAGGTGGCCCAATATGCAGTGCACCTGGGTGAAAAACAAAGAGCAACTTCTCTCTGCTTTGCTGTCTCTTTGCAATTTCCTGGAGCTTTTATTCCATGTTGCTCACCATCTTCATCGTGTTTCCAGGGTGGCAGATTTCTGACTTCTGAAGAAGTCCCAACAGGGCACAAGAGACCAGCCTAGAATGTGAACACCAAGACCCTAAATGCTGACACACCACGCCTTCTCCATCCTACCCTATCCCACCTGTGCATCAGCACCAGCTAGTGGCTGACCTGCCCTCGAGCCTGAGGCCATCCTATTATTTGGGCATGCTTCTGCAGTCAGTCCTGGTTCCAGTCAATCGTTTACTTCCCAGTCTGCCGTGCCAACTTAACTCATGATTTTGTCACTTACCTACACATGCTATAAACTGATATAAAGTGAGATGCTAAAAATTTAGTTCTGAATTAGTAAGATGAAACAATGGAAAAGAGTGGGACTTAAAAAATTTGAAAATTCAAAACTTGGACCATCTCACAAAAGTCCAAGTTCTTACTCACACCACTTTAAAAATAAAACCAAAGGTACATAGTGGGCACATGGCAGATAAGGGATGCTATGCAGGGAAGACAAAGAACTGCACCAGTTCATCTCTCAAAGAAATGCCTAGCCCTGCACAGCTGAGAGGCAATGCAGGAAGATCAGGACAAGCACACCAGGTCACAGCAAGCACATAAACTGAGGTCTCCACATGGCAGGAGTTGTGATGCCCCCCAGCTGGGAAAGGAAGGCATGGCCCATGCTGGAATCAACAATGCAGTAACAGAAACTTGGAGAGAAGGAGACAGGATCAAGTTCAGAGTCAAAAGTGGCTCAACTACTCTGACGCAGCATCTATGAACTGCCCTGCCTAAGTCCAGTCACCAAGGTAAAAAGTAGAACTAATTCCTTAAGCAACTTTAAATTCCTGATTTTATAATGAGTTCTACTTGTGTTTTAAGTCAGAAATGTTCAGAGTAGGCATCCTTTCTAACATTTGGCTACATTTATCAATCTTTGATTCAGACTCGTAAACCATGCCACGGATGGACAGACAGCACCTACAGAACCCTGGGAAGATGGTGATCATCAGCAGGGCACTTGGCCAGCACCTGCACAAAGTATTAACTTAGGAAAAATTACAGAGAAGAGACCACAAAATTCCTCTCAGGGAAGTGTAACTTGAAAGGTGTGGCCACACCAGCTTCCCTGTTGATAAGCATCTGTCCTCAAAGGGATGAAGGGATGACTGTAGAAAAGGACAAAGGGCCACCGAGACTGGAGGGGGCCTGGCTGGTAAGCAGCATTTCTACAGTCTTCTAGAAGCTCCATCAGGAGAACAGCATCCCTTCATTCATTGTGTGTGGTGGCCAGGCCATCATGTCAAGTTAAAGTGGGAAGTCAAGGCCTGACCAATGTGGCTCTGTTGGTTGGGCATCATCCTGCAAAGTGAAGGGGTTGCCAGTTAGATTCCTGGTCAGAGCACATGCCTGGGTTGTGGGTTCAGTACCCACTCGGGGCATATCCAAGAGGCAATTGACCAATGTTTCTCTCTCATATTGATGTTTCTCTCCTTCTCTTTCTCCCTCTCTTCCCCTCCCTCTAAAAATAAATAAATAAAATATTTTTAAAAAATAAAAATAAAGTGGGAAGTCAAAGCCACTCAGGGATATCCCGCCTCGGGAGCACTGGGTCTGTAAAAGTGAGGTAAACTTCTAAAATTCCATCAGTGTCTCAACTATCCCCAGTAATTAAGACACAAACACCTGCAGGCATGAAAGAAAGAGCCTCTTCCCTATTTCCTAACCTCCAGCTCACACGGAGACTGGACCAGACTAGTCACCAAACCAGTTGGGCAGGCCCAGAGGCAGTGCGGGCACAAGGGGGTGTGGTCTGTCACCCCGTCTGGGCCTTCTGCTCTTGCCACTGGGCTAGTCTATATCTTGTCCCAGGATACAGAGGAGGGAAATGCTCACCAGGGGTCCACTCTGCCCTACTTCTTGTCAGTGGTCAGAGAAACCAGTGGCAATTATACATGCTGATTTTGCCTGTGCATAGTCTTGTGCGGATCAGAGATGTGCTCTGTATGCCACATTCCAACTGTGCCAGGGCCTCAGTGGCAGCCCCCTGGGGACATCACGTCCACCTGGAGGAAAAGCAGGTTGTATTCACTTTGGTGTTGTCTTCATGTGGAGAAGGCATGCCAATGGGATGAATGTTCCCAGAATGTGATCTCGTGGACTCACCTCATGCCCAGAGCTCCATCTACTGTGTACAAACAGAACCAAACCTGGAACCAGGGCATGTATGCCCTGGGCCCTAGGGCAACATCCTGATGCTGCTCCCACTTGCCAGACCATCCTTAGCTAGATCCAAGCTCTTACCACTGTTCCTCACTGTAACCCTTTCAGGGGAAAGGTCTAGAGCCCCCAGTGCTGTGATGGAGAGAAATGCTCCCACTTGACCAGACCAGCACTCTCTCCTCAAGGAGGAAGCTGGTATCAGCATACCCGCATTCACTCAGACACCATCCAGGCCAAGAAGCAGGCAGCACCCATCACAGGTGGCTCAGAGACAAGGGGCTCTCACAATTCAAATGAACAGCTAAAGACCTCATTGAGTGGAGTGCCAGCACTAAGGATGGCCCGGTGACTCTAGTGCCTGTGTAGTTCCTTCCACACTGGCTAGGGCTGGCCTGTAAAGCCACCAGGATGCAGTGGAAATGACAGACACAACTCTGGGCCAGGTATCTCTCAGACTGAGTGCTTAGGGGAGCCAGGACTGAGTCTCAAGGATACTCAAAGGCCTGCAGTGAGTCTGCCTGACTGCTGCACGGCTGGGCCACGCTGGAAAGGGGTCTGAAGCCTTCAACTGAGACTGCAGCCCGGAGGGTGCCCAGCAGCACAACCCACGGTACATCCTAAGCTTGACAAAAGACCCTTCTTGGAAGATGTTTTCCTGTCAGAACCATTTAAATTCTACTTTACCAAGCAATCCTTATCCTTCAAAAAAAACTTTCCTTTGACCACCTTAATGTCACTTTTTTCAGAATGGACATAAGGTACAGTATTTGCAAAATGGAAGCAGTGCTCTATGTGTTCAAAGTGACAAACCTGCTGGTCTAAGCAGAGCTCTAATCTAAGAAAAGCAGCAAGGCCAGCAAAAGCCTAGCAGACATCCCAAGTGTGGACAACAGCAACTGTGTCTCCCTGCACTGCTCCTCCGTGAGTGTCCAAGCTGCAGACCTTGCCTGTGACAGGCACTCCTCTCAGATACCAAGACCAGAGAGAGCCAGCAGTAAAGACTATCCACATGCACAGGGACCAGGGATGCTGTCTGGACCTCACTCCAGAGCTCTCACCAAGCTGAATGTCTCCATGAGGGCAGAGTGGAGAAGAATGGGTATCCTGGCAAGTAGGGGTTTCACATGGTCTCTCTGAACCTCAGGCTTTTCAGCTAAAATACAGGAAAATACTATTCACTCTGCTACCTCTCAATGCAACAAATGAGAACAACCAAACACTTGGAAACTCTGTAATTAATATGAGGAGTTATCGTTAAGCACAAAGTTTCAAACTATAATTGAGGAGTCGGTATTATTGTACAGATCTTTCCCATGATTTTAGATTAAGTAAATAAAAATCACTTACCCCACAATGAACATAGTTCTCCCCCAAAAATTCCTTCATGACATTTTTGCCAAAGTCTACTATGTTCTGTAGGTGCTGAAATATTTCTTCCGAGGTCTGTAAAAAAGAAGCACAGGCAGGCCTTAATGATCAAGACCTCCAAGGAAAGATGGAGGAAGTAGACTCTGACACCGTCAAGAGCCCGTTACCACACAGGGCTGCCATGCCTGCAGAGAGTGGTGGCCCTGGACTTGGAAGGAGGGGAGCCTTACCACAGAGACCACTGGACCCATCGGAGCTTCTGTGCCCTTTGTCCCCCAGACCCGCTCCTGCCTTCTACCCAGGCCCATGTGGCCCACACCTGTGTCAACCTCCTACCCCACCAAGAACCCTTGTGGATCCACCAGCAGCCTATGCACACCTTCCAAGGAAATGGACTTTGAAAATATCTCCTGTCCAAAAATCACTAGATATTTAGAGTTTATTCTTCAGCCTCTAAATAGGGAATAAAATATTTTATGCCAAGTCTGATTTTCTTAAGAAGCTAACAAGCTGCGAGATTTGGGTGAGACAGGAAATCAGCCCTGTGTCCCTCCCTCTGACCTGAGGCAACAAGCCCAAAGGGTCTATCACAAGTCTCTGTAAGGGGCAAGAAGGCTCTTCTCATCACACGCAGGTCAGGTGCCTGACACACAGCTTGAGCTCTACAAAGGTCCTGTACTGAGCTGCCATCTGTACCTGTTACAGGTGCAGACCACAGCCTGCATCCTGGGGCACATACAGTGAGACTGCATGAGAAGGAGGCCTAACAGTAAAGCCTAGAATACACCCAGTGGCTCCATACAGCTGTGTCCTCTGAGCTTCTGACAAAAAGCTCTTCTTGGAGACAGAATTACCACATGATTCTCCACCAGTAATGCAGCTGGTATCACACCATGCCATTTACATAATAAATAAAGGCAGATTGTTGCCTTGGAAGACAATGCCTCAATAAATTGAAACAGGAAAAGCTGAGGGAGGCATCTAGGGAAGACTGGCCCTTCTCTGAGTCTGGGCTCTACAGATGCTGTGTGGGGGCTAGAGGCAGCCTCCCAGATGGTTCTAGTTTCCACTTGGATTCCACAGAAACACAACACCCTGCACAGTTCTCTTCAGCAGCTGAGAAGGGGCAGCCCTCCACTTGTGCTCTCTCATCTTTTGCCATCCTTCCCTGCACTGACCAAACCATCCCCAGATCTCATGGCAGCACTCTCCTTGCTTTCTCCCACAGATCCTTCTTTTCTTTCTATGTGACTAACTCCTAAGTGTGCCCTTCACTTCCACTACTGGCCACCACCAGTGCCCATAAGCAATCACCTCCCCTCCCTTTCTGGTTGTCTCTCCCTAACTCAAATGAAACAGTGATGTGCCTCTCCTATACCCTGATCTTCTGCCCAATTTCCACTCACCACCCAACCACCCCTGCCCCATCCCCACTATGAGGGCTGTGACCACCCCCGCAAACCCCATTCCTGCCTTTGCTCCCTTTTTAAGATAAAAGACTGTGCTGTGGCACAGAGCTCACACCCACTTCTTGTTCTTCCCTCACTCCCTCCAGGACCACAAAAAAGGAAGGGCTCCAGAAGGCTCTCCTTATTGACCCCTGCAACCACTGAGACTTAGATAAATACTACAGTGACATCCCACTCCAGGGAGACAGGCACTGCAACTCAGTGGTCAGCCAGTGTGCTACAGAACAGCAACAGCTTTCAGAGGGTGTCACAGTACTTGGCTTGGATGACTCAGCAAATAGAAACCAATGCTCCATCTGAACTGCCTGTTATGACTTGTAACACTGTCTACCAGGCAGCACCACAGGCGTTATTTTCATATATACAATTCCAAAAGGTAACAGGGTATAAGGAAATCACCACAGGAAAGCTGAGACCTGGTCCTGGGGGTCCTGGCCAACCAGAAGGACTCTTGGAACTGAACAGGGTGACTCCCAGCTCATAACTCTAGGACTCACCATAGCAACCCAGAGTGATCCCAGCAAGTCAAAGCACTGGGTCCTGCAGGACTCAGGGACACACCACTTTCTGCACTGAATGCTTGTGTCATATTTAAATTTCTATAGTTAGCATTGATGTTTCTACATCAGAAATAAAATTAAAGTTTTCTTAAGTAAAATTGTTTCAATGACTGGGTGTCAAAACGCACAGTTCTTACCTTCTTCCTGTTGGGAGGAAACTTCAGAAAACGCAGTACCACACAACGCTATTGGAAAATAAAACAGTCTGATTAGTACCAGCCCAAAGCTCAGGGAGAAGGGTGGATGGCTGTGGAGAAGGGAATGAGGCAGCTCAGGGATTACAAACTCCATAGATAGCCCATTGGCCTGGAATACTCTCTGTCTCCATAGAGAGGCCCAGCACTGTGTCACATGCCAGAAGACACATTGGGGCCACAGGGCAATGAGGAAAATCTGTGCCCTCTGACCTAGCATTCCCTGGAATTTATCTTAAGGGAATAATTAAGAATATGCAAAAGATTTTAGCTACTCATATAAAAGTACTGTTTATAATTCTAAATAAAATGTAAACAACTTAAATGTCCATCAATAGTGAGATGGTTAAATACAGGGGGGCACATTCCAGACCATGGAATACTATGCTGTCTGACAAGACAACAGGAAGCTCTGTATTTACAGATACAGATGAAAAAAGTCACAGAAGAGGGATTATACAATGAGCTCATTTTTATAAATATATAATTACGTATGTGTATATGTATTTGTGTATATGTGTGTGAGTGAATATATATGCATATAGCATTATGTATGTGTGTGTGCATGTGTGTGTGTGAGATGAGGCCTCTCCAGAAAAAGTCCAGCCTTTGTTAATATAATGAGAATGGTTTGTGTGATATCAATGTAACCTGTCAGCCAAGGAAAGTGGACTGGAATGCACACGCGTGAACAACAGCATCTTCACTGTACTAGTCAGTGGGGGCAGTAGACACCAATGAGTGAGCACATGTACTCTGTGGCCATCACATTCAAAATGACTGAACAAGTAGAGCAACGAATCTGCATGAAACTTTGCATTAAGCTTACACATTCCTCTGTGGAAACTATTCTGATGATTCAGAAGGCCACAACTATGGGCAACTGGTGATTCGCAGCTTCATCACAACAATGTGCCCTCTCATGTATCATATCCCATGCAGATTTTTTTGGCAGAGTGTCAAATCACCAAGGTGACTCAGCCCCACTACAGCCCAGATTTGGTGGCCTGCGACTTCTGGGTTTTCCCAAAACTAACATCACCTTTGAAAGGGAAGAGATTTCAGACTGTCAATGAGATTCTGGAAAATACAATAGGGCAGTTGACTGTAACTGGGAGAACTGTGTGAGGTCCCAGGGTACCTACTTTGAAGGGGATTGCGGCATCACTGTCCTATGTATAATGTTTCTTGAATCTTGTATCTTCTTCAATAAACGTCCCTATGTTTTATATTACATGGCGGGGTACCTTCTGGACAGACCTTGTATTTAGAAGAGTAATTACAGGTACAATTCTATTTATGTGATATTCAAAAACAGGTGAGACAAAGTTGGTGACCACCCCTAAGGTAGGTGAGAAAGTCCCTGAGAAAGGTTATAGAAGGGGCTGGTTATGGGATTATGGATCCATGTACTTTTGTAATAATTAAACTACAGATGCACTAATAATTTAGCACTTTTTTGTAGGCTTGTTACATTTCATTCTTAAAAGTATGTAAAATAAAAATGTTTAAATATAGTACTTGTACTCTCCATTTGTATAAGATATTTGAAAGCACTTCAGCACAGGTAACAGCATCTCCAGGTAGAACTGGGATAACAATTTTTTTAAAGCATTTATTTATTTATCTTTCGGGGATTTTTAAAGAGACACATATATTCTAGAAAGAGAGGGAGAGAAAGAGATAGAGAAACATCCATGTGAGAGAGAAACACTGGTCAGCTGCCTCCAAATGGGCCCCAATCAGGGGCCAAACTCACAACCCAAGCAGGTGACCTGACCGAGAATTGAACCCGTAACCTTTCAGTGCATTGGATGATGCTGCAACCACCTGAGCCATACCAGCCAGGGCAACAATTTCTTTTTTTTAAGTTCTGCTTACTTGGGTTTCCCAATTTTTATAATTTCATATAATATACAAGAATGAAAAAAATAACTTTTTAAACAAATACAGCCTTTAAGGTTGTCATTCTCCAAGGAAATAACCTGGAGATGCTGTGGAGCCTCAGTAACCAGGCAGACTTACTCCATTTGGATGACTTTGGAAACCAGTCCAGCACACACTAAATGTCAGCAGAGGTCTGAGGTCAGGGAGCTCAGCTGGGTCCAGAGAGAAGCCATGAGCAACAGGAGGAGGGAGACAAGGGAGTCCTGCAACCTGGGCAAGCAACTGAAGAGGCTCAGAAAGTATAGCTTTCTAAACCAAAATGTGCTTGCAAGCAAGGAATACGCCATGGAGACCAGAACCTTCTGTCCAGGTCGCAGGCCCTCTAGAACCTCCTGCCAGCTCAGAGAAAACACATGACCTCTTAAAAACCGGGACACCTATCACCTGCTTGGGCCCCAAGCCCAGACCTCAGGAAACCAAGGTCAACAGCATGCCGGTATCACTATCTCCTTCCACATTCAGGCACATGTCAATACTCAATCGTGGGCATCAATCAGCCAAGGATCATTTCCAGAGAACTACAATTCCATCAGAATACAAGGAGAAACAGAAGGTAATATGCAAAAATACTAATTCGAGGCAACTTTCCAGAAACTCATTCTCCAAAAGTGCACTAACTCCACACTTGCACACCACCACTCTGTTCAAGACCTGCCAAGAAATTCTGAGTGCCACGTTGTATCTGCTTCAGGAAAACTGCTTTCTCTCCTGACATTTTTTATCATCCAAAAACTGTCACCAGAAACCACCATCCTCCCCAGGGAGCTGAGTGGCAGCCTGAGAGCTAGCCCCCACAAACACAAGCACTCAGTTGGTATGCCTGTTCTAGTAGGCAAGCACCACCTGTTCCTGATGAGGACCTGACCAGTCTGGGCTGGCAGCCCCAAGGAAATGCTGGCCATGGAGCCAGCCTCACCCATTCAGATGGACGGCAGAGAAAGGTGAGAAATCAACCTTACCAGCCCTC
This sequence comes from Pteronotus mesoamericanus, assembly GCF_021234165.1. Taxonomy (NCBI): domain Eukaryota; kingdom Metazoa; phylum Chordata; class Mammalia; order Chiroptera; family Mormoopidae; genus Pteronotus; species Pteronotus mesoamericanus. The sequence continues at coordinate 3,705,728 of NW_026555304.1, forward strand.
ATTGGTAGAAAGGCACCATTAGTCCAAGGGCCACCCATAGCAGAAGGGCAAGGCTGCCTTGGCCACCCATGGGGAGATGCCCAGGAAGGAGGCAGCACTGCCCAGTAAGCACCAGGGCTCTGTCATCTCACCAGATCTTAATCAGTTGTGAAGGAAACTCCTTTCCTTTTCAAATGAATATCTGAAAGCAGATGTTTAAAATGTACCCCCTTCTTAATGTCTAGGACAAAATGCTAAGAAAGTGAAGAGAAAGGGGTGAGATTAAGAAGAGCTTAATGAGGGCTTCTGCACAGCCTGGGCTGGGCCACTCTTCTCCACAACAAGACAGGGAAGCACAGCACTCTCGTTTATACCACAAAACACTACATGAGAATCAATTATTTTAACAAGCTGAAAAAGCCACTGAATGCAGGAATGAAACGTATAAACACATACAAATTAAACAACCTCAAAATATAGAGTTAAGGGTACAACTTGCTACTTATAAAAGAAGCAGAAAGCATTCAGCACTTTGAGGGTTCCAGGTGTGGCAGGGTAGGGTTTGGGCCTGAGAGGTGCTTCTGATCCACTCTGAGAACCCATCAAGTCATCAAAACACCAAAATGTTTGCTAAAGCATGGTTCAAAATGGTTCTAAAAGCACAACCTTGAGAATGTCTGACAGCACATGATCAAGGACTCTGGCTTCCCGAGTACTCTGCAGCCCTGGAGATGTGCGTGAAGGATTTTCTACAAATTTAGGCTGCAAGGTTGAGTGAAAAGCAGAAAACAAAAACAAACACATAGGATTCTTAAGTGCCCAATGAAACTATATAATGAAAGGAAGTGCACCAGACTGTTAACAAAAATTATTTTCTTAGTGTAGGAATATTGGGTGCTTTTTACTTTCTTCTAACATCCTACATTTTCTAGAACAGAAGGACACAATAGTTGGTATTAAATAAAAATAAAAGACCACAAAACCCAACATATTAAAAGGGACACCTGCCTACCTGAAGCCAGAGAGAGGGAACCTATGGGTGGAATTAAAGGCTTCAGGGCCTCCTGGCAAAGACCAACACGAACGCCGCCCATGGCCCACGGTCACCCCTGCACTGGCAGTCTCACGGCCTCGCTGCTGCAGAACAGGCCTAACCTTCCATTAGGATGATGAAATGACCCAGAACAGGGTCCTCAGAAGGCCTCAAGGAATCAAATACCGGGCAACTTTCAAGGGAAAGGGAGAGACAAACACAACAGCAGAAGGAATGGCAAACTTGAGGTGCTGCCCTGAACATGTGAAATGGCTCAGGATGCTTCTCAGTAAGGCTACCTTCTGTAGTCACTCCACTGGCCCCATCCTGGCTGGTCTATCAGAACACGTATTACATAACACCTAGCCAAGTCACTCACTTTTGGTGACACAACCAGAAACACACTCCAGGGCTCACATTGGGATTGGTAAACAAGGGGTGACACAAGGAATGGCACAAAGGGTGGGACTTAGTGATGGGAAGGTAGCCTCAGACAAAACAGATGAGTGAGACAAGATGTATCGCAGAGGGAAGCCCAGGATGCCCCATGGAGGCCAGAAAGGAGGGCCCTTTCCTTCTCAAAGTTTTCGTAGCCCCATCTGGACTCACACCTGCTGCACAGCTGAAGCAGATGCAGACAGAACCCATGAGGTGGGGATGGGACAGTGAAGGTGTAACTCCAGGCAATATGTGGAAGGACACTCTGGGGCTGAAGCAAAAGAGAAGCTTGGGTGGTCCCTGAAGGGATGAACAATGAGACAGCCAGAGGGGAAGCAGACAATTTGTAAAGATAAACCAAAGTGCATGGAACACACAGTGAGTCTTCGAGGAGCTATCAAGGCCCTAGACACTCCCAGGCCACATGTGGACCATGCAGCAGGTATACAAACACACTCCACGTGGCAGTGGGGGATCTGGAGTTGCAGTCTTGTCCTTCTGCTGCAGATACAGAAACATTCCTTACCTTACTGATAAAGGGGGCCACTGCTGTCCTGAGTTCTGACCAAGGAGGAGGAAGGGAAGCCAATGGCACCTTGGGAGACCAGGCCTAGCCGGCAGACCCTTGCATACTAGGAAGGCAGAGCTCAGCGTTTTCCAAGGCCAGGACTGAAAACAACCAAAGGAAACTCAAGTGGGAAATAACAAATCCTAGCCATTCAACTGCAAGTGATCCTGGGAATACATAGATGGGAACTACATGCAGAGTTCTCTGATGAGATCTTACCACAAAAGAAACATCAGCTGTATCAACCTGTATGGATAATATTAAAAATCTCAAACATAGACTCAGTTACTTGTTTAAGATACTACTGGAGGCAACAAAAAGTTAAGACTCAAATAGATTGAGGAGAAAATTAAAGAAGGGAGGGGCCCAGGACTTGGTAAAAGTCTTATTTAAAAAAAACAAAAACAAAAAACCAGAACGGAACAACTCTTATTTGCTTCCAACATGTACATGATCTACAAACCAGAAATCCTTAAACTCAAGACAAGAAGGAAACAGTCAGGTGGGCCCTGACTACTGGAACCTCATATCTTCAGGACCCAGATAAACACCACAGGGCATCAAAAACACCAGGCCCACAGAATCTTAGAAAGGGTATAAAACCTGAAAGATGAGACATGAGCAGCTTCCTTCATGCTTCTGATAAGTGATCTTTGTTGGCAGGTCTTTCATATTACCTCTGTCACAACAGCTTAGAGTGATGATGGGAAGGAGCCACTGTTTGCCTTGTACCCCATGAGGGCAGCTGGAGGGCAGCTCAAGGCCTGTTGACGACTCTTTGCCTGGCCTGCCCCAAGGGAGTCCCACCACCAGAGGACACTTAGATCAAATTACAAACCAGACTTATGGTGACCTTCACAGGACAGGACACTGAACCAAGCCAACAGGACAAAGGTGAAGAAGGGTAAGTTGCAGATGTGAAAGCCATGACACCACACAGACAGATATCCTAGCAGCACCCAAAAGGGCAGCCCTAGGCTTCACTAAGCACAGCTCAGAGTGAGCAGAAGTGTGACATGGTCACCAGAACAAGTGACAGCACCTCTGCTTGCCCACAACGGAAATGCCCTTGCCCAATACCTTTCATGAAGTCAGTGCCTGGACCTCTAGGCACCCACTGGGGCACAGTGCCAAGTTGGCCAGAGCCCTGGAGCACCTCAGAGGGTCAGCACCAGAGATAAGGCCCAATACCTGGGAAAGGGTTAAACTGCACTGCCGGACCCAAGGGTGCTAAGCACCAGGTTGAGGGTATTTCAACCCGAGGGGTGGGTGATGCTGAGGGGAACAGGAACTGTCCAGGAAAAAGGGCATGACAATGTGGGAATGTAAAATTGACCCATGGAGAGGCTATGACACTCTGTGGGGACGCAGTGCTGACCTGGAGGGGGGGTGGCACTGGGGGACCCAGAAACGACCCGGGGTTGGGGGAGGTCTGGGAGGACACAGAATCGAGCTGCACTGATGGGTGTGGGAGGGCGGGGGATGCGGGCGGGGCAGGAACTTGGAAAGAGACACAGGATGCCTAAAGGCACCATGGGGGAAGTTGACAGCAACCTGCCAGGAACTTGTCTGCCATTAGGGTGTCACCATGTCCTTTCTTACTGCTCAGCCCTGAGTACACCCCCATGCTACAGCCTGGACTTAGCTCTTCCATCCCAAGGCTCCATTTTACAAGGCTCATGTTCCTCAAAGCCCCTGACTCACCAGCTTGGAAGGCTGGCTGTTTTTCATCTCATGTTCCTTCAGTGCAGACACCAGACCCCAAGACTGGCTGCCCTGAAAGCACACAGCGTTAGTCACTTTTTAGAGACCTTTCAATTTGAAAGTAAATTATGCCCTTTCAAAGAGAGTGATTGTCTCCTGATCTGGGAAAAATGTGGCAAAGCCAGCTCTCTACCTTGGAATTAAGGGCTTGGGTCTGCGGAGTCCACTTGCAGGTGAGGGAATCCTTGTGTTCAGTTGTCCACCTTCCCTCAATCCCACTCACATACACATCCTCTTCTTGGGCACAGCACAGACCTGAAAGGCTGCCTTCCAGGACTCTTGCCTCCTCCTGGTATTCACGGCCCAGGCAAAGTATAAAGCCTTCTTCATACCCAAGGGGCACAGTCCTTTCTTATTCAGTGTTTTCACTTGGTAGGAACATTTTCTTATAACCACAATAGCCCAAAAACAAAAGGAACTCTGCTGGAATGTCCTATGCTTCACCTGACCTTGAAGCACAATGGGGTGCAGCAGGCTGCACAGAGAAGAATGGCTTCAGCCTTGTCCATCATTAATTCATCTAAAGATCTTAAGCAAAGCCTATGGTCTCAGTTAAGTTTCCTGATTGTGCTAATGGGTAACCACATGCAAAGGTGTAACATAGGGGCCACCTGAGTGACTGCAATTTACCCTACAGCTGACCTAGCGCACCAAGCACTGGAATGGCACAGCAAGGCACCACCCATGGCCTGCACCATTCCGTTGGAGCTCTTGGACTGGGTCAGAGCTCTTAACCTCACTTGTTAAGTATAACTTGTCCAGCTCCTGCTCACCTCATCTTTCTAGCAATTCCACAAAGGGGGTGTTGTTACTAATACACTTTTCAGATGCAGAAGCCTGGGCCAGGCAGTGGCAGAACAGTGATTCTGCCCTGTTCTGTGAGACTCCAACTCCCATGTTCTTAACCCTTCTCCCAGCCCACTACATTCCTGTCACTTGTATCAGACTGCAGGATGTCAGAAAGATCCCGGCCTTCATAGAAATCCACAAGCTTCTCTTCCTGGAATATTCTCCATGGGAGTCCTTATAGCACTTTCTGAAATTCTCACCCTCACTTAAGAAACGGAGGAGTAAGAACAGGAGAATTAAGAAAGAGAAACTCAATTCTTCAAAACAACCTATGGGCAATACTCTATTATTATCAAGAGCAGCAGCCGCGGCATAACAGCAATTTTGGTGTCTCAGAGACCAAACTTCCTTGGTGCTGAGCGATAAAGAGCACCCCGGGCACTTCACTCCTTCCTCTAGAACTGCCAGGACCCTCCATCCCAGCGGGCGACTTTCCAGCGCAACCTTCGCCCCACAGCAGCTGGACAGCCCGAGAGGGCACGGACCACACAGAAGAACACGGTGGGAGCCTGGCGGACAAGGAACTGACCAAAGGGGTGGTGACACTAGGGTAATGCGGAATTCACTCCGGGGCGGGGGGTGACCCTGGGGCGTCGCGGAGGGGACCCGAGGGGTGGGTGATGCTGAGGGGAATAGGAACTGAACAGGAGAGAGGGCGTGACAATGTGGGGATGCAAAATTAACCCATGGAGAGACTATGACACTCTGCGGGGACGCGGTGCTGACCTGGGAGGGGGGGAGGTGACACTGGGGGACCCGGAAACGACCCGGAGTTGGGGGAGGTCTGGGAGGACGCAGAATCGAGCTGCACTGACGGGTGCGGGAGTGCGGGGGATGCGGGCGGGGCTGGAACTTGGAAAGGTGGAAAGGACTCAGGGCAGGGTGAGGGTCCCGGACCAAGCCGACCGTCCGTCGCTTACCTGAGTGTGGGCCACAACCAGGCTCTTGTTGCCTTCGCCGTGGTATCTCCATTCATTCTCGTCCATCTTCCCCTTGTCCATCCCCCAGTGCGGCCCTGGCGCCTCGTAAGGCCGCGAGCTGGGGGTCGCCAGTCCGCCTGGGCACCGGCGGCGCCGTCGTCGTCGGACGAGCGTCTGTCAGCCTCTGCCTACGCTGGACCCGGCCACCCCGGACTCGCAGGCGCTGGCCACCGGAAGCCACGCCCCCCGCAGGGCCATGGCAGAGTCGGGCAACTTCCGGGCTTGAGTCCGCTTCTCCTCCATTTACCACACCGACGGATGGGCCAACGGCCATCTTAGGTGCGGGTACAGGGTCTCTTCCGGAAGCGAGGTCCTCAAAACCAGAAGTGACGTTTCCGCCTCGGCGCCGGAAGCGCAGCAAGCCTGAGGAGCCTCCGTTTTTGGAGTGGCGGTGCGAAAAGCTGGGATTCAAGCGTACCCGTGCTGGAGGGATCCCGGTTGCCCAGAGATGAGAGACCCTACGGGGAGGCGAAACCCAGGCTCCCCGGAAGAATGAGGTCTGTGCCTGGACTCACTTTTTGCCTGTAGATTACAGTGTAGAGTGGTTACAGTACTGTTCTCTATTCTGTTCCATGGATGTTTTTTGATTTTCTGGGGTTTTTTTTCCTCCCTACCAGTTCCCCACCATCTTGATTATTGTAGCTTTATAGTAGTGTTGAAATCAATATTCTCCCTGCTTTTGTCTTCTGGAAGAGATTATAGATGATTGGTATAATCTGTTCCGTAAATGTTTGGTAAAATTTACCAGCGAACCAATCTCGGCCCAGTGCTATTTTTGGAAGGTTATTAATTTTGTGGACATAATTATTTATAATATTCTTCTATTATCCTTCTGATGTCCCGGGGATCTGAACTGATGTCCCCTTTTATTTCTTATATTAGTACTTGTCCTTTGTTTTCCTTAGCCTGGTTAGAGTATCAATTTTACTGATCTTTTCAAAGAACTAGCTTTTACTTAATTTTTTTTCCTATTGGTTTCTTATTTACAATTTTATTGATTCTGCTCTAATTTTTATTTTTTCCTCTGCTTACTTTGGATTTAGAGTGCTCTTCTTTTTTTAGTTTCCAAAAGTGGAATCTTCGATTACTGGTTTCAGGGTTCCCCCCCAAAATATATATGCACTCAGTGCTATAAATTCCCCTCAAAACACTGCCTTAATGCATACTGCTAATTTTGGTAAGTTGTATTTTCATTTTAGCTTTCATTTATTTCAAGTTATTTTTAATTTTTAATTAATATTTCTGTTGAGATTTCTCTGAACCACGTATTACTTATTAGTGTATTATTTAATCTACGAGTACTTGAGGGTTATTCTTTCTGTTACTGATTTCTAGTTAAATTCCACCGTGGTCTGAGAGCAGACATTGAATGATTTCTATTCTTTTAAATTTGTTAAAGTGTATTTTAAGGCTCAGAATGTGGTCCATTTTGGGAAATGTTCTATGTGGGCTTGAGAAGAATTGTATTCTGTTGTTGAATAGTCTGCAGTTGTCAGCCAATTGATAGTGCTGTTGAGTTCAAATATGTCCTTGCTGATTTTCTGACTGTTGGATCTGTCCATTTCTGATAAAATTATGGTCAGGTCTCTTAACTGAAATAGTGATTTCATCTGTTTCTTCTTGCAGCCCTCTCAGCTTTTGCTGATATACTTTGCTGTTAAGTGCACATACGTTAAGGACTCTTATGTCTTGGAGAATTGACCCCTTTATCATTATGTAATACCCCTCTTTATCCCTGTAAACTTTTCTTGCTCTTAAGGAAAAAAGTTTGTTACATCTGAAATTAATATAGCTATCACCCCCTTTCTTTTCATTAGAGTTAGCATGGTGTATCTTCTCCATCCCTTCACTTTTAAATTATATGTCTTTTATTTAAAGTGGGTTTTTTGGAGACAACCTATAATATAGTTGGGTCTTTTTTATTGGTCCACTCTGACAGTGCCTTTTAATTGATGTAACCATTAATGTTTAAAGTGATTATTGCCCTGTTCTTTCTTCCTATTTTGGCCTTCTCCCTTTCTTGGCATATCTTTTTTTTTTTTCTTTTTACTTTTTTTATTGCTTGCCCTAGAGTTTCTAAAATACATTTACAACTAACCAAGCCCACTTTCAAATAACACTATACCACTTCACAGGTAATGCAAGTAACTTATAACAAAATATTCTTAATTCTTCTCTCCTGTTGTACCATTGCTGTCATTCCTTTTACTTATACATGTCTATAATTATTAAACACATTATAGCTATTCTAAACAAACTGTTATCAGATCAAGTAACAATAAAAAGTTTTCGTTTTACCTTTACTTATTTCTTCTCTAATGTTATTCCTTTATGTTGATCTGAATTTCTGTCTTATGTAGCTTTCCTTCTCTCTGAAAAACCTAACATTTACTGCAAGGAAGGTCTACTGGCAACAAAATCCCTCAATGTTTGTTTGTCTGAGCAAGTCTTTATTCTTTTCCTTTCAAGAATAATTTCATAGATACAGAATACTCGTTTGTTTTGGTCTCACCAGTTTAAATATTTCACTCCACTGGTTTTTGAGAAGTTGGATATACTTATTTTTGCTTTGCTATAGGTAAGCTTTTGTGCCCTGCCTTCTACCCCACCCCGCCGGGCTTTAAGATTCATTTTCTGCACTTTGAGTATCGTATGCCTGTATAGTTTTATTTTGGCATTTATCCTGCTTGGTGTTCTCTGAGCCTCTTGGATCTGTGGCTTGGTGTCTGAAAATTTTGGGCAATTCTCAGTCACTGTTGGCTTCAAATATTCTTCTCTTCCTTTTGCTTTCTTCTTCTGGTTTTCCCATTTTGTGTCTATTACACCTTTTGTAAGTTGTCCCACAGTTCTTGGATACTGTTTTTCATATTTTAGTCCTTTTTCTTTTTAAGTTTTAGAAGTTTCTACTGACATACCCTCAGAGAGTCTTTTTTCAGCTATGTCCAGTTTACTAATGAGCCAACCAATGGCTTTTTAATTATTTTTTTCTTTTTTATTGACTCTAGAGAGAGGGGAAAGGAAGGAGAAAGAGAGGGAGAGAAACATCTTTGAGAAACATCGACCGGCTGCCTCCTGCATGCTCCCTGAGGACAAAACCTGCAACCCAGGCATGTATCCTGATCTGGAATCAAACCCGTGACCTTTTCAGTTTGCAGGACAATGCTCATCCAACTGAGCCACACTGGCCAGGACAGGCTTTCCTTATTTCTTACAGTGTTTTTTAATTTCCAGTTTTTTATTCTTTCTTAGATTAATCCATCTTTCTGCATGTGCTCTTATATGTTGTTTCTCTTTTCCATTTCCGCCCTCAGTGTATTAATTAAGTTATTTCAAATGCTTGGTCAGGCACTTCCAACATTCTTGCCATATATAAGTCTGGTTCTGATGCTTGCTCTGTCTCTTCAAAGTGTGGTGGGGGTTTTTCTTTTGTTTTTTGTTTTTTTTTTCATTTTATTATTCCTAAGTTTTTGTTGAAAGCCAGACTTGCTTTACTGAGGAAAGGGAACTTTTAGTGATATAACAACAAATTGGGGCAGGGGAAGCATTCTCTGGAACTGTGATTAATCTGTTTTTAGTGTCCTTGTGCCTCACACTCTTCTCTTCTTTTCACCCTTTTGGTGGTCAGGTATGGCCAGAAGTCTGGAGTTAGGTATTTTCCTCCCCCACACATTAGTCACTGTGGTAAAGTAGTTTGTCTGGAAGCTAGGCCTGGTTAGAAAGAACAGAATGCTGTAGGGTGTTTCAGAATTGCCACTTTTCCCATCTGCTGCTGGAAGCCTAAGGGTGTTTTTCCCCAGTCTTCACTGTGGGAAACTGGTAGAGATCCTGGAGGTAAAACTCACTTAAATGTGAGGTATCCCCTACATGACTGGGGCTCCTGGAGCTTTTATCTTTCATACTTGTCTACACTGAGCCCCCAGAAATTTGTTTATTACAGTTTAGGTTTTCTTCCCCAGGGAAACTGGTTATAACTGTTCAGGAAAGTTGTAATTCTCTGTACCTGTCTCTACAGTTTTGGGGGCAGTGGTACCCTGTATCCTCATGTCTATGATGGATCAAGAAGAGTTGTTTGTTTTTCCATTTGTTCTGCTTTTTACTTACTGTTTTGACAAAGTCATTACTTAGAAGCTCTTTATAGGTTGGACCAGAAATCAGAAATCCTGTTGTTAGATTTTTGATTATTGATTCAATTTCTTGTTATAGGTCTGTTATTTCCTTTGGCCCTGGCTAGGTGACTCAGTTGGTGGGAGGATCATCCAGTCCATGAGAGAGTTGCGGGTTTGAGTCCCAGCCAGGGAACATGCAGAAGGCAGCCGATCAATGTTTCTCTCATATCAGTGTGTCTCCCTCTCCCTCTCTCCCCCCCTCCCCCCCTCTCTCAAATCAATAAACATATCCTTGTGTGAGGGTTAAAAAAAAATTATTTCCTTTGGTGTCACTTTGGTAGTTGGTGTGATTCTAGTGATTTACTACTTCATTAAAGTTATCTAATTTGTTGACATTGTTATAATCTTTTTTTATTTATGTAAAACCATTAGTAATGTCTCCATTTTCATTGCCAGTTACAGTAATCTGAGTTGTCTGTTTTTTGTCTTGCTAAAGGTTTGTCAATTTCCTAGGACACTACCTTTGCTTTTCTTGATTTTCTCTATTTCATTTATCTCTGCTATAACCTTTAGTATTTCTCTCTGCTTGGTTTAGATTTAGATTATCCTTTTTTTTTTCTTTTTTTGGTGTAAAATTACTCACAGTACTATTATAACACTTGGTATTTCTATAAATTCAGAACTAATTTCTCCCATTTTCATTTGTAATTTTTGCCATACCTTGTTTTTTTCTCATGTAAAGGTCTTGTCATTTTTGCTCATCTTGTTAAAGAGCTTTTGGTTTTGTTGCTCTCCACCGCCCCCCACCATTTCCTGTTTCATTATGTCCACTCTTTATTGCTTTATTTCATTTCCTATGCTTGCTTTGGGCTTAGTTTGTTGTTCTTTTTCTAGTTTTGTAAGATGGGAAGTTAGATTATTGATTGGAGTGCTATTTGTCTTTCCTCTCATTATCTTCCTCAGCCCACTGTTATTAAGAAGTGTGTTATTTTGGCCCTGGCCAGTGTGGCTTAGTTGGTTGGAATGTCATCCCATAACTGGAGGGCAGCAGGTTTGATTCCCAGTCATGGCACATGCCTAGGTTGCGGTTTGGTCCCTAGTCAGGGCACGTACTAAAGGCAGTCGATCAATATTTCTCTCCCTCTCTCCCCTCCTCCATTCCCACCTCTCTAAAATCAATAAGCATGTCCTCAGGTAAGGATTAAAAAATAATAAAAATGCGTTGTATCATTTACACATATTTGTGAATTCTACATTATTTCTAATTTTATCCCATTGTCATTGGACAATAATGTTTGTATAATTTCTCTTCTTTAACTTATTGAGACTTGTCCTTGGCTTAAAATACGTTTTACCCTGGAAAACGTTCTATATGCACTTAAGATGTATTTTTCTGTTGTTGGTTACTAAGTTTGGCTTACGGTTCTGTTCAGGAAATCTTGGGTTAGAGTCCTACTTATTATATTTCTTTATAGTTTGTCTTGCTCTGTAATTGAAGGTGGGGTATTAAAGTCTCTTAACTATTGTATTTCAGCTATTTCTCCCTTCAATTCTGGCAGTTTTGGGCTCTATTGCTTGATGCATGTGTTTATAATTGACCTTCTAGATGGAGTTGACCCTGTTATCATTATCCGTTCTTCTTTATCTCTCTTAACAACTTTCATGTTATCTATTAGTGTAACCATTCCTGTTTTGACTACTCTTTGCGGGGAATCTATTTTTCCATTCCTGTACATTCAACTAATTTATATTATATCATTGAATCTAGTGAGTCACCTAGACATGCATAGTTCAATGATGGTGTGAGCAATCAACGAGGTTTGGTAAGTAAAATCTACTGAAGCTCTAGGTCTCTATTTTATGCTTCCATTTATATAAAGTACAGAAATAGGTACAAGTTATCTACATTGACAGATTGAGGGAGTTTTCCCTGGCAGGAAGAATGGGTGCAGAGAGTATGAGGACTTTGAGGGGGCTGCCCTCATTTGCTTTTCATTTGGATGGTGGCTGCAGTGTGTTAATTTTGCAGGAATCCAGCTAGCAGACAATTGTTTTCCCCCTTACGTGTGTGTGCTACGCTTCACAAACACTTTAGGGTAAATAAAGTGTTTTCCAGCTTAGGGGAAGGAGCCCCACCACAGGGTGGAGGACTTCACCCTAGGGACTTGGTCTTACAAAGGTAGGATCCTGAATGAACCAAAGTGAACTAACAAGAGCCAGTGTCCTTACCCACAAGAAACCTGACAAAATGACAAGGTGTAGACCTTACAGCTCTGCTGTTAGGATATAGCTGAAAGTTGAGCACAGAGGTAAACCTGATGGCAGCCCATTCCTACCAAAATCCCATACCAGGTGATGTCAGAACGTTAGCACATCTCTTCTCCCAGCACCTCACCAGGGCCAGCAGAAAGAGGCATTCCGTTAATGTGTCCCAAGAAGCACTTCTAGGAACTCTGTGGCTTTTTGGTCACACAGATGTTTCCTGTATGCCCATCTGGTCTATATGTTAGGATGCACACTTTCCTAAATGCAAACTGTTTTGGCAAAAAGCTGACTTAAAAATCACACTCCCTATGGGACCAAAGTGCAGCTCCATGGCCTAGCACCTTAGATCTTAGTAATAATGACAGTGGCAGCAAGAACCGTAATAGCAACACCCATCCATTAAGTATTTGCGGCATGCGGGATACCTAGGGCTTGGTGAAGCTTCACAACAACCTTTAAACAAAGAACTACATTCCCCAACCTACAGAGGAGAAACTGAGGCACAGTGAGGTTGTCAGCCAGGATCAGTCAGCTACCAAAAGGGGACAATTCAGCTGAAGGTGTGTTTCCAAGCTGGCACTGTTGGTTTGAGCTCTGGGAAGTAGGGGTGAAAATTGCTACAGGAAGACAAAGTAGATGGTGGAAATAGAGACGTCCCCTATTGGAGGGGAAGGTTGAATAGTCTTTTCAGCACCAAATGCCCCCTCTCTCCCACAGGCTCCTGAGATACTGCCCACTTTGGAGGCTGCCATTCCACCTGTGAAATGAAAAGCCACATGTGCAAGGACCCAGAGCACAAGTGCCTGGGGGCAGGGTGGGGGGAAGGTCTTGCCATCTGGGTTTGTGAAGATCACACACTCCAAAATGTGGGACTGGGCTGGGGCCACAATGTGCCACACAGGTGGTAGGAGCCAAGGGCCAGATGGTATCCCCATCTGGAAAGGGGCCTACCCCTATTTGGCCCACTGCGAATGTCTGCTCCTCTTTGAGGTGAGGGGGGAGGTTCCTCCAGATCTGCTGCAGGCTCTAGTCTCAAACCTCTTTCAGGGATCTGGTGGAATAATATGGGCCAGTAGGGAAGGAAGATTTTTCTAGCTACAGAGTGAGGAAAAACAGTCTCTTTGAAAAAAGTTTCAAATTGAAGATAGGTTCAGGCCACTGCTACTAAAGAGGGATGGGGATCATAGAGGAAGGGGCCAGTAGTAACCACAAGGCCAGGAGAAATCCCAGGTGAGAGGGAGGGGTCCTGGGGAGATGCCAGGGCAGGAGACTCTGGCCTCAGATGGCCTTCACCCTGAGGTTTGGGCGAAGTTGCTCAGCCCTGACTGAGGCTCAGTAGAAGGAGCGGCAGAGTATCCCAGGGACTTCCTGTTCCCTCAGCCAGGGTGTATCCCCTATACTTACCAACCATAAGCAATCACCAGAGTCAACATGCCTTGCACATATTCCTGCAGATGAATATGGTTTTTGATTACAAGTAACTTGTTGCCTGGAACTGGTTGTTCCTGGAATCAGTGAGCAAGAGTTTAGACAGCAAAGGGTCCTTTGTTATCCAAATCTCTTTACTTTCTGGTCAGGATGGTGTGAAGGCAATATGCTCTCACTGCCACAGTGCTGGGTACTCAGGACACCTGATGCTCATTGCAGGAAGCACCCCTTCCTCCTCCCCTCCCTACCAATTTGTACTGAAGGTTGCCTCCAGCTCCCACCACCAAGATTTCCAGTAGGCTGGTTCTGTTGTTCTAGGTGCTGGCATTACAGTGCATTGCCAGACCCAGTCATCTTGGGCAGGGGATCAAAGCAGCCAGAGAGAATAAGCTTTGTGCTTTATCTTTGTATTTATTTATTTGTCCTACCAACACGACCGTTCACCCAGGCCCACTGTTGCTATATGCAGTGGCTTTGAGGCCTTTTCATGCCATGTCTGTGTCTTAAGTCATGACTGATTTCTCCTTCTATTTCCTTATCTATCCTCTGCCTCGTTTCCTCAGAATCTGAAGCCATTGTTGTTTATTTGTGTGGGTCTGTGTAAAGGTTCCTTAGCAGGAAAACATGCATATGATCTTAATAAAGACAACACTCTGACAATGCATGGGGGCGGGGGGGAATACAGTACTCAGACATCATTGCAAATAAATACCCCAAATAGATGAAGTTGTAAATGTAACATTTCTTATGAATCAACACTGTAATAGAAAGTAAAAATAGGGGTCCCTACAACTAGGAATCAGAAATGCTCATTCCAGGAAACAGAACTCTTCAACTAATTATAATTTGTCTTTTATTTTGGAGGAGGGAGGACACTTGTTCTTCCTCTTTGAGTACCAATTTGCCCATTCACACAATCTCATCGAACTGGACAGACCTGGTTTGCTAAGGAGCTTTAGCAAGTTCTGTTTCCTGAAATTAAGTGATTAGTTACACCAAGCAAGAGAATATATAACATCTTTTTCTCACATTTGCAAAGAATACTATGTCTAGCCCTCACCCCACTGCATGAGGCTGACAGCACCATCTCCCCTGCTGCCCAGTGGCTCTTCACAAACATGGCATGTTACTCACACCACTTGCTTAGCTTGTCCTATAAAGTCCATTTGGTTCCCAAAAGCACACTCAAGGTTTATGTTCACTTCCGTTCCTCAGCCCCTGAATTTCCAAGGATCTGCACAGTAAAGAATCACTGACTAACAGAATTTTACACAATTGCTGTTTTCTTTCCCTCAACGAAGATGCCCAGGTTCAGGTGTGAAGATGTATGCCTTTTCACACCTATTGGTCCACACTGGCCTTCAACATTCCCAACTAGCTCTTCACTGTCCATTTTAGAGAATAACTATGCTGGGACACCTCCCTTAACTGATGAAGGCACTACTGGCAATGATTACTAAAAGGTGTTGAAATAGAACACCTTAGAATTTGACAACTGTAGAATTTTCTAAGTGTACCACAATTTGGCACTACAACCAGAGTAACAAAACAATTCCAATTTGGAATTTCACTGGTACAGTTGTATAAAATTCTGTTAATCAGTCATGCTTCACAACATCTTAAAACCCAGAAAATTCTGGTATGTGTAGGTAATACTAGTCATTCAATAATTTATATTTTTTGTTTTCAAGTGCCTATAACTGTTTAACCAGAACAAAGGTCAAGTTTTCTTCTTGTTACATCGAACTATTCCTAAGAATAATAATACAATATGAAAAACCCCAGAATCAGAAAACCCTGGATTTCTTAATGAACATGGCATTTAAAAACTGTTAAATTTCAAACGTGAACCACAATGCCGTATAATCGAAAAGGCTGCTGAACCACAGCATGGATATTTAGCCAAGCTCCTTGCCGGGTCAAAGGCTTTATCTAAACATTCTAGAGCTGCACACTAGCTGATGCCACAAGCTGATGTCAGATCAGCATGTCAGGAGCTAAGACGTGGTGCTACAGAACAAGACAGACCACGGCACTGGAGACCATCTCTATGTGAGGAATTAAGGAATCAAATATAATATCAAAAATATTAAAAGTGCACAGGTTGATCAAATGAAAAAGGAGTGTCTGTAATAGGGGGACCCCAGTGGTGAGCGATTCTAGCGGGTTCCTAAGTGAGCCTGGTGGCTGCTGTCCCAGCAGGTTCTTCAAGCACTTGTACAAAGGCCTTTCCAAGCAGCGGCGGCTGGCTTTCTGAACATTAAAGCTTTACTCCTCTGCCATTAAAAACTCAGGAATGCTATTTTGAAAAGAATTGCAGTGGTATATCCAAAAATGTTTCTAAGTGGACTTTTAGGCTGCCCTTCCTTCCTCTGCGTGGGCCCACGGGAGGGGAGGGGAGGGGTTGCAGTGTGACAGGGCCGGTGGCTGAGTTCTCCCGGCAGCTAATCTACAGCTGAAAAACGGGAGAAAACAAGACAGCGTTAGAACCAGTCACCTGTTGGGTAACTAAAGCTCTTGCCGAGCTGTGAGCGCGTGGGTGTGTTAGTCAGCAGCAGAGAAGACTTGCGTATGTTAAGGAAGCCTCCAGCTCCAAGTACCTCATGAAGATAAAAGTATAGAGGAAAGCTGCATGCTGGGCTCAGCTAGGGGAGCAGAAATGGTGTGTGGAGCCCAGTTCTCCAGAAGTCCTGCCTGCACAGGGGTAGGAGGGAACTGACTCCTTCCTTCTCTAGTAGGAGGGGAATCCAAGACCAATATCCCACCAGCAAAGCAGTCCAAAGCCATGGACAAACATGCAGAGGGGACAGGTGTGCCCAACCCACACCTCTCCACTCCCGTGGTTTGCAAAACCCAAGGTGGTCTATGCAGCATCTGGAGTCTGGTGGGACTTAAGACACACTAGGGAACCAAGGGGAAGGGTGGTGTTGGAGTAGACACCTGTGTAAGAGAGCAATGTAACCCCCCTCCCTAGGCCACAAAGAATCCTTCAGGGAGAGGACTGTAGCCTCATACCTGGTGGCCCTCATGGGGTAAAAGGGAGATAAACACTGAGAAAGGTCCTGTTTCCACATGCATCAAAGCTCTGGTGTGGATACAGCTGGCAACAGGAGGAGCCCACAGCTGCCTTTCCTTTCTGTCACCATCCCTGCAATTACACTGATTCAGAAGAACCACATCCCTCTCAGTGAATCCTCAAACTGGCACTGGGCCCACACAAGTCTCCTTTCCCACATTGGGCTTGGCCTCAGCTGCAGCTGGGGATTTTCAAAGTACTGTTTCTTAGGGTCTAAAAGCCCCTCTTGGAGGAAGGCCTGATTATGGACATAGGGTGGAGAAACAGCTCTGAAAGCTTGGGACCCCCTAAATACAAAGGACAGGCTTCCCCCAGGGACACGAGTCTAGTCAGGCACTTGGGATTTTTCTCATTGGAAAAACCCCAGGCTGTGGGCCTGCTAATATGTCACCTCACTGGACACCAGACCAGTGAGGAATCTCAGAGAAGCCGAAGTTTTGAGCTCTGGTCTCAGAGTGTAGCAAGGTGTGACTGTGACCACTGCTCAGATCATGTGTACATCTGAGCTGGAGGATTCAGGGCTGCTCTTTCTCTGGGTTTAGGGGAGAAATTCTATCCTTTTCTCCTGAATAGAATTTGTAGTGAGATGGTGCACAAACTACAGAGTAATCCTCTGTCCTCTGAGGCAGCAGCTGGAACCCAGCTAGAACCTCTTAACACTGCTCCCTGGGTGCTGGGGCAGCACAGCTACTTTAGATGCATGCAGGTTTCATCAGCAGAGCTGATGACACCTGGACCCTGGGAAGTCGTATTTTCCCAAGGACTAATGGCTCCAACCCCACCTTGACCCCCACCCCCACCCCAACAAGAGAGCAGCTGCTGTGAAGGGTGGTCCCAGGGGATGAGAAGCAGACACCTAGCTTGCACTGTCCAGGTGGAGCAGCACACCATCTCAGCTAAATCCTTCCTTCTGTGCGTTAGTCATGGTTAAGACCAGCCTAGCACCGCGGTCCCGCTGCTGCTGGGTTAGTTGAGGTGAAGCAGACAGGTGGCAGCAACAGGTTAGCTGCGGTGTGCAGCCCTGAGGCCCTAGTCGCAGCAAATGTTATACTTCTCACCACAGAGCACCTGGGCAGCGAGCCCAGTGCCCTCAGTCCTGTCGCTGGCACAGGCGCAGGTGTGACTTACACTAGGGGTGCTGGGCTTGGCTTTGGGGGTAGCCTTTGCACGGCCCCGTCGGGTCTGCTCATGGTCCAGCTCAAGCAACTCCAACCGCTGGGTCAGTGCTAGCTTCTGCTGGATGGCCATGCGCAGCAGTGAGTTGAGTGTCTTCTTCTCATCTTCAGCAGCTGCCAGCTGCCGCTGCATCTCATCCAACTGCGTGATGTACTCGTCACACCTGTGGGGACATCAAAGGTGAGAGCATGGCTGAAGGACCCAGGCAGGGGACATGAGCACTGGTGAGGGGACCTCAATGGGGCCCCTCTGCTCATTGGGCTGGAAGAAGAGGCCCTGCCCCCCTCAGCAGTCTGGCTTTCCCTGGGAAGGACTCTATGAAGCTGGTTTTCACTGAGGGAGGCAAGGCCTTCAGGTAACCCAGGGGCAGCTGGTTAGAGGCAAGACATTACCTGGCTCTCAGAATATAGGGGTAAGTCCAAGGAAAGGACTTTGTTTTTCCCAGATTAGCACATCCACCCAGGAGGTGTTCAGTAAATCTGCACCAAATGGTGAACCAAAGCCTGGGAAGGGTTCATGTAGGTGTGTGAACAGCCCATTTTAGCTTCTGCTTAACTGTGACATGTGACCACACCCCCACCTGAATATGGAACTGGGGGACACAGAGCAGCACACCCAGGGCCTGTATCCAGAAGCACAGAGT
This sequence comes from Pteronotus mesoamericanus, assembly GCF_021234165.1. Taxonomy (NCBI): domain Eukaryota; kingdom Metazoa; phylum Chordata; class Mammalia; order Chiroptera; family Mormoopidae; genus Pteronotus; species Pteronotus mesoamericanus. The sequence continues at coordinate 3,724,033 of NW_026555304.1, forward strand.
GGGGCCTGGGCAGAGGGGGTATTAGGCATGCCTGCCTGCCACAACTCTCCCTTCTCCAGGGCCCAGGGCCAACAGTGAATTTTAGCTCTCGCCCAGAGACGAATGGGTTTGTGATCTCAGCTCCATTGGAGAAGTCAGATCTTTAAAACAAGCTGAGGAAGTGAGGGTCAACATATCAGCGCTGAGGGACTAACAGATCCTTCCCAAGCATTCTGCCCAAGACAGGAAGCTTCTAAGAAGCCTGGAACTAACTTTGTCTTCTCCCTTCCCCTCTGGGAAGTGGGATCACCCAGCACCTCACCCAGAGTGAGGAAAAGCAGTTCCTGAGCTCAGTTGCTACCCCGCTTATCCTGGGAATACACCTGGACCATCTAGGGGCCATCCAGGACCTGCCTGAAGCCAGTCAGCAGATAGCACCATGCCCCACTGGGTAGCAGAAACACCAGGAAGCTGTCAACTTCCCCACAGGCCCATAGCTTTGCTTCTACCACCACCCTCCACGCCCAACCCCCCAACCCCAATCTCTGGCAGTGTTGGGGGTACTAGGAGCGGGGAGGGTTGGTGGTAAGAAAAGCCTTGCTTCTTAATTCACAAACTTCCATCCAAGTTCTGGGTAACAATCCTCATTTGGCCCTAAAATCTACCTGTGTAACCTGCTCACCAGCAGGCTGGCCACTAGGGAGCCCCAGCTTCCTCAGCTTACATGTATAGTGGACACAACCTGTGCCCTCTGGGTTTTCACAAACAGCAAAAATGGCACATCCCCCAGCACCAAGCTACAGGGCCACCAGTTAAGCAGCAACAGGAACAGTCAGTGTTACCTGGTGGCAAACATGGCACGCAACGAGGAAAAGGTGGCTGCATCCTCCTTGAGGGCCTTGAGCTCATTGCGTAGCTTCATCATGGTCTCAGTCACCATAGCTTTCTCATTCTCATACTTGCTCTTCAGGTTGGCAAGGGCCACCTCAGCTGTCTGGGGGTCAAAGACACACAGGGTGCATGGGTAGGGAGAACGGGAGGGGCCTCCCTGTTACAGGCCAAGACTACAACCTGCCTGGCCCCTCAGCACCCAGCTCCTCCCGACAACACTGAGTTGAGGCTCTCACCTCAGGCAGCATGAACAACATGATCCACAATCTGAGCCCTGAGCTGACCTGTGATGACGTAGGCCCTGAGGTGCTGGGGAGAGTAAGGAGCCCCCACCAACCTCCCACTGGACCAAGCACAGTATGCACCTGCTTGTTGGCTTTGAGCACTGTGCGCAGTGTGGTGATCTGCTCCCGCTTGGTGCTGAGCAGAGACTTGAGCTTGAGGATCTCCTCCATAAGTGCCTCCCGGTCCTTATCTGTGGCAGGACCCAGCTCCTGTGAGGCCAGGCGCTGCCGCGACAGCTCCGTGGTGCGGTCCACAGCTGCCTGCAGGTGCCTGATCTGGTCACGTATGATGGCAATCAGGTTGTAGATGTTCATAGGTTCCCGGCGCGGATCACTCAGGGGTGAGGGTAGCGAGGGGCTGCTATCCCCAGCCCCAGCCTCTGCAGCCAATGGTCCTTTGTGCAAGACTGGTGAGCGGTGCCCGCGTGCTTCAGGGCTGCAGTGGCCGGCGCCGGCTGGGCCTTCACGGTAGTAGTCCAGCACAACACGGGTGGGTGTCTCATTGTTACACATGCACACGTGGTGGTAGAGGCTGGCCAGCTCCTCGCTAAAGGTCACCAGCTCATCCTGGGCCACACTCAGGCTGCCTTGTGTCTCACCCGCAACATCACTGACCTTCTTCAGTTCTGTCTGCAGCCGGGCCAGCAGCTCACGGTCCTGGCAGCTGGCCTTCTCCAGCAGGGACACCTTCTCAGTAAGCGCCTGGCTCTCGGCCTCATGTCGGCCCTTCTCCTCCGCATGCCAAGCCTCGCTGGCTTCGTGTGCACTGCGTAGGGCCTTCAGCTGCTCCCGGAGCTCACCAGCCTCTGCCAGAGCCACACGGTACTTGCAGGCCAGGATCTCAGGCCCATTGATGTCCACCTCATAGTAGTCACCATCCTCATGGCTGTCGTGCTCCTTCTCACTGTCCAGGGCTGTGCGCCGCTCCTTGCCAGCCTGCAGGCGCTGCAGAGTACTCAGGCTCTCCGTGAGGCGGTTCACCTCCTCACGCTGCTCTGACAGGGTCCCCCGAGCCTGCTCCAGCTGCTTCTGTGCGTCCTGCAGTGTTGCTAGCAGGCCTGCCTTCTCCCGCTCCATCTGAAAAGGCATAGAGCGGCATAGAGCGAGCCTGTCAAGAGCCTGCAGGGACCCCCAGACAGTCCCAGTAATGACCCCACCCATCTCCCTGTTGGCCTGTCTGTGACACTGTCGGGACAAATGTCTCAGGGACTGGGCAGTTCTTACTAAATGCTGTTGTTGCTATATGTTACAATGTAGCACAGTATTTTGCAGAAACAACTGTAAATTAAGATGAGTTTGACAGGAGCTGAACAGGATAAATGCCTGCAAAGAAATCAATGTGTAATTGACCAAATAATGCATATAAGCAATAGCTAAGCCTCCCTTCTGGGAGGGAGGCAGAGCTTCGGATATGAATTCCGTCTCCTTTAATTGCTGCAAGTAAATAAAACGATTTTGCAGTAACCCTGTCCCCGAGTTCAGTAACATGTCTGGGTAGGGGTGCCATGTGTGGGGCCATTGTTGGTCACCCCCCGCCCGGAGGCTTGGGAGGCCAGGTGCGACCCTCCTCAGAGACATGCAAATTGAAGGGCCACGGTACAGACCCTGGGATTCCATTCAGTCGGGACACAAAATCCTGATGTGAAGTGCCCACAAAAGAGAGAGAGGAAGACTACAAGTGGGCACCACAGAGGGAACATAACAACACCTTGGGCAGCACTGAGACTTCAATCTCATAAGCAGGAGCCCACTACTCTGGGTTCCTCCTACCTGTAATGCTGCAGTTCCACTTACGTAGCAACACAGTTTAAGATAAATATGAGATAACGTAGGTAACATCAACAAAGTGTTGTCGGGGGTGGGGCAGAAATAGAGGTGGACCTCCCTGCCTGCCCACCCACTCACCTGCATCAGCTGCTGCTTCAGCTTCTGGATCTCGGAGAGATTAAGCTCACTGAGGAGGTCAGACACGAGGCTGGGGCAAGGCGGGGCCAGGCTGTCCTTGGTGGGTGTGGAGGTCTTGTTGTCCAGTGGCAGCTTGGCCAGACAGCTGTGCTCAAAGCCATTGGCCAGGGTCTCAGCATCATCATTGAGCTTGAGGCCTTCCAGGGAAACATGAAGCTGACTGGTATAGAGGGAGTCATTGATGCTCATATAGTGTGACAGCTCCTTGCGCAGGCTGTTCTTCTGCTCCCTTTCCGTCTTCAGTGTCTCCAATGCCTCCTCCAGCTGCCTCTCTGAGATCTCCTTGAGCCGGATGGCATCCTCCAGCTGGCTGTTGAGGTACTCCGTTTCTTCCTCCAGACGCTTGATCTCATGCTTGAGGCCCTCAAACTCCACCTGAGAAAAAAAGGATGATCCTCTTCTAAGCCTGAGTGATCAGAAGGAAGCACCAGCATGCTGACTCCATGGCTGAGCATGAGGTGTGAACAATCAGGACAAGTGTGCATAGTGTGTGAGCAGTGCAAAAGCCAGAACGCATCCACACTGAAAATTTGTTAGATGATGTAGTATGTTACCAACTGTATAATGATCTGAAATTCTACAAAACTACCTAACATTAATCGTTAACTAAATATTTTAACATAAAGTATGTATCTAGATGTGTGGTATAACCATTAATTCTAAACGTATTTCAAAAACAAAGAAACTGCAATTCCTACTGAAGCAGGATTTGCCATAGCCACTCCACACCCACACCTATAGACGCCCAAGCAAATGGGAGAGGCTGAATCCTGCTGCAACTGTATTTGCAGATAGACGAAGAAGAAGCAGGCAGCTTCCGGCCAAGATGGAGGCATAGGTAGGTACACTTTGCCTCCACGCACAACCAAAAGAAGGATATCAACAAATTTAAAAACAAAAAATAACCAGAATTCCCAGAATATCGAGCTGTGCAGAAGTCCAACAACCAAGGAACTAAAGAAGAAACATTCATCCAGACTGGTAGGAGGGGCACAGACGGGCAGCTGGGGCAGAAAGGATACATGGCCAGGCGGCAGCAGCTAGAGGACCAGGCGGCCAAGGTGGCAGCTGGCAAATGGGGCAGTTGCACATTTGTGTGTGGATAAACCATGAGGAACAGCTGGGGAGGGACAGACCACACAATCCAGGACTCCAGTGAGGGAAAAGAAAGCCTCAAAACCTCTGGAGGTAAAACGTATGGGTGTTGCAGCAGCAGGAGAAACTCCCAGTCTCGCAGAAGCATTTGTTGGAGAGACCCATAGGGTCCCAGAACACACACAAACCCACCCACTCAGGAATCAGCACTAGAAAGGCCCAATTTGCTTGTGGGTAGCAGAGAAAGTGACTGAAAGCCCACAGAGAGCTGAGCAAGTGGCATTGTTCCCTCTCAGACCTCTCCCCTCATACAGTGTCACAAAGCAGTGACCTGGGTAGCCCCTCCGCCCCACCCCCACAAATACCTAAGGTTCCACCCCTCCCAACATAACAAGCGTGCTGAGACAAAGAAATGTGGCCCAAATGAAAGAATAGATCAAAGCTCCAAAAGTAAAACTAGGCAATAAAGAGATAGCCAACCTATCAGATGCACAGTTCAAAACACTGGTAATCTGGATGCTCCCTGAATTGGCTGAGTATCATCACAAAATGGAGGAAAAAGCAAAGGCTATGCAAAGTGAAATAAAGATATGAAGGGAACCAACAGGAAGGGAAGGAAACTAGGACTCAAATCAACTGGGAGCAGAAGGAAGAAATAAGCATTCAACCAGAACAGAATGAAGAAACAAGAATTCAAAAAAATGGAGAGAGGCTTAGGAACCTCTGGGACAACTTTAAACAATCCAACATCCAAATCATAGGGGTGGCCAGAAGGAGAAGAGGAAGAGCAAAAAATTGAAAACTTACTTCAAAAAATAATGAAGGAGAACTTCCCCAATCGGGCCAAGGAAATCGATTTCCAGAAGATCCAGGAAGCTCAGAGAGTCCCAAAGAAGTTGAACCCAAGGAAAGCATACACCAAGGCACATTATAATTACATTACCCAAGATTAAAGATAAGGAGAGAATCTTAAAAGCAGCAAGAAAAAAGGATACAGTTACCTACAAAGGAGTTCCCATAAGACTACCAGCTGATTTCTCAAAAGAAACCTTGCAGGCAAGGGGCTGGAAAGAAGTTTTCAAGGTCATGAAAGGCAAGGACCTACTTCCAAGATTACTCTATCCAGGAAAGCTATCGTTTAGAATGGAAGGGCAGGTAAAGTGCTTCCCAAATAAGGTCAAGTTAAAGAAGTTCATCATTACCAAGCCCTTAGTATATGAAATGTTATAGGGACTTATCTAAGAAAAAGAAGGTCAAAAACTATCAACAGTAAAATGACAACAAACTCACAACCAGCAACAACTGAACTTTAAAAAAAAAAACAAGCAGCAGCTAAGCAAACAACTTGAACAGGAATAGAATCATAGAAATGGAGATCAGAAGGGAGGGGGAAGGGGAAGAATGGGGGAAAAGGTACGGGGAATAAACAGCATAAATAGTAGGTACAAATAGGTAGGGGGAGGTTAAGAATAGTATAGGAAATGGGGAAGCCAAAAAAACTTATATGTACGACCCATGGACATGAGCTAAGGGGGGCAGAGGGCGGGGGTAATGCTGGGGAGTAGGGTAGTGCAGGGTGGAGAGGAATAAAGGGGAGGAAAAAAATGAAGAAACAGTACAACTGTAATAGCATCATCAATAAAATATATATTTAAAAAAAAACACACAGGCAGAAACCTGTGCTTGATATGGGGAATCAGAGTCTATGTGCAATTTAACAAAACATTTCTAATTATTCTGTAATATTTGCACAAAATATAAGGAACAAGCCACTCAAAGGCAGAGTATATCTCTGATGGTTGCAGGCCGGGGGAGGGGGATTCCTGGGAGGGGGGTGGACTCTACCACATGCTACCCAGGGCCAGAGGGTGAGGTCTCCCTCTCCTCAGGACCCTTGTGTATGACCAACAAAACGTCACAGTAGTCCTTCTATGTGACCAGAGGTGCAGCTCCTGTCCCTGCATTCTTGGGGAGAAGTGTGCTTTCCGCTGGCTTTTGCAAAAACAGGTTCTGTAAACACATGGGTCCATACTCCCCTATGCAGAATTTAAACTGGGAAAACGGCATCCCCAGTTCCCACCCTGTGGAGGTGTGGCTCCTGGAGAGGTAGGTCACAGGGGCAGGCACTGAGGGACGTGACTGACCAGAATCACCCTGTTGTCTTGCCACAGGTGAAGGTGACCCTCCTCATCCCACTCACTGCTAAGATTACTTGAGGGCAAGAGTTAACAGCTTGAACATCTCCACACTGCTCCTCAAGGAAGGCCCACTGGCTTCACCCAGAGGGTCACTCAAGGCCCAGGACCACACAAAATCAAAAGAGACTGGCAAACATGAGAGAGCAGGAGGGATGAGCATGCCAACAGTTCCAGGGTACCATAGGACATAGGATATCTTGGCGTTCCTATCAGCACCTCAGAGGGGACTAAGCTAGATACCCAGCCTCTGGAGTCTTTGGTGTCACCTCTTCATCAGCTCCTGTATTTCCCCCATTTTTTCTGGCCAAGACATCTTGGCCAGGCCAATGTCAGCCAACACTAAACCTAGAGGCCTTGTTATGGTCATGGGGCCAGACCCTGCCACCACAACCACCTGGTTCATAACAGTGTGGCCTTCTGACCACACAAAATGGCAAAGTGAGGGAGTGCGAGGACCATGGCCCAGAGCCCCGACCAGACACTCACCTGGTTCTGCCTGAGCACAGACACCTGCTTCTGCAGGCTGATGTTCTCCTCCTCCAGCTCTGAGTAGTCCTGCAACAGGCGGGCCTCCCGGAACTTGTACTCCTTGATGTCATCCCGAAGACGGCCCCGCTGGAGCTCCACATTCTGATTGATCTGCCAGAGGAAGGCAGGTATGAGCAGCCTGTCCCAGCTGGCCCTGCCACCCTTGGCGTTCAGTGGCTCAGCCTACTCAGGCCAAGTGTGGCTTGCTGGAGGGGAGCTGGGGCCCTGGGCAGTGTGGGGTAGAGATGAACAACAAACAGCCTCAGCTGACTCTGACTCGATGTCTTCATCTGCAAAATGGGTTACAATGGTATAGTGCAGTGGAAACTGGCTGCAGCTGCTCCAACAGTTCTGCAGTTACCACCTGACCTGGCAATGCTGCTCCTTGGAATACACGTCAGAGAAATTATTAAAACACAAACTAAAAACCAGATAAACATATGTGTTACATTCATATAACTGACACATACTCTAACAAAAGTGAACTTCAAAAATGTTATGAAAAAAAAAAGATAAAAGAGGTCATGCACTGTATGATTCCACACATATGGAATGTCCAGAAAAGGCAAATCCAGAGATAGAAAGTAGATCAGTGGTTGTGGGAGGCAGGGAAATGGGGGGCGGGGCGGGAGGGCAGTGACTGCTAACTGGGCTTCTTTCTGGAGTGATGAAATGTTCTAAAGCAGCTTTGTGATGGTACATAAATCTAAACATACTACAGCACTCTCAATTGTACACTTAAAGTGGTTAAGTTATAAGTATGTGAACTATCTCAATAAAGCTGTTACAAAATTGTTCCTGCCTCCAGGTTGCCTTGAGGGTTCAGATGTCCTGCACAGAGGAGGCTGCCGCTGGCAACGTGTGCCAGAACCTGGGTCCCTGGGCCCCAGATTTTGCAACATTCTGGGGTCATCCTGTACCTGATGGATATTTAGCAGCCCCCTCCCCTATTTTAACAACATAAAATGTCTCCAGACATGGCCAATGTCCCTTGGGACAGAACTGTCCCCTAGACAAACCATCTCCCCTCACCCTGTTGCTCCAAGTGGACTCCCTGAATATCTGCAAAGATCTGGTACTCCCAAGCCTATGCCACCCCACCTTGGTCCTGGGCACCAGCTGGGCCCCATGCTCACTTTGCTTTCTCTCAGTACACTGGCCTCTTCACTGGTGCTGAGGGTTCTTGTGATTGCATCCATGTGCACACCTTGCAGGCCAAGATTCCAAGGTTCCATGCAGCCACGCACAAAATAGTAACGTGACATTAGTAAAATGAAATAGAACCAAAAAGAAAGAGCAAAGGAAAACAACAGAAGCGGGAGAGTCATCATGTACAGCTAGCATTCACAAATTCTTACTGCCAAAACCTCCAGCAAATGGAAGGACCTAAAAATATCAGTGCCTGAGGGCCAACATCACAGAAAGTAGACACCAAGCTACTGCCTAGAGAAAAGGCCCCCAACCTCAGGAAGTAAAACTCCTGGTAAATGAGCAAAAATAAGCATGAGGATAGTGAGTGGCAACATGAGTAAACACAGACTGACTCACTTCCATTTATCTGAAGAGGCTGCTGGAAATCCCTAGCAAAGTTCACATGCAACCTTGCCTCTGCTCATCACCCACTTACAGCCTGACCAACTGTGATGGTAAATTTCGGAACCAATTAAGCTAGGTCCCAGCATCCACATATTTGCTCCTGCACCAGTCTAGATGTCTGATATTTTTCAGATGAGATTAACACTGAAGTTAGCCAACTTTGAGCAAACCAGATGACCCTCCCTCGTGTGAGTGGGCCTCACCAATCAGTTGAAAGGAAGGGAAGGAAAAGGGAGGGGAGAGGGGAGATAGATTTCGGGTGGGAAGATTCATTCAAAAAAAGGAGCATGTGGAAACACCATTCCTTTTGATCTGCCCTTTCCCCACAGGGTCTGGATGTCCTGGGCCCCAGATATTAGGTACAGTAGGAGAGGAGGGGAAGAGGCTCAGGCCTGTCAGTGTCAGGCCCCACACCAAGCCCGCACCACTCCCCTGGCAGGAGGGGGTGTCAACTGGGTAGGAAGAGGACAGGGCATCACAAGATGGGGACCTGAGGGCACAGACTCCGAAAGATGTCTGACGCTAGACAGCAAATGGAGACCAGGTAAGCCACCTACATCTATGATACTTTTGTGTGGGAGAAGAGGTTCCTGCCACAACATTGAACTAAGCTGGCAGAGGGTGACGGTGATTTTTCTTTGGGTGTCTTAAACCAAAGTTTACGTGCCTTCTTCAGTTGTACAGATTTTTGTTCTTCAGCTCTTGAATCTATGTAGTAATTGTAATGACAAATATTTAAATAGCCTTTTTGATTGTTAAATAAAAAGATTCCTTTCCTTTCCAGAGAACTGTGTCTGGAGTTTTGCCAGGTAGGCAGCAGGGATAGGACCTCTCCTTACTGGCTGGGTTCAGTAACAGGAAGGGTATGAATTTGGGGGGCCAGAGGGTAGATCATTACTGGTTTAAAGGTGTTCCCCCAAAAATATGCTGAAATGCTAATCTCTAAATTCTGTGAATGGTGCAGACATAATCAAGTTAACATGAGGTTGTAGAGGTTTAGGGTAGGCCCTAATCCAACAACTAGTGCCCTTTCAAGATTGAGAGTTGGAGATAGGCACTCAGAAGGCCATGGGAAGATGGAGGCAGAGACTGGAGTGATGCATCCACGACACAACAACAGCCAATAGGAGCTGGCAGAGGCACAGAACGGAATCTCCCACAGAGCCTCCAGAACAAACCAACCCTGCCAACACCTTGATTTTAGACTTCTGACCCCTTGAACTGTGAAGAGAATAAACTGCTGTTGGCGTAAGCCCCCAGTTTGTTGTAATTTGTTATGGTAAACAAAGGAAATGAACACAGATTTTGGTTTCACCCTCCTGGAAGTTGGGGTCAGGTAAGGGGAGAACCTAGGTTGCCTGGATAAAGTTAAATGGCATTGTGGGCTGTTACACCAGGGTAAGAGGAAAGGTCAGAGGAACCCCCAGTGCTGTTAGCACCTCTTTGTACACCCCACCTTTCATGGATAGGGTGGTGTGATTGGCCCCACTTGAAAGCGGCTAAGGAGCGAGGTGCATGACACCAGGCAGTCCTGCTTGACAGCGCCTGCCCCTGCAGGGGAGCCTCAACCATTTGGCTAGTGCGCTCTCAAAGAGGCATCAGCTGTCTTTATCAGCAACACACTATCAACAAATGGACCCACCCCTAAAGAAGCAGGAGGACTCAGCTGTGATGACACCTCAAATTGATTCAGATAGGAGTGGGGCCTAGTGCCTGGGTAGGCTGCCAAGAGGACACAGGAGGCAGGGAGCAGCCAGTGAGGGCCACTGCCCCGGCATAGCTGCCACACCTCGGCACACCTCTCAGGGCCTCTTCATTGTGAACACTGTGGTGAGGAAAACTGGCAGGGAAGCTAAAGCCTTTGCACACATCCACACAATGCACAATCCCACCTACTGTAGGCAACATAGCAGGCCACAGCTAGCTCATCTGCTGAACTAGTCTTCCCTCCTCCAGTCAGCGGAGGATGCTCTCATACAATTGGCTTTTCTCTTACATTGTGTCTCCCCTGCTCAAATGCTGCTGGAGCTTCTCACTGGTTCCCACTGCTTTCAGCAGACTGTGGCCATGGGCCCCTCACCTGACCAAGCCCCTGCCCCTCCACCTCCTGCTGCCACACACAGAGCCTCCAGCTTTCTGTGTACACACAACCTGGGGCTTGCTTATCCCTCTGCCAAAAAGGTCTGATCAAATCCTCCCTCTTTCCTTGCAAAGTCAGCGTACTTGACATGCAGGAAGTGCCCAAACACAGGCAGCATCACCAAACATAGCCACCTAGCAGAGTGGAAACCGAAAGGAAGGTCCAAACCCACCAGCTCCCCATGGGTCTCGGCAATGGGACCTCCAGGCTATGGAAAGAAAAACTCAGTGTAGCTTCCCATGTGGCTGGAGCAGACTTCACCTTCCTAACTCAGGACTGGGGCAGACATACCTGGGTCAGGGCCTATGCAGGTACCCCAGGACCCCAAGAGCCTTGTCCTTGTTCCACTGGCAAGCCCACAGGTGGGCCCTGTGGGCAGCGAGGCAAGGCACACCCAACTTACAAACTGGCCCCAGACACCGCAGAGCAGGAGGTGCCATTTGCTGACACTGCAAGACTCACAGGCCTGTACCTTGGTTTCCATAGTGACCAAGCTTCCACCCTACACTACAGGTGTGGGCACCTCCACCCAACACACACCCAAAATCTGCGGGCTCAAACAAGCTCCAACTAGCCACCATGGAGTGTGGTTTTCCCCCAGGTAAGCACCTTCCCCCAGCTGTCAATGGCAGCCCAGATGGAGGAAAAAGGTGGGCAAGTAGGGGTCCCATCTCAGCTCCTTTTTCCAAGGGACTCCTGATCCCAGGTTACTTGTTGGTTTAAAAAAAAAAAAAAAAAAAAAAAAGTGGCTACAATGCCAGCCTCCAAGGCCCAGAAGGCACCTGACCTGATGTGTTGGCTACCCTTTCCTATGCCCCTCAGAGCCCCTACCCTGTCTACCCAGCACACTCACACCTTGACCCCTCAGGTGCCCTGAGCAGAAGATGAGGACAGACATCCCCTTCAATGAGGAAACCTTGCAAAGACCCATGCAAGAATGCACAAAGAGGACACACACCAGAGAGAATGGCCATCCTGGGGCCATCAGAGTAGTTTTAGGGGAGACACCAGCAGATCACAAGGGCAGGACACAGACCAAGCCAGGCCTTTGTCCTCTGGCCAGGCCTCCACCCACTCTCCCTGTCCACCCTAGGAGGGACGGAGGACGATGATGGGGTGCCAGGCCTTGGAACAGATAAGTTGGGAGGTTGGGGGAAACAGAGACAAGGAACAGGAGGGAGAATAAGAGAAGAGAACCTGGGGACCAGCCTCACATAGGTGCCTGTGATGACCATGCAAGCCAGACAGGCAGTGTGATGCAGGGCTGAGGCAGAGATTTCAAAGGCAACAGCTCTCTCCTCCTGGCTCCATGGGCCTGGGCCCTCAGCTGCACTTCCTGCCACCCTTCTCCCAGCAGGTTCCAGGAGGTAATGTATGACCACCCAGGCTGCACCCGTGATACTGAGGCAGACACTTAAGCCAGTCTGACCACAGAGCCCCAGGACAGGCCAAGGAATTTGGTTCTGCAGGGATATGGAAGGTTCCAGAGCTCTGTAGTACACACTGCAACCACAAAGTATGCATGACCAGTTGTACTGCATAAAAATTAAGTAAATGTAACAAACGAGAATTCAGCTCCCAGGGAGTCCCGGTGACCACAGCTGCAGCTGATAGGCAAAGGCCAGACTCTGAGGGGGGGAGTAGGACAGAGGCGGCAGGTGCGTCTGCCTGGGACTGGGGGCACCTTTTCCTGGGTGTCTGAGGAAGTCAGTATTTTTCATGTCCAATTTTAGAGGCTGAGGGTGGAATGAACTCACCCTGTGCAGGCTGCCCAAGCAGGGGCATCCACCTTGCCCCCTGAAGACCCTCCCTCACCAACTCCCCTGATCTCACCTTCGTGACAGCCCCCCAACTCACCACCACAGCCCCTCCAACTTCTGGTTCTGGACCTGGGTGTCCACCCCATGCTGCAGAGCTCACCCGGTTGCCTGGTGCTCTTGACCCACCACACACCTCAAGCTGGTCCTGGAGGCCCAGACGTCACCACAGAAGGAAACAAGTCCTTTGCTGGCTCCTGGCCTAGGCTGGAGGGGACTGCCACTGGGGCATCCCTATCACTCACTCCTGGGGCTGCACAGGGCCTGAGACACAAAGGGTCCATTAGAACAGTAAGGCCAGGGTATAAGGGTCCACTAGGACAGGAGAAAAGTAGGAAATACCCAGACAGCAAGATCACCAGGGGGTCTCCACTTGGCAGATGAGGCTGACCCCTCTCCAGCCAGCAGTCCTACTTCTCAAGGGTAGCCCCCAGCATATGCAAAGGACCTGACTCTGCTTCCAACCAGGTGTGGACATGCCTGGATTCCTGGGACTCTGCTTCTCCACCTACAAAATGGAGCTCAAGGCCACATCCCGGAAGAGAAGCTACCTGGCTTGACAACATATAGTGCAGAGGTTAGGACTGTAGGTTTACAGGGTCCTTGGGGTAAGCTGGGCATGAGGGTACAAACACCTAAGCCAGTTGTTACAAGGAAGATGGGCAGGCTGGCTCATCAGCCACTAAATGTGACAGGTCTGGACTGGGCCCCAGGACACAGATATGCTCCTTGTGAAAGGGGCATTTCATGGGGTAACCTTGCAAGATCTGTGCAGCTGGGTTATCCTGAGGCAGCCATGGGCTGGTGTTCACTGGGGACAGTGCTTGGTATTGTGTCCTCATGGTCCAGGCTCCTCCGCCAGGTATGAGCCTTGGGCGTGAGCCTTGTACAGGAGAGAGAGAGGCATGCCAGAGGCCACAGAGGAGCTTGGCATAGCAGCTTGGGTGGAAGCAGCAGGACCAGGACTGGTGGAAGAGCCACAGGAGAGGGATGGGAGAGGGATACAAATGGAGCCAGCAATGGAGGAGACTGACCAGGGCTCTGGTCCAAGCTGGTAGGAATAGGGAGCCTCCTCCCCAGCCAGGAAACCCAGGAAGGCTCCACATGGCCTGCCTCACAGGAACTTCAGGGGTGCAGGCTGTGCCTTGGGAGCAAGAGGCAGCTGAGGAAACATGGGAGTGGCAGACTTCCTCCTGAAGCACTAACAGGAACAGCAAGGATCCCTGCACCATCAGACCTGTTCTTTAACAGTCTGTGGGACTGGCTGAACTAACTTTCTGGCACGCAAAACCAGGAGTTAGCAGGTCCCAGCACTCTCCTCACAGCCCAGGACAGGCCCTTCTGGGAGAAGGAAAAGGCAGAATGAACCTGGGCTTGGCAATGAGGAGGTCGACTTTTCTCAGCCCCTCCTCCCCACCCTGACCAGGGTGATCCTGTGGGAGGAAATGAGATAACACATTCCATCTCCAGGCTTCGAAGGGCGGCCGAACCCCAGATCCAAGCCAAGCTCTTCCCAGGCCCACAGGCCTCAATGACTTCTGACCCAAATGAACCCACAGGGGAAGGGTGACTACTCCCTGCTACTGCTGGCCCCTGGACTCTGTCCCAAACTTTGCCAGTGTCCCCTCCCAGTCCTCTGGGACCATCCTGTTTGAGATGTGGGCATCAGAGCTGGTCTGCATTCAGAACCGTCTGCCTGTCTGGTCACCTGTCACTGCCCTCCCCCCAAAACAGAGAGTGGGCCTCTCTCAGGCCCAGAACATGGCCCTTTGCCTTCCTGAAAACCCAATGGCTCTGAGGACCAGGGGCCCCAAGGCCTTGGGCTAGGGTTGCAGCTCACAAAGACTTCCAGCTCCACCTGCCATCCCTGTCTAATTCTGTTTTGGGGTCAGTGACCCATCTTTCCACCTCCCTGAGAGGTCACTGGCCACTTGCCCTCTGTTCTCCACTCATCTAGGCTTCTCACGGCCAGGTCCCTGTCAGGGGCCAAGCTGACACTGGGGGCTGTCTGCAGAGACCTCTTCTGACTTTCCTGTCAGGAACTGGCAGGTAGAGGCTATAGTCCCACTTTCTACCAGAGGAATGAGCTGCCCCTGAGACCCAGGATTCATACCAACTCAAGCACAGAGCCAAGACACTTACCAGATCCTGGACCAGGTGAGGCTGAAGCTGGGCAGGTGGAATGAGTGGTGGTGTGCCCCCCACCCCCCGGCACACGGGGGCTGTCTCCTCACCCACAGGTCAGCCTGCCCAGCCCGAGGTACCTCCTTCAGCTCCTGCGCCACCGAGGCTAGACGCTCACTCTCCAACTGTGCATTGGTAAGCACGTTGCGCAGCTGCTTCAGCTCTGTCTGCAGCTCCAACACCTTACGCATGTAGTACTGCTCTTTGGAGGCCGACTCCTGGATCAGACTCTCCTCCCGGCTCTCGCCATCCGCAGCCACCTTCCTGTGGTTCGTATGCACCTGTCCAAATGCCTGCATGGAGAACAGACACCAAGAGAGTAGGCGAGGCAGCATGCTTCCAAGTGCACATGGAGCTGGACCTGGGGGCAGGGGGGCCTGACTCCAGATCTGTCCATTCACCTTGGTTACACCTATGATCAAGGGCGCCCAGACCTGCATGGGGGGGACCAAAGCATGAGTCAGGACACTCAGAACCTGCCACCAACCAACCATTTGTGCCTGATTCAAGAGACTCCACCTGGCCTCCTAGAACCTGGGCACGGAGCTAGAACTGCCAGACAGGGGAGATGATGCTGTCACCCCCAGACCCAGGGAGGGCTTTGGGTTGTGAGAGGTGAAGGGGCAGAAGGGGGAGGCCCCATGGGCAAGAGCAACTAGGCGAGTCCTAGACCAGCTGGGGCCTCCCATCATGTCTTGTGCCCCAGGCAAGGGGCCAGGCCCCCAGGAAGTACCTCTGCTTCTCCTTCCCTCCCACGCTGTACATCCCAGTAGCCAAGATGGGACCCCCACGGGCCAATGTTGTGTGCCCTCCCCAGTGCCCCCTTCCTACTGACTGCCCCATAGAGACCCCTGGGGGAGATCCTGTCTCTTTACAGGGCTCCTGAACAACAAGGAAACTGATGCCTTTATTTCTTGATAGAAACAGGGACATTTTCACTCATTTACTATGAATGTCTAGGCTAATATGCCAATATGACCAGACTAATATAATAGAATAATATAGGCCCCAGAATTTAATCCAAGAAAACACTTGGGAAAATGTACAAAGCTATGTATAAGATGTTACTAGGCAGGACTGTTTCTAATACAAGAAAGTGACTTGTTTCTCTGCAGTGGGGGGACTGGCTAAATAAAGCAGGGTCTGGTCAGAGTAACAGCTCGCCCTCCCAACGACGGGTCTTGCGCATCTGCCCCCAGACACTGACACAGCCGTTTTGAGAAGATGTCAGTTTATTTTCAAACCAAGTCAACTCAGCCCTGTGACTTCTGTTGCTGTCCTCCTCCTCCTCCATCCTGGTCGGGGAAAGCCCAGAGCACAGATTGTATCTACACAGGACCTGCCCCATCCTGGGTGGCTGCCTGACTCCCAGCTGTACACCAGTCCTGGCACTCTCAGAACCTGTCAGGCTCCCAGGAGTGCAGGAAAGCATCAGCCAACTAATGGTGTCCCTCCAAACCTCCAGACAAGCCTAACTGGGTGGACAAACCAGAACATGCTCATGAACCTTAAGCCAAAATGCAAACATCTCAGGAGGCATTGAGTCACCCTGAAAGGCTGTCCACAGGTAGAATGACTCAATGCTGTGATACGCACACACATGCGAGTCCAGGCCTGCTGGAGGCATCCTGAGCACCCAGGCAGCTTTTCAGAGACTATGGAGATGAAAGACTTGCACCCCCCACCAACACAATGATCAAGGGCGCCCAGACCTGCATGGGGAGACCAAAGCATGAGCCAGAACACTCAGAACCTGCCACCAACCAACCATTTGTGCCTGATTCAAGAGACTCCACCTGGCCTCCTAGAACCTGGGCACAGATCGTGCGGCAGGGGGCTGATCTACCTTCTGTGTGGAAAAACTAAAAATAACTAGGAAGGTGATGCAATTGAGCAATGGTTTTCAAGTCACTGGACACCAGGTAGTGAGAGGCAGGGCACAGATAAGCTCTAGGTCAGCACCAGCCCCTCCCAGAAGAACTCCAGCCAAGACGCAGAAAGAGTACAAAGTGGTCAGCTGGCCTGAGGGGAGGAGGCTGTGCTGAGAGACAGGAGACAGATGGTGATGGCAGTAGACCTGTAGACAGAGGAGCCCTGAGTCTTCGCAGGGGACAGTGCAAGCCTGTGAGTAAGCCACCAAGGCTGGAAAAGAGCCACCAGCAGGACAGAAGGAATCATCCCATCACTCCCATAGGCTCTGGCCAAAATGGAGGCAAGTAAATTCTCTCTAGTCCCAACCAACAAAACTTACAGGTAAAACCCGAAAGGATCCAAGAACTATATCCCAGAATGAAGCATGAAAATACACAGAGGAATAACAGCGCCATCTCCCAATCAAAACCCAGCACCCCATCACAGGTCACGCAGACCACCGAGGGGAGAGGGCGTAGCCCAGCAAGGACGTGGAGACCTGTGATGCAGTGACAGATCAGGGACACTCGCCAGGACTAACCACACAGGCTCAGAAGGCAAAGGTGGAGAAGAGGGAGGGACAATGTGTGAGATGAAAAGGGCACTGGATGGGATTAACAGGAGATTACAGGACACAGAAAAGAAAATTGAAGAAATAGTAATAAAGACTACCCAAAATGTAACACTCAGAAAAAAGGCTAAAATACCAAACACCACGAATGAGCTGTGGGATTTCAAGGAGACTAATGCACTGGGGGGCAGTGAAGATAGAAAAATACCTGAAGAAATAATGGCTGAAAAATTTCCAAATTTGATGGAAACTATTAATCTACAAATGCTGGCATCTCATCAACCCCCATGCACAAGAAATATGAAGAAAACTACACCAACGCAAACCACAAAATTGTTTAAAACAAGTAACACAGAGAAAATACTAAACTCAGTCAGAGGAAAACAAACATTCCTTATAGAGAAGCAAACACAGAATTACAGCAGGTTTCTCTGGCGAGCCTAGAGGTAGTGGAGCAACATCTTGGAAAACACAAAACAAAAAGCCAATTAACCAGAGTGCTACACATAGTGACAACTGCTCACAACAGAGGTGAAATAAAGACTTGAAACATAAAAGAGCTGAAAGATTTTATCACCAGCAGACCTGCATTACAAGGTGTTAAATAAAGCTTTCCCACTAAGATCGGGAACACGACAAGGATGTCCACTTTCACCACTTCTTTTCAACATCGTACTGGAAGTCCTAGCCACAGCAGTCAGACAAGAGAAAGAGATAAAAGGCATCCAAATAGGAAAGGAGGAAGTAAAACAATATTGTTTGCAGAAACATGATAGTATACATAGAAAACCCGGTAGACTCCACCAAAAAACTATTCAACCTAATAAGTGAATTTGGCAAAACAGCAGGATACAAAGTCAATATTCAGAAATCGAAGGCATTTTTGTATACCAGCAATGAAATAGAAGAAATTGGGGGAAAAAAAAACCAAACCATTCGATATAGTAACAAGAAAAATAAAGTACTAGGAATAAATTTAACCAAGAAGATAAAAGACCTGTACGCAGAAAACTATACAACATTGAAGAAAGAAATTAAGGAAGACACAAATAAATGGAAGCATATA
This sequence comes from Pteronotus mesoamericanus, assembly GCF_021234165.1. NCBI lineage: Eukaryota > Metazoa > Chordata > Mammalia > Chiroptera > Mormoopidae > Pteronotus > Pteronotus mesoamericanus. Next base: position 3,742,258 of record NW_026555304.1, read on the forward strand.
TCGTGCTCATGGATTGGAAGAATTAATATCATCAAAATGCCCATACTACCCAAAGCAATTTATAGATTCAACGCAATCCCTATTAAGATACCAATGACGTATTTCACAGAAATAGAACAGACATTTCAAATATTTAATGGAACCTTAAACGACCCCAAATAGCTGCAGCAATTTTGAGAAAGAAAAATAAAGTAGGGGGGATCCCAATACCGGACATCAAACTCTACTACAAAACCACTATACTCAAAACAATCTGCTTCTGGCACAAGAACAGACCCATAGATCAGTGGAACAGAATAGAAAGCCCAGAAATAAGCCCAGGTCTCTATGGGTAACTAGTATTTGACAAAGGGGGCAGAAGCCTAAAATGGAGCAATAATAGCCTCTTCAACAAATGGTGTTGGGAGAGCTGGACGGCTACATGCAAAAAATTGAAATTGGATCGTCAGCTGACACCATACACAAAAATAAACTCAAGATGGATAAAAGACTTAAATATAAGTCACAACTCCATCAAAGTCCTAGAGGAGAACATTGGCAGGAACCTCTCAGATATCCCACGCAGCAAGTTTTTCTTTAGGAGACTGATATGTCTCCTAAAGCAAGGGACATAAAGGAAAGAATAAACTAGTGGGACCTCATCAAAATAAGAAGCTTCTGCACGGCTAAAGAAAACATCAGCAAAATGAAAAGGGAGCCAACCATTTGGGAAAATATATTTGCTAATGATACATGAGATAGAGGTTTGATCTCCAAGATATATAAAGAACTCACTCGACTCCACTCCAAGAAGACAAACGATCCAATCAAAAAATGGGCAAAGGACCTGGGCAGATGCTTTTCTAAGGAGGAGATACAGAGGGCCCAGAGGCATTTGAAAGGATGCTCAGCATCACTAGCCATCAGAGAAATGCAGGTCAAAACCACCATGAGGTACCACCTCACACAGGTCAGAATGGCCATCATAAACAGATCCACAAACAACAGGTGCTGGCGAGGCTGTGGAGAAAAGGGAACACTAGCACACTGTTGGTGGGAATGCAGACTGGTGCAGCCACTGTGGAAAGCAGTGTGGAATTTCCTCAAAAAGCTGAAAACGGAACTGCCTTTTGATCCCGTGATTCCCCCGCTGGGACTATACCCTAAGAATCCCAACACGCCAATTCAAAAGAACCTATGCACCCCAATGTTCATAGCAACACAATTGACAATAGACAAGTGCTGGAAGCAACCTAAATGCCCATCAGTAGATGATTGGATCAAAAAATGATGGTACATTTACACAATGGAATACTACGCAGCAGAAAGAAAAAAAGAACTACTAAACTTCGCAACAGCATGGATGGAACTAGAGAGCATTATGCTAAGCGAAATAAGCCAGAGGGCGAAAGACAAATACCATATGATCTCGCCTATAAGTGGAACCTAACCAACAGTACAAAGATGCAAGGAAAATAAGACCAGCAACACTGAAAGGAAAAGAAATCAACAGAGACAAGAGGCAAGGGCGGGGCGAGGGGGGGTCTCGGGTGGGGGGACGTGGGGGGGGCAGGGGGAGGCAGGGGAAAAGGAGGGGAAGGGGAAAGTCAAAGAACATATAGCAAGGTCTCATGGATAAAACCAAAGGGGAAGAGTTGAGGGAGGGAGGGGGGAGGGGCAAGGGTAAGTGGTGGGGGGAAGGCAGAGACAGATGTATTTGAAAAAATAAATTAAAAAAAAATAACAATTAATAATAAAAAAAGATGTTAAAATTCTTAGGCAAAACCAAATATATCTATCTATATCTAGATCTAGATCTAGATCTATCTCAGATGGAAATGTAGATTTATGAGGAGTGAACAGAACCAGGTAACTATGTGAGTAAATATAAAAGACTCCTTTGTCTCTTATTATTTAAATCCCTTTAAAAGATGATGAACTAGAGAGTCAATGGAACCCCTACCAAAATTCCAATGGCTTTTTTTTTTTTTTGCACAAATAGAAATCGATACGGAATACGAATAGCTAAAACAAAACTGAAAAAGATCAAAGTAAGAGGTCTCAAATTCTCGATTTTGAAACTTCTATGAGGCTCCAGTGATCAAAACGTGTGGAAATGCATAAGAACAGACACTAGAAACCAATAACAGAAGAATCCAGAAATAAATTCTCACATATGTGATCAATTGATTTTGAAAAGGGCACAAAGATAATTAAATGATGAAAGAATTTTTCAACAAATGGTGCTGAGACAAATGGAAATCCACATGCAAAATAATGAAGTTGGATCATATACATCACATACAAAAATTAACTCAAAATGGATCAAAGACTTAAATGTGACATCTAAAACAATGATCAGAAGAAAACAGATAAATCTTCATGACCTTGTTAGCAATGGGCTATCACATGTAACACTAAAAGCATGAGCAACAAATGAAAAAAATAAACTAGACTTTAAAAATTTTTTAAATCTGTGTATCAGAGGACACTGTAAGTGAAGAGACAACTCACACAATAGAAGAAACTATTTTAAATCTTGTATAAGAGTCTACTATCTAGAATATATAAAGAACTCCTATAATTCAATAAGATGAACAACCCAATTAAAAAAAAGGACAAGAACTTGAATAGATGTCTCTCAAAATATAAGCAAATGGCCAAAAAGTACATGGCAAGACATTCAATATTAGCAGACATTAGGGAAATGCAAGTGAAAACCACAATGAGGTAGCACCTGACACTAACAAGGAGGGCCTTTTTTGTTTTTAATAGAAGGTAAGTGCTGGTGAAGATTTGGAAAAACTGGAATCCATATATGGGTGGAGCTGCTTGGAAAACAGAATGAAAGTTCCTCAGAAAGTTAAATATACAGTGACCATGTTATCCTGCAATTCCACTCCTAGACACAGATCCAAGAGAAATAAAAATATATACCTACACAAAAACTTACTGTACAAAAATGTTTGTAATAGCCAAAAAGTGGGAACAACCCAAACGTCACCAACCCAGCTGATGAATGGATAAATAAAATGTTATCTATCTGTCAAATGGAGTAGTACTTGATAATTAAAAGAAATGAAGCACTGATACATGGTACAACATATATGAACTTTGAAAACATTCTGCTATGTGAAAAAAGAGAGTTAGAAAGGACCATATATTATTGTATAATGCCACTTATTGTACATGAAGTGTCCAAAGCAGGTAAATCTATGGAGGCAGAAAATGGATTAGTGGTTGCCCTGAGCTAGAGATGGAACTGGGAAGTTGGAGTTGAGAGCAGTGCAGGGCATCTATTACAGGCTGTGGTGATGGCTGCACAACTCTGTGAATGTACCAAAGGCCACTGAATTGTATACTCAAAGTAAGTGAATTGTGTGGTATGTGAAGTAGAGAAATAAGTAAAGCTGTTAAAATACAGCTGTTTTAAAAATGTAAAGGACAGAAAAAGACAAACCATGCTAACGCCCATCAAAAGAAAGCTGAGCCCTGACTGTTGTGGCTAAGTTGTCTGGAGCATTGTCCTGTACACCAAGAGGTTGGGAGTTTAATTCCTCCTGGTCAGGGCACACACCTAGGTTGTGGGTTCAATCCCCAATTGGGGCACATATGGAAGGCAACCAACCAACGTTTCTCATATCAATGTTTCTCTTTCTCTCTCTCCCCCCCCACCCCATTCTCTCTCAAATCAATAAACAGTTTTTTTTTTTTTAAGTTGGAATAGCTGTATTAACCTTAAATAAAGTAGATTTCACAACAAAAAAAATACTACCAGAGACAGGGGGTCATTTCATAATAAGGCAGTTAATTCACAAAGAAATTGTAACAATTCTAAATGTTTGCGCACCTAATAACAGAGCTTTAAAATACCTGAGCAAAAGATAGAACTGGGAGAAGAAATAGACAAACCCACTAGCTAACTTGTCAACAGCAGCAGCACATACAAGGTCTGTCCAGGAAAAGTCCAAACATTGTTAATATAATGAGAATGGTTTCTGTGACATCAATGTAACCTGACAGCCAAGGAGGGTGGACTGGAAGGCACATGTGTGGACAATGACAACTGCACTGTACAAGTCAGTGGGGGCAGTAGACACCGATGAGTGAGCTCATCATGAATGCGACTGTGTGGCCGTCACATTCAAAATGACTGAGCAAGTAGAGCAATGAATCTGCATCAAATTTTGCATTAAGCTTGAATATTCCCCCATAGAAACTCTATGGATAATTCAGAAGGCCACAGCTATGGGCAACTGGTGATTGGCAGCTTCAAACAACAATGCACCCACTCATGTGCCACGTCTCATGATATTTGGTCAACAAATCACCCAGATGACTCAGCCACTGTACAGCCCAGATTTGGCACCCTGCGACTTGGCTTTTCTCAAAACTAAAATCACCTTTGAAAAGGAAGAGATTTCAGACCATTGATGAGATTCAGGAAAATACAATGGGGCAGCTGATGGTGACTGAGAGAACGGTGCAAGGTCCCAGGGTGCCTACTTTGAAAGAAGAGTAGAGACATTCTATTCTTTTGAGGTGTCACTGTCCTATGTACAATGTTTCTTGAATCTTGTGTCTTCTTCAATAAATGCCTCTATTTTTCGTATTACATGGCTGGATACCTTCTGGACAGACCTTGTACATACATTCTTTTAAGGGGCACATGGGACATTTACCCAGACAAATTAAATTTTGAGGCATTAGACATGTCTCAAACTTAAAAGAATTCAAGCCATAAAAAGTATGTACTCTGACCACAGGGAGTTAAATGAGAAATCAATAACCAAAAGATATTTAGAAAATTCCCAAATATTTGGCAAGTAAATAACAGATCTAAGTAACTCATGGTCAAAGACAAAATCAAAAGGAAAACTAGAAAGTATTTTTAACTGAATGAAAATGAAATGAATATGGGACTCAGTAGGATGCCATTAAAGCCAAGTACTCAGAGGGATATTTATAGCACTAAATGACTATGTTGGGGGCAGGGAATCAATCCAATGAATAACCTCAACTTCCATCTTAAAAGGTAGACTGAAGGCTATTTGCAAAGCTCAAAGCAGAGTTAACAGCCCTAATGGGTTGAGTCAACAGATAGGAAGACTGAGGCTTATTAATTAGGCCAAGAGCCTGGGCCATGTTCACACAGCTGGTATGAGCCTGGTGCTCACCCCACTCACCACACTTAATTTTCTGCAGACAGCCCTCCAGGCCTTCACCCAAATGCTCCATGGGCCTTCTCCAGACCAACGGATTAAGGCCTTCAAGTCCTTCCTGATGGCCTCCATGTTCCTCACCTCTAGGTTCCAGACACCAGAAGTTCCCTTGTACTGAAGAGAAAACCCCAAAACCCCACTGAAGCATGGTTTTAAATCTTCCATACGGGCAGTGCCTTCCTTAGGGGAGAAGCTCTTTCTTATTTTGGCTGGTCTTTGGGCCCAGATGGTGTCTTGTGAGAATTTAGCCAGCCCCAGTCAGGACTGTCTCTCTTTTCACTTAATCACTCAACAAATACTAGATGGCATCAATGTTGGACTAGGACACATTGTCACACCCTGCCTAAAACCCTCATGAACTCTCATCCTCTCTGGTGGTAGAAGTGTTACCTGATACAACCACTTAGGAAGAGCCTACTAATGCTAAGAACATGCCTGTGCTCTAGGAATACTTACATGTGTGTATGAGAAGACATGTTTATGGAAGCAGTATTTACAGAAACCCCAAACCCAAGTTCCCAAGTACCCATCTGTCAACAGGGGAAGAAAAAATTGTGATATAGCCTCATGACAGAATACAAACACAGACAAGAGAAGAATCTCACATAATGTTGAGTGAAAGCAGCCAGACACAAAAGAACATATACTATATGATCCCATTTATATGTATATAGTTCCAAGAATAAATAAAACTGCTGGTATAAGACAGGGCAGTGGTGACCTTGACCTTGCACTGGGGGAGGGGCAGTTCCTAGAAGGGTCCTCAATAGGGACTTGTAGTGCTGAAGATGGTCTGATTCTTAATCTGGGTGTTTATGTCAGTGTGTTCAGCTCATTGAAGTTTACACTTATGATGTGGGCCCTATATGTTTTTCCTCAAAAATTAAAAACAAACTAGAATAAGAGCAAATGAAACTCTCAGAAAATGAGGAACTAATAATGATCAGAATAGAAATCAATGAAATAGAATAAAATACGCAGAAAAATCAATTACATCAAAAGCAAATCCTTTGGAAAAAATCAATCAAATCAATAAACTTCTAGCCAGACAAATCGGGGCGGGGGGGGGGGAGGCGGGGGCATAAATTACCAGTTATCAGGAATGAAAGGTGTGAGCAGTACAGATATTAAAAAGAGTAATAAGGGAATATCATGAATAGCTTTATACCAATAAATTTGGTAACTTAGATAAAATAAACAAATTCCTTAAAAGACAAACTACCAAATAGATAACCTGGAATTGAATGTGTAACTGTTAAAAACCCACAGAGAACATGCTGGGCCCAGATGACTTCACTGGTGAATTCTACAAAACATTTAAGAAAGAAATCCAACTCTATACCAACTTCTCCAGAAAACTGAGAAGGAAGAAGTGTGTTCCAACTAATTTTGTGAGACCAGCGTTACCCTGTAAACCAAAACCAAAGACAGCGCAAAAAGAAAAAGAAAAAGGAAACTAAAAACCAGTATCCTAGAAAAACAAAGATGACAAAAATTCTTCACAAAATTCTGTCAAATAGAATCCATCAATATAAAAAAGAATAAAGGAAGCATGATACAGTGGGACTTACCCAAAGAATGTAGGGTTGACTAACATTAGGGAAAAAAGCAATGTAATTCAATGTATTAACAGACAAAACAGAAAGTTCATATGATCTCAAAATATACAGAAAACGATCTGACCAAATTCAACATCCATCCCTGATCCTTTCAGCAAACAGAAAGGAGCTTCCTCAACCTGATAAAGGGCATCTTCCAAATACCTTACAGCTATTTAATGGTGAAAAACTGTGACTTCCCACTTCTGCTCAACATTGTACTGGAGTTCCCAGCCTACAATACAATGAAGCAAGAAAAATCAAAGGCACCAGATTGGAAAGGAACAAGTAAAACTGTCATGCAGTGTGTTTTAATCATGTATCATTTCAGTCTATACGCAGAAAATCCAAAGGAATCTATTGTATAAAGGAGCCACTAGAACTAGTAAGTGACTTTAGCTAGGTTACGGAGGTACAGGATCAATATACAAAAATCAAGCTTATTTCAATACACTAAGAATAAACGATCAGAAAGTGAAAAAATTTTAATGTTATTTATAAAAGCATCAAAAATATTCAATGTTTCTATTTAGATCTGACAGAAGATACACAAGACTTACCCACTAAAAGCCACAAAATATTGCTGGAAGAAATTAAATAAATGGAGAGCTATGTTGCATATACCTTATGACTTGTTCATGGGCCAGAAGCCTCAATATTGTTATGATGCTGTTCTTTGCAGATTGATCTTTCAATTCACCACAATGTAAATTTTTCAGTAGAAATAGATCATATGATTCTAAAATTCATACGGAAATTCAAAGGACTTAGACCAAACGAAATGACTTTGGGAAAAAAAAGTAGCAAGACTAACACTACCCGATTTCAATATTTATGAAGCTATAGTACAGTATAAGACAGCACAGTATCAGCATAAAGACAGACAGATCTGATCAGAACAAAGAATCCAGAAATAGACCTAAACATATAGCCAAATGATTTGACAGAAATACAAGGCAATTTGCTGGAAAAAGTACCTATCCATACCTCAGAGCATATATGAAAATTAATTAAAAAGGAATCATAGGCTTAAGTGTTAGAAGTATAAGACTTCCAGGGGAAAGCAAGAGAAAACGTTTGCGATCTTGGACATGATCCAAAAGGAAAAACTGGTAATTTGGACTTCAAAACTAAGATCAAAGACAAGTTAAGAGAATAAAAAGGCAAGTTGTAGACTAGGATAAAATCTTGGCAAATCATATATATGATAAAGGACTTGTATATATAAAATAGAACTCTCAAACCTCAGTAAGAAAAACAACCCATCCCAGACTGGGGTGGCTCAGCTGGATATCCTCCTGTGAAGTGAAAGGTCACCGGTTCAATTCCCAGTCAGGACACATACCTGGCTTGTGGGTTCGGTTCTTGTTTGAGGTAGGAGGAAGCAACCGAACAATGTTTCTTTCTCACATCAATGTTTCTCCTCCTCTTTCTCCCTCCCCCATCTCTAAAAATAAATAAATAAACCTATTTTAAAAAGAAAATAGTAAAAAATGGGCAAAAAAACCTGAACAGACACTTCAGCCAAGAAAATATATCTATGGAACAGGATAACATGAAAAGATGCTCAACACTGAAAAATGACAACTACAATGAGATAATGCTACATACCTACTAGAATGTTGAAAATTATGCTTGACCCTAGCAAGTGTTGGCATGAGGCAGAGCAATAAGGACATGCTGCTGGTGGGGAATGTAAAATGGTACAACACTTGGGAAAACAATTGGGCAGATTCTTGAAATTGAAGCATGTATCTGGTATACAGCAGAGCCAACCACCCCTCAGTATTGACCCAAGAAAAATGAAAGCACATATCCATATAAAGACTCACAGAACTAAACAAAACAAACTGAAAACAACCCAATGTCCACAAACAGGAAAGTGAATTTTTTTTTAAAAAAGTGTGGGGTGGCCACATAATGGAATACTACAGGCACACCTCATTTCATTGTACTTCACTTTATTGTGCTTCATAGATGTGTGTTTTTTACAAACTGAAGACAAGACCCTCCACCAGCTAAAAGATGACAACTCGCTTTATATGCCCACTTTATTTTGGTCTGGAACCAAATCCTAAATACCTCTGAGGTATGCCTGTACTCAGAAATCAAAAAGAAAGAACTATTGATAGGCACATCAACACAGATTCATCTCAAATTATGCTTAGTGGAAAGCCAGACCGGCATCCCCCCCAAAAAACAATACATGCTGTATGATTTCATTATATAAAAACCATAAAATGTAAATAAATGTGTACTGAGCTTGCCTAGAGAGGAGGGAAGAGATCACAAATGCATCTAGGAAACACATAGGATAATGGATCCTTTCATCATCTCCATTATGTTGTTGATCTCACAAGTGTACACCTTATATTAAAACTGATCAAACGGAATACTTTAAATATATTCAATTCATTGCATTTCAATTCTCCTTCAATAAAACTGTTTGAAACAAAAACTCGGATGCTTTTGAAGCATCCTACCACCAACCTGAAGAATGTGAACCTAGGAGCCCCATCCCTGTGCTCACTGTCCCAGTCACAGGCCAAGAGGCTGAAAGTCAGAAGGATGGAAACTGTATCCCTTGTCACTAAGCCCACCTGTCTGAACAACTTCTGACCAAGGCATAACTCATTCCCACCTTGCACCATCCTGTATGACCTTCAGTCCATCTCAAAACCTGCCTACCCACCCTGGGAAGTGCTCAGAACATTCACCATCTGACTGGCAGAGAGCCTCTAGGTGGCGATCCAGCCTGGGCCTCTACCCTATCCCTGCCAACAAACTTCCCAGGCTGCTCTGGGGAAGAACGGCAACACCTACTGAACTACAAGCACACTGGTCTGGGCTTCAAGAGGTGGTGGTAATGTCTTTGTGATGTCCCCCACGCCGCCAAGGGGCTGCCCTGGCTGTGGGCAGGCTGACTGCTGTTCCTGACAGACTCCTAGCCTACACCCTACCCACTGTTCTGAAGCTGCCCAGACCGGGAAAGCTCTGACACAGCCCAGGGAGCCCAGGTGTGAGGTCACAACTGGCCTCCTTTCAAGTTCGTCCACACAAAGGTGGATGCTGTGCAGAGGTCCAGGCTGAGTGAGCTACAAATCTCGGGGAAGACACCAGCAATGCAGCATGGCATAACAGGAGCAATGGCCTCTCAGATAGCCCACGGAGGGTGATGAGCCTGGACAGGCGCCAAGCGCAGTGGGGCCCAGTACTCAGGGTGCCCACAGAGCAGGACACAGTTGGAGTGGAGTAAGCACGGAGCCCTGGGCTACGATTCCAACTACACGTGTACTGGGCTGGAGACAGCAGAGTCAGCAACTGAGACCACTGATGAGGGCAGGGGCTAGATGTGGATGGAGCTCTCATGAGGATATTCTTGCAACACACCAAACCTCTGCTCCCCCAGTGGCTGGCAGCCCTCTCCTGCCTCCAAAGGAGCCAACACCTCTACAGCCAGCATTTCTGACAGCCATCAACAAGCTGAGATCTCCCTCCCACCGACCTCCAGGGAAGGGGTTAAAAAGCACGTTCTATGAAGCACAAGGCCCCACCAGACACTCGAGCTGCCACTATCCCAATTAGGCTGAGATCCAGAAACAGAAGCAGACATAGAAGCAAAGATAACAATTACAGACAACAGGCATTTGTTGACTACCTGAGAAGAAGCACTACTAGTCCAGAGGACAGCACACTGCAGCCTTATGGGTGTGTCTGGACCAAGTCTGGTTCTGCAGGCAGTTTGCTAGAACACAACTAAATGAGAAAGCTGATGAAGGAGAGTGACACTGGAACCAATACCTAGAGTCCATGGGCACAAGAACTGGGGCTCAATGAGGGTCGCTGGGGCTCAGGCCCAAACTGGGGTCAGTCCGCAACCTGATGGAGACTGAGAACCTGGTGTCCACAAGGAATATGTGGACCTCCCAGGCAAAAGGCCCCATTCTTCCTAATCCACATGGTTCAGCGCACAGGCCTCCTGGGGAAAGGTAAGTCTCTTTGAAGCCGTTCTGGCCCTAGGTCCCACCTCAATACCAAGAAAGGAGCCAGAATGCCTCTCTGGGTGGGGTGCCCAGGACAGGGAAAAGGATGAGAGGGTCAAAGCAGGGAGGCAAACAGGAAGAGACCCCAACCAGCTCCATACTCTTGGTACCAAAATCTGTATTGGCCATGGTTCCCTCGAGAAACAGAACAAAGAGAACATGGAGATACATACATAAATACACATATATCTCAGAGCACCAATGCACAAAGGCAGGACATGGATGTCCCAGCTGAAGGAGAGAGAACTTTGCCTTTTGTTCAATTTGGGCCCCGAGAGATTAGACAATGCCAGCCACACAGGGAGGCATCTACTGAATCAAATGCAGGTCTCTTCCAGAACCACCCTGAGACACACCCAGAATGAGGCTTCACTAGCTGGCTAGGGTCCCTCAATCCAACCAATCAGAAACACAGAATTAACTACCATGCAGGTGTGGGGTCTGTCTTAAGGACTCTCAACTCTTGCTGTGGTTGAAAGCAGCCATTGACATGTGCAAGACTGAGTAAAATATCGTTCACATGACCAGGCTGAGGGCCAGAATGGACCGCAGGGGCCAGCACCTCATCATCATATGGCACCCACCTCCTGAGGTTCACTACAGAAAAACTAAGTGTGTGCTGTAAGGACGCATCTCTAAGCCAACTGCAGAGGCAGAAATGCACATCGCGTCAGAACCTGGAAAGATGGGGCTGCTCCAGGTGGAAGTATGAGTATGGCCAGAGCCCAAGCCTGAGCCCTGGACAAGAAGCCCATTTCCTTCTCGGCTGTGGCAGACCCCAGCACCCAGCAAGTAGAAGAGCAGGTATGAAGCACAATGGCACCTGCCACGTGGGCCCCATTCTGCCCGTGAGTAAGGCAGGTCCCTCACATTCAGTGTGCCTGGCTCTTCACAGGGTAAGTATGGGTAATGCCCAGTGCTGAGGCAGCTGAAAGGACCCAGGTGCACAACTGAAACAAGGTATATCAAGCCAAGTTATAAAGAGTGCCAGGGCTTGAAGAGCAACCCTGTGAGTTCTGTCCCTGAACCCATGCAGGCCATACCCTTTGGCCCCCATGGGGCAGTCTATCTGCTCTTCAGTGGCTTGGATCAAGAAAAATGGTTTTTGGGCATCTCTGCAATGACCACTGGTCATCATTCCCAGCTCACAGAAGCTAACTCTTATTCTGACACAACTATTCAGGGTCTGGAAATGTCATATTTTGCCAGGTATACTGCACTCCTGTGTAGAATGCACACCCATTTTTTTGGCCCAAATTTTCAGGGAAAAAAATCTTTCATTTTAAATTTTTAATTCAATTTTTATATATATAAACTAATTATTATATTCCAGGGTATTATTTTGCATACGGATATCGTTAGTTTCTAGAGCTACATAAGCATAAATAAAAATTTAAAAGGTTTACTGTATTTTGCTGTGTATAATGTGCTTCTGTACAGAATGCACACCCATATTTTTGGCCCAAACTTTCAGGAAAAAAAATCTTTGATCTTAACTTTTTAATCCAATTATTTATATATTTATATTTAGAGACTGGGTTTTTGTGTTATACAGGAATATTAGTATTTACTTTTGAACATATAATGTTATAAGAAATTTTCTGTAACAAATAATTACAAAACACAAGAACACATATAAGGTACAAAAAAATTTATGAACTGGTAACAAATTAGTACTATCAATGCATAATGTGCATCTTTATTTTTCCCCTCAAAAGCTTGGGCAAAAAACGGAAATCAAGATGGTGGAGGAGTGAGTGCAAGTCACATTGACCTCCTCCCAGGACCAATCTGGAATTACAACTACATTGTGGAGAAATCACCTGGAACAAACCACTGAACAATAGCTAGAGAGGAGCCTTATACCCTTGGACACACAGAAGAATCAGCTTTAGCACAGCCTAATGGGTAAGGAATGCAGTAGAGACTCAAGAAGGAGGGCAGGGCACCCACAGGTGGCAGCACCAGAGAGATACTTAAATGGCCAGTTGGATCCCCCTGAGAAGAGCAGGGTCTAAACCATAAGTGGGGTCTCCAGCCTACAGCATCAGAGCCCAAAAAGTACACAGATAACAACCAGTGTGAAAAGTGGCAGGGTTGCTCTCTGCCAGAGACAGGCAGCTGGAGACGCAAAGAGCCGTTTCAAGGGCCAACACATAAATTTTTATTGGCAGCCACTTACCCTGGTCTCCAGCAAAGGTGGGGGCAGAGTGGGCTAGAGATGCCAGTGGAGAGACTGAGGAAGGAGGCTTTTGGGAGAGAACCGAGAGAGTAACTGGCGGGATCCTGGTGCTGATTCATCCCCGATACATCCCCATTTTGCTCAGGCAGACCACTCCCCACAGCGGCAACAGCATGAGAGGACCCAATAGCACCACCCCCAGGAGGGACTCTGCCCTGGCCCAGTGGTGCTAAAGCCTGACAGCTGAGTATCAAGTGGCAGCCACAGACAGTATATCCGTGGTTAAAGCAGGCACAGTGTGGTCTAGAAACACTTGAGGAGAGACTGGAGACGGAGGCTTTGGAGAGAGATCTGAGAGAGTAGCTGGCAGGATTCAAGTGCTGACTCATCCCCCATATAACAGCAGTCATCTGGCTCAGGAAGACCACTCCCCTGAGTGGCAGCAGCATGAGAGGACCCAATAACCCTGCACCTAGGAGGGACCCTGCACTGGCCCTGTGGTGTGTAAGACTGATTGCTGAGTGCAGGGTGACTAAATTAGCAACGGAAGGAGACAGACACAGACAGTAGATTCCTAGAAGTCTCCAACAGACTGCCTAAGGTCAGAAAGGGTCAACAGCTGACATCATCAGAGGCAGATCCAGAAAGGAAAAACAGCAGTTTCCTACCACAGAAGTTCACACCACAAAGTCAGGAAGTCAAGACACATCATTTTAAGCAGAAACAAAAAAGAAGTCTCACAAACAATGGGAACACAAAGAAACACTCCCTAGTCGAAGGGAAAGGATGAATCCCCACAAAGAGAACTAAAGAAAAGAGAGGCAAGTAAACTATCAGATACTGAGTTCAAAACAGTGGTTTTAAGGAAGCTCAGTGAGTTCAGTGAGCTCAGAGAGAATTACAAAAAACTCTTGGGAAAGTATGAGGAACTTACTGCAAACTTTATCACTATGAAAAAGGACATATAAATTATCAATAAGAGGCAAGAAGAAATGAAGAATACAATTTCTGAATTGAAGAACACAGTAGAAGTAATCAAAAGCAGGCTTGATGAAGCAGAGGATCGAATCAGTGAGCTGGAGGACAAGGTAGAAAAAAGCTCCCAGGAAGAGCAAGAAAATGGAAACAGACTCAGAAAGAATGAAGAGGCATTTAGGAAAATGCAGGGCAACCTGAAATGTAACAATATCCATATAATAGGGATACTAGAAGGAGAAGAAGAGGAGGAAGGGATGGAGAACCTGTTTGAAAAAGTAATGATGGAAAACTTCCCTAATTGAGGAGAGAAAAAGTCACACAAGTCCAGGAAGCACAGAGGGTCCCATTCAAGAGGAACCCAATGAGGCCCACTCCAAGACACATCATCCTTAAAATGGCAAATAGCAAAGACAAACAGAGAACCCTAAGGGCAGCAAGGGAAAACAGGTAGTAACATACAAGGGAGCCCCGGTATGGCTAACAGCTGACTTCTCAACAGAAACACTACAAGCCAGAAGGGAATGGTAAGAAATATTCCAAGTTATGAAAAGCAAAGGCCTGCAACCAAGACTGCTCTCCCCAGCAAGGTTCTCAATTAAAATGGAAGACGAAATAGGGAGCTTCCCAGGCAAAAGAAGGCTAAAAGAATATACCTCCACCAAACCAGCATTGCAAAATATGCTAAAGAGACTGCTTTGAGAAGATGAAGTCTGTGAATACCCAGTTCCTTTCACAGTCACCAATACTTGATATTACCAATATTTTGATAATGATGTTATTTTAAGTGTTACTTTATTATTTGATGCAACTAAACCTGGTTTTGTATATTTCTTGCTTATGTCGATTATTTTTAAAAGCTTTAAATGACTTTTTGGTATTCTTTGTCCATTTTTTGACTCTTTCTAGAATTTTTTTCCTTAATAAAAAAAGAAACTATTAACCCTTTTTTAGATATGTTGCAAATACTTTCCTTATTCTATTACTTGTCACTTAACTTTTTAAAATATGTATATTACTGTATATTCTTAAATGTTTAATATTGTCAGTATTTTACTTTACAGCTTCTGGGTTTGAATATTTTACTTCTAAAATTCCTTAGATTCTACATATTGATTTTTAACTCACCTGAATATTTTTTGTATGTGTGCAATAGGGCTCTACATTGGTTTCTTTTCAAGTAATAGTGGTTCATGCATCTTATTTGTTGAATAAGCCTTACTTTCCCCATTGATTTGAAATATCAATTTAATCATATATTACATTGTTAGACAGATATATGTTTGTTTCTAAATGCTCATTTTCTTTCATTGATCTGCTTGATTATTTCTGTGCTGGTGTCATGTTGTTTTAATGGCTGAGACTTTATGATGGATTTAAATTTTTAAATATTTTATAAGGGATTTTGACATTTAAAAAAATAAAATCAATCTGCATTTAAAGAAAGAAGAAAAGGAAGGAAGGGAGGGAGGGAGGAAGGAAGGAGGGGGGAGAGAGAGAGAGAGAGAGAGAGAGAAAGAAAGAAAGAAAGAAAGAAAGAAAGAAAGAAAAGAAAAGAAAAGAAAAGAAAAGAAAAGAAAAGAAAAGAAAAGAAAAGAAAAGAAAGAAAGAGAGGGAAGGAAACAACTCCCACTTTTCACGACAACACTGATGGAACTGGAGAATATTATGCTAAGTGAAATAAACCAGGTGGTGAAAGACACAGATACCATATGATCTGACCTGTAAGTGGAATCTGTTCAACAAAATAAACAAACAAAATAAACCACAAGCATGGAAACATGGTACAGACTGAAAGTGACAAGATATGGGGAAAAAGGACAATGATGAAAGAAGGGGAAGGGACTAGACAAAGAACAGGTATGAATGACCCATGAACATGGACAACAGTGTGGGAATTGACTGTGGGAGCAGCCGGGGGTGGGGGAGAGTAGTGGAGGGGAGCAAAGAGGGGAAAAATTGAGACAACTGTAATAGAATAAACATGATTCAATTTTTTTTAATTAGGCAAAAAAATGTCCATTATACATTTGTAGAACTACAGGGAAGACTGAAAACAAACCCTACTCCTGACCCCAGCAGGAAACCAACCAGGCCTGCAGTTTGGTATCTGAAGCAACAAGTATAACACAGGTCAAGCCAGGAGCAGTGACTTCAGCATTCCCATGAGGAAGGCATCCTTACAGAAAGCAGTTCCCAAGATGAAGCTGGCATTTGGGATTCTCAACTCCTTTGCTGTTACCATTCCTGGGCTGACTCAGTCCCGCTCACAACGAGTGGATTCCACCTCTCCCTTAAAGGGCCACCAGCTTGCACCATGTAGGGGCAGCCCAGGAATGCCTTAGGTCTGCCAACTGCCCATCCTACCCCTCTGTGAAGCTCCTTGCCTGATCTTCAACTGCTCCTGGGACCAGGGGCTGGAAGGCTCATGGCCTACTGCCCTACTCAGGTCTTCCTATGCAGGTCTGGGGGAAACCCCACCAGGACCTTACCAGGTAGCTTACAGCGCCTTCAGTCCCTTACCAGTAGCACCATGCCTTGTCTCAAATGGGTGCCGCTGCTGTGAAGAATGCAGCTACTGTCAGGCTCCAGGACCCAACTCTGTCCCAGCGAAGACACAAAAGTCTGGCATCCTGGGGAACCACCGAATGAACAGAAGCACTGCCACTTCAGCTCACCAATGGTCTTGACTACTGATCAATGACTGTCATCACCACAACCTCTGTATCGCCCAACCAGAGCGAGGAGCCCCTTAAGTGTCCAGTGCCCCTTTGCCAGTTCAAAGTGGCATCCTTACCAGAACCCTGCTGTGGGGAGCAGATTCTCAGAGCAAGTGTGCACCACCTTGGGCAGGGCACTGGCCTGGACAGAGCTGGGCCATCTGGAAGCTGGTGCTCAGGGAAGGAAGGCTCACTTCATGTAGTCACCATCTGCTGGCACACTTGTGCCCAATGGACCTCCTGCAGCCCCACCTAACTGGCTGAAGTTGTAATTCACTGCTTCTATCCTGAGGGAGGGAAGAGCATGGAACTAGGCAAGGAAGAGGAAAAAGCAACTCAAGCTGGCCTGTCACAGTCGTGCTCAACAGATATTGATGGACTGATGGATTCCCCCCAAGCCACAGGGCTTCACCATTCACTAGTCATAGTGGGATCTGGCAACTCTGAGGACTGGAAAGAATACCTAGTATGGTGGGGGTTACTTGTGACATGGGGACTACACTCAGACATTATTTGTGTGGTCAACTCCCTCTGTAGGAGCCCATCAGCCCTGCAAAACCCCACTTCTACAAAAGACTCATCACACTCAAGAAAAGGATCAGACCTGAGAAGTGGATAAAGATATAAGGTCAATGACATTATTATGAGATAAAAATTTGATACCATTAAGAGATTAAAGTCTTTGTCAAAGGTTGATTAAACTTATCAACACTGAATTTGCTGGCCCAAACACCTTAGCAGAAAAGAACTAGTAATGGCAGACATTCAAGAATGTGTCAACTAGAGATCTGGCATCTAGAAATTGCTATCATTTGGCAATACGCAAATAAATCAGAATTAGCATCAACACAACACAGAGAAGATAACAGCAGGATGAAGGCCACAGACTTCTTTTCAAGACAGCTTTTCCCTAAGGAAATGAAGTCGCAATGGGATGGAATAACATCACATTAATATAAAAAGGGAAGAAAATCCACACATATTGTGCACCCACCATGGTAGAACAAAATAAAAATATATATTTAAAAGTTTTCTGTACATCCAAAACTATCCTTTAAAAAAAAGCTACTAAAAAACATATTAGCATGCACCCAAATACATGGAAATTGATCTCTTCAATGTCTGTATCAGAGAGGTCATACAGAGAAAAACAACAGGAAGTCAAATAACAAGAAACAGAAACACTGCATATCAGAAAGTGGGGGTCCCTGCCAAAGTTGTACTGTGCTGAGGGAAGGGCTGCACTAAAAATAGGCATTCAAGATAAAGAAATACAGAAACTGAACAAAGTGACAAGTCTCACAAAGGGAAAATAACACAACAAAAACCCAAACCCTGAAGAAAAAAGCAAAAGCAACTAAATTAGTATATTTTCTCAACCTGTGCAAAGTCCATGTCACTAAACCAGGGGTGGGCAGGCCTATGCCTCCCCCCTCACACACCCCCCCAGGACTGTCAGGCACTGGGGATGGTAGAATCAGGACTGGAACCCAGAGCTTCTGTCTACTGCCACATCCACTCACAGCAGGAGACAGAGCAGAGGAAGGGGAGGGCGGATGGTCAGCACAGGCTCAAATCAATCCACATGCCCAAACCCCTTCAGGAGCTCCACAAATCCTCCCTTCAAAGTGAGGATCTTGAACACCCACAGTGACCACGCACACAAAACCTCAGTCGAGACCTCAGCAAAAAGAAGCAACAATCCATCTTGAGAATCATTCATGTGCCCCAGAAACACAAAACTAGTGGCATCCATTCAACTTAAAAATTTGATTCAGCACCTAAGCGATCAAAAGAGGCCAAGTAAACCATACAAGGACATGTGTCAGAAGTGGAACCACAGACAGCGTAATGTTTAGAAAGAAAGAATTCCATCTGCACTAAGATGTATTCACTATGATCTGGCCTCACTTTTCAATTGAAGCTTCAGAAAAATGTATGTGGTAACTTTCTTTCTTAATGTTAGAAAAAGAGCATTTATATAGTAAATCTCCCATACAGCAAACATTAACAAAGAACAAAATGCATTAATAAATAATGGACAAGCACTGGTGTCACTCCCCTTAATTAAAAGGCTGAGGCAAGAAAATCTCCCATCACATTTCATAGAGACTAGAAGAAACAGAAAAAAGGATAAAGTAATTCCATACTGTTTGCAGGTGATGATTTTAACTAATAAACACCTCCAAAAGGTTATTTAGAGATCTCCAATCCCCCCAAATTAAATTATTAGGTTAGGAATACATAATTTAAAAGACCAGCATTTAAACCTCAGCATCAAAAACATTAACACTTGAATATTATTTGAACTAGAAACATAAGTCTTATTCAAAGAAAATGATAGATATACTAATGAAAAAGGCTGAACCTAGTCATAGCATGGAGTTCACCCCAACATGAGCAACACAGCTCTATGCCTGAAGGAAACTGTCCAAATTCTCTGGGATTACTTCAAAGTAACAGTAAAATTTATCTAGCACATTTAGAAAGCAAAAAGACTCTTCCTGTCATCTCCCCTGAAAAAAACTTAAAGATATAATTCACATATCGTAACATTCAAACTTTTTGTTGTACAATTCAGTGGCTTTTAGTATATTCATAGGTTTGTGCAACCATCACCACTATCCAATTCCACATTTTCATCACCACAGAAGGAAGACCTATCCCCATTACCAGTCACTCACCAGCACCCCTCCTCCTCGCCCCCAGACCCTAAAAACCACAAATATGTATTTTCTGTCTCTTTGGATTTACCTACTCAGGACGTTACATATGAAGGGAACCTCACAATACCTGATCATCTGTGACTGGCTTCTTTCACTGAACATGACTTCAAGATTCATCCATGGTGTAGCATGTACCAGTGAGACAGGCTTAAATGGAGGAGAATCCTCTCCAGTTACTTTTAAGCCTCTCCCAGATAAGTTAAAAGTTTCTCTACAGGCACTCCCCAAAGAACTCCCCCACTCGCACCTGCGCCAGTTGATGCCAGCCCATTGCAGTAACCTAGAAAGCAAAGAAATCTACTCTGCACCTGCATGAAGAACACACCCTATATAAGACAGAACCCTGGCAGTAGTTCGGGAGCCACACATACTCTTCATTAGCGAGTGCTCCCTTAATGCATCAAGCTCCCTCCTTTTCTCCTTTCCCGCCACCTTGTTTTCAGTAAACCTCTTTTTTTTAAATCTGCTTCACCCCCTCTCTTGATTTCTATCTTGAAAGGGGGCAAGAACCCCTTCACCAATAACACCAGCACTTCACTTCTCTTACTGCCAAACACTGTCCTATTGTATGAATGGACCACATCTTCCATCTGTTAATGCACACAGTGGTTTCCACTGTGGGGCTGTAAAAAATAATGCTTCTGTGAACACTTATGTATGTATGCTTTTGTGTGGACACAAGCTTTCAATTCTCTTGGGCATATACATAGGAGTATACACCTGGGTCTTATGGTAACTCTATGTTTAACACTTTAAAGAACCAACAGACTATTGGCCAAATCAGCCGTACGGTTTTTCATTCCACCAGCTAAGTGTGAGTTTTGATTTCTCCATTTCCTTATCAACATTGTTATTGTCTCTCTTTTGATTTTAGCCATCCTAGTGGGTGTGAGGTCTCTTCCCATTTAAAAAATATTAGTAACAATAATGGCTACCACTCATATCATTCTCCATAATGGTATTATTTCACTTAATGTCTAACTCAAAATTCTCTGGAAAACTGACATTTCCATTTAACGGACAAAGAAACAAATGCTCCAAGAGGTCAAGGCATCAGCTATTCCAGGCAAAGGCACATCTAAAACTCTGGGCCATCCAGACCCTCACGCCAGCTCCTTCCACTGCACTAGCGTCAGAAATACTGGAGGGGGCAGAAGGAGCTATAATCAGAGTAAACAAAGAAATGTGACATGTCAGTAAGGAAAAAAGGCGGACACCCCATAGAAAAACTGGCAAAGGTCCTGAACAGGTTCTTTACAAGTCTCCAAATGGGGAAATGCAAATCAGCACCAGGATGGCAAGAAGACAAGATCAGAAAGGCTGGAGTTAAACACACAAAGTGCCAGTTTGGGTGAGGAGGATGGTGAGAGCCAGGAGCACCCACACTCCAACTACCCTGGAAACTGCCTATCCTCCACTCACCCAAGGGCCCCATCCAGGTGCCATCCATATGCATGCTTACAGTGGCACAGAGTCCGACAATCCAAACCTTGGATAAGAAAGCACCGTAAGTCCATAAGAACCCTACCAGTGACAAATGCTGACAATATGCAAATTCAGGCAACACCACTCCGTGACACCAAATGGTGAGTAAACAAATAAAACCCATGCCAGGGGACTGCCTACAGTAAATCGAAAATAGGGAAATTCAGAGCTAGAACCATTACCCCTGGACAAAGTCAGGGCCCAGTCACTGGGAAGCTGACAACATGCCACTGTTCATCTGTGGGGCTATGTGGGGCCATCAAGCTGTACAACTATGATCAGTGTAGTCTCTGTAATTATCTTAACACTCCAAAAAAAAGCTCATTTTAATAAAAAAGGAGTACAATATGACAATCTTCAAAACTATTAAAAATAGGCCCTGGCTTGTGTAGCTCAGTGGACTGAGCATCGGCCTGCAAACCAAAAGGTCGCCCGTTTGACTCGCAATCAGGGCACATGCCTGGGTTGCAGGCCAGGTCCCCAGTAAGGGGCATGCAAGAGGCAGCCACACACTGATGTTTCTCTCTCTCCCCTTCCCTTCCTCTCTCTCTAAAAATAAATAAAAATCTTTTTTATAAAAGGTTTAAAAATAAACAGTAAACAGTAAATTATATCTCAACAAAAAGTAAACAAATAAAGTACTTTCTAAAACTGAATACTGAAATAGAAGCAAACCATTAAAAAGGACATAGTGTCTGAAATGTTATCCAAATGCACGACACTAGGAGACGAGACGCTCAGAGCCTAGCAGTGAGAAAAAAGCAGGCAGCAGAATGCCAAGTGTGACCAGAAGTGGTGTGCACATGCACTTAAAGTCTGTGCATTTCCCTCCATGTAATTATAGCTAAAAGATCAATGAAACCCAAACCAATGAACCTCTGGCTGGAATATACCCTAGGGATCCAAATCACTCCTTACTGATGAGACAAGGCATCAGAAACAAGATGAAAGACAAACTTCCCATAAATCACTTCAACAAAAACCTGATACAAGTATGCAAGGTCCTGTCCTGGCCAGTGTGGCTCAGTCGGTTGGAGTGTCATCCCATAAAACAAAAGGTTGCATGTTTGATTCCTGGTCAGGGCATGTGCCTGGTTGCGGGTTTGATCCCTGGTTGGGGTGTGTGAGATAAGCAAATGACAGATGTTTCTCTCCCTCCCTTCCCCTCTCACTAAAGGATGTTCTCTGGTGAGGATAAAAAAAAAAGAAGCCCTGCAGCACCCAGAAACAAAGTGGTTCCAAGGCCCAGCCAGCAGCCCTGCTCAGAAGGACCAGCTCTGCTCTCTGCTCCAGTGTCCCCACCAGGCCGTCTGCACTCTCCCAGCTCTAAGGGATCTAGGGAGAAGATGAAACAGCTAGGAGAGGCCCAGGAGAGTGGGTTATAACACAGACCTACACACTTCACAGTCTGTGCCAAGATGAGCCCATTAGCTTCCCTCCTGGGGGGGATCTCCTTTCACAGGTGAGAAACTGAACTCTGAGAACAAACTCCGTATCGTTTCCCAGTGGAACCACCAGACAAGACAGGAAAAAGGTGGAAGAATTTGTTGAAACTCAGCCAACGGGTTGGCTGCCTGAGCCTCAGAATTACCCAGGGATTCAAAAACATCCATTCCCAGATTCAGGCACATCTGCCAATTGGCCCTTCCCAGTCTTGGGGTCTGGGCCCTAGAATCTGGCTTACTGGGACAGTACCTGTTAATACTCGGGTCTGGCTAAAGCCAGATCTCCTTCACACAGATTTACGGAGATTATCTCCATCCTGGTACTCAGCCCTGCCACCCCCAGGTGCTAGGTAACTGAAGTGTCAGAGCCCAAGAAGAGGCTGGCCTTTTTTCCCCAGAGAACCAGGGCAGCTGTCTGTGTGTCCATTCTGGACAAGAGGAGATGGACTTACCTCATGGGAATGGCCAAAAAAAGGTGAAAGCCCAGGTCCACACAGAGCCTCATGCATGGGTGTTGTTACTACGATCCCCAGAGTCAGACACTAGCAACCCCAAAATCCACCAGAGCGGGACGGGTTAGTGATTCACGCACAGAGCTCAGAGAAAACCAACAACCAACACGTGCAACTCCATTGCCTCTCAGAGAAGCCAGACACAAAAGTCAACTGGGAGCAGCTATCAACAAAGAAGTCTAGAATAGAGATTGCTCACCATATTGAGGTCCCATGCCCAGGGGAAGACGAGACTAGAAGGCACATTAGGATGACCCTTACTGAGTGGGGTCTGAGGGAGGCCAGGCCTGACACCCAGATACACAGTGTGGGCCAGGGTGCCTTTTCACACAGGGAGGAACACAAGCACTGGTGCACCTGGGCACCCCATGCCAGGCACTGAGTCTATGCCCCCTCAGTGGGTTGCCTGCTGAAGCCGTGAGCCCACACCTGGCAAGGGACAAGTGCTCAATAAATACCTGTTGACAAACTGGAGGACAGGGAGGATGTGGGAACACTGCAGGGGATTGACAGGCCCACACCACAAGTGGGCAATGGGAACAACAGGAGTCTCCCCAGGTCTGCTGGGAAGGCCAGGGGTATGCAGGTTTTGGGGGAGACACTGCTCCTCCTAGCCAGCAGGGGACACACTCCCAGTGACTCAAAGGCAGAATGGCCCCCAGCCTCATCTCTCTAGCTGGGTCTACCCTCTGCTCACGTACACATCCAGAAAGAAGTCCTCTTTAGGCCCAGCTCAGGGCAGCTGGTAGCCCCGACCTAACAGGGTGATGCAGACAAAGAGGCAGGCCTCCCCAACAGCACACAGACAAGGGCTGGGAGCATTCCTGGGCCCCCAGTGGAGACCCAGGCAGACGAATGTAGAGTGACACTCCACCACATAGGCAGGGAGTCTTCAGATCCCAAGGTAAGCTGCAGGGACAGGATGGGACACCCAAACTCATCTTTCCCCTGGCATCCTTCCAGAAGCATGAATACTCCCATCTCACTCATCCCGCCCATGTCCCACCCTGGGACTGACTGGATCCATCTGGGCATGGGCAGTGGTGGGTGTGGGAGGCTTTGGAACGCCTGAAAGTTTATGAGGTGATCCTGACCTGCAGAAGATGCAATAACACACTGGCTTTGCAGGTGCT
Source organism: Pteronotus mesoamericanus (assembly GCF_021234165.1). Classification (NCBI taxonomy): domain Eukaryota; kingdom Metazoa; phylum Chordata; class Mammalia; order Chiroptera; family Mormoopidae; genus Pteronotus; species Pteronotus mesoamericanus. Next base: position 3,766,278 of record NW_026555304.1, read on the forward strand.
TCCACAGGAATGCAAGTCAGCCATAAAAACCAGAGCCAGGTCTCACGGACGTGCCAATTTACCCAAAGGACCCTCATGACCACTCCAGAAGAGACCTCAGCTTACTACCCTCACTCAGCCTGCTCTTCCCATCCAATCCCACCTGGTATGAAGTTTCAAGAAGGACCCCCCTCCCCAGATGTACTCCTTCCTTTCTTGCTCCAAGGGCATGTCCTGAGCAGACAGTGGTGGTAGGCACGGCCAGGAGCGCCTGGATATGTTTAGAGGCAGCTTAGGAAGGCTCAGCTACAGAGGTAGGTGTGATTATTACCAGTGGAGCGTCAGTCAAAGCCCTGAGTCTCCCTGCCCCCTCCCACCAACCAGGATGGCCCAGGGAAAGAAGGGATTGGTTGGGAGGTGGACCCACCCACAGTTTACAAAAGTTTGGGAAGTTGATTGGTCCCATACCCAAGCTAATATAAACCCAGGGGAACAAAGAAACACTCTCTTGCTCTTGCTTGTGACCTGGACTCACACAGTGTACTCACCTGTTTTCTCCATGGGCCACATGGCCTTAATAGCTCTCTTGCCCAGCTAGTGATGCACGGGCTGGTGCATTTATGGACTCTCTTGTCTGGGAGTACATGACCTTGCATACCAAGCAGCCACATGGCCCATGGACTCCAGGAGGGAGCCTAAAACAGACAGTAGCTGGGAACAAGCTAAGCTCCAGGGATGACCACTTAGCAGCCGCCTGCAGGCTCCAAAAGATTATATTTTAAATTGGAACAGAAGCTCTAGACACTGCCTTTTGTTTTGATCTTGCTAAGGTGATGGTCCGTTGATAGAGAGTTCACCATTCTTCCAGGCTGTGCAGCTTAGCACCAGCACCTGCCTAACAAATTTGGCTTTTGTGGCAGCAAGCAGACAAACCCCTTTTTTGTTTGGTAACACAATCTTATTTGATCTTCACAACAGCCCTGCAAAGTAGAAACTTTCATCACTCCCATTTCACAGGTGAGCAAACCAAGGCTCAGTGAGGTAAGATAATTTGCCTGATTGTCACTATAGGACGTATTCTAAAAACCACTTTTCCTCTTCCCAGAGCTGGGGTGCCCTGGGAAGGGTGGAGTGTGCTGGAGAAAGAGCAGGTTGTGGGGAAGCTGGCCCCAAGAGGTCTCAACCGCCTCACATGGCAGGAGAGCAGGGAGGAACCTGGGAAACTGATAAGATCCCTGCATGAAGTCCTCCTGGAAATGGGGGGCAGCACAGAGGCTGTGGGCACACCTGCACACACCCTACCTGGCAAATAGCCCTCATCATCAGACCAGCGTGCCAAGGGCCCATACCCATCCCAGTTGCAGAAGGGTCACATATGTAATATCTGTCCTCTCCACCACCCCACCCTTCTCACGGTATGACTTCCAGACTCAGTTTCCCTTCAGAGCACCTACAAACTGGCTGTGGTGATCAAAAATATGGGCTGTGGTGGTTGTCACCACTCCCACCATGTCTGTCCCATATGCCCACTCCCATTGCTTACCACTCACCCCAGCTGCCCTGGGCAGTGTCCAAACACTGAGCTGTTGTTAGAAAACTGGCATCCACTCTTGGGCAGGAGGGATTTCGCCAAAACTGGGTGCTATTTAGAAAAAATTACACCCTAATTGCCTCAGTGTCAGCAGATAGGGTTCTAGCCAGCTGAGCCCTGTGGCTGCTGGCAGTCTCCACAGATCCTGGCTGCTCTGCCCAGGGACACAGAGGCCAATCCTGGGGCCTGGGGACAAGCCACCATCTTCTGCAGCAGCTGGCTGCCTGACACAAACCTCTATTCAACAGTGTTCAGTCAGGGCAGGATGGGCAGCTGTCCAGCTCCCATTTGTCCCAGGCCTCAGAGGATGGCTAGGGCAGAGCAGATGGGAGTGTGTTGGGCTGGGGAACGCCAGGAGAGCAGCCTGGTTGGAGTGGGTGGGTTGTCTCTAATCTCAGCACATTTCCTGAAGTTATTAGCCCATTTCAGGAAGGGACACCCAGCAAGCTTCAAGGTTATCAAGTGCCCAAAGACTCTAATTCAGGTCATGTCCTCAAAGGACCCAGGGCTCTGCTGCCTCAAGATGAGAATGGAACCCATCGGGAAGGTGGGTGTGGCTGCAGCGATGATTAGATGCTCACATGAGCATGGAGAGGCTCTAGGAGGTACATGGGCCTGTCAGCAGCTACAGCCAGGATGAAAGGGTCTCAGGGGCTGAATGAGCTCCACATTTGGCACTCTTTGTCACAGTCACCCTGGCAGTGTCAGTCCCAGGTGCTCTGTGGAACTGATTAAGTATCACCTGCCATGATGGGCTCCCACACCCCGATAAAATGGGAACACTGACCATGAAAAGAGTGAGAAACTGAGGCTCAGGGAGGGACAGCCATGATCCTGAACTAAACCCAAGTGTCTAGACTCCCTGCCTCAACCCTCCACCCCAAACACATGGAAGTTGCCGGAGGTGTAAGGTCTGCAGGATCCTTCCTGTGACATCTGTGACACATCCATACGTGCACACATGGTCCACTCCATCATAACATGGACATGAGGGCCCAGGACCTACCATTCCTGACTCATCCTGGACACCATCCACAGAGACTGCCTGGGCCAATTTTGCACCCCAATCACAACAGCACCAACTTTGCAATAGTCATCATGCAAATCACAAGCAAGGAAAGTATGATGTCAGGACCTGACCCACCACTCTACACGTTTGGCCCAGGCATGTTCCCTCTCTGTGCCTCGCTGCGCCATCTGGATCCTGAAAAGACGGAGGCATTCCAGACTTCAGCTGGCATGGTAGGGCATGCCACAGTGGAGGTGAGACACTGATGTCAAGAGAGCATGGGGGAAAAGAGGTGTGCACCACCCACAACAACCATAAATCTCATAGTGGATTCCTGCAGAGCTGGCCTGATGCCAGTAAAGAGAGGCGCAGGAGTAGGTACAACCTGAGCTGGCATCTAGTACCAAAGAAGGGGCCAGACCCAGAAAGGTGCTCCTGAAGGGTGGTGGGCACCTGAAATGACAGTAGAGGCAATTGCAACCCAAACAGAAACGTTGGTCACACTTTTGGAGGGACCTAGCAGCCAGCCCATACCCATGGGGCAAGCAGCCAGTGAATGTCTAAGCGGGACTCAATCTCAGGTCTGACCAGTAGCTGCCACCACACCCCTCCCCTAACTGCCACCACAGTCAAATGCACAAGCTACAGTAAGTTAAGCAGCTTGCCAGTGGTTCACCAGAAATAGTCACCCCTGACTGAGCTGAATCAAAAATGGAAGGTCCCATGGAGGACACAAGCCTCACATTTGTTCTCTATTGAGAATCTGACCAACTATACTAGTGATTTTTCTTCTTAACTATGTGCATCCTACTATTTTTTCTCAAGATTTAAAGAGGCAGGAGAGCATCATCAATTGACAGTAACCAGGACCAACCCTGCAGTTTTGGCCCACTGACCTAAGTTAGGTGTGCAGTCACACAATAAAAACTATAGGGCTGAAGAGAAAGATTCGCCAATGACAGGAAAAAGACAGAAACCCAATAATACACAATCAATACAGCAGGGTACTGGCAAAAGGACAATCGCACAGATCAACAGGACAGAAAATGGGGTCACAGGGCCAGGAGCAGACCCACACACATAAAGTCAACTGATCACTGACAAAGAAGCAAAAACAATTTCAAAGAAAAAGTATAACCTCTGCAATAAATGGTACTAGATATTAGGAAGAAAAAAAAAAAGAATCGGGATAGACCTTAAACCTTTCACAAAAACTAGTCAAAATGAACCACAGACCTAAATGTAAAATGCAAAACTATAATACTTATAAATAAAAACATGGGAAAAGAATCTGTGACCTTGGGTTTGGTGATGAAAATCTTAAAACCAAAACTATGATCTGCAGAATGGTATTAAAATTAAAAATTCTACTCTGTGAAAGACATTGTTAAGAGAATGAAAAGACAGGCCAAGAAAACATTTGCAAAGTAAGATCTGTACCCAAAATAGACAAGAACTCTCAAAACTCAACAATAAGAAAACAACTCCATTTTAAAATTAGCAAAAGATCAGGACACCTTAAAGAAGCTATAAAGATGACAAGTAAACACATAAAACAATGCTCAACATCATATGTCATCAGGGAAACGCAAATTAAAACGAGGTACCACTACAAACCTATTAGAAAGGTTAAAACCCAAAACACCACCAACAAATGCTGGCAAGGATGTGGAGCCACAGGAACTCTCATTCATTGCTGGTAGGAATACAAAATGGTGCAACCACATTGGAAGACAGTTTGGCAGTTTTCTTACAAAACTAAGCATGCTCTTAATCAATAATCTGGTCAGCTCATGCTGTGAAGGACCTTTATTTACACCCCTTCCTTTGTTAAGACATTTGCTTTATTTACACCCCTTACCTGGTATCGTTAAGACATTTATTTACACCTTTTACCCTATATCTTTAAGGCACCTTTACGTCTACTTCCCCCTTATCTATAGTCTCTATTGTTGATTCTAGTCTCCTCTCAGACCCATGAAAATCAATGAATTCCTGTCACTTGTTTTCTTAAAGGTATCTATTCGCTGTGAAACTTAACTTGCTAATATAACAAGTGTACGTATGCTTTCCTATTACATACCCCACTAATAAGATTTTCAATGAAAGCCTTGGAACAAAGGGCAATGGGGCCTTCCCCACTAGGGAGATGTGCCAGGGGCCTCCCCACTGAAGGGAAGGAGCACGGCCTTATCCAGTGAGCGGGAAATGCCCCTGTCAGCTCTCCCAGCAGAACAGTGTTTGAGACGTTTTGTGTTTTATCCCCCTCATCCGGGACAACCCCGGGACAGGCTCTACGGTTTTCAGAGCCCTGCTCCCACCTCAGCTGGCCTCAGCCGGTTTCCCTCAGGTTTCAAGAAGCTCTGCGCTCTCTGCAGCGAAGCCCCACGGTGGCAGGCCCCTACAGCCACCGCGCAATGCAACATTTCAATCCCCAGTCAGGGCACATACAAGAGGCAACTGATCAGTGTTTCTCTGTCACATTGATGGCTGTCTCTGTCTGTCTCTCTCAAATCAATTAACATGTCCTCAAGTGAAGACTAAAAATATAAATAAAAATTAATTAATTCCCAAAGACTAACCTCAAATGAACCTTTAAAAAAAGAATGAGCCTGGAGAGTCTTGTAGCAATGGAAAGTAAAGAGGTGCTAAGAAAGGAAAGGAGGGGAAAAAAATCATGACAGGTATCTCAATGGGGGGCACAGGAGCCAAATAAAAGAGCTGCTAGGGACCAAATCTGGAACAAGTTGAGCAACAAAATAAAGCAGTACTGGATCATAACCCAAATATAAAACAAACATCCATGAGTCCATACCAATATAAATGGTTGCATAGATAAAGAGATGACTGATAGATAGATAGATAGATAGATAGATAAAGATAGACAGATAGATAGAGAAGAGACAGGTCTCCCATGCAGAAAAATTCTAAATAATGTATGTAGATAATCCCCCTCAAAGAGGAGAGCATGATCCTTACTTAGGGACTCACAGTTTGGAAAGGGATATAGAAACTGGCAAACACTTCAATCAATATCAACAGGAAAAGTCACTGACACCTAATAGGATGTAAGGAGAATGACACTTCACCTCTGTGGTCTAGAACCCTATTCTAATTATAAGAAAATATCAGACAAATCCCAAATGAGGGACATTAAACAAGATACCTAACCAGTGCTCCTCAAAACTTTCTAAATGACCAAATACAAAAAAAGTCTTAGAAACTGTCATAACCAAGAATAGGAGATGTGACAACTAAATGCCACGTGGAACCATGGATGGGGTCCTGGAGCAGAAAAAAAAGCAGGTAAAAACTAAGAAAATCTAAATAAAGTATAAACTTTAGTTTATAAGGGCACATCAACACTAGCTAACCAACTGTAACAAATGTGCCACCCTAATGTGAGATGTTAGTGACAGGAGAAAACAATGCTGGGTGTGCAGGAACTCTCTATCAGTCTATCAGCTTCACAATTTTTCTGTAAGTCTAAAACTTTTCTAAAGTAACTTAATTTTAAAAATTAACTTAAAAAGACAGCACAGCATTACACATGTTAAATAATTTAAAAAGATATAAACGCTGCAATATACACAGCACTTCATCTTGACAAGAGCTAAGGTTTGCCAGTGCAAGAGGTGTCGGGGGCAGGGGGCGCGGTGGAGTGTGCCTTCTGAAATGGGATGGGAAACTGCACCAGATTCAAGTGGGTGGGTCACTGGGTGCAGGTTCTGTGTTCACCTGGTCTACTCTGGGGACAAAAGTGACACATAAGCAAATGCTAAAATTTCATTATGCTCACACTGTTCCCTCAAACATTATCTACTCTGGAAAAAATGTGCACTTTCCAAGCAAGTGTTATAGCAGAACTGACTGCTTCACAGAAGAAGAAACAAATCAACTCCCTTAAAACACCACGTCTCCCTCAGCACGCTGGCCATGACAACACAGCAGGTACTGGTGAGAATACAGACTTGCTCCAAGGCTGTTGCAGGAGTCTGTGCTCCCAGATTGGGTAGAACATTCGCAATCCCAGCCATCTGCACCAGGTGACATGGTAACGGCAGGTGAGGTTTTGGGTTCAGAACTATAGAGAGCCTTCCTGGTATACCCCCTTCCAGGGGCCAATGTCCCTTTTGACTACCCCAGATCTCAGTTTTACAATGCCTGTGGAAAACCCTGGACCTCTGCAGTGCGTGCAGCATGGGGCATGAGGAGAAAGGAGAGAGGGGAGTGCCCAGACAATTCCAGGCAGCGAATCACAAGTGCCTGTAGAATGGGGTCCTGGTCCACTGCCAGGGCTTCAAGAATGCACTGACGTAAACCAAGGAAACTGAAGCCAAGGGAGGGGAACACTCAGGGTCACGTCACGCATTCCTAGGACACCGCATGGGCTATCATCCTCACTCATGGAGCCCCAGCACCCCACCTGTAGAACAAACACAAGAGTCTCCCCTCCTGGTTCAGAGAGAACAGGGCAGCTCTCAGCATCACAGTCAGGACAAACTCAATGGGTGGCCATGAGCCCCAGCAGGCACAAGTAGGTACCATAAAGGGTGGTGTAATGACTAGATGGGTAACAATGACCTAGCAACCCAAGGGCCAGGCCACATGTCAGCTGAAGGCAATCATTCTGGCCAATTTTTTAAAAAAGAAAAGGTAAGAGAGGTGTGCCAGGTCTGAATGGGGCTGGGAGAGCAGGTCCAGGTTTCCCGCAGGAAGGCAGGATGGGTGACCACCATACAGGCACATGTGGTTCTGTCTCTACAGCAGCGAAGTCCTCTGCATGGAATGGATACTGCTTGGCTCCTGATGCAAGCCAAGCAACTAGAAAGATACATTTATGAGCCCAAAACAGGAAATCCAAACGATAACTAGTTAGGAAATGGCATTAAGGAATCACTGTTAATTTTGCTATGTGTGAAAATTCACCTATGGTTATGTTTTATAAAATAGAGTTATTGCTCTAACCGGCATGGCTCAGGTTGTTAAGCATCGTTTCACAAAGTGAAAGGTCACCAGTTCGATTCCCAGTCAGGGCACATGACTGAGTCGCAGCCCAGTCTCAGGGTGAGGTACAAGTGAAAGGCAGTTGATCAATGTTTCTCTCATGCATCGATGTTTCTCTTCCTTTCTTCCCCACCCCCACTCCAAATAAATAAACATCTTTTTAAAAATTTTTTTAAAAAAGTAATTTTCTCAGCACAACACACCACTGTATTTACAGACAAAGTGAGGCAAAGAGAAGACTGCCAGAGATGGAGCTGCCAGAGCAGGTGGGAGAACACAGAAGCCAACCATTCTCTCTGCTCTAGGTATACTTAACAACTTCCCCTAAAGAAGGCCCTAAAGAAGGTAGAAGCCGTTTATGAGGGAAATGATGCAGAAAAACTGACTTTGAAAAAGCAAACCTGGGAAGTGCAAACCACAATTATTTCCCATAATACAACAGACCGAAAGTGCACAGCACCTTCTGAATCTATGGAAACTTCCATGTCTTTATCTACTTGAATGAAATCTGCTTTTCAGCAACTCAAAGGGTAACAGCAAACTCTGTCTTTTTAAAAGCAACTGTTACAGATACTCTAAGCACTTTTTATTTTTTATGGTATCATCTGTATCTCACATACATAAAGTGGAAGAAAAAAGCCACAAGTAGAAATACCAAGTTGTTCCCCACACTTCTCATCATCTTCCTAATTCCTGCTGAGACACTATTCACTTTTACTTTCTGATGTTCCAAAAATGAATAAACTAATTTTAAACACATTAAACTCTAAAAAAGCTGCTGCAGCCTAATCCTCCTTGATGCCATCACTTGCCTTACCCTGAACTGCCTGCTCCACTCTGAGACCCACTCTACCCTTGCAATCCCATCCCTCAGTCCACCTCCTGTGGTGGAGCCCAGCGGGACGGCTGCATTTTATATCCAGGACAGCAGCTGGGCAGTAACACAGGCCCCTCTGCTCTGGGGAATGGCTCAAGGAGCCATACTCCAAACACATGACAGCCCAGGGCCCAGGGCCCATGAGGGCATCACTTGTCAAGAGCCTGCAGGTTTCTGGACACCCACTGGCCCACTTCACCTCACTGTCTAAGAAATCAAATCCTTCCTTCACCCCCAATGTATACAGTGGCCCTTCACCCAGTGTACTGATGTGGAGACGCGGGTCTAAAGCGTGGGGGGGTTACCCCAAATTGATGAAGGGAACACGATCTCCTTCATAGGAAGTGATGGGGGAGGCCCAGCATGAGCATGTGCTGACGTGGCTATGGCTCTCTCCAAGGCAGCTGCTCAGACCAAGGGAGCCTCAACCACCACCATCCTTAATGGGCTCCAGGTACACCAACGCATGCAGTGTCCTGCATCCTAGCGACCCCGACGTCTGGCCCCAACGGGCAGAGCTGCTTGTCCAGGACCACAGAGCTGAGGGCTCAGGCAGGGTCCGAGCCCTCCATGAAGCCAGTGTGAAAACCACAGCCCTGGACACCACATGCTTCACCTCCTTGCCTGCCCAGGTAGGCCACTTTTGGGACACAGGCTCCTGGTCCCAGACCTGACTTCCCTCCTGTCCTACTTTCCTACGAAGACAGCTCTGCCACAGAGTGCCAGTCTTGAGTACAGGGCCATGCCCTGGGGATGCTGAGGTACACTGCTGTTCACCAACCAGGCCAGCAGAAGTAAACAGCCCAGGTGACGCAGTAGTCCCGGATGCCTTTAAAAGTAAAAGAGCCCATAAGATTAATGCACAATCCCCTGCCCAACATACGCTCTGCCTGTGGGACTGCGGGGAGTGTCCAGCAGTATAGCCACAGTGGGCCCTGGAGTCATGGCCTTCTGATGCCCTAGCTGCCTCTCCTGGCTGTTGACCAGGAGTCAGCAGGGCCACCTCAGCACCTCCAGGATTCCCTAGACTACAGCTTCTACTCCAAGTCAGGCTTCTTCATGCTGAAAGCAGAATAATGCACATCCCTGCTCCAGCTCCAAAAGGCCCTGGGACTCCTCCCCCCAACCACTCTGTGCTCCAAGTTCTAGGGCAGTATCAGAGGAGTAGGAGAATCCCTACAGGCTTTAGCCAAAATCAGGACTCTTCCAGCCCTGAAGCAAACACTCAAGGAGGCTGGACCTCACACAAAGGCCTCCAATTACCCTTCAATCCTCAGTAGGCGCCTGCCCTTTTGGGTCAGGCTGCCTGGGCTCACAGTGTTGAGCAAAACACAGCTTCTCTGCATCTACCTCAGTTTCCCCACTGGCACAATGGACATAAAAAGGTGGTACCCCAAGGACTGGTGTGGGGAATGCAGGAGTCAATGGGGCACAGGAAGGCTATGGCAGAAACAGTTCAGCTGTAGGGGTAAGGCTGAGTGGACACTCTCATACCACCTCTCCTGGCCATGACTTCTGGGAAAACATGGACAGGGAACTTTGTACCGAGGATCCCTTGCCACGTTGTCTGAGCTGCTGAGCCTTCCTTAGTCTCTCCCACCCATCTCTACTTCAGTCTCTCCATCCTCTGAGAGATGAGATTACAAAACAGATGGGAAAGAGGGAGCAAAGGGGACAGAGGAGCTGCTTCCACTGGCTCTGCAGCAGCCTTTCGTGTGGCCGCTGAGCAGGCAGGACAGGAGAGACACCCAAGTGTTGGGAGCTGGGCTCAGGCAAGTCCAGAGGCAGTGGAAGAAGAGGCTTAGAAGCATCAGATGGTAAAGGCAGTACAGGATAAGCCAGACTGGAGGCCCCAAGCAGCAGGCTTGGGTTGCCCTCTGGGAGATGAGGTGAGGCCACTCAGGACCACACAAGGCCAAGAAGCAGAGCCCAAGTGGCTGTGGGGATAACAGGAAGGGGATCCAGACCTGACAGGTGGAGGAAAGGAGCTGAGGACACCACCCAGTACCCTTACTAACCAGGCACTTTCTGTGTGCTGGACACCATGTGCAGCTTGTTACACACCAAAGCTCACCAAATTGTATGTGCACCACACATTCAAGATCCTGAGGTGGCACAGAGGCAGCGAGGTCCAGACCTGTCTTCCCACTCTCTGGGAGCCAAGAGATGGTGGGCTGAGAATGCATCAGGAACCCACCTCTGGCCTGAGGCATACCCTCTAACCTTCACATCCCCACCTAGGAGGACCACCACCTTATGGAGCTGCCACCCCAGCACACCTGCACTCTTTAAGCTGCAGCTAAGGTCACAGTGCCTGTGCCCAGCAAGGCAGTTTCCCACCCTCAAAGACAGTATGATCTACGAATGCTGGGCAGGAGTGCAGCCAACTCTGTTTGCAACATAATTTGTTAGTAACCATACCCACTTTAGTTCAAGAAATAAAATGTTAAAAGAATGAAGACGGTTCACTTCTCTACAGGAGAAAAAAAAAAAAAAGGACCCAACAAATACTGGGTGGGGCAAAAACAGGTTTACAGTTTTGAGTACATGAAACAGTTTATTCTTGTATTATTGTTTATTGTTATTTTCCATAAGAACTATAAACCTATTTTTGCCACCACCCCATATTGTCTAGTTAAATCTTGATTTTTAAAATAAGAGTATTTCCACATATGAAACTAGACAAAAATACACAGGTTGACAAGAGCCCGTACTGCCATGAGTGTGAGGGAACTGGTGCAACCTTTCTGGCAACATCTACTGAAATTGATGCACCTTCCTCTAGCTTCTGCCAGGACTTCCCATCTACAATGGGGGAAATTCAAGTTCAGGGCAGTGGGACAACATGTCCAAGGTCATGTAGCCAGTGTATGCAGGAACCAGGAGGTGGCAACAAACTAATAAGCAAGCACCTGAAAAATACCTGCAGAGACTGACAGGCCTTCCTCCAGATTTCCCTAGGACCCACCCTCCAGATAAACCAACTAAATGGAACCAAGATTCCTGCACTGGCCAAAATGTTTGTGTCCACAATAATAAAGAGCTAACAACTGAAAGGTGCTTGAATGAAAACCAGTTCCCTCTGCGATGGTCAGTCTAGTCCCTTCTTACAGGAACACAAAAGGGGACTGTGCGTGGGAAAGGCGGTGAGCCCCACCCTGGAAGACCATGGATACATCCCCCCAACACCAAAATGGTGTAAGAGAAGCCACATGTTACCTCTCTGGTAGAACTAATGCCAGCCAAGGGGCCACTCAAAGGAGGCCCCAATACCTGCTGAGAGACATCAGGACCTCGGGTAAATGAGCTGCTACCTGCCTTCTCACCGCCATCTCCATTTCAGTTATTTACTGATGCTAATGCTGAGCACCTGCTATGCCAGGCATTCGACTTAAAGCACCAAGCACAGATTCATTCACTGTTTTCTCCCCACCTTAAAAAGAGGTCTCCCCAGTGAGGCAGGGAGGCTCTGAACAGTCCAGGCACCCGCCCAAGGCCACTGAGAGCTATGGTGCCAGGAGGTGAGTGGTGGGGGAAGCAACTAGTATAGTGGATCCCAAGACCAAGGGCCAACAGCCCACCCAGACAAGGGAAAAAGTTAGGTGGGAAGGGGCAAAGAAACAGGCCACACACCTGACACCATGCCCACCTTTTCAAATATAAGACCCTCATAACCTTTTCGTGGACAATGTTGCAGAGGGAGAAGCTAAGGCCCCTGCCCACAGGTACATCATCAGCCAGGTAGGGCCTCGGTCCAAACCTGGGTGTTCCACCCAAAAGGCAACAACTCCCTCCTCACTCTCGACAACAGCGCTGGGAGAGAAGCTGCTGTTTAAATCACTGAGAACTACTTCACAGAAGGACTGACCGGGGGACCCAACCTCCTCATCCCGGAGTGAAAACCACACAGGGGACACAAGGCTCTCTCTGAGACAAATACCCACCGACCTGTCACCAGCATGCAGGGAAGAGCCTGGGAGGGCGTCCAGGACAGGAATTGGGAGGAAGCACAGCAGCCCAGAGCACTCATTACGCGATATGGTCAGAAAGCTGTTTCTGGGAGGGACACTGGGGGACCCCAGCTGGCAACGATGGCCACACACAAGGCAAGCCCCCGTCCCAGCCCTTTCCTGGCCTCAGAGCACGCGTGGAAAACACGGAAACCGCTGAAGGCAACTGCGCTGAGACTGGGGAAGCGATCGGCCTGGAGGTAGGTGACGCAGGACCAGGCCCGGCTTTTCTCTGCATCTGTCCCATGCCCACACACTCAATGCCCACACTTTTCCCGCCCCCACCAAACATCGCAGAGAAAACCACCCCACTGTTCCCGAGGCCTGCCACCAAGAGCAAGCAGGCTGGCGACGCGGCACCATCGCAGCCCTGGCAGACGGCCGGCGCCCTTGGGCTGCCGACTACGTCGGCACAGCCCAAGCTGAGTGATCCGCTCGAGAGTCAGCCCGGTCCGGGTGAGGGGTTGGCTCAGAGGCAGGGGTCTGGGTCGGGGTCCCGGTCCGGGTCCGCGTCCAGGTCCGGGCGGAGACGCCGGAGGGCGTGGCGGCGGCCGTCCGCGCTCCTCACCTCCTTAAGCTGCTCCATCTCGCCCCGGATGGCCTCATAGTCCACCTCGAGCTCCTCGAACTGCAGCTTGAGCTGGTGTTTCTCCTCAAGTACCGCCAGCCCGTATTCGGCCGCCTGGATCTTCTCGCGCGTGGTCTCAGCCAGCTCGTGCGACAGCCGCTTCACCTCGGCGCGCAGCCACTCTGGCTGCGCCTCCATCACCAGCCGAGCGTACTCCTCCTCCTCAGACGGCGCCGACATGGTAGCCGTAGCCTGGCGCACGTCTCCTCCACCAGGCTCAAACCCGGGTCCCGTCCGCTTGACCACCGCCCAGCCCGACGGCACCGCGGCCCCCGCGCAGCCGCAGTGGGCTTCCAGCCGCGCGGGGCACTGTGGGTGCCGTAGTCCCGCCAGCGCGACTGGAAGGCCCCTAGTGACAAGAGCACACCCGTCCCAGCCCGTGATTGGCTGGGCCCAGCGCCTAGGGCCTCCACCCACGCCAATTCGAAAGCCTGGGCTGCCGCCGAGGGGGACGTTGTGGATGCCCGCGTCCCGCCGGCGGCGCCGACTATAAAGCCCGTCATGCACCGCGCCTGCCCATCCCCGGCAGTCATTGGTCCTCAAGGCTGCCGTCACAGAGCCGGAATCACGCTATTTTCCGGTGCCCGCGCCTCAGAGCCGCGAGGCTGGAGGCTGGCAGTGGTTTTTGGGCCGTCGGGGAGATGATGTGTGTGTGGCGGGGGTGCTGACACCTGGCCTCGGATCCGCCCCGCCCCTCAGGGTCCCCAAGAACCTTGGGAAGGGTAATTAGACATTTCGGACGTACAGGCTAGGCAGGCCCAGCCCTGCACGTGTGTAGTGGGGAAAATGGTCAAGTGCGCGGTTTAAGGTTTCTAGTAAAGTCTGAGAACCAGATCCGCGTTCTAAAGGAAATGAAGAGCACACTGATTGAGGGCCGGTAGCGGAAGGGCCGCCTTCCCCCCTACTAATTATGAAATGCTTCCGGCCTGTTTCCTAATAACTAGACGTTTCCATGTGCAGTCCAGTGTTCCCATTCTGGATGCCCGACCCTGATGCTGTGCTCATTAGCACGGTTCCAACCTCCTTCAATGGTTGTCATGTCTCCTTACTCTCTCTCCAACTGGGAGAGACTATTCCTCTTTGTCTTTATGACCTTGATCTTCCTAAGGCACGCAAGACTGATGTATCCATAGATTAGGTGATGGTGCACTTTGGCTGGTGGTGCTGAATTGTCAGCATTCAATTGCATCACTCAGATCACTGCTGAGTTTTCCCTTGTAATTACTACTTCTGAGAAGACACTTTGAGACTGCGCCAAAATCCCTTCACTCCTCTCACTTTTAACCCACTAGTTTTCATTTATAGTTCTTGTCCAAATGAATTATTGCCATACTATTTCTTTTCTATTTCCATCATTCCTTCTCCATTTACTAGCTTTGTATTCCAGAGAAAATATATCATTCATTAGCAGTATGGGCCAGTGGGTTCTTATTTTACTCAATGAGTTTTATTCTATTACTCTCCTTATTCATTTAGATGCTCAAATGGCAGATTTAGCCAGTGGGGGCTACTCCAAACTGGCTTCCTTTTCCTTTCAATACGTCATAATTTTTTAGCACTTTCTTACTTTCTAGCACAAGTTGTTCTAGAATCATCTTCTACTCTGTCACAGACCTGGAATCAACCATTTCTCCAAGGAACCCTAATTCCTTGTCATGGTTTAATGTTTCATTTGTATGAAAAAAAGTCATAATTTTAGTTGTGAAATTCTTAAAAAGTTTTAGAGCATTCATTCTACCACAATAAGAGTAGGATGCCCAACAAGCCTAATTTTCCTAGGACTGTACTGGTTTTACCACTGAGAATCCCAAGTCCCAGAAAACCCGAGGACCTAGGCACAACTCTCAGCCTAAGAGGGAGAGATAGATCCTAGAGAAAAGGAGAAGGAATAAGCTTTGTTTCAGCAAGTTTAGCATAGGAGGAGGGACTGATGCTTCAATTAGTGGTCTGTCCAAGGTCACACAGCCTCAGGGCAACATCCCCTTCTGACCCAGGATGGCCAGACTTGGAACCCCCACCTCCACTCCACACCTTCATGTAGAATGGACCTGAGGGGGAAGAGGAGAAGAGCCATGGGAATATCGGAGAGACATTGACCATGGAGCTTTGAACTTGGAGAAGGGGGACAGGCAGGGACCTCTAGATGCTGGGGACAGAGGACCTATCAATGCCACTGTGGGCTTCCTGCAGGAGGGACAGCTGTTCTGGCCATCAAGGTTAGAGTTCTGATGGAGGAAACATGATGTGTAAGTGTTGATGGTAGAGATATCAGAGAAGGATGCCTTGAGAAGGTTAGACCTAAGTTGAGACCCAAAGTATGCACAGGAAATGGCCAGTCAGGCTGCCGCAATAGGAGACTGGCAAGGATAAGAGAGGCAGGGCCTCTCCTAGGCATCTCAAAACCCAGCACAAGTAGCAGCCATCTGCAGATCTCTTTATAGCTAATACTGTGTGATCTGGAACAGAACACAGGTGGTGGCTGACCTTGGATGTGCCAACAGCAATCAAGGCTCAACTACAAGAGGAGGGTATACACAGCCCACACAGTGAGTGCACGTTAAGTATCCAGCTTGTGTGATAGGGAAGGCTCAGCCACTGGATCCTACATGACACCTATTACATTAAGCCACTTTACCAAGCTTAGGAGATGTAGTGGCTCTACCTAATACATAAAAACAATCACAGGAAGATTGCCAAAATAAGGAGACAAAGAAACATGGCCCAAATGAAAGAACAGATCAAAACTCCAGGAAAAAGAACTAAACAAAATGGAGGAAAGCAATCTATTAGATGGGGAGTTCTAAACTGGTTATAAGGATGCTCAAGGAAATTAATGAGGAACTCAACAGCATAAAAAAGATCCAGTCAGAAACAAAGGATAAACTAATTGAAATCAAGAACAATGTACAGGGACTCAGCAGTAGAGTGGATGAAGCTGAGAATCAAATCATTGATTTGGAACATAAGGAAGCAAAAAAACAACCAATCAGAACAGAAAGAAGAAAAAAGAATTTTTAAAAAACCCACAAGGATAGTGTAAGGAGCCTCTGGGCCAACTTCAAGCATACCAACATTCACATCAGAGGGTTGCTGGAAGGAGCAGAGAAAGAGCAAGAAATTGGAACTCTATTTGAAAAAATAATGACAGAAAACTTTCCCCACTTGGTGAAGGAAATAGACATAGAAGTTCAGGAAGCACGGAGAGTTCCAAACAACAGGGACCCAAAGAGGCCCACACCAAGACACATCACACTTAAAATGTCAATGGTTAAGCACAAAGAATATTAAGCAACAAGAGAAAAGCAGTTACCCACAAGGGAGACCCCATAAGACTGTCAGCTGATTTCTCCAAAAAAAACTTTGCAGGCTAGAAGAGATTGACAAGAAATATTCAAAGTGATGAAAAGCAAGGTCCTACAACCAAGATTACTCTACCCAGCAAAGCTATCATTTAGAAATGAAGGACAGAAAAAGAGCTTCCCAGACAAGAAGAAGCTAAAGGAGTTAATTATCACCAAACCAGTATTGTATGAAATGTTAAAGGGTCTTCTTGAAGAAGAATATCAAAAATATGAACCATAAAGTGGCAATAAATACCTATCAACAATTGAATCGACAAAACAAAATGAGCAAAACAGAAACAGAATCATAGGTATAGAAAACATTTTGATGGTTGCCAGATGGGAAGGGGGTCAAGAGGGCTGGATGAAAAAGGTGACAGGATTAAGACACACAAATTGGTAGTTACAGGATAGTTATGGGGATGGAAAGTACAGCATAGGGAACAGAGTAGCGGAAAAACATATATGCAGAACCCATGGACATAAATAAAGGTGTGGGGATTGCCTGAGGGAGTTGGGAGGGCTGAATTGAAGAGGACAAGGGAGGAAAATTTGGGACAACTGTAATAGCATAAAGAATAAAATAGAATTTTTTAAAAAAGAGGAGCAGGGATCCCTTGTTGAGTCCCACCTGGGTTGCCAACACAGATAGTTACTTGACATATATCATCTCATGGAGTCCTCACATCACCCCAAGAGGTGGGAATTGATGCTATTTTCTTTGACAAATGAGGAAACAGACTCAGGGCAAAATCCTCAGTATAACTCTCCAACTTCTTACCCCTCTTCTGATTTCTCAGTCTGACAGCAAAGAATAGACACAGCCTCAGCCTCATGTCCTTTTGGCTGCACCTCTGTGGAGCCCCATTACCTCCCTCCTGTGCGGTCATCTTCCTACTGGCCTTCAGCTGGTTCCCAAACTGTCTTTTCTGTCAGGGCTGAAGTGTTCCTTAGATGCAAGGCAAGTCACACCTCCTCTGTCCAAAACCCTTTGAGTACATTCAGGCTACTATAAAAATAATACAGACTTTTGAACATTTATTTGTCATGATTCCCCTGGGGGGAAAAGGCCACAGGCCTCAGGTGCTCACATTATAGGGGGGAACAGTTAACCAGCTTGCTCACCTGGTGCACACAGGGCACCAGCACCTGGTCTGAAGGACCCAAAACATCACAGAGGGGGTGGCAGTGGATTGGGTTTCAAGAGATGCTCAGGTATTTTTCAGGCACAGAAGATGGGGAAGAGCATCCCAGAAAGGCAGAGGTGGAATAATGGATGAGCATGGCCCACAGCTTAGTTGGGGACAGGGGTTGAAATCAGAGCATGAGGAAGTATGCATGTACATATGTGCTTTGGAAGGTAATGAAGGAGACCTACTGACATCAGACTGTAAAACTCTGTCCTAGCCAAATATTTGCCTCATCCGTTTCAAGCTGGTGTTGCGCAGATCCACTTGTGGTATGTTACCATTTGAGTTCCCTAGAAAGCAGGAAGCAACTGCTGAGATCAAATTTGAGGTAAGAGATATTTATTATGGATCGAGGCCTGTGGAAGGAAAGAGGAAGCAGCAAAGTGGGGCAGCCGAAGAAGCTGAATTTCACTGTAGCCTTCAGCAAGCTCTGCCAGCCCCACCTTGCCATGTTCACACCTGCCATATAGGGGCTGCAGTCTGTTTGGCTGGGACAAGTTCTGGAACTGTGATGTTCTTTCTTAGCGCAATGACTTCAAGGTGTATCCATGTGTAGCATGTACCAGACATTTGTTCTATTTTATGACTAAATAATATTCCATTGTATGGCTATACCACAAGTGTTTATCCATTCAGCTGCTGATGTACACCTGGGTTGTTCACATGTTTTGGTTATTATGAGTAATGCTGCTATATACCGGTACATTGGTGTACAAATATCTGTTTGAGTTTCTGCTTTCAGTTCTTTTGAGTGTATACCTAGAGGGAATAACTGGATCACATGGTAACTCTGTGTTTAACCTTTTGAGGAACTGCCAAACTGTTTTGCACAATGGCTATACCATTTCACATTTCTACCAGCAATGTTCAAGGGCTCCAATTTCTCCCCATCCTCACCTATACTTGTTATTTTCCATTTTTAAAAATGATAGCCATACAAATGGGTGTGACATCGTATATCATTGTGATTTTGATTGCATTTCCGTAATGACTACTGATGTTGATCACCATTTCATGTGCTTACTGGACATTTGTATATCATCTTTAGAGAAATGTACATTTAAGTCCTTTGCCAATTTTTGAATTGTTATATTTTTGTTGTTAAATTGTAATTCTTTCTATATCCCAGATATTAATCCCATATCAGATGTATGATGTATAAATATCATCTCCTATTCTGTAGAGTCTCTTCACTTTTTGAAAGTGTCTTTTGATGCCCCAAATTTTTAACTTTGGTGAAGTCCAGTTTGTCTATTTTTTTGTTTAGTTGCCTGAGTTTTTGGTGTCATACCTAAGAAATCATTGCCAAATCCAATGTCTGAAGATTTCCCCTTAGGTTTTCTTTTAAGAGTTTTATAGTTTTAACTTTTACATTTAGGCCTCTGAGCCATTTTGAGCTAATTTTTGTGTATGTTGTATATCCAGTTTATCCAGTGCCATTTGTTGAAAGACTTTCCTCATTGAATAGTCTTGTTACCCTTGTCAAAAATCAATCAACCTTATATGTGAAGGTTTATTTCTGGGCTCCCTACTCTATTCCATTGGTCTATATGTCTATGTTTATGCCAGCACCACGCTGTTTTGCTTACAGTAGCTTCGTAATAACTTTTGAAATAGGGAAGAATGAGTCCTCCAAATGTGTTCCTTTTCAAGATTGCTTTGACTATTTGGGCTCCTTTGATATGAGTTTCAGCATAGGTTTTTCTATTTCTATAAAAAATAAATGCTGTTTGGATTTTGATAAGGATTGCATTGAATCTGTAGGATGCTTTCAAAAGTATTGTCATCCTAACAATATTGTTTCCCAGTCCATGAACACAGAATGTCTTTCCATATTTGTGTCTTCTTTAATTACTTTTAGCATTGTTTTGCAATTTTCAGTCTACAGGTATTTTGTATCTTTAGTAAGTTAATTTCTAACTATTTTTAGGCTATTTAAATAGAATTGTTTTCTTAATTTTTTACAGATCGTTTATTGTTAGTTTATTGAACTGCAACTGAATTGTCTTTTAATTTTGTATCCTACAACTTTGTTTAATTTGTTTATTAGCTTTACTAGGTTGTTCTGTATGTGGGAGGTTGGTGTGAAATCTTTAAGAGTTTTCTATATGTAATATTGTATAATATACGGACAAAGGTAATTTTACTTTTCCCTTTTCAATATGTATGCCTTTTATTTATTTGTCTTGTCTAACTGCTCTGGCTAGGACTTCCAGTACCATGTTGAATAAAAGTAGCGAAAACAAACATTCTTGTTTTGTTTCTGATCTTAGGGGTAGAACTGTCCATCTTTCACCATTGAGTATGATGTTTGTTGTGGGTTTTTCATATATGGCCTTTATCATGTTGAGGAAGTTTTTTTCCATTTCTAGTTTGTTGAGTGTTTTTATCATAAGAGGGTGTTGGACTTCGTCCAATGTTTTTCTACATTAATTGAGCTGATCATGTGGGTATTTTTCTCCCTTCACTATGTTAATGTGTTATATTACACTGGTTAATTTTCATATGATGAACCATTTTTGCATTCTGGGAATGAGTCCCATTTTGTCATGGTGTGTGGTCCTTTTAATATGCAGCAGAATTTGGTTGGTTAGAATTTTGTTGAGGACTTTTGTAGCAATATTAATAAAGGATAAATAGTCTGTAAGAAAGGTATTTTTAAAGGTATATGAAAATCATCCAGCTCCCCTTGTTAAGATGTGGGGCTACATGGAACTGAATATGATACCATGATAAGAAGGGGAAGAAACAGGAGAGAGAGTTCCTGTGCTTGCAAGTCTGGAACTTGGCCTGGCACACTTCTAGCAGAACTGGAATAGTGGTTTGAATAGTGATGGGAGTGTGGAAAATCATTTCACCTTGAACATTTTAAATAAAGGAATGGTTGTTAATTTTAGGTGTAATTATGTAAGAAAATGTGAGGAGCTTCTAATATAAACACACCCTGAAGTATTTACAGGTGGAGGAAATGATGTTTGGTTTGGTAAAAATGATGGTTTTATCCCCAGATAAAAGGGGAGATGGGGATAATGAAACAAGCAGAAGTTGTTGATTGTAGTTGAAGCTGTGTGGATGCACACACTGTTACATTATGCTCTTAACTTTGAGGTCTATTTTGAAAAAATATTAAATACTTTCAAATGTTTATGTTATAATGGCATTACCTTCATAAAGCATGAGAAGACAAAATTTAAAAATCATTTACTTGGGACAGTGGGGGAGGTGGAAGAGTGTATGAGGGGATAAATGGTGATAGACGGAGGCATACTTGAGGTGGTGAACACACGATACAGTGCACAGATGATGTGTTATGGATTTCTGTACCTGAAATCTGTATAATATTCTTAACCAATGTGACCCCAATAAATTCATTAAAAAGAGAAAAAAATCATTTACCTCTCTGCTCAGAAATGTGTCAGGCTGCCGTCAGGCTGCCATCAAGCACCATTTGACCTCTAGGTGGCTGTCCCTGCTAGGAACAGAGTGCCTGACCAGTGACATGAACTCTGATCTCATGCTTCGACCTACCTATTTTAATTTTTTTTGATTTTTTTATTTTAATTTATTTTTTCAAATACATTTGTCTCTTCCTACCTCCCACTGCCTACTTTCCCTTGTCCCCTCCCTCCTTCCCTCCCTCAGCTCTTCCCCTTTGGTTTTGTCCAGGAGTCCTTGCTATATGTTCCTTGACTTTCCCCTTCCCTTCCTTTTCCCTGCCCCCCCTCCCTCCTTCCCTCTTATCTCTGTTGATTTCTTTTCCTTTCAGTGTTGCTGGTCTTATTTTCCTTGCATCTCTGTATTGTTGGTTAGGTTCCACTTATAGGTGAGATCATATGGTATTTGTCTTTCGCCCCCTGGCTTATTTCGCTTAGCATAATGCTCTCCAGTTCCATCCATGCTGTCGCGAAGTTTAGTAGTTCTTTTTTTCTTTCTGCTGCATAGTATTCCATTGTGTAAATGTACCATCATTTTTTGATCCAATCAATCTACTGATGGGCATTTAGGTTGCTTCCAACACTTGGCTATTGTCAATTGTGCTGCTATGAACATTGGGGTGCATAGGTTCTTTTGTATTGGCGTTTTGGTATTCTTAGGGTATAGTCCCAGCAGGGGAATCACGGGATCAAAAGGCAGTTCCGTTTTCAGCTTTCTGAGGAAATTCCACACTGCTTTCCACAGTGGCTGCACCAGTCTGCATTCCCACCAACAGTGGACTAGAGTTCCCTTTTCTCCACAGCCTCGCCAGCACCTGTTGTTTGTGGATCTGTTTATGATGGCCATTCTGACTGGTGTGAGGTGGCACCTCATGGTGGTTTTGATCTGCATTCCTCTGATGGCTAGTGATGCTGAGCATCCTTTCAAATGCCTCTGTGCCCTCTGTATCTCCTCCTTGGAAAAGCGTCTGCCCATCGACCTACCTATTTTAAATGAATCCACTGGTATCCTGTTTATCAGGTGTTCTCATGTGCCTGCTTGTGTGACTTTCTTTTTTTTAAATACTGTTATTGTTTTTGGTAATATGCACATGTTTACAATTTGAGTTTAAAAGAAGAATGTACAACAATACACCTATCAAAATGGCTAAAATAGGGAAAAAAACAAAACAGCAGCAGCAACAAATACTGGCAAAGATGCAGAGAAATAGGACCATGCATACATTGCTTTGGGGAAGGCAAAATAGTGTAGCTGCTCTGAAAAACTGTTTGATTTTTTCTTATAAAACTAAACATGCTATTATCATAGGACAGAGCAGTTTCATTCCTGAACATTTATCTCAGAGAAATGAGAACTTGTGTTCACATAAAAATGTTATACTGATATTCATAGAAGCTTTATTCATAAAAATCCCCACATGGGAAACAACCCTAAATGTATTTTATCAGGTTGATGGTTAAAACAAACTGTGATCACTCATGCAGTGCAATACTACTCAGCAATAAAAGTGATAAGCTCTGATGCACACAACATGAAGAACAAATCTCCAGAGATTTATGCTATGTGAAATAAAAGCCAATCCCAAAAGGTTACATACTATATGATTTCATTCATATAATATTCTTTTTTAAACAATTTTATCTGTGTTTGTTAAATTATAACAAAAGTAGAACAATAAATACCAAATAGAAAAAGAGATCCAAAAAAGATGATGAAAATGTTTAGAAACAGAAATAGCTAATTTAGCTGAAGGAATTACCCAGATAACATTAAAACACATTTGCAACTTATAATTGGTTATCTATGTAAATTAAATTTAATAACTGAGTCCTAATTCACTACTAAAAGTTATCAACATATTTTCAAAATGTTTCATAAAATTGACATCCATAAATATATAAAGACCAAGCAAAATATCATAAAAAAATAAATAAATATATCCTGAAATAAAATGCAAATCACACTTGTCATGACAGATATAGAATCTCTTTTCCTCCACATATATTAATAATTGTGAGGATTCAGTGTTTTCCACATTCCAAGATAAAGTGATGATGATACATGTAGATGCAAATTTCTACCATAAAAATAAACTGCTTCATATCATAAATCTTCCTACAATGAAACATCAGGATTCCAGTTTTACCAATAAAAGCTTTATGAAGACATAATTTGTGTTTGGTTTGACTCTTGAAATTGTGGCTGAAAACTCTCAGCAAAGCATTCTAGCCTTTTTTTTTCTCCCTCTCACACCAACTAACCCAGAATGTATTTTAAGAAATGTTCATTTCCTGCCCTGGCTGGTGTGGCTCAGTCGGTGGAAGCATCCTCCTATAAACCAAAAGGTTGTGGGTTTGATCCCTGGCCAGGTCATGGCCACCTACGTTGCAGGTTCCATTCCTGGTCAGGGCATGATGAACGCAACCAACTGATGTTTCTCTCTCACTCCTCTCCATTCTTCTCTCTCTAAAAGCAATTAAAAAACATCTTTGGGCAATGATTTAAAAAGAAAAGAAATGTTCATTTTTTTGTGCATATTTATAAAACTCTGAGCACTTTTTCTTTTTCCTCCTCATCACTATCAGTGACATTGACTTGCTGGGTGCTAGAAGGAGTTGATCTAGGGGCTGTTAAGACTTTTTCCAACACCCTGATGTCCATCTGAGGCATGGGATTTAGGTACTCTTCCCCACTGTGATTAATGTAGTAAAAGGTCCCATCCATGCTCTCACAGCTCTGAGAATCTGCACTGTGTCTGCATTTATCTGGGTAGTCTCTGAAAGGATAGCTTCTCTTTAAAGCTGAAAACACAGCTCAGGCTGGGTGGCTCACTGGGTTTGAGCACCATCCTTTACACAAAAAGGTTGCAGGTTCAATTCCTGGTCAGGGTACATACCCAGGTTTTGGATTCCAGGTCAGAGCAACCAATTGATGTCTGTCTGTCCGTCTGTCTCTCCCCCCACCCAAAATCAATAAACATATCTTTAGGTGAGGGTTTTAAGTAATTAAAGCTAAAAACATAGTCTCGTGTTTTTGGTAACTGTCTTCATAATAATCAAGGGACTCTAGCATTGAACTTGAAGAATTTCCATAGCCAAAGGGAGGCCAATTATAAGGACATGTGCTTATGATCAAAACTGCTATAAACATTCATATGCAGGTTTTTGTGTAGACATAAGTTTTCAGTTCATTTGGATAAATACCAAGAAGTGTGATCGCTGAGGAATACGGTAAGAGTATTTTTAGTTTTGTAGGAAACTGCCAAACTGTTTTCCAAAGTGTTTGTGCCATTCCCACCAGCAATGAATTACAGTTTCCTTCACTCACCAGCATTTAGTGTTGTCACTGTTTTGGATTTTGGCAATTCTGATATATGTATAATAGTATCTCATTGTTCAAATTTGCAATTCCTAATGATATATGATATGGAGCATCTTTTCATATGCCTAATTGCCACCTGTATATCTTCTTGGTAAGATGTTTGTTCAGGTCTTTTGTCCATTTTAATGGACATTAATTTTATTTTATTAATTTATTAATTTTTAATTTATAAATTTTTATTTTTTCCATTTTTTAAAAAATTTATTTACTTTTTAAATACATTTGTCTCTGCCTCCCCCCCACCTCTTTCCCTTACCCCCTCCCGCCTTCCCTCCCTCAGCTCTTCCCCTTTGGTTTTGTCCACGAGTCCTTGCTATATGTTCCTTGACTTCCCCCTTCCCTTCCCTTACCCTGCCCCCCCTTCCCTCTTATCTCTGTTGATTTCTTTTCCTTTCAGTGTTGCTGGTCATATTTTCCTTGCATCTTTGCATTGTTGGTTAGGTTCCGCTTATAGGTGAGATCATATGGTATTTATCTTTCGCCCCCTGGCTTATTTCGCTTAGCATGATGCTCTCCAGTTCCATCCATGCTGTCACAAAGTTTAGTACTTCTTTTTTTCTTTCTGCTGCATAGTATTCCATTGTGTATATGTACCATACCTTTTTGATCCAATCATCTACTAATGGGCATTTAGGTTGCTTCCAACACTTGGCTATTGTCAATTGTGCTGCTATGAACATTGGGGTGCATAGGTTCTTTTGTATTGGCGTTTTGGTATTCTCAGGGTATAGTCCCAGCAGGGGAATCGCTGGATCAAAAGGCAGTTCCATTTTCAGCTTTCTGAGGAAATTCCACACTGCTTTCCACAGTGGCTGCACCAGTCTACATTCCCACCAACAGTGTACTAGGGTTCCCTTTTCTCCACAGCCTCGCCAGCACCTGTTGTTTGTGGATCTGTTTATGATGGCCATTCTGACCGGTGTGAGGTGGTACCTCATGGTGGTTTTGATCTGCATTTCTCTGATGGCTAGTGATGCTGAGCATCCTTTCAAATGCCTCTGGGCCCTCTGTATCTCCTCCTTGGAAAAGCATCTGCCCAGGTCCTTTGCCCATTTTTTGATTGGATCGTTTGTCTTCTTGGAGTAGAGTCGAGTGAGTTCCTTATATATCTTGGAGATCAAACCTCTATCTGATGTATCATTAGCAAATATATTTTCCCATACGGTTGGCTCCCTTTTCATTGTGCTGATGTTTTCTTTAGCCGTGCAGAAGCTTCTTATTTTGATGAGGTCCCACTTGTTTATTCTTTCCTTTATGTCCCTTGCTTTAGGAGACATATCCGTGAAAAACTTGCTGCGTGGGATATCTGAGAGTTTTCTGCCAATGTTCTCCTCTAGGACTTTGATGGAGTTGCGACTTATACTTAAGTCTTTTATCCATCTCGAGTTTATTTTTGTGTATGGTGTCAGCTGACGATCCAATTTCAATTGTTTGCATGTAGCCGTCCAGCTCTCCCAACACCATTTGTTGAAGAGGCTGTTATTGCTCCATTTTAGGCTTCTGCCCCCTTTGTTGAATATTAGATGTCCATGGAGACCTGGGCTTATTTCTGGGCTTTCTATTCTGTTCCACTGGTCTATGGGTCTGTTCTTGTGCCAGTACCAGATTGTTTTCAGTATGGTGGCTTTGTAGTAGAGTTTGATGTCCGGTATTGTGATCCCTCCTACTTTGTGTTTCGTTCTCAAAATTGCTGCGGCTATTCGGGTCGTTTATGGTTCCATATAAATTTTTGAAATGTCTGTTCTATTTCTGTGAAATATGTCATTGGTATCTTAATAGGGATTGTGTTGAATCTATAAATTGCTTTGGGTAGTATGGACATTTTGAGGATATTAATTCTTCCAATCCATGAGCACGGTATATGCTTCCATTTATTTGTGTCTTCCTTAATTTCTTTTTTCAATGTTGTATAGTTTTCTGCATACAGGTCTTTTGTGTCTTTGGTTAAATTTATCCCTAGGTACTTGACCTTTTTTCGTGCTATATCGAATGGTATATTTTTTCTGATTTCTTCTTCTTCTATTGCATTGCTGGTGTACAAAAACGCCTTTGATTTCTGAATGTAAACTTTGTATCCTGCTGTTTTGCCAAATTCACTTATTAGGTTGAGGAGTTTTTTGGTAGAGTCTACAGGGTTCTCTATGTACACTATCATGTCATCTACAAACAATGATAGTTTTACTTCCTCCTTTCCTATTTGGATGCCTTTTATCTCTTTCTCTTGTCTGACCGCTGTGGCTAGGACTTCCAATACGATGTTGAAAAGGAGCGGTGAGAGCGGACATCCTTGTCGTGTTCCCGATCTTAGTGGGAAAGCTTTCAGTTTTTGCCCGTTGAGTATGATATTGGCTGTAGGTTTTTCATATATGGCCTTTATTACGTTGAGGAATGCCCCATTTATTCCCATTTTGCTGAGTGTTTTGATCATAAATGGGTACTGTACCTTGTCAAATGCTTTTTCTGCATCTATTGAGATGATCATGTGGTTTTTGTCTTTTCTTTTATTTATGTGATGTATCACGTTTACTGATTTGCGTATATTGAACCATCCCTGCATCCCTGGGATGAATCCCACTTGATCGTGGTGGATAATCTTTTGAATGTATTGCTGGATGCGGTTTGCCACTATTTCGTTGAGGATTTTAGCATGTATGTTCATCAGCGAAATTGGCCTGTAGTTTTCTTTCTTTGTAGGTCTTTATCTGGTTTTGGGATCAGGGCGATGCTGGCCTCATAGAAGGAGTCTGGGAGTCTTCCCTCCTCTTGGATTTTTTGGAATAGTCTGAGAAGGACAGGGGTTAGCTCTTCCTTAAATGTTTTGTAAAATTCTCCTGGGAAACCATCTGGCCCTGGGCTTTTGTGTGCTGGGAGTTTCTTGATTACTGCTTCAATTTCCCCAGCTGTTATCGGTCTGTTCAAGCTTTCTGTTTCTTCCTCCTTCAGTGTTGGAAGATTATACTTTTCTAAAAATTTGTCCATTTCATCAAGATTTTCAAATTTCTTGGCATATAATTGTTCATAATAGTGTGTGATGATCATTTGTATTTCTGTGGTATCAGTTGTTATTTCTCCTCTTTCATTTCTGATATTATTAATTTGGGTCCTCTCCCTCTTTTTCTTGATGAGGCTGCTTAAAGGTTTGTCAATTTTATTAATCTTTTCAAAGAACCAGCTTCTGGCTTGGTTGATCCTCTGAATTGTTCTTTTTGTCTCTATGTCATTCAGTTCTGCTCTAATCTTGACTATTTCCTTCCTTCTACTTGCTCTGGGATTTATTTGTTGTTGTTTCTCCAGTTCTTGAAGTTGTAGTGTTAGGTCTTTTATTTGAAATGTTTCTCTCTTTTTTAGGTAAGCCTGTATTGCTATGAACTTCCCTCTCAGGACTGCCTTTGCTGTGTCCCATAGGTTTTGGACCATTGTCTGTTCATTCTCATTTGTTTCCAGAAATTTTTTGATTTCTTCTCTTATCTCATTATTGACCCATTCATTGTTTAATAGCCTACTGTTCAGTCTCCATGAGTTTGCAAGTTTTTGAAGTTGCTCTTTGAGGTTGATTTCGAGTTTCAAGCCCTTGTGGTCTGAGAGAAAGTTTCGTATTATTTCAGTTTTCCTGAATTTGCTGAGGCTTGCTTTGTGTCCTATCATGTGGTCTATCTTTGAAAAACTGCCATGAGCAATTGAAAAGAATGTGTATTTTTCTTCTTTGGGATGTAAGGTTCTATATATGTCAGTTAAGTCTCTTTGATTCAGTGTGTCATTCAGCACCACGATATGTTTATTAATGTTTTGTTTGGAAGATCTGTCCATTTTTGACAGTGGGGTGTTGAAATCCCCTACTATCAGTGTGTTGCTGTCTATATCTTTTTTGAAGTCATCCAACAATTTCCTTATAAACTTGGGGGCTCCTAAATTGGGAGCATATAAGTTTACAATGTTGATGTCTTCTTGATAGATTTTTCCTTTAGTATGGTAAAGTGCCCCTCTGGGTCTCTCTTTATGGCCTTTGCTTTGAAATCTACTTTGTCTGATACAAGTATGGCAATGCCAGCCTTTTTCTCATGTCCATTTGCTTGGAATATTATTTTCCATCCCTTTACTTTCAATCTGTGTAGGTCTTTTGCTCTGAGGTGGGTCTCTTGTAGGCAGCATATGTGTGGGTCATGTTTTTTTATCCATTCAGCTACCCTGTGTCTTTTGACTGGGGCATTTAGTCCATTCACATTGAGAGATATTACTGATAGAAACTTACTCATCTTTTCTCTTTGTACTTGTGTTCCTCTCTGTCTCATTCTTTTCCTTCATCTGCTTACACCAGTCCCCTTAGCGGATCTTGGAGTGATGGTTTGGTAGAGATGTATTCTTTTAGCTTTCTTCTGTCTGGGAAACTCCGTATTTCTCCTTCTATTTTAATGGAGAGCCTAGCTGGGTAGAGCAGCCTTGGCTGTAGGCCCTTGCTTTTCATGACTTGGAATATTTGTTGCGATTGCCTTCTGGCTTGTAGTGTTTCTGTTGAGAAGTCAACTCCTAGGCGTATCGGGGCCCCCTTGTATGTTACTTTCTCCTTCTCCCTTGCTGCCTTGAGGATTCTCTCTTTGTCTTTGACATTTGCCATTTTAATGATGATGTGTCTTGGAGTGGACTTCCTTGGGTCCCTCTTGAGTGGGGTCCTCTGTGCCTCCTGGATCCATGAGAGCCTTTCTCTCCTCAAATTAGGGAAATTTTCCATCATTACTTTTTCGAGGAGGTTCTCTATCCCTTGCTCCTCTTCTTCTCCTTCTGGGATCCCTGTTATACAGATATTATTGCGTTTCAGGTTGTCCTGCATTTCCCTAAATGCTTCTTCATTCTTTTTGAGCCGTTTTTCCATTTCTTGTTCTTTCTGGGAGCTTTTTTCTACCTTGTCCTCCATCTCACTGATTCGATCCTCGGCTTCATCCAGCCTGCTTTGGATTCCTTCTACTGTGTTCTTCAATTCAGAAATGGTATTCTTCATATCCTCTTGTGTCTTCTTGATAGTTTCTATGTCCTTTTCCAGGTTGATATAGTTTGTTGTAAGATCCTTAGAGTTTCTCTGCAGTTTCTCATAGTTATCTTTGAGCTGGCTGAGCTCATTGAGCTTCCTTAGAACCATTGTTTTGAGTTCCATATCTGATAGTTCCCGTGCCTCTATTTCATTGAGCTCTCTCTGTGGGGAGTCCCCTTTTCCACTCATTTGAGGGAAACTTCTTTTTCTTCCCATTTTTGTGAGAGTCTGTTAAGTATTTTTGTCCTTTACTTTTCTTTCTGGACTTGCCTCTGATGATGTCAGTTATTGACCCTATAGGGCCTTGGGTTGTTTGTTTGAGCCTTTCAGGGGTCTAATGCCTGTGTCTGACTCCTGCTTGGAGCAGGTCTGTGACCCCTTCGGTCAGGGCTGGGCTATTTTTTGGGATCTCTCTGCGCTCTCACGCGGGCTCCTTGACCGCATTCCCAACGTGGCAGGGTCCCCCACCTGCCTGGGCTCGCATGTGCTGGCCCCAGACCAGGGGGCTTATTCGCGACCTCCCGTACTCATCTGGCCTCACTGGCACGCGAGCTTCGCGGCACTGGTCAGTTTAGGGTCTTCTATTGTGTGTTTTCCCCACTTTTGGCTCTTTGGGTGCGTTGCTTGCCCTAGCCAAATGGGGACTACGGAAATGGGAGGAAATCAGCTCTAGGACTCTCCGGTTAATCCTGTTTCTGGTCTCTCCTCCAGGGACTCTGGGCAGCTCTACTTATTTTGTGGGCCGCTCCGCAATCGCGGCGGGTAGGTCAATTTACGCCTGCCCTTGCCCCTCTGTGCACTCCCTCGCAGGCCGTATGGGTGCCAGTCTGTGTGAGGCCTTGCGGGCAGGTGCAAGCGTTCGCCAACCCGCGTGGGTCACACACACGCTCGCCAACCCTCGCCGGTCACCCGGCTCAAGTGTACGTGCCTGCTCTGGGTGTTTTTGGGGTGTCTATGTTTGCTTTTCAGCTTTTGGCTCTTTGGGGGTGTGGCCTCTTCCCGCGCAATGGAGACTAGGGCAAGGAGAAGGAGTCAGGACTCCCTGGTTCCTCCTCCCATTCTTTCCCCAATGCCTCCGTTTCTAGTCTCCCCTCAGGGGCCTCTGGGCAGTTCTGTGACCCCTTCGGCCAAGGATCCAACCCCTGTGCGGACTGCGTTTCAATCGCAGGCAGTCTGGTTCACGCGCGCCCCCCTTCTGCCTCTTTGGGGTCGCGCCTTTCCAGCCCACAATGGAGACTACCGAACGGGGAGGGAGTCGGGACTCCCCGGTTCCTCCTCCCGTTCTTTCCCCAACGCCTCTGTTTCCAGTCTCTCCTCAAGGCTCTCCCAGCCAGTCTGCACTCAGCCCCGTAGCTCACTGCGTATAAGCTGTGTGCGGAGCGCACAGAAGGCAGATTAATTGATTCCCTTATGCCTGAGCGAGATGGTAGCTGCAGAGTGGGAAGTGCGTTATCACCCGGGCTCCACCGGCCGCAGTCTCAGTTCTCTTTACAAAGTTTTCCTCACCAGTCTTTTCCCAGGCACCAGCCCACCCCGCTGCAGCCTCTACCCAGCGATCAAGGAGGGTGGCTGCCGCTGCAACTTTTGTGTTTGCCCTTTAAATGTCTTTTTGCATTCCCAGCCACCTGTCTCTGGCAGAGAGCACCCCTAAGCTTTTTGGGGTTGCATTTTGTCTGTATTTTCTTGGTTTTAGCTGCTGTAGTTTAGGGGTTCCTGTTTGTGATTCAGACCTCGTTCTTCTCGGGGGGACGCTAACTGGCCGTTTCAATGTCCCTCTGGTGCCAGTGCCCGTGGGCACCCAGCCCACACTCTCGAGCCTCCACCGCAATTCTCACCCGTTGGGATGTGTGAGAGTAGAGTCCACTGTCCGCGGCACCAAGGCTCCTCTCCCACCATCGCTCCACTGCTTTCCAGGTGATTACTCCATTATTTAGTTGCAATTCCAGTTTGGTTTTGGGAGGAGGTCAGCGTGACTCCCTTTCACTCCTCCGCCATCTTTCCCCTTACCTCCTTAATTTATTTAATTTATTAATTTTTAGAGGGGGGGAGAGAGAAACATCAACTTGTTGTTCCACTTATTTACGCATTCATTGGTTGATTCTTGTGCCCTGACCACAACCTTGTGCCCTGACCAAACCCACAACCTTGGCATATCAGGATGACCTTTGAACCAACTGAGTTACCTGCCAGGGCTCTTTCCATTTTTAATCAGGTAGTTCATTTTCTTATTGTTGAGCATATACTATTCTTGAAATGACAAAATTAAAGAGATGGAGAACACATTATTGATTTCCAGGGGTTAGGGTGGGGAAGGGTGTGCGAGGGTACAAAAGGCAACATGAGGGACCCTGTGGTCCTGGAAATGTTCTGTATCCTGCTGTGATGTGTGACATGAATATACACATGATAAAATTGCACAGAACTAACACACAGCAAGTACCTGTAAACCTAGTGAGATCTGAGTGAAATGAGTGACTTGCATCATACCAGCTTCTTGGTTGTGATATTGTATTATAATTATTCTGAAAAATATAACATAAATATAAACTGAGAAAACATGATATGGCTTTTAATTTGGTGAGTAAGGCCTTAACCCAAAGTGCTCATTTCTGTCAGAGATAAAAGAAACTAATAATATTAAAATTACACATATTTATAAATGAAAAACATTATACAGAGAACAATAATCCCCCCACAAAGACATATACAAGCATATATTTCTTTTCCTTAAAAAAATGATAGTTTATGATACACATGGTTTCCCATCAGCACATGTTTTTAGGCTGCATTGTACACCATAGTGTAAGTATGCCATACTTCCTCTCCATCAATGGGCATTTAGATTGTTTCTGGTCTTTTACAAATATACTAGTGAAGTAATAAATATCTTTGCCCATCATCTCTGAGGTCTCATAGTTCTCTTGTTTCTGAAAATGAGACGGCTGTTTGAGCAACTTTCCCAGTTCAGCTTCTGACTAATGAATGGGCACTTCTGTCCCTTGGGTTTTCCTCTCAGGGCCCCACTTATGTCCTTAAGTGTCCAGTGGCAGGAGTCCTCTGACTTGGGCCAAGGCTGCTCTGTAGGGGGCATCCAATTGGGACAATCATCCATTGCTGAAGTTGTCTGCGAGAATCTTTCCTCCCCCACATGGCTCCTTTTGCTCTTTGAAGCCCTGACATATTCCCCAAATTGGCCTATAGATTAAACAAAATCCCTATAAAAATTCCAGCTAGCATTTTTTTTTTGCAGAAAATGATAAATGTAGTAGAATCAAGAGTCCAGAAATTAATCCACACTTTTCAGCAAATGTCCTGAAACAATGGGAAATCCACACACAGAAGAATGAAATTGGACCTGCACCTCACACCAGATGCAAAAGTAACTCAGAATGGATCAAGGCCTAAATGAAAGAACTCTTAGAAGAAAACATGTGTAAATCTTAGTGACTTTGGATTAAGCATGGTTTCTTACATATACCAAAAGCACAAGCCAAAAAAAAAATGTATACATTTCTAATTTAATCAAATTTAAAATATGTGCCTCCAAGAACAATATTAAGAATAGAATGGGAGAAAAAATTCAAATTATTATCTGATAAGGGTCAAGTATCCCCTTTATCGCAGGTTAACTTGGAATTCAACCTCCAAGACCCTGATGTCAGCCCAGGAGTGGGGCTGGCATTCTGGCGCCCTCTGCTGGCCCCTTGCTCCTCTGCACCTGGGACCAGGGCTGGTGCAGGCCTGGAGGGGTTTTCCACCTGGTGACAGGGATAGGAAAGGTGAGAGACAGGAGGAGTAGGTGATTAGAAAGAAGAGGGGGGCAGTAAAGAGAGAGGTGGGATGAGGAGAAAGGGAAAAATTTTCCATGCACAAACACTGCACTTTAATAATCATACCTCCAACTCTAAGTGTCTTAGGTCAGGCTCCTATAACAAAAACCATAGACTGGGTGACTTATTTATTTAAAAAAAATTTTTTTAAATCCTTACCTGAGGATATGTTTATTGATTTGACTGATTGAGCAAGAGAGTGGGAAACATCAATGTGAAAGAGAAACATTGATCTATTGCCTCCCATAAGCACCCCAACCAGGGATTGAACCTGCAAACTTTTGGTATATGGGAGGATGCTCCAACCAGCTAAGCCCCCAGGCCAGGGCTAAACTTGGTGATCTAAACAGCAGATATTTATTTCTCACAGTCCAAGAGGATGGAAGTCCAAGAGTAGTGCCAGCATGGTGGGTTCTGGTGAGAGCTCTCTTCCTATCTTGTAGACAGTCAGTCTCTTTATCCCCAAGTCTTCACATGACAGAGAGAGAGACAGAGCTCTGGTGTCTCTTCCTCTTCCTAGAAAGGGGCTAACCCTATTGGCTCAGGGACCCATCCTAATAACCTCATTTAACCTTTATTACATCCTCACAGACCCCTATCTCTAAATAAAGTCATATTGGGAGTTAGAGCTTCATCATGTTAATTTTAGGGGAACATCACTCATTTCAGAGCAACAAGAATAATATATATCAAGAGGTATGCTGTAAGATATTTAACAATATGCTCTCCTGTTTAAAAAAAAAGAAAAGCCCTGATTTGTAGGATTTTGTGATTTCTCCACTCTTAACCTCCCACAGCCAGTTTCAAGTGACCAATGACAATTATACTGAGTGAACTTGGGAAGAAATGCACAGTAGCAACCATTCCATAGTATTGCCTCACACAGATAAATACACAAAAATAACCTTGAGAGCACCATAATAGTAAAAAGTAGCAAGGTAATTAGGAAGCAAAGAGTCTTGTACATTTACTGTAATCTATTTATTTGTACATGTATATAACTGAATGTTTAATGGAGGCGGAGTTTAACAACAGGCCTCAGCATTCCTGCATATTTCACAATGTTTGTTTCAACAACAAACAACTTTTCACAACCCCTTCCCCATATGTGCACTTTAAATAATGTACATGCTTACATAAAATACATATCAACCCTGCCCAGTGGAGACAACCTGTCTTATACTTTTGCCGCATCTCAGTTCAGGAAGTATGGGTGATTTGTGATCTTAGTCAGATCTCGATACAGCTTCTCAGAGGACAGTGATCACTACTAATAGAAGAGTTTAATCACCCCTAAATCCCCAAGGTATAATTGTATAAATAAGGAAATAGAAATTGCTCTAGATGTTTCAACAGAAAGGGGTTTGCTACAGAGAATTAGTTGCTTGCAAAATCATGGAAAGGACTGAAAGAGCCAATGTCAGTAGGGCTATATGACTGGGCCTCAAAATCATGCCATAGCAACTCTAACCCAAAGATCAAAAAGCTGCAGAAAACCATTGCCATGGTCACATATGCCTAGGCCCATGTAGCTTGGTGAAAAGTCAGTGGGACATGGACTTGAGCCACTGAAAAAATTTATATCAGCTAGAGCCTGCACATCACATGCCACCACTGCCAAAAGAATAGTGTCCTGATCCTTCTGCCTTCCAAATCTCATGCAATCACATGTCACTGGCAGACCCCAAGTGAGTCAATGCAGAACCCTTAGAGCAAAGGTCTCTCAGCAATGTAGTTTTTAGCCTTCAAGACCTTGTTATACAGAGGGTGAAAGAATAAATGTTGTAGAAATATATGGTGAGTGAAAATACACAATGTCTGTCATTGCAATGGTATTGTAGAAGAGAATTCTTGCAACAAAAATGTTATTTGTATTTTTAATGTGACAAAGTGAGCAGGTCTACAAATCTTCTTCTAGAAAAATTGTCTATAAAAGCTGGGGGAAACTATCGAAACAGTCCAAAACAACTATTTCAGTGCTTGGAAATTCACCAAATCCACACATAAAACTAAGACATACTTATTCAGCTACAAACAGCAAGAGTCTGTGATACTCTTGCTTGAAGAAGCTGCCATCACTTCTCATTACTGTAGTTCAAGAATTTGATTCCACTTCCAGAGTGATCTCATTTGATTTGGAGGTTTGTCATTTAAAGTACATCTTGTTGGCACGTGGCCAGAGAAGGCCAGCATTTCTTCTAATAGTTCAGGACTGTTTTGAGCAATCAATGGACTAGGATAAAATTTGAGGATTTATTAGGGAGCTCCAGCAGGTGAGACAGCATCAGGGGCCTTGTTAAAACTGCCACACAACCCACATTGAGCAGAGGGTGTTAATGTGTGCGGGAAAGGCTAGAGCAGGCTGAAGACACTCACACACCTCTGGCCAACAGAGTATGATTTTGTATGGAGAGAAGATGCAAGAGATCCTAGTGGAATGTGAAGGCCAGGATAAATTTGAAAGTCACCTGAGGCTAGAAGGTACTTCTCTGCCCACACACAAACCCACCAGCAGAAGGCGGGAAAGCCTCATTGGCTCTAAACATAATCTGACTAACCTTTGGCTGAATGCTAAGCTAGGTAGTCACAAGGACAATATGTGGGATGCAGTGCTTAAACATACAATAAAAATAAACAAACAACTGAGCAGACACATTAGTAGCCATACATTGCTGGAGAGACAGAGTTCACAAACAAACAAAAGAAAAACAACAATATTGCATGATAAAAGGGAATTGAAATTCAAAGTTGCTATAATATATTCTCTACTTAAGAAAACATTACAAGACATGCAAACGCACAAGAAAGTGTGGCCCATACTCAGAAAAAAGGGAGTCAATAGCAATTGGCTCTGACTATCCCCATATATTAGATTTAGCAGACAAAACTTTCAATGCAGCTATTGTTAAGAAGTTAAAAAAGCTAAAGGAATACATATTTAAATAACAAAAGAAATGCAATACAGCACTGACTCAACAAATAGAGAATCTCAATAATGATATAGAACTTATACAAAACAACAAAATGGAAATTTTGTAATGAAAAAATATAATAACTAAAATGAAACTTTTACTAAAGGGGCTCAAAAGAAGAATTAACATGGCAAGATGAAGAAACAGCAAACTTAATAGATCAATAAAAAATGTCCAACTAGAAAACAAAGAGAAAAAAACAAGAAAAATGAATACAGCTTCAGCCATCTCTGAGACAACATCAAGTGTACCAACATAAGTATAATGGGAGTCTCAAAGGAGAGAAGAAAAAGAAAAGGACAAAAATACTCAAAGATGTATAGTAAATGGGCTAAATTTAAGAAATTTAACGTGACACAATCTATGACTACAAGAAGGATAAACACAAAAAGATCCACACCTAGACACTTAATAGCTCAAATGTTGAAAGACAAATACAAAATGAAAATATTGAAAGCAAGAAGAAAATGACATACACTTAAATAATACAATTAGCAGGTAACTTATCATCAGCAACAATGGAGAACATAAAATGTAAGTAAAATGGCACAGTTAAAGTGCTGAAGAAAAAGACTGCCAATTGAGAGTTCTATATCCTTAAAAATAAAGATGAAATAAAGCTTTTTCCAGATAAATGAAGATCAAGAGATAGTAGCATACTGGCCTAACAATAACTACTAAAAGAAGTCCTTCTGGCTAAAAGTCAATGATACCAGATAGTAACTTGAACACTCAGGAATAAATGAAGAAATGCATAAGTAAATATCAAACACTCTGTGGGTATGTCTTTCTCATTTATTCTCTTAATTAAAATGCATAACATTGCATGAAGCATTAATTATAACACTGTATCAAACTACAGAAATGATCCCCAAAAGTATAGTCATATGACTCAAAACCAGGAAGACAAATAATCCAGTTTTTAAAATGGGCAGAGGACCTGAATAGACACTTCTCCAAGGAGGACATGCAGGTGGCCCATAGACATATGAAAAAATGCTCAACATCACTAGCCATCAGAGAGATGCCAATTAAAACCACAATGAGATATCATTTCATACCTGTCAAAATGGCTATCATTAATGAAGCAACAAACAAGTGCTGGTGAGGATGTGGAGAAAAGGAAACCCTAGTGCACTGTTGGTGGGAATGCAAACTGGTACAGCCAACATGGAAAACAGTATGGAATTGCCTCAAAAAATTAAAAATGGAACTACCTTTTGACCCAGTGATTCCACTGCTGGGAACATACCGTAAAAATTCTGAATCACTGATTCAAAAGACACAAGTCACCAAAACGGGAAGTGAAAAAGTGGACTTTATAACTGATCATATAGAAATAAAAATGATTGTGAGAGAACATTTTGAACTATTTATAGCAACAAATTAGACAACTTAGTTAAAACAAATTCTTAGATGCAAATTATCCAAATAGGCTTAAGAAGAAATAGAGTATTAGAATAACAAATAAAGTATTTTAATTAGGAATTTAAAAATTCCACAAAGAAAAGTGTGGTCCAGATGGCGTCACTGGTGGATTTTATCAAATATTTAAAGAAGAAAATATAATAATACAGTGTTCCCCCTTAGCTGCATTTTTGCTTTCTGCAGTTTCAGTTGCCTGCTGTCAAGCACAGTCTGAACATGTTAAATAAAAATTTTCAGAAATAAACAATCATAAGTTTTTTATTTTCTAAAAATATTTTATTTATTGATTTATGTATTTATGTTTAGAGACAGGGGAAGGGAGGGAGAATGAGAGAAAGAGAAATATCAATGTGTGGTTGCTTCTGGAGAGCCCCCTACTGGGGACCTGGTCTGCAACTCAGGCATGTGCCCTGACTGGGAATCGAACTGATGACTCTTTGTTTCACAGGTTGGCACTCAATCCACTGAGCCATACCAGACAAGGCCAATTCATAAGTTTTTAATTGTTCACCATTCTGAGTAGTGTGATAAAACTTCTCACCATCCTCATCCATTCCACACAGGATGTGAATCAGCTCTTTGTCCAGTGTTTCCATGCTGTACACACCATCTGACTATTAGTCACTTAGTAGCTGTAACACTTACCGGATCAATTCTAGAGGTATCTCAGTGCTTATGTTCAAATAACTCTTATTATACTTAATAATAGTCCCAAAGCACAAGAGTAATAATGTTGGCAGCTCATATATGCAAAAACGGGAGCCACAAAGTGCTTCCTGTAAGTAAAAAGTTATATATAGGGTCTGGCAGAAGTAACACCATTTTGAGTGTGGTTGGTAGGGTGATAATGTGGGTGCAATAATTTATAGTTTTAATTTGAACATTTCAGCTACAATGTCATATGGTGTGCTTGAGTGTGATATTGTCATGTTACAGAATTATATGCTTATGATTTTGTAGTAGAAAAGGGGCACTTTTTGTGCCGGACCCTGTATGTAGAGGATAAAACATACATTTTATGTTTTATACATATAAATGAATCTATGTTTATAAAACATAGATTATACCATGGTTTGGTATAGATTATATATATATATGTTTTGGTACTATATGGTTTCAGACATCCACTGAACAGTCTTGGAATATATACCTCATAGATAAGGGGTGAGGGATGACTACTTACCTCACAAATATTTCAGAAAATAAGAAGGGAAACTCCTCATCTCTTTAATAAGGCCATTAGTTCTCTGATACTAAAAGAAAAAAAAAAACATAACTAGAAGACAAATTAGAAGAATAGGCAGTCTAATCATAGTCACAAAATTTACCAGCCCAAATTCAACAATACATAAAAAAGGATTATACACTATGACCATATGAGAATTATTCTAATATGATTTTAATATCTGAAAAATCAATTACTGTAATACACAGTAACAGAATAAAATATGAACACTTTCATCTTAATTCATGCAAAAAAAAAAACATTTGGGAAAATCCAAGAAACATTCATGAAAAAAACTTTCAATACAGTAAGAGTAGAAAGAAACTTCTTCAACCCAACAAAAGGTATCTACAAAAAAACAAAAACAAAACCTACAGCTAGCACCACACTTAATGATGAAAGATTGAATGCTTTCTTACTAATACTGGGAACAAAGAAAGGAAATCTATTTCATCACTGTTGTTCAACACATTACTGGAAATTCTAGCCAGCACAGTAGATAATAAAATGAAAAGCATACATATCAGAAAGGAAGAAATAAAACTGTCCTTATTTGCAGATGACATGATAGTATACATAGAAAATCCTAATTAATCCACATACAAAAAAAATTCCTGGAACAGATAAGCAAGTTCAGCAAATTTGCAGGATACAAAATTGACATACAAACATCAATTGTATATCTGTATACTAGCAATTAATGCACTGAAATCAAAATTTAAAAATAATACTACAGTTCAGAGGCCTGTCGGGTGTGGCTCAGTGGATTGAGCTCTGGCCTGCAAGCCAAAGGGGTAACAGCTCAATTCCCAGTCAGAGCACATGCTTAGGTTGTGGGCCAGGTCCCCAGCTGGGGCGCATTCAAGAGGTAACAACACATCGATGTTTCCCTCTATTTCTCCTTCCCTTCCCCTCTCTCTAAAAATAAAAAAAATAATAAAATATTTTAAAAGGAAAAGAAGAAATAGTATCATAGTTCAAAATGAAATACAGTATATAGGTATAAATCTATAAAACATGCACAGGATTTCAATGCTCAAAATGTAAAAATTCTGAAAAAATCAAACAAGATCTAAATAAATGGTGACAGAAATTGTGGAGAAATCACCTGGAACAAACAATTGAACAGTGGCAAGAGAGGAGCCTTAAAACCTTAGACAGACAAATGAATCAGCTTTAGCACAGCCTAATTGGTAAAGAGTGCAGTAGAGACTTGAGAAAGCAGGTGGGGTGCCCATGGGCACCAGCACCAGAAGGACACTGAAACAGCCAGTTGGATCCCCCTGAGAAGAGTGCAGTCTAAACCATAAGTGGGGATCTCTAGCGTACTGAACCAGAGCCAAAAGTACACAGATAACAACCAGCTGCAAAAAGTGGCAAGGTTGCTCTCTGCCAGAGACAGGGAGCTGGAGATGCAAAGAGTCTTTTAAAGGCTATGCATAAATTTTTGTTTGCACCACTTACCCTAGTCTCTGGCAAAGGCAGGGGCAGAGTGAGCTAGAGATGCCTGAGGAGGAACTGGGGAAGGAGGCTTTCAGGAGAAAACTAAGGGAGTGGCCCGGGAGATCCCGGTGCTGACACGCCCCCATACAGCATTAGCCATTTTGCTCAGGCAGACCACTCCCCTGAGCTGCAGGAGCTTGAGAGGACCCATAACCCCACCCCATGAGGGACTCTGCTCTGGCCCTGTGGTGTCTAAACCTGACAGCTGAGTGCAGAGTAACTAGATTAACAACTGAAGGAGATAGACACAGTCAGTGAATTCCTGGAAGTCTCAAACAGACTGCCTAAGGTCAGACAGGGTCAACAGCTGCCATCATCAGAGGCAGATCCAGAAAGAAAAAACGGCAGTCTCCTACCACAGAAGTTCACACCACAAAGCCAGGAAGTCAAGACAGATCTATTTAAGAAGCAGAATCATAAAAGAAGAGTCTCACGTATAATGGGAAGACAAAGAAACACCCCCCAATCAAAGGGAAAAGAGGAATCCCCAGAAAGAGAAATAAAGGAAATAGAGGCAAGTAAACTACCAGATATTGAGTTCAAAACAGTGGTTTTAAGGAAGCTCAGTGAGCTCAGAGAGAATTACAAAAACTACAGGGAAACTATGAGGAACTTACTGCAAACTTTATCAGCATGAAAAAGGACATAGAAACTATCAATAAAAGGCAAGAGGAAATGAAGAATACAATTTCTGAATTCAAAAACACAGTAGAAGGAATCAAAAGCAGGCTTGATGAAGCAGAGGATCGAATCAGTGAGCTGGAGGACAAGGTAGAAAAAAGCTCACAGAAAGAGCAAGAAAATGGAAAAAGACTCAGAAAGAATGAAGAAATGTTTAGGAAAATGCAGAGCAACCTGAAACGTAATAATATCTGTATAATAGGGATACCAGAAGGAGAAGAAGAGGAGGAAGGGACGGAGAATCTGTTCAAAAAAGAAATGATGGAAAACTTCCCTAATTGGAGGAGAGAAAAAGTCACACAAGTCCAGGAAGCACAGAGGGTCCCATTCAAGAGGAATCCAATGAGGCCCACTCCAAGACACATCATCCTTAAAATGGCAAATAGCAAAGACAAACAGAGACTCCTAAGGGCAGCAAGGGAGAAACAGGTAGTAACATACAAGGAAGCCCTGGTATGGCTAGCAGCTGACTTCTCAACAGGAACACTACAAGCCAGAAGGGAAAGGCAAGAAATATTCCAAGTCATGAAAAGCAAAGGCCTGCAACCAAGACTGCTCTACCCAGAAAGGCTCTCAATTAAAATGAAAGGCAAAATAAGGAGCTTCCCAGACA
The DNA here is from genome assembly GCF_021234165.1 of Pteronotus mesoamericanus. Classification (NCBI taxonomy): domain Eukaryota; kingdom Metazoa; phylum Chordata; class Mammalia; order Chiroptera; family Mormoopidae; genus Pteronotus; species Pteronotus mesoamericanus. Next base: position 3,808,001 of record NW_026555304.1, read on the forward strand.
AAAGAAGGCTAAAAGAATACACCTCCACCAAACCAGCATTGCAAGATATGCTAAAGGGACTGCTTGGAAAGATAAAGAAAAAGAGTGAGAAAGAGAGGATCACAGGTGCAAAGGGAAAAAATGAATAAGTACCTATTAATAATAACTTTAAATGTAAATGGATTAAATGCCCAATCAAAGGATACAGGATAGATGAATGGATTAGAAACATGAGCCACACATATGCTGCCTACAGGAGATCTACCCACCTCAGAACAAAGATCCTGCACAGACTGAAAATAAAGGGATGGAAAAAAATATTCAAAGCAACTAGACAGGAAAAAAAAAAGCAGGGGTAGCAATACTTACATCAGACAAAATAGATTTCAAAACAAAGGCCATAATAAGAAACCCAGAAGGACACTTTATAATACTCAAAGGAAGAATCCATCAAGAAGACATAAACATTTTACACATATATGCACCCAATATAGGAGCACCACAATATATAAGGAAAATCTTGGGGGACTTCAAGAAAGACATAGATACTAACACACTGACAGTAGGAGATTTTAACACCCCACTGTCAAAGATGGATAGATCTTCCAAACAAAACATAAACAAGGATATTGTGGAACTGAATGATGCATTAGATCAAAGGGACTTAACCGGCATATATAGACCTCTCTTTTCTTTTCTTTTAATTTATTTTTTCAAATACATTTGTCTCTGCCTACCCCCCACCACTTTCCCTTGTCCCCTCCCTCCTTCCCTCCCTCAGCTCTTCCCCTTTGGTTTTGTCCAGGAGTCCTTGCTATATGGTCCTTGACTTTCCCCTTCCCTTCCTTTTCCCTGCCCCCCCCCCTTCCCTCTTCTCTCTGTTGATTTCTTTTCCTTTCAGTGTTGCTGGTCTTATTTTCCTTGCATTTTTGTATTGTTGGTTAGGTTCCACTTATAGGTGAGATCACATGGTATTTGTCTTTCGCCCCCTGGCTTATTTCGCTTAGCATAATGCTCTCCAGTTCCATCCATGCTGTCGCGAAGTTTAGTAGTTCTTTCTTTCTTTCTGCTGCTTAGTATTCCATTGTGTAAATGTACCATCATTTTTTGATCCAGTCATCTACTGATGGGCATTTAGGTTGCTTCCAACACTTGGCTATTGTCAATTGTGCTGCTATGAACATTGGGGTGCATAGGTTCTTTTGTATTGGCGTTTTGGTATTCTTAGGGTATAGTCCCAGCAGGGGAATCACGGGATCAAAAGGCAGTTCCGTTTTTAGCTTTTTGAGGAAATTCCACACTGCTTTCCACAGTGGCTGCACCAGTCTGCGTTCCCACCAACAGTGTACTAGGGTTCCCTTTTCTCCACAGCCTCGCCAGCACCTGTTGTTTGTGGATCTGTTTATGATGGCCGGTGTGAGGTGGTACCTCATGCTGGTTTTGATCTGCATTTCTCTGATGGCTAGTGATGCCGAGCACCCTTTCATATGCCTCTGTGCCCTCTGTATCTCCTCCTTGGAAAAGTGTCTGCCCAGGTCTTTTGCCCATTTTTTGATTGGATCGTTTGTCTTCTGGAGTGGAGTCGAGTGAGTTCTTTATATACCTTGGAGATCAAACCTCTATCTGATGTATCAGTAGCGAATATATTTTCCCATATGGTTGGCTCCCTTTTCATTGTGCTGATGTTTTCTTTAGCCGTGCAGAAGCTTCTTATTTTGATGAGGTCCCACTTGTTTATTCTTTCCTTTATGTCCCTTGCTTTAGGAGACATATCAGTGAAAAACTTGCTGCGTGGGATATCTGAGAGTTTCCTGCCAATGTTCTCCTCTAGGACTTTGATGGTGTTGCAACTTATATTTAAGTCTTTTATCCATCTCGAGTTTATTTTTGTGTATGGTGTCAGCTGACGATCCAATTTCAATTGTTTGCATGTAGCCGTCCAGCTCTCCCAACACCATTTGTTGAAGAGGCTATTACTGCTCCATTTTAGGCTTCTGCCCCCTTTGTCAAATATTAGATGCCCATAGAGACCTGGGCTTATTTCTGGCTTTCTATTCTGTCCCACTGGTCTATGGGTCTGCTCTTGTGCCAGTAGCAGACTGTTTTGAGTATAGTGGCTTTGTAGTAGAGTTTGATGTCCGGTATTGTGATCCCTCCTACTTTGTTTGTCTTTCTCAAAATTGCTGCAGCTATTCGGGGTCGTTTATGGTTCCATATACATTTTTGAAATATCTGTTCTATATCTGTGAAATATGTCATTGGTATCTTAATAGGGATTGCGTTGAATCTATAAATTGCTTTGGGTAGTATGGACATTTTGATGATATTAATTCTTCCAATCCATGAGCACAGTATATGCTTCCATTTATTTGTGTCTTCCTTAATTTCTTTCTTCAATGTTGTATGGTTTTCTGCGTACAGGTCTTTTACATCTTTGGTTAAATTTATTCCTAGGTCCTTTATTTTTCTTCTTGCTATATCGAATGGTATATTTTTTCTGATTTCTTCTTCTTCTATTGCATTGCTGGTGTACAAAAATGCCTTTGATTTCTGAATGTTGACTTTGTATCCTGCTGTTTTGCCAAATTCACTTATTAGGTTGAGGAGTTTTTTGGTAGAGTCTACAGGGTTCTTTATGTACACTGACATGTCATCTGCAAACAATGATAGCTTTACTTCCTGCTTTCCTATTTGGATGCCTTTTATCTCTTTCTCTTGTCTGACCGCTGTGGCTAGGACTTCCAATATGATGTTGAAAGAAGCGGTGAGAGCGGACATCCTTGTCGTGTTCCCGATCTTAGTGGGAAAGCTTTCAGTTTTTGCCCGTTGAGTATGATATTGGCTGTAGGTTTTTCATATATGGCCTTTATTACGTTGAGGAATGCCCCATTTATTCCCATGTTGCTGAGTGTTTTGATCATAAACGGGTGCTGTACCTTATCGAATGCTTTTTCTGCGTCTATTGAGATGATCATGTGGTTTTTGTCTTTTCTTTTATTTATGTGATGTGTCATGTTTATTGACTTGCATATATTGAACCATCCCTGCATGCCTGGGATGAATCCCACTTGATCGTGGTGGATAATCTTTTGAATGTATTGCTGGACGCAGTTTGCCACTATTTTGTTGAGGATTTTAGCATGTATGTTCATCAGCGAAATTGGCCTGTAGTTTTCTTTCTTTGTAGGGTCTTTATCTGGTTTTGGGATCAGGGTGATGCTGGCCTCATAGAAAGAGTCTGGGAGTCTTCCCTCCTCTTGGATTTTTTGTAGTAGTCTGAGAAGGACAGGGGTTAGCTCTTCCTTAAATGTTTTGTAAAATTCTCCTGTGAAACCGTCCGTCCCTGGGCTTTTGTGTGCCGGGAGTTTCTTGATGACTGCTTCAATTTCCCCCGCTGTTACCGGTCTGTTCAAGCTTTCTGTTTCTTCCTCCTTCAGTGTTGGAAGGTTATACTTTTCTAAAAATTTGTCCATTTCATCAAGATTTTCAAATTTCTTGTTCATAGTTGTTTCTGACGATCCTTTGTATTTCTGTGGTTTCAGTTGTTATTTCTCCTCTTTCATTTCTGATATTATTAATTTGGGTCCTCTCCCTCTTTTTCTTGATGAGGCTGCTTAAAGGCTTGCCAATTTTATTTATCTTTTCAAAGAACCAGCTTCTGGCTTGGTTGATCCTCTGAATTGTTCTTTTCATCTCTATGTCATTCAGTTCTGCCCTAATCTTGACTATTTCCTTCCTTCTACTTGCTCTGGGATTTATTTGTTGTTGTTTCTCCAGTTCTTGAAGTTGTAGTGTTAGGTCTTTTATTTGAAATGTTTCTCTCTTTTTTAGGTAAGCCTGTATTGCTATGAACTTCCCTCTCAGGACTGCCTTTGCTGTGTCCCATAGGTTTTGGACCATTGTCTGTTCATTCTCATTTGTTTCCAGAAATTTTTTGATTTCTTCTCTTATCTCATTATTGACCCATTCATTGTTTAATAGCCTACTGTTCAGTCTCCATGAGTTTGCAAGTTTTTGAAGTTGCTCTTTGAGGTTGATTTCCAGTTTCAAGCCCTTGTGGTCCGAGAAGAAGTTTCGTATTATTTCAGTTTTCCTGAATTTGCTGAGGTTTGCTTTGTGTCCTGTCATGTGGTCTGTCTTTGAAAAACTGCCATGAGCAATTGAAAAGAATGTGTATTTTTCTTCTTTGGGATGTAAGGTTCTATATATGTCAGTTAAGTCTCTTTGATTCAGTGTGTCATTCAGCACCACGATATGTTTATTAATGTTTTGTTTGGAAGATCTGTCCATTTTTGACAGTGGGGTGTTGAAATCCCCTACTATCAGTGTGTTGCTGTCTATATCTTTTCTGAAGTCGTCCAACAATTTCCTTATATACTTGGTGGCTCCTGTATTGGGAGCATATAAGTTTACAATGTTTATGTCTTCGTGATAGATTCTTCCTGTAAGTATGAATAAAGTGCCCCTCTGGGTCTCTTTTTATGGCCTTTGTTTTCAAATCTACTTTGTCTGATAGAAGTATGGCAGCCCCGGCCTTTTTCTCTTGCCCATTTGCTTGGAATATTTTTTTCCATCCCTTTACTTTCAATCTGTGTAGGTCTCTTGCTCTGAGGTGGGTCTCCTGTAGGCAGCATATGTGTGGGTCATGTTTTCTTATCCATTCAGCTACCCTGTGTCTTTTGATCGGGGCATTTAGTCCATTCACATTGAGAGATACTACTGATAGAAACTTACTCATCTTTTCTCTTTGTACCTGTGTTCCCCTCTCCCTCATTCTTTTCCTTCATCTTCTTAAACCAGTCCCGTTAGCATATCTTGGAGTGCTGGTTTGGTAGAGATGTATTCTTTTAGCCTTCTCTTGTCTGAGAAACTCCGTATTTCCCCTTCTGTTTTAATGGAGAGCCTAGCTGGGTAGAGCAGCCTTGGCTGTAGGCCCTTCCTTTTCATGACTTGGAATATTTGTTGCCATTGCCTTCTGGCTTGTAGTGTTTCTGTTGAGAAGTCAACTCCTAGGCGTATCGGGGCCCCCTTGTATGTTACTTTCTCCTTCTCTCTTGCTGCCTTGAGGATTCTCTCTTTGTCTTTGATAGTTGCCATTTTAATGATGATGTTTCTTGGAGTGGACCTCCTTGAGTCCCTCTTGAGTGGGGTCCTCTGTGCCCCCTGGATCTATGAGAGCCTTTCTCTCCTCAAATGAGGGAAATTTTCCATCATTACTTTTTCGAGGAGGTTCTCTATCGCTTGCTCCTCTTCTTCTCCTTCTTGTATCCCTATTATATGGATATTATTGCGTTTCAGGTTGTCCTGCATTTCCCTAAATGCCTCTTCATTCTTTTTGAGTCTTTTTTCCATTTCTTGTTCTCTCTGGGAGCTTTTTTGTACCTTATCCTCCATCTCACTGATTCGATGCTCGGCTTCATCCAGCCTGCTTTGGATTCCTTCTACTGTGTTCTTCAATTCAGAAATGGTGTTCTTCATATCCTCTTGTGTCTTCTTGATAGTTTCTATGTCCTTTTCCAGGTTGATATAGTTTGTTGTAAGATCCTTAGAGTTTCTCTGCAGTTTCTCATAGTTATCTTTGAGCTGGCTGAGCTCATTGAACTTCCTTAGAACCATTGTCTTGAATTCAATATCTGAGAGTTCCTGTGCCTCTATTTCATTGAGCTCTCTCTGTGGGGAGTCCCCTTTTCCACTCATTTGAGGGGAACTTCTTTTTCTTCCCATTTTTGTGAGAGTCTGTTAAGTAATTTACGTCTTTATTTATTTATTTTTGCTTCTGCTTCAATTGGGCTGTCTAGATTTCCTGACTTTGTGGATTAAACTTCTATGGTAGTAGGTGGGTCTTTTTATTTATTTATTTATTTATTTTTCCCTTTACTTTTCTTTCTGGGCCTGCCTCTGATGATGTCAGTTGTTGACCCTATAGGACCTTGGGTTGTTTGTTTCAGCCTTCCAGGAGTCTACTGTCTGTGTCTGACTCCTGCTTGGGGGAGCTCTGTGACCCCTTCGGTCAGGGCTGGACTTTTTTTGGGATCGCTCTGCACTCTCACGCAGGCTCCTTGTTCACGCTCCCCGCGCCACAGGATCCTCCGCCTGCCTAGGTTCGCGTGTGCTTGCCCCAGACCAGGGGGCTTATTCGCGACCTCGCGTACTCGTCTGTCCCCCCTGGATGGCGGGATCCCCGGCACTGGTCCGTTTAGGGTCTTCTACTGTGTGTTTTCCCCGCTTTTGGCTCTTTGGGTGCATTGCTTGCCCTCGCCAAATGGACACTACGGAAATGGGAGGAAGTCAGCTCCAGGACTCTCTGGTTAATCCTGTCTCCGGTCTCTTCTCCAGGGACTCTGGGCAGCTCTGTGACCCCTTTGGCCAGGGATCTACTAATTGTGTCAGCCGCTCAGCAATCGTGGGACGGGCGGGTCAATTTACGCCTGCCCTTGCCGCTCTGTGCACTCCCTTGCAGGCTATATTGGTGCCAATCTGTGGGAGGCCTTGCCAGCTGGTGCAAGCCTTCGCCAGCCTGCATGGGTCACACACACACTCGCCAACCCTCGCCGGTCACTCGGTGCAAGTGTCCGTGCCTGCACTGAGTGGTTTTGGGGTGTCTATGTGTGCTTTTTGGCTTTTGGCTCTTTGGGGGTGTGGCCTCTTCCCACACAATGGAGACTATGGCAAGGAGAAGGAGTCGGGACTCCCCGGTTCCTCCTCCCATTCTTTCCCCAATGCCTCCTTTTCCAGAGTCTCCTCAGGGGTCTCCGGGCAGTTCAGTAACCCCTTCGGCCAAGGATCCACTCCCTATGCGGACTGCATTTCAATCATGGGCAGTCTGGTTCATGTGTGCCCCGCTTCTGCCTCTTTGGGGGCACGCCTTTCTAACCCACAATGGAGACTACGGAATGGGGAGGGAGTCAGGACTCCCTGGTTCCTCCTCCCGTTCTTTCCGCAATGCCTCCGTCTCCAGTCTCTCCTCAAAGCTCTCCCAGCCAGGCTGCACTCAGCCCCCCAGCTCACATGCACAAGCTGTGTGCAGAACGCACAAAAGGCAGGTTAATTGATTCCCTTATGCCTGAGCAACATGGGAGCTGCAGAGTGGGAGGTGCGTTATCACCGAGGCTCCACCGGCCGCCCTCTCAGTTCTCTTCACAAAGTTTTCCTCACCAGTCTTTTCCCAGGCACCAACCCACTCTGCTGCTGCCTCTACCCAGAGATCAAGGAGGGTGGCTGCCACTGCACATTTTTGCGTTGGCCCTTTATATGTCTCTTTGTATCCCCAGCCACCTGTCTCTGGCAGAGAGCGCCCCTAAGCTTTTTGGGGTTGCATTTTGTCTGTATTTTCTTGGTTTTAGCTGCTGTAGTTTAGGGGTCCCTGGTTATGATTCAGTCCCTGTTCTTCTCGAGGGAAGCCAACTGGCCGTTTCAATGTCCCTCTGGTGCTAGTGTTCGTGGGCACCCAGCTCACCCTCTCGAGCCTCCACTGCACTTCTCACCTGTTGGGATGTGTGAGAGTCGAATCCACTGTCCGCTGCTCCAAGGCTCCTCTCCCACTATCATTCCATTGTTTTCCAGGTGATTACTCCACTATTTAGTCGCAATTCCAGTTTGGTCTTGTGGGGAGGAGATTAGCATGACTCCCATTCACTCCTCCGCCATCTTAATCCTCTTCTGCTTCCTTTATATTATCTAAATAAAATATTTTAAAAAATAAAATAAATGCCTGAAATACTTTGAGGTAAATCTTTATTGGGGTGCAAAAAGAACAGGCACAGATTTTTGTAGTCATTGACTTTTAGTGTTGAAACTTTGTAGTGCTGTAGTGACTGGTCCACATGGTTTGCCTTCAAGAAATTTTAATTAGGAGAATCATACTGTCCTTCATGGTTATTGATTTATGAGAGGCTTCAGCACCCTTTCTTTTTCCCACTGTGAAAGTAAGAGACAACTGATAATGCAAATTATCCTTCTCTGTAGGAATGTGTGAAGATAGCTGATTCCGGCACTGGGGACACGCACTGCAGCTGATCAGTCATTGACCCAGAACTGAGGACACTGCCTGAATACATGCTGCTGAATGATTTTTGTTGATAAATTTGGGGAAGTGTAGTAGGGGGGTGGTACCTGGGCAGGAGTGTCTTTCTGATTCTTGGATCAAATCTTTGGCATGTGCTTGCTTTATATCTGTATGAGTCATGACTTCACTTTTTAAAAAGTGGGAATTCCCCCAAAACAGGCTGTATTTACATGCTCAGATTCAGCATACCGTTACCACATGGAGGTCAAGTGTCAACACACTGAGGAAGACCTGGCAGGGGCTGTGAACCTCACCATGATTGTCCTCTCAGAACCCCTGTGGAAACATAGAACTGAGCACCACAGATCTTTCAGAGAGTCCAGAGCCCCACTCCCTTTGCTTTGGAACATCTTAAATTCTAATTTGTAGAAATTAGTTTGGAGAGTAGGGGTATAGAATAGACCCTAAGAAGCCCTCTTTTCTGGAAAGGAGGTTTAGACATCCATGTTACAATATGAACAAGAAGAGGAGTGACTACATCCAGGCTTGCTGGGCAGACTCCCTTCCATCTGCCCTACTTCCTGTCTGGCCACTCCTGGGCCACATCCCCTCCAAACAACAGGACACCCACAAGAGACAGAGAAGCTGACTCCTGGACTGCGGGCTGTGCCAGGAACTTCCCAGAGTACAAACAACGTTCCAAACAATAACTTTGTAGGTAATCGCTGCAAACCTCCAAGCAAGTCCTGTCATCAGGGAGGGGAAAGCAATGCCAGCATGTCAACAGGTACCTAGTTTTAGAGGGGAAACTGAGACTGAGAGGGGGAAGGAAATTTCCCCCTCAGACACTCCTCCTCCATCCTACCTTCAACCTTACCCTCGCCCTCAATATTCAGCTCCAGAGGCTGGGCCTGGGCCCCCTCACTCTCCTTCTCCTCCTTCTCCCTCAACCACTCTACTCGAGCTTCTCTTCCCAACACTCTCTCCCCACTCCCGCTCTCCTCATCTCCTATCTTCACTTCTTGATTTAGCTTATAGAACCCCTCTGCAGAGGCCTCCCCAAGCTTGGCTTTGTCTTCTCTTGTCAACGTGCCTCCTCCATGACAAATACATTTCGCAGGCTGGTTTAGCTGCCTCTCTTGTGACGCTGAGTAACCTCTGGATCTTTCCTAAGAGGTACTCCCCTCACTATTGGACAAGGTCAGAACCGAGGCCAGGAGTGATGAAAGAAGGATCTCTCCTCACAAGAGGAAGCCCCTATCCATGGATCCTCTGGAGGGGTTACAGACACATGAGACCCCAGGCGCAGACCTGTTCCCACGCCTATGAGACACATGTCCCTATTGCTCCCCAAGCCAGCAAGGAGGTGGACAGGGCTGACATTAATTTCCAATTTGAGCAAAACCATAAATTAACCTTTATTACCATCTTGCATTTTTTTGTAAGTGAAATGCTAGGGCAGGGTACCAAGATAATCTCCCCCTTATTACTTCCTGCTTGACCACCAACAATGAAATAAAAATACATGGTTGCATGTTAATAAAATGGAAAAGAAATAAGACAAGCAAGTAATTTGGCATCAAAATGGCCTGTTTTTCACAGGTAATGAATCACTAATGTAAACAATTACTCCTGAAACAGTGCTACTTTTGTTATGTCACAATGATGGTTGGATAAAGTGCCCCCCTTCATGACGCAGGGCCCCACAGTCCAGGAGGCCCAGAATTTTGCCCCTGCCTAAGCCTGGGCATCCACACCACAGAATGAGAGTGACAAGGGCCCCCCACCCATCTTGGAGGGGCGGAATATCCAGTGAGATGTGTTGATACTATCCCCTGTTGTCAGTGCTCAAGGAGAGGGGAGAGGGGCAGCTTTGTCTCAAGTTACAGATGACGAATTGGAAACTCCTAGAGTTTCAGGTTTGACCAAACCCTGTCCTCCTACCCAGGTCCGCAGACCCCAGGTCTACACGTGAATTCCTTCCCAGGTGCCCATGTGTAGAAATACCAATAGTTTATGTATATTCATCTTCTATCCTGAAACCTTGGTTATTAGTTCTGATAGTTTTTCTGTGGACACCTCAGGATTTTCTATTATTTCTTGCCCCTCTAACTGGCTTTTATTTTTTTTTCTTGCATAACTGCCCTGGCTAGACTCTCCAGTATGATATTGAATAGAAGTGGAGTAGATATCCTTGTGTTTGATGCTTTGATGATGGAGGAAAACATCAGTCGGTCCTCATTAAGTATGATGTTCCCAGTGGGATATTCATAGATAACTGTTATATTTAATAGGTTGAGGAAGTTCCCTCTATTCCTAGTTTACTGAGTGTTTTTTATCCTGAAACGGTGTAGAATTTTGTCAAATGCTTTTTTGTACCAATTTAGATGTCCATGCAGTTTCTGTCCTTTGTTGTATCTAAATGGTGTATTATATGTCATAGATTGAATGTTTGTGTTCCCCAAAATTCATATGTTGAATCCTAACCTTCCATGTGTTGGTATTTGGAGGTGAGGTCTTTAAAAGACCTTAGGTCACAAGGGCAGAACCCTCATGAACAGGATTAGTGCCTTATAAAAGAGACCCCAGAGAGCTCCCTCACTCTTCACCCAAGTGACGACACAGGGAGAAGAAGGCCATGTATGAATCAGGAAGTCGCCCTCAGCAGACACCAAATATGCAGGTACCTTAATCTTGGACTTTCCATCCTCCAGGACTGTGAGCAATTTCTAAATTTTTGTCCTTTACGAACTACCCAGTCTATTTTGTTATAACAGCCAAATGAAGTAAGGCATATGATTCTTATTATTTGCTGTAGTTATGTTCTATAAAGCCACAGTGAATGCTGAATCAGCAAATTCTGAATTGCTGCTCTTGGGGAAATATAGGGTTAGGATCCCATTAGCCTCATGTCACACTTTTTCATCAATTGATCAATACATAGAATTTTAAAATGTGTTTATGTTGTGAAAAATAATATAAACAAAGCTACTTTAAAATGAAGTTGGAGCCCTGGAAGCATGGCTCACTTGGTTTGATCCCCAATCAGGGCACATGCCTCGGTTGTAGGTTTGATCCCTGGTAGGGATGTATGTGGGAAGCAACCAATCTCTCTCTCTCTCTCAAAATCATGGAAACATGTCCACAGGTGAGGATAAAAAAATAGAAAATAAAATGAGTTTGGAGTCACTATCCTAGATGAACTGTCTCGCAAGTGTTACTCTTTAAACATCTCAAATGTTAAAAAAGGGCAAAATAACCTTTTGACTGTGCTTAAAGCAGCATTATGTCCCAAAGAACTGTTTGGAAAGATAAGACGGTAGGTCACAAGGGCAGAGCCTGAAAATTGGAGACATTCTTTAGAATTAGCATCACTCTGTGTTGGGGACCACTTTGTGTGCTATCAGGAATTGTAGCCCTGCACGAGCCTGGCCTGGAAAGGGGCCTGTAAGTCTTGACCAGAAGACAAGGAATGTTGAAGACAGACATGGTCCAACGCTAACACAGAGAGTTCCCATGGGAAATCTGGCCTAAAAAATGCATTGCAATCAACTGAAGCATGCTCTGTTTTGCACTGCCCTGATAAGGAAAAACCACATGTTTAAGATCCAAACAGGAGTGAATTCCTAAATTCAGGAGCCATACCTTAATGACCATCTGACATCAGCATGTCTAACAGACCCTGACCTGAGGCAAATCTCTGTGTTCCTTCAATTATTATCTATGATCTCTATCTGTTTTCTGTAAATATAACCTTTAGGCACTGATTGATAAACTTTGCATGCATGCTCTCTGTCATTCTCAATAAAAGCCACTTCAGGGAATGGCTCAGGGCATTCTCCTCTAGAGAGAATTTCCTTCCCCTTGACAGCATTTGGTGTCTGGAATGACTCATTATTTCATCTGTGTTCATCTGTGGCGAATTGGAGGACTCCACGGGACGAGGTCCGCCACAACTCTGTAAACTTATCTGAGCTTATTTACAGAAATTCCTTCTTTGTCTTCATGTAATTGTTCCCATTCCCTTTCTCATAAATACCTCTTGCCTTCACTATTTGGGGTTTTGCCTGAATCAGTGTTTCCCAAATAGCTATTCTTTTGAACCTCAAATAAACACTTGTGGTCTCCCACTTGGACTTTTGTTTTTAGGGTAACACGTGCCGACATTAAAGTGGCAACAAGGGTTACCCTAGGCCTGTAGTTAATTTTTATTGAGCCAAACTTATGACCTTCTAGGAAGCAAGATCTCAAATGCTCCAGAGAATGACAGTTATGCAGTTTCTTTTTATATATTGGAATTAAGGCAGAAACTAGGAAAGATTGTATAAAGGTGGGAGAAAGCAAGGTGGGATCTAAAAAAGAATGTTACTATGGCATTTCAAAGGTGTGTTAACTTAGATGCACAGCAGCAATGGACAGGGTTTGCTTAAGGCAAAGAGAAACTTTTTACATGCCTGGGGTATGACCACCCACCATGACCTGCCCAGTTAAGAATTTATAATCAGATCACTCTGTAAGGTTACTTTTGGTCACTGATTTATTATTATAGAGGCCCCTTTTCACTCACTCACTGTTTAAAGACAACTTATTTATAGCATTGATTCATTAACAATGTATCCTGTGTGACTAGCACATAATTCATTCCTGAATGAAGTTTATCTAACATTGTATTTTCTCCACAAGGTACATCATGGACCTCTTACACTTAGAAACACTAGGCAGACCTGCCTGGATACCTCAGTTGGTTTGAGCATCATACTGACTCACCAAGGTCGTAGGTTTGATGCCTGTTGAGAATCAACCAATGAATGCATAAGTAAGTGGAAAAACAAATTAATATTTCTCACTCTCTCTCTCCTTCCCTGTTTCAGCAGCACTCCAGAACTACACTTGTGGGCATTTTAAATAACAAAATCACCAAAAAAACACCCCACACCATTTTAAGAACATAAATGCTTAAATTATGGCACTAAATAGACTTCAAAGAAGAATTCACAGGCAGTCAAGATGGAGGTGTAGGTAAACACGGCTCACTTCCTCACAAAGCCACATCAAAATTACAACTAACTATAGAAAAACCATCACTCAGAACCTTCAGAAATCGAGTTGAATGGAAGTCTGACAACTACAGAATTAAAGAAACCACATCCATCCAGACTGGTAGGAAGGGCAGAGATGTGGAGATGCTGAACGAGCTGATCTTATACCCATGTGTGGTATATAAAAGTTAGGGAGGGATATCTCAGGAGTGAGGAGTCCCAGTCCCACACCAGGGCCCCCAGCCCAGGTTTCCAGTGCCTGGAAGATGGGTCCCCGTAACTTCTGGTTGCAAAAATCAGTGGGGATTGAGTCAGTGGAAGGAACTTCTGGAGCCCCAAGCAGTTCCTCTTAAAGAACCCGGAAATGGACTTACTCAGACTCACTCCCTCTCAGCTCCAGCACTGGGGTAGCAGCTTGAAAGGCACCAGTAGCATAAAACGAGGAACTGAGAGTCTGGCATCAAGGCAAGAGCTGAGGGACAGCTTTGTACCAGAGAGAAAGGTGGGCAGAGGTCATTGTACTTTTACTGAACCCTCTGCCCACAGAACCACAGAGCTGGCAAGCAGGTTCCATATCTGAGACTCCATCAAACTGGCTGACAGTGTTTGCCACACCCTAGAGATCTTAGGGCTCACCCAAGCTGTTAACAATGGCTTCCCACATGAATGTCTGGTCTTGGCTCATGCTTCACAACTTCCTAAATCCTATCAAACAAACAACAGCCAGCCTCAGTGAGCTCCCAGCCCCCATACCACTTGCTAAGTGGCCCCAGGCCCAGCAATAGCAGCAGCCAGCCGAGGTTCACAAGTTGGCTTCACCTGGGAACCTCCAAGCCCCGCACAACTAGCAACCATCCTTAATTGCTTTATAGCTCATGCAGTGTGGCCCCGGGCAGAACAAGGTGGGAGGCTGACTTTGGCCTGCACCACCCTGTAAATCCCAGAGCCTGTATATTCAGAGGACAGCTACAGACTACTTTGGAGCTCCACCACCCTGCCCCTGCACAGCTGATCCTCCACAGAGGGTGGACAGTGACGGTCAGTAGTCATAGCCAGTCCTCACAGCTGACTGGCCTGGGTAAATCCCTCCCATTGACCTATCAAAAGCAATCAAGGCTCAACTACAAGAGGAGGGAGTACTCAGCCCACACAACGGGCACAACTCGAGTACCCAGCTTGGGTGATAAGGGAGGCTCCACCACTGGACCCTATAGGACACCTACTACATTAGGCCATGCTACCAAGACAGGGAGTCATAGCAGCTCTACCTAATACATAGAAACAAACACAGGGATGCAGCCAATATGAGGAGACAAAAAACATGTCCCAAATAAAATAACAGATCAAAACTCCAGAAAAGGAACTAAACAAAATGGAGAAAAGCAATCTATCAGATGCAGAGATCAAAAGACTGGTTATAAGGATGCTCAAAGAACTTAGTGAGGACTGCAACAGCATAAAAAAGATCCAGTCAGAAACAAAGGATACACTAATTGAAATAAAGAACAATGTGCAGGGAAACAATAGCAGAATGGATGAAGCTGAGAATCAATTCAATGATTTGGAACATAAGGAAACAAAAAAACAGCCAATCAGAACAGGAAGAAGAAAAAAGAGTCCAAAAAAAAAAAAAAAATGAGGAGAGTGTGAGAAGCCTCTGGGACAACTTCAAATGTTCCAGCATTCACATCATAGAGGTGCTGGAAGGAGGAAAGAAAAGGCAAGAAATTGGCAATCTATTTAAAAGCATAATGACAGAAAACTTCCCTAATTTGGTGAAGGAAATAGACAGACAAGTCGAGGAAGCACAGAGAGTTCCAAGCAAGATGGATGCAAAGAGACTGCCTCTGAGACACATCATAATTACAATTTCAAAGGTTATGCCCTGGCTGATGTGGTTCAGTGAATTGAGGGCCAGCCTGAGAACCAAAGGATTGCTGGTTCAATTCCCAGTTGGGACACATACCTGGGTTGTGGGCTGAGCCCCCAGTGGGGGGCACATGAGAGGAAACCACACATTAATGTTTCTCTGGCTCTCTTTTTCCCTTCCTTCCCCTTCCTCTAAAAAAAAAAAATCAAAGATTAAAGATAAAGGACCTTAAAAGCAGCAAGAAGAAAGCTGTTAGTTACCAACAGGGGAGTCCCCATAAGACTGTCAGCTGATTTCTCAAAAGAAACTTTGTGGGCTAAAAGGAATTGGCAAGAAATATTCAAAGTCATGAAAAGTGGGGACTTAGAGTCAAGATTGCTGGTAGGGAAAATGAAGTCAATCAGGTTCCCTCACCCAGATGTCTGAGCAACTATGATTTAGCAGTATTCATATAACCTTGAGTATTGGCCCACATGCACAGAATCACTCTCTATTATACAATATCTTGGCACCGTGCCGGCTTTGTGTGCATTTGGTATACAAGGGAGTCAGGACTTCCTGCAGGATGACATACAGCTTGCAGCATGTCTGGGTCACACCACCCTAGAATAAAGGCATGTCAGACACCCCGACAGCTCTATGAATTTCTCCCATCTGCCAGAATCCCATGTGAACCTGCCCAGCCTTGGACAGCTCCAAGACATTGTTCTACCCAGCAAAGCTATCATTTAGAATCAAAAAGCAGATAAGGAGCTTCTCAGACAAGAAAGAACTAAAGGAGTCATCATCACCAAACAATTATTATATGAAATGTTAAAGCAACTTATTTAAGGAAAAGATCAAAACTATGGACAATAAAATGGCAATAAATTCATATATATCAATAATTGAATCTAAAAGACAAACTAAGAAAATAAGAAGAACAGAAAGAATCATGGATACAGAGAGGGTTTTGAGGGTTGACGGATGGGCGGTGGTGTAGGAGAATGGGTGAAGAAGTGAGGGGCTTAAGAAATGCAAATAGGTAGTTACAGAATAACCATGGGGATGTAAAGTACAGTATAGGAAATGGAGCAGCCAAAGAATTTATACACATGACCCATGGAAAAGAGCAAAAGTGAGGGGATTGCCTGAGGGAGTGGGGAGTTGAGGGATGGGTGGAGAGGGGGAAAAAGGGAAATATTGGGACAACTGTAATTGCATAAGCAATAAAACATAATTTTTAAAAATAATTTACAGTATGAGAGCCAAAACAGGAAGGCAAAGCATAACCTTTTTTGACCTTGGCTGGGGATGGAACAACTCAGATTTCAGCCACTCTAAAACATTTTTGTCAGTGACCAAGAAAGTGTCACAAATATTGATTTGGGGACTATAAATAAATTTTGGTAAGTAAGCAGACACACAATTAGTTCATCTGCAAATAATAAAGGCTGACTTTTCATCGATTGAGATTTTTTATCATCTTTTTAAATTTCTTTTTAAAAACTTTTTCAAATACATTTGTCTCCATTTCCCCGCCACTCTCTCCTCCGCCCCACCCACCCCCACCTCCCCTACTCAATCCTTCCCCACCTTGTCTTCGTCCATCTGTCCTTTACACCTGTTCCTTGATCTGACCCTTTCCCTTCCCTTCCCCACTATCCTCTTCCCTTCCTCCCTCCCGTCCCCATCAGTTTCTTCTTTCTTTCAATGTTGCTGGTCATATTCTCATTGCCTGCTTGCTTGGCTGATTAGGTTGCACTTATAGGTGAGATCATATGGTATTTGTCTTTCATTGCCTGGATTATTTCACTTAGCATAATGCTCTCCAGTTCCATACATACTGTCATGAAGGGTAGTAGCTCTTTCTCTCTTTCTGCTGCGTAGTATTCTATTGTGTAAATGTGCCATAGTTTTTTGATCCACTCATTTACTGATGGGCACCTAGGTTGCTTCCAGCACTTTGATATTGTAAATTGTGCTGCTATGAACATTGGCGTGCATAGGTTCTTTTGAATTGGTGTTTTGGGATTCTTAGGGTATAATCCCAGCAGTGGAATCACTGGGTCAAAAGGCAGTTCCATTTTTAGCTTTTTGAGGAAATTCCAAACTGTTTTCCATGGTGACTGCACCAGTCTGTATTCCCTCCAACAGTGTACTAGGGTTCCCTTTTCTCCAGAACCTCGCCAGCACCTGTTGTTTGTTGCTTTGTTGATGATGGCCATTCTGACTGGTGTGAAGTGGTATCTCACTGTGGTTTTAATTTGTATCTCTCTGATGGCTAGTGATGCTGAGCACCCTTTCATATGTCTCTGGTCCCTGTGTAGGTCCTCCTTGGAGAAGTGTCTGTTCAAGTCCTTTGCCCATTTTTTAATTGGATTGTTTGTCTTCTTGGAGTGGAGTCGTGTGAGTTCTTTATATATTTTGGAGATCAAACCCCTGTCTGAGTTACCATTGGCAAATATATTTTTCCATACAGTTGGTTCCCTTTTCACATTGCTGATGTTTTCTTTAGCCATGCAGAAGCTTCTTATTTTGTTTATTCCTTCCTTTATTTCCCTTGCTCTAGGGCACATGTCAGTAAAAATATTGCTGCATGGGATATCTGAGAGTTTCCTGCCTATTTTCTGCTCTAGGACTTTTACGGTGTCATGACTTATATTTAAGTCTTTCACCAATCTTGAGTTTATTTTTGTGTATGGTGTCAGTTGGTGGTCGAATTTCAATTTTTGCATGTAGTTGTCCACTCTCCCAGTATCATTTGTTGAAGAGGCTATTTTTACCTCATTTTATGCTTCTGCATCCTTTGTCAAATATTAATTGACTATAGAGACATGGGCTTATTTCTGGGCTCTCGATTCTGTTCCATTGGTCTATGTGCCTGCTCTTATGCCAATATCAGACTGTTTTGATTAGAGTGCCCTTGTAATATAGTTTGATGTCAAGTATCATGATCCCTCCTACTTTGTTTTTCTTTCTCAAAATTGGTGCAGCTATTCAGGATCATTTATGGCTCCATATAAAATTTTTAAATGTTTTAATGATGTGAAATACATCATTAGTATTTTAATAGTGATTGCATTGAATCTATGAATTGCTTTGGGTGGTATGGACATTTTGATGATGTTAATTCTTCCAGTCTATGAACATGGTATATGCTTCCATTTATTTGTGTTTTCCTTAATTTCTTTCTTCAATGTTGTATAGTTTTCTGTATACAGTTCTTTTACCTCCTTGGTTAAGTTTTTTCCTAAGTACTTTGTTTTTTTTCTTGCTATAACAAAGGGAATTTTTTTTCCTGATTTCTGATTCTGATATTTCATTGCCTTTGATTTCTGAATATTGACTTTGTATCCTGCTGTTTTGCCAAATTCACTTATTAGGTGAATTTTTTCACTTATTAGGTGGAGAATTTTTTTTGGTGGAGTCTATGGGGTTTTCTGCGTGCATTATCATGTCATCTGCAAACAATAACAATTTTACTTCCTCCTTTCCATTTTGGATGCCTTTTATTTCTTTTTCTTGTCTGATCACTGTGGCTAGGGCTTCCAATACTATGATGAATAGAAGCGGTGAAAGCAGACATCCTTGTCTTGTTCCTGATCTTAGAGGGAAAGCTTTTAGTTTTTGCCCATTGAGAATGAGGTTGGCTGTAAGTTTTTCATATATGGCCTTTATTACATTGAGGTAGCCACCTTTATTTCCATGTTGCTGAATGTTTTCATCATAAAGAGGTGCTGTGCCTTATTAAATGCTTTTTCTGCATCTATTGATATGATCATGTGGTTTTTGTCTTTCCTTTTTTTATGTGATGTATTATGTTTATTGATTTGCGAATATTGAACCATCCTTATATCCCTGGGATGAATCCCACTTGATCACGGTGGATGATCTTTTTAATGTATTGCTGGATGAGGTTTGCCAATGTTTTGTTGAGGACTTTAGTGTCTGTGTTCATCAGTGATATTGGCCTGCAGTTTTCTTTCTTTGTTGTGTCTTTGTCTGGTTTTGGGATTAGGATAATGCTGGCCTCACAAAAAGAGTTTCGGAGTCTTCTGTCTTCTTAGATTTTTTGGAATAGTCTGAGAAGGACAGGGGTTAGCTCTGCTTTAAATGTTTTGTAAAATTTTCCTGTGAAACCATCCAGGCCAGGGCTTTCATGTGCCAGGATTATTCTGATTACTGCTTCAATTTCACCAGAAGCTATCGGTCTGTTCAGGCTTTCTGCTTCTTCTTCATTCAGTGTTGGAAGGTTATACTTTTCTAGAAACTAGTCCATTTCATCAAGGTTTTCAAATTTCTTGGCATATAATTACTCATAGTAATTTCTTACAATCTTTTGTATTTCTGTGGTATCAGTTGTTATTTCTCCTTTTTCATTTATGATACAATTATTTGGGTCCTCTCCCTTTTTCTCTTGATGAGTGTGCTTAAAGGCTTGTTGATTTTGTTTATTTTTTCAAAGAACCAACTCCTGGATTGGTTGATCCTTTGTTATTTTCGTCTCTATGTCATTCAGTTCTGCTCTGATCTTTATTATTTCCTTCCTTCTACTTGCTCTGGGATTTATCTGTTGTTGTTTCTCGAGTTCTTGAAGCTGGAGGGTTAGGTCCTTTATTTGAAATGTTTCTACCTTTTTTAGATAGGCCTGTGTTGCTATGAACTTCCCTCTCAGGACTGCCTTCACTGTGTCACATAGGTTTTGGAGTGGTGTGCTCATTTTCATTTGTTTCCAAAACCTTTTCAATTTCTTCTTTGATCTCATCATTGACCTAGTCATTGTTTAATAGCATACTATTCAGTCTCCATGAGACTGAAAGTTTTGAGGTTTTTCCTTGAGGTTGGTTTCTAGTTTCAAGCCCTTCTGGTCAGAGAAAACACTTGTTATGATTTCAATTTTCCTGAATTTGTTGAGGCTTGTTTTGTGTCCTATCATGTAGTCTATGTTTGAAAATTTTCCATGTGTATTTGAAAAGAATGCGTATTTTGCTTCTTTGGGATGAAAGGTTCTATATATAAGACAGCAACACACTGATAGTAGGGGATTTCAACACTCCACTGTCAAAAATGGACAGATCTTCCAAACAAAACATTAATAAACATATCGTGGTGCTGAATGACACACTGAATCAAAGAGACTTAACTGACATATATAGAACCTTACATCCCAAAGAAGAAAAATACACATTCTTTTCAATTGCTCATGGCAGTTTTTCAAAGACAGACCACATGACAGGACACAAAGCAAACCTCAGCAAATTCAGGAAAACTGAAATAATACGAAACTTCTTCTCGGACCACAAGGGCTTGAAACTGGAAATCAACCTCAAAGAGCAACTTCAAAAACTTGCAAACTCATGGAGACTGAACAGTAGGCTATTAAACAATGAATGGGTCAATAATGAGATAAGAGAAGAAATCAAAAAATTTCTGGAAACAAATGAGAATGAACAGACAATGGTCCAAAACCTATGGGACACAGCAAAGGCAGTCCTGAGAGGGAAGTTCATAGCAATACAGGCTTACCTAAAAAAGAGAGAAACATTTCAAATAAAAGACCTAACACTACAACTTCAAGAACTGGAGAAACAACAACAAATAAATCCCAGAGCAAGTAGAAGGAAGGAAATAGTCAAGATTAGGGCAGAACTGAATGACATAGAGACGAAAAGAACAATTCAGAGGATCAACCAAGCCAGAAGCTGGTTCTTTGAAAAGATAAATAAAATTGGCAAGCCTTTAAGCAGCCTCATCAAGAAAAAGAGGGAGAGGACCCAAATTAATAATATCAGAAATGAAAGAGGAGAAATAACAACTGAAACCACAGAAATACAAAGGATCGTCAGAAACAACTATGAACAAGAAATTTGAAAATCTTGATGAAATGGACAAATTTTTAGAAAAGTATAACCTTCCAACACTGAAGGAGGAAGAAACAGAAAGCTTGAACAGACCGGTAACAGCGGGGGAAATTGAAGCAGTCATCAAGAAACTCCCGGCACACAAAAGCCCAGGGACGGACGGTTTCACAGGAGAATTTTACAAAACATTTAAGGAAGAGCTAACCCCTGTCCTTCTCAGACTACTACAAAAAATCCAAGAGGAGGGAAGACTCCCAGACTCTTTCTATGAGGCCAGCATCACCCTGATCCCAAAACCAGATAAAGACCCTACAAAGAAAGAAAACTACAGGCCAATTTCGCTGATGAACATACATGCTAAAATCCTCAACAAAATAGTGGCAAACTGCGTCCAGCAATACATTCAAAAGATTATCCACCACGATCAAGTGGGATTCATCCCAGGCATGCAGGGATGGTTCAATATATGCAAGTCAATAAACATGACACATCACATAAATAAAAGAAAAGACAAAAACCACATGATCATCTCAATAGACGCAGAAAAAGCATTCGATAAGGTACAGCACCCGTTTATGATCAAAACACTCAGCAACATGGGAATAAATGGGGCATTCCTCAACGTAATAAAGGCCATATATGAAAAACCTACAGCCAATATCATACTCAACGGGCAAAAACTGAAAGCTTTCCCACTAAGATCGGGAACACGACAAGGATGTCCGCTCTCACCGCTTCTTTCAACATCATATTGGAAGTCCTAGCCACAGCGGTCAGACAAGAGAAAGAGATAAAAGGCATCCAAATAGGAAAGCAGGAAGTAAAGCTATCATTGTTTGCAGATGACATGTCAGTGTACATAGAGAACCCTGTAGACTCTACCAAAAAACTCCTCAACCTAATAAGTGAATTTGGCAAAACAGCAGGATACAAAGTCAACATTCAGAAATCAAAGGCATTTTTGTACACCAGCAATGCAATAGAAGAAGAAGAAATCAGAAAAAATATACCATTCGATATAGCAAGAAGAAAAATAAAGGACCTAGGAATAAATTTAACCAAAGATGTAAAAGACCTGTACGCAGAAAACCATACAACATTGAAGAAAGAAATTAAGGAAGACACAAATAAATGGAAGCATATACCGTGCTCATGGATTGGAAGAATTAATATCATCAAAATGTCCATACTACCCAAAGCAATTTATAGATTCAACGCAATCCCTATTAAGATACCAATGACATATTTCACAGATATAGAACAGATATTTCAAAAATGTATATGGAACCATAAACGACCCCGAATAGCTGCAGCAATTTTGAGAAAGACAAACAAAGTAGGAGGGATCACAATACCGGACATCAAACTCTACTACAAAGCCACTATACTCAAAACAGTCTGCTACTGGCACAAGAGCAGACCCATAGACCAGTGGGACAGAATAGAAAGCCCAGAAATAAGCCCAGGTCTCTATGGGCATCTAATATTTGACAAAGGGGGCAGAAGCCTAAAATGGAGCAGTAATAGCCTCTTCAACAAATGGTGTTGGGAGAGCTGGACGGCTACATGCAAACAATTGAAATTGGATCGTCAGCTGACACCATACACAAAAATAAACTCGAGATGGATAAAAGACTTAAATATAAGTTGCAACACCATCAAAGTCCTAGAGGAGAACATTGGCAGGAAACTCTCAGATATCCCACGCAGCAAGTTTTTCACTGATATGTCTCCTAAAGCAAGGGACATAAAGGAAAGAATAAACAAGTGGGACCTCATCAAAATAAGAAGCTTCTGCACGGCTAAAGAAAACATCAGCACAATGAAAAGGGAGCCAACCATATGGGAAAATATATTCGCTACTGATACATCAGATAGAGGTTTGATCTCCAAGGTATATAAAGAACTCACTCGACTCCACTCCAGAAGACAAACGATCCAATCAAAAAATGGGCAAAAGACCTGGGCAGACACTTTTCCAAGGAGGAGATACAGAGGGCACAGAGGCATATGAAAGGGTGCTCGGCATCACTAGCCATCAGAGAAATGCAGATCAAAACCAGCATGAGGTACCACCTCACACCGGCCATCATAAACAGATCCACAAACAACAGGTGCTGGCGAGGCTGTGGAGAAAAGGGAACCCTAGTACACTGTTGGTGGGAACGCAGACTGGTGCAGCCACTGTGGAAAGCAGTGTGGAATTTCCTCAAAAAGCTAAAAACGGAACTGCCTTTTGATCCCGTGATTCCCCTGCTGGGACTATACCCTAAGAATACCAAAACGCCAATACAAAAGAACCTATGCACCCCAATGTTCATAGCAGCACAATTGACAATAGCCAAGTGTTGGAAGCAACCTAAATGCCCATCAGTAGATGACTGGATCAAAAAATGATGGTACATTTACACAATGGAATACTAAGCAGCAGAAAGAAAGAAAGAACTACTAAACTTCGCGACAGCATGGATGGAACTGGAGAGCATTATGCTAAGCGAAATAAGCCAGGGGGCGAAAGACAAATACCATGTGATCTCACCTATAAGTGGAACCTAACCAACAATACAAAAATGCAAGGAAAATAAGACCAGCAACACTGAAAGGAAAAGAAATCAACAGAGAGAAGAGGGAAGGGGGGGGGGCAGGGAAAAGGAAGGGAAGGGGAAAGTCAAGGACCATATAGCAAGGACTCCTGGACAAAACCAAAGGGGAAGAGCTGAGGGAGGGAAGGAGGGAGGGGACAAGGGAAAGTGGTGGGGGGTAGGCAGAGACAAATGTATTTGAAAAAAAATATAAAGGAAGCAATGATTAACTTGAGATTTAAAAAAAGTATATTTTATTTATTTATTTATTTATTTATATTTATTTTTAGACAGAGGGGAAGCAGGGGAGAAACAGAGGGAGAGAATCATCAATGTGTGTTGCCTCTCGCACGCCCCTTACTGGGTACCTGGCGCGCAACCCAAGCATGTGCCCTACTGGGAATCAAACCAGTGACACTTTGGTTTGCAGGCAGGCAGTCAAGCCTTGAACCACACTATCCTGGGCCAGGTATTTATTTCTTGTAGACCCTGCTCCCAGTCTCCCTGACACCAGGGGGCACAGCAACCCAACTTCATCTTCTCTGTGCAGTCCTTTTCTTTAATTAAAACTGCTCGTTGTTGAAGTATATAGACCCTCAGTTGAAGTATATGGACCCTAAGTGTAACTTCGAAAACACCAATGTACCTTTGTTTACTTTTCTGCCGATATGTTCCCCCTCATATTCCTTAAGACTTTGTGAAGCTCAGTTCTTAGGCTAGACCTCAGTCAGGCCCGAACAAAACTCTTTGCTTAAATTTATAGATTTGGTTTTATTCTTGTTGACAGCAGTTTTCTACAATCTTCTCAAGTTTTCCTCACACTTGTTTAGAAAGATGATGTGGTCCTTGGCCAGTGTAGCTTAGTTGGTTGGAGCGTCATCCTGTAACCAGAAGGTGCACGTTAGGTTCCCAGTCTGGGCACATACCTAGGTTACAGGTTCCATCCACAGTATAGGTGTGTACAGGAGGCAACCAATTGATGCTTCTCTCTTGCATTGATGTTTATCTCTCTTCTATCCTATCTCTCTAAAAGCAATGGAAAAAAATGTCCTCAGGTGAGGATAAAAAGTAAAATAAAATAAAACAATGATGTGGCTTAGATTCTGAAGAAAAAGAATGTGTCGGGGGCTGGGTGGACAGGATAATCATTGCCCCAGTCCTTGATGCCACCAGGGGTTTTCAGCATTAAAATGCTGTTGAACTGTTATTTTACATTTGAATTTTTCCCTGTTTTACAACAATTCTAAACACTTTGTACAGGTTAGCTTGATCACATGATGATGTTGGTTAAGTTTCTCCACTGTAACGATCTTCCCTTTCCCATCTAGCTTATAAGAATCTTGGGGGTCATTATGTAAATTCTGTTTCTCCTCAAATTTTCACCAGTGCCTTTTACCTCCATTAGGGGCAGCTCGTCTACAGGCGTTGTTTCTGGTGTTTGCCCACCTCTGATTCTCCGTGTCCCTCTTCCATTGCCATTGTTTCATGGAATTCTGCAAAAATGAACTATCTCTCCTCCTGCATTATTTATTGACTTCTTCAGTTATTAATTTAAGTATGGATTTGGTGATACCTGTTTTATTCTGTGGGTTAAAATCTGATACTGTCATTTATTTTGTTGCTAAAATTATCCTAGCTTTGCTAAGTAGGAGTTCCTCCAGGTCAGGTCCAGTGTTATTTGATAAGCCCCATACTTTTGGAGGGGCATTGCCGACTCTGGCACAACAAGATATTCTAGGCTCATTTTCTATTTTCTCTGACTGAGCCCAGGAATCAACCAAGGGCCTCCAGGAAGCAAAAGGATGCAGGGATGCAGTCAGGGGATCTATAGGACAAGGAGGGTGTGCTCAGGTGGTCTCTGAGGAAAAGGAGGATGTGGTCAGGGGGTTCTTTGAGAACAAGAAGAGTAGAGTAATGGGGTCTCTGAATATGAAAGGGTATAGGTCCCTCTGGGGATCTACAGGGTATGTCATCAGAAATCTCTGAGAACCAGGAGGGTATTCTCAAGAGGTCTCTGGGGACCAGGATTGTGTGGTCCCAGTGGTCTCTAAGATTAGGAGGGTATAGTCAGGGGGGTCTACTTTGGGCTGGGGTGGGTTGGGTTGCAGAGATGTAAGCCTGGGGCTAGAGGTTGGGTGAGCTCTACTACCTCAGTTTGAGGTCACCAAGTCACTTTTCTATGCAGAGGGAATCTGCATACATCTGTAACATTGGTTACATCTGACTGGAATTCTGTGTTTGTGGTGCTCTTCTGGGCTAAATGGGGGAAGTGTCTACAATCAAGATTTGGAATACGCCACTTTTCAAGGAAGAGTTGGCATGGGTTTTAAACACCATACAGTACTTTCCCCTTATCTGTGCTTTTACTTTCCCCAGTTCAATTTCCCATAGTCGACCAAGGTCTGAAAATATTAAATGGAACGTCCCAGAAATCAAGAATTCATAAGTGTTAAATTAATTGCCATTCTGAGTATCTTAAAACTTCGTACTGTCCTGCTGTGTCCCACAGAGATATGACATATCCCTTTGTCCAGTGCACCCACCCTGTAGATGCTTCCCACCTGTTTAGCCACTTTGGTTATTAGATGAACTGTCACAGTATCTCAGTGCTTGAATGCATTTTATTTAATAATGACCCCAATGTGCAAGAGCAGTGATGCTAGTGATTTAACTATGCCAAAGAGAAGCCATAAAGTGCTTCCTTTAAATGAAAAGGTAAGAGTTCAAAACTATCCAGGGCTTCAGGCATTCACTGGGGTCTCAAAGGTATTCCCTGTAGAAAGGAGGGGACTCCTGTATTCCCAGAACACTGGCACTGCTGAAGTTGCACTTGCCATCATTTAAGTTCGTGGTGAAAACATGTCAGCAGTGGTGAGAGAGGGCCCCAGACTGCAGCAAACTCTGTGCTTGTGTGCTTAGATGGCACAGAGGGCAATGAGAATACCAGAGGTCTGAGATGCACCATCCAGGAGCACTGGAGCCTAGAACAGGGAGCTAGGACAGGGAGGGCCTGGGCAGCTCTGCAAAGATCTGAATTTCACTGAGTCAGATGGAGGCACTTTCTCACTGAGGCACTTTCTGGACAATCAAGATGTCAATGAAGTTTTCCCATGTTTTGAGTGAGGCCTTGGCCAACATTACAGGCTTCCTTCACCCTGGACATGTGGTCGCCTCTACCTACCCTGCCACATCCTCAAGGCTCACCACCACCCAGAGGTCTGGGGACCTCTGTCACCAGAGTGAGTGGGAGGGCATAGAAGGGGGGCCCAGCCAGGTGTGGGGGTGCTCCTGAGGACAGTTGGGTCAGGGCTTCTTACTCTGAGACCCCAGTGGCCCCAGGACTGACTGGTTCTGGATTTCTCTGGGAGAGAAGGAACTGCACCAGGCCCTACCCAACCTTGAGTCTTGCAGCCCAGGGCAGGAGGGCAGACAGGTCCCAGCTGGCCCCCATGGCCATGCTGGGAGACTTGCTGCACTTGAGGCCTGTCAGGGTGAGACACCACAAGACGCCTGTCACACTAATTTTGGGAAGGCTGTGCCCCAACCTGGAAAGGGTTTCTGTGTTGGGTTTGGCACACAGCTACTTTCCATGCCTGACACACGCCTGTACTCTAGTTTCCTGGTTATCATCCTTTAAAAAAGTTTGGATTTGTCATGGTGGAACCAAGAGATTTAAAAATGTGTGGGGGCACCTGGGGTGGGAGCACATGTGTGCGTGTATGTGTGTGAGCATGTGCATGTAATGGATGTGTGAGCACATATAAGAGCATGTACATGCCCTCAGGATGAAAGCCTCCGTGGCACCCAGGTGGGCCGGCCCCAGAACCCACCAAGTGCCAGCACCAAGTTTGGTGAGACCACAAACCCAGGAGGAGGAGCCTGGAGTTACCATACAAATAAATCAAAATAATGTATTCATTATGTAACTGGTATGTAAATACCTAGTAAACAGTTCTTAATTTATAGTTAATACAGGGTGGGGCAAAAGTAGATTTACAATTGTTTATATGGAAAATAATACAATAATTAATAAATAATAATATAAGAATAAACTGTGTTTTGCATATTCACAACTGTAAATCTACTTTTGTCTCACCCTGTATATATAATAGTAGTTCACTCAAAATACTCGTGTGCCTGTTTTCTGGGCTATGAGCTTTGACAGATCTCGTATACCTCATGCTGAAGGGATGTGCTATTCTGACTCATCTAACTACCAAAGGAGTTTGGACCACGTCTGTGCTGCCACCTATTCTTTCCTCTCCAGGGTCACACCCACATTTGGAGGCCAGCAGGAGTGCCTGCAGAATTGAGTCTGTTGGGGTGGAAGAAAGCTTCCGATTTGTGTTTCTGTCAACTGCTCTATGCAAAAAAACCAAAAAAACAAAAATTCTGTCTAGCTTTCTGAGGATGAGATATTTCTGCCCTTTATGCTCCTGGGTGACACAGGAAAAATTTCCCATTGTTGCAACAATGGGATAATTTTAAACCCAGCAGATAAATGCTTAGAGTTAAAGTATTTCTGCTATTTTTCTACATGTCACAGGAAATGTGACATGTAGAAGACCTCAACTAAAGACACCTTTTCTTTGCTGACAGTTTTAACAATAAAAAAGTGAACCATGGGTCCAGGCCCTTGGGACTGAGTTACCGGGTAACACCCAGACATCATGACAGCCCCTCCAAGCAGAGGGCACCTTCCAGGACAGGACTTGGAGCTGAACCCAGAAATGTTGCCTTTCTCTGAGAGACAGTTGGGTGTAGGTTTGGGGTAAAAAGACCAAGATTTGGACAATTAAATGAAGCCACCTATGGAAAGTGTGTGAAACCTAATAAGCACTTAGAAAACAGAGGAAATTCCCTTTTATTTCCAGTTTCTACACATTTCTTATCACCACAGCATGAGAAAAAAGAACATTTGCAAACAGTTCCACAAGCGTGCACTCTTTCGCCTCCCTCTTTGCAATTTTTTTTTTTTTTTTTTTTTTTTACAAAATGGTAATCACAGCTTCTCATAGTGCCATTCGTCTGGGTGTGCTTTCCTGTGTGCTACACCACTGTCTTCATTATTTTAGGGGCCGCCCATGATCTGTGCATTAGTGCTTCGGGGATAAGTGTGAATTCTGTGACATAAAGGCATTTTCCCCAGGCCACAAGCTTCCTTGTTTATCTGCAGATTTTCTAAGTATAGTAAAGACCACCTGGGGACATTTGGAGTTTCAAACCTGGAGCTTTCTCCAGGACATAGGATGAGAGGCATGGCATTTCCTGGGCACTGAAAACCTCCCCTGGGTGTCACCTCCCATATACATCAATCACTGTGTGGGCATGAGTGTACATGAGTGTCCCTCACTGACAAGAGGCTGGCACTCGGAGACAAAGGCGACATGGAAATGGCGTGTTGGCTACCTGCCCCACAGCCTGTCCCTCCCCAACAGAGACCCCAGAACACACCAGAAATGTGGGCTTGCAGGGAGGCCCAAATTGACAGACCCAGAGTGTGGATATATGAAGAACAACGAGATCTGGAGGGTTTTAGGTCTATGTAGTCTGGACAGCGAGTGGTATCTTGGCTTCAGAATAATTTATCTGTTTGTGTGATGGTTGTAAAATGGTCCATTGTTCACAGTGTTATGACTGAATTTAGGGTGGCCTGGGTGAGGTCTGCAGTTCAGTGCTGGGAAAGAAAGAAGTCCCCATTGCAGAAGGAGAAATCACTTGATTGCTGGTCCCCTCGCCTCCTGTTTCCATTCACTGTAGGAGGGTAGAGAGGCACCAGGAGAGATGCCTCCACTCACTTAGCCCTTGGGAACATAGCAGGTCTTTTTCCTTTAAAATGTGTTTTCCTCTTTGCATTTATTTTTAACTTCAGAAGTAACACATTAGTGTACCCTCTTTACAAGATGTTTCAATGTTACCAGAAATGTCTATATGCAAGTACAAAGTGAGAAGTTAGAACTTTGGAGTTTCAGACTTCCAAGGGAACCCGTGGGGAGGTTTCAGGCCTTACTTGATACATTGCAAAGACTTAAGCTAGACAAATGGCATTAGGATGACAAATGCTCAGAGTCCTGCAGTCGGGGTACCATGGGAAGCTGATGCACAGTGCTCATATTTGTGGGTTGCCAGGCTGGGCCACCAGAGTTTCCAGCTCAAGGCCGTGATCTCAGCACTTATAATTTGTGATGTGGCCGTGAAGTTCCGGCTTCTCTTGTACAGAGGGAATGACCTGGGGGGACGATTATCTCCTCTGTACCTCAGCTGCCTTGGCTGAAAACACAGTGATAATAATACTCACCTTACAGGCGTGCAGCAGAGATTTAACAGGTAAGTCCATGTCAAGTTCTCAACACAGGGCCTGGGGGAGCAGACATGCCCCACGGATGCAAATGTCAGTTCACATCCCTGAAATTTAGGGGTACAGACAAGAGTGTGAGTGAATGTGAGGAAGGTTGTGGAACACAGACACACACGTCCTTCATCCCACACGTCTCACACATAATTCTCTGTCATACACACACAAAGTCTCTCTCTCTCTCAACAAAGACCTCTTTAAGCAGGTGTGTATGCCCATATACCTTCCTAGCCATGTAGTAGGCATCCCCACACCAACAGAAGGGAGTTCATTGTGGTGACAGGGTATTTAAAACTCCCCAGGTCCTGTCTCGTGGCCTCCTAAAAAGTCTGCGAGAGAGAGAATGGGTGGCAGAGGTGTTTAGAACAATGACTAATACCCTCCCAGCCTTCCTGGCCCCCACCAGCCCAGGATACTCCCTGCCCTGCACAGCTGTGGCAACAATGGGCACCTCAGGGCTGCACTCCCCTTACCCCTCCCACTGGCTCTGGATGAGCAGAGGGGCTTTGTCAGGCGCTTGTCTCCTTGTAGTTGCCTAACAGAGAAGAAAGGGGGCTGTCTGTGGGTGCTGCAAGGACCCTGTGAGGGCCCCCCAAACAAGGAGGAAGTTGCCACCCTGGACTATCTAGGCTGGTAGGGCCCCTACTGGTCTCACCCTGGACTTACTGCCCACAGCAAAGTGCAGCACAGGAATCTGGGGCTGAGTCTTGCTCCTTGGTGACTTGCTGCAGTCCCCTCCAGTAAGCAGTGCCAGCAGAAGTAATGATGGGGACCTCCTGGCTTTGTTGTTTGCCTGTTTCATGGCTTTTCTCTTCAAGATACAGAGGTGAGTAGGCTGGTATCTGCAAAGGGAGAGACTTCCCAGGTTTAAGGCAGAGGCTGGAGAACTGGTCAGCATAATCCTGCCTATTCTCCAGCTTGTGGGGCTGGGTCTTGTCCGCGGTGTGACATGCAGAGACATTTCACCAGCCACTTGGCTGCCTACCTGGTCCGGCTCCCCTGAGGAATCCAAGGTCCCTGACTCTTGAACAAATTCGCCCAGAATATTTATAGAACAAACATGTATGCTGTTGGACTTGTGACGGCACCAGGTTTATTACTAAATTTCTCTATCCTCACCCCTCTTCCTGTGTCTTTTAAGAGGACATGAAGGGATGAAGTATGCTTTAGAAGTACTGTTGCTCAAGGTTGTTTTGATAACAGGGATCCCATTTCAGATGTCAAGATTGTCTTTTTTTTTTTTAATGCATTATTTTTTAGAGCAGTTTTAGGTTCAGAGCAAAATTGAGGGGAGTACAGAAATTTCTTATCCCTCAGCCCTCAACCCTCATAGCCTCCCATTATCATTACCCTCCATCATCACGGTGAACCTGCACTGGCATATCAGTATCACCTGAGTCCATAGTTTATCTGAGGGTTTATTCTTGGACTCATTCTGTGGGTTTGCTCAAGTATGGAATGACATATACCCACCATTATGGTGTCATACAGAGTAATTTCATGGCCCTAAAAACTCTCTGTGCTCCACTTCTTCATCCCTCCTCCCAAACCCTGGGTAACCCTTGATATTTTACTATTCCCATAGATTTGCCTTTTTGAAAATATCTTACAGTTGGAATTGTGCAGTGTGCAGCCTTTTCAGATTGGGTTCTCTCAGGTACAGTTAAGGTTCTGGGATTGTCTTCTTTTCTTTCTTTCTTACTTTTTTTTTTTTTTTTTGGTGTTATCGCTGATCATTTCCCTTAAGTGTCACCTCTTGTAAGAGAGTAAATAAAATCAGGTGAGAACTGGTGCTTTGGCATTGCTGTGAAAGTGTGAGGTTCATTAGGAAAACTGGTTGTTTGGATGAATGTGTGCAAGGGGACTTTTTCTTTAAAGAGGCTGTAAGGTGCAAATTCCTGGGTCTTTGGGGATACCAGGTTGTCACTGGCTCTTGGGTGGTATGTTTCTGATGCTGTGTCCGTGAATCAAGACAGTGAGAATACCTTAGCTGATGTGTTGGTTTCCACGGTAACTTGGGAGTCCAGCTTCATTGCCATAGTCAGCTTGACGTGAAAAGAGTGAATGTGTGGTTGTGCCATGTACACACACGCATACAGAGGCAATTTTGCAAACTATTGCACAGCTCAGCCCCAGAGAGGCTATCATGGAGGTTGTGCTGTGCAGGAAAACTAAACATGTCTTGGTGAGGGTGGTGGTTCTGTCCACACCCCTGTGTTGTCAAGCCAGTGGGTAGGTTTCCTGAGGGCCAGCTCAGGGTCCTGAGGCCCGGGGTTCCACAGGCTAAAGTCCCAGCCTTTACCACCTAATTAGCGATGGGGTGATGGGCAAGAGAGGCTGGTCTGTGTCTCATGGGTATAGAGACCCACTGGGCAGGGGTTGGGCTGGGGCCTCAGTTTTCTCTGTACCTTGTGAACACCTGTACCACAGTGTTCATGACAGCTCATCCTCGGGCCTTCAGTGGTCTGCTGAGTGACCTCAGCTAATGCCATGGGGGCCTGGTCATGTTCTGGAACCCAGAATGGACCAACCACACATGTCTTGGGAGCTCAGAACAGGACACCTCTGCCTGCCATGGGAAGAATAAGGTCCCACTCCACCCCTACCATCCGACCATGGGCCAATGCCTCAGTTTCCCTGGCTATCCAGTTGGACTTCCTATGGGTGAAAGGAGCTAAGGGATACATTGCGGTATGGGTGGCTCATCTGACTGAAGCATCTGCCTTAGTCATGGGGCCACATTTCCCAAGCTCATGGGCATTGGCTCTGCCTCAGTCCTGAAGACTTTGGGGCTGTCCGCCTTCTCTAGGACATTTGTGTTTGCAAGGATCCATCTCTCCCAAGCCAGCACCTGTGTAGCCAAGAGGTGTGATTACCCCTGTCCTGCCACTGCCCCTGAGAGGGTCTCAGCTCTCCAGACCCAGTCAGAGGTAGAATCCCCATTAGGGCTTGACTGACTGACCAGGCAGTTGCTGCTGGCCCCCAACCAACCATTAACCAATTAACTGTCTGACCTACTTCCTTTTCCCTTCCGTCTCTCCTCTCCTCCCTCTTTCCTTTCTTCCTTCCTACCTTGTTCCGGAAAGGGTTTCGTTAGGCTAATGTATGCAAGGTAGGGAGAAACAGACAAATGCAGCATAAGAGCAACTGTATTTGTCAAAACTTGTGGGGAGCTGACCCTTAGAGAGCCTTGGCCCACTGGGAGAAGGCAAGGGAAGGGAGGGCTCCACACCCACGTGTTCAAGGTTGGCTAGATTAGTCCAAGCCCCTCCCCACCTCCAGGTCTGCCCTTGTGAGCTGTCAGTGCTTGTGAGCACCTGGGGACCTTCCCGCTGAAGAAAGAAACCCAGACACAGACGAAGAGCAGGCTCAGAGGGAGCTTCAGAACAGAAACCTCTAGATGACCTCAGGCTGCTCAAAGACAGTGCTGCCCCTATTGCCCTGGGACTCATGCTGACTAGAGAGCAGGAAAGCTGTGGTTCTCACCCAAGGGTTGGTTCACCCCAGGCCTACCCACTTTTGCAGCCCCTCAGGGTCTGTCCTCCCAGCTGTCAGTTCCTGTCCCTGCAGGAACAAGGGCAGGGGGAACAGCATGGGGGTAGGCAGATGGCTCTTCTGCCTGGATAGGAGTTGAAGGCTGTGCCCCAAGCCTGAGACCCTTGAGCCATGTCCAGTGAATGTAGGGGGAATTCCAATGGCTTTCTGGAGATCCAACAGTAGCTTTTAAAATGAAGAGCTTCTAGTGCTATCTGCTTAAACAGATAAATGAGAAAAGCCTTACTGTTTTACAGTAATTAACTTCTAGTAATTCCTAGTCTGTCTTCTCCAGGTACATAAATTCATATCTCAGAATATTCCACCTGGACAGAAATAGACATAGCTGGATTTTTTTGTGAATGCATCTTTTGCTTAACTTGTAACATGCCAAAATAAATTGCTGTCTCATGCTGATAGGGAGTTATTTCTGTTCACTCCTTGCTCTTATTTTTTGAAACATCTGTGCCCCAAGGATCCCGCATTGTTGCTGCTGCGGCTGTGAACTGTGAATGAGATGAACTGCTGACATCAGAGCTGTCCTAGTCAGTAGGCTGGGACTTCTCTGCAGCCTGTCTTGCTTCTCCACAGACTGGGTCCAGGGGAAGGTACCAGTTGCCATCTTGTCCTGGGTGACTGGTCATAACCCCTGGTGTGAGTGGGGACCTGGCCTGTGTCCGTGTGTGTGTGTTTATCATGTTCAGAGGGGTCTGCAAGAAACTGAGGAAGTGGCAATTTTACTAATGCCAGGAGCTGCTGCTGCACAGAGAGTCCTGCCTTCCCCTGTCCCTAACAGATGATGTCTGGGGCAGGTGCCATCTCAGAGTCTAAGACCTTCAGCAGCAAAGGGGGCACCCGGTCCTTTGATCTGCCCCATGATTCTTCATCTTAAACCAAGTTCCAAAAATTTTGTCTACAAAACAAACTATGTTGCTTAAGAAATGATTGCGGGAAGGGCGCAGCTTCTGACCTCGTTGTTGCTTTGTGAAAATGGCCCCTGGCTTCCTGGCTTACATGCACTGGGGGCCAGCCCATCTATATGTATTCTCAATTAGGAAAAGGATGCATACACATATTACTGTAAAAATCAAAATGTCGTAAATACAGCTGAAGCCCCATGTGAGTCCTCCTCAGCACTGTTAAAGCTGGATGTGTGTTCCGTGGACCCCTGTGAGGGATCCTCCATTTCCTCCCTCTGTCCTGCTCTTCCCTTGCACCTCCCATGTTCCTTCTCTTCCCTTCTCCTGTCTCCCCTTCTGCCTCCACTCCCTCCTTTCCACCTTCCCCTTTAAACATCTTCCCATCCCATGCTGGGGCCTCTGTATTATTCTGTCCTGTCTGGAAGCTCTCAAATGTCACTTCTAAGGGTTTGAGGTACAATTGCTTCTCCAGTGCAAAGCCAGACTTCTTTTTGGCTGAGTTGACTAAACCATAAAGCACTTTTAAAGTGATTCCTTTTTTTCCCCCCATAGGGTATTAAAGTGAGTGATAATGAATCAGCGCCTCACTGCTGACACTTTGTATTTGATGTGCATTTCCCCAGGGAGCCTGGCATTGGAGCAAAGCGCTCTCTTGCAGTCACCTGGCAGGGTGTGGCCCATGGCCTCCAGGTTCTGACCTGTCCACCCTCTGCACTGCCTGACTGATGAAATTCAAGGCAATACCCATGTTTAGGAAGTATTTTCTGTCTTTGAACAAAATGCCATTTCAGTTTAAAGCAACCTAGAGAACTTTATTTTGCAAAAGAGTGTTTTACAGAAAGCAAAGTTACACTCAATGTCCCTTCTTTTTTGGTTTCTTTCTTTCTTTTTCTTTAAATTTATTTTTATAAAGAAGGGAAGGGAAGGAGAAAGAGAGGAAGAGAAACATCAATGTGTGGTTGCTTCTCACGTACCCCCTACTGGGGACCTGGCCCTCAACCCAGGCATGTGCCCTGACTGGGCATCGAACCAGCAACACTTTGGTTTGTAGGCTGGCACTCAATCCACTGAGCCACTCCAGCCAGAGCCTTTTTTTGGTTTCTTGAACACATTTTTCCTCAGAGACATTTAGGACAGCTAAGTAGAAATTAAATTTTCTATACATAAACAGCATGGAGACAGCTGGCTCTGACTGTGATTGCTGGAGGACTGGAATCTCAAACAAGCAACACAGAAGCTTTATCCTCTTTTAAATACGTTGGCTCTTCTCCCGATTATAAATGTAATGAATGTTCTTTGCAGAAAGTTATATATTATCAAGAAGAATGAAGAAGAAAGTGAAAATTCCCAGAAGCTCACTATCCAGAGCTTGCAATGTTAGCTGTTCAGGCACATCTGGACATATTTCCCACTTCCTTTCCTGGGTCTTGTCTTCTGTTAGGTGGAATGCTCAGTAGGATTTACCTTGGGTCCTGAAAGTCAACGAAGGTGCCTCCCCTAACCAAAGACCTTTGAGTCCCCACCCCAGCTACTTTGGCACTTCTGTGGCTTTCACCTGCCTTGTGGAGAGGAGAACACCAGCTCAGGACACTTGTCCCTCCTTGGGGTCTGAAGGGTACTCCCAAGTGACCAGTGCCTGTGTGGCTCCTGTGACCAGCTGTGACCCTGACAAATGAGGAGAAGGGGTGCAGGTGCAGGGGTGACTTGTCCCAGAGGAGCTGGCAGCCTCAAGTGTCACCTCCTTCTTTGCGAGCTACTTTCAGAGCCTGTCTCTCTTCTTCTATACCCAATGTCTGCTCTGCAAAAGACTGTTTATTAAATAAAGGCACCTGATCTTTCTGACCCTCAGTTTCCTGGTCAGTAATGGGTATCTTACTTCCAGGGCCTATCACTTGCCTTTGAGCCTCCTCAATTCCCTATACCTCAGCTGTCTCTAGTGGCCAGCTGTGGTCTGGCTGTACCCTCTGCAATGCTCAGCACACTGTAGCCTCAGCAGTTACTTCACCTTCTGAACCACAGCTTCCTGTTCTAGAAATAAGGAAATGGAGGGTAGCTTTGAGGTTGTGCCTCAATCACTGTGTTTATGGGGGCTCACAGTCTCACCAGAGAATTACTGACACCAGATCTAAATGTCTATAAGGGAAGGCAATGGGACAGGATGCCTGCAGGACAGGGGTGAAGAGCCATACGCCCTTGAGCTGGATGTGGGTAGGTGATAGACACTAGCCAGAAGGCACAGATTTGAGGGCTGTGCCCATGTGAGGCAGGTAATGTGGAGCCACAAGGGGGTGGGAAAAGGTGGGCAGGGGCCAGGGCTTGGAAGGGCTTTGGGTTTCTGCCACCTCTGTCTCTGGTAATATAAACTAAGGATTCCAGGAATTGCCAAGTTTCACTTGATAACTCATTGTTTCTCCTAACAGCCAAGGGACTCCATTAGTACTTTTTTTAAAATTAAACTTTTACTTTAAAATTAGTGTAGGTTCACATGCAGTTGTAAGAAATAATGCAGAGATACTGAGTGCCCTTTACCCAGCCTCCCTCAATGGTGACATCTTGCCGAGCTGCAGAGTGCCAGGCCCCATCGAGGATGCTGGCACTGACTCAGCCAAGATCCAGAACCCTTCCATCTCCCAAGAATCCTTCCTGATGACCTTTAATAGCTGCCCTTAATTCCTTCCTCCTCTGATGCCCCTTAATCTGCTGTCTATTTCTAAATTTTGTCATTTCAAGAATGCTTTATACATGGAATCATAGAGTATGGAACATTTTCACTGAGCATTCACTTTGAAGATTCATCTAGATTATTTCATCAGTTTCTTGCTTTTACTGATGAGCAGTGTCTTTGCCACAACTCAGTCATGTAGCCCTCAAAGAACGTCTGGGTTGTTTGTAGTTGGAGCTATGAAGAATAAGGCTGCTTTGAACACTCATGAGCAGGTGTCTGTTTGAACATAGGTCTTCATTCCTCTAGGACAAATGCCCTGGAGTGCAATTGCTGTGTTGTAGAGTATTGCATATTTTCTTATAAAAGAACCTGCCCAACAATATTCTAGAGAGGCTGCCCCATTGTGCATTTCCACCAGCAGTGTGTGAGTGACCCAGTTTCAGCACATTCTCACCAGCATTTGGTGTTGTCACTATTTTTGTTTTAGCCATTCTGATAGTAATGGAATCATGGCTTTAACTGACATTTCCCTGATGGCTAATAATGTGATGAACATCTTTTCATGTGATTCTGTGTGATCCATGTATCCTCTCTGGTGAAATGTTTCTTAGTGTCTTTTGCTCATTTTCCAATTTTGATTGTCCTGCTTTACTGTTAAGTTTTAAGAGTTCTTTACATATTTTATGAAGTAGTCCTTTATTGGATACACAGTTTGCAAAGATTTTCTCCCAGTCTATGCCTTGCCTTTTTCTGTGAATTATTTGTTCCTGTCCTTTGGTCAGAGTTATTAGTTTCTGGATCATTCCACAAACCACTCACTCCCCTGGCCTCCCTTTACCCAGACTAAATGATGGAGGGTGACTCATGTGATGGGGGTTCAACCATGCAAATATTAAAAAATTAAAAATTGAACCATTTTGCAACAAACCAAACGTAGGTTGAGTCAAGTCAACTCATCTATCTGCACACATATAAACATCAGACAAATTGCTTTATATCTGGTAGTTTTTTTTTAAATTATCCTTTTTTGTCTCTTATGCTGCCATACTGACTGACGACGTGAGCCAGGAAGTTATTCAGAACATAAAAGGCAGTAAGATACAAGATTTTGAAAGAAAGCCCACCTGCTCCTGGTTCCCCCAATGGAACTGTTCAATCTCATTAAAACATTCAGTACTGAACTGTTAAAAACCCTTTCATTCTGGAATAATTTTAGATGTACAGACAAGTTGCAAAAACACAAAGAGTTCTTGTGTACCCTTCATCCAGCTTGCCCCAATGTTGACATAACTGGCTCTATTTGTCAAGAAATTGGCATTGGCAGAATATTACAAACTACAGACTACTCAGATTTCACCAATATGCAGTCTGGGGTACCATGTTGTATTTAGTATATATTGAATTTTAATGTGTGTGCTCAGAATTTTATTAAAAGACCAGAGAGAGATTTAGGTTCTCTTAATAAGTATTTTTTTAATAAAGAAACAAAACACCTTAATTCTTGATGTTTTAAGTCATAGCCTACTTAGAATAAATGTTGTACCATTTTTTCATCTCTATATTTACAGCAACAGTGAGAAAGTTTTCACTGTTCTGACAAACATTTCTAAAGGTGTCGGAATGATGGTAGCTTTTCTCTTTGGTCAGGACCAATTTGCAGGCCATCTTCTTGGTCCTGCACTACTGTGCAGTGGGGCTGCCTGCTGCCTGGCTTCTTAGGATGTATTTGCTACCACCTGCTCTAGGTCACAGCGTTGGCGCAGGGATGCCCCATCAGGGATGCTGAAGTGATGTCAGCTCTGTAGTTCTGCCTCAATCCCCAAGGACACAGAGAGGGACCACAGGCAGGAGGGCACACGTAGAGTCAGTAGCAGTACTGAGGGGCTCTGACGGAAGATAGGTGGGGCCCAGTAGCACTTGGAAAATCCCAAAAGGTGTCTATTCTGTGTATCACCTGAGCTATCTGGAGCTGAAGCAGTGATTGCCCAAAGTCTGTGGTCCAGAACATCCATGCTAATGGTTCACAAGAGTGTCTTCAGGAGATGCTGGCTGCCTGCCGCAGGAGAGTGAGACCAGGTCAGCTCGAGTCAGCATGAGCAGGAGGACCGGGCTACTCCAGCCCACTACTTACCAGGGACAAGGAACACCATCTTCAGGAACCTTGGTTTACCCACTCCACTAAGGGCTAGAGGATTTGATGAGATCTCTGAATACCTACCCAGAACATACTTGGGTTGGTTAGGCCCCTCCTTTTTTCTAGCAGGGGCTTGGACATCACAGGTGTCTATGAGTAAAATCTGACTTGTATCCAAGGAGAGGTATCTTGAATATCTTCAGAGTCTTATAGGCGGCTCATTTAACATGTCAAAGCTCAATGTCTTACAGTTGATAGACAACTTTTTTCTGTAACTAAATACTTTTGCTGCCCTCTGGCCTATGCGTGTGCAGGAGAACCTCAGCGAAACCTGGCCACACTCCTGGTTCTGAATATTTTGTGGCAAGTGGATATCCACAGCCAGAAATACCCCTTCATGCCTGGAGGATGGACCCTGGTGGTAATGTGATTCTGAACAGCACTTGGGGTGAGCCCAGTGGGTGCCAAGTTACTCCACAAATCCAACAAAGGCAGGGTCTGGTTCAGGTGTATGCTTAGTACAGTGTTCCCCCTTATCTGTGGCTTCATTTTCTGTGATTTAAGTTACCTGAAGTCAATTGCAGTCCAAAAATATTAAATGGAAAATTCTTCAGTTTTAAATTGTACCATTCTGAGTAGCATGATGAAATCTCCATCCCGTTCTGTTCTGCCTAGATGTGAATCATCCCTTTGTTCAGCTGTAGCCATCTTGGTTATCAAATCTGCTGCTGAGATATCAGAGTGCTTGTGTTCAAGTCACCTTTATTTTACTTAATAATGACCCTAAAGCGCAAGAGCAGAGATGCTAGTGATTCATATATGCCAAAGAGAAGCCATAAAATGCTTCCTATAAGGGAAAAAGTAAAAGTTCTTGACTTAATAAGGAAAGGTGTACAGTAAGAATAAACTTTCTATCTGTGAAAAAGAAATGCATGCTAGTTTTTCTGTTGTACCAGAAACTGCAAAACTTATGGCCACAGTGCGTAAGTACTTAGGATTGAAAAGACACTAAATTTGTGGGTGGAAGACATGAACAGAAAACTTGTTCTAATTGACAACAATATGTTGCATCAGAAAGCACTGAACCTATATGAAGGCTTCAGCAAGGGACCCCCTGAAACAAATGACCACATTCACATCACTTTTATTATAGAATGTTGTAATTGCATTCTATTTTTATTGTTAGTTACAGTTAATATCTTATGTGCCTAATTCATAAATTAAACTTTATCATAGGCATGTGTGTATAGGAAAAAACATAGTATATCTAGGGTTCAATATTATCTGCAGCTTCAGGCATCCACTGGGTGTATTGCAATGTATCCCTTGTAGATAAAGAGTGGTGACTGTAAATACCAGCTACTTTTCTCCTAAAATCTTCCATTGAAAGGCTCCAAAATCACCATGGATGATATGGTTTTGCTGAGAAGATGCAATGTGTTACCTCTGGATGCCAGCCGGCCATCTGCCCCCCCACAGATGGTAAACTGGTAACAGCTCCGGGAAAGAAGGTGAGTGAAACAGTGAGGATGGGCTGGGTGCTGTAAGAAGTAGTTGGCAAGCTTGGTCATGGCCCAGTGCTGGAAATGGGACAGTGCAGGAATATATCAAGTCAGGGGTTTGTTGCAGGAACAAGACTGTCTACAATGTTAGAGACTACGAAGGATGTGTCCAGCAGCCTACCAGCAGACCGGCTATGAAGGGGAGCTGGTGGGGCTGGCCATGGAAAGCTGCGACCCTTCACCTGGGGCTGGGCCTGGGTTAACTGCGGTTGTTTTGGAGGATACAGAGTTGGGCAAAGAGCAGAGATAAATGGGAACAAGCTGGAACCTGTGCGGGTCTCTTCCATCTAATCACGTTGATCTTCAGAGAGAAAGGAAGATCTTCACTTTTGCCTCTCAGATCTTGAGGAAACTTCCCATGTGACCAGGCCTAATTTAGATTCTTAGGAGAAAAGGGGTCTGGGCCATGTAGGTCCAGCTCAGCCCATTGATGGTCTGGGGCCCAGTCCCTTCCATTTGGTGGCTCTTGGCCTATCTTCTACACATTTTGCCCTTCAGACCAGGAGGAGGGACCTAGAAGATTGATGGTAGTCTTTGAGAGGTTAGATCTAGAGGGGAGTGTCATCCATTGTCTGGGGCTAGGTCACATGTCCCCTCACCCCTTGATAGGGAAGGCAGGCAATGACAGGACCTGCTGGATCACTCCACTCTTCAGAAGAAAGTGGAGGTGGGGGCAGTGCTACTGCTCTCTACTCCTCACTCCCAAACAAGTGCAGAAAAAAAAAAACAACCAAGAGGTGCTATTTTACAGTTTAATATTTTATGCTATACAGTATTCATCTTTGACAAAGGATGTTGAAATTGTCACTGTGGGTTATAGCATCCATTGTTCTGACACTTTGCAAAGTGGCTTGTCAATACACACCAGCCCTCACTTCACTGCTTCCGTCTGTGAAAGTGGGGTATGAGAGATCCAGTGAGCCATGCCTGTGAAAGTGCAGTAGCATTCAAAATGGTGATACTATTTAAAGTTAAAACCTCTCTCAAATGGCCATGGTCATAAGAACATTGAATGGACTTGAGAGATCTTTTTCAGAGCCTGGTTGGTGCAGCTGAGGTGTCCACTGAGTCCATCACTCTGATTTTAACCAATGTTGCAGAGAAGTTACAGTTTGTACCTAGAGAGAAGCCCAAAGCTAACAGGGTTGCCACAAACTGGTCAGGGGGTGGAGATGGCATTGGTGTCAAAGGGATAGTCTCCTAAAACGGGGGAAGGTGCATCTGATTTGGTGTGGCTGCCATAAACTGGCTATTTGGCTGGTTAATTCTGGGTTATCAGCATGAAATTAGGATCGCTCAATAAAATACAGGATGTCAAGTTAAATTAGAATTTCAGATGAACAATGAATACTTTTTTAAAGACATAAGAATGTCCCGAATATTGCATGGGAAATACTTTTACTAAAAAAAAAATCATTCTTCATTTATCAAATATTTGAATTTAACAGGGTATACTGCTTTTTTATTCGCTAAATCTGGCCACCCACCCAAACTAGTGTTTAAATGGGAAAGGTTTTTTTCAGGCATGTCCGTGACTGCAAGCTCAGATATGTACCTGGCAGAGATGGCAGATGTTGGCCAGCATAGGCAGTGACTTGGGTTTTTTTTATCTCCACTGCACAAAGCCTCCAGCTGGCCTGATAGCAGGGCAGTCAAATCAAGACTCCCAAGAGGGTAAGAGAGAGGTTGGCATACCACACACTGCTTTAAATCTTTGGAATTTTTGTGCCTTGTGCAACATTTCCCACCTGAAAAGCCAAAATCACCTACAGACACACACACTAGATAACATGTGCCCAGGAGTCCTTAGAACCTAGCCCCTGGCCTCTTTCAGAATCACATTTCTTATTCCCCCTCATAGTCTGTCCAAGATCAGCCACATAGAGCTCTTTAAATGCCAGGCTGCTCCATGACCCTGAGAATTTGTAAATCTGGCACCATCTCTGTGTTCTGAACCCCCTGCATGGTACCCTCCTAGGCCACTGCTGGCCTTTCCTCTTTGTTTAAAATTTTTTTTTATTTATTTGTTTACTATGTAGACATTATAAATTTTCATGTCAAGTGCATCAGATCTTTTTACTTTATGGTTTATGCTTTAAAAATTCCATAACCTGAAGTCATATGGACATTTCCATATATTTTGTTCTAAAAGTTTTCAGGTTTTCTTGCTTCTCACATTTGGTCTTTGATTCATCTGAAGTTATTTTCATGAAAGGTGAGGGGCAGTGATCCTGTTTGTATCCCTCTCCATATTTAGTGAGTGATCCATCCTTTCCTTACTGATTTGTAATGGCATCTCTACCATGTCTGCATCTGTGCCCCACACACATGTGCACATACCCTTCCTCATCTGCAGTCTTGCACCTGGGCAGTCTGTGTGCAGGTCTCGCTTGTCCAGCCTTTGAGCAGCCTGAGGCCTTCAGAGCACAACCTAGACCCAGGTCTGCCTTAACTCTCTCACTGATTATTTGTGCAGTTTGGGACAGGTTAATTTCATCTGTCTGAGCTTCTGTCCTTCTTCTGTAATGGGGATAATATGCCAAATTAATGGATTTCTTATGAGTATTACACCCAATAATGCCAGAAGAGCTAATGTTGTGTGTGGTGTGTACTCTGCACCTGTTGTCAAGATGACCTCTGTGTACCCTGAACAGGCACAGGGCAGGTGCTGTACCTGCTCTCAGAGTGAATGGTGAACCAGGGAGTTGAGGGTTGGGCAGAGAACAAATGTACAGCCCAG
Organism: Pteronotus mesoamericanus; assembly: GCF_021234165.1. Taxonomy (NCBI): domain Eukaryota; kingdom Metazoa; phylum Chordata; class Mammalia; order Chiroptera; family Mormoopidae; genus Pteronotus; species Pteronotus mesoamericanus. The sequence continues at coordinate 3,851,229 of NW_026555304.1, forward strand.
AGAGAGACTCCACACACTCTGAACTTCACCACCTGTGCAGTCTCTTTCACCACTTCTTTCCACCGTCCTTTATGCAGGCCTTCCTAGTTCCTTGCTGGCTTGTCTTTTACCCCTAGAAATGGTCCCATGTCCTCGGCAAGGCTGAGATAAGCAGGGGCCTCCCCTCAGGATGTGGACTCTGCCCAGCTCCACCTTCCCCTGACCAGTTTTTCTGGCCTGGTCTCTTTGGGTCATTCCTAAATGAAATGAGTGGGCATTCCCCCTAGTGCAAAGGTCTCTGCTTACTTGTTCTTCCAGCCTTTAGCTCCACACAGGCCCTTTTGGTTGCCTAGCCTTGAGAGTTCCTCTGCCTTTTGATGATAGGCAGTCCCCAAGTCATTACCAGCTATCCTTGGGGAAATATGTCCCCATCAGAGTGCCTCCTGTGCAGCAAGCTGCCTACGGGAGGAGTAGGCCCACTTCCCGGCCCTGGGAAGGCAGGGGGATGATGGGAGAGAGTCACAAGGCCTTTCCCTGAAGAGCCTCTGACGTGAATAGCATTTAGGGCCATGGAGAGTGAACAGCACAAATGAATCTTCACCATTGTCACCAGAAAACCCTTCAGGGTTGAGGACTCAGTTTGGACCATTGAGTCACTTATGAAATAATTGGACAGAGAAATAAGAATATATGCCATTAATTCCCTATGGATATCTCTCCATTGTGGGCTGATACCCCCCAACCTTAGATCATCCCTTGCTCTTTTTTTTTTGCCTGGTAACCATATTATATCACCTATCTATCACTGCATACCAAATTACCTAAAACTTATTGAACACTTATCAACTATGTTTGAGTAGATCAGGAATTTGGGTACAGAGTGGCTTAGGCTCGGGGTCTCTCTTGAGGCTGGTGTCAGATGTTGGCTGGAGTTGTGGTCTCATCTGAAGGCTTGACCAGGGCTGGGGATCCACTTCCACTTGATTCATTCCCTCATGGTCAACTAGCACTGGCCACCCCCTGGGGGCCTCAGCTCCTCCCCACACAGGGCTCTCCCCATGACATGGCAGCTGGCTCCCCAGAGCAAGAGATTCAGGAAAAACAGAAACTACAATGGGGTGCATGTCCTAGCCTCAGAAATCACCTATTGCAGTGTCCTATTGGCTATGTTTCAGGGTCAACCCTATTCAAGGTGCGAATGGGTACACAGGTTCAGGATCACCATGAAGTGACCATCATTGTGCCATCTTGGGAGTAGCTGCCACAAGCACATTTCTTCTTGGAGGTTATCACCTCTCTGATGGAGATACCCCTTTCAAGAAGAGAGGACTCTTGACCCCAGTTCTGCTTTCCAGTCATACCCCTTACCCTACTTCTTCTGTTAGTCACCTGCCAAGACCCCTTACCTTCCAGGTCATTACACCTGGCCAGCTGCTGCCAGCATTCACCTCTCCCTTCTTAGACAATTTCTGATTGTCTCAGAGACCCAAGCCTGGGTCCCCAGGCCCTGATGAGGTCCTGTTGCCAGTGGCTCAGGGACATCAGTGAGGGAATGGCTGTGCTGGGAGATGGTGTCAGGTGCTGTTCTGCCCAAACCGAACTGGAAGCATCTGGATGGTCCACCTGCCACAGGTCAGGCCATTGTTCAGCACAAACTCCAACCGTGAGTCCTGTATTCTCTCTGTTTTATGGAGTGAGAATTGGAGCTCCAGGAGGTGAAAAGAGCAAGGGGTGAAAAAAAAAAAGTGCAAAACTAAAAGCTCATGACTCATCAGCTGGGATGTGAACTCAGGTGCCTCTGAGACACTGGTTACCTGTCCTCTGTCACCGGCTGGGTGGGATGGTTCTGATTACTCAGCGATGGTGGCAGCCAGCAGAACCAGACTTGTCCTTATTTTGTTCTGCAGAATCCTGGAGGGAGTTACACTTGTGTGGAGCTGGGCCTGGTTTGGGGCTGTGGCACCCCGAGGGCCCAGCTCATGGTGGCTCTCACTGCGACTTGTTATGAAGGTGACCATGTGCACATCAGCCTTATTTATAGAACCTTTGAAATCTTGGGTTGAAAGAAAGTATATCTGGAGGTGAAAGTGGGTAGTGTCTCTAAGCCTACTGCCTCGATCAAACAACTGGTAAATATTTGGAGAAACTGAGGGAGGAAGTGAGTCCCCTCTCTATCTGCTGTGAGCCTCACTTGGGAATCTGGAGAAACAGGGCTGTGCACTCAGGGTATGTGCCAGGGGAGGTCAGTGTAGGGTGAAGAAATGAGCGGTGGACCCTTGTGGATTTCTGTGGAGGCAGGTATCTCCAGGAAAGAGGGCTGACTTCACCTCTGGGAACACCTTGAAACAACCCACTTTCAGTGTGGTGGGGGGGGGGTCTCTCAGATTTCTGAATATATGTGGCCACTTTCACTGTTCCTGCCGAAGAAGATCCTGAGGTGGAAGTTTCTGACAGTGGTTGGGCCCTTTCTCTCAGCCCAGGAAGCTGTTGCCTGTGTGTTCTGGGGCCTAGTCATACCACTCAGATCTGCTAGATGCCCCTTTCTGAGGATTCTAGTGGAGAGTGCTTGCAGGTTTGCTAAGAAAAGCCCACTGAGGTGGAGGTTACTTCCTCCAGCCTGGAACCATTCAGGCACCACAGCATCCTGTTAAACTTGAAGCCACTGCAGGCTGCAGTGGGCTGCTGTGGCCCAGGCCTCAGACAGTGTTGTAGCCAGTCTGGGCTGTGCTTTCACAAATGACGCAGCTGTAGCCCCAGCAAGCTGGGGCGTGTGACAATGCGGAAATGCACATGCATGTCACTTGGTGACCCATATTGCGAAAACTAGCAAAAGGAAGTGTGTTCTGCTGCTGCCCGAAGTCAGCTCCAGGGAGAAGTTCGAGTGTCCTGAGGGGCAGGTGAGTGGTGCTATCTCCCAGGTCTCTGCATCCCTGAGAGCCTGGGCTGGTCCTGTAAGGGGGCACTTTTCGGTTAGGGGACATTCAGAGGAGGAGCTGTTGGTGACTTGTCTTCAAGGCAGGAAGCTGTCGTGGTGACACTGTATGGTGTCTTGTTTTTGTCCCTTTGTCTTCCTGTGGTGTCTCTGACATGTATGTTAAAAGTCAGGTTATTGTGGAATGGCAAGTGTGCGAATCCTTTGTAAACACCGAGTGCTGGGACGACACTGGCTGTCATCTGGGCAGCCTCATTCTCTAGCAAAGGTGAACTTGAGCCCAGGGGGGCCAGGGTCCCAGTGGCTGCTCGATGGAGGTCCCTGCTTCAGCCTGGCTGGCATACCTGCCAACTTCCTGGCTTCCCTCCTGTTGCCCAGGCCCAGGGCTATTTGGGTCTTCCTTGCCTGGGCCAAGGAGGGGTGGATGGTGCCAGACACAGTCCCTCGGGGGCTAGACATTTTCACACAATACGGCTCCAAAAGGTTCCTCTGCAATCTGCTGTTTTGATACTGAGAGTCATGACTTGTCTGTGGTTGTGCTACTAGGAAAAAGGGCTAAGCCTACCAGGGCCTCCTCACGACCCACAATGTGCCCAGATAATGTGGGGCAGTGCCAGGTGCACAACCCAAGCTCCATGACTTTGAGCAGCTGCTCTGACAATCTCACTCTCTTCTCTGTGATGTGGGGCCCAAGTGCTGCCAGGCTCCTGCTGTGAGCACAGAGCTACAAGGCTGGTGCCCTCAGGGCATTGTCCACAATAGCTCCCAGGGCCCACTAGCTCAGCAATTCTTGCAGGAGAGGAAACAGACACACAGCGCCTTACTGATTGCCCCAGGCTGCCCAAACCCAAACCTCAGAGCCTGACAGCTTGCAAGGGCTGGGTGGGGCCTGGTGCAGAGGGAGGAAGTGGTTTGTCCTCAGTTGTGTAGTTGCAGGAGGCCCAAGGCCATGGTTCCGCTCCTCAGGGCTGATGTTTTTCTCTGCTCAAAGACCAGCACCTTATATACAGTGGCTCCTGAAGCTGGACAAGACTGTGTCCCCTGAACAGGTAAAGACCTGGATTGAAGTTGGTCTTTCAAGGTCAAAGCTGAGATGAAGTGCTCAGTGAGATCCCAGAGGCTGGGTGGGGCTTTGCTGCCCTGAGCCCCAGAATAGTGATCACCGCAGTGGGAACTTCTGCCTTGCTGCATCCTCTCTATCTGCCGCAAGTGGGCTCTGATGACCCCCACTAACAGTTGAAGTAACTGAGTCTCCAACATAAAGAAGGTGAGCTTGGTAGTCGAAGTGCAATCTTGGGGCAGTACTGACCGTGGGACAGATGTGAAACCCAGACCTGAAAGGAATGTCACTCACATTCATGACCCTGTCTGTCCACCACAGTGAGATCCATCTTGGCTCTGCTGTCTAGATCCCACCTTCTTCCCTTCTGTTCTTGGCCCTCTCTAACACACTGTCAGCTCTTCAGATGTCCTGGCTCAATCTTACTTGCCTTTGTGCCCTTCCCTCTGTTAGAACACTGTTTCCTCTGCATGGGATGTGTTCCCTCTGTCTGGGATGATGTTTTTTCTGTCTGAGGTAGAGTTCCTCTGTCTAGGATACTTTTCCTTCTGAGATACTGTTCCTTCTGTCTAGGATGCTGTTCCCTGTGTCTGCAACACAGTTTTCTTTCTGTGGAATGATGTTCCCACTGTTTGGGACACTGTTTCCTCTGCCTGAGACACTGTTCCTTCTACCTGGGATACTTCTTCCATCAGGATGCTGTTCCCTCTGTCTAGGACACTGTTCCCTCTCTCTGAGATACTGTTAGCTCTTCCTGGGACACTGTTTCCTCTGTCTGGGATGCTGTTCCCTTAGTTTGGGATAGTTTCCTCTGTCTGAGCCCCCATGTGTGGTGGTGATGACTGGTCACCCAGGTCTTCAGTGGATGGTGACCAAACTTACAAGTCAGCTCCTGTGTCTTAGAGGCCCAAGTGGAGCTTGTCATTGCCCAGGACACAGAGTTCTTGCTGGTCAGGCATGTGATTTGGAAGGATGAATCACTATCTGGGCTACCCTTTTACTGTAATAGCCTGACAGAGTGGCAGTACAGTTAAGTGAGGCATCATGGAGGAGCCAGGCCTAGTGATGGAGTATAAGCATTTGACCTGTAACATTGATTTGGAGGTTTTATTTTCAAAATTTGGACTTAGCCAGAGCACATTTTTGTATGTTTATGTAAAAGTACAGATTAGAAGGGAAGTAAAGGCTGCTTGAAATGCTGAATCAAGTCCTCCATTCATTTAGTCACCAAAATGCTTACTGGGCCCTGTTTCCCAGGCAGGGACCATGTGAAGAAGGTGATGTTTTCACCTCTTTCCTCCAGTATTCTGGTGGGGAGTGGAGTGGGAAGCTGTGGATGCCTGGGGAGCTGGGCGTGCCCAGGCAGCGGGGCAAGCTCTGTCCTGAGAAACCTGAGCCGGGAGGGCGCTGAGTAGGGAGCAAGGCTACGTCTGTGTAAGGATTTCAGTGTTGACTGAAGCCATTGGAAGGTTCTTGTTTGTTTTGTTTTATAACTTTTTTAAAATAAAAAATTTACAACATAATCAAAAGTAGAGAGAATTATGTAGTGAGCCCAGGGTGCCCATCAGAAAGTCGGCCTGTACTCATTGAAGGAGTGGAATGAAGAGCCCCCTTTCCTACTGCCCCAAGTGTGGATGTGGGGTATGGGGTACTGCAGGGGTCAACTGTTTCACGCAAAAACATTGTTATAAAAAATTTCAAATATACAGCAAAACTCCAGGAATTTTGCATTGCCCACCCCTGAATTTTGACTTGCTTTGTTGCACATCTAGCTACCTGGACAGGGAAAGATTTGTTTTTTATTTTGAAGGTCGTGATTTTATTTATTATTTTTTTAATATAAACAACTGTTTTTAGTATCAGTGGAGTTTTTTTTTTTTTAATCCTCACCTGAGCATATGTTTATTGACTTTAAAGAAGGGGAAGCGGGAGTGGGATGGTGGTAGGGAGAGAGATAGAGAGACCGAGAGAGACTGAGAAAGAGAGAGAGAGAGACATCGATATGAGAGAGAAACACTCATTGACTCCCGTATGCAATCCAACCATGGATCAAATCTTCAAGCTATGTGTGTGCTCTTATTGGGACTCTAACCCACAACCGCTTAGTGCACTGCACAATGCTCCAACCAACTGAGCCACCTGGCCAGGGTGTGATTTTATTTTTATAGTAGCCTTTTACATGTATGACAGTAGACAGTGACTATAGTGTTTATATTTATACTCCTTCTAATGAAAATAAAATAAAACAGAAACGAAATAGAAAACAGAAATATAATAAGTATAGAAAATTCAAAAGAAAATAAAAATTGGAACTGAAGGATAAATATTAAGTAATCACATAAGTTAAAAAAAAAAAGTAGGAAGAATGCAGTGCTCGGTTTCCCAGGTTCACCCAGTCCTGCATGCAATGTGTTGGACCTTCTGGTTAGCACCTTGTACTGTACCCCTGTACCCGGGCCTTGCTATCCATGAGCTTCTCTCAATCTAGCTTTGGCTCTGCTGGAGCTGAGCAGGCCCTGTGTCAGGGACCTGGGATCTTCATTTAACACTAATGGCCATGTTTGTTTGTCTATAGGGTATGGCCTATGGTGGGGAGGTGCTGTGTTGTGTGCTGCCCTGGTCTTTAGGAACCTTCTCAAGACCACTGTTGTATTCATTTTACAGACAGAGAAACTGAGACTTGGAGGGGTCGAGGTTGTCTGGCTGCCCAGCCAGTAAGTGGTAGACACTGATCTGATTGGATGCATAGCCTTGGACCACTGCACTGCTGCCCCCCATCAGACGCACAAAGGAGAGCCCGTGATGTGTCTTGCAATGTGCAGTCAGTGGGGGATGTTGTGCCCTGAGGGACCCAAGGGAATAGTCTGAGGCCAGAGCAGGGAGACCCTCTGGGGAAGGAGGGGTCTCTATGCCTCCCCTCTTCCTACAAGAATGCCATCTGCTGAGGCATTCCCAGTCTCAGGAATGCAATCAACCAGGAAATCATCCTGTATTTTCCCAAAAATTATTTACTGAGCCTCTAATAATGATACCTAGGCTCTGTGCTAGCCCCTGAGCTGTCCTTGAGCCTTACCCCTTGAGGTAGGAGAACCATATGGAGTGTGGGCTACAGTTGGCCCACCCTGGGTCTGTGTGCAGCCCCTCTAGGATCTGTTTCCTGAAGAACAAGGCAGGAAGTGCAAGTAGCAAACCTCATCAGTGGGCTGAGGGGTTCACAAGCAACGCTGGACCCAGGCCAGGCCACGAGGGTCCCAGGTGAGTGTGGAGAAAAAAAGCCCAGGAGTTGAGGCCTAGGGTGACAGGGGTGCAGGGTGGAAAGTAGGTTTTAGGTGCTTTTGAATCACTGTCATCTTGGCACTAATTCACAGAGCTTCTGATGAGAAACGCATAAAGCTTTTAAAAATGGTTGTAAAATACATGTAACACAGAATTTACCATCTAAACTATTTTTAAGTGTCCAGTTCAGTGGTATTAAATTCATTCACATTATTGTGCAACCATCACCAACATCCATCTGCAGAACTATTCATTGTGTAAAGCTGAAACTCTGTCCCCATTAAACACTAATCCTCCATACCTCCTCCCTCTGTCCCTGGCACCCACCACCCTACTCTCTCTCTCTCTCTTTCTCTCTCTCTCTCTCTCTCTCTCTCTCTCTGATTAGACTAGTCTAGGGACCTCATATAAATGGAATCACACAGTATTTGTTCTTTTGTACCTGGCTTATTTCACTCAGCATAATGTCCTCAAGGATCATCCATGTTGTAGCTTGTGTCAGAATTCCCTTTCTCCGTGTTTGCCACATTTTATTTATATCCATTCATTGTTGATGGGCACTTGGGATGCTTCTACCCCTTGGTTACTGTGAATAGTGCTGCTGTGAATATGGGCTTGCAAATATCTGTTTTAAGTGTCTGTTTTCAATTCTTCTGGGAGAAATGCGTTCTTGAGGACACAGTGAATTTATGTTGTAACGCGGTGTTGAAACAAAGGCAGCTTCTCTAAGACAAGCTGCAGCACCTGGGAGAGCATCTTCCCTGCTCAGCGTGCTCCACTGCTCCCCCAACTTGTCCCAAGGTCCCACTGGTCTCCCCTACGTGCCAAAGCATGTGGCACCTCATGCATCTCATCCATCTCTGTGTTCTTAGCACACAGGATAAACACCCTACGCCATGCTGGCTACAGCCAGAGTACTTCCCAGGCTGAGACCCCAAGTCAAGTGTTGTGCTTCCAGATCAAGACCCTGGAAGGAAGTCCCCTGTTTTGGATAACGGGGTGACCCCACTACAGGTTGTTTTATCTTGCATGGCCACTGCAGCTGGGCCTTTGTTACTGCTGCTATGGCCTGGTGGTTTCTGCAGCTTTGTCTCCCAGTCTGTGACCTCCATGCAAGTGTGCCACACAGGGGTTCCTGGTGTTTCCCCCTGGCACTTTCACTATTGTTTAATAACCTCCTGCAAGTAACCAACTACCTGAACTTGGTGGAGTAAAAAGCAATCCCACTGAACATTGTCATCTCTCAAAATTATGGGACTGGCAGGGTGCAAGTGAGCATCTCTCACTGGGGTTGTTGCCAAGCAAGGCTGGGACAGTTCCAAAGGCTTCTGTGTGGTGGCTACTCTGGGCTATCAGCTGGGGCCCCATGTGCCCAGGCCACTGGGCCACATCAGTGGCCAGACAGGGGAGTTCCCTGCCTGCTCAGGGCCTCTGAGGTGCGAGGTATCAGGAACAAATGAGACAGGTGTGGTGATGGTTTTAACAGGGGCTCCTGTGCTGCTCCTAAGGAGATGTCTGACAGCAGGTGGAGCTGGGTGGTAGGCAGTCTCATGGCCCATCTCTGGGACCATTCCAGCCCAATTCCAGCAGGCACCAAACCATATGGGGACTTCAAGGCAGAGTCCAAAGCATTCATGTTACCCTCTCCACCGGCGGCTGTATAGGAAGCCACTTAAATGGTCCACCATGCCCTGAAGAGTGGGATGCATTTAATTTCTCCATGTTTTTGCAGTCCTCATACCTCCCCCAATCCCAATGTTGAGACCTCAGGTACTGAGTGATGGCACCCCTGACTGAGTCCTGCAGCACACACAGCTCACCTGTGGTTGGCTCACTTGGAGTAGGCAATTGTCATCCTCACTTAGCTTAGGCCGCTCAGGGCTTCTAAAGGTAGAGCTGAGGGAACCATTAGAACTGATAGCAGCTCTTTGTTATCTATGTGGTAACATGTCTGATGCCCTGAGAGTGTCAGAATGAGCCCAGAGCCCAGTCCTGAGGTTCAGAGCAGCATGTCTGCTGGGCCAGGGTCCTGGGGGCTGTTTTCCTCCAGACCAATATGTGGCCAGGATCATGCTCATGTCTTCCTTGTCTGAAACATGACCATCACCCATTTCAGGGATTGACTGGGTGGGCACACAAAAGTGCTTAGCATGGCTCCTGGAACATGGTGTGTGTGTTTAAGTATATGTATGTGTGCATGTGTATATGTGTACATACATGTGTGTTATGGAGGCATGTGTGTATGTGGGCATAGGTGCACATGTATATCTCCTCCCCAAAGCCCCCTTGCTCCCCTGAGCAGTGGAGGGGAGAGAGGAGGGGAGGCTGAATCTGGCCTGACCAGCTCTGGTGCTTCCTTTGGCCTGGGAAAGGCAGCTGGGAGACCAGTCCTTAGCTGAGCAAGGCCATGGGCTGCATCCTTCAGCTTCCTGAATCAGATCGGATGTGGTCTTGGTTGTTCGACACCGGGCCCTCTCCCTGTCCCATGCTCCACTCCCTGACCCCTGGGCTCTTTTGTCTGGCCGAAGATTGTTTGGCTGCCCTTGCACAAATGTCCTGGGAAGATGAGATGATCATAGCTCAAGAGTCTCCACTGGAAGGACACACACCTTTCCTTTGGACAGGACTGTCAGGTCTTACCACCATCCTTTGCATGATTCATTGTCCCTTCTGTAATAAGAAAAATGGCACTAGGGAATGGCAGCAACTCGCCAAGTTCACACAACTCAGAGGTATCACCTTCTATGAGTTATAACTGACACACAATTAACTGCATGTATAAAGTGTATGATGCAATGTTTTGACATATGTATAAACCCTTGAAATCATCACCACAGCCTGTCACCCCTTAAAAGCTCTGTTGTAACCCCCACACCACATCACACCCACCCCTCCTTCTAGGCAACCCTAAGTCTGCAGTTTGACACCATAGATTAGTGTATGTTTTCTAAAATTCTATATAAATGCAAAAACAAGTATGTACTTTCTCTTTTGTCTGCCTTCTTTTACCCAGCATCATTATTTCTAGATTGATCCATGTTGTGGGGAAGTGTCCTTTCTTTCCTGAATATTCTGAAAAAGGTTTATGAAGAACTGACACCATTTCTTCCTTAAGTGTTTGATAGAATTCACCAGTGAAGCCATATAATCCTGGAGTCTTCTCTGTGTAAAAATATTTAAATATAAATATTTCTTGTGCTTGGTGTTCACTGAGCTTCTTAGGTCTGTGGATTTATAATTTCCATCAAACAGGGGAAAACTTTGGTTATTATTTCCTCAAATACTTTTCCTGCTCATTCCTTTTTTGGGATTTCAGTTACATATGGAGAAGCTGATCACACATATATTATGCTGCTTGAAGTTTCCCTACATCTCACTTATTCTCCCTCTCTCTCCCTTCCCGCTTCCTCCCTTCTTCCTGCCTTCTCTCCTGTCCCTCTATTTTGAATAACACCTATTATCTCTCCAAATTCACTATTTTTTCTTCTTCAATGTTTAATTTGCCATCAAGAACCCTTCTAGTGGGTCTTGATCTCACACTCTGTGGGTTCACCTCTAGAAGTTAAATGTGCATCTTGTGTATCCTCCACGTCTCTGCTGACCTGCTGAGCATGATATAATGCAGGCACCTCAGCTGCTCCAATGACCTTGTCTGCTAATTCTCACCTTGGGGCCCACTGTGGGTCAGTTTTTCTTCACTGACTTTCTCTCTTCACTGTGAGTTGTGTACTCCTGCCCTCTGTGTGCCTCATAACTTTTGGTTTGGGACTGGACACTCACTTTTAGGTGCTGGCTATGTTTGTGTTCCCATAATTTTCTTGAGTGCAGTTCAGAGAGGCAGTTAAGCTGCTTGTAAATAGACTGGCTTCCTGTTAAGATTCACCAGTATTTATTAGGTAGGACCTGAGCAGAGCTCACTGTGGGACTAATTGTCCCCTACAATGACACAAGACTCTTCCAAGTTGTCTAATGCTTTGTATCTTGGGGTTTTCAGTCAGGCTGGTGGGAAGAGACATATGCCCTACACTGTGTGAGCACCAAGTGATGTTCCTGCCAGCTTCCTGGGAAGTTCTTTCTCCAGCCTCATGGTTTCTGCACATCTGCGCTGAGCCTTCTTTGAGGGCTCTCTTCAGTTTTCCTTTCTCTCTGCCGCTCTCTCCAGTGCTCCATCCTGTGATCTCCAGCCATCTTGTCTTCCTAAACTCCCAGCTCCATCTCTGCACTCAGGCATCTGCCTGGGGTCCCCTTCTATAGGCAGCTGGGGTGACATAGGCTGTAGTGCACCAGCTACCACCTCTCAGGAGCATGGTGCTTCACTGCCTGGCGTAGGGTGTCTGTCAAGCTGTTGTTTCACATGTTTTATCCAGGCTTTGCTGGTTTCAGACAAGAAACTAAATGCTGTTTCTGTCATTGTACTTTGACTGGAAAGAGGAGACCCTGAGACGGGATTGGGCAGGCTCCACCTGGTGCCAGGTGCCTGCAGGTGCACATACTATGGCTGAGTGCCAGGCTTGCATTCCATCTGGCATATTTTTATTGCTGTGTTATGTCTGATTTCCAAGAATTTGAGTTTATCTCCTGTGCTATGAGAAGAATGCAGCAAAGCATGTGTTTTCTGTTTATAAATACTAATATTTCTCCTAGATTAGCTTGTTAGGAATGTGGCAATGGCCAATGATAAATGTGCACCCTGCACCGGTTTTGGTGTCTCTTAAAGAGAGGTCTGCTCAGAAGTAATGAGGCCACAGGAGAAGATGAAGGCAAGGAGGTTGTCGCAAGGGGTGGAGTTGGTTCTGGGCCGCTGAGGCTCATGCTTTACTTCCGAATGAGCTCTGCCCAGAGGCATTTATGCCATGTGAGCAGCCAAAGAGCACACTCTGGGACACCTGCCCAACTGTGTGTACGGGACCTGTATCCCCACTGAGGGTTCTTTACTTTTTAGCAAGTGAGGAGCAGAACGTGAAGAAGCTCCTGGCAGCACAGCCTAGTGAGAGGGTGTCAGCGAGGTGTTCAGGGTGTGGGCTGGGAGATACGTGGTGGTGTCCGTCAGCTCCCCTCATCCTGGGTGGGCTCTGCACCTAGGGGCACACTGCCTCCCAGGTGTGGACCTCATGTGGCCAGGGACAGACTCAGTTCTGGTCCAAGAGTGACATGCTGGGACCTAGAAGCTGCCCCACATCAGGGGACACTACCTCGGGTGCTCAGGGCCAGGGAGCCACATGCTCCAACTACCTGCAGGCCCCTGTGACCTGCCTGGGGTCTGCAGTGTTTTGTGATAGCATGGAGCTGCCTGCCTTCCCATCCTCTCCCTTTAGACCTGGGCCTGTCACCCTGGCCACTCCAGCACCAGTGGAGGTGGTTTTCATTCTCCTTTCTTATTGTTTTAGAACCTCCTGAACTGCTCTACTTCAAACCTTCTGGGCAAAAAAAAAAAAAAAAAAAAAAAAAAAAATTCAGCAAATTCTCCCAGCCCTGGACAGCCAATTTAGACCCTCAGAACTTGGCCAGCAGAAAGCCAGGCATCTACCCACCCTCCTCAGTACCTTTGCCAGGAGTCTGTGGGCATCTGGTAAGTGGCCTGACCCTTAAGTGACTGTTGCTCCTAGTTCCTGTCCTTCTGTGTAGCACTACTGAAGGTTTAAGAGGAAGATTTCAGGGAATGTCTATCTCGCTCTCTCTGTTTTTTGCTTTGTTTTGTTTGTTTTAAGATTTTATTTGTTTTTTTCCAGAGAGGGAAATGGAGGGAGAAGGAGAGAAACATCAATGTGTGGTTTCCTGTCGTGTGCCCCCGACCTAGGGACCTGGCCCACAACCCAAGCATGAGCCCTGACCAGGAACTAAACTGGCAATCCTTTGGTTCGCAGGCCGAAACTCAATCCACTGAACCATACCAGCCAGGGCAATCTCACTCTCGTCCAGTCCCATCCTTGACCCTCCTTGGTGGAACTTGCGCACATTCTCTATGCACCTAGAATGATGATTGAACTTGCCTCTCCTGAGAGAAGGCTTCCAAGCAGGGTATACTATTGGGGTGTGGAGTTGCCTGGGTCTCTAGAAAGTTCCTGGCAGTGGTGGTGAGTCAGGGTTTTGACAGAGATCCTGCCTCACCTCAGAGCCACATCATAGCATAAAAAGTGCTGTGGCAAAGCACATTGTAGACCTGATCCCCAGTGCTCACGATGATTATTGCTATTATTTTGTGCATCTGTTTTGAATTCCTTGAGCAGCAGGTAGCTTCATACTATAGGATTCCTTTCTTCCTCCCTTCTGTCCTCACTGTCTCCCTTCCTCCCTTCTCTCTCTTCCTCTCTTCTTCCTCTTCTTTTTATGTAGAAGAAATTTATTTTTAAAATATAATTCTTTCCATTTGTCATTGCCCCAAAGCCTGTTTAGATAGAACAAGCTGAAGCTGGTCAGCTGTACAGTGTGCACAAAGCCCAGCTCATCTCCTTCCTGGTGAGTTTCCAGGAGGTGCAACTAGACACTGCATTTGGGGGGCTGTACCAGGAGCTGGCCCACAACTCAGCTGGCATTGACTGTGCTCATTTCTCCCTGACAGGAAGCCCTCCCACTGCCCTGCACCCTGCGAGCCCCTCCATAGAACTCAGAGAGCTCAGCTTTGAGAATGGAGTCAGGAGAGGGGGCCTCAAGAGCCCCAGCCCCTGTTGCCACCCTGGGAAGGCCAGACACTGGGCCTAGCTGTTCCTCCCTGGAGCTGCCCAGCACAGACCCGGGGAAGCTCCAAGAACTTCCCATTGGGCCTGGAGCCCACTGTGAGGACTGTGCCACTAGGAGTCCTGGTGGCCAGGCTGCTGTGGGGGACAGCCCCCCAGACAACACTAAGATCCCTAACCGGGACAGTGGGATCGACAGCCCATCCTGCAGTGTTGCCAGTGAGCCCTTCCCCTGCGAGGAGGGCAGTGAGGCAGGCCTGGGCCCCACCATCCTGGGACCTCACCCAGAGGCGGCACCAGACAGCAAGACCCCCCAGAAGGAGGCTGACAGCGATGTGGGCAAGGACAGCAGCAAGGAGCCTAAACCAGAGAACAGCCCTCCAAGGGCCTATGTGGACCCAGCCAAGGTAGGCTGCCCTCCTGTTAAGGGTGGTGGGGTTCTTCCATGAAGGTATTACATTTACAGTGGCATCAACCACATTTGGTGCCAGTAGTGGGGTACCTGCTCAGACACCACATTCAGAGAGGCCCCTTCAATGGGTCAGTGGACAGGCCCTGGGGAAGAACCACACAGACAAGCTTCCCTGACACCTCAGATGAAAACCTCGCTCTTGAGCCTGGTTTCCATGGCTACACAGTGGTATAGGAACCCCACCCCAGGATAACCTAACCATCAGTCTTAGTGGGAACAGTGCTGTCACCAGCACCCTTTGCCCATGCTCTCTGGCCACCTTGCAGAACACCCATGAGGAAAACAGCATGAATGTCACCTGTTTTGTAAAGGGAGAGACCCCCAGAGTAGCCTACAGGGTGGGGTGGAAGTGGGAAGGGAGCCCATGCACGTGTGTGGAGCCCTGAGCAGATGGCCTGGGGAGCAGCTGTGTCCATAGGATGGGTTGGCTTTGAGAGAAAGCTCCTCTGCGTCCCTTTAGGATCTTGGGCTCTGTGCTCTATGCTGGTACTTGTGGGGACAGAAATAAATCAGATAGCCCTTGCCTTGGGGAGACCACCTGGGCATGGGAAAATGGCATGAATAAGCTGCAAGTGACTGTGTCCCAAGAGAAGCAAGGTGGTATCTGATGGGTTAGGCCTCCTGGCTCTTGGTGACCATGGTGCTGGCTCTTGTGGCAACACCAGGAAACAGGACTGGGAAGGCAAAGGGCAGCTGCAGGCCTGCACCCTTGAGAGCCAATTTTTCTGGAGGATGGACTGGGCTGTGTTTTAATCTGGGTTTATTATTATTTGAGTATGGTGAGGCCAGAAGATCAGGAGATGACAGCCACTGAAAAATAGTTTGTTACAGTTCCCAAGAAGAAGGGGCACAACACACCACAGAGGCCATGTGGGGAAGCATAAGGGTTGGTCAGGAGGCAGAGTCAGGGGAATTGAGGGCAAGAGACTTTATTGTAGTTTCTGAGGGAAGGAACAGGTGAGGCAGCTACCACATTCAGGACTGGCCAGCTTGACTAATTCCAGTAGGCTCTGGGCACAGGGCTCTCCCTGGACGTCTGGTACTGGTCCTTGGTGATCAGGGTCAGGGGATAGTGGGAATAGCAAATATGAAGTTGGGGTGTGGGTTAGGGATGGATTGGTTTGCATATGGAAAACAGGTTTGCAGGCAGATCTTCTATATCCATAGGAATTAGCTATCCCTGGGAGGGAAAGTCCCTCTGGGGTAAGCAAGGCCCCAAGATGTCAAAACATCATAAAATGAAAATAAATAAATGATGTATTTACTACTACCTGTGACTCTCAAGGTGCATTCCAGAGAGGCTGACTACCTCAGTCTCCCAGGTCCTGGGGGCAAGTGCAGACCCCGAAACTGGCCGCATCTTGCCCACACAGGCTCTGGGGTGCTCCTGGTACCTGAGAATTGCTGAGGAAGGCCCAAGCCTCTGTATTTGTGACACGACAATATCATTTTACATTGACACTGGTGGGAATGGGTCTATGCTTTCTGTAATGGGATTCTGGTTAGAATGCCATGTATCAGACACTGGCCCAATCTTCAGGGTAAGGCTCTGAACCCAGAGCCCAGGGACCCTTTGCTTCATGTTCCCTACCCAGGTAGAATAAAGGGGTGCTGACATGGGGAGATAATGCAGGTGTACACGCATGTCAAATTAGCCTTTAAAATGTGGAACTCATTTTCTTCTTCGAGTACTAATTTGTTGACTGTTCTTATCACAAAAGAATGTTAAATCTTACTGAATACGTTTTGTGTGTCATTTGAAATGCTCATGTGTTTTTTTTCCCTCATTCAATTAATGTGGTATATAACATTGATTGATTTTCATCTATGAAACAATTCTTGTAATCCAGAAAAAAAATTCCACTTGGTCATGATATATGAGGGGGAACCCCAAAAACCAGAAATTTATTTATAAAAAATTGTGTATTTTTTCATACCTGTTTAAACTTCAGTCGCCTTCAAAGTACTCTTTATTTGATGCAGTACACCTTTCGAGACCTTTTTCCACTGCTCAAAACAGTTTTTGAACTTCTCAATTTTGATACCTTTTAGTGCTTCTGCCATTTTTTGTTTCATATCTTGCACATCAGCAAAACATTTCCCTTTGAGGACTTTTCTCACCAGGGAAACAAAAGTTACTCAGGGTGAGACCAGGTGAACAGAGAGGGTGGGGCACAGAGGTCAAGCCATTTTTTATCAAAAATTGCTGAACACTCAGCATGGTATGGGCAGGTGTACCCACAAACCACCCATCGTGAAATGGGCAAATTTGTTGAGTCCTCAAAAAAATTCGCTGAAGCCGAACACAGCCTCTCACAACAGCACCAGCTGGTACACTGATACAGATGGGTTTCTAGAATACTCTCTTGGGTGGGGGGAAGCGTGTACTACAAGGGACCCACCCTCCAGAAGGTAATTCTGAGGGTTTTCTTGGTTCCCCCTTGAATGATCCTTTTAATAGGCTACTGAACTCAATTTGCTGATATTTTGTTGAGGATTTTTGCATCAATATTCATCAGCAATATTATCCTGCAGTTTTCTTTTCTTGTTATATCCTTGTCTGGTTTTGGTGCCAGGGTAGTTCTGGACTCATAGAATAAGCTTGGTAGTGTTCTATCCTCTTCATTTTTTTGGAAGCATATGAGAAAAATATTCTCTAGTATTATTAAATCTCTTGTGATGTGACCAGGGTTTTTTCCTCTTGGGAAATTTTTAATTGCTCATTCAATCTCCTTATTCATTATTGGTTTGTTCAGATTTTCTGCTTTTTACATTTTTTCAAATCATGTTTATTCTATTACAGTTGCCCCAATTTTTCCCCCTTTACCCTCCTTCACCCATCCCACCCCACCCCCACTCCCACAATTCCCTCACTGTTGTCCATGTCCATGAGTCATACATGTTCTTTGTCTAGTACCTTCCCCATATTTCCACTATTGTCCTTCTTCCCCATCCTTTCTGGTCACATTCAGTCTGCTCCATGTTTCCATGCCTGTGGTTTATTTTGTTTGTTAGTTTATTTTGTTGAATAGATTCCACTTAAAGGTGAGATCATATGATATTTCTCTTTCACTGACTTCTTATTTCACTTTATTCTCCAATTCCAGCGATGTTGTTGCAAAAGATAGGATTTCCTTTTTTCTTTCTCTTTTTTAAAGCAGATTTTATTTATTTATTTAAAGTGTCAAAATTTGTTATAAAATATTAAAAATTGTAAATCCATTAAAAAGTCTCAGCAATTAAAACGACATGACACCAGCACAGAAATAATCAAGTAGATCAATGAAATAAAATGAGCATTCTAGAAACAAATGTATATATCTGTCTAATAATGTAATATATGATTAAATTGATATTTCAAATCAGTGGAGAAAGTAAGGTTTATTCAACAAATAAAGTGAGTAGACTACTATTACTTGAAATAAAACAGATATAGAGCCCTATTTCACACATTATATAAAAAATATTCAGGTTAAAAATCAATATGTAAAATCTAAGGAGTTTTCAGAGAAAATACAAAATAATATTTTTCTTACCCTGAAGTAACATATTCAAACCCAGAAGCTATAAAGTAAACTATTGACAATATGGCTATATTAAACATTTAAGACTATACAGTAATATACATATTAAAAAAGTTAAAGGGCAAGTAATAGAATAGGAAAGTTTTTGCAACACATCTAGAAAAGGGTTAATAGTTGGTTTTTAGGGAAGAAATTCTACAAACATTTAGTCAAAAAATGGATAAAGAATACCCAAAAGTCATTTAAAGCTTTTTAAAAATAATAGAAAAAAGCAAGAAATGTACAAAAACAGGTTTAGTTTCAACAAATAATAACGTAACACTTAAAATAACACATCATTGTCACAATCAGATTAATAATATTAAAAATATTGGTCATATCAAGTATTGGTGACTGTGAAAGGAACTGGGTATTCATGGACATTTTTTCTTCATCTTCTCAAAGCAGTCCCTTTAGCATATCTTGCAATGCTGGTTTGGTGGAGGTGTATTCTTTTAGCCTTCTTTTGTCTGGGAAGCTCCTTATTTTGCCTTCCATTTTAATTGAGAGCCTTTCTGGGTAGAGCAGTCTTGGTTTCAGGCCTTTGCTTTTCATGACTTGGAATATTTCTTGCCTTTCCCTTCTGGCTTGTAGTGTTCCTGTTGAGAAGTCAGCTGCTAGCCATACCAGGGCTTCCTTGTATGTTACTACCTGTTTCTCCCTTGCTGCCCTTAGGAGTCTCTGTTTGTCTTTGCTATTTGCCATTTTAAGGATGATGTGTCTTGGAGTGGGCCTCATTGGATTCCTCTTGAATGGGACCCTCTGTGCTTCCTGGACTTGTGTGACTTTTTCTCTCCTCCAATTAGGGAAGTTTTCCATCATTTCTTTTTTGAACAGATTCTCCGTCCCTTCCTCCTCTTCTTCTCCTTCTGGTATCCCTATTATACAGATATTATTACGTTTCAGGTTGTCCTGCATTTCCCTAAATGCCTCTTCATTCTTTCTGAGTCTTTTTCCATTTTCTTGCTCTTTCTGTGAGCTTTTTTCTACCTTGTCCTCCAGCTCACTGATTCGATCCTCTGCTTCATCAAGCCTGCTTTTGATTCCTTCTACTGTGTTTTTGAATTCAGAAATTGTATTCTTCATTTCCTCTTGCCTTTTATTGATAGTTTCTATGTCCTTTTTCATGCTGATAAAGTTTACAGTAAGTTCCTCATAGTTTCCCTGTGGTTTTTTGCAATTCTCTCTGAGCTCTCTGAGCTCATTGAGCTTCCTTAGAACCACGGTTTTGAACTCTGTATCTGATTGTTTACATGCCTCTATTTCCTTTATTTCTCTTTCTGGGGATTCCTCCTTTCCCTTCGATTGGGGGGTGTTTCTTTGTCTTCCCATTATACGTGAGACTCTTCTTTTATGCTTCTGCTTCTTAAGTTGATCTGTTTTGATTTCCTGACTTTGTAGTGTGAACTTCTGTGGTAGGAGACTGCCGTTTTTTCTTTCTGGATCTGCCTCTGATGATGGCAGCTGTTGACCCTGTCTGACCTTAGGCAGTCTGTTTGAGACTTCCAGGAATCTACTGTCTGTGTCTGTCTCCTTCTGTTGTTAATCTAATCACCCTGCATTCAGCAATCAGTCTTAGACACCACAGGGCCAGCGCAGAGTCCCTCCTAGGTGCAAGGTTATTGGGTCCTCTCACGCTGCTGCCGCTCAGGGGAGTGGTCTTCCTGAGCCAAATGGCTGCTGTCATATGGGGGAGTAGTCAGCACCAGGATCCCACTAGCTATTTCCTCAGATCTCTCCCCAAAGTCTCCATCTCCAGTCTCTCCTCAAGTGCCTCGAGACCACTCTGCACCCTCTTTGACCAGGGATCTACTATTTGTGGCTCCCACTCTGTACTCAGCAATCAGGCCTTAGCACCACCAGGCCAGGGCATAGTCCCTCCTGGGAGCGAGGCTATTGTGTCCTCTCACATTGCTGCTGCTCATGAGAGTGGTCTGCCTGAACAAGATGGCTCCTGCTGTATGGGGGATGAGTCAGCACTGAGATCCAGCTGGCCATTCCCTCAGTTCTCTCCCAAAAGCCTCCTTCCCCAATCTCTCCCTGGGGGTCTCTAGCCCACTCTATCCCCACCTTTGCTAGAGACCAGGGTAAGTGGCTGCAAAAACAAAATTTATGCTTTGGCCTCATAAAAGGCTCTTTGGTTCTCCAGCTGCCTGTCTCTGACAGAGAGCAACCCTGCTGCTTTTCGCAGCTGGTTGTTATCTATGTACTTTTTGGGCTCTGGTGCTGTACGCTGGAGATCCCAGCTTATGGTTTAAACCCTGCTCTTCTCAGGGGGATTCAACTGGTTGTTTCAATATCCCTCTGGCACTGCTGCCTGTGGGTGTCCTGCCTTCCTTCTTCAGTCTCTACCATACTCCAGACCAGTTTGGTTGTGCTAATGTTGTTTCTTCTGTCTGTCTGAGGTTATAAGGCTCCTCTCTCACTATTGTTCAGTTATTTATTCCAGGTGATTTCTCCACAATTTAGTTGTAATTCCAGATTGGTCCTGGGAGGAGGTTAGTGTCAATTGCATTCACTCCTCCGCCATCTTGATTCTCCCAGATTTTCTGTTTCTTTTTGATTCAATCTTATTAAGTTGAGTGTTTCTAGAAATTTATGCATTTTTTCCTATGGTATCCAATTGTTCATAATATTCTCTTACACTATATATTTCTGTGGCATCAAGTGTCATGTTTTCTCTTTCATTTCTGATATTAGTTGTTTGAATCATCTCTTTTTTTTCTTAGTTTAACTAAGGGGTTGTCAATTTCATTGATCTTTTCAAAAACAACTCTTAGTTTTGCTGATTTTCCCATTTTTTTCTATTCTGTTTCATTTATCTCTGTTTTAATCTCTCTTGTTTCCTTCCTTTTGGCTCCTTTGAGTTTAGTTTTTGTTTTTCTGGTTTCTTGAAGTGTCAAGTTAGGTTGCAGATTTGGGATCTTTGGTCCTTGTTCACATATGCCTTTACAGCTATAGATGTCCATCTCAGCACTGTTTTTGCTGCATTACATAAATTTGGCATATTGTGCTTTCAATTTCCTTTTTCTCAAGGTATTTTCCAGTTTCTTTTGTGACTCTTTTGACTCTTAAACGTGTGTTGTCTTAATTTCACATAGCTTTGGATTTTTCCAGTTTTCTTTGTTCTGTCGATTTAGTTTTATTCTATTTTGATTAGCAGAGGTATTTTATATGATTTCAGTCTTCCTGAATTTGTTAATACTTGTTTTGTGGCCTAACATGTGGTCTTTCCTGAAAAATATGTCACATGCACTTGAGAAGAATGTGTGTTCTGCTGTGTTGTGTATATGTCTGTTAGGTCCCTGTGGTTTTA